>NC_054417.1:7014509-8502009 GCF_017976425.1 Toxotes jaculatrix
TGCAGTTTTGACACCAGCCACTCTCATGGAGCTAAACGATTCATCGGGGACTAATAATTCTCTTGATGTAATATGTGGCACAGTTGCAGTTCAAAACCTGAATGCAGAGAGGGACAAGCTGCAGCACACGTCTGCATGTGATGCTGATCTGGTCCGACTGGGTTTAAAACTTCAGATGTAAAGCAGAGCTGCATCAGAACAATGCCAGGGGCTGCACTGGTCCAAGTTTGTTGTTACAGGCACCAGTAAAACTGAAATATAATCCAGGGCTCAGTTTCACCAAATGTGCAGCATGAAACATGATTTCCTCTCACTCGTTTTTACATGTCCGGCAAATCAAAATAAACTCTGCTCTTTGTCATTAACGGTGTCTGCATGCGCACACAGAGCTTTGGTTTTTAGGGTCTGAATAAGTCAAGTGTGGTGCAGCTACAGGACCAGAACTCCAGCCTCTTCTGTGGTCGAAGAGGACGAATGGACGCTGCTGGATGATTGAACTTTACATGCATTAAAAAAAAAGGCAGATTATACTGTGCTCCCCAGCACCTGGCCCAGCTCTACTTGACATCATTCACCACTCAATATCAATACTTTATCTCTTGTTCCACCACATGACTGTACTTGGAGGTTTCTTGGGTCAAAGCAGAACTAATTAGGCTCTCCTGCTTTCTTCACCTCTCTCCTCTTCATCCTCATCCTCATTCCTTCCCTCCTCTCTGCCTTTCCCCCCATACGTCTTTCTTGTGTCCACTCCTCTCTGCTGTTATGAGTCCTCACACACCTCTCCTCAGCACTTCCTCTCCTTCCTCCCTTCAGGGAGGACGGCCCATCACCATTCTAGACACATAACCAGTCCCAGCCACAAGTGACAGCATCACACACACAGACACACAAACTCATGATCCACCCGTGCACATACACACACTACTCTCCATCCGTCACATTTACATTTCAAACTGCCTGCGCTTCCACCAAAACACATCCATTATTTACCAGCCTCTGGCCAAAGAGGAGAGCACCGTATCCACACTCCCCAGGTAGCATGTGTGTGTCTAAGTGTGTGTGTGAGGGACATGTACCCCACTCTGCTGCACTTCCTCTCTCGCTGCTTCCCTCAGCAGCCTGCAATTATATTTCCAAACTTCATAAACTAAATTTTCCTTCCTTTTCTCATTTCTCTCTCGTTTCCGCCTTCTCGCTTCTCGCCCCCTCCTCGATCTTTTAAAAGTCGATTACAGGCCGTTTGGTACCAACAGCGATGTCAAAAACACTGCACGTCACCGGAACTCAACAAATATGAAAACTCTCAGTGGATTTTGTTTTTGAAGAGTGCAAGCAGGAAGTTAGTGGCTTGACTTCTTTTTTGCAGAAAAAAAAAATTTGAAAAAGCGAAGCTTGGGGTGGGTTTGTGGATAAAAATAAATTGATGAAAATTAATGTTTTCAAATGTCAATTTCAACTTTGTGAGGCCTGTTTTTGTTGCTGGTGTGTGTGTCTGTTTGTCTGTGAGTGTGCGTCTCTGGGTGAATGTGAGAGTTTTGTTCCTTTAAGCTACTTTTTATTTAAGAAATAAAACCAAAATCTGCTCCTGCTGATTTTAGTAGTTAACGTGTTTACACGTGCGATTCTCAATGTGTGGGCCTGCATGTATGTCCTTGCGCATTCACGTGTGATTCATGCTTCACACCCTGACCGCTGCCTTTAAGTGTGTGGCCGCGTTTGTTCATAATGTGCGCGATTCACACTCCTCGCAACGTCAAAGCCGACGAGGCAGGAAGACAGAAGAGCCGACACATTCTGTCCATCTTGCACACACCTCCTTCTTGCTGTTTTTCTAGCCTCTCTGCACCTCCTGATGCCTCCTCACACCTCCTCCACATGAGGTGAGAGCTCAGAACGACATGTTGACTCTCATTTGTAAATTGATTGCAGGATACTACTGATTTATCTGTCATGCTGTGAGTTTAGCCTTCTTTTGTCTCTACAGAGCATTCCATTTTTTTCAGATTACTGGATGCTTATTTAACTAACCGAGAGAACAACTGAATGAACAAAAAAAACCCCTCTTGCTTTGATCTGTTACATTAAGAGAAGAGAGGCCAGCAGCAGGAAAGCTATTGTGGGTTAGCGGCTATGTAAAAGGGTGTGAGGGTGGCCTAGTTAAAGCACTCATAATGGATTACATTATGCTATAAACACACTCTCCTCCTGCCAGTCGTCTGACTTCTCCGCCCGAGTCACCTCAACAAGCCAGTAAATGGATGGTTAGCATGGCTCCTTTTCTTCCCTCGACCATCGAGGTTCTGACCCGTGGATACTGCAAAACCTTCTTGTCTTGCAGTCATCTGGCTTCTTCCGTGAACCACTATGTATCTTTCTTTTTTTTAATTCATTTCTTTTTTTTGTTTTAAAGGTTTATATTCTTTTGCCTCACATTTTCCTTCAAAGGATAAGCGCAGTGATATTGTTCCTATTGTTAAGAAATCCTATAAAAAGACCAAAACCAACAAAGAATCTATAACAAGTGTAGCCTGAGCCGGATTTAACTAATGCTGTAATATTACACTAAGAGGAGTTCACATCAACATTTAAGTTATAATTACACCTGAAGTCTGATATATCCAACTTTCTTAATCATGCATTAGTTCCTACATTACCCACAATGGTCTGGGAAGCTCACTTCTTTCTAACTCCATACTCCCAGATTTTTTTTTATTCATGCAGTAGTACTCCTCAAGACCTGTAAAAAGACTTTGATGTGCAAAATTGGTGGAGTTCCCCTTCCAGAATGTGCCAAGGTTTGGAACAAGATTTGCTCATTTACCTGCTTCTTACTGTGTATCTTTGATAAAGCTTCACCACCCTAATAAAACAGGTGACACATACATAAACTACTTATCAAAATTAAGCAATAAATATCAACATCACCATATTAAAAACTGGTAACTTCTGGAGCAAGCAATGGAAAGACTTGTCTGTAAACAGAAACTCAGAGGAGTTGTGATACACCTCAGCCCTCAACACACAAGACAACCAAACAAAGGCACTAAAATCTGACTGTTCCTCTGCAAGGAGCTGCTATCAAATATCAAATGTGGAAATGGTACAGCTCAACAGACAGATCAATTCCTTTTAGCCAGCAAAAATCTGGAACAGTTCACATGACTGTCACTGCTCATGTCTTTGACAGAGAACAGGCCTAAAATTATTTGTCTTCACACTGACAAAGTCTCAGTTTACAAAAGTTTGGAAACTACAGCACTAGAGCACCAATTGTGCCACAGTGATAAGTGACACAGACAAGGTAGGGAAGTCAGAGAGTAGAGAGAGAAAGACTAAAGCGTTGTTGCTTTGTGGGATTTAATGACAATTAAAGAAATTGAGAACAGTTATTGTGTTATTTAACCATTAAACAACGCAGAAAGGAGGAAAGAGCACAAAGACTGGTAAAGACAGTGTTTCAGAGAAGATGCATCAAGTGATCTCAGCTGAGCTCAACACGAATCTGTGATGATTCCTCTGATTTGTGTTATGTTTTATCAAATCAAATCATGTGGCAATGGCTCTTTCAAAGTCTAAAGGTGGAGCACTCCACCCTGCATTGATACAGATCCAGAACTCTCACTACGGACTGGAGGCCTCTTCCTTCATCAGTGACACGCACCAAAGGATTGTGGGATTGCTGGCCAGGCATCTTGGCATGGGCCTGTGTGGTTGGCTGCTGCTACGGCGATGAAGCGGTGTGATGTTCTCTCCAGCAGACCCCCACAATCGCTGCGCTGGTAGACCACAACAACACACCTTGGCCAGCTTTCCTGGCTGCCATCCTGAGCTTCGAACACCAAAACAACATGCTTCTCTTCTCTTCTAATTCCTCACCACCGCGTCTTCCCTTCACTTTCCCTCCTCCTTTCTTGTTGTCTACCTTACTTTCTCACCCAGCCAGATGAGCAAGCACCAAAATAGCGAGCGGTGTATATTTATACGTCGAAAACATCACAGAGATGTCACAACATTGGTGATGCTAACTGTTAGACATCTCACGCTGCCTTTAATACCGCCTGGAGCCTTACCACCCATACTGTGGACAGCAGTCTGTTCATTCACACCTCTGCAGCGCTCGTATAAGGTGTGATAATTTCTTAGTGCAAAACAGCAATGAGTTTTTCCCACTGGTCAACTTACCTGTTAAGTGATGAGCACAAATTCACCCATATGTACGCTGTTAAACTGTTACATGATTTTTAGAGAAACAGCAAAAGTAGTCATCAGCGATAAAACCTTCAAACATTTTATGGACAAACTTACTTCTTAAATAATAACATCTTGCTTATTGTCCGAAGCACGGAGAACAAAGGTCATTTTACTGCCGATAAAGCCAATCATTCAAAACCAGAACCGTTCCCTTACAACATTCATGCTCCACTGAAACGCACCTGGCTGCTCTAACTAAGCCAGATCAGTCATTTTTCAGCAGAGACAGTAGTTTAGCCAAACCCCGTTTTACAGTACAAATTACCACCAAACAAAAATAGTTTCCAGGCAAGTGAAAACACATGGAGTCGATTCAGATATATTTTGTCTTCTGTGGAGAGAGCGTTTTGTAGAACGAGTCTTAATCTCTTGCAACATGTGTGGGCCATACGCTTGTTCTGCCTCTGTTTGGGACATCCTCTTGGCACGGCTACAGTCAGAGGTTTGCACAGCACCTGTGTGTCCTGTTCACTGCACTCCTATGTGTGTGTGCATGTGTTTGATGGTGTGTATGTGTGTGTGTGTGCGTTGATCCAAATTAAAAACCTGTGATGCCTGGTCATCTTTAAATGCACACAGCTGTTGTGTGAAAATGTAAAAAAAAAAAAAAAAAAGAAAGCAAACTGTTTGTCCGTGCATACATTCGAGCTACGTGGGTTTGTGCATGTGCGTGCATATATGAAATTACATCACGCTGACATCTGCAGGACCGAGGCCCTGAGGACAATGAGGCGGCCCAGTTATCTTCACTTAAGTCTGATTTGCAACAAAGCCTGACTTGCGGCACGCACGTCTGGTTCAAAGCTGTCTGCCTGCAAAATAAAACAGAACACAGCACCTGTTACCTGTTTGCACACACGGCAGATGCAAGGTCATATTCTCTCCATTAAGTCAGCGCGTAAAACTGTGTCATTCACTCTTTACCAGCACACAGGATTTGATGGACCTTTCCCAGAGCTATTAAACCAGGGCGAGTGTCAATGCACACACTGAGAGACAGTCTAACCATTCTGAAAACACATTGCATCACACTCCCATGCCTTTTTTTTTTGTCTTGACAGTTGGGTCAGGTCACTTGTGAAAATGTGGCAAAGACAGGGGATCACACACTTGTCAGACCACTTCTAAATTCAGCCAGGTGAAATCTAAAAACTTTGAAGCGCCTTGTCCAAAGTAACCCAGGATTTTTCACATCCAAAACTGAGCTTACAATAAAAGCTCTCCAGAAAGGTTCAATCTGAAAACACTGGCCTCCGATTCATCATAATAAAACAGTGATTTCATCACATCTCGTGCACCACTGCAGGGAATTCTGCTCATCTGGTTAGCATTTCAGATCTGTGATCTTATCACGACATTGTACTTGTCCAATTATCTGACAGGAAAATCTGTAAATAAGAAAAACTAAATCACGAGTTCATTAAAACACAGGTTCAACCAACTAAGACTTATCTCTTAAACAGAATTAAAAAAAGAAGCAATTCAGCTGTTTTCCTGTTCTTTAAGCTTCTCAGTGTGAATGGACATTGTTCTGAAAACAAACTGGAAATACTGGGGTGGATACATGTTGTTTTCATGAGGAAACTGCATCTTCATATGTAGCCACATTAGTGTGTACATACAATACGTTAAGTCAAAGAGCTTTTCAGGAGCATCTTACTTCTTTGTGTGATGTCTTACTACTTTAATTTAGCATGAATCCTTCTGCATGTTTGAAGTCAGGTTACGCTTTGTGAGTCAGGATGGTTGGATGAGGCTCTCTGGAGGCAGGAAATGTTCACAGCTTTTGTGCCTTTTCACATTCAGCTAAAGTTCATGATAATGATGAAAATGATACATTTTATTTATAGGGAGCTTTTCGAGACACTCAGACACTTGATGTGACAAATTAAATAAAAGAACCTCAAAAACTAAAACATAATAGAGGCACAAAATAGCACAGGACACAAGATCAAACGTTACAAGCAGTTTTACAAGGGAGAGTTTGGAGTGATATTTTGAAGGTGGCTGTAGAAAAGGCTCTGTCACATCAGGTATGGTGTCTGGCCCTGGATTAGGCTGGCACTGAAGGAATAGGGACTATGGGACGAAGTCTGTCAGCACTACATATAGCACTATAGTATAGTCTATAGTCCACAAAATCTTTATACATCCTTTGATTTTTTTAGAAAAGATTTGCAGCAGAAAAAGGAGAAAACTTCCTGGCAGGATGAGTAAACAGCTCGACCTTACATCATGAATTTTTCTCTGTACCCTGAAATGCTTTTTGCACGGTGCAGTGACACCTCTAACACAGAGGTTTCTCCACAATCTTTTAACCTCCTCCCCTGAAAAAAGGAGCTACCTTGAGAAAGTATCCTGCGCCGGCAGAGGCAATGCAACAGTAATAGTATGAGTCAAATGAGTCAACCTCTTGTTTCTCAGCATTCAGTCATTCTTTAGCTTGTTCCCAGATTTACCATTAAACTAAACTGTGCAGGTTAAAACAATCAGATGTCAGGCAGCACCAAATGCTGTAACCACAACAAGGCCAGAAGAGTTCGAGCTGCAGGAAATGATGCAAAGAGGCAGGAGTTTTATGGGAGAGGTGGAGGAAACATCGGATACCAGTCGTTTCTCTGTTGTTAACTACAAGCTGACAACAAAGAGAGGAAGTTGTTCAACTTTTCCTGCTGCCAAAGTCTCTCACCTTGCAAGATGAAACAGGCACTACAATTCATGTGACTTTTTACAAGTCCTGGTTCACTTGTAAATTGAGGGGTGTGAACCCAAACGAGCCAAATATCAGAACTCAAAGTAATCTTTCCCTCTGCCGTTCAGACCAAAGTCTGCAGGTGTGATTGCACCTTTTTTTTTTTACTTCATTCAAATTTAATCCCATTTCCTAAAATCTGCAGCTCGCGATGAAAATCCACAGCTCGTTTCCAATTCACAGAGCTTTTGTCAAATTAGTCAACAAGGCCCCGCGACTACAGGCTGTTTACAAAGCGAAGCCTCTCTCCTCTCTGTCATGTAGCGCTACAACTGGAGGGGAGCCGCGCAATCAAAGCCTGCCGAACACACGTCATCCTTTGAGGGGGTCTTTGAAATCTGGCCCTCATCCGCACACAGGAGCGCATCACGCCGCATTAGACAGTTTATGGAATAAATATTTGACGGCCGGCAATATCACAAGATGCAGAGAAACCTCCTAGCACGCAGCTGTTCACCAACACCCCCTCAACCCCAACCCCCACCCCTCCTGCTCTCTCCTCCCATCCTTTATCCTCCCTCCTTGCAGCCCTCCGCCCTGCCTGCCTGGCTCCTGCAGACAGAGAGCTGGTTTAAAGCTCAATTGTGCATTTTGCAGATAAAGTAGCAAAACTACTAGAGGCGGTGTTGTGAGCACTCGTTGCCAGGGCAACACTGGTAGGGAGACCGGGTTCTCCATTACTACTTAATTTAGGCACTCTAATTGCATTCCACACAATCTGTGGCCACAATGTTATGCAGAGGAAGAGGAAGAAAAAGTTGGGGTGGGGGCGGGTGGGGGATAGGTCCTCGGTAAAGCCCTGCCTAGGAGCGAAAATAAAATGCCTCACAAACCTGAAGGTGGGGCAAACGGCTTTGAAATTCTCTTTATTGCTGTTTGTGGTGACAAAAGCTTTCGTTTAAAGACGAACCAAAACATTAAATTTCAATTCTGCACAATTCTCAAGAGCACGTTATCACATTGTCTTTAATTTGAGGACTGAGACTGAGAAACTGAAAATGCTGAATGGCATCAACTGCTCAGAAGTTAAAATATATTGTCTGTTGAATGAAAGGAGGGGAGGGAGACTATAAAGCATGAATCTTTGTTTGGTAAAGACTCTGTGTGAGAGAGAGAGAGACACAGAGATAGAGGGAGGGAGTTAGAGTGGAGTAAAATTGGTCTAATTGTTCAAGCTTCTAGCCTCTGAGCGCTTCTTTCCCTTCAAAGAGGGCACACACACACACACACACACACACACACACACACACACACACACACACACACACACACACACACACACACACACACACACAAGCCTCTGAACCTCACTGTCCCTTTGAACCTCCACAGGGAGAGAGAAAGCTGGCCCACGATGCTTTTCTTCGGCCGGGGGTTTGAAATGATTGGTAACTGTTGAGCCAGTGTTTTCAGGTCCCTGACCCCCAGCACTGAAGTGCCACAGACACTAGATACAACATAGCCCCAATTATCCTGCACTCTCTCCAGCCACTTCACCAACCCAGCGGACACCCCGCCTCAACTACACTGCAAAGAAAAAAAAACAAAAAAAAAACACTCCTCTTTACAGTTGATTGTGTTTGTGTGCTGAACGTATAAAAATGTAAAGAAGAATGTTTTCTTTAAAGCACAAACCTGCAGTAAAGAATAATTCTGCAACATTTTCATGCAAGTAATAATTTTACATCTCTGTTTGTGGGATAATGTGACGCGGTGGTGATTCAGCCTGTTGCTGCTTCATCAGAAGTTTTCTGCACTTCACACTGTGCTTCTCTGCACTGCACGTAGGTGAATGTGAACAGGCTGTATCAGTTTCCGTGGACAGAGGACATGATTTTTCAAATTACAAGAACATCTTGTTTCTGGTTATAATAAAATAAGAGATCAAGATGGAGTTTAGATCTGCTTCAGCAAGGCGACCTGTCGCAACAGTTATGAGCTCAAATGCAGTAACTGGTGAATATGTAACACATTCACAAACCCACTTCATCGTGGAGCTCTCAAATACACTGTCAACTTTGAACAAGATTACTTTTGCTCCTTCGCTGATCGTGTGTTGCTGAATGGGAACGTTTGACAGAATTTTTGTGTGAGAAACTTTTTCCTGTGTGTCTCTGAGCAAAGACTTGTCCCTTTCCAGAGGCAGAGGCTGGTGGATGAAACTGCTATCAATGTGTGTGTGTGTGTGTGTGTGTGTGTGTGTGCTGGGATGTGGAGGGGGTGGCTGGCAGTTTTGACCCCTGCCACTCTCTCCGACCTGTCCTTTGTCTTTTCTCACCCTGGTCCCCTTGCCCCCCCACCTCCCTGTCCCCTTACCCCTACCGACAAAAGGACCTCTTGGATGGGGAGGAGGAGGTGGGGGGGCACCTCTTTTATGACTTCTTTGCCATTTTTCTCTGCCCCCTCCCGCTCGGTTTTCAGGCCCATTCGTTCCTGCCTCGTCCTCGGGAGTCGGGGGCCACCATTTATATCGTTGCCTGGGAATTAAGGCCCCGTGGCCCCTTTTGTTGCGAGGTGGGCTGGGGCAGCAGTGATTGGGGCAGGGGGCGAGGGGCAGGGGAGGGCTGCCCTTTGTTCCAGCCAGCAGAGTGGGCTTCAGTTCCCACAGACCTGGGGGCCGACGGGGGGCCTGGGCCCCCGCAGCATGACGGTGATGAGGTAATGTTTACAAAGCTGCGCGCCCTCACACATGCAGCGATCATTCATTTATAGGGCCTGTATTCACACCAAGACAAACATGGACACGCACAGGTGTGAAAGGTGGGTACGCATCTGACACATCAAACACAGACGTTCCACTGACGAAGCCTCAGAATAAACTGAACCAATATCTCAGCCTAAACTTAACCATGGAAAAATTCAAACCACAAACCAAATTTTGGTTCATTTCAGATTTTCACACACGTTGAAGGTCCATGTATCCACTCGTCCCAGCTCGGACTTCCTCTCTGCTGCTGTGTTTGGAGGCAGAGGAGCAAAGCTCGTCTCCTGTTTGTGTTCTAATAAAAGGAAGAAGCTGCTGTTATTATTTATGTCCTATAATCCCACACATGCACACACACCCCTTGACACACACACACACACACCTTGTCTCTAAGCCAAGCTCCTCTTTCTACCTCACCAAATATTTAGAAGCTGCGGAGATGTTGATGCCCGCAGCTCCGACAAGCTAGAGTTCATATAGAGTTGCAGAGATTCTGTATTACTGTGTGTGTCTGAAGACAAGAGGGAAAGAGAGAGGAAGATGTGCACACACACACACACACACACACACACACACACACACACACACACACACACATCCATATGTCTGCGACAAACGTGGTTACCAGAGCAGACGCAAAACATGCCACCGCCTACACACACACAAATCCGCACACACCAACGGATCTGTAGCTTTAGCTGTCTACGAACAGCTTGTGGAAACACCATTTCTTTTCTTTTTTCAGAGGAACTTTTAAGCACAAACAGACAAAGTTCACAACACGATTAGTATAAGTGCTGCAGAAATAGACCAAGTGTTGTACATAATTGCTGTGTTGGCGTTATGGGACAGAGATGATTTCATCCTGGTTCGTGATCAACGTCAGAGTTTTCCTGCGTTTCTTTCTTCTTCTTGCATCATCCATCTTTTCTTTGGGTAGACCTAAAGATCCTTTTACTCCATCCCCTCACTACACCTTTGGACTTAAAGGTGTAGTGATTTTTCTGGCTGTCACCAAGAGAAATTGTAAAAGATCAATTTACACAAGCTGAACTGCAACAAGAGTTATTGACACAGCCTGACCCATCAGCCCACTTCTCTCTCTCTCTCTCTCTCTCTCTCTCTCTCTCTCTCTCTCTCTCTCTCTCCCTTTCCCCTCCCAGTCCATCCTCTGTCTCACTCTGCTGTGGACCATCCTCAGCTGCTTTTCTTCTCTCTTTGTCTTCCCCTCATTTATGGTGAAACAGTGAGTGTCTGCAGCCTCTGGGCTTCTTGCAGTAATTACTGAAGGCAAACAGCTTGCAAAGGTAAATCAACAAGTGAAACTAGCGCGAGTTTCAAGCCCACGACTTGTTGTGTATGTGAATCTGACCAGTGGAACAGCTTCAGGTTTTAACCTAAAGACAGACCTCTTATCTTTAATAAAGCCCCATGGTGCCTCTCACCTTCAATAATAAACTGCAGAATTATACAACTGTAAGTGTGGTTACCAATATATTACAGACACACATTCTCCTGTTTTGGGGCCTGGTGACCGAGAGCTACTGTCCTACATGTGATTGTCTGCAGCTCCTCGTGTGGTAGATGCTTGATAGCAGCTTCTACAATAGCTGCTATTGTTGAGACTAATCCATAACACTGATATGATGCTAATGAAGGGATGTGTAATCATTATCCATGTCCTGGCTCATGTTTTTGCACTTTGAGAGGATTTGTGGGCGAATCCAGCGATCGGGGTTAATCTTGTTTCAGTCTCAGGTCAACTTGGACACAGTGCTGCTGTTTATCTGGACTGTTTGGTGTGTGTGCTTTGAGCTTTTTATGTGTGTGTGAGCTTTTTGTGTGTGAGATGGTATTTGCACATTTTAATGTATTTTCAATTATTATTAACGCTGCTAATGGTTAAATCTCTTCTTCTTCTTCTTCCTGTTTCAGTGAGCAAATAACAAAACTGTGCATCTCATCATATGTTAAGGACCTAGACAGACACATCCCTGTTACTCTGCAGGTTTATAATCCATCCTCCCTCCTCCTGCTGTCTGTGATCACCTATACTGTGTTTTAATTCCGCTAAACCCACGATTTACTTGTTCACATTTACATATTTCTCACTTAATTGCGCCTGGCAACTGAACGGACAGTGACTCCTCCGCCGCTGCACTCAGACGTCGTCAAATGACTGTTTTATAATGCCACAAAGTCCTCAAATGTATCAGAGCAGACTTTTTTGATCAAAAGCTCCACACTAAAATGCAAAGCCAGCATTTTTTTTTTTTTGAATCATCTACTCTGGAGAACAGTTTCAGAAAAGCTCACTTGTTTGGCGCAGAAAATAATGACTAGGTGTGAAGGTAAGGGCCAAGAGGAGGGAAAAAGGTGCATTTTCAAATCTAGACAGCTTAGTCTGGACACAATCTCAGTGGTTGGTGGTGTCCAAAAAATTACCAGCTGCTGTGAATTGAGGTGTTAAGGCAGCAGATGTAATGTTTTTGAATGAGGGAACGAAAAGAGAGAAGAACTAACTGTTTTGCCAAATTCCAGCCACCTGTATCCACGCAGGCTTTCCAAACTAAATCTCACCATCTTTTCACTACAGCAAATCAATACAGCAGGATAGAGCAGGAAAGGAGACGGGGCGCAAAATGACTCAGCAAGAGAATACATAACACGAGCAGGTCAAGTGTAGTCATGTCGAGTTTTTTGGGTATAAAGGCATTTTAAAGACGCAGATGCTTTGTCACAGAAAACAAAAGACAACGCTGGTGATAAGAAGGATCACAAAAAGCGAAGACAAGAACAAGCAGAGCAAAAAAAAAAAAACAAACTCTAAGAAAACAGGGTCATAGCTTATGTGTATATGTGTGTGTAAGTGTTTTCCTTTTCCACAGACTACAACTGCTTGGAGACATGATTCCATTTCAGTGACCAAAAATCTGAATGAGATATTTCCAAAAATCTATCAGACGATAAGCAAAGAGGACAATATCAGAGCCTCTCCACAGCAGCAGAAAACAGGCCAGCCCACAATGAATGTAGCTTTTCTCTCTCAGGTCAGGACATATTACCTGAGCACCTGTTACCTCCTTGCAGAACCCTGTCAAAACACCACCATGAAATCCCTCTGTGGTTAGGCTCCGGCGTCACACTGCTAATAAGCCAGACGCTCTCGCTGTTACAAAAGGACAATTGCAGCAATTTCCTCTTTCCCTTAATCATCTCCTTTTTTTTATGATAAGGATGTAACTAACTGCGGAGGTGAAGTTACATTCTAATAAAGTCAGCCGGTTAATAATGTAATCTTAAATTACGCCATAATTACTGCCTCTTAGTCACCGGGGGATGCTCTGTAATTCAATCACTGGCCCCTGCGATACTGTACAACAAAAAAAAAAAAAAGGCGCGTTATCGAGGCTATTTCACCGTGGAAATGAATAGCCCTACCCACCGCTGCGCCCGCTCGGGGTAATTAGACAATAGTCTCTGGCTGCACACAAACCCAGACTCTCAGTTATCAGTGTGGAGGCCTTATCCATCAGGGCTTTAGAACCTGCACGTCTGCAGGGAGGGGTGCATGTCAGAGTCTATATATGATGTCTGTTTGCATTTGTTGCACGTGTTTTCTGCTGTCTATAGGTATGGACCTACAGATGCACCTGGTTATAAGCCTGTTGGTATATTTCTGTGTGAATAAGGTGTTTCTGTGTGTGGGAATCTGTGTATAAATCTGAAGATCTGCCAAAGCTACAGCTTCTTTCTAACTCTGTAAATCTCTCCCAGCAGTCCTCCTTAACCCCCAAACCTCCCCAGATGAGAATGAAAAGTTCTCCTCTCAGCGGACGCACCGGGAGGAAATGTGTGGGAATTGTTTTCCCCCCTTCATTCGGCTAGGTCAGGGTTCGCACACCGTATAGCACGCACACACACACACACAAACACAAACGCAGACACACATGCATAAAAACCACAGGACCCAAACCCAATTTGTCATTTATTTTCAAGAGGGTGATTTCTTTAGAGGCACTGCTTGCTGGATATTATGTGGCAGGGAAAATCTAATGCCCCTCAATAGGTTTTCCCCAGGAAAAGGGGAGAAATTAGATTTGCGAACTGGGAACTTCATTTGGCAGGACTGGCTCCGACTCGGAGAGCGTGGGGAGGAGGAGAAACCCACGAAGGTAGTCTGGGGAGGGGGGTGGGTGGGGGGGGATGAAAATCCATACTGCAGTGCTGAATCAGCAGTGGCTCTTGTCCCTCCTTCTCTTCCTCCCTGACTTCTCTTCCTCCCTCTTCTAACCCCTCCTCTCCTCCCTGCCTCTCTTCCTCCTCATCAGCACAGCAGATTCCCTCACCCTCGCCAAGAAGAAGGAAGTGTTGTCAGCTTACGTTTCCCCTCTCCCTGTTTTGCCTCTTCTCTCTCCCTCCCATCTCTTCCTTAACACTGTCTCCTGGTCAAACAGGCTCAAAGTAAAGGCACATGAGGCAGCAGCGGGAGCAAATAGGCTCCTGTCGAAACTGGAGGTAAACAGCGTAGGCGCCGCCACACACTCTGAGCCCTTTGACCCTACCCCCCACATGCTGGGACCACTGAAGAAGAGAGAGATAAAATGGATGACAGGCCCCAGAAGAGGGGCCAGGTGCAAGGGCACACCGAGAAGAGAAGGAGGAGGTGGTGGCGGTAGCGTGGGGGTGGGCTTCCAATTTGCTGGGGGTAGGAGAGTAGAAGATGAGGTTTGGATGGAGTTTAGGTTCCAGGGGTCGCCACCGTCTCCTTACCCCAAATGGTCTCCTCTTAGAACATAAAAACAAATAGATTTTCATGTCACGCTGTCAGAGAGTTGACAAGAATATACAGGCCTCCCTAACACCTCCACCCCAACCTCAAACACATCTCTGCATGGGTAGTCACGGCAACAGTGAGCCCGGGGTTCATGGGAGAAATAGGTGACATGACGGAAGCATGATAAATCTGACACGGGCGCTCTCATTTTCTGCGCTGACAGGAAACAGTCACCCAGGTGTCAATGCCTGATCAGATGGGTGTAGACGGCGGAGTGTGACTCGCCAAACAGGCAGGAGCACGCGACACGCAAACACAGACAGGTATGGAGGTAATCATACAGGCAGCATGGGCGGAGAGGCTGATCCAGATGCACACATGTCACACTGTAAACATACACAGAGCAGATGATGGGTGTTGAACCCTCCTCAGCAGCGTCTCAGCGGTGATGTGAGATGAGCACGGACTCGGAAACACAGATTATGTGTGGTGGATGCGGATAATGTGAAGATTACATTCCTCCACCATGAGAGGATTATGTGACAACAGCAGGAATTGGACACACTGTTTTCACGTGTTTGACAGGTGGAAAGATTTGATCATTGTTACATTTATCAAGTTTAACTTTGGGTGAAAGTTTAGTTTGGGCAGATATACAATTTGAATATTGGTAATCAAGCTAAGAGCAGGACTTTAACCCTTGCAACAACATGCACCTGTCCAAAAATAGCCCTCTGACACTCTCTTTCCTTTACTACTTTTACACTTGCCATTATTTCTGAATGTTTCGACAGCAGGTTTGAGTCTGCACCCAGCTCCATTGCTTGCAACTTGCACAACTAACAACCCAACTAACAACTGCATTCAAGAGCAATAAGCTACATTTTCCTGTCCAGAAAAGGCAACTGCATACAGCGATTAAAGTCAGTAACTAAAAACCAAACACACAGGGATGTCTCCCGACAGCGAATCCGATTACATGAAGGCTTCCAAGATGCTTTCCGGTCTTTACAATCCACCTCATATGATGTGAAAACGGCATAATGAAGTATATTTTTCATTTTATGGAATTTGTTCATGGAAAATAGTCCTGTAGCAATACCAGGGGACAGAGGTAACTGTCCTTGGCAGTATTTTGTCTCTAGGCTGACACAACACAGACCAAGGAAGGACAAAAGGGGAGACTACACTGAGAAGTAACATAAGAAAGTTTGTTTAACTAAAAAGGGAAGCTAAATTAAAGACAAACCAAATATAGCAAGCAAACACAAACAAACCAAAAGGCTGGAAACCAGGAGAGAGAACGGGAGATGGGCTGATTGACCGTAGCTTATAGAATCAAGTCCTGAGTCCTGCAACCACTTTCACACGTTTCCCAAATATTCTGCACATTCAGTTCCCTTTTGATTCAGCACAAAAGCAAAATTAAACTGAAATGTCTCCTAATAAAGACAGAGTCTTCATTTGTCTCTGTGTAGATTAGATAAGAGCCTGTCTGTGGCCTGTTTGTGTTTTTATTTTTTGGAAGAGTATCATCAATTGACGACTCTGCTGTGTGTCCAGCTTAACATGCCAGTTGGTTGTTACTGTTATCCAAAACATACAGTATGAGTACTGTAAACATTTGCAGCATTGGTGGACCCGGAGGGATCTGAACCCCTGAGTCTTGCATTTTTAATATTTTTAGTTCCATGCTTGATTGAACAGAATTTTGGGTCTGTGTTCCTCTAATCCTGGCAGTGTTTTGTTTCTTTTCCATGCTCTACCCGTCAGGTTACACTGTGGAAATGTGTGTGTTGTGTTGGACAGGTCTCCTCTGCAGCAGTACGCCAGCAGTCTGTGTGTTTAGATTGGAGGATTAAACTCAGTCTAGTCTTTCAGATCCTGACCACAGTCTAGTCTTAGGCCAAGACCTACATTTAGATTTGCTACTCACAAATGTCTCACCACAGAGACCATAAAACTGTGAGACCAACAGAGTTGTTGATAGATATTTTCCATTTCAGTCATTTCAGTCAAGGTTTAACTTGTCTGCTTCTTAACAGCTGCAAACTTGACCAACAGACTGTTGAGACCTGAATAATTTATTGATTATGGTTAAATTAGAAACCTCTGCACTTTCAGACTGTGATGCAGGTTTTGTTTAAATTTGTCAATTAGTCTATTTTCTGGATGTAAATACTTTTTAAAATCATCCAAATGCCTGAGATCTAAGAACTGGTTTTGATAAATATTAATGGAAATACTGGTGTACAATTACTGGTCAGGACATGTGTCCTCAGTGTTCAAGAAGCTGTGACTTTACCACCGTCTGTCCACTTAATGTTAAAATGAAAGGCTGTGAATTATGCACGGTGTCTTATAGCTGCAAGTTCAAACAAGGGCAGGCAGTGATGGGCAGTGAATGTCTAACAGCTATTGGCCACTGACTGTACTTAGTCACCGTTTATATTGTCAGAATTAGACAAACCACAGGTGAGCAGATGAAAATTTCGTTAGTACACTCATCTGTGACTGACAGCTGAGCTGATGTGATAAATCCTCCATGTCAGGTTCAGCAGTGTGAGACAAAACAGGATTTGACCCACGTCTGCTTTATATAGTGTGTACACACGTCAACCTAATAGTATAAAACAGGATTGACTCTCTGTCTTGATGAAAATCACTTGTTTTACGGCCTGTGCTGCCATTGCTCCTGGTGCTGAAACCATCACAGTTAAAGCCACAACTGCATCATCCTCCCAAACTGCTATTACACCACACGCACACGCACACGCACACGCGCACGCGCACACGCACACACACGCACACACACACACACACACACACACACACACACATTGTAAAGCATCCAAATCAATTTGCTTTAAAAACACATTTCTCACAACCTTATTGGGTGGTTTTAGAGATATATGATGCACCTTCAGCCGCAAAGAAGGAAAAATCGCTGGCGCCCGGCGAGCCCATTTGTCCGGCTTGATGATGCGGTGGTCCTGTCACCGTCACTGGGGGTGGAAAAAAAAAATAGGGGGCTAAGGGGGACCTCACCCCTACATCTCCCCAGCCCAACGGCCCACCGACCGCCTGCCACGCTGTATTGCGATCAGCGCCGAGCTCAGGGGGCATAAATCAAGATAATTCTCTGCACGCCTTGAACTCTGACCCCACCACAATTCACACCAACATCAGACCAGAAGGAAGGGGGGGGCGACGACGAAGAAATGAAACACTGGGGGTAGATGGGTAAAAAGGAGGAGAGAGGGGATGGGAGTCCAGCTCAGAGAGATGGTGGGTGAGGTAACCGAGGAGTTGTGTGTGTATATGCATGTTTATGTGTGCGCGAGTGAACACGTGCATGCGTCCGCTGCGATTAGTCTCTGCCGGCCAGATTGAGGCAGCCGTCCCATCTAAACGCTCTGTCTTTATGAGCCATTAATCTTCGACTCAGGCCATTTTCATTACCGCCAAACCTCGCTTTGGAGCCACCAGCTGCATGATACTGCATAGTGGAAATTAATAACCCACCCATCTCTGCCTTACAATCGCCCTCACCACCACCCCTCCTCCCTCCACACACCTCTCCATCAAGGCCCCACCCGCTCAGGACCTTGCATATGATGGAAGACGCAAGAAGACGAGTTTCCATGTCACAAAGCTTTCAGTTTTTTCAAACCTCTTTAACGCTGCCCCCCCCCCCCACCACCACCACCTCTCCACCCCTACTGCACACACCCTTTCTCCTTGTCTCCTGCTGCCATTTGACTCCCCTACCTAAGACAAACAACTCATCCTGAGCATTTAAAATTCTCAGGATGCCTTGATGCTGCGACGCAGCCGCCAGCAAGGAGGAAGAGATAGAAATGAAGAGAAAGAAAGGCCTGAGAGGACTCCTGGTGACAGAGAAAGAGGGAGGGAGAGAAGAAAGACAAGCAGAGGAGGGGATGGGCGGTATATTAATACCCCTGTCTTGGTTTTTCGAAGTGAACTGAAAGAGAAAGAGTGGGAAATGACCCCTTGGGTCTCTTTAAGACCGATAGGTGCCTGCTAGTGTGGTTGTTAGTGAGAAAAGGGACTGAACATTATTAAATACTGTATGTGCTTAAGCAACCTGCAGGGAGGGAGAGAAGGAGGGAAACAGAAGAGAGAGACAGAGATGAAGAGGAATGGATGTAAGACCGGGGATGGAGGAAGAAAAGGAAAAGGGGTTTCAAAATGGCCTCTCCCTGAAGCTCTGCCAGCAGGGAGATCCAATGGGCTTGTGGAGCGGCAGAGGAGAGACCCATCTGAGATATGGTGTGATATGACAGCACTGACACCCAATAAAGAGGAACAGCATTACGTCAAATTAATAGCCCTCATCGGCGAATGGGAGGCAGAGGAAATTAGCGAGAAGCTGGTTGTTGCCTCCAACTCACAATGATAAAGCACAAGGACTGTTTAAAAAAAAAAAAAGGGGCAATACACAGTGGAGTAACTTAAGTTGACGGCTGCAGCGGTCGCTCTTGATGTCTGTTTATGAAACACATTCATTATGAGTCTCCACATGAGTTGCCTGCAGGAGTGACCAGTAAAGTAAAGGGAGTGACACTGTGACAAAATTGAAAAGTTGGAAATTGTTTTTCCGCCGCGGTGTGCCATCGGAGGGGAGCCTTTCTCATTTCCTGTTGCGAAGTGCAGTGCATTGTGGGCAAAATATATAGGAGGTTTTGTGATATGAATCGCCGCTGGTCATCCATCACCTTACAGAACACACAAAAGAGTCAGAAACTAAAAAAGAAACAACTTTCTCAAGCAAGATTTGGATTTATTGTATCGTCCTGTCCTCTATCCACTCTCAAAACTTATATTTAGTGTTGCCGCATGTTAAACAGTTTGACATTTGCTCATCAGTCAACCATTCAAACCAAAAACATTTAGCAAATGGACCCAGGCTGCATAAACAAAAACACCTTTTCCATACAGAGAAATACAACCAGTATCATATGAAGTTTGAAATGGACAGTGCCTCAGCTGACCTCAGTTTCATCCTGATCTTTCCAACCATCAGGATCCCTCTAAACACAAATCAATACAAACAATGTTCAGACATATAAGAGACTCCAAATGAACTCCACAGATTATGCTATTCCACGGCCTCTTGCATCCCTCAGCTGCTTTGCATAATGAGATAAACAGCATATACGAGCCCCAGCGACGCGCACGTTGCCTCGGCCAGCGTGTGTTTGTGTAGGAGAAGAGGTAAAGTCAGGCGTTTGACCTGCCTCTGGTTTTAACCTGGGAGAACTGATAGACAAGCTGCGGCCTCTTGAGACTTATATCGCTTTGTTTATACCATGGAACATGGAATATTCTGCTTAACACGTCGCTGCTCTACTGCAAAGACTGAGCAAATTATTTTCATAACACACAGAAAGAAACAACTAAATTTAGATTTTTTATAGTGATTATAGACAGTGGATTTACTGCTGTCATTATAATAATCACACAAAGAACGGCCACTCAAACACAAACGCTGCATTTACAAACAGTGACAGCAAGTAATTATGTTGTATGTGTCTCACTGGTGCGACTTCTCTGGACAACAAGCTCGTAAACCAAGGAGACACAGGAGATGCTCTTGCAGTCTCCCGCTGATGATGTCACCGACCTCGCCACGCATAACCTCACATGCACTTTTTGCGATGACATCACGTGCCGAGCCCTCTGCTCGGCCCATTTTCTCCACGGCAGTCGTGAATCAGTCAAAGTTGAAAGCTTTTATACAAAACATCCAGCAAACTGTCGACCCTGGACCAAATCCATGAACAAAATGTTTGTGGGTGGGTGGCGGTGGTGGTGAGAAGGGGGTGGGCTGAGTCGGGTTGGGTTGGGTTTACATGCCAAGAAAGTTCAGCATGCCTCCAGGCGTCCAAGTATTGGATTTGAACCAGCGACCTCCAGAGTGTCACAGTTCTAGGCCCTGTGCATTTGTGAGATTGGCCCAGAGCTGCTCCACACAGGGCAGGTTCAGGGGGTTCGGGGTCCCGGCCTGTGCAGCTAGTGGGTCTGTGGGGAATTGGAGAGTGCCAAGGTCTGGCATCCTCCTCCTTTCCCCCCTTCATCATTCCTCCCCTTCGAGCTATCAACAATCAGCTGCAAGTGGAGTAAAATGGAGCAACAGAAAGCAAAACTGTTTTTTAACTCCTTTCACTTCCTCTTTGGTGTCTCTCTGGCACTTAGAGGCTGCAGGAAAGGTGTTTGTGTTTCAGAGTGGCTTCAGTAAGGGACCTATTGTTCTCCTCCCAGAGGCTCTCAAATCAATACCTCATCTCTCCCTCTTTCTCTCTGTCTCTCTCTGCAACAAGGCACCACTGAGGAAAAAGGCCCATCGACTACACAGGACTTGCTTTCATGATTCACGCCACTGAAGAAGAGAAAGACAGAGACAGAGAGGGGAGGTATGAAAGACGAGGGGGGAAGAGAAAGTGGCTGGGAGGAAGAGGAGGGAGGGGGACACTGCGGGGGCAGGCGGTATAAAGACACCAGAGGAAGGAGGCGACCTCGAGGGTCATCTCTGTCTCCTTAGCACCACACACAGCCGGGCTATCTATAGCTGCTGAGCCCGGCCAGATTGATCTTATTGTCTTAGAGGAAGAAAGAGAGGTTGATCCATGAAGGCGTTAATATCATAAAGCAAACAGCATCAGAGCAAACACTAACTATAACTCATCCAGGGCCAAATCTGCAACCAGATGCAGTAAAGAAACTGAAATATATATATTTCCATATTCCATTTGAATTTGTCTAAATTGTGTGGCTATCCTTGTAGCACAGGCCAATACTGTAACGTAACCACAAGTGAATTTCATCACAACTGTCAGCATTTAGACTGACTGACAATATTGTTTAACTTTATTTGATGAAGCTCGATTTTCAAGTTTAACCTGTTGCTAAAAGGGAAGTAAACTTCCTTATTCTTTGCTCCATTCTGTGGCAAATCAACAAAGTTTATCCCCTTAAAGGATAAATCCACTGAAATACAGCTCAGGTTCTTCTTCTGTCCTTTTGGAAATCAGTTTGGTCTATATTAATAATAGAACAGAATTGCTGAAATCTGGGAACACTGTGATTACTGCATTAGTGGTTAAACTATTTTTTATTCACTGACTTACTTTGCTGAGAACAATGCGCATACACAATCCAAAACTATCAAAGTTAGACCTAGAAATAACAAAAGTTATCCTTTAAGTGTTTGTTGTTGTAATACCTAAAACACAAAATCCAGTATATAGAGCAAATCTGATTAAAGACTGGTCCAAGGTTGATCTGTTTGAAAACAAAAGACCTGAAAATCCATCTAAAAGTATTCAAGAAATCCTGCTGACTCACAGATTACCTCGCTCAGAGAGGTGTCATAATCTCCCTTATTTATGCTTAGATAAAAAACTTTTCACTGTTACATGGCTCTCAGGCCTGCGAGCGAATCGTAGAGGTTCAGTTTAGTGCTCAAAGGCACTTCAGCAAGGTAGTTTTGTGAGGCTGGATCATCCTGTTGAAGGCCAAGAGACACTGTAACAAGAAATTTATCTACATTAGTTTTTTCTATTAAAATCAAATACTTGTACAAGCGTTTTAATCCTCTGACTCCTGATCTGGCATCAGCCTCGGCATGTTGGGTCAGGGCCACAGCAGTGAAATTTGAGAAGAGTAATGTCCTTTTTTTTTTCTTCTTTCCACCAAACCTATGCTTCTCTTTCTGTATCACTGCACAATTTTCACAGCTGTACTGCGGATTACGTCTTCCTCAAATGTGAAAGAAAATGCAATTCTGCTTTCTGCAGGGGTAACGTCTTTATAGCTTTTCCTACACAGGTGTCTCTGTGTGAGCGAGCGAGATAGAGACACAGAAGGAGAGAGAGGGAGTGAAAGATGCCTTAATGGAGTTATGCAAATGGAGGCGGCCCCTTAATCCCCTGGCTAAGTATTCCACCAGAGATGTGGACCGTACAGCTGTGTACAACAGGGATCCACGCTGCGCATTTCCTCTCTGCTTGTACACAGAAAGCTCTGATACAACTATATATCTGTATCCATGTAGTGTGAATTAAGTTCACCCCACCCCCACCCCCCAGCTCCCACTGCCTCCTTCAGAATCAGTCTCCTGTTTTCTCACTGCCACTTCCATCACTGAATATCTTTCCCTGCCAATAAACTTCCAGATTTCTGCTTGTAGGCGTGCGCCTATATTCAGCAAAAGGAAATGCATTTTCGTTGCATGTTAACATGTAGCACTCACACGCACAGCAATATAAATAAACAAAGGGATATATATATATACAATATGTATCCCTTTGTTTATTTATATTGCTGCTTGTGTGGGAGTTTGTTTACGTGTTTATGGGTTATGGCATATGATTTTGTTTTTTCAATACATTGTAGAGCAGGATTTTTTTATGCTCGAGTGCTTCCAGGTTGAAGATTTATGTGTGAGTGTGCTTTTTATGGTGCTTTATAGTTTTCTTCGGTGTGTGTGTGTTGACACCCATTGCTTTATTTTATGCTTGAGCGTCTCTGTTGATGAATGTGTCCTCGAGGCCGATTACACTTGGCGTAATGTGTATATATGTGCAATTAAACTTGTGAATTAAAGGGCGTTTTATTCAGTGTGTCTGCTTGTGCGTGTGTGAAACAACACTAGACTGTACGGCCAGATGTGAATCTACCTCTTATGTACATCTCTTGCGTAAAAAGTCTAATATCAGTGGTTCTTGTGTGTGTGTGACATCTGCAAATGAGTCAGCCAACCTGACCAGCCTCCTCTGCCGAGCGAGTGACCTCTGGCTGATAGAAAAAGAGAGACAGAAAGGATGGAGGAGAGCCAGAGAGGGGGACTGATGCGGGGAAGCCTCGTCGCCGTCTCTTTCTCCCATCACCCCCTACGGTGACTCACACACCCAGCATGAGTGTAGGCCTCTACCCACAACCCCCTGCTGCTTGTTTAGAACAACAACAGAGGGAGACAGTGGGATCACAGAGTAGCTGGCAGGGAGGAAGGGCGGGAGGAGAGACAGTGGGAGAGAGAAAAGAGGAAGGGAGAGATGAGTTGGAGGAGAGACACTGGATATTCTCTGGTTTTCATGCATTACATGGTTTCAAGGCACAGCTGAAATGTGACACTATAAACAAATGACACTTAATGTTAATGAAAACACCCATGAAAATTTGTTTCCTTTTAAAATTATGGCATCATTTTAGCTTTAGAGATATATTATATGGCCAAAATGATATGTACAAGCATGTTGTACAAGTGCCAAGGGCCTACTTTACATATGCAAACATGGTTTTATGAATGAAAGTGAACCTGAAGCCATTAATCGACACTTGGTGGTCGGTCTTTTTCCTTCCCAGCGAGTGGAAAGAGGGTGAGTGTGTGAGTGCACAGCATAAATACTGTATATGTGCAGAGGGTGAAGTCGCACCACAGGTGTGATCCATTAGGTGGAAATTTTCCTGAACCAAGTCAAATACACAGTTAGAGATTTACTGACATGCACTAAAACCCCATTCCTCTTTTACTTACATACCGCTATATTCACATTTAAACTCTGTGCTCCTATGGGCCACAAAAGTAGGTGAAAGAAGACAAAAAAAAGGACATCATGAAATGTCCCTGAAGCTGTGCCTTTGTGATAAGAGAAAAAGTGAAGTCATTAAAGAAACTGTTTTCCCAGTTTGGTGTTGTAGAACTTGACTGGCCTGCACAGAGCCCCGACCTCAGCCCCATCCAGCACCTTCGGGATGAACCGGAACGCCGAATGTGAGCCAGACCAGCCAGACCCAAAATCACCAGCTGACCTCAATAGTGCTCCTGTGGCTTTTGCTCAGAGCCTTTGCAGAAGAGTGGAGGCTTTTACAGCCGCATATTAATGCCCATAATTTTGCACATGCACATTCCAAAATGTACATGTTCATGCCAAAATAAATCAACACACTATCCACATGCACACACATGCAAGCACAACCATGCACATGCATGAACCTGACAGTCCTCCAATCCCATTAAGACGTATTTAAGGATTCCTAATGGAAATTGATCAGTGATTAAGATCATTTTGGGTTAATCCAATTAATCAATGCCTGCTGATTAGGATGGCGGCAAAAAAGGTGAAAGACTCATCACAACCAGCCTCGGTCCTGGCGGTCCCCTGCCAAATGAGTCGAGCCTCCACCATCGGCTGCAGTTTGCAGAGAATTTTAAACAGGTGTGTCACCTTCAGGTCTCGTTGGGGCTCTTGTTGAGGAAGGGGAGAAGATTTGTGCGAGAAGTCAACTGAGGAAAGATTTCGGCAGAGTAACGAGGTGACTGAAGAGTGTTTAGAAAGCATGAGATAACAGCAAGATGGAAAGTAAAGAAAGAGGCGTTCCCTCTGCAATTTTATGATAAAACAAATCTAACTCAGTGGGATGAGAGCACTGGAGAGTACTTCAAAGAAAAAAAGCAAAATGCAGATGTTTTCTAGACCTCTGTACCAAACAGAGATGATGCTGAAATTCAGCCCAATTCTAAAATTTGATGGTTGAGACTGATTTGGGGTTCTGAGTTAATCTGCACAGCGTCTGACCAGTTTAAGACACACTTCTGATTTTATCTATAAATCCTGAAGTCCTTTTGGAAAATCAAATGCATGACAATCTGGCAGGTGAACCCCTGTCTCTTCTGGATCTTACTACAAACTGTCACATTCTCCTGGCATGATGACAAGCAGTTTAATGACCTCAAAGAAAACAGCCACGGAAACGTCACAACCATTATGATTAGCTCGATCAGGAGAGGCTGAATGAGTGATGACTGACACGGTCTATTGCAAGACAGAATTCACAAAAAAGACTTTTTTCCTGACCAACAACAGTAGCTACATTTAAAACCTTTTGTTAATGTTTAGTGATAAAAACACGATGCTGATGTCTTCAAACAGCGAACCTGCTTGGTAACAGCATTCCTATTGCTTCACTTGGCAAATTTTACTTTCATAGAATGTTTGAAAAGCGCCACTGGTCACAAATACACAGTGGATATTTCTCAGGCTGTAACTTTAACCATATGGTCAGGGGAGAAATTCACAGGCACTTGGACAGAGTCCTGCTTGAGGGTGATTGGCTTTCTCTTGGCTTTTTCTTGAAGCCTCAACTTTAACGAATTCCTCCTTGCTGCAGTTTTGGCTGCCAAGAGAGATGTGCCCGTTCATGTCCCTCCTCTTTGCCTTCTTCTATTTGCTGGCATGCATTCACACTTTAAAGCACTGTTTGTTTCAGTCTGGATCACAGTGCAGAGCAGATCTGGGGACACAAAGTGCTCCCCTCGATGTCTGGGAATATGCACATATTAAATTGCAAGGCTGACAAACCCTCCTTTGACCCTTTGACCCCACATTTTACTGACACATTAGACACCACGTTTCATATTTTGATTAATGCTTTCCCTTCAGATCAAGACTTCAGCTTGGCAGTGTCTTTCTGCCTTTCTCACGGACCAGCAGTTCTTCTCACTCTCCCATGTCTATACACTTTTCTTATGTGAAATATTACTCCTAAAGTTTCAGTGTGCCTGCGGTGGGAATGTGCTGCACCGTGGCTTTTTTTTATGCCCACAGCATGTCAGTGTGATTTGCTCAAGTGAAACCTACGCCCTGGGTCAGAACTTGTAGCGCGAGAGGGAGGAGTGAGAGGTTGTCTGGGCAATCGGGAGGTCAGTAAGAGAGTAACAGCCGATGGGCGGCTGGTTCTTGACAGAATTTGGCCACGGACTAAAAAAGAGGAGACACCCTCTTCATTGTGACTGGACTGTGAGTGGCCAAAGTACAAATATAGGCCAGAGCCCTGATAGAGCAGAGAACAGACAGAATTTATAGGGCAATTTATGAGAAGCTGTTGGAGAGAGGCGGGAGCTGCCGGTTGTCATTTTCTCTCTCAATCTCCCACCACTTGGATGCACACAGACCGACATGCACCTTCATAAATTTTGTGCACACACGTAGCCTACGCGCAACACCTCACACACTGAAGCTGCACCTAAAGCAGTTCACACAGACACCTTACTTAGAGGATGACACACCTGCTGTGGGCAGTAAGTCATTCACAGCTGCACCGTGAAGCAGACGACACACACTCGCTGTAATTCACTGTCTCCATCTGACTGGATAAAGGACGGTACAGCCTGACAAAGAGTTAGAAAGTAAACAATGAGATTCATGCACAAAGATGTCAGGGATCCATTAGAGTTACTCCTCTGAACTCACACTGATTAAGTGCTGCACCAATTGTCATGGATTTCCACTGAGAAATGTACACTGAAGTTTGACTTATACCATAAACAGATACTGACCTACTAGTCACACATCTAGTTCTTGTCTGTGCTTAACTGAAAATCCTGGGAAATCCGTTATTTGACCATCAGACCATCCATTTTCTGCCACCTATCCAGGTCTGGGTCGCAGTGGTGGCAAGCTAATCAGCCAAGGCACCCTACTCCCTATCTCGGTCCTGGGGGATTACAAGGTGTTCCCAGGTCAGGTGGGATAAATAAGTCCTCCAGTGTGATTTGGTCTGCCACGTAGTCCCCTCTTAGTTGCATAAGACTGGAATACCTCCACAGCTTGGTGTCCAAGGGGCGTCCTGATCAGATTCCTGATCCACCTTAACTGGGTCCTTTCAACAAGGGGGAGAGCAGTTCTCCACAGAGGCCTTTACCCTAAGCCTGTATCTCAGCTGCTTGTTTTTTTTTTATGCTTAGCCCCCTCTGTGCCACAGCAGTCTGGTACAATGCCAGCATTACTGCTGACACTGCACCAGTCCACCTTTTAATCTCACACTCCATCTCACCTTCATTTACAAACAAGACCCAAAAAATACTCCTACGTTTATGGCAGCAACTCGTCCACAGCCCAAACGAGGGCAATACTCACTCTTCTGCCTATGGTCTACCAAGAGGTTAGATTTGGAGGTGGGGGCCTCTCATCCCAACTACTCCACACTCCACTGCAAACCAGCAATAGCAATACTAACAATACAACATCCTCATCAAAAAATAGTCTGAAAGGCTCAAACTGTATGGTGAGCTAATGCCAGTTTTATTCTAATTCAAATAAAGAAGTGTTTCAACCGGTCACAACAGGAATAAGATTAATACCAAACGCTACAGATTAAAAACAAAACTACCACATGTGGTGTGGGGTGGCCTCAGTTACCATTAGTTAGTTTGACTCCTCTGGTATCACATATGCTATAAACAGATGCATTATTCACAAGTGTGTAGGATGAAACCACCACCCGACTAATAAAGTATCACTTATGTTTTAGTCATGCTAAGATATGTTGAAAATATGACAAAGAAAAAGCAGGAAGAAAAGAAATTACATATGGAGTAATTACAGAGGCTACTGACAACAAACACATAAAAAGACTCAGACAACTTGTAAGGCTGTCTGAGGTCTCTCTTTGAAGGGCTGGTTTATTAAATAGCATACTTCAGAGTGTGTGAAACTGTTTTTAATGAATGATTATGGATTTTTAATTTGGTTATATTTCCCCACAGAGAGAGAAAGGGAAGAGAAAGAGAAAGAACGAGAAAGAGAAAGAGAAAGAGGCAGACAGAGGTGGGGACACATGAAGACATAGTAAAGGGCAGTCGTGGGTAGAATGGAAAACAGAGAGGAAATGCAGGAAGCGAGGGAGGAAATGAGAGCTCAAGACATGGATGAAGGAAAGCTTGGTTAAAAATCGCTGTTTAGTGGCTGAGTAACTGATCCACGTGGCCTTTCTGGATCATAAAAGACAGATAACCTCTACTTTCCTATGCACTTTCAGTCACCGAGGTCAATCAGGCTTTAACTTTGCAAAAACTAACCATTCTGTAGAAATAAAAACAGGACTGAGTGGCCATCAAGCTACTTTCAGGTTTATTTCTACAGACTGCTGCAGAGCGTAAAATATATAAAGGTTAACATGGTCAGATTGCCAAATACTCCAAGACACGATTCACAGAAAACCTCAAAAGTGTGTACCCTGACACACCAAATACACAAGTGGGTATTTTTCCTGTTTTTCCTCACTTCACCCTGCCTCCCCACACATGTTAAAGAGGCTTCATTCTGCTAAATTGTGGTTAAAAAAGGGCAAACTGCACTCATCCTTTCTGACTGGGTTGAGTATGGCATGTGGAGAAGAAACTAAAAAAAAAAAAAAAGCCTAAGAAGAGGTGAATGACAGTGAGGCACCTGCATGATAAAGCACCCGACTGAATTATTTACCTCCTCCGTAAACATTTTCCCCCTGCCACCTGAAAGAAAAGGGCCTCCTTCCCTGAGTTATGACAGTAAACTGGTTTCAGCACAGGCCTCTTCAGGAATAATAGGCCTTTAAGGGCTAAGTTATAGCACAGGGAAGATTCGCCCTGACAATTCACTCACTTTACCCTGCCGAGTTCCACTGTGCTGGTAGTCACAGAGCTGTGCAACCTGGTATCGGAAAACGCCGGAGGGAGTGAGGGTCGGGGGGGCTGGGGGTGGCAGAGTAATGAAGGGCCATTGTGCTTACTTCATAAACTTGTCACAGCTCCTTTTCATTTTATTTCCCGAACAAACCCGATTATTCCTCTACCCCCCCGATGGCGTATGCAGCTACGGCGTGGGTCAGTTAATAAATATATCAGTTTGCCACCCTAAAAAGTGCTGCAGTATTAAAAACGGCGCGGGGATAAAATATGGATGAGGCTGCTTCAGTGCTCCAGGTGTGTCAAGTGTGATTTAATATGAGGAAGCAACGCACGGCGAGGAAAAGGGGAGATTACTGAATACAGCACAGACAGACAGGCCGACCTTTGACCTCTGAATACCAGCCAGTCAGCTAATACTGCTGAGGCTGAACCTCACAAAACAGCCACTGGGGAGACAGACACCTAAATCCATCAGCTTTACTGATCAAGAGGAAGTGCACGTCAATCTCTGGCCAATCTGTTAGTGCTTGTGTGTGTGTGTGTGTATTTTTGGGATATAAGGTGTCAACACTGAAAGTGTGACAAACTGCACGTCCATAGATTTGTATGTGTGTGTGTGTGCTTGTATTAGTGTGTTGTGTTGTGATATTTTGGCCTGTGTTTTTTTTTTGCACAGTCAGGATGCTTTTAGTGATGCAACTGCATTCCCAGATCTCAGCAATTAACTTGGTGAGTACTACCAACATTTTAATAAACCGAGTTAGCTTTAGGTTACAGAAATTACCAGCAATGGCATTAGAGTGAGAAAGAGGCTTTGAATTATGTCAACCATGGTCTCATTCCCTGAAGCTATCCCAGTTCATTTGACAGTGATGTATTCATGTTTGGGAATGTTACACATACTTTATTTAATTGTGTGAGCAGGTTTTTTTTTCCCCCTTCCATGTGAATTTGCCCTCCACTGGTCACAGAGCCACAGGCTAGGAAATGGGCTTTCCTGTTGCTCAGAGGGGCTGAGCTGACAGAGCATGAAGGCAACCATAAAGCTCCAAACTGCCTCCTGATACCAATCGGCTCGGTAGCTAATCATTACACATCTTCCTCTCATCTGTTCAGCACTTTTTACTCCCTTTTTCTCACTCTATCCACCCCCACTCCCCGCTGCATCTCCCCAATCCCTGACCCCGGTCTCTCACCTCCCCTTGCGCATCGCTTCTCCTTTTTTGTGTGAAAGTGACAGTTTGTGTGTGTGTGAAAATGAGTGTGGCTGTGAGAACAGAAAGAGTGAGTGTGTGTATGTGTATGTTGGTGTGTGTGTGTGTATACTCTGCAGCAGGGTTTCTGCTCTGAGAACTACCTTGCATGCCCTCTAAATCTGCTGAGCTCTCACAAAAAGGAACTCTGCTTTCCCTCTCCGCCGTTTCCCCCCCATCAGAATCTCACACAGCGGCAAGGAGGAGTTGTACTTTGACGGTGCAACACAGCAGCTCTGAGAAGGGGAAGCACCGCCTGCTGCCAGCCTCGATATGAAGAGCAGTCACCAGTTTCTCCCCAAGTGTCACTCACAGGCAGCAGAAATGTGCCGCTCTTTCAACTGTAACACTCTCAATTCCACCAAAAAAGAGAGGAAAGCTTTTAAATCCTGGAGGTGACACACTCGTTAATGTGCCTTTCCTCTTAATAAACACTGACACACAGCGGAAAAAAAAACACAACACTTCTTCCTTTACACTGCACACACACATAATCCTGATTCATCACAACCACCAACACCAGCAGCAGCAGACAGGACTCACTGGGCAGCAACTGAGGCATGAGTGACCCCCGCTGACCGCTGCCAAGCCACTGGTACAAACCCACAGGTAGTCGTGCATGATTCCACTTCCTGCTCCTAGTAATGGCTTCTGGTGACCTCTGACTGCATGCTACGACACATCACGTCCCATCAAGCTCTCAGCATGGCAGCACCTGAGGCTGAGTCACTGAAGGGCTGGGGATATTGTCTTAAACATACAGTAATCCATTACTGCCACTTTTTTTTTTTTTTTTTTTACTTTTTCATACATTACAAAGGATTTGCTTCAACTCAAATGTAGTCTATGGTCTATGGAGTACAGCAGGGTTTGAAATGCAAGGACCTGAAGGACTTTTTTCATTAAACAACATCAAGGAATTCTAAGATTGTACTCAAGACCCTGTCAAATGAAGTAATCATGATCATTAAAACCTGGTTTTGTTGTTTATAAAAGGGTTCATCCTAATTTTAATACATATATATGTAAAATAAAATAATCCATTCCTCATCAGAAACTTCTAAGGTTTAAAGTCATACATTTTTTAGATTTTCAGTTACAATGAGCACCAATCTGAATAAATCCCTGTAAAGTTTCTTTTCACAGCTGAATTTATTGTTATTAACAATGAAATGAGCAGCCAGTTAAATGGTTATTTAAGTCACACTGAGATTAATAGTAAAATGTCTTCATATAAATATGGCTTCATTGAACTGAAATGCCACAAAGTAGCAAGGAGATCATCATATCCTGTGCTTCTAGGAGCAGCAAACCTGTTTTTATATATGTTTTTTGTAATGGATTCCATTGTCTAAAATATATATTATAATGCTAATGGCAAGCAACAGCTATGCACACACTCACATACACACACACACACACACACACACGCACAGAGCAGCAGCTGACACGTTAAGGATGTGTTAATTCACTCCTCTAAGTTTCCTTATCATGTCTGCTGCTCGGCCATTCATTAATAGTCCTGTTTTAATTAGCCATTAGTGAACACACTCCCCATGTCAGAGATATGAGATGGGGGGAGTGTAAGTGTGTATGCATGTGTGTGTGTGGCATGGAGAGAGGAGAGTGGTAGTAGGCATGCTGCAAGGAAGGTGTTAGGAGTATGTAGGAGTATGGATGTGTAGTGAGTGTGTGAGTGCAGTGTGTGTGTAGTGTGTGTGTGTGGACAGCTCCATTCTCCCACTGTGGCGGCAGAACAATTGGCAGGGACACGCTGTTCAGTGGGGCCTCCTCCTCATTATTGGCCCACTGCTCACTTGTGAGCCGTATCATTGTATTGCAAGACAATGGCTGCCAGGGGCCCCACCCAACATGATAGCCCCCACCCCCTCCACACACACACACACACACACACACACACACACACACACACACACACACACACACACACACACACACACACACACACACACATTCACACCACGCACACAAGTCCAGCTATAAGCTTAACGCCCCCCTCCCTTCCTCATGTACCCACCGACTCCCTACTCTACATGTCAACCCCGCAGTATCGCTGCACCTGATTGGCTGCGGCATGGACACCCCGACGCTGGTCAGAGTCCACAGCGAGAGAACAGGGGATTAAGCCTAATTAGCATGAACAATAAAAACAAACAAACACGGATGGGGAGAGGGGTCACAGAGGCAATCCCACTGTCTCTCTTAATTAGCATTGTTTACCGAGTGACACAGTTGGTTCATGATATCTGCTACATAGCGGCACACTTCCATTAGATTCATTGCTCTCACAGTCACGTGCGCACGCTGTGCTGAGACACACAAAACATTTACCTGTGGAGTGTGTTTTGGATGTATGAATCTGTGTGACTTAAAAGTTTCTTTTGATCAAACTTTGTCTAATGTAAAATGGATGTTACTGTCAGGTGAAATCTCCGCGTCTAAAATACCAACTTCTCAATCCGACCAGTTTCAAAAGTCAAAACTTTCAAACTCAGAAGAGACTAAATAATCAAGTGGATCAGGAGTGATGAGGTTTCCATACTTCACAGGGTCGTGCACAGATGAAGTATTCACACATACACCACATCCATGCATGAAGTTCTCCAGCACACTGATGAGCTGTATAAAAAAACCCCCAGTCGATCGATCGCCACACCACATGTATAAACATTAGTGATGAGATGATTGATGATAGGATTTCTAAATCTCTCTGGCATAGGAGAAAAATTGCATTTGCCTCTGAGTGTCTGCCCATCCGCGATACTGAAGGCCCACCCCTGGGGAACTCGTAGCTGCAGTGGGGGTCAGTGAAAACTGGGCCAAATCAAAGTGATTAAGGACCTGCAAATCAATAACGCCTTTATATTAGATTTACTCACCCTCCTCGGATTGCACTGAGTCAGCAGAAGGACGGGGCGAGGCAGAGGCTCAAATCAACCCAGATCCAACTAAGTGTCGGGAGATTGGGTGCCGGTATAAATCTTTAGGCTCACATCAAGTCTTTGAGGCGTGATAAAATAATATGATCATCTTTGAATAGAGGGGCGAGGATAAGTTGAAGACTGCCTTTTGTTTCTGCTGATCTCCTAACTCCTGTGTATGATGAAACAGCAAAGAAAACCGTTACCCAGAAACCATCAGTGAGGAATCCTGACGGTTAACTTTGGTGGGATGTAGCTGTACAGTATAAATGTCTGTGGAGGCTGTTTGAAGGTTGATTTATGCCAGAGAGTGTGCTGTCAGAAACGGACAGAGAACATACTATAGGGTGTAAAAACAGCGACTGAGAATAATGTGATGTCTTAATACTACTAAAAATAAAAGGCATGGATTTGATTTGCAGGTCAAACATCTAGTTTTTTTTTTAGACATCTTTAGTTTTAACAGCACTTAAATGACTAAATTTCAATGTGCACATTTATCATAATGCCAAATAAATCAATGAAATCATCCTGACAGAACGGATGCATGATGATGTGGTTCATTTAGCTTGGAGTCAGTGAAACTCTGGCGTGGAACAAACTTCTGCACCAACAGTGACTGGAAGGCGTGTACAGTTAAATACCAAGAGAAAATCCATTGTGGAAGAGGTCAGGAGCAGCCTCAACACACGGATATGACTCACAGCTTAAAGCATCAGGTTCACACCTGCTCTCTACATTGCTGAGCGTCATTCTGGGAAATGCAAGAAATTACAACATGCAGTTGAAGCAGGTAAGGGAGACTGGAGGAAAGTGGGCACAACAATAACAACAAGTTTTTCTCTTATAAAACTGATAAATAATATGTAAAGCCACCCTATGCTGGATCTTTCCTTGTAGAGGATCCATCTCTTGTATCACACGAAAAACGACAGAGGCAGGCCCTGATCTCAGACCAGCTATCAAGACTTACAGCGCTCAGATCACACTTACAGCTGAAGCATCATATAGGGAGAATGTGTATGTTGTAAATGTGTTATGTTTCACACACACAAAACACTACAGTCTTCTCTGTGAACACCAATTAGTAAATAAATAGCTTTCTGGTGACAATTAGTTGAATTGTCTGGAAATGAGTGCCTGAGCATGTGCACACACACACACACTTGCACACGCACAGTGTGTCACTTGCCCCTTATCTCCATGGAGACAACATATCCCCCCCTGCACCGCCACCCCCCACCCCACCACCCCCCACCCAACCAGTGTTTGTCTCACGGTAAATCTAAATTGGCGAGTGCAGTTAACCCCCTCACCTCCTCCTCAGCCAGCTCCTAAGTCTCTGGATCTCTGAGGCAGACGATGAGAGAGGATTACAATCAATGTGAGAAAAAAGAAGAGCGGAGAAAAGGGAGGGGAGGGGGTAAAAGAAAAGGCAGTGGAACGTGTTAGCACACAACAGAGCCGGGGTCATGTAGAAGCCACACAGTTTTTTTTTGTTGTTTTGAACTGAAGATAAAGAATAAAGTAACTTTTATTCTCTGAGTGTGTGTTTTCTACTGTTTCCTTTTTGGAAAGGAAGCTTATTTTGCAAGAATCTTTGATGTAATCTGGTGCAAGGGAGGGTGTACGGATATATGTGTGTTTGGATGTTGTATGGCTCTGAAGGAACCTCCAATCTGTTTACAGCTCTGATTGGAATTACACAATCAATTACCACCCCCTGCTGTGGCCCAAATGAGCCAGCCCAAAAGACAGGGGAATTGGTTAAATGTTATTGTTGGGAGGCCATTATCCAACAATCGGGGTGGTTAATGCAAGAAAATGACATTCATTAAAAGGCTCGACGGGAGGCTCCCAGGGGCCAGGCTGCAGCTGACCCTCATTCACCGCCAGCCTTTGTGGGCTCTCGTCCACTGTGGGGAGGGGAGATCATGTCAAAGGCACAAAATGCTCCTCTTTTGTCAGAGAGTGGCCTTCAGTCTCTCTTTCCAAGCGTGTGTGTGTGTGTGACAGAGAGGGGCAGAGAGCCAGAGAAAATACCTGCGACTGCGAGCGTGAATGTTTTTGTGCTTGAGAGAATGTGTGTGAGGTGTCAGGGAGAGAAAAAAGGGATAATTACATCATTCTGTGAATTAGAGGAGCAGAGGGGGAAAGTGATTGAGGCCCCCCTTGCCGATGGATGCACATGTAATCCTGCTGTAATGAGGCAGCACCAGAATCATACTCCACACACACTTAGTCCTATAATGTATATCATCTACGCTACAGCTTAAAAGAAAAAAAAAACAAAACACTATTCCCCTCTGTGAGTGCACTTCCAGCCAGCAATGCTGATACCATCTATCAATGCAGACAGAGCTATCAAAAGCCAAAAGTCAAAACTAAGTGCAGACATCAACCCACAGAGAGAAAACGAACCGGTCGTGCCATTATTTTTGATGCAGGATCCCTGTGAGAGATTATTTTTGCAAACTTCCACCAACGCAAAAGCTTTCTTTGTCTTGTTCTATTCAGAGAGTCGCAGATAGGACGGCGGGTCAGTGAGAGGAAGACAGCTGTGGCCTTGTTATTTCTGTTCATCCTACAGGAAACAAGAGCCATTTCACTTATGAGATGCAAGGAAGAAATATATTGCTTTCTGGCAAAAAGTCACATTGAAGCTGCTTGTACAGTATGTACAACAGAAAGTGAACTAATGGGCTGTTTCTTTTTTTTTTTTTTTGACCAAACAGCCAAGAAACCCAAGGAACTGTGGAACTTAAAGCCTCTTAAGCTCATTTGTATTTGCATTCCCACTTCATCTGAACAACCATGAAGTTTGGGCAAATGGATGGATGGATTAAAAAAAAAAAAAAAGCATAGGCTTGGTATTTTCGCATCGCAGCAACACAGCGCAGTATCATGGTATTCATGACGTACTGACTGCCTGATGTTTGAATAAATGCTGAAAAAGGACTGTAGATGGAAAAGAGGATTGAAAACGGAAAGCCAGTCAAGACACCTGTCTCCTAAGTAGGGATGATCTGTTTTTTTTTCTGGATATTTTTATGCTTTAGTTCTTAACCACATTGGTGTGGTTCATTCAGCAAATAATTTTTTTTTCTTACTGTAACTTGTTGAGAAGTCAGATGCCTAGATATCTTTTAAATGTCATTAAGAAATAAAATACAGTGAGACACATAAGATACAGATAATAATTAGTTCCTGACTCTACACTAGTTATAGCAGTTGCTAAACTTATGTTTGATTAAACAGGGACATTTAGCACTGCAGATACGGCCTTAAAAGTTTCTGGGCCATCAGAAAATTCCAACTCAAGTACAGGGACTTTTTGTGGAACCAAGAACCAAAACAAGAACAATATTCCTTTGGTTGAAAAGCAGCTAATGCAACAGTTCTGAAAACCTAAACGTAAACTTAACACACAGGCCATGTTGGACAAGCAGCAGGCACAGTAGGGTTCAGCAACAGGTAGCCAGTCAGCAAAGGCCAAGTTCAAGTGAACTAGAACCAAGAGGCAAATGCATCGCATTGATAGTCAAGAGGTCATTCACAACAGCAAACTGCAAACACATACAGGGGCCTGAAATGCTACGGAAGTGGTGCATAAAATGTCTCTAGGGTTTTGTCATATCCATTTGCTCTTCACAGCCTCGTGCAAACCGTCTCCCATCTATCATTAGTAAAACATGCATATATTTCCTCTTAGATGGCCACACCTTGACCTTTTCTCATGTCCTGTTCTGCATGCTGAGTTTGATTTCACAACGCCTATTGTCTACGAGGGCATGAGACTGACATCCGATTAGCGCTGATAACTGTTACAGATAACCAAGACGAGGGGGGAGCCACAGGAGTGCGGATCCCAGCAGCGTGCCATTGAGGAGTGAATCAATTTTGCGCACTCGCCAGGTCTCTGGCTTATTGAACACACGGATTGACCCTCCTAAAGACAGCTGCTACCTCAAAGCCAAACAGTGACCTTTGACTCTTGACCATCTGTTGGCTCTTAGGGAAAAAGATGAACTCAAGAACAGTGAGAATAAAGCGCCGCAAAGTTCATTTTTGGCAAGAAAACTGTATTTGCACAGATAAAGGGATCAAAAAGAAATCTAATAGAGTAATTACAAATCAATAGTTTAATGATATTTTCTGGTTGCTACAGTCGCATGCTGTCTAGTGTGAGCCAGGCTCATCAGAGAGAGGTGAAATAATTATCACAGGCACCTGTTATGGCAAAGAACAGGTGGAGCTATAGCGTTTGTAATCTCACATCTCAACGGATATTATCAGGATGTGTGTGCGTGTGTGTGTGTGTGGGGGGGGGGTGTGGGTGTGTATATGCACACAAATTTCATCTTTGTGCCAAGATACTCAGTGTGTGTGTGTGTCTGTGTGTGTGCATGTGTGTGTGTTAGGTGTTGAGTTAAGCCTCTGATTGAGAAACAAGCCACAGTAGCAACATGCCTCGCTGTTTCCCCCAGCATCTGTCTTGAGCAGCATGGGGCCTCCGTGCGTAGGGGGAGGGAGGAGGAAGCCACAGAGAGACGGCTTCCCTTCATCTCTGCTTCCTCTCTCTCTCTTTCTCTCTCTCTCTTCTCATTATTTGGGAGGCAACATTGGAGTTGAAAAAGACCCTCCCTCCTTTCTCTCTCTATCTCCCTCCTTCTCTCGTCTCAGTGTGAGTTTTTTTGTCTTCCATCATCTGCGAGTCAGCGCCGGGTCATATCACAACACGACGTGCTCTGCTGTGAGTTTAGCACCAGACACACCAGCTCCCCGCCACTTCCTTTGCAAAGACACAATTTCTTTGAGACACACTGCGCCGCACTGTCAAAATACTGGAGGTAGATAAGGCAGATAGTCGAACGGAGGAGCTGTCCTGAACGTTAGGAAAATCTCACTACTACTTACGTCTTTTCTGTTTCTTATGAGAGGTGGAAAAAACACCCAGAGAGTGGAAGCAGAAGAAATTCACTTGAGGGGCCGATTCCCAGTCTAACCATTTAGATTGTTTTTAAGGTCAAATTAAGGGTGAAGTAACATTTTAAGCAAGTTATAATGTAGAAGTCCAACTCTGCAGTCAACACACTGAAAAATACTACGGCAAACACGTTTGCAAGGTTAATAGACATGATGAGAGACTGCATCCATAGTAATTTCATCCCCATTGCTACAGATATCGTCTCTCTTTGGCTGTAATGATTAGTAATAAATGTGCAAAATGAAGTCAGCTGGCTGTGAGATGATCAGCTCCATATGTCAGCTCTGTTGGGGTGCTGCTTCATCCACTTTATCCAGTCCAGGAACTCGACAAGTTGGATAAGCAGAGCTTTGAGTTTGAAGTTGTCTGTTTTCTCTCTCTCTTTTTTTTTTTTTTATTCTGGTTTGTTTCAAATGAACTGCTGATATAGCTACATATAGTATCCCCAAGACAACTATGCTTAATGAACATAAACAAGATATGGACTGTAAAATACAGTTTCCCTGTGTCCTAACGTCTGCCTAGATTCAGTTTTTTAAACATAAGGGTCGGATAAACAGTTGAATCACACCGTCTACCTTTGTTTAACTAGTGTGTTTAAATCAAGTCAGAAGAGTGCGGGTAGATGAATATATTGAATTTAATCATTTAAAATGCAGATTAATAACAAGCACACAGGTTCATGCTAACGCCTTCCTCAGTGTGCAAGTTCAGAGACAGTCATAGAGGTAGAAGATCTGATTTTAGAGGAAAAGGCGTGTCAGTTCATCCTGCAGACTTATCTTGCTCAAAGTCCCCCTAAGTTTTTTGCTTATTGTTACTTCACTGAAATATCTGACCTTCACTGTTCAGAATGATGTATGCGCAGACACTATAAAGCTGATCTCACATTCATCTGCTGGAGGGGAAAAGTTTCTCTGTGCTCACCTTAAAGCTGAGTTTAAGACGTGAATGAATGGGCATCATTTTGTGATAACACAAAATCACTTTAAAGCCAATCATGGTCCAATTTGCAACTTAAACAAGTGTGATGAAACTTCAATACCCCAGGTCACATATAATGGACTTATGGCTGTGTGGAGCATCTTGTCTCCAGTTTTTTTAGAGGAAAACCCTGACACATTATTACTAAAATTCAATTTTGTCCTTAAATATGTCTGGACGTGATCTTCAAGCTGCGTCCTCCACCTGCTTTCACTGCTATGACATGTCAAATATAGCCAGTTAATTCAACGATCATCTACGTCTACCCCCACGAAGTCCTGATATCCCCAGAATTGAAACAAATATTCTGATTTGTGACCTAATTTCATGCTCAAAAGTTCAAGCTGCGGAGGAGATAAGATGACCTGTCGTTAAAACCAGAGCCTCATTTTAGCTACAAAGAAAAAATGGTGGAACTTCAGTTTAAAAGAATACGATCTGACTCTAAAGAGCTTCCTGAGTGTTTACTAGTGAAGGTTGAACAACTCTGAGCGTCCTTGAAGAGGTAGACGAGTCTATTAATAGCCGAGGACTGTAACTGTGTGTGAGGCGGGAGTAGGATGAGTAAAGTGGCATTTCAGAGCCATTCATCCAAAGAAAGGAGCTATAATCTTCAAGACAACATGTTGTGTTTTATGCCAATATGAGCAGTGCTAGTCTGCTGGCCTTTATGTGGTATACCTCGCCGTCTGTTCTCTTGTATCACATATCAATGAGCACAAACACAGTCGCTTTTAGATTTGGGGCTTATCAAACAGATGCTGATGCTTTTTTTTTTTTTTTCCAGATACAGCCGAGAGAAGAGATTAGATTCAGCTGAATTTAAAACTATCTAGGTACAGTAATAGTGTAACAAGGCTCAGCAAGAAGACAAAAGTCCATGCTACCAACAGGGCCAAAGGAAATCTGTGCACTTATTTTGAAAAGACGACTAACTTTCCATCTTGGTTGCTTTAGAAATCATGTTATTTTCTAAGTATGTTCTAAGTCAGTCTTTTGCACAAGCTCCAAGTAGCATTAAAATGTCAGTTACTGGGACATCGCTGCAAGTCGATCAGTGGTGGAAGAAGAATTCAGATCCTCATTGACTACTTAATATGCTGTTATGGGTCAGGCCCCCATCTGAGGGTCACAAGATAAATCTGAAGGGTCATGAGATGATTAATGGGGCAGAAATGAAGAAAATAAAAGTTCAGATACGGTTCAGATATATTTATGTTGCTTTTTTCAACTTTTTACAAATTTTCTTATAAAACATTAGAAAATTGGAATGTAAATACTGAACAAAAGCACCGTAAGCAAGTACAGTACCACTGAGAAATGTAGACATGTGTGTCAAAAAGGGGTAAACAAAGCTCCAGAATGATTTCTGATTCAAATGGATGCCAGCAGATAAGTCAACACTAAATTTGAACATGCTGGCAGGCGGATCGAGAGGCTTATAAAGTTGTCTGCTCTGTCACCAACACGCCATACACACCGAGGACAGCCAAGTCCAGAAGAAAGCCAAGTACACAAACAATAGTTTGGTTGTGTCAAGTGAAGGAGGCATATCATTAACACCAGAGTTATAACTCAAAGGGGCCAATCAACACCTGTTTCCACTGTTGTCACGCTTGCACAAAGAAAAATTGTCAGAACATCAAAAGTGACATTTAAGCTTAAAAAATCAAAACTTAAAACAAAGCTCACTATGTCCAAACTAACTCCTGTTGTTTCCTGAAAGGCAGCTATTTTTGCTAACCGACTGTTATGTGGCACATTCTTATAGCAAAGCTGGGCCTATATAAAGCAACAATAAGAAGGCGACTGTGGTGCTTCCAAGCGAGTCATCTCCGGCAGCCAGCCTAGCTATCATTATCTGTTAAAGAGCCTCCGTCCCTATGGATCATCATTACGAGGCGCATTAGAAAATACTTTGATTAAACTCCCCTAATCCAGCACAGACAGCTGCAGTCCATTCACAGCTGCCTAATCTCCCCGCCACTAAATACCACCGAGACAATGGGCAACAAATGACAACTTACGTGAGGGGGGGAGAGGCAGAAATAAAGGAGGGAGAAAACAAAGAAAAAGAGGGAGAGAAAAGGGAGGGGAGAGCTGATTCCTCTATCAAAGGCGGGCGGTAAACAGTGCTGATGGCAAGCCGTATCATGCCAGGAGATGGCTGATGCTTTCTGTGAAATGAAAGGGGATACAGAGAAAGACAGAGGGTAAAGAGTTTAGGGAAAGGAAGCTGGGAGGAGGGAGAGATGACTGAGCTGGAGTGTGTGAGGAAGAAAAAGGGAGGAAGAGAAGGAGTGACGCGAGAGGAGAGGAGGTGGGGTGGAAGGAGCCGAGAAGGATGATGGAGCTGCGTCTCCCCTCGGCTGGCAGATGAAATGTCGCACATGGAGGAGAGATCTCTTTCACTGCAACTACAAACAAGGCGAGGGTGCTGATGGGAGCTGCCGCAATCAAGATGAGAGGAGAGAACGAGAGTACAGAGAGAAAGAGAGAAAAATGAAACTACTCCTCAATGGTACAAATCACCGCAGGGAGGTTATCAGGGCCGTCGGCAATCACTATAATGACAACATGGTGTGACATGATAGTTACAGCACTCAAAGAAAATCATTCGCCTGGGCTGGGGAAGAGATAGGCAGGCAGGCAGCTTCATAAATACTGGTCTGGCTGTGAGAGTGAGAGTATATGTGTGTGTCAGTTGTTGCTGTATGTGTCCAGGTCCATGTATGTTTTTAGCAGAGTATTTAAGATGATGGCTGTGTAGCTGCAGTTGTGGAGTAGAGGAGGATGAGCAGGTGAGCGTGTTGTGATTGTGTGGGAGGGCGTAGACCGGCGAGGAGGCGGGACCATAAAGATTTGCTTGTTTTGATTGTTTGTTCATCTTTCATTTCCTGTTGTCATCATCAAGGTTGTGAGTCATAGTGATAATTTTCAGCAAACATTCATGTCATAATACCAGCAACAAGTGTGACGGGCAAACCACAAGGCTCAACGCAACTTCTGACCACAAACAAAGCACAGTGTTCAGCGTCCACTATGTTTTTATCACATCTGGCAGCATAAACAAACAATGTGATGCCTGATAATATACTGAAAGAGTTGTTTTGCAGTCAACCATCCACCAAATATGAAGCAAATACTATAATTCAATCCTTAATCAGCGCATTGACACAACATATGATATAACAAAGTGAGCCAGTGCTTTTGCTTTCATCATATCATCCACTGAACCAATGGCAACCAATAAAACATTACAGTTCCCTGAGTTTTATCTTGGCTCAGCAGGTCATACATGAAGTTAAAGTTTTAAAGGCCACAGTATTTGCAACAACTTTTTAAAACAACCAATACAACGAACCAACTTATCTCATTATAACAATATAAGTTGGAATCTATTTATGAGGAGAAAAGTCTCTTGTTAGAACTTAAATAAGTTGTAATGCTATAATATCGAGAAAAATATGCCATTATAACATCAGAGTATCTCGTTAACAGGAAACTGAGTCTAGTTTTGGTCACGGCTACGTACAGTTAAGTGAATTTAACAGACAAATTCAAAATGAAATCATCACCTGGACTCAACGGGTCAGTCTATTTCTTGAAAAGCACATATATTATTAACATTCTGTGTACAATGTGTGTGTGTGTGTGTGTGTGTGTGTGTGCGTAGCACGTGGGGTAATTTCCCTGAGCCATGCTGAGGTGCTCCTGGATGAATCATACATGGACATGCTCAGAACACCCATGCTGGGGAATAATGAGACCCAATGAAGTGAAGAATATGAACACACCTCGTCTACAACAACCTCTTTCTCACACACTCTCCCTCCTTTTTCCATTCACTGCCACCCCCCCACCCCCTCATATTCATCACCGCCCCCTCTCTTTTTCTCTGATCTCCCTGCTAAGGTGTACCGTACAGCAGCGAGGCACCTATTTGTGGTGTGAGCATGCATGTATTATTACACATCTACCCTGCGTGATGGCGGGGAGCGGCGGTGTGACGGATTCGGCGGCCACAGTTGTTATGCGGACGGATGATTGTGCTTGGAAACAGAAGAGGTCCAGGTTAATACGGCTCAGCTCCACGTCGGAGAGGCTGCTGGCAGGGGTCAGAGGTCGGCTGATGAGAAAGCACAAAGCTAGCGCCGGGTTTCTCTCTCTGTTTGTGTGTGTGGGCAGCGCGGAGGTCAGGCTGGTAGGGAGAGTGAGTCACTGCAACCACACAGGCCTACACACACACACACAGCTCACTCTAAACACGCTCATGCACACACTCACACTGATAAAGACACAGCGAAGGTTAGACTGTACTTTGATGCACGCACATCCTCGCGCACTAGGCCTTTGCTGTAGGGCCTCCTACGTTTTATTTACAGAAAATCAATTAAAAACAGTTCTTAGCCCACAGGGATGCAACAACAATATTATCATGTCTTACTGAAGTATCTCATTCTAGACTCATGAAACAGACAGCCATTGTGCTACTTAGAGAAGTTACACTTTGTACTGAATGCCTGCTGAACTGCAAATTTTGCTCTACTTAAATAACAAAAGTTAAAGCTGTGGTTGCCAGCCTGGCCACTCGTTAAATCTGACTGGAAGCGAGATGATTAAGAGGATAGCAAAGGTTATGATTTTTACCTCTACAGACCTAAATATGATTCAAATCTAAGAAGGAAAAATGACTCTTTGGTTCAGCTTCTCTTAAGTAGTAGCCAAATGCAACTTATGACCAGGGTTCGCAAGTAGACATAGCTTTCTTGTGCACACCTGAACGTGGGACAGGTGTGTCACAATGGCTGCACAACTTGAATCAAAACTGTTTGCGTCCAAACTCTTATTTATTTCCAGATTTGACACAGCTCCTCCTGAGCCACAGAAGACATTGCACAACTGTTCTCTCAAGCTGACCATGATCAGTCAACTGAAATTCATGTGGAAATAATGGCAGACTGCCCCTTTAAATGCTGCTAATGCAAAGTGATTTAATGCAAGTGATGGTGACTGAACAATGTGGAATAAATACACCAGTAAATATTCTATAGTACCTGTTTTTGCATGTGATTCCCACGAAACATTACCAGCAACTTCTTAACCTTGAGCGCAGGTGTGTCTGAAATACACTTGCCAAAGTCAATGCATGATGACAAGAAAAAGACACTAAGCTATGTTTTCCATATGGGGGTCATTCACTGGGAAGTAAACAGACCTACTCATCCAACATAACCCCTGGTCACTCCTCCCCTCTTCGCCCCTCTCTGAGGTCCCTGCAATCACGAAAATGATCAGTATCGCAGCGGCAGCCTCCGTCGACTGGACTACGGGACTCTGCTGAGACAGTATCAGTCAGAATCCATTTACATAATAACAGATCATCATTCAAAAAGGCCCTTTTGTTTGCGATATAACAGGAAACTGTCAAGATGTCACCCTCGGCTGGGGCCTCAGCATGCCACGCAGGTAAACAGCAGAGGAGGGGTCTAATTGTGGTTGGTGGAAGCTCAGTAAGGACGTGGGGAAAGAGGAGAGGGAAATGGTGAAAGATAAAAGTGGACTGAGTGGAAACACTAGAAAGACTGACAAAGAGAAGAATCAAAAGTAAAATGGGTGTGAAAATGATGTGAGCCCACTCTACCCACTGACATTTCCCAACCTAAAATTAAACTCGATGGAGACGCCGAAGCAAGTCTGGGGCAGAAAGGGATGAGACAAATTTAACATTAGAAAATTGTCAATCTCCCACTCTAAGTAATCATTATTGCTTACCCCGAAGCTGTTTACTTGAAGAGTTTGGAAGTGCATGTTGCCATTTTACCTGGAACTTTAAATTTATTGTGCAAACGTGTGCAAGGAATTACAAACAAACTTTTTCTGATGAGGCTTAAAGTTGCACACCGACCACCCCACTCCTAAAAAAGAGACCCATCACATGTGAAACACCATTTCCCATGTGATAAATTCACATGAAATAAGCACATGTGAATGTTCTTCTTGTGCAAATGTCTCTCTCTCAGGTCAAAACTTCTAGAAATCTTGAATTTCAAGTAAAGCAACGTCTCAAAGCTGCCAAGTCCAGGTCAAATCTCAGGTCTTCATTTTGTGAATTGAGCTTGACTAAAGTCCTTCTCTGCTGTAAGACTGACAAGTCATCATAACTTAATTTTACTATCACAAAACAACACTTAATCCGTATTGGTTTTACATAAGCCTTTCAGACACCTTGGGGCTGCCTTAGTTTGAGCGGGAATGAAGCCAGAGCTCACACACACACACACACACACACACACACACACACACACACAGCTCATACTCCTAAGCCATGACAAGCGCACATACACCACAACTTAGTTTCTTCACACCTTCCTGTGTGTGTGACAGGAAATCACCAGCAGCCACTCGACCTAGGAGCCATTTCTCCTCATCTTCACCGCTCCTCGCGGGCCTCTCAGCATCCACTCCTTCCTCAGACCTGCTCCTCCATGTCTTTTCCACCCTCATCGCCTCTCACATCATTTGACATCAAAGGGGCCGCGACGAGTCTCGCTGTTTACCCTCCCTAGCAGGCGCTCATTACAAAAACATCAAAATAAGCCGTGCAGAGAGGCAGGGCGAATTAACGATCTCCCTGTGCCACCGGTGCCCTGCACGCCCTCCAAACAGTGCCAGGCCATTTGATGCAGAACAAATACACCCTGATACACGTGCATGTGGAGGCAAATGTGTAGTTAGATGGAGACACGTACATGCATATCCGTATACTCGCTCACGCACACACACACACACACAACCATGCATGCTCTAGTGCCAAAGCCCATGGCTGCTAACGACCGTTCAATTAGCGGAAATTAGGGAAGCATTGTGAGGTCCGTGCTGTGACCATTAGTTGTTGGAGAGAAGGACGAGGAGCGTGGGCCAGGATTAATCCCTCAAGAGCAGGATGGAGAACCTTGCAGGTCACCATCCAGCAGAGCTTCTTGGTTTTGACGCTAATGACACCCAGCCAGGGTGGAGGATGGTGATGACAGAGCAGTGTGTTGTATACAGCCTGTTTTGAACTAGCCCTTGTTATAATTAGGAGGACCACTGCAGGTAGGGCCGTGAAGATTGGATTTTAAATCTCTCACTTCGTTATTAGCAATGTTTTGTGGGTGCAGTCAGTTGTTTCAACAGCAGATTCCACGCAAGCCCTCATTAGACAAGCGGTTTGAAGCAAATCCTCATTAGATCAAGTGATTTCATACAAATTGCTGCTCCACAAAAGCAAACCCGATTGTTAAATCAAAGTGCTTTGCCAATGCATTGTGACACAACACATACATCAGCGTGCACAGGTCGCTCTGCAACACATGGCTTTCCCCATGCATGTAATGCCAGGTTTTTATTTGGAAATTAATTCCTAATCTAATCTATACAGCCCTATTAATAACTATTATAAAGCACACCCCAGTCATGAATTAATCAGGGATTGGTAATTAGTGTAAAATTTAAATGCATGTTGTAAACCCACATCGAGTGTCTGGCACTAGACGGAGGTGCCAAGCCATCGCTGTACTAATTAGTTTGCAATTATGTTTAATAAGTTCTGTGGAAGCCAATCATCTTACAGTCGGGGAGCTGGGCTCTCCTGATACAGGCACTGTGGAACCAACATGAGGGAGGCAGTGAGGAACATCGCATCTTATACATTTTTTTTCTTTTTTTTTGCTACAGCATTTATTTATCTGAGGATGGTTCTCTGAGCAACGCACGCTTGATTTTTAGCAACGCCCTACTTCACACACTTCCTGCTGGGAACTTCCCAGTGCAGCTAGTCCTCACAGTTTCTTTCTTGGAGCCGAGTAGAACCATAATTTTCTGCTCTTCCCCTCTGAGCAGGAGTTATTTTGTGATGAAGTGTAATTTTGCTACACCTACTTTTCTCTCATCCTCCTTCAGCGCTTGATTTCATACATTTCCCAGAATGCCTTTCAAAAACAATCAATGTCCCAGAACTTGTAGCACCAGCTGCAGGTTATTTGTTAATACGAGGACAGAGAGGGAAGAAATAGTTATAGTGATAGCGAGAGTGGTAAGAAGGGTCATTCTTTTCACTAACTCAATTCTTTCAGGCTGTCCAGTGGTAGTGAATGAGTTCAGGAAAGGTTCATTAAACTCACTTCGCCTCGTAGTCAAACTGCAAACACGAATGTGAAACTTAGATTAAAATTCCCTGGTAAAGTGATTCACATGCTTAAATGTACAACTAAATTGTTGCATTGATCTACTACTTATTCTGTAGCAAGCCTTTAAGCAGCTGAGAAAAAAATCAGTTTACTTCAAATCTAACTGATGCTGCATTTTATTCTGGTTTATTTTGTTTTCCAAAATAAATGCAAAAATTTTTTTAAATCCCTAAACTAAAAAGCTAGTGAACTTGAAGACTATCTGTGTCTTAAAACGCTGTAGCTGGGTGTTAATGTGCTAACTGGCACCAGCTGTCACTTACAGAAAGTGACAGAAGACGAGAGAGGAAAAAGGACACATTTTATTTTAACTAATAAAACCCATACAGGCTAGCAGATCTGGTGGAAAGAGCTCTGGACAAAAGTTAATAAAACATCATTCAGGCAGAACAAATGGAAAGGAGGGCCATGTTGCCATGCTTGTAGCACTATCACCTCCTAAACCCTGATAAAACAAAGGAAATCCTGTTGTCGGGTATATCTGTTTAAATTCTGCTGGAAGAGTTCACCAAAGGTCAGGAGGGACGAAGCGATGCACTTTCCAACCCTCGAGATGAAAAAAAAATAATAAAGAAATCAACACAATGAACTGTATGAATGCATGAACCCTGGCTCGGTATCTGCCAAGCTGAGTGGTACATTGTGAATTCAGAGCTGAAAGCATTTTGTGAAACTTGGCCGTGGACCAAAAAGCCTCTAAATGGCTCCATGGGTTGGTTTTTGAATGGTCAGCTGCGGGTGGGGATGGAGAGAGACTGGAAAAATGAGGAGGAATGGAAGGTAGCCCTAACCCAAAATATTAAAATGAGAAAACTGCCTTTCTAGCTTCTCCAACTGAAATATTCCTCACAGGATTTGGCAAAAAGCAGGTGTTTTTTTTTCTGCTTTTTTTGGAATGGCATCGGAGACAACAGCTTCAGAGAACGAGGAGGCAACATATTAGTTGTTAAAACTCTGACAGCTCACTACAAAGATCTCCTCCTGAGCTCATGGCAACACATAGGGCCTAACGGCAGGGTTCAGCTGGGACTCTTGGCTCAGGCTCTTGACTTGAGCGGGATGCGAGAGTGTGTGTGCACGAGCACGAGTGTGTGTGAGCTAACAGTCGCTGCGGTGCCATTTGGACCAGTGCCTGACACCCTCCGTGTTAATAAGAGTAATCAGTGCCCCCATGCCTGCTACCAGCCTACATAGCACAGCAGAGACATGGCACAGGCCTGCACCGCCACCTGAGTGTGTTTACCCAAAACACATGTCTTCTCCCCCGCTACACGCACACACTCACCTCATAGAAGCTAATGAGGGGGAAATGCAGTCAATACAGTACAATTGATCAGCATTGTCCGGCGACAGCACGCCATCGATTGGGTTTCCCTCGCCAGTAATGCCTCATTAGCCGTGTCTTCAACACACATGAGCAAACACACAATCAGGTGTAATGCACTGCGCCACAAACAAATCATAGCATTTAATTTCAAAGTGCTTGCTAGGCTTTGGTTCATTTCGCACAGAATGCCTCATAAACATTTGCAGTGGATGAATGTGCTTCTGCAGCTGCATTCCATATGTTTTCATTAATATCAATTGTGTGATATCAATATTAGGGCTCTGTGTGAAATAGTGTTTGCCCGGTGAGGTGGTGGAGGTAGGACGAAAGAAATCAAACCGCAGTTTAATTTAAAACTGAACAGCTTTAACCCCTTGTAGCTTGTACTGTTAGTAAGTAACTGCCTGCTGAACTGTGATATTGTGTTATTTTCATCATAATTACTTAACTTTTGCTGCATGAAACGTTGCATATATTTACATACAACTGTCATTTATAGCAGTGGTTCCTCAGAGGTGCTCACATGTGAAACATATCAACAAGGGGATGCAAATGGGTATTGCATGTCAAATGTTAAACCACTGATCTATAGTCTCATATCATTCACTGTCATCTTATACTTAGTTGTGTGGTTCATTTAATGGCTGCAGGATGCTGACCCTACACAGAGAATCACATCAGACCACTGCAGTAGAGCACTTCAGTGTCACGTGACGGTCAACAAGCTGTACTAGAGGCCTTTACAAAAATTTGGCAACGGAAGATTAAATGACAGAGATCCTGGGGCTTCTCGAGAAACATTAGCTTTGTGCTAATCCCGTCTAGAATTACTGGTTATGCCATGAGACCGAGGGCACCTATATTTCATCAAAATTTTCTTGGAGTCATTGTGTTTTACTTGGCAATCATGTCACTCTAACATGATCCCTGCCAAAGTAAGGGTGGAACTGATATATTTGGAGCATCTGTTGGCTCCTGTTGGACTGAAATGCAGCTGTGTACTCTGAAAAGCAAAAGAGGAGCAACGCATTCTTTACTCTAGAGTGATCCAATTGATTGGATGTTGTCCAAAATCATTATCAATTATTATGATGTTCGAAGTGGCTGGAGTAAAGCTTGAAGAGCTACCACAAAATCATTCTGCATCTTCAGCATTAATAGCACCGTGTATCCTCTCACTGCTGGAAAAGAGACTTTTCAAATGTTTATTTTAGCAGCAATTAGGTGTTTGTTTAGTTATGTTACAGGGGGAATCTCTTCTTCAGGCTAGTGACATTAACACCTTCCACCATAGAGGCCCACATGCCAACCTCTGCCCAGATCAGATTCTTTCTGTCCTCTGGAGAGACTCAGACTAGATTTGAGGCGCTGTAATGTGATATGCGGTTTGTGGTCGAGCGCTATGTGTGTACGTGTGTGTTTGGATGGTGGTCGGGAGGTAAATCCGAGTGTGTGTGTGCATATGTCCATTAGTGTATTTACGTGTGCATCTGAATGTGTTCGGACGTGAAGTGGTTACTGAAACAAAGTGTGTGTGTGTGTGTGTGTGTGTGTGAGAGACTTGTTCCAGTGGCCAAACACTGCTCCCATAGAGGTGTCTCCTAAGGCGCAGTGCTGATCCCTGGCCAGACCACATGCTTCCTGAGGCCTGCGTGGATGAAAAATATCCCCAATGCGTGAACACACACACAAACTCGCACACACAAATCTGTGGAAAGCCCACTTGTCTGCCTGGAAAACCCTGGAGTCCTGGGGGACTGGATTCCCACAGAAAACTCACACTATTCCTCTCACACTGTGGGCAGTGTGCTGCGTCTGCCTGGGATCAACTCGCTGAGGAAGAGGAGGAAGCCCTGGGCAGACGATTTTTGCACTCTTTCATTGCAAACGTTCTCTGGAGGCATACTCCCTCCTTTCTCTGACGCCCCACTCGAACCTTGGATTGAAGCAACAAGAAGGAGAAGAAGAGCAAGTGAAAGACTCCAAGTCTGTCTGTGCCTTTCATCTTCAAGCCCGCAAGTTCCTGTGGTTCAGAGCAGAGCTCAAAATAGAGGCAAACGTGTCAACCCGCGATGTGTGATTGCCCATTAGGGCCAGGAGCCGGCCTGTCAAGCTTTCAGTCGTCCTCGGCACTTGGTGTGACGACTGAACACATCTTTACAGTGATTATGGGAAGAGGGTGAGGTCAGAGAGGTGTTTCGTCGAGTGTCAGTCAGCAAAAGTGCCAGTGTGTGTTTGTGTGAAGCAGCAGAGAGGAGGATCAATCAGAGATGTCTGATTAAGAGGAAGAGGGCAGGTTCCCATTTCCCCCAAACCAAAGGCAATCCTCCTACATGTAGATTGGGTGTCATTCAACCACGGGCCGACACTGACTTGTGTACATAGACAAACACATTAACCACCGGAGCCGATTGCCGTAATGACAGTAATAGAACAAGCCCGATGACAGACAACAGAATAGCACTTTGGCCAAGGTTGACAGATAAGGAAATAAGGAAAAAGATTTCCAGTTTTTTTAAAGGTCTCTCTTTTTTCCCCTCAGCTAAAGGTGCTCATTTGCCGAGGTGAAACGGTTGCGACACTGCAAGCGGGGGGCAATTTCCCTCCCATCAAGTGTGTGTTTAATTTTCCTTGTCCCTTTTTTACCCGTCTCTCAGGGCAGCTTGTGTGTGAAGGCTACAATTGATGTTAACATCTCACTTGATTGTACAATTTCTGGGCTGGAGGCCTTCCCTCAGCCATTACAAGTACTCCTTAAACATATACAGGTTTGATTCTTTGTCAGGTCGAAACCTGTAATGGCCTATAGCCTCTTTTGTCTGGTCACACCTTCAGAAATTTCCTTGCTCATACTGTATATTCTGATAGGGGCTGCAAATATTTTGTAGTCTCAGTAGGGAAAACATAGCACAGGCATTAACACACACATAGATACACGTTTCACTTTTACAAATCTGGTGGTGGATGATGATAAAACATGGAAACGCCTACAGATGGCTTGTAAACCATAATCACCTCTTTTCATATCGAAATATCAATCAACACCTACACAACTGGTCTCCACAGTGGGACTGTCACTAACTCATCAACTTAAAACCTGAGAGTAAAAAAAACAGCAGAGAAGCAGGACAGTTTCCTCAGTGAGGTGTCAGAGTAGGCCTCCTTACAAACCCAGCCACATTTATTATTAATCAACCACATGTACTGTACCTGCAAACCATCATCAGAATGTAATCAATTATCAAAACACCACAAAAAGGCTCCTTTAAATATTGAAATATGGAAGATTACAATGCAAACCATTACCATGCACATTTTTCTTTTTTTTAAATCCAGTTGATATGCGGGAACATTTGTAGTCATCAGACAATACAAAGCAATCTCAACTCTAAGTATTTGACAACTCTCTGATGCAGCTTCGATACTACTAAAGTTACGATCAGACGTGACAGGCCGCAGGTGTTAATCGCCTTTCCCCAAGCTTTCTGTGTTCCCTGATTTTACCCAAATTAACACAGAATAACACATATGCATATATCTGCATTTACGCAAACCTACAAATCCTCACCAGCAGCAGGGGTCCATATCAAGCTGATATTCCCCTTTGATTTTTTCCGAGGGAGGCCTGCATGGATTTGACTCTACAAAGTCAGACTGGAGAGGCTAGTTGGAAGGTAGTGGGAGCCAAGGCGCTGCTTTGCGTGTTATAATATAGGGAATGTCTTTCAATCTCTTTCTCTGTTCAAATTCAAAACACAGCACAACCCTGCGGGAGGAAAGAAAAAAAAAAAAAAATATCAAAGCAATGCTGTTGTCTAGTTATGCAAAATCAGCAGAGTATAGTATTTGTAAACCTGGGCTAGGTGTTCAAACAAAGCATGATTATATATCTCGCCTCCACGTTCTCCCCTGTACTCCTTTTCCCATTTTTCCAGGTGAGAAGATTATGTAGCTGGGTTGTGTCATTTTACTCAAATTGCACACACGCACACATAAGCAGACACACACACACCTTAGAGGAGTGTGTGGATATGTGTATATAGCTGGTACAGTACTGTGTGTTTGCATATCTGCTTGTGTTGTGCAAGAGCGTGTGGGCATCTGTGGGTGTGTTTGTTTTCGCGGCCACTAACGGGAGCATTGGCGGTGAAAGGTTGGCCTTCGGTGTCGGTGGACCTCTAATTTGTTCCGCCACGGCAGAAGTCGGCTAATGCAGCACACCTGCTATCCCTGTACCATCATTAGCTGGTGCAGAACGGCAAAGGGGTCAAACATAAACAGAGAGATCACAGAGAGGGAGAGAGAGAAACACAGACAGAATGAGAAAGAAGAAAAGACGGTGTGTGTGTGCATGAGGGAGATAGAGGGAGAGAGATGAACACTAATGTGGGGATGATGAGTGGGTGTGGGCTGCCCAGGCATGGAGCGATGCATGATGGGAACACTTCACACACCCAGTGCGCTTGCCTCTGATCTTAGCAAACAAGCCCCAACACGTAGGCATGATCGCTGCACAAGTGTGCGGAGAAACACAGCGACAAACTACTCACAAACAAACTGACTCTTATGCGTCACCTCTGCAAGAAATCCTACACAGTCAGCTGTGCAGATGTGATATAATTCATTTCCATTAATTCTGACACAAAGTGAAGAAGCAGCGATGACGGCAGTGTAAATGTAAAAAAAAAACATACCATCCATCATCATCCATCTTGAAAACCACCCGTACAACTCTCTGTTCTTCTTCTCTAACTCAGGATGTGATACTGAAGGTACAGCTCAAAAACAATGAAAAGGATTCAATAATTTATGTCAAAATTTTAAGTCACAATTTCTTTCAAAGCTCACATAAAGCAAATTATTAGCCAGGTGGATGTGGACAATAACCTACAGCGGCTTCCTGTATTTTGGACTCTCCAGCACTCCGTCCCCTCAAAGGTCAACACCGCCAAGACAGCTTGGTCAGCGGCACGAATCAGATCCTTGCATCACAGCGCTTCCTGTGGAATTAATCAACTGCCACGGCAAAATTTCATCGTTTTAAATCCCGGTGTATCCATGCCTCAAGTGTAGCCTACTTCTCCAGCTCTAATGCTATCTCAGCCACCGCCATCGGCCACGTGGGTCACATGATCTTTGCCTTATGTGCCATAAAGGTCTCTTAAGACTCTGCCTTTGTTCCTCATCCAATATCTCTGCTTTAATTAAGACAAGAATCAGAAAAAGGGAAGCTTCACCACTTGATGACATCAAACATCCCCACTGCCTTAAAAACAAGTCATCACATTAATGAGTGAGGTAAGCAGGGACAAATGCTCCCCTGACTACACTTGGCTTGACATGCACACACACATGCCGTGTACAGTGTGCACACAGGTAATAGACGCTGTCTCATGCATGTGCACACACGCACACACACAAAGAGCTGAGAATGAGAATAGACACTGTCTCCTCATACCTGGCTGCGAGGTAATTAATCGCTGTGGTATTTAGGAGTGTTCAACTAGACAAATATGACAGAGACAGGGACAATTAGTTTGGCTGTTTAAGCTACATTAACTCTCTCAGCTATTACACCCCAGTGCCAAAGCTTAAGTCTTCCCATAGGAAAGCAGCGCTGCGATCGCTGTGGAAGAACTATAGGAGGAAAGAAAAAAAAACATCAGGAGAGCGTTGTTTGCTGTGAGGCATAATTGGGAATACATTTCAATTATCTGCTGTGTCACTTTCTAAGGTGTGTTCTTGCATTTCTTTGCAGGTATATGAGAGGTTATAAATCAGTCCGTGTATAGTATCTGTGTGTCTGGACACAACTGCACAAACCAACAAGCATAGTTGTTTAGTTAACATCTTGCATTTCCAAAATGCCACTCTTTCTCCAAACTAAAACAACTTGGCACGTATTTTGGGGTTTATCTGATGGGTTTTTAAGTAGAGTAGCTTCATCAGTCCAAGGCTTTTAACGGGGGAACAACTAATCCACTGACTTGATTAGCCTGTGACACTGATATTAAGCACTGCAGTACAATTTATCTGAGCAGTTAAAGTAATGAAAGCAGAGCACAGTGTTCCTTAAAAATTCTTGAGAGTAGACAAATTTGAGGGGAGAAAAATCGGCAATGTCTTTAAATGATTATCAAAATTTAAAGGATGCTGGGAAGGAATTTACATTTTTTAATAAATGTCAAAATACGCTTCACTTATCTACATCCTGTTGATTCCTATTACTACTTCGAGGCCTCTAATAGAAAACTGTGTTTATCACAAAGGGTTTAAAATGATTTCTTCCTTGACAAGGTCATGATTAAAAACTTGTAACAGACTGACTGGTGCAAAGAGACACAATGACAACTTCCACAGTTCATCCATAGACAGAAAACGTGAGTCCAAGCATGGAGCTGGCTTGTGTTTAGCAAGGGACAGGTCCATAGGCTGACCTCTGGTCTCCTGGTGGAAATGAACAAGAGCAGAATAATGATGCAGTGTCATCTACTAGGTCACAGTGAGAGCAACCCAATGTATTTGTGACCCACACTGGCGTCTATATAGATTCACTTAAACAGAATTGTGCAGAAGCCTGTGAGCTGAGACACATCAAGTAAACATCTTTTATTTATCAGTCAGTGTCACCTATCCTTAGAGTTGCCAGCTTTGTGGCTACAGTTTAAGGCCCTTTCCTCTTTCAACAAGACAATGCCAGGTCCATAAAGAAATAATTTCCCAGTTATCGACAAAAATATTGCAATTATACAGTAATAGTGTCATGCTGAACCATCTCATCCTCTCTACTGGCACACATGAAGAGACCACAGAGTATTTTTTCTGTTGTTGGACATTACAGAGGACTTTTAACGAAACGATTATTTGCCTTCATGTTCCCTGCATGCAAATTAAGTTGTCATACATCAGATCAGTTTGGTTCTGTGAGCAGATGTATGGATGCAACAGCTGAACTCACTCCCATGTTACATTTGCTCAATTTGCACCCCTGCATGAGGGTAAAATGGTTGAGTCCACTGGCCTGTGTTGACCTCGTTCCGAGCTGGTAGTTGGCCACTTATCAAAATGGGGGGTGAGGCGAAAAAAAAAAAAAAAGGGGACCCTTGCCAAGTCCTCCAAAAAGTTAGCAACTCGTGTAGCACTCTAAACAACAAAACAGTGATTGCTCTCTTGTCCGTATTGCCGGCGCTACGAGGCAGCAGTGCCAAGACTCTTGTGGAAAATTCAAAACAAGTGGGTGTTTGACAAGTAGCGACAAACACATTAACGCCAAGGTGGGAGAAATGGTAGCTCAGTGGCTGAGTGTTGGTCAGCACGTGTTTAAGCCTGCTTTTGTACCATTTTGCATTTGATCAGTCTGGAATGAGCTTCGAATACTGGTCTTTTCCATATATAGTGAAAACCTCACATAAAGCACGGTAAATTATTTTTTTCATTTGACAACTTTATAACCTGTTATCTGCAAATAAGACTAACTACCTGATAATTATGCTGTCAGCAACACCACAATTGTGTTCCCTCACCCACAATAACAGAGACATTAAAATGGTTTGGTGGGTTTAGATGACATGATGGAGTGGCTGTCAACACAGGGAAAACACAGCATTTATTTATTCATCTGGCCAAGCTGTGTCGGCGTCAGTGATTGGCTGTCGTCACGGTGTGGTGACTGGGACCAGCTTATAGCAAGAACCAGAATTAGCGTGGTGGAAAGGTCGTAGGACTTTTCATGGACTCTGGCAAAGAGGGACCGTGTGCAGGCTCTGCCCTCCATCCTCATCCAGGAAACGAGAGCCTTCAGGACTCGCTCAGTGAACAAGGTCAAAGATTAAAAGAGGAAGAAAATCCAGGAGTGGTGGTGAGAGAAAAATATAGTGTAAGAGTGACAGAAGGAAAGTAGAGTGAGAAAGAATCAGACCCTGGCCCTTTAGCATGTTTCAGGGAAAAATATGAACTAAAGCCAAAGAGAGCCTGAATCCTGCTTCAGCCTCCAGCTCCAGCCCTTTTGAACCAACTGTTTCCTCAAGGCCTGAACTCAGCTTTCTCCTCCAGCCCTTACTCCATGACCAGGCCTCATACCCTGCAGCCTTGAGGCGAGGGCACCTGCCTCCGAATATTTTTCAACTTCCGTAGATGCCAGTTCAACACAAATTCACAAATGTGTTTCTTGTTGCGCTGCAAGTTGTGGCCAATTTCTTCAGACCTACAGATCAAAGTCCACATTTGTTCAAGCTGCAATTCCAGAAAGCTGCCAAATAGAAACACTGCTGTCATGATGCAGCTTGTGTTTTAAAAATGGTGGTGTAGCACGCTCATAAACTCATGTGCTTTTGCTTCTGCACCTCCAGCCCAGCTCCCAAACCTCAACCTCAGCATCACCCCAACTCCTCCAGCACAAACCCTATTTCCAGCTCCTTCCTCCCTTCCCAAACCCTTCCTCTGCCCCCTCTCCTTCATCTCTTCCATTGTTCTGCTCCCTTCTCCAGATGTAACCCCACCTTCAAATCCCTTCATCCAGCCTCCTCCAGCCCCACCCCAAGCCTCATCCCCCTCTGGCTCAGCCTCTCTCTGGGCTACAGGCTACTCAGCAGGGGGTGCTGGAGCGGGGCAGGTATCTGCAGTGCAGCGTGCTGCGCTTGGTGCTCAGGGCGGCTCTCCCGGGTGAAAAGCCGGCAGGGTTCTGATGAGCTCAGGGTGTCATCTTCGGCTTCCACCACCCGGCAAAATGAAAGGAATGAGAGAAAGAGAGAGAGAGGAAATGGAGGGGGAGAGAGGGGATGGTTGAGTGAATAGGCATGCGTTGTAAATCTTCACAGCAGCAACATGCAACCGTGGAGAAGGGAGGGTGACGAGTGGGTGATGGAGAACGGCAGGCAGGAAGAAAAAGGGAGAGAGAGAGATGGTGCAGAATGGGGGAGCGGATTTGCCTCACTCACTTAATGCACTGCTTATGACAGCTAAAGGGGAAAGTGCGCTGGAAATTGGTGAGGAGGAATTACCAGTGTTATACCGCTTGCCATCTTACAAATGAATACCGTTTAGCCTCGGCATATAAATGAGTGGATTTTGCTTGGAGAGGAAAAGAGAACGAAAAGAGAGTAGTGGAATGAGAGACAGAGGAAGGCAAAGTGGCGGCGCAAGCAATCAGTGGCCGGCGTGTTTTGCGGAGGTGTGTGTGTGTATGCATTTGTGCACACGAAGGTATTTTTGTGTGCGTAACTGCGGGCGTGTGTGTGGCTCAGTGTGAGGCTCTGTGCCGAGCCAGCCGCCTGAAATTATGCAAGCAAGTAACAATGAGCAAATTGAACCTCCGCACGCTGACACACAAACACACACACACATACACACAAGCCCAGCACAAGGTCAGGCTCAAAGACAAGGGAGTAGGGGCGTTTTAGCAGTGGGTGGGAGCGAAAAACAGATCATGATAAATTGGCTCACATTTTACAAAACGCTGCCCTTAATGCACCTCAGCTAGCCATGCCCGCTAGCCCGGCGCTGGGGCTGCTTTAATAGCAGCAGCTAGCCATTTGTGATATATGAAAACCAGGCTGTGGCACTAATTGCGCAATTACAAAGCGGAAGCGGTACCGTGTTGTGGCAGCGTGGGGAGGAGAGACAGGGAAGAGAGGAGAGAAGTAGAGGATTGTACACAATAATATTCCTATCTCTTGATTTCTTTTTATCTTTTTCCTCTACTACTACCTAGTTAATCCTCCCTTGCCTCCCTCTCTGTCTCTCCTCCTTTCCATCACCCTTTTTGCAGAGGGCTCTGGCCAACTGAGCTGCGCCCCTGGCATCCCAGTAGTTTATTGAGAGGCAGAGTGAGTGTGCCAGTTTCACTAAACCACAGGGAGCAGAGGAACTGGGAGAGAGGGAGCTCCAGAGTATGTGAACATGGTGAAAGTGAGAAAGAGTACAGCGAGATAAGGAGGGTGAGGGGGTGAGAGTAGAGGGAGGAGAGGGAGGGAGAGAAGGCAAAATTTGTCTTGCGCGTCGATGAAAGGACAATTTATTAGGAGCTGCTCAGGGAGACAGAATATTTTGCCCCAGTGCTTTACGGACTGTCTAGATGAGGAATGGGAGCATATTAGCGCAGTGCCGGGCCCGGGCCTGGGACGGGCTGGGGCCGAGGCTGGAGCAGCAACAACCTGGCACAGCCCCATCACAGTCTGCTGCAAACACCCCTGGGGGTCGTGGATCAGGGGCACATGGGAATGGAGGAGGGGGGCTCTGTAGTGATGGTGGAAATGTGGGAGAAGGGATCCAGATATATCCACATAACAAGGATTATCACATGACTATAAATTTATTCAGAAGTGGGTTTTTTTTTAAGCTGCACTGTGACATACAGTGTTTTCAAGTTTCCCAAAACGGCCACACACAAACACATAACAAAGAGGTGCTGCATGAATATTATCTAAGCTCTCTGTGACAAGGACTTTCGTCAAACTTTCATTGATTAATCATTATTAATCAGCCACTTAACAAGCAAGGATGCCAAACATTAGCTGGTCACTCTCACTATTTTCCATGCATTCACAATCACCATCGTCATGTGGTGTTACAACTGACTCAGGTTAGTGGGAAGTGTTTTCTGTGCTGAACTAAACTATTAAACTATTCATTTAATCCCAAGCTCAGATGTGTAAACTCAGGTTTAGCTGATTATCTTTCTATTTAAACTAAATATGCTGCCTTATGTCACAACTGCTTTCCAATTTCTTTAAACTTCCTTCTCTCATAGTTGCTGGATTCTGGTTTCGCAAAGTTCCCAGAGACACGTGAGGAAAGAAAAAGAGAAGAAGACCAGATCAGAGCTGGCTGGCATCACCATAAACTCGGCTCAGTTTACATCAGGTGGTGGAATTATCTTGCAAGCATACAGTATGTTTGCTCACTCCTGCAGTGGCGGCGAGATTAAGGAATCCCACATTTGCCGGCCTGACACACAGCGCAACAGTGGGGGCAGCACGGCAAACAACACCTGTGCACATCACAGTGGACAGCTATCCCAGGGTAGAGCTAACATTAGGATGCTGCTGTAAACATGAACCGAGCAGGTGTCTCATCATTCATCACCAGCGGCTGGGCTTTGATTGTATTTAAGTGAGACACTACACATCGCTCTGCAAATCAAATCAAACGTATAGTTAGAACGGCACATTGGGGTTCCTTTCAAATAACATACTTTTAATTTATTCCCACTTTTCTATATGAATAGCAAGTAGGATCATTGGAGTGTGATATAGGAGAAAAAAGATGAAGTAGGAAAGCAGCAAAGCAGATAGGTTAAAATTGTTTTTCATTTTAAAGGCATTTGGTTAATTTTCATTGGGGAAAAAAAGGAGCAGAAAAAAAACCAGATGGTCACAGAAAAGCCAACGTTTCTCTACTCCCTCCAGCCGCCGAGGCCCGTCCCCTGGCGTACGGCGCAGACGCTTCGACATATCTCCGGTGTAACTAGCAAAGCCCACTTCCTATTTATCTCCCTTTTCACTGAGCTGCAGATAGCTAGCACGGCTGGCGTGACCTCGGCTGGGCGCACATTAATTTCACCTCTCCGTTTCTATGGCATCGATTAATAAAAAGTGACTTGGTTTTCAGCAAATGAACACACGCTGATAAATGAGGGCCCGTGCCTAATTGCTTGGTAAATTAAGAGCTCACAATAGTGACGACGATGTGTGCTGTTTTTAATATTTAAAAACTCATTAAGTGTGGGAACGTCTCGCTTAGTTGGGCAGGCGGCCTTGTATGATCACCTTTAGGTGCTATTAATGGCCATGTGAAATGTCAGTGTGAGTTTCAGGTTGGAGGTGGACCGGCTGATCTGATCAGAGCTGCTTTAACGTGACTCCAACCATCAGGTTGTTGCTTTTCACCTTAGAAAAATATTCTCTCACATGCCTACACACACACACACCACACACACACACACACACACACACACACACACACAGGAATCCCACATACACACACACACATATGCACACAAGCCCTGCCTTATACACACTTATATATACACGTGCCTGTGCAGGATATAAAACCTCATGCGGTGTTTGGCATCACACCCCATAGATGTGTGTGCGCTCTGAGCATACGCAACAACTCAAATATCATGCTCTACTTGGAATCACACACAAAAATACACATACACAGATGCTCTTTATGCACACATACACACACACATATATATAGCTTACAGAATACAATATTATGCACAATTTGGAATCACACACGGAGACAAGCAAAAAAATCCTTCCTCACACACATTCATGCAAGCAATGACACACACACATAGCTGTGTGTCAGCATTTACAATACAAAATCCGTATGCAGTATATGGAATTACACACGAATTCTCTCTCCGAACACACACAAACAAACACTTCTCCTATTCGGGCACATCTAACACATGTACACACACACACACATACACACACACACACACACTCACACACGTCACAACCCAAATGTCATGCACCATTTGGAATCTGGAGAGCAGAGATGAGCGAGCACTGGCAAATATTGAAAGTATTTATTTCTTTCCACAGATGAACGGGACGTAATCCTCCAAATATATTTAGTCGTGTTATGGATTTGTTGTCGCTTAATTTGCATGACAACACACTACCTTTCGCTGCGCACACAGCGGCAATTGCAGCGCTGATATCATCTTTATTATTATTGAGCCATAATGTGGCGCTACACAGAGGGGGGAAATTGAGCAAGTTAAGCCTGGAGTAGGAGCAGACACTTGGCTTATGGTGATGGATCGCTTTCAGTAATTTCTCTTTATTATGATTGGCCAAGATCAATATTTTAACAGTTCGGTTACGGCCTTCAGTACAGTGCTTAATATGTATTATTCACGACCTTTATCAGCATGGAGGGAGGCAGGGATGGGTGGGTAATATGGAGGGGAGGGCTGACATTTTTCAGACTGAGGCGGGGAGAGGGCCTGCTCTATCTGGGACATGAATAGGACTGTGTAATGGACACAAATGAAAATGGGCTGTGGGTATGTGTACATGTGTGGGTGTGTGAGAGTGGCTGCATCCTTGACTGCAGGAGCACATCCACGGGCCAAGAGACACACGGTTAAAAGGTTGGTTCACTGAAATTACAACAAAAACACATTTTCTCACTTCCAGCACCTCCAGCAGCATCTAACCGGCAGATAATGGCGATTTTCTTTGTCCAGGTTTTAGATATCTGCCTCTGTGATTTCTGCCGAGACCCCTGCACAGTGGCAGTAAGTGGAATTTTGGATGTGACTTTGGTATTTAGGACCTATATGACATAAACTAATTTGCAGAAGGGCACAACAACACTTGCTGACACTTGGTACAAGAGCGTGGATGCGAGTATCAAAACAAAGACATAAACTATGTTGTACTGGCAAACTGTATATCAGCTGTACTGGACCATGGAGTGTCCAGGCCTGAGGACCATACACTCCATCCTGCCAAGGACTTCACAATGAAGAGTTTTCATGGGGACAACTGATTTGGTACAAAGCAGCTCCACTAAACACCTCCAAAATCTCCTTCCTCTCCACTGTATAGATAAGGTGACAGATACCTTTGATAACTTTCTGACCCTTTAAAGTCTTTTTTTGTCCTAATTCAGAACAGGGCCAGGAAATGCACTTCTCCTGACATTAATTTGGTAATCCTGTAATCCTCGCTGGGAGTGTAATTTGGAAAGAAAGCTCCCACTACACTATGATACATACCTGTAACACAGATGAACATGTGTCACATGGATAATAATAATGCTATCTTATCCTCAATTCATATTCTGGGTCAGTCCCACAAAAACACAAGGAGCAGGGGAACGATATGGGGTGGGGGTGGGGGGTAGGGGGCCTCGTATTGTAGAGCCCACATCAGATAAAATGCGTTGCCATACTTGCCGCGGTTTGTGAAGCTGCGAGAGAAGCGTCTGGGATTAAGAGCTGTGACATATTCATATCTGACCAGACTTAAAGCTGCTGCCACACGGGAGGGTCTGTCGCTATCAAAGCTGCAGGAAATCAGCCAGAGAGGGAAGGAGAAGGGAGCGAGATAGGGATGAAGAGATACAGAGGTACAGTGAGAGAGAGGGAGAGTGGAGTCAGAACAGCAGAGAGGATTTCTTACAAAGCTCCCCTAACCATCTCTCAAAAGGAAAATCCTTTGTACCCCTCTTCCAAACCCGGCGCCCTCCCTCACCTCAACCCCACTCCCCCCTCCCTCCCCACCGTCGTATTTAAGTCCCAGTGTGGAACGAATGGGGAGCGAGCCCTGGAAAAGTTTGTCTCGGGGAAGGCCGGGTCGCTGTGTAGCTGATTATATCAGTTTCAGCGGCGGACTGGTAATAGGCTCCTCTTCGAGCAGCCGCTAACCCCAGCTCTCCCCTGGCAGCCGCCGAGAGTGGAATTAATCAGGCCTACTGGGAGCCTCCTCCATCCCCTCTCCGCAGGCGAGCCACTCCGCAGTCATTTACCAGCCAATCCCACTGTCAACCCACTGTCATTTAGGCCCTTTTCATTATGCCTCCCCCCCCTCTGCTGCACACACAACCTCACTCTTTCCCTCTCACGTTGGATCTGAAAAAAATGAAAAAAATGGAAATGGGTGACAGATTAGCCTAATGCTGGGTACTTTTTATAGACGGCCTATTATGATCAGTACCCCTTTGTATCAAACATACAGAGTAGGGTGCTGGAAATCTGCTAAAAAAGGATGAAATGGACAACACTGAACGAATACGAAATGAGAAATTAGTGGTTTTCCATAGAACTTCCATAGTTGTCCTCCCAGTTTCCCTGTCTGTAATTAGGGACTTGTTAATGAGCCCTTACCATCACCAGAGTGGGCCCGAACATGTTATTGTCCTAAACGTGACATTAGATGGCACAACTTTGTTCATCGTCTATGAAAACCTCAGGCCAAAACCACCAATTACCATGGCTAGGTGTCCCTGGGGTGCAGGGCCCTCATATCAGGCTGGCTTCGTCTGCTAAGCCTGCTTAAGTGACCTATTTTGGGCTCGGAGGCAGTCTGTAAAACACCTCTAAGGTTAGATTATCCCATGATGAAATACAAGGCTTCCCTGCCACAAATTACCCACAGATAAAGCGCCACCAGGTCATTCCTACACCTTGCTGATGGCCTTTCTCTTTTTGCCTTCCTTTCCCTCTGTGTTGCTCTGTCTCCATCCCTCCCTCTCTCTCTCTCTCTCTCTCTCTCTCTCTCTCTCTCTCTCTCTCTCTCAACAAGGCAGAAAAATATTCATGAGTAAACAAAAGAAGTGATTTGAAAAATGGCTGGAGGAAAAAGAGATTAATAAAAAGCATGAATAGTGCATTATGGAAGAGCTGAGGAGCCCCGCCATCTCATTGGGGTTAGAGGGAGATTGCATTTGGGCTTTATTAAGAGCGCTGCTCTTGGTCGTAGTCAAGAACCCCGAAGAGGAGGCAACGCTTGGACGTCTGAGTGACAGTAAACAAGGGACTGAAAAGAGTCAAAAAAATAAAGTAAAATCTTCTGTCACTGTAACCACTGAATTTTTACCATTTTTAATGAGTAACTGCTGAATATTAACAGCGAGCGCAGGTTTGAAGATGAGGATTTTAATGTGCTTTTCTGTCTACGTTTTTGCAAAAGATTTGACTTTTCTGCAGTTAAAGAAAAAAAAAAAAAAGAAAAAAATTCTGCCCTGGTGCCTCCTGATGTTTGCTCGGCTGGCACTTCAGATAAAGTTAGACGTGTCCAAAACATTTAGAAGTGGTTTCATCTATGCACAGACTGCGATGACAACAAAATGAGACTGTGTTGGGTTAAGCCAGACAAGAAGCAGACTCTGTGACCATAGTCAGCACAGAGCCGGACCCTCCTCCGAGAATAGACCAATTAAGATAAGAGGCAGTTAACAGGAAGTGCTTGTTTGACATCCTGTCATGTTAACGAGGACAACCATAATTGGACTCGTGCATTTAACAGTAGGCGTAAAATGCTGTTAGTTGTCAGCGCTTATATTTTTGTGCGCCCCTGAAAAGCAGGAATTTCTTTAATTTCGGTAAACATAAGGGATATTTTTATTGCCTGCAGTAGCCGAGTGTAAATGTCAAGACTTTCAGGACCTATTCGCACAACAAATGAGGCGCTAAGGATTGTATTCATCAAAGACTACCAGTTCAAGGTTGCTCATGCAGTTTTCACATCCTTTCTGCCTGTGGTGACATTCAAAATCCCATCTCCAAACATTAAAAAAGGTAATGCTGAGTTCCTTTTATTAATGAACCAACTGTTTTGGCTGAGGAAAATTTCCTTTAAAATAAAAAAAAGAATCCAGTGCCAACAAAATCCCTGCATTGATAGTCCACAAATCATCTCAGCTGGGACATTCCTCAGCAGAAGAATCTTTGCTGCTTGTCAGCAAATTTCAGCAGCACCACTCTCACAAACATAAACCCTGGCTGGCTAAACCTGGAGCCGTTAAGTCCAGTGTAACACTATGCAGGTGCAGGGCTCAAGGGGAGCTGCCGTATATGTTGGAGTTCCTGTTTGTTTGGGCTCGGCCCCTCTTTCAAGCCCCGGGAGGAAGTGAGCTGGCCGGGGTTCTGCTCGGGATCAAACCTGGGCCTCGAACTGGAGAAAAAAAAAAAATGGCTGGTGTTTATTGTAGCTGTGGCTGCCTGGAAGTGACTGGCAGAAAGCACGCACGGTTTGTCAAAATGAACAGAGGCCAGAGGCATAAAACAGACAACCTCTTCATACAAGGGAGATGACTGGGACCACACTTAGTGCACCGAGAGAATTACACAAACACTATCAATGTCTGTGCTTCAGAGTCGGTTATGAATTCCCATACATATATCCAGAATCTATTAAAAATCCCATTCGGGTTGACTTGGAATTAATTCTCCTGTATAAACTCGTGTCAACGTTTGAATGTGCATGAATGAGATAATGACACACAGCTTGTGTAAACACAGATGCTAAATATTTGAAAATGCAAGTCACTCATCAGCGGAATTATAGTGCTGAATTGTGCTTCTCTGCTGGCTTTGCGATAACCAGGACATTCTTTAACCTGAGCACCTCCAATTAGAGGACTGGAGAAAGGGGGGATGGGAGGGTGGAGGGAGGGCTGAACGCTATTGCTTTGACCCGCCCGCTTTACTTGGAGGCGCACTCGAGAGGCAGAGATGTGGCGGCAGGATATCGCAGAGGAAAAACAGGCTCAGCCTCAGATGGCCAGGGGCTGCCCGTGCCTCTCTATCAATGTAAAACAGACTACTTCCTTGGGCAAAGAGGACATTTCACTTTTTATAAGCCTCCCTTCTTTTTTTTTTTCTGGGCTTACATTAATTTCGAAAGCGGAGGGGAGGCAGAGGGGGTTACACAGAACGAGAGCAAGAAACAGAGAAAGACACAGACAGGGGCCGAAAAGAAAGGAAAAGAAGGGCAGATGAAAAGCATCTTTAGGAAGCCGGAAACATCTGGTTTCATATTCGGAGACCAAAAAGGAAATTGCAAATAGACAAAACTCTTATGTTTTGATTTATTTTATTATTTGATGGCTGGGTGATGCCAGCCGTGCAGTAGAAGCCCCTGGTCGTAAATACAGGAGCTGAGCTACGTGACGGAGCATTAGGGATGTCTCCTTACTGTCCCCGTGCTGATTGATACTGCTTCTAATAACATCCATGACCGCTGTGTTCTGTTCTAAATTACACAAAACTGAAGGGCTATTGTTAATTGGATGAATGGATGCAGGGGAGGGAGGGAGGGAGGGAGGGAGGGAAGCAGCTTCAGATGAGAGAGAATGGAAGGGCAGACATGAAGGAGGGAGAGAAAGAAAGAGAATAGAGAGGATGAATTGAGGAGGAAAGGGGATGAGATAAAAGAGATAAAGGAGAAAAGGAGATACACATGAGTATCTGTTATCAGTTCATGTGCTCTCAGTGGTTTATTTTAACCCCCTTCTCTTAATTCTGCTAATATACAGGCTTGTTTAAGTTATTCTAGGTTTCTATTAAAAAGACGATGAACATGATGAACATGAACATGGTTTTAGCTTTGGCTGTAAACTACTCATGTTTTAATCAGATCTGTCACTGAGCAATTTCCATGACTTCGGAAATCCAGCAACCCTGATACATAACACATGAGTAGGAAGTTGATTTTACTTATCTTTTCTATGTCTTACGATGAGTATTTGGAAAATATTTGAGAACAAATTGGAAGAAACCCCATGCTTCTTGTAGTAATTACAAACTTCTGGGGTTTTTACCTAATTTTGGGTTCTTACGGCTGTAACGAAATGTCACTTTAAAGTCTTTACATATAAAGTATAGCAGGATTGAAGCAACAAGTGGGCTCTGCCCAGTGGATCTATTTGGAAAACCAGCCCCAGTGGCATGGCTAGAACATGTGGTGGTATTTTGACCCTCACAGCTATCCATTGTGGAGGAGGTGCTCTATATAACACTGCCAAAAACCTCCAAATGCAACTGTGCAAAACCACAGTTCCTAATATAGAGCTGAGGCGTAGGATAACCTATGAACTGGCCTCCAACCAAGAACACAAGTAGGTGGATTTTTGTCCGAAGAACACTCAGGTCAAAATCCAGAGTTATCGACGCCATAGATGAGATAAAGCTTTCTTATTCCAAAATAAATAAATAACTAAATAAATAAATCAGTATGTGTTGTTTATTTAGCTTCTTTTGGAAAGCAAAAAATAAGACAGCACAGAGACTGAATGTTCAGCAGCTTGAGCACAGCAGACTGAAGAAAAACCCGTCAAGACAAACCGGTCAGTGAAATCAGCACAGATAATACGACAATATGTTTAAAAGGGTCTCTAAGTACTTTAGCACAAGCCAATGACTGTTACAGAACTACATTAAATCACAACTGGTATTCCATCAACTGAAATGCCTGACCCCTCCCAGTGACGTCAATACTGGGTGACTTGTTTTGTTCACAGTACACACAACCTCTACATGGCTGGCAAGGCTGAAGCCCCCAAACTTGTCAGTGTGTGACTGACATGCTCCCCCTGAGCAACACAGGCCTACGCTATGAAGAACGAGCTTTTGTGCAAATGCCGCCTGAGCCAACAGATGGCAGGAGGTGAGCTGTAGTAGTCCACCAGGCCATTCTCGCCTGCCTTACCAGTCTGGAAAGGAAAGATTTACAGCGGCACCCTCGGAAAGAAGCAGCCTGCAACATCTGGAGACGTGCGATGCCAAGGCATGGTCGGCTGTGACAGTGGCTAATTTAAAGGTAGTAAAAGTGTTAGCAGAGACCTAGGAAAGAGTGATGGACAGCTTTATTCCCCCAGCTGACCAGGGCGTGAAGACATTGTGGAGCAGAAAATAAGGCCCGAACAGGTTGGAGGTCTCACCGGGCCAGACTATTCCCCCAAGTTTTAGATTCATTAACCAGGAGAACAAGCCAGGGAGAGAAAAAGAGAGATGGAAGGAGAAAGCGAGAGCAAGATGAGACAAAGGAAAAGATGAAACAAGACAGGCAGTGAAAGGGAGAGGAGAGTGATTTAGAGAGAGAGGGAGAAGATCAATCAGGAGGCACAACAATAATGGGGGGGTGACACCCCAATCACAGAGAAAATCTCACTGTAATTCTGTTTGCTTGCCTCACAATGTGAGCGTAATTGCCACGATCATTTATGGGCGACGACAAATCTAGCCCTGGATTATTGTTTTCCTCTGACTGATATGAACTATTCCATTTGTTCTGCCATCTACAGAATAGTGTGTATTTCCTGCAGAATGCCACGTCTCCCTCTGCCTCGGTGGAATTAATTTCCACACGACTCCTTTAAAGGAGTCAAAAGACAGCTTGTCGCAGACACCGGTCTTCGCCACAAAATCTAGGATAACAAAAAATAAAATAATTTTTTTTTTGGCATACCTGTCCAGAGAGCATGCATATGCATGAGCCCATATGGATGGTGGGAGGAGAGGTAGGCGACTCGATCCCTGCAGTCGAAAACTAAATAGTGAGCTTGACCCATTTTATCTCAGAAATCCATCCACGCTAAGTGAATATACACCTTGAGACTAGTTGTTTTTTAGCCACAAGTGTGTGTGTGTTTTTTTTTCCGACACTCCCAAAACACACAATCGTTTGTTTCAGCCAAGAAGGGTAATGAGACAGCCTGCTTCAGCAATAAGTTTAATGTCACAAAGAAAGGTCTTTTTTGTGGGTGTTTTTTCATTGAGGGAGTTAATTGCTGAAGAGAATTAATTAAAAAATGTTGACTTGAGAATTGTACATTGATTACTGTAAATATTCTCCAGAGTTTTGCTCTACTAATTGAGGAGCATTCTGCCTGGTGCATCTTATTACGTGGGCTACTGTATTAGCTGCAGCACATCCTTGCCAGTATTGATTTTTTTTTTGTTTGCTTTTGCTTTGATGAAGTGTGTTACACTCAGATCACCAAAATATCTGAAAATATACAAGCTGCAATTAGTAATATGAGAGTGATGCACTATTTAGCTAAAAATATTTCTATATACATTTATATATATATATATATATTTTTTTTTTGGTCTGGGACTGTTTTTTCATAGTAAAGGAAGTAAAGGAAAATAATCTTCCCCTTCAAAATCTTTAAGATGAACTGCAATCTGGGACTTTTCACCGAATCATCATATTCAGTAGTCACATGTGGGCAGATGTTGGTGTCCAGATACTTTTGGCTATGTAGTATAGAAAGAGACAGCAAAGGAAGTATATGACTGTTTTTGTGGCCAGCTGCATGTTGCCACATTAGTTCCACTTGCATGAGGTTTCCCTCTGAACCCCCACTCAGCCTGATACACTGTTCAACCCTTCAACAGCCCAGTACACCCTGTCCATGTTAACCTTGAAACACACACACACACACACAGAGATAGACAGGTAGACAAGTAGAAGACTGAGGCCCTGTAATGAAACATGACTAGTGAGGAGTGAACAGTCAGACAAAGCTACAACATCTAGCCTCCCCCCTATCTCAGAGCCAGAGCGGGATGACAGGGGAGAGGAGAGAGAGGGAGAGGCCAAAAGCTGGAGAACGGAAAGGAGCTACACATGTTGACTGGATGAAAATTCAATAGAGCAAAAAAGAAAAAAAAAAGTAATACATACAAGTGCAACAGTTACCTCCTACCTGGGAGAAAGAGAGACACATGAAGGGAGAGCAGGAGCAAGTGTGTTAAAAGAGGTGAGGTAACAAAAGTGAGAAACAGAAATAGATAAATGCAGAGAGAGAGACAGGTTAGTGGTGGGGAAGAAAGAAAGAAGTAGAACCAGACAGCTAAAAAATTCTGCTCAGTTTTAAACTGGTGCAGGACTGAGGGGACAAATGGACACACAAACCAAGACTGCAAGCAACAGAACAGGATCCTGTCCCAAACTGATTAGACTGAAAAAGGTATTTGGTGGTTACGAACAAAGTTAATGCATAAAGAGCTTTAGTTTTCCCAGATCTCAGCAATTAAGAAGGTTAGTAGAATTATTTTACTTTAATAATTATTTTGTGCTACATGCAAATGTGCAAACTTTTTGCACACATTTCAACTTCTCTCTACTTCCCTCTCTTTCTCATTTCTTCCACTGCCTCCACATCCCCTCTTTTTCCTGTCTTGATTTTTTATTTTTATTTTTTTTAACTATCTCTCTCCCTCCTCACCCCTCCTTTCCCTCCACATCCGACTGGGAGTGTATCTACCTATCCAGGCAGCAGTGCTGGAAGGGTCCCTCAGGGCTGTAGTCCTTTGCTCCCGGCTGTTTGATGTTGAGCCGGCGCGGATGAACCTCAGCCCCCGCCCAGAGTTCGCTCCCAATCATCAAACACCCCGGCTGGGTGCTGGGCCAAGGCTGTGGCCCTAATCAAACACGGCGCCTCCACGGACCCCCTCGTACACTCCAAATGGGAGAAAAAGACTAATTATTGAGGCAACCTTCAGAATCTCTCAGCAGCATCCAACATTGACACAAACTCCTGCTTCTTACCATTTAGGTTAGGTGTGTGTGTGTTCGGTTCTGTTGCAAGGTTGTGTGTTGGTGCTGGAGGAGACAGAGATTACAGGCTGAGAGGAAAATTCCCCACTGACGTTCAGGAAAAGAACTTAATATCCAAGCAAGCAAGATGTTGTCATTAGTTTGGTAGCTTATCTACGTTTGGGCTGCAAAATGTGATACCTGTCGATTTAAATGTTTCATACTCGTGTTGTGGGAAGTTGGATGTTGTTATAAAGAGAGTTCCAAATCAGGGGAATTGAGGGGAAAAAAATGGCAGAAGAGGAGAAAGGCAGAGGGAGAGGCTGAACCCGTCCTTGGAGAGGAGGCAAGCGCTCGATTTTCTGTTTGCTGCCATTTGTCTTGTGCTGCTAAGAGAGATCAACAGTCCTCGGCACACAGATCAATATTCTCTTAACCCGCACCTAATCTGGCGAGAGTTTCCTCCAATTTCACCTTCCCTACCGCCTCCTCCCCGCCCGCTTTCCCTCCACTTTTATTTTCCCTCTCCTCTCGTTTTCAGCAATCATTTTTGGGCGTCGGCGTGACAGCCATTTTTCATGCTGCTGGTCCGAGCAGGTGACATAGAAGGGAATGATGTTTCCTGACGCGAACAGAGAGTGTGAGTGTGAGTGTGTGTGTGTGTGTGTGTGTGTGTGTGAGGAGGGAGGGTGATGGATACGATGTGCTGGCGGGATGGCGTAGCTGCCGTCAGGGGCCCCCTGACGCTGGTGAGATAGACTAGCTGCCTAATCGGCCGCATGACATCGCAAATTCAGCTTCTGTCCCCTCCCTCGCTTCCCCCCTCACACCTCCCCTCTCCTCACCAAGCATTCCTCACCCCTTATCGTAGCTCCCGTGCGTCTCAGCAACTCCCAGCGCGCCGTTCGAGCTGTTGTCAGAGTTGTCCTGTCGACTAAATGGAGCGCTGTCAATGTGTTGCTTCACTTTGATGGTTATGGGAAGAGAGAAGTGGGAAGTGTCTGTACAGCTGTCTGTGCTGGTGTCTATTTTTGTGTATGTGTAGACGTGTGTGTTTAGGATAAGACTTGCAGAGGAATTTTTTATGGGCCTTTTTAGCTTTCATTGGAAAATTAATCAAATTTGCCTTTAAGATTATTTCAGTAACAGCATGATCTTGGGTCTGGGAAGAGGGACAGAGTTGGAGTGATGGCAACATCTTGCATTGCATTCGGGTGTGGATCAGGTCTTAAAGTTGCAGGTAAAGTTCAGGTCAGTTTAAGTCTCAAGTAGAATTTTAATTTTCAGTTTCAGACTGACAACTTTCAAGGGCACTGCCCTGAGCTTAGTAATCTTCTGACCCTCTGTGCATGTGTGTGTGTATGGGTGGATGGTACAGACATTATGTCACTGATAAAAGTCGCTTCACTACGCTTAACTGTCCTTAGCTTCCTGCTGTCCTTCAAATCCTTCCTCACCCCATTTTCCAGTCTGTTTTCTGAACCAAACTGATGCGGTTTCTCCATTTTCATTCTGTCCTGCTTTGTCATCAGACAAGACAGGTCAGGATAGAGAATGCATATCTGCATTTTCTCCATGCTTGAAGAAGGAGCCCTGGACATCCTCTCTTTCCCTTCGACTAGCCGGGGAGTGATTGGCAGGCTGCGAGAACAGAGACTCTCTTTCATCGCTGCGGTCCGGAGTGGAGGGCTCCTTCCATGGACGTACGTCAGCCCCCTGGACAGACAAAGCCTGCTAGTGTACGCCGCCTGTACTCAGAGGCGAGTGCCACACACAGACACAGTAACAGGAAGACAGCGGGTTCAGTTACCATGCAGGCGCGCGGGCGCTGGAAAAAACGCACAACATCTGAGCACGTATGCAAAAACAAAGATGCTCATGTATGCATGCGTGCAAGAGGGTGTCCCCACGCACTCAGACACAACATGAGTACGAACATACACAAAACAGATGCATACCGTACAGTATGCGCGGGCATGTAAGTGGCCTACACACATACACATGAACACACGCACGCACAATAGCTGCTTTCTTTGACCGGCTGGCATAACAACACAAGTCTGTCCTGATCCTGGTATACTTTGCTCCACATGCTCCAGACACGCGCTGCTCACAGGATTATGTCACAAATGAGATGTTTATAGTTCTGTGTGTGCGTGTGTTGGGGGGTGACAATATTATGTCAATCTGCCATTATTAAAGAGCAAATCTTCACAAAAACAGGAAGCCAAGTTGCCAAAATAGTGAATAGTAATGAAATATAACCAATATAACCAATATAACACTATGAAGACCCTGAGAACAAAAGCTGCCCATGTTTTAAACTAATAATATTCCTGCTGTATCCTTATTACTCGTGTCAACGATTGTTAAGATGCAAATGATATGACATCCTCCTTAGAAAAACACTGCATTTTCACAATGTGATATTATTGCAATATAATAAAAGTATTCACTTGCTTCATGAACAACACTGAAGTCCTAACTAAACAAAACGGTGCAGGTGTGTGTCCATCTGCACAACCATAGATGATAAAATTCCCCTTTCTGGCACAAAATCCACAACAGGTTCTGAGACCCGGTGCAGGCCGTCCTGACGACATCCATTCAACATTTAAACGTTTGCTAGTTTAACACACTGTACTATGTCTGAATGGATGCTACTGTACTGTCTAGAGTGGGCCTGTATCCCAGTTGGCAGAATGACTATTCCAGACTGTGGGCCGGCGGTAAGGAGCATACAAATGAAAATAGCAGCAGAGAAAAGTGCTTGTCTCTCTCAAGCCAAGCATCTGCTAAGCATTTTAATGGGGATCAATGGAAGGGCAGGGACAGGAGATCGAGGGGTTGATTGGCTGGCCGGCCCGGCGCTCACACAGCCGCCGCTCTCCATACTGCCTGCACTGCTGTTTACAGCCAACACAAGCTGCTGCGCCCTGACTGCGCACTCTGCACCAGCTGATGTGTGTGTCTGTGCTCTGTGTGTGTACTGTAGGGATTTATACATCAGTGTGTGTGTTCACAGCAGACTAAGTGACGTGTGTTTCTGTGTATGCGTGCATGATGCATCAGTTTTGTTTGTGTGTGCATGTAATTATGCATTAGCATTAACAGCACAATAAATTCATCTATTGTGTGTTATACGTCTATGCATCTAGTTGTGTATACTCGACCAACAAATGTGGGTATATATTATGTATATGCGTGTGTAATCATGCATTTGTGATACCAACTATAGCGTATGCTGGTTTTCTGTGTATACTACTGTAAATGTATGTCGTCATTCGAGTGCATGTGCAACAAATTGCTTGATGACTGTATCTCTTGTTTGTCTGCATCTGCTTTCTATCTCAATGCGTATTGTTAATTGCATGTTGCACGTGTGCCCTCTTTCCTGACACACACACACACACACACACACACACATCAGTGTATATGAAGGAGCGCAGCAGCAAAGGAACAGTTAAAGTGATGCTTCCTGGCGTGCCAAATGAATCAGATTAATATTAGCCAAAGCGAATGTCATCATTGACACTTCTCCACTCTTCCTCCACCTATCTATATCACTCCCCCCCATCCACCCAAACCTCCACCACCACCCCCACTTCCCTCCCATCCTCTCCCTCCCTCTCTCCTTGCTGCGTTTGGGTTTCTGAGTCCTGGGCGGTAATGAGGGAACGTTATGCAGTGCCATAAACGGAGGGGCTCACTGTCAGTATGCATAAAGGATGAGACAGAGAAGATGGCGCTGGGGTCAGGGGGGGGAGAGAGAGAGGGAGAGAGTCGAGGAGGACAGGATGGAGCGAGTGTGTGTATGTGTGTAAAACCAGTTCCCTTGTCACATACACACACAGACACACACATACACACACAGAGAGTGAGTGAGCACTCAATGGCGAGGCAGAGAGACAGGCTGGTGACAAATAGGCTCCCCTCTGTGTGTGTCTCACAGGTGCAAGGCAGTGTGTGCAGCGCCCCCTACGCTCGGCAAGGACGAAGTGACTGAAGAGGAGAGGAAAACCCCCCAGAAGGTGCATTTACATTCACCTACACTCATTTTAACAACAGAAACATGTGACCATTGAGCAAAAGACTAAAAACAGCAATGAACTGATCCCACTAGTCTGAGTGTCTGTGCTGTTAAGCTATTAAACACATCTGTGCCACACCATCAACATCTTCTTCATTACAACTACAGACCATTACAAAGGCAACATGAGGAAATCAGAAGGTTTTTAGAGACACAGAAGATGAAAACATTGCTGGTCTTGGACCAAAGCTAAATTCCTTGCTACGTCCTTGCTGCGCATGAATGGAACTAAAATATTAAAATGATGCTGAAACCATTCTTAAATGTAACCTAGATTTCACCAGGAAATGACCAAATTTATGCTTACTAGGAATATTCAACCTACAAGTACATCAACCTAAGAAAAAAAATGAATAAGAGCTTTCATTGGTTGAATTATGAGTGAAAAGTAACCTAATGTAAAGATAAAAAGGGCATAGAATTAAATTAATTTGATACATGAAGCATAGCGTTTGACTTTACAGCTCTCACTTTGAGCCAATGCTCTTTCCCTGCTAATCAATGTCTGTCTGGAAGAAATCCAGCTCCCTCTCACACTCATACACGCACACACACGCACAAACAGAAACACACCTTTAAAAAGCCTTCAATATCATTAGCTGTCATGTTTCACGGTAGGTAACACAACAGTGCACAGGGATACACAGCTCACTGCCGAGTCTAGAGGGTATATGTGTGTTTGTGTGAGCGTGCACTCACAAACAAGGATGCATGGTGAGTGTGTGAGTGGATTACACCGGGTTCACAGTGTGTATGGGGAAAGCGTGGCAGCAACTTGGCTCCATAATGGGATTTCTCAGTACTCCTACTCTGCTCACACACACACACACACACACACACACACACACACACACACACACACACACACACAAATACACTGATCTCACCCCAAACAAGCAGGTTAGCAGTAACAAAGCGGAGCACATATCCTATCTTAGCAGTAAGAGGTAAGCTGCAGCAGAGCTCCAGCTCAGTTAAAGACACATATCCGCTCACCTCTCCTTCTCACAAAAGCCAGGGAAGAAGGATAGAGAGAGAGAGAGAGAGAGGGGGGGGAAAATGTGTGGACGGATCAGCTACATTAGGCAGGGATAAGGAATGCTGTACTAAAGCTGGATGAGGGTGAAGACTGGTTGTAAAGAAGAAGCTACTGTACAGTACCTACTTATAAAAAAGCAGAAATGTGTAAAATTTACTTGCATGTGAATTCTGGAGAAATGTAAATAATTATTTGCAGGATTGTTGTGTGTTTTTGTGGCATAGATCGCCTGTAAAACACTGATACCAGCAATGACATCTCATTCATCTCATTAAAAAAGAGAAAAAAAGAAGAGTATCACCTAGATACCTCTTCAGCAGCAACCACAGCAGCAGCAACAACAGATGATGTAGATGTTTTTGTAGGAAGCATAGATTATGGCCAAAAAAAAGCTTGATGATATCATAAGAGAATGTGGGTGGATGCTATGGATTAGGGAAACAATAGTTACACCATATACTGAGCACCCCGCCGTGTTGCCAGATTTTCATGAGATCTACAGTTTTTTTAAATGTCAACACATTCATTCTTTTTTGACATTGTTAAAATCACAAAGGATTCAAATTCTACCATGAATGTTGTCCTAGAATCTAATTTACCTCAGAATATGGATAAACTGCAGGAATGCCTTTGACCTATTTGATAAAGAAACCCTCAATGAGAGACTCCAGAAAATAAGGGTGTAGATGTCAGGGTGGAGGACAGACATTAATGCAGGAGACTTGTGGCTGTGGCCACAAGCTTTCTCTAAATCTAGCCAGACTGTGCAGATACTGTAATAAGTGAAAATGTTTGACCTCAGTTTTGAAATATATAATTTATCCAAGTGCTCCAACAATCTGATTAACGATGAAAGAAGGTACCGATTAACTAACTTAGTAATCAGCAGAGGGAAAGTTATTCAAAACCTGAGGGCAGAAAGATTGTTGTACTTTAAGGAAAGTTTAACATAAAAAATATTTAATTTAATTTAAATTTATCTCCTTAAATAAATCTAATATCTGTTTATCATTGACAAGTGAGAAAACTTTAACGGTAGATATGTATAATCACAGTTAAGACTATGAATAAGAATATTTTTCTGAAGTGTAACACTACATTTCTCACAAACCCTGTTGCTTTCTATTCAAAATGAGATCTTACTTTGGAAATGAATTTTCCACCAGACATCTATTACCTGTACAATAATTTTAGCTCCATTTGCTCTGAGTAAACAGTGGCCTCTTTCTTTTTTGTCCCATCAAGAAATCAGACTGATGTTCTTGCGCAAACCAACTGGGTGGTTCGGAGAGTAAATTTCACCTTAGAGGCTGGGAGAAGCAACCAATCCTCTCAGCAGTGATGTCATTTGTATACTTATGTCCAAAATTCATGTTTTATTGATTTACTTATGTTAAAATTCTCTACGTAACATCCTCAAATGTCTAGGAATGTGTGTGAATACAAAAGCACAAGCTTCATATGAATGGAAGAAACGAAGGCGAGGGAGTGATGAGGAGGGAGTTGTGCCGCTGGAACATTGTGGTGAGGACTAACTAACCACAGGCCATCTAGGGACAGTGTGTGCTGCTCGCAGTGTTTAGCAAGCTGTAAAACCACATCATTAGCCCACACCATCCAGCTCTCCTCCCAGGTGTGGTGGAGAGCCAGGTGCATCTCTCCCTCTTTGTCTTTTTCCTTTCTGTTTGTCCCTCTTTACCTCGCTGTCTCTCAATGTATAACATGCACCTGGAGGGAATTCAGCCAAACTATCATTGTGAATGTCCCACAGGCTGAAGAGCACAAAAATTACACACACTTTACTCTTCGAGGGCCAAAAGCAAATCAACACCTGAGCATAATGTGAAAACGTGTTTTGGGCTCGCCGTGCCACAGCCTTGTAATTCCACCTGAAAACAGAGCCTCCTTCACTGTGGCCCCCAAGATAGTTTTATCCTTCACCCTGCAATTTCCTTCAGCACGTCATCCCATCAAATGTTGCTCCATAGAAAGCATTGTGAGTAAATACTGCGTATAGGAATCTGTTTAGATTGAGGCAGTTCAATCAACGCTGCCTTTTTGGGATGAAGAGCTGGTGTCAGCCAAATACTGCGGTTTCTCTTTGAGTCCAAGAAGCACTGAGAGGTGAGAACTCGGTGTGCAGTGGAGAAAAAAATAGAAACAAATTCCAAACACAAGACCTGGCAGTCCCCCTCTCTTTCAATCTCTACCTCTCTTTATCTTTTTCTAGTCCTCTGCTCATCCCTCCCCTGCCTCCCTCTCTTAACTAATAACTCAAACAGGGCTCCCATCCAGTTTTCTTCTTTTTATTTCTCCCTCTCCTCCCACAGAGCAAAGGAAAAGTAAGCAAGGAAATTCTCCAGGCTCAGCAGCGGGGGAAGACAACTGTCCCCCTATCCTTGGGGCTGAAGCAGGCCAAATAAAATAGCAAGTGCTGCACCAGGAAATGGCTAGCCAAACACACATGGGCCATGAATCTAAGGCTGGCAGAGAGTAAGGATTTCTCCATGCAGTCCCCAGCCGTCCTGCATGACTATAGAGGCCTTTTTGTATTGAAAGGACATCTCCCAAATGGGTTTAACAGCAATCAGGATCAGGGATCATCACTGAGGTTTTATTCTGTCTGTCTATTCTAGATGTTACTGCAAACAGAGCCACTGCTAACATTTATACTGAAGCTGGAGAATGTAATACTTATTTAACACTGTGATGCAGCCAAGTGTGCAGAACATTTTTTTACAACATCAAAATCATCAGCCAATTTCTATGCATTATGTATAAAACTCTACTTGCATGAAACAAACGTGTTTCATTTATGGCCTAAGTAACAGAAAATCTACGATTATGCTTTCCAAGGGGCCACCCATGTGGACGACTCATGCACTACAGATGCGAGATACTTCCTCAAACACAAAACAAGAGCCAAACTGTTGTTTGTTATTTTAGTTCACTAACATAATGTGAACAGAAAACAGACATGACATTTCTCTGGATATTTCTCTGGGATGTAGACCCCCCCCCCCTTCAAAATGTGTCCAGACCACCTTCATCCCCACCATATCCCTCACCTCAGTAAATGAGAGAGAGAGAGGGAGCCTCTGTCCAAGACTGTGCTGTTTGCACAGCCGACCACAGAGGAGGGAAGCCAAAGATTACTGCAGCCACCGTGGAAATGCTAGAAGTGGGTGGCAATCGCTGGGGAGCAGAGGTTAGGGAGGACAGAAAATAGCTACTGTATGCATGTATGTGCTATAAACGGACCACTGTGCCAGTTCTGGTACTGAATGTTCTCATTGGGTTTCATATGTGCTCCTGATCCAACAAATCTATATTGAACACATTTCTATATCTTTAACTGCATGTGGGCATGTTTGAAATAAACTGATACAAAACTACAAACTTCCTTTGTGAAATTAATATTAATCATGATATGACTAATTTAGTTTGAGGGTTGCAGTGATTTCTAATTTCCTGAGGTGAAAAAAAAAAGTTAATTCAGCACTAATACATTAAGATTTTGAACTTCTCTGTGCTAAAGGTACGTTTCTTGTCCGAACTCTACATTTTTCAACATGGCGTCATTGATTTTGCCATCTTTTCCTTTAAGAGGAAAAGGGGGGTAGCATGTGTTCTGCAATATATGTAATATTTCTGCAAATAAACTAAAAGCGTGCCCTGTAGCCACACCATGAACAGGGCCCTGATATTGATTCTGGTGCTCTGGGAGGCTCCAGGTCATGAGAGGTGCTCATCTGTGCAGTGGAGCAGTTGGGAAGTGTGGGGAGTGACTGGCGCATTAGTTAGTGGAATTATGTGGATCACGACTGCAACAGCTAGAGGTGCAAATGCTCACCGGCAGGATTAGATAATGCTATTATCAGTATGATAGTAGCATTAGAAAGAAGCATTAGCATGGATAATTCCACGGATTCAGCAGCAGAGAATCGCCATAAAATCATTGCATTATAGCCAAAGAGATGAGATCCAGATATAGAAAGGCACTTGGGCTGCGGCGAATCAAAACTGACGGTAAATCTTTGAATTATAAGTCATCACGTTTTTTGTGTCTTGTCGGGTAAACAGGTATTTAACAAAGGATGATCAAACACGTCTTTTCTCACCGTGCTGAAAAAAACATAGCCGCAGAAGACAACACCCTCCACATCTATGCATGCATTTCCCATTAAACCACCATATTTTCTTTGTTGTTTCAATCCTCCAGGAACAGATGGAATACAAAATACATCTTAAGATGATGTATTTGATGCATCGGTTACAAAACCCAGCTATACTGTGAGTTCCCCCACAAGCGTGGTTGCACCATAGCCCACTATCATCATGTCAGATCACATCATATCAATCACCGAAAACTAAGCTTAACTTTAACATCCTTAAACATCCTCCACCTCTTCTTCATTTTGTGACCTCTCTTTAGTCATCCTGGTAAAACCCTTCTTTTGACCTTTACCTCCTCCTAAACTGGATCAGCCCTTTGAAACTGAAGCGATAAGGTTAGATTAAATGAAAACCACTGCGTAACCAGACTTTAACCAAATTCACCCGGACAATTAATTTCATATGAAGAACAGGTGGTCATAATCCTGTGCATTCTATTTTTTTTTCCCTTTCCACATGCTCACTTCACTCCTGCAAACTAGTGCGAAGGTGGAATGGTAACCATGTTGGTGTGGGAGGTCTGTTCAGCATGTTACAGTAGCAGGAGGTTGTACACACACACACATACACTCACTCACACAGCTGCTGCCATAGCACACATGGCAGGAGATGTGCCTGGGTAAAAATACCATGCCACTATTTTGTCTTTACATATTTAGCTGTTGGATATTTTAATGCAAATTAATGTGGTGGGATTGGAGAGGGGTGTTTTTGTTGACTGGAATTAGTGTTGTGAGCGAGCTTTCTTCTCCATTCTTTCCCTTTCTTTCTCTGCTCTCCAAATTACAGCTATTAAGACAAGACTGGTGTGAGCCAAACACGGCGCTCCACTTAATGTGATTTCCCCCGCGCTGAGAAAGGAATAAGAGGCAATGATTCATGGGAGCCCCACAAAAAGCTGGAGAGACGGGAAGATGTCCACCTCCAACATGTGCTGAACACAAACACTGGGCTTGTTTAAGTGTGTAATTGTGTGTGTGCGCGATTATTGCATGCTTTTGTGTGTCCGCACAAGTATTTGCGTGCGAATGAGCTTAAAATGAACATTATGATTTATGACATCCTGTATTTAAGTCTGGCTAGTCCTCACATTAGCACAACACTAATCTAATGAATAGACTGCCTTAGAAAGAAACATGCAAATGCCCACTGCCTATTTCCAGAAACCAGGCCCGGGAGCCAGCAACTGTGGTCCCTCATCTTGATTTGGCTTTATAGTGTTTCTGCAAAATGATCTCACTTGCAACCTACACCACTTGTGCACAACTGAGGAATAATGTGACAGCAGCACACCGGCTTTTCTTCAGTGTCTACCATGCCAGCTTTCAACACTCGCCATTGGCAGAATTGGGTTTGACAGCTCTAGTTGAGGCCTCGCGATAGGCCCGGGCTCCGGGGACGTTGCACGGGAGGAGACGTATATACCACCAAAGGGTCCAGGAACAGGAAAACAAAGCAGTGACCGCTGAGAAACTCAAGCAGGGGTGCGGTCAAACTGGGCTCAACCCTGGATCTAATTTCATCACACACAACTTAATAGCCATGTTAAGAAACCCTGAGACAAAGCAAAAATAGGGGTGAGGGTGGGGGGTGGTGGAGCGAGGAGGCCATCTGAGGGAGTCTGGTGCTGAAAAGTGAACATGTGAGTGCTGACAGCAACACAGAGCCTTTGGAAAGACACTTAACACCAGAGCCAGCACACAGTAGATTGGAGATATTGTAAACCAGCAGGCAGAGAAAGGCCTTCACTCGACAGCTTTGTCTGATTCCAAAGATACTGTTGTGCTGGGGGTGAGACACAACATAACACTTTCATGAAAAATGACTGTGATTAGGGGAAAAATGTGGTGTTTTTTTTAAACAAGTCCACATTAATACACCATGAAGAATTTAATACCAAACCTGAGCCCAACTCTGTGCAGTTTTGCAGTGGATACAGCATCTGAATCCCAGGGCCAAGTAGGCTGGTCCGCCCCATAGATCAAGGCTTAATGTAGCCTGCGGCGCTGGCAGGATGGCCGAGACAAATGACAGTTCACTGAGGTGGGGTCCCTGGGCAGAGCTTGGCCTGGCCTCTGGCGCTGTACTGGGGCTGCGTTGCAAGCTGGAGCCTGCAGGACACAGGGCCCATGCAGGGAGGGAAAGAGAGAGCGCGGGGCTGGGAGGGCTCACTTGCCTCGCTAATGGGTCCCTAGACAACCAGGCTTGACCTCACAGGCCCAGTGCATTCATTACCAGCTGGTTAGCAGCTAGTGCTAGCAGGGCTAGCTCCGGCTAGTTAACTGCAGGTTGAGGTTAAAGCTTGCTTAACAGGGCCACATAAAGTCCCATGTTGAGTTTTTGCTTTTGTGATTTTCTGCAGTTGCTGTTATGGAAAACTGCAGCAGCAACATGGATATATAACATGAGATCATCAAGATAATAAATAACAATGCCTGTAAACAGAGAAAGTCATGTTTCTCATCCAAAATATTTCCATTTGACCAAATGGTGAGGTTGTTTGGAATTTGGATTAAGTCATGAAAGAATTTGAAAACAAGTTCCTAGAAAGACATCCTACGAAAGAGAGCAGTATGTTTTAGGAGACACTTGGACTTTAGATACTGTGTATGTTGCTTGAGTTTGATAAAAAATGCAACTATTTCCTGACCACTCCTGTCTCGTTACGCCTCCTCTCATCTGAGTAAAGCAAACGTGCAGTCATGGCACTGCAGATCACAGGAGTCCGTTCCCCATTTCCAGCAAGCGCACAACTCGGCTGAAATAACCTCCTGGAAGTCTCCTCATCTCTATGCAGCTATCATTTTGCTCCAAAGATGTCCGCCCGCCCTGCAGCAGCAACCCACAGTGCCTGTGAACTCTGCATACATTATCTCTCTTGCCTCCGTAGGGCGCTGGGCTTTATGCGGGAAACTGGACCCATTTATCAGCATCCTCTGTATCCCCCCACTGCCTGGCAAGGCACCTGCTGCTAGTCTAACTACAGCCTGGCCATGGCCTTATCGCTTCTGCAGATCACGAGGCGCAGGGATGTAGATTGGCAAAATCTTTGACTAAAACAAACAAACAAACAAACAAAAACAGAGAGCTAGTCCTTATTTTCTTCCCTGCATTACTCCCATCAGATTTGCCCACATCTGAAGGTAAATAGAAGAAAGCAAGTTTAAGGAATGGATTACGGGTGGCTTTTGAAAACAGCGTTAACTGGGGCACGGGCGTCTGGTACGTTCCCCCCTCGGTGCCGGGCCTAATGATTTCTAATGCTGCTAAACATTTCGGCGCAGTGAAAGCCCCGCTTTTCACTGGGGACGCGGCCGCAAATCTCCCATCGCATGTTCCCTTTGTTGATTTTTGTGAGACAACAACACGGCAACGCTTATCTCCATTACAGACCAGCACCACAGGGAGCTTTCCCAAAGCCTTTCACCCAACGCCTTATTAGCAGCTATTCCCTTCTGTCTCCCTCATCCTCCAACTGGGAGCAGATAGAGGGAAAGAGACTGCATTATCCCAGCGTCTCTTCCTCCGATTCACCACAAACCCTCACTATGTCTATTCATACGCCACTGGGCCTGGATGGCCCCACTTCCCTGTCTTCTCTCCCTTCTCTTCTTTCTTAGCCCTGAATCACACTAAGAAGAAAAACAAGAAAAGCATTTCCAGTTATTTATAAGCCCATACAAAGCGTTGGCTGTTAATTTCAGAGCCTGTAAGAAGATGAGCTTCTTTTGTGCTCGTTTGTATTGTGGAAAACAAAAAAAAGGGGATAAAGCCCTCAACAATGATAGCTTCATATTAGTGACTCAGTGATATACCACTGATGTAAAGTAGCACATGAATGCAAAGGTTAAGTTTACTGCTACAGCTTTAGAGATAAATGTTGTGTACAGCATATTCTACAAAGGGAAAACCATGCGTTTCTTATTTAAGGGAAAACACAGCAACTCTGAGATGAATTCTAATGCAATGAAGTTCCTTAAGGGGGTGACCTCGTGGTCCTCTGCCTTCATTCCCCATCTCTTTTCTTCTTCCTTTTCTGCTCCATCATACCTCCCTTTCCTCTTCAACCTCCCTTACTCTTGCATTTTGTGTGTGTGTGTGTGTGTGTGTGTGTGTGTGTGTGACTCATACACTTGGTTGCAGCAATGATGATAAGAATCAGCTTTTTTTTTTTTTTCCTCCTTTTTTGGGTTCCTCCCCAGAAGTACCCATGCCTGCAGCCCTCAGCTGGTCCCCCCTGTTTGTTTAGCGTGTGTTTATTTGTTTCTCTGTAGTCCTGGGATTAATTATCATAACCATATGCCTGGCTAATACATCTCTCTCCAAGCCAATAGTGTGGCAGCCTGCTACTTCTCCATTTTAATTACAGCTAACATCGTTAGCCTGATTTTGTTTTGCAGTTTCCAGCTTATTTCTGAATTCATAATTCAAAATACCATCAGAAAATGTGGGGCTGGAATAATTAACTCCTAAAAAGTAACTTGTGCAACACTGCGACAGTTTAGCACACAGAGAAGAGTGTTCACACTTCTGACACCAGAACAGCATAAATTCAAAGAACCCCGCGTTAACTTTTGGCAAAGCAGTCCGATCCGGATACCTCCACAACAGGATATTTAATTTGACTTTCTTGACACCCAAATGAGTTATTTATCAACTTTCACACTAGAGGAGAATATACAACTTTCCTCAGGTGTGAATATGTTGATTATGTTGACAAGATTTGAAAAGCACGCTGTGTTGCGGGGCCGTCTGCGGTGAACGTGAGGCTCAGGAAGTGCTGCTAATGTATCTGGGAGGAAGTGGTGTCATGGGTTCAGTGTCGGCTCATATTTTACCAGCTTGGCTTAGGGCCAGACAAGTTTTGTCTGGGTGTGGTGGAGGGGGCGGAGGAGGAAGGATAATGACTGCTGAGTCAATCAGTGCAAGCCGAGATGGTGTTAGGTCAAAGTCACGGTGTGGGGAGAACATAAGAGGGGGAGCTGCCATGCTGCTCCGGCTTGGCTCAGTCTTTCACACTGACGTAATGACATAACGCTATTAGGTGTTGCATTGCTTGTGATGACACCTAACAAACAGGCTCAGAATCACAGTGAATTTCACATCGCTGGGATGATTCCACTGAGCAGCAGAGCCGGAGCTGATGCCAGAAACCACGCAGGGCTTTGCTGTGGCCTGGTTTTGCTGTGTGGTGTTTAGGATTAAGCATTCTGCTCTGTTTCCCAGGTAATGACATGCTCGCTCCCTCTGTTTTCACCAGGCCTTTATTTCAATAAGAAATCATCCATTATTTAGCTCCCAACCTCTCTGCCATGGTCCCCCGCCTCCCCTTCCCCCTCCAGCCTCCCCTGGATCGGGGCACCCTGCTGATTCTCACTTCAAGGACAAACGTGGCGGAGAGGAGAGGAGTCGACCCAGTCACCAGACAAGCTCTCAGAAGAGAGGGAGGGAGACAAAGTAAGGAGAGAGAAAGAGCATACGCGCACGAGCACACACACATTTACACACACACAACACACACACACACACACACAGTATGCTCTCAGAAGAAATTCGAAAAATGTGTGACCCAAATATACATTGCTTTGTACTCTGGTTCAAAGTTTCCTGTCCTCTCCACCAAACATTCAAGGAGAAGGGGAAAAAACACAACAATGAATAAATCATACACCAAATGAAACCTACTGTAGTACTGTTCCTGAAGAGAGAGAGAGGGAGAGCCACGGTGAGAGAGAGACAAAGACACAGAGAGAGCATGGGAGAGAGGGAGAGAGACGAAAAGAGAGTTGAAAGTGAAACGGAAAGAGCAAACACCTCTTTGGTCTTTTGATGGCACTCTCTTATGGAACATGGTATTTCTTGATTCACTCTTAAATCCATCATCAGTCAAGCTAATAATTCGACGTAAGTGCTGCTGTGAAGCAACAGATCACATACACCAGGCGCCGTCCCCTGTGAACACTCAAATTACGGGAGCCAAACATTTGGAGAGCCTATTAACCAACTTCAGACTTTGATTCAAAGTGCCATTTTTATTGCTATAACGTCTCAAATTAACAGATTACTTTTGATATTGTAAGGCCACTGGAGATTTATATTTGCATGAAACGCTGCAAAAGAAAAGCTTTCTAAAGGCGAGATTGTGTGGATTTAGTTTTTTTTCTTTTGTCCAGTATGAATGTGTAATGCTTTTAGAGTAAGGGGAAAGACATAGACTTATTCTCTAACATGTAGACCTTAAGCAATCAGTCCTGAGGCTTTCACTAGAATCATCATCCAGTTTCAAAGCCCAGGCCTGGAATATATTTTATCACTTCATCCATTTTCTGTAACTAAGAGTTAACACAAAACACATTTACCAAACAGAGCTGGGGCTGGAATTTTAGAAATAATGACAGTTGCACCTCTGGTACCAAAGAATTTACAGCTATAAATGTATGCTCTCCTGCTGTCTACACACACTCTTCTTCTGTTTGGATTTGCACCTGTCGTGCAGTATATGACAATATTAACCAGGTGTGGTAGTGCCTGATGCTCCCATGTCGCACGACATACATCCGATTCTGCGTGAGGGCTCTGAAGCTCAGGGAGACCCACCAGAGAAGCTGTCAGGAGGCAGGCCGGATCCCGCTTTGCAGATCCCATCCCCGTCTCAAACCTCACACACCGAGCAGCAACTCCAAATGAAGGCTATCATCAGAGCCCACGGCGGGCTGCGACAGCAAAAGTCATCGCTCCGTCTATCACAAGAGAAAGCTGCTAATGATGATGTTTTTCTTCAAGTGCACAAACATCAAGTCCGGTGAGATTTATGTGTGTGTCTGCATGTGTGCTTGACAGAAATGTCTTCCTGCATTACACTTTTGCGGTGGGAAGATGTAATAATTTCCCTTGAAAACTGGGGCTAGACACGCGCTTCCTAATGATGGAATCTTTTGATGTTTAAATTAGGATATCACACGCGAGGAGCTATCCTCCCAGGGCCGCACCTTCTTATGACAAGATTAGCAGCAAAGCAAAGCCATTACTGTGGTTTATTTCTGCCCCAGCCAACTCCCAGACACAGGCACAGAGGTAGGCAGCCATCCAGAGAGGGAGAGAGAGAGAGAGAGAGAGAGAGAGAGAGAGAGAGAGAGAGAGAGAAAGATGCTGGAGAAGGAGGGAGGGAGGGAGGTGTTGTCATAAAAAAGGGAAAGAGAAGGGGTGATACAAGAAATAGCAAGGCAGAGGGAAAAAGAGGGAAAAACTAATGGGGTACACACTCTTTATAGATCCCATCCAAACCACTTATTTATAGATCAGCTGCGAAGCACATATAAACGTCTACTTCATATTTCTGTCGGCTTGTCACAATGTCAGCCATGTCAACTTTTACATATTTTGCTGTCTCTGCTGTCAACACACTGTACAGCGATAAGAATTAATAATGCTGTAATGCTGACAAGCACTGAGACGGACTGGTAGCAACATGCACTGACTTGGCTGACTGTCCCACGAGAGCCCAGGTAGCCTGTGTTTTTATAGGACTAGAAAGACAAAGCTGAAAACTGACTGACAACAATCAAATATTATAAAAGAAGATATTAAAAAAAAAACTCCACATGGAGCATTTACATGAGTGATAACATTATATTCAGTCCAACTGTTGGGGCTAGGGTTTGACAGCTGCTATCTACCTGGATACACAGCACCAGAACACCAGTCCAGCAGCGTGCAAGGTGATACTGATCAATCAAACTATGCTGCACCCCAAACATTAGATCAAGCAGAAGTGAGCAGCTGCTGTATCAAGTAGCCCAAAAGTAACGACTAGCTTTTAACTGCAGGCTACACTCAAACGAAAACATAACTCTTTCTCCCGGTGCTGATACCCTATGGTGTGAAAGCTATTAGTCCCAGTTCCTGATAGCTAGTGCTCTAAGCTAAACTCCAACTGGTCAATGAATAGATCAAACTATCTCCTTAACCTGTGTGGGCCCTGCAGCCCACACGGGTTAAGGACATTTAACCATGCACAACAGCATGACACAGTATTTACTCATCCAGTTGGATTAGGGGATGGTAAATTGCAACCTATGCAGCAAATATGGTCCTTCCAGACAGAAAGATAGGAAAGATAGATACAATGATAGTTACAACGGAGTAAAACTCATTTAAACGCCTATGGTGTTCATTCTGTGGACAGCTCCTGGTGCTGAAATTAGATTCAATGGACTGGCCGTGATAAACAGATTAAAAATAAAGCTAGTCCAAACACAAATTTAATTCCTCAGTATTATTTAACCAAAAACAATTTCCATCTCACAAACACAGCTGGCAGCATGACTATATTATTAGCAATAGCAACAGTTGCATAGCAAAGACACACAGGCCTGGCATTGCGCTGGTAAATAAGAATAAGATAAACACATACGGAATCTAGTATTAACCACTCTTTCTTAAAACTCTGTTTTCATCACTTTTCTTTTGGACAGTTGCAGGAAAGACAAGATGTTTTCATTGCACATTATCTTTCAAACACCACACCCTGATTTGCATTACAAACTGGGGCGGTACCTGATATTACCAATCTCATTTCCAGAGACTTGACAAAGCTCTTCCAGAGCCACAGCAGACATTATACAAGTGTTTTCACAGACTCATGATGATTGAACTGAACTTGATGTATAAAATTGGTTGAGTTCTCCCTTTTTTTGTCTAATTTCCAAGCAAATTAATTTAAAAGCAATATCTAAATGAGCAAGATTATTCCAAACCGTTGCTTGCAGCTTTATAGCCGTTCTGTGTTATAAAAGTTAAATATAAAAAGTTATCGGTTTGTTGCCTCATCAGAAGAAACAAGGCTGTGGCCACATTAATAGTGACCAACTCTCTAATGGCCACCAGAGCTGATAAATCAGCGGCCACTTGTCTGAAACCAAAGTGAATAATTTCACTGCAACAATGGCGACCTATAACAGGTCTCACACATATGTGTGCATGCATACACACAAAAACACACATACTAAGGCTGGTGTTCTTTGAAATTTTATCACGCTGAACAGAGAGCATTACCTGGGCTTTCATGGTGGAGAGAGGCTGCTGGGTAGGTAAAGCACTGAGAGCTCTCCACCACTCCACTCCTTTCTCTCTTCTCGCTTGCTGCGGTTGGGGAAGAGAGCTCAGGCAGCCGTTAGGACAATAAAGAGAGGGCCGGCGATGGCGGGTCCCCTCTGAGGCCCTTTTCATGCTCTCAGGTTGAGTCACAAGGGCCCACTTCATCGCCGTTATCCAGGGATGGGAAATACATAGCTTCTCTTTAAAACTCTGACCCGGCCTTTTAGTCCGGTGCGCTGGGGGCCGATTATCCTCACTCACCCTTTTAAAAAAGTCATATGAACACACATACACATGCACACACACAAATGCTCTCACTCACATATAAGCACATTAGAGAATGAGAGAGAGGCGCACATACACACACACACACAAGCATACAGTAGATACATCCGCCAAGTGGCTCGTATTCGCAGAGGCTACAGCCCCGACTCAGGGACAGATCTATATTTAAGAGGGAAATACAGTGAGCGTTTAACCTTGGAGTTGAGGTGACTTTGAGTGAGTCACAGAGGTGTGGGAGTTGCTTTTGTGGGTGTCGGCGAGCTCTTTCTGCTATATTTTCTCATGTTCTCAGCGAGTGAGTCAGCCAGTCAATCAGTCAGTCTGTGAGCTGAGAACTAAGGGCTGGCTTTGCCGAGTCTTCTTTTTGAAGATGACCTTGGGCTCAAGGTAAAACATGGTGAATGTTTTAACACACGCTCAAAGTTTCATGCTCTGGCGTGTGGTGTGAAGCCCGGGCTCATATCTCATCCCAGCCAGAGACTAACCGCTGCCGAAGCCAGTCCTCTCAAGGTCTGAACTTGCCTGTGACAGGTGAAATAGACGGTTGGAATTTGAAATTCGAGCAGAGATAAACAAACAAGCCACTCATCAAAGTCGGTTTTCTGTCTGTGTGCTTCCCGGTCGCCCCCAGCTATGTTTACTCATTAGCTCGCCGCGTCCAGTACCTTGCTAGATGAAAGATGAAGCCAAGGACTGATAATGAAAGACAATGCAGTTAACAGCAAGAAACAGTGCACACAAAGCCCCAGTGGGAGCCCACTTCTCTGGTCCACGTCGCAGGAATGGGTGGTATCTGCTCTCCGGTTGTTAATAAAACACAATTAATCAGACTTTCAAGTGGGATTTGGTGGGTGGGTTGGGGGAGATAAACTATTCTCCAAAGGTTTTGCGTCAATTTAGGTGATTTATCCATCTTCCAAGTTAGGAATGACTGTAATTTGAGCAGAAACATTTGTAATATGGAAAAATCTGGACTATACTTTAATTGGCTTTACTAATGTAAGCACAGCAAGCTGAATACTGAAAATTCTCAAACAGTGTATTTAGCTCCACTGCAGAAACAATCTGGCCTTTATTTGAAAAAGGCTTTTATGAAAAACAGGCCTTTACTTTCATTCCCTGAGTTTGATCAGCATATTTTATCATATTTTACTGAGTTGTCTCCGTTTTCCCATTTTTGTCGTTTAACTTGCCTGCATAGATTTTTCACATTAAAAGTCTTCCAGAAGCTCACATGGAATAAGCCCTAGCTATCCTGGTAGGCTTTTAGTGTGAAACATCTGCGAGGGTTTTACTGACAGCAGCCTAACAACGAAGAAAACGGAATAATATTGGAATTATTCAATGGGAGAAAAGAGTAAAAATTCTTATAATAAAGTTAACACACAATTGTTGAATATGACATGACTTTATAGTTAGTATATTATGCTGAATTTCCAATGTGAGCCATTATAGTTCGAGCGAATTTTTCAATGTTTTGTTGTTTTTTTTTTTAACCAGGCTGCTACTAGGGACCAGCTTTGTTTGTTCATTATTTGAGACTGCCATTATTTTAATTTTGCTTTTTATTTGAGAATATCCAGTATATGTATGCTTGGGCAAGACAAGTTAGCATCTGCTGTGCAGAGAAATACTGTAGCTACTTTGTTTACAAGCATATTTTATTCACAGGGTGACAGAACAGTGCTGAACACAATTCTTTCTGTGTACTGCTGGCTCTCTTCTGCCTCTGTTATTAAGTCCACAGCTATGCCAAGCGTTTGTACACAATCCTCTGTTGTTTGGGTGTGCAGCGCTAGGTAGCGTTAGCATCACCCCAGCAGCCGAGCTGAGGATAAAGCGTGTGTTTCAAGTGGAGGAATGCCAGTCAGCCAGAATCCCTCTTTTCCCTGCAGCATCTCCGGCATCTAATCCATGACCACAGACATCCCCCTCATTACCACCAAATTACATGCAAATTTCCCCAAATAAATGAGTTTTAAGTACTTGACAACCTGTCAGCCTTCGAATATTGAAACGTCCTGACGGCTAGATAAACAATCAACAATAATCACTCTATGCAAATTTGATATTTCCTGCACAATTACGAGAGGAAAAAACACCCACTATAAATAACTGGACACACAAAGGCATCTGGCATTTGTTCAGGTTTTGAACAGATACGGATGCAAATGAAAGATTCTTTAGGATGTAATTGATTCAAACGTCGCTGCGCCTCCTCTGCCTCCTTTTATTGTTCTTTTTTTTTCCCTGGCACTTGTTTTTTTCTCCCTCTCTCTTTATCTCGCTGCGTTCAATATACACAGATAATGGCTGATGTAAATGAGTGAATGAGAGAAAGGGAAAAGAGAGAAAGCAGAAAGAAGGATGTGAATCACCCTTTCGTCTACCTCTTGTTTTGTTTTTTCATGTGCATGCTACTCCTTCAGAGGAGAGATGTGTGCAAAATAACGTGCTCTTATGAAGTGGATTGGAGATGACTGTGGAATTGAATGCAGGCTGGGAAACGGCGAGCTCTGTCCGTTGCTTGTGAAGGAGATTACTGTGCGCCTCAACCCCTCCCTCCCAACCGCTCCTCCACAACACCCAGAGATTAAGACTGACAAGAACATATCAAGTCATTTCAGGACAAGCAGATCTCTCACTCTCATATGCACTCCCTGCTCCTTTCGGTTGAAAACATTCCTCTTACTGCCTCTCATCACTCAGTCCAGCTCTTTTCTCTCTGCTCTTTGTGTCTTTCTGCCTTGTATTTCTGTTTCTCTTCCTTCATCTCAGCCTCTCTTCTTCATTTGTCTGTCTTCTGTCCACACTGACAGGCCTGGGAGGTTTGTCTTGAAGGTGTAATGTGTGCCGAGACTGACCCCGGCGACCACCAACCTCCAGGATCAGGACATCCATTAGCGAGGGCTAACAGCTTCATCCATGCCCAGCACTGACACCTCCCACTGGGCCTCTCTATCTCCGACTCCCCCTTTTCCTGATTCACTATTCTCTGGGCTTCAGGTTCATGTTTTTATCGCTGCAAAACACTCACAGCGTCGGGCAGAGAAACAGTTGGCTGCAGGAGACACTGCTGCAGCTGACATCCAGAATCAAGGGGTTGGGCTATAGTTATATGTTGAAATGATTTGTGTCATTTCAGTGTGACCTATCATGCAGTCACACCAGGATGCATCAAGTGGCAAGTCTTTAAGCACAAAGAGTGAATTTTGCTGCCCAGACACGAGGCTGGGTTTGCATTGTCTTTGCACTTTTACTTTTTATTACACATTTCTCTACATGCAGACAAGCTTTCAAGGCCCTCGGCCATCTGGTGCCTCAAGGCTTATTTACTTCATCCACAACAGGTAATCCAGCCTTGCAAGCAGGTGAGGTTACCCTGATTTCCTAAAAACATTTTTTTTTTTTTTTTTACAGTGGCTGTTGGTGAACAAGAAGACGATCTCCTCTCTGAGACACCAGCTGGGAGATTCACATGAGGGAGATGTGAGACAAAGTGCTGATGCTGATGGGATCTTTGAAAGTACTGTGATAGACACCTGGGCTTGTGGGAGGAGGAGGAGGACGAGGAGGGACAGGCGAATGGTCATGACGGTGGCGTTGACGAGTGGTGCCGTTATCAATCACGGGCTGCTCTATTAATTTCATCAAGGCCCCGGTGCCTGCTGACATTAAATGACACGCTGGTTGGTCCGATGGCGTCCCTGAGGTTGCAACATGGCCGGCCGCCGCTTTTGAAATGCAAATCAGGCTTTAACCTTAAACAGAACCGCCGAAATTATCTTTCTGCCTTCAAGTCAGGTGCTCCCCTCCCTCCTTTATTTTTTCCCCCCTCTCACCCCCCACTTTCTACCTACCTATCCCTCCATTCCACCTCTTTCCCTCCCCCTTGTTCTTCCACCATCTTGACCCCTGGGGTACTGGAGATGGAGAGAGCATCTTAAGAAGAAGCGACAGATAAAGGCAAAGGTGGAGCAGGGCAGGGAAGGGAGAGGGGGAGGAGGAAGGCAGTGCTGACACTAGCATTCTTCCCTGATGAAGGGGCAGAAGAGCGCCACCTCCAAGCCCAGGGATGAAGACGTCTCAAGGACATGGAAACATGGGAAGGAGGATGGAGCGTGGAGAGGGGGGAGGTCGGAGTGCATCCACTCCCCGGGATGACCACGCACAACCCGCCTCCTTCTGTCTGTCTGATTACCCCACACTGAGGAAGGTGATGGTGATACTAGCGCAAAACTACGTAAAACTTGAGATAAAAAAAACATGTCAGGTAGTCCCTTCACAATAAAAGCCATTTCAAATCGGTATCCAATCCAGTATGCATGCCGTGGGTTCATTTTGGCCCCTGGTTTAAAAAAAAAAAAAAAAAACCCTTTCAGAAGAACTGTGCCATTAGAGCTGTCAATATTGTGAAGCATTAGCGTGGGCTCAGACAAGGAAGGATTGGTTACCAATATGCAAGAAGCTGCCATTGTTCCTGGAAAGGCTTTTTCCTCCTCTTTCTTCTTTATCTGAGCAGACTGAACACATTAATTTTAATTGAGACATCAGACGAGAGTGAAACAGAGAGTGCTGCCTGGACAGGCGGCAGATACATGACGGAAAGAAAAAAAATATTCAGACGGTGACTTTAAAAAAAAAAAAAAAAGGGAAGAGGGAGAGGAAATGGGGGGGTGAAGAAAAGAGGTCCCCGCGGCAACACAAACAAACATATCATAAACACATGAGAGCTATCTCTCTCTTTATCTTTCTGCCTCTCCTTGGCTTCTCTATTCCTCTCTCATTTTCATTCCTCTGTCTCCTCTCTCCTCTCTTGTGCCTTCTGTCTTTAAAGAACAAAGCAACGCTAAGCAAACTCTTTCAGCACACAGATTCTCCACACATTGCCTAAATCTCAATAACGATATGTTACCTGTAAACACCATTTTGTACAGTCAATGCAAATCAAGATCCATATGACTCAGCGAGTGTTACAGTGGCTGAGGGATTTGATTTTTAACCATTTCAGTGCTCTGTAATTACAAACGCTACAATGTGCAGATACATTTTTTGGAAATGTTTTTAAAGACACCTTCAAGACCTTCTACACTGTAAAAATATCCTTATAAAGTCATATAAAGTCAAAACAAGTGAAAAATCTACCACTGAAGTAAAAACTATTTCAACCAGTTTTAAATCAAATCTTAAACGTTAAAAGTATGTTCTAAAATCACGTCATCTTTCTTTATGCTAGTCCGTAATTTCAAGAAAATAGAAAGTTTCTTTTTCTATTTTCACTCAGAAATAATCCAGCAGAAGCTTGTTTTAATAATAATATGTTTAAGACTCAACTGCAGACAAAATCAATTTCATAAAAGAATTGTTTTATAAGTAAATATATAGTATGAAGTGGACGAAACGCAATGTAAAGATTTGGATATGCTAATATCTTACGGCCGTGTGTTTTAGAAAGGGCTGAGTGTGCAAAAGATGTTGCATGTTTTAAGGCATGCAGATATCTGGCCTAAATGTTTGCATACTAACATACCATGCACATACCTATGCATATATGTGTAAATAGAGAGCATGTGCATACAGTCAGTAGCTAAATGTGCGTGCCACTCTGTATATGTGTGTGTTTGTGTGTTGAGGAGCCAGGGGAAGGAGGCAAAGGAGCCACAGAAATGAGGAGCTAAGCCCGGGATGTTAAGCACGGGGAGACACCTGGCACAGAAACTTAAGTGCTTCCACCAAGTATCATCAACCCAAGATTAAAAGCGTCGAGGGGGAATAGTGGGAGGAGAGGGATGCAGAGTGAGGAGGAGAGAGGGGGAGGGAGTGATCACGCATATGACAAGACGGGGGAAGAAAAAAAAATCAAGAGAGGATGAGGAGAGGAGAGGGGAGGGGAGGGGAGGGGGGGTTGCTGGTTGAGACAAGAGAAGTATCTGAAGGCAACAGCCTAACAGGAAAATGCAGTTCTACAGTATGTAGTGTACAGTTATTAGGACACCCACACACACACTTGTATATAGACATATGTATAGATGCACCTACCGGATATGAAAACATGCATATAGCATACACATGGGTAAAAAGCAACACTCGTTGCTGCTTGACAGATAATAACAGGATGTTATTTCCCTTCAGCAGACAACATGATGATTGGTGACATATGGACTGAACAGAGGGGAAGAGGCAAAAAAAAAAAAGCAAACATGATCGTACATATACAACCTTCCTGGCAGGTAACTACATAACACTGCTGTCACGTGGAAACAGGTATAACATATTTCCCAACTGCACTGGGAATATTTCAACCTGAGGATGTTTCACCTCACAGCATTAAAACACAACAATCACTGTAATTGGAGTTACTAAGTTTTACTCCCCAAGAACCCCCACCTTAAACCACATAGCCTGATTACCAGACAATCTTTCCTCAGATGTCTCTGTCTAGAGACTAGTCTGTCAAGGGCCGACTGATTACTGTACACAAATACCAGGCTAATATCCTCTGTCGATGGCAAACAACAGGATGTGCGCACTGCAATCTATGGCTTGTTCTGCGAGTGTGTGTGTGTGTATGTGTGCGCTTTCTGCTCCAGCTCGTCTTCAGAAATCTGTGTTTTGATTGCAGAAAGTAACTGCGTGTACGCCTCTTTAAAAAGACGTCTATGCTCTCTCCTCCCCATTTGCTGCCACTCCTGCGAATGGTTATTATTATCGTCATCAGCGGAGAACGGCAAAATCAGGGCCCTGACAAGCAATCTCTTCTCTAACTCAATCTCTCCCTCCACTGCAAGAAGTATCCATCCCCACAAGTTATTTAATCTGGTATTGGGTATCAGAGACACTTTTTTTTCTTGAAAACAGAGAAATATGCCACAGGCTGAGAAAATGTCGTTTACACTTAATATTTTCAAGAAAATATACATATTTTGACACAATCTGCCTCTTTCAAGATATTAGTGCACCCACATATTTTCAGACAGTCCTGACAAAACTGAATGTGCAAAGGTAACAAGAGAAGCAATTGGCCCAGTCTCTCACTTGATTAAAGAAAACTCTGATTTCAAAACCGAACATGTGACTAAACGACATTTTTTGCAGAGTATCTCCCTCTCCCTTCCTCTCCATCCAGTCAGTGCACTTGTGTGCATCCTACAGTCGTATTGACAAGAGGAGGCTTACAACTGGCACACACAAGCCCCACTACAGACTTAATAGTGTTTCAAGTGTTTTCTCCTGGACTCGTGTCGAATCTCCCAACTGAATAACTGGCTGGCGTCAACATGAAGGGGCTGAAGGAGCGGAGATGGCAGCCAGTTTGAATCCACATGCAACCATCCCCAGATAACGGCACCAAAAAAAAAGAAAAAAAAAAACCTGTAGAACTGACAAAACTAGCAGTTTTTTCTTGTACAAATGCTTGTCAGACAGAGGTCATTATTGCTTTTAGACAGCGAAGATGACGACAATGATGATGGTGCTGCTGCTGTTGATGATCAGGAGAAACTGATACAGTATTCTTCTATTCAAGGAGGAAATTAAATGTCAAATTAAATGACCCTCAGGTCCACAATAACTCCATTCAGAGGCCAGTGAGTTGTGATTGCAGATTTTTCTGTCTGGCAATGAGTCAGGTAGATGTCTGCCTGTCTCCAGGACATAGGAGAAGAGCTATAGTTGAGCTCTTTCTGCGGCTTAGCACCGATAATCCAACCCACAATTCTCCTCTCGTTCTGAACCCAGAGAGAGGATGAAAGATTTAGACTTTCACCCTTGGTCTCTGAAGCCTTGCTCTTTCTGTCTTTTTTCATTCCTCTCCTGCCTGTATCCATCTTCACTCTCCTCTCCATCTGTGTTTGTCTCTCGTTATCCTTCACCCTATGACTCAGAACAGGAAAAGATCTTGTGATGATTATTTCATAAGCGTGCTGATATCATCTTTGTGGTTTTTTCTCGCCTCTTTCTCATCTAGGAGGAGGTTTACAAAGCACTGAACAGAGAGCTGCCTCATCTCTCCAATGCATCCTTAAGTTGAAGCCTATTGAAGAACTATTAGTAGCCTTTCAATATATATCACATTCCATAGAAATGGAGTAAAATAGGGAAGTACGGCCTGCATAGGTTAAAAAATGATGGTGACTACTTTGATCACTTAGGACTTGATGGAACTCCATCCACTGATAAAAACTGTGAGATGTGGTTAAGAACGTAGTTGACTAATATCCACAGAGCTCCGACTGCTGCTTTCATGATGCATCACTTCTTTCTGTACAATAAACACAGGCTTTCACAGCGATACGGCTCACACTTCATGATTCCAAAAACGTTGCATCGACTATCATGATGACTGCTGCACAAGCTAATTACAGTGCGAGCGCTGACGCTGACTTCTCAAATTAGACTTTGACTTACATGGCAAAATAAGCAGAGGCGGTAAAACTGACACAGTTTAAAGAAAATCACAGAAATGAAATACATAAACCTCATTTAGTCCTTGCTAGTACTTCTTCCCCCTACCTAATATTCCTGATTCTTCTATACTCCCTAACTCATTTGGCAGCTTGTGTTGCCCCTCGACTGGCATCTAAAGGCTTTGATGCAGTCGGCAGACGCCGGGTGAGCGCCGTGGTAACCTGTGTTTGAGAAGTCTGTGGGCTGTCCTCTCTACATCCCCTCTCTCTTTTCCTCTCCTTTTGTGTCGGTCCGTCTTTCTCTGCCAACTAATGAGCCATGCAGGACTGCCATCATTCTGTGTAGTCATGTAGAGAGCCGGAGAGAGGAGAGAAGAGAGGAGGAAAAAAAGAGTGAGCTGGAGAGAGAAAATGGTTGAGACAGTGAGAGAAGAGAGTGGGGACATGATGTTTTCCCTCACCTCCTCCCTAATCAGGACCATCTTCCATTCCAAACACCACACGGCAATTAGACCTGACAGTACTTCGACTCCCACAATCCCACCAGGACTACACGTTCAAACACTCAAATAAACACAAGGGGGGGACATGCCTGAAAACCAGCGCAACTTCAAGAAAACAGAGCTCCTGATAGCAGAAAAGCAAACGCTGAGGTAAAAATCTCAAAACTATGAAGACAAGAGAGAACGAAAAAAAAACAAAAAACAATAAAATCTCGCTGTCCCACTGTGCATGGCCAGATGTTTTGCAGGAAAGTGGTCATGACTGTGTGGGGTGTGCATGAGCAGTCTACAATTCCCAGAGGATGCCTTTGGAATAGTAGGATGATAACAAATACAGTGGAGCTTGCTTGCATGAACAGTGAGCTAATTGGGATAATTAGTTTGTTACCTCGCTCGTTATTGCATTTTAATGTGGATTCCAAATGATCAGGAGGGAAGGACTGGCATACTGTATCTATGTTTTTCTGTTTCTGCCTGTTGTGCCTCAGTGTCTATCCACATGGGTTGAATTTAGACATTTCTATTTTAGTCAATTAGTGGACACTAGAATTCACAGCCGCCTCCAAGGAGTTACAGGAACTTAGGCCCTTATACAGCATAGCAGCTATTGTGGAAAAAGCCCCCCCTTCAATCCAAAATGCTCGCAATATTAAATATCCTTAATCTGTGGGTATGTTGAATGCTTTCCAAGAGTTACTTGGTGAAGCAATTTCTGTGCCGAATTTTCTTCATCCTCATGAAATATCTACTTCTGTGCTAGTTAATGATTTTCTACATTTTCCAGGGTGCCTTTCAACAACTTCCAGAAAAAAGGACATAAGTTTGATACATTCAGCTGGGGGTTAAATGGGTAGGCAGGGAGAAAGACTACAACGCTAAATCAAGACAACATTTTTCAAGCAGTTTCTGTCAAAATGCAGCATATTTTGAGGATGAACTGAATCATGGACAGCTGACGAAGAGACTGGTAACTGTGTCTCCTCTGTGATGGATTAATGGCTTCATGATTGTTAAACATCAGTGGAAAGAGGGTTTTGAAAGATGTCCTTGCTCTTTAATTCTAACGGAAACAAGATCTAAACCCGATTTTTACTACTGATGTTTTTGATAGCTGACAAAAAAAATACTCCACTGTAGATGTCCAGGAGATATCTCAATGTGACATTGTCTGACTAATGCAATGTCACATTCATTTGGGTAGTTAAGTACAGAAACAAGAGAAGTACATCACTAAACAACAAAATCTACCCAGAAATGCTCTATACAAAAACATTGTTTGTCATTCCTCTCTGAAAGCACACACTGACTTTTGCAGAAGTCAACCACAAGTTTTGACAACAGAGCAGCTTTCTCCAGCCTTTACATTTCCTTGCCACCCATATGCGTGCACACAAAGCTGCATGTGTTCTACATGTATGAAACAGATGACAGGCTGAATGAAATGAAGCGCAGAGAGAAGAGCCTGTGTCCGGCTGATGATAGCGAGCCTGTGTGTGAGTGTGTGTTTGTGTGTCACCACTGAAGCTCTCTCCCTATCTGCCCCTCTTGAAGAAGCCATTTCAACCGCACACATCAATAGCCAACTCTCTGGAGCAAAGCACAGCAATAATTCCAGATAAATCATTCCCTCACGGAGCCACTTGCTGCGTTCAAACGCACCCGTGACCTTCAGCTCTGCCTCTTTCTACATCATATAGCCTGGGAATATAAAAGCTTATTAGCTCAGAACATTGTTGATACGTTTGTTCGAAGGCAATGCACTAATGAGGCGTTGCAGGATGCGGGCAGCCGCTGACTATCCTTTTGGAGATATTTTTCCCCGCCAGAGGAGAATAATACACTGCTAATGGCATCTCCTTCACAAATGGGCAAATAAAAAGTGAGATGAAGTATAATATTGCTTTACCATATCAAAGGAAGTGGTATCCACAGATTGTGCGGCTGTCTGTTGGCATGTTGATGGGTGAGCAGGAGGGTGGACTTCTATAGACGCTTGATGGACATGGAGAGACGGTGGCAGGGGCTGCCAGAGAGAAAGAGAGACAAACAGTGAACTGATTGGTGAACACACACAGACAGTCAAATAAACAGAACAAAATTTAAAGTACGAGCTAGACCAACAACAAAATGACAGTGCTTTATAATAAATGAAAGCGTGTTTGCTGAGAGATGGCTCTGAAAAGACTTGTGGTCATTATACAAACAAATTTCCGATGAAATATTGAATCATTTCTTCAACTATGCATCCTTTAAGTCACGTTTACTCCAGTATACAGTGTCTGACAGCATCAAATACTTACACACACATCGTATGTTGACACAGAAGCTCCATTACAGGAAGTCATGCAGAAGCACCTTGCTAAACAGTAGCTGGAAAAAGAGAAGAGACTTAATCAACACTTAAATCAGGATTTCTCAAACTTCTGTGGTCTTTATGTCTGTTTCACAATGATATACTCAATTTAAAACACACAGTGTAAAATAAATATCAAATATTAATATCAGTGTTTATTTGGGCACAATTACATGTTGTGTGTGAGTTCACAAGTCACATAGTCATTTGATTTTTCTCCCTCTTGACCTCTGTCTTGCATTGTTGCTTGTTAAACAAACAGACCAGTAACTGATTTCTGCAGGTGTGGACTGAACTGGACTGAACCAACTCATCAGTATGTATGGGGGAGCTCAAAACTTTTGACATAACTTTTAGAGTTTTTATATTTGTCATTCAAGATGAATCAATTTTTTAAAGAACACAGAGCAATATAAGATTGCAGATTTAACTGACAAACTGCCCGCAGGTAATGTAACTATCATCCTTTTACTTATGTACAAAGCCAAGCATGCTGCCCTGTTATTGGTCTGTGGGATCAGGCACAAACAGGCAGGCAAATCAACACACAACAGCAGACAAATGAACAAATGTATTTTACCAGACAGAAAATGCATTTCACTGTGTCTGCCAAAAGTTGTAAAAAGATTATATGAACATTTGGCTGTGATAATAGCAGTAATGTTGCATCACAGATGATTGTTTAACATGTTTAAATTTTGCCCCTCCATATAATTTACCCGTTTCCAGTTTACCTTATTATAACTCACCCCCAACGAGAGGTGTTACCACAGCATCCACACTCCCTGCTGCTGTTTGATTATCAGCTGATCCCAATTCGACATTATACCTGTCACCTCATGTGCCTATACCAAGTAACAAGCAGCATGCCAGCACAGTATAATGAAGCACAGTGGATGTTTCCCCTTTGTTTGTTTGTCAGTATGTTCATTGTTCATACCTCAGCTTCTGTGTTGGACCTCAGTTTTAAAGACGGATAGAAAAAGCTCCATCCGCCCTATTTTCTGTTAACCACTGAAGTAGTTTGTTTCCCACTGACCCTGAAGTTTGAGCACGGAATTAAATATGTTGGCATGTTCCAACATGTTCCCACAAAAAACTGTGAAAAAAGTCAAAACTTGGACGGAATAATACCATTATGATCGTTAAACATCAATGGAAAATGGTGGGTTTTGAAGGATGCCCTTGCTCTTTACTTGTAAGGGAAATGAGATCTAGACCTGAATACAAAAAAAAAATTCTCCTGTGCCTGACTTGCATGGTCCTGTACAGTTTCTAAAAACCTCCTCTGGCGTCCTCCACTCAAGGTTGAGAAACCTCTGCTTCAGATTCAGTCTGGGTATTGAACAGGTAACACCCTGCCCACTGACCCAGATCTCCTGAGTTGCACCTTTCTGTGAAGAAACAGTGTAAATCTAATCAACATTTTACTTTCTTGTCACAAAACAGGGAGAGACCTGCAACACCAGAGGGAATTCATTCCCAGTGTTATAGTCTCTGCTGCTATCCATTTTTAATCTGACTCAAAACTCCCATCACACCTGACAAGACATATGGAGTGGTGGCATCCCTGGCAATCAACAGAGAAACAGCAATCACTGTATCATTATACTACCCTTTCTGTCAGTCCCTGTTTTTTTTATACTTTTTGGTAAATTCTTTTTCCGTCAGAGCCATCCGCTTGTACGACTTATTTTTGCTGAAAGCCCCCAGAGGACCGAAGTCTTCGCCTCTCTCTGTGAGCAGACACGTCAGGAGACTCTCACTCAAGGGCCGCCTCCAATGGGGAAACAATTTCGACTTTGTTCTGGCAGCAAGCACTCTGTGGGGAAAAGTGTCTAAAAGGCCCACATAATTAGAGGAGGGAGTGAAAGACAAAGACAAATCCTGGTTTAGATGTGAACTCAAAATAGTAAATCAACTCAGGCTTGGACTCTAGTATCACTTTATGATGCCACATATCGATGGCAGCACCCCGGAAACACTCTACTGTACTAATGTATTCAGTTCCTTTGGAGTGAGATGGGGACACGGGTGGAAAGCAGTCTTGAGGAAAGGAAAATAAACACTTCTTAATTGTTTCCCAAATGGTTTGCAACACAGTTGCACTCTCCTGCAGTTTTGTCTAGTCAGAGGCTTAAGAGCATCACTTATTTTTGTATTTGTCTAAAAGGAATCAGTCACAATTACTACATATCCTTAGCAATATATTGTAAGCATATTGCATAGATCTTCTTCAAACAGGGGGAGGTACACTGCTAACTAGTACACATATGCTTACAAGCTATTAAGGTCAAGTCTGGTTTCAAATGATGGCTGAGGTTAGCTGGAGGCCCCCAGATTATATTCAGTTGGATACCTTTATGTATATGTCTTCAAGTGCACAACGAGGCATCAAACATACTTTTACTGGAAAATAAAAGAAGGATTTTCATTTCAAAATTTTAATTTGTTTCACTTTATCTTAATATTATGGTAAATAACAGCAGCACACACACTCCCCCTGTTTTATGGGCACACTTCAGAGAAAACCTGCAGTTTAGCCCAAACTGCGATGCGAGGCGTAAATTCCCTCAGTGACATCCTTCTCCATCCCACCTCCAACCCTCAGCTAAACATACCCACACAAAAATACACACGCGCACACACACACTCACAAGCACACACCTTGTATTGTCTCCAGCTATGCTCAATTATTAATGGATAAACAAAGAGCCGTGAACTGTGATGGGCTGTCGGCAGATATTTTCCCCTCTCATATCTTGGAGGCCCAGGAAACGTACACAAGAGCTGGCACTGTAAAGAGGGAGGAGAAGCTTAAGGTCAAACTCACTCACTGCTCGGGATGCTCGCATGCACACACACACACACGCGCGCGCGCACACACACAAGCCCGCACGCAAAACCAAATGTGCATGCATGTATTCACGAAACAGATACAAACAAACAGAAGATCTGCAAGGAGTACAGAGAGTCTAAAAATGTCAGGGGGAACTGGATGTGTATGTGTGCGCAGAGAAAAGTGTGTGCGTCTCAGAAAGAAGTGGAGCAGATAGCTCATTTCCTCTACTGAGACGGTTAGCTGCCTTCTCTCTCTCAGGAGGTTGGCTAGCCATGTGAAGAGTGTGTGAATGTGTTTGTGCGTGTGTGTGTGTGTGTGTGTGTGTGTGTGTGTGTGTGTGCGTGCATCTAACAGACATCAGACTCTCCTGGGTAAGTGAGGATGATGTAAGGGCAGTTCATCGACTTCACTTCATGCAGCAGCAACACAGAACAATTCTTAAAAAGGCTCGGCAGCTTCTTACAGACTTACAGGTAAATAACACAGGACCAGCAGCTGCAATAAGTAACTTTCATGTTTAAATTTGATAAATAACAAATACAAATACTGCACCAGGAAAGAAGATGGAAATAAATTCTTGCAGTATCCATCCTGGTTTTCTGTTTCTGTTCATTGCGGTTGTTTAGGCATTTTACAGGAAATGTTGATATCATTGCATCTCTGCATTAACTGGGAAGTGAGTCAAATGAGCCGTGACGTCATTCTATCCTTTCTGTTAGCAATATGGTCTGTGATTCAGCCGTCTGTCCCTCAGTGTGCTTGTCTGTCTGTCATTCCTTCTGTTTCCTTTGTCTCACGTCCCCGATCCGCGAGGGAGAGCGTCCACATTTTCAATGACCAGATCAGATCTGCGTGTTTTGACAGTAATGTAATTTGCTGTAATTATGATGCTGTCATAGTAACGGTGCAGGTGTGCACATGCTGGCTCAGGTCTTTTATTTTCCTGTTTATATTAACATACTTGTTGGAGTGGAGATGGATGAATTCATGAGTGGAGTTTGTGAATATACACTTCACTTGTCTAAAGGCAGGTATATTCTCTTTCTGCACTCCCTTGTTTGTGCTTTTGTCTGTTTTTATCACAGTGTTTGACAATTATGATCCAATTGGTCCAGTTTGACAACCATGACTCAATTTCGTTCGTTAGGGATCTTAAAGAATCTAAGGCCATAGAGTGTAAAGCAATGTATTTAGCAATAGCCCTTATGTTCACAAACCTTAGCAGTAGATTTAGGGAGCAGAACGTATTTCAAATTATTTTCTATAAGTTCACAACCCACAGATATAAAACTGAGAAAAGTATGAAATCCTCACATTTAAGAAATTGGAGCCACAAAATGTTTTTTTTCTTAATAAATAAATTAAACAACTGAGCGATAATCAAAATTGTTGTTTTTTTCACTGCTAAAAACAAACTTATACACCTAATGTCATTTAGCTGCCAGCCTGGATGCACAACCTGTCTAAAGCTCACTAACCAACACAAGCTGAAGCTGCTCAGTGTACTTCCACCGCTCAGCCAACTGCACACACTGACACACACTAACACACACACAGTATGTGTATCACATGCACATACCATGCACACAGAAAGAAAAACACTCCTGTAAGTTCCCCTCAGCTGTACACACACAAATCCATCAAACTGTGGCGTACATCTCCGACTTGTTAAGGTACCATTTGTCAGCTGCTCCTGGAGTGGCTGTGTGACTCCGCCACTAATTGCCACTGGTGCTAAATTTAGTAGGGGAGATATGAGTCCTTTTGATCAGAAGCGCTGAATCTAAGAAAAAAAAAAAAAAATTTGCTCAGCCTCGCAGGCAAGTTTACCCGCCTCTCCCTGCGCTCTCCCCCATCTTCCTGTCACTGGGGAATAGGTGAACTATTCCATATGTCAGCCTTGTCAATCAGCGGCAGAAATATGGGAAGTGCTCCCTCTCTCTCGCTTTCTCTCCCCCTCGTTCTTTCTGTCTCTCTCTCTCTCTCTCCCGCCAAAGATCCTGGGTAGATGTTGTTCGTCTCTCTGAGAATTCTGCCAGTGCTCCAGTGCGTGTTTATTTATTTCCATGTCATCATGGGTGGTTTGGAACCTCAAGACAAGAAGGGAATATTAATCAAAACAATCTCAGCTAGGAATTTTAATTGTAACGTTAATCAATCATTGTAAATGAGACGAGGGCTTGTCAACGCTCTAAGTAAACTTGTTCGATTTGGACGACGTTGCTTATATGTTATGCAGTAAAGTGTGTGTTGGGTTGGACTGAAAAGAACTGATTTTCCTCAGAATATAAAACCTCATGGCGAAGTTGAAGCTCTCTTACTGTAAGCTCTTAAACAGACAGGCAGGAAAGATGAAAGTTGCACATCTTAAAGACTTCAGCTTAAACTATAAAACATATATACATCTTGATCCAACCAGTGACAAAAAGTAGAGCTGTCTGTTTGCTGACTGATAATACAAGACCACCATCATAACTCACAAACTTTAGCTGTTTATTTGAGTTTTTGTCAGCAATCAAGGTTATGGCCGATCAACTTTATCTTTAGGAAAAAAAAAAAGAAGCTCCATTCTGTGCTGAGTCACCAATAAATAATTCTGTGTGATCTGTTTCAGTGACGTGGCACCATTCAGAAGGCTCTTATTTTAATTAATACATTTTTCATAATCCGGGCCAATGGCTAAATAAAGGGCTTTGTGGGGAGATTGATCTCCTTGAAAAGAACATCCATAAAGGACACAAATCACACTAAAAGCACTGTCTAAACAAGATGCAGAAAGGCCAAGGTTGCACAGTGAATACACAGATTTTAAAAGTGCTCACTGCAGGGCTGTTTATTTTCTGATTCAGTGTTGTTTTTAAAATACAAATTTAGATCCCTACATATCGTGGAATGGTAAATATCTTTTAACCAGCCCTCACTCAAACAGCAGCTTAGTTTGTCTGGGTATAATTTAAGACCCTTAAGTCAGTTTTCTTAGCCCTTAAAGAGTTTGCAGTCACAGATGCTCTGTCTAAGCTCCCCACATAGGTGTGAGATTGTTTTCTGTTCACCTACTGGCTTACAAGTCTCTGTTCTGAGGTAAAGTGTTTTCCTCTGTATTTCCTTTGTCGGCATGGAGCAGATAACATATGGAGCATTAAAAACATCAGCGTGACACGTGACAACATGTTTGTAGCAAACAGGTTAAAAATAATTGCAGTGTAGTACAACAAAGACATTAAGATGTTTAACAAGAAACTACATCAGCAGAAGAAATGATTCAAATCAGACACACACAAAACTATGATTTCCACAGCAGATATACATGAGGGTGATTCTGTCTGTGCTTCAAGTATCATCATTAAGTGTAAAAACTGACATCCTGTTCCTGACATAATTTTTGAGGTGACCAGTGTCATTACGGAGAACTGCTAACTGTCAGCAGCTCCCGTCTCCCCTGGTGATTCTTGTTAGCACCCTGTCTAATTCATTAGGACGAATGCAGGCCAAGACTATCGGAGACACGTGTAGGGAGGCATCAGCGTACTGCTTGTCAACAAGTACCACAAGCTCTGGAAAATCATGCGCTCACAATTATCCTTTCTCACAGAGTTTTGGCGTTTTTTTTAATGAAATTTATAACAAGAAATAGGGAGGAAGAGGCTGAAATTAAACACACATCCACAGATATGGTTATATTACTACATAACATTATTTTCACTTTAATCCAGAAGGGCCTTTTTTGCATGTGACATGTTGTTACAAGCTTTTTTTTTTTGCCCACTTTTCATCAACCTGTTTTCATGTACTTCTTAGGTGTCATGTTTAGCTTGAGGTGGAAATAGTGATCATGGCACTAGAACATATTGAGAGTGAGATAAGTTTTGCACTCAAAAGCTATTTTTAAATGAGATACTAGGTAATGGAAGCTGATGTAGTGAATACTTAGCCAAAGTGTAAGTTAACACATTTAATTCGAAAGGCAGACCTTGCTGCATCTGTTTTGTGGAACAGTTTTCTACTCTGGCAGAGCAGGATTATCAAAAGTTTGGATGTTGTGATGCAGTTCAGAAAGCTGGTGCTGCTCCGGACTGTCCAGGTCTCTGTGCCCACAAATGCCAGCACTGTCAGGAAGCTGGAGTTCAGTTGAAAACATTGTTATAAGGGTTTATGTGGCCGATCCTCAACAAATTACAATGTAGATATAAGAGAAATGCACACTCATCTAATTGAATCCAGAAATGCATAGTGGCATGTCACCAAGAGCTGTGTTTAGTGTTTAGTCCACCGTCTCTCAGACACAGCCACACGTATTCACAAACACCACACACACATCCACAAACAGAGCAAGAGAGAGGAAAGAAGAGATGCTGCAGGATGAGACACTGAGAGTGATGATATCGCAAATCACAGGGACAATCAAGACTGTGTCATCTCCAAGCCGGCACGCGGACTTCACAATGAACAGGCTGTTAACGGCAACAAGAAGGGATGATGGAAATCATTTCCTGAAGCATCTCCTGTTGTACGCAATTAGACAATCCAGCCACACACTCGAAACATCTATACTGTCTGAAACTTCATGACAAAACATTGCGTGTGGGTGACATGTTACAATAAGTATATGATGTCTGTCAAGTATGGTAACGTGCAGTGCGATGAAACCCTTTTTTATCAGCTCTTGTAGAGTCGTATGGTAATGCAAAAGATATGGACACTGAAAACAAGATATCACAATTTCATTAATTGGTTTTGCATGAAAGTGCTGCCACCTAAGGAGGGTTTTCTTTAACATTTCCAACACGTGACAAAATGTACAGTCTATGTGATCAGTTAGTGTAAAGTTTTGAAGTAACAGAGGCTTCACACTACTACACCTGAATGTCCAGACTAATGAAGTCTAGAAAATGGCCTTCACTTCAAATAAAAGATTCTACTTTGAAGCGATGGTTTGCAGTCGTGTGTGTGTGTGTGTGTGTGTGTCTGTATGTCTTTACATCTACCTCTTTGAGACAGAAAGACAAAGAGAAAACAGGGCGGCTGTGTGTGAAAGGATCTCTGCATTAACCTTGCTGCTGGCTACGACCCCAGCCCCAGCCCCACCCCACCTCTCCACACACACACACACACAGACACTGGTTCATCCAAGGCACCAGGCCGCCACTACTGTCCTCTTCCTCTCCCTCGTTGTGTGTGTGTTAAAGCTGCACTTAACCTCGTCCCTGTCTCGCCGCCTCCCACCCCGGGACCCAGTGACAGCTCACAGACAGGCCGCCTTCAAAAGGTGCAGCACTTCAAACAGAAACACACAGACAGGCACAAACACACACGTTACACTTCTTCTTCTTTTTAACCTTTATTTATCCACAGAAAGTCAAACTGAACTTTTCCCAGCAAAGCCCTGCTTTGAGTTCACACCTGAAATCTTCCCAGCACAAACACAATCCTCTCTACTTACAGCTGGACATGCATTGTTCAGAGACATCTCAACAGGTTTGAATCAACCACCTTCCAGTCACAAAACCCCCCTTTATATCCCCAAAGCGCCCACAGTTAACAGAAGACATTTGCTGCACCAGAACAGCAGTGAGTCATATAATAACATGAGGAAGGAAAACCAACGAGCTATGAAACATGCAGAGCCAGGCACTCTTGCTGAAATGTATACAAACATGAGTCTGATTATCCTCTGCGGACAGAACTTGGATGATTTCATTCCTCGCTGAGACAGAAGAGGGCCAGAGAAAGAGTAAATAAACTTGCTCAAAAGTAATATGCAGAAGTCAGCTGCCACCAGCGCTGGGGACGTTACTTAAGAAAGTTTATTTGCAAACTAACTGCTTACATTAAAATGTTCAGTGCCTTTCTTTCTAGAGTGCAAAGTCCTGAAAGGTCAAACTTTAGAATTCAGAGGCCTTGCTGGACATATTGAGACATGATAGATATTAATCCTTGATCCTTTATCTGTTTATTTTAACATATAAAAAATACTGAATATTGTAAAACATGTTAAAGAAAACAGACACAGCACAACACAGAATGTGCTGTTAAAACAACACAAAAACACCACAATTAATTGATATAACAATTATATTTTCAGGACTCTCACCTCTCCACAGGCACACAGTTTGTTACTGTATATCACTGCAGTGGGAGTGATGTAACACTTTGAGGGACCCAGAAATCCTTCGCTGATGAAACCCTTTGAGAAGCCTAGAAATCCTCAGTTGACTTCTATCGCGTCGTGATCTACCTGGCTGTCTGTTCTCATCAGCAGCAGCCCCGGTAGACTCAACTGCGGGGAGGGTTCAGTGCTAACACATGTCGGCCTAACTCTCCCTGTCACCATGAAATAACTGACACCGTCCCGGGCCGAGGCCAGCTGCAGAGAGGCCGTCTTGAGAAAATGGCCCAGGTTGCAGAGGCAGGGGAGAAGAAAAATACCTCCCTGACTTGTCACAGAAAATGTTTAACTGTGAGTGAAGGAAACATTGTTTGCCAGGGGTGTGTGTGTATGTGTGTGTGTTATCTATGCATCTCACACTCAGGACTACCGGTGGAGGCCTCTGTGGGCTCACATGGTAAGGGGATGTGGGTATGTTACTGCCACCCGGGGCCCTGCAACCCCAGACTGGAATCGAACAGGGAGCAAGTGTACGGAGGCCCCCGTCCTCATCAACACAACATGCCTCTGCCAGACAGAACAAATTACACTGCTAGTACCCCCCCCCCCACTCACCACCAGCCTCAACCCAAAAACAAGCTCGCATTACTTCTTGACCAGACTGTTGCGTCTGCATACACTCTCAGCGCAATGCTGCGTCTGTTGTGAGAGACGTATGGGGGAGGCGAGGGCCTGGTTACGCATTGGGTCCTATTTGTTTTCATCTGCCTGCCATACTTTATCATACAATCTAAGTCCTGGCTCTCACCACCACGTCCCCCTAAAACCCTTTAACAGAATCAGACTGATTCATCCGCTTTACACTGATGGATGGACGTGTGTCGTTTATTTTCCGCCTCTGATTTCAGAAGAGGAAACTCCTGAGGCCAAAACAGGGTGGGCTTTGAGTGCCAGTGCACACTGTTGTGACTCTGGACAAGGTTTTCACAATTTACTGGAAAAGAAAAAAGTTCACAGACAGATGCAATATAAAAAAAAATTAAAATAAAAAATATAGGGCAATAGTAGTTGAGAGTCCACAGCTATACTAGCAGTGTGGTGTGTTTGTTTGACTTGCATGTCATTGTGCTTGATGAAAAGCCAGGGATCACTAAAACCAGGATTCAGCATTGAGGAATCATGACTGTCTGTGCCAAATTTTGTGCCAATCCATCAAATAGGCCGATATTTCACTGGAGAGGAGGAAAGTTTGACCTTTGGGTGGTTCTAATAAACAGCCAGGGGACGCAACAAAGTCGTTAGGATTCATTTTCTGAGGAAAATAAATATATCACGTTTTGTGCAGATCCATTATGCAGATGTCAACGTGTATCACCAGATAAGTTAAGACTCTAGTACTAGATGAAAAGTCAGAGAATCTGTCGTAGCAAACTTCTTGGGAATCAGTCAGTAGTTCATATCATTCAAAACCAGAAATGTCAACCTCATGGGGGCACGAGAGGAAAAGTCAGGGGATCCCCACAGTGATTAGCATTCATGATCTGGGAACCATGAATCAACAAAAATCTGTGCCACTCCAGCTTGTAGTTGTAGAGGTATTTCACTGGATAAGTAAAAAAAATGACCTTTTGTTGGTGCAACATGAAAAGTCAGGGCTTTAAAAAAGTCACTCAGGTTCATCCTTATGGGAAAATAAATATCTGTACAAAATGCTATGGCAATTCATCCAACTGGTATTAATACACGCTACTAAAAAGCCAAAATGTCAATGTTATAGTGGCGCTAATGAAGTCAGGGGTCATTTAAGTTATTAGGATTAATCCTTTTGGGGACCCTCAGTGCCCGTACCAAAGTTTATGGCAATGCAACTTGTAATATATTTCACTCTGGACCAAAGCGGTGGATTCACCACCAACTGATGAACCAACCAACCAACCAAGAGCCCTAGAAAGGCTAAAAGTTCACCTGCATCTGTAATACAAAAAAAAAAAGAATGGAAAAATACAGTATAATTTATCCTTAATTGGAAAACTGAGCCATAAAGTAGGACAACCGAGGTCTGTTTTGTTGTTGACATGTTTTTCTGTTGCTTCAATCAGAATTTGATATCAGTTAAAAATATGTGTATTGAAAGGAAAATGTTGTCTTTTTAAAGATGAATTGAATAAATAGTTTTTTAAACGGATAATCAACAGAAAAGCTTGCTATTTTTTTTAAACGGATAACAAAGTAGGAATTTCAAAGTGCTGCTTTGGTTTTATTTTGAAGTATCAGGCGCCAGTTCATTTGCAGTTAATTACGTTTCCATCCAATGAATCTGATACAGTAACTGTTTTCTTCCATCCACTCCTCTTACATCTTCAGCTTTTTGATGGTCTGATGGTGTTAAAAATATATCTTCCTCTAACAAAATAACACCTTTTTGAATCTTCGGTCCAAACAGAAGCTGCAGCAGCGCTGAAATAACGTACATCTGTACGGCAGATTGTCCTTGTGCCAGGTGTGGAATCATGTTCATTAAAAGTGACAAATGCCTGATTTGTAAAGAAGTCATTGCAAGCAACATGTGTTAGAGTGACATGTGGGATGTGGATGGTGAAAGAGAGACTTGTGAAAATGCAAAAGCTTTGTTTTGAAACCCAGAAGTCGAGGGAGAGAGAAATATCACACAAATTTTTCCATACATCTGTGTCCATATTCACACATACTGCAAGACACAGAAATGAAGCATTATCCTCCAGTAATCTATAATCTAATTTTGTGCAGATATGGTGTGTATTTCTAAAGTAATGGGTTTACCAGCACACAAAAACTGTCAAAAGCTGACATTGATAGACCGAGTCCACAATTTCTATCTGCCCTAAAAACTCTTACTCGTAAGACCAACTTCTACAAAAGAGCAAACTATAAAACTGCACAGAAAGCATGACTTTAAATAATCATTCCAGCAAATGAGACTTCAGTAGCTCTGTAGTGATGCAACTGATGAGATGATGGTTTCTTAATTTCATGATCAGTGAAATGGAGAAAAAAAGACTTAATCACAGAAAATGGCTTGAGGTTGTTTCAAGTTGTTAGACATAAACCAGACTGTGTAGGCTGGAAGGTAAAATTAAGGATTTGATACATTGCGGCATTAATCTAATAAGTTTAAATATGAGTCCAGTGCATTTTCAAAGTGTGCTCGAGATCCAATTTGTATTACACATGAGTAACATATTCATTCATCTTTTAATTACATATCATTACTAAGTCATTCTGATACCAATGGATTACCCACTGCAGAGTGTAACTAATTGCTAGACACACTTGGTACAAGTTAATCAAGAGTTTCCCTCTAAGGAATTGCTGTACTGTAATCTAATATACAGGAATGTTCTATTCTGGAGTTGGCTACTTCCTCCTGCCTCCTCTCCTCCACATGTAATATTCATGACAATGAGTTCTTCCCTAAAACCCTCTCCTCTCCTCTCCTCACCAGGTGGGAAAGCATCTCCCGACAAAACCCCAGCCACTCTCTGTGCTTTTTATAGACTCTCCCTCTCACTCTCTCTGAACGGTTAAGCTGTCCCTGGGTTCCTCTTAGCTATTGTAATCCATACACAATACCCACACATTTAATGGGAGAGACGCCTGCAATAAAGCAGAGGGTGCATTTCGCAAGGAGCAATTTAGCCTTCAAACAATATGCCAAGGTTTGCTTCCTTGGTACAATACTGCTGTTGGTTTTTTTTCCTTGTTACAATGCAGAATACGAGATACAGTCATCGCCGTTTGGACTTGATGATGGCAAAATGAAAAGAGTGGCAGGCTTGAATCGCTTGCTGTCGTCCTAAGAAACTTTGCATTGAGTCTTTGTGAAGGTAAGCATATGTGCCTTGAGTGGAATGAATGCTCCGGATTGCGAGGCAGCGACAACCCAGCGGGACATCCTTTTAGCAAGCAGTGTCCGGCCGCTATCTCTCACCTCAGCCGGCTTTCAGGCTAAATGCAAAACCCACCTGGGCTAAAGGAGAGACCCTGGCCACTGCATGCTTTGTCCTTCCCTCTCCTTCTCCACTGCGAGGATACACAATACCTTCCTTGCACTAACCTGTGGGGACCATGGACAATAAAAAGCAATCATTCTCACTTCACCAGTACAATTACCGTACAACTTAGCTCCCCTGCCTTCCCCCACTCCCGGCAGAAAGTGAAACTAGAAGAGCAATAAAAAAGAGCAACTTCTTTCTTTTGATGCGAACACGGCTTCAACTTCTCTGCTGTTTGCTCCTCTTCCCTCCATTTCCCTTGGTGATAAGATACACAAGACTGAACGCACTAGCACAGTGCACGCTGGGATAATGTGGCAGCGTGCTGCTAAGCACTTCCTGTCCACAGCAAGTGCAGGGGTTATAGTTGCAGTGTTTTACTACAACTGGGATAGTTTTTTTTTTTTTAACCTTTAAGATAAACTTCACAAAAATGCATTAAGATTAAAAGTGGTTAGAATCCAGTAGAATTAAAGTGCATCTCAACTGCACGTGGCATCCTGCATCCCCAAAATCATGGCATGGCTGGCTGTACTTCATTAAGATCGGGCGGATATCAGTATCTCAGCCTGTCATTAATAATGACAAGGCCCACCACTAAATACATGTCCACTGTTAATTATCAGAGGTCATGTCTGTTAAATATCAGATTCCTCCCTCTAAATAGTGGGCAGTTCTCCCTTGCAGTCTCATCTGTCACTGTAAATGTCATCACTTTATTCTCTTGTTGGCGACCGTGACAGGCCCCACTTTGAGCCCTGCTTTATCTCCTTTGCCTTCCATTCTCCCTGCTACAAAGATTCCCCTTTCTCGCTCCCTTTCTTTTTTTTTCCACCACTCACTGCTGTATCCGCTTTCCACACGTGGCAAATGATTGCCCGGGTAAAGGTATTTTCTGTTTCAATCTTACATTTTCCCAAGGGAGAACAAAAAAGGGGGACAGGCTTTCTGCAGCTGGTTTCACTGAGAAAATTGTTCAGAATTGCCTCATTCCAGGGCAGATTAGCGAATGCATACAATCCCGGGCTAAGTGCTATTGTGCACCACAATTTGGCCATTATACTTTGTCTTTTCCATTTAGAGAACCCCTACCCAATTAAAGTAATACAGCCCTTCCAATACCTGCTCCCAATTAAATCTGGGCGGTATTACCTGCCTTGATAGAGCTGGCCATGGCTCCTCAACACTCACTTGCATTCATTAGGCCTATTCAACGTGACGGAGCTGATGACAACGATTCAAGTTGCTCTCCCTCCATCCCTCCCCCTTGCCACTCTCCTCTCTCTTGTTCTCCCCCTCTTTCGGATGGGCTCTCACTTTCTTTCTCTCTTTTTTTTGTCCCTGCCTTTCTCTCTGTCACTCCTCTCAAGACTAGAAATGCCTGCCGCTCACTCCGAGGACTCAGAATTGGCTGGGGAATAGCAGGGAGGGAGGGTCAGTCTGTGACACTTTTTTTTTCCCTCTCCCCCCTTTTCTCTTTCTTCAACATTTTCTCGCCTGCCCCTGGTTTTGTTTCCCAGGTAGCTAGGATTTTTTTTTTCCAGCTCATTGTGCCTTTTTCAAATCCTTCGTCCATGCTGCTTGGTTGGCACCGTTTTAAAGCCCCAGCGTCACAAAGAAAGAGCTTGTCCAGGCCACTGACTCGATTGACAATTTCAGAGTGTTAAAAAAATCCACAAAAGCTGGAGCTTGGGGTGCTGCTGAAGTGGGGGGAAGCCGTCAATATGACATGTCTGCTGTCCAAACCCATAACCACCAGGTGTTTGTAGCCTTTCAGGAGAGATCCGTCATATCCCACTGTTCCAATTGAACTCACGGCTCATGCAAAAAAAACTTTTTTTTTTTTTTTCCCCCACTATTCACAGTGTCACATTTCATAAAGCTGCAGTTATAATGAGCCAAGCTAACAGAGAGAATATGCTGACAGTAGTTGTACTTAAAGCTGCGACAGAGCCCCCTTCAAATGTGCATGTATCCTGGATTTAACATGCTAAATAGTCCTGAGAAAATTACTAGACTCCCCCAGATGAATACAATATGAATACAACAGGAACGTGGAAGTAATTTCTGTTAATGAATATCAGCGAAAAAGTAAATACAGATATGCAGTACATGTGGCATTCCTCCATGAACAGTGGTAAAGAGCAGGGTTAGAGCAACAGTCACTAAAATGCAAAGTGATAGCTTATAATTTTGTGAACATCAACAAATCCCTTGAAACAGACCAAAGCCAACAATGTGTTAGTCCATCTCTCAGTGCTCCCTCCTCCTGGCCTATTGGGTCCTGCTGAGGACATAAATGGGTAAAACATTTTTACAGCTAAATAATATAAGGAAACACCTGGGTACTGTGGTTTTGTCGCTTAAAGTGTAGTAAACAGTGTATTTGCACTGTTTCTCCCATTTATTCCTGTTAAAAGGCTTTTTTGGGGGAGTTCCTCTTTGTCCTGTTCGAGGACCTAAGGACAGAAGGTGTCGTAATGCTGTACAGGTTGTTAAACCCCTCGAGGCAAATTTGTGATTTGTGATATTGGGCTGTATAAATAAATTGTGACTTGACTTTATTCCTTGGCGCCTGTTTTCAGCAGCACATTGTGCTTGCATTTACAGCAGTATAATAGCGTTTATGAACGTGACTTAAAATAAACTACAGTGCCCAAAACATGTGTCACTCAGTGCAACCGTGTTGCTTATTTTAATCTTTGTTTTTTGGACAAAGTACAGGTGATGGCACAGAACTGAATACTCAGCTGCAGCAGTTCGATGTACGACAAATGGATCATACTCGGACCTAAAATCACTTCCACTGGTTTACATGCTTCCATTAAGCACCTTGTAACCAAAAGAGCACAATACCTTCCTGATAAATTCTCACAGTGCTATTGGTTTTACTCTCAGTGACATTTGGAGATAATGTAGGTGAATATAATGGCAGGAGGAGATGGAAGAGGAGGAGGAGGGGTCTGCTGTATGGGAGTGAGAGTGACATTCTCAGGACCCCCCATGAGGGGAAACCTCTGGGCCCTGCTCGGGCGACAGTGGGAATGATATCAACTTTCCCTTTTCAATCCGCCGGAGGATCAGCGGCTCCCTCCGCCTGCACGGCTCACATCCAGACGAGACTGAACAGCTCTGATAAACCAGTCAGCTGAAAGTAATGTGTGCTTATGGAGGAAGGCAAGGGGTATATTTCAGCTTGAGACACTCCTAGAAAACAACTGTTTGTACATAATATTAGTAAACCTGGATGAGTTTGTGTCATCAGTTGTTTTAGAAAAGAAAAGCTCTCAAAATTTTCTTAAAACTGTGGTAAATAGTTTTTACAAGTTCTCATAATGTTGTAAACTAACATTATGGCAATAAAGAAATTTAGAGCTTCAGCACCTTTCCTTACAATGCATATGTTGCAACAAAATGTGCACCCATTTCGTCAATATTGGCGCACTTCACATCTTCATGATTTTGTGTGAGTCCTTGATGGAAATTCAATTTACAACAATGTGATAAACAAATAAAAGGTAGTTAAGTGATTGCATACTATTTCATCATACTTTACAGTAGCAAATACCTCTAAAGCACATTCATTTATGCACCTTGATTATTTATTTAGTGGAAAATACGTTTTCTACCTATACTCTAATGGAGCCCTTTTTCACTTAGGCAAATGTGTAGCCGCACTGAACAGCCAGCCAATCAGATTCAGGCGAAGTAGGTCTGTGTGTTCCGACCTTGGGAGCCACGGCAACCCAGGGATCACGCTCCCCTTTGATATGCCAAATCAAAGATCCCGCTTCGGCAACCGAAGGCTGTTTTGTTGCTCTAGTACTTGTTGTTTTTCCCGTGTCCATGTTAAAAGGGAAATTGGCCGTGACTTTCATTCATGCCGCTCGCATAAAAGAAAGAAAAATGATCAACCTTTCTCACCTTGGGGGAGATTTTAAAGGGGAATGCTGCAAGGATGCTATACTGTGCCTGAAGAAATAATGAGGCACTGGGAAAAGTATTTAAATAATAAGTTTAAAAAACAAAAAAAAAAACAAAAACACATCCCAGTTACCCCCTCCTTCCTCCTCCGTTTGGTCTGCAGTTTTGCTGCTTTGGTGCTCACTGGACTCTGAAGACACATGTATGTATGCAACCACTTAGCAAAGACTGAGAGTAAGGAAAGGAAGCCGGATGGCAGAGGAAGATAAAGGATGGCTAAATTCAGACCACATGGCCACATGGCTGAACAAGGGGAGTCACCAGGGGCTACTTCTAGTCACGGTAGCTTTATGAAACTGGGATGAGAGCAGGAAGGACTAAGGATGAAGATGCACATTGTTTACATCAAAACACTTATCTATAGTTAGATTATCATTACTGAGAGAGTCATCAAGTTTCACCAGGAAAGCTCAGTGGGCTGATTTCTAAGTGACTGCTGATTGTTTTAGCTTTTATATAAATTTAATATGCTGAGAAGCATTTCTCCTTATTTTCTGAATCGATTGTGACTTAGTGGCTCTCCTTTTTACAATTTACAAATTTACAAATTGAGAAATATTTGCTTTCTTTCCATCTTCCCATTCAGAAAACCGACACTGTAAATACCAAGGTTTCTCTTTCACCTTGTATAAACACTGATGCTCCCTCATTTTCCTCCTCAGCAGATGTTACTGACTAGCTGGAATTAGTGCGGACACTAACCTCAGCCAGCTTTTAATTAATTTTACACAGACAGTAGTGCAGTGACCCTGTGAAAAAGGACGAGGCACACCTGACTAATCAGCCTGAACCCCATGACATCGCTTCTGGACCTGCCAAGCCAGCCAAAACAGGGGGAGCCCAGGTAGTTTACTGTGGATACAAAGCACCAATTTATCACTATAAGCAAATGCTAACCTAGGAGCGTTGCCCCCGGCAGAATTAATTGGCCCTCTCCCTGTCTGTGAAGTGTCTGGCCTTGTTTAAAAAGACAGGCTGCCCCAGAGACCCCCGCTCTCAACATGCTGCTCTGAGGAGCTGCGCCGCTATTGGCTGATTGATAGCCATGGAAACCCCTGCTCTGCATAACCAGGAAGTGCTTGTTCATGAAAGCGATTGGATGCTCAGACCTCAGGCGAAAGGGTGTTGTCAAGAAGTTGCAGAGAACACTGCTGGGGCAGGTTTATGCTTTTGAATCTTCAATACTTTTGGTTTTTCAAATGAGTGTATTTGTGTCCTCGGCCTTAAATACAAAGTGAAATCAGCTGACCAGACATCACACTAACAAATATTCTATGTCTCAAACCTGACTACACACTCTTGCACAAAGACACACCACTTCCTTGCGGCCAGAACAATCAGGGCATGCAGCGAGTGCCACGTTTAATGGAGTTCCTGGTCACTGCGTCAGGGGTTTTCCTGCCAAAAACGCCATCCACACGACATGCTTCAGGGTGTGCAACCCCAACAGCGGAAACAACACAGCTTCCCTTCTTTTTTTTTCTTTCAGAAGGGATGAGGGGTCTTTCACGTGTCTTGCACGCTGCAGGGGATCGGATGGGGGCAAAAAAAAAGTAGTGATTAACAACGCTACCAGCTCTGTCGAGCCACTCTACTGTGACTAAGAAAGTGTGGGTACATTGTAATAGTAACTTTCTAGTACATTAGGCACTGGAGATTGAAGGCTCCTACTGTAGACTGAGAGAAAAAAGGAGAGACAACAGAGAGCTCTCCCCCTCTTCTTCCTCTCCTTCACCCCACCACCCACTTCTTTATCTGGCCTCTCTCGTTCAGTTGAGAGAGTACAGCCCTATCTTGCTGGCCCATCCGTGGTGTCTCCTTTCCCTGGCTCCTGTACTTGGGGGAATAATTAATCGGGCTAACAGGTAAGAGATACCGAGACGTGGCATAAGAGCAGCTTTCAGAGCTTTGTGTGTGTGGGGTTTCCACGCTGAAATGGATCCGCTCGCCACTCAGGCCCCTTTTCACCGGAGAAGCCGTTGAGGAGGGGAGGCAGCTGTGAGCGGATCTCACTGGACAGCTATAGCTATGCCTCCCTCACCCCCCTTCACCTCTCCCTCTCGCCCTCTCCAACCTCTCCTCTCCTTCCTTCATCCCCCTCAAACTCCACGTCCTTTATTTTTTTGCTTTTTTTTTTTTCCTCCTTCTCGTCTCAGAGAAATGAGACTCATGCACGCATAGAGGCAGCTCAGGGCGCCGGAGCTAACTGGAGGGCCCTTGGACACTTCCCCTGATCTGTCCTCCACTGTCACCACTAACACCATTCACTCAAGCAACCAAGCATGACTCATCTACACACATACATTATTTTCTTAAAACCTTCAGGGCTGATTTACTCCTGTTCTGAAAAGATTTTTTTACAGTATCTAGTTTGAAATCTAACCTAAAAGTAAAGGCTGTCGTGGCTAACAAAGACTTTCTAAATAAAAAGACCTGAATGTGACAGTGCAGTTTGTAAAGCAGCATGTTTCTGAAGGATCATTTCCTGCAAGAGACTTCAGTTTCTTCCTGTGGGTGTCAGGTGATTGACAGCAAGCAGAATGTAAAGTAATACTTGCGCTGGATGTGAAACATCCAAGTGGGTACAGTGGAATTTTGATAAAACGGAAACTTTCACAAAGCCAAACTGATGATTAATGATTGTAGTAATGAATGATGCTGTAAAATACTGAATAATAGCTGGTGGCTTGTTTTAATGTGGAGAAAAAAATAGCCCTACTACTCATTCTCATTGTGTGCAGACAGTAGGAAGAACAGAAGAGGGGCACCAGACTTTGGAAAACACTGACACTGACCTGTGGGACTTCTTGGCAAAATACTTCTCGAAAAACTGAAAAGCTGAATTTTTAGAGCTACAACAACAAGTAAGAATTTACTGAACCATATTGAACAAAAAAACAAATTACATTTCGTGTCCAACGTGGCATTTGTTTGGTAACTCAAGGGGTAGAAATTGCTCTATGCTCTTCTGCACATCATGCACAAAAGAGCACAGTGCAGCTGCTGTGGTAGTGTAATACAGTAACTGCAGGATAGGTACAGTATAAGTAGGATTATGTCGAGCCTGCACACCTGTCTCTTTTCCCTTTTCTCCTGTTCTTTCAGTGAACACTGAGACTGAGCAACACATCAGTTCAGCAGCAGCTGAGTGAGACTCTTGCAAAGGGAAAACTTCACAACCCTTCGTGGTGTCACACCCTGAAAATAGGCTGTGAGCTTAAACTCTTAGATACTGAAAATGAACTAAGTGATATATTATTTATAACAGTCAACACACCGCTTAGAGGTGAATGCTGCTCGACTTAGGAGAGCTTTGTCCCCAAATGCTATATATCTGCTGAGAAAGAATCTAGGTGAAGTTTGTCAGATTGTTAATTTTTTGTGCACTAAATCACATAACACTCTAACTGTCTGTGAACACAAACTGCTCCCCTCCAGCACAAAAAAAGATGTCATTACTTTGGGAGTTTGTGTCCGCGATGTCCAATAAGAAAATACACCCATACACCCCCCCAGAAAACAACCCCAGGGTCTCTAACAGCCTCCTTCTCTTTCAGTTCCAATTGATTCTCTGCACATTGTGGAGCTGTGCACATTCATCAGTTTGATATTTGGAGAGAGAGCAAACTCTTCTTGCTCATTTCTGGTTGGTGAACGCTCACTAATACAAACTGAAACAAACTGTAGGCTCCATCTGAAAAAATATAATACTCATGAAAGTATCTCACTATGTAATTTAATTGAAGTCAATCAGCCATCCTCAGGCTAAGAAAACCATGTCAGTTTAGCAGATGAAATAGTCTGTGTTTTGAAATGTTGAGTTTATTTCCTCAAAATTGAATATAAAACATTTTTTGAAGAAACCCTTCATGAGTAATGCAAGTTAGCACTAATTTTCTTTAATGTCGAGGCAGTAAAATAAGCAGATGTGATTCTAATGCCGTGTAAATTGACTGTACGCACTCTTTTTCCCTTCCTCCCTCATTCTCCTTCATTCCTCCTTCAAAAGGTCAGTGGTGTAAAAGTACAGTAGGATGCCTTTCTCCTGCCGGCCAGCTCCAAAGTACAGTATTGTACTCCCCACAGAGCACGCAGCTGGACACAGGAAAGGCCAGAGCACCACCGCCCCGATGCCCTCCTCTCCCCGGGCCACGAAGGGGGAGGTCTGGCTGGGCTGCCACTCAGCCAGGGCAGGCTTGATGTACGACCAAAAACCAATGGGATCGATAGGAGCCCCAGCACAGAGTCTCCCCTCCCTCCTTCAACCTCCCCCCGTCTTCCTTTCCTTTCTCATCCTCCCTCTGTTTACCCTCTCCCACTTCCCCTCTCACTCTCTTGCTCTCCTTTACTTTTCCTTTTGTCTTACCTCCCCCTGCTGGCTGCCTCTCTTTTTCCTCCTCCCTCAGAAGACTCATGTGCTTGCTTTAGCATTACAGCTCAAGAAGAGCTTAACATAAGGAAAAAAGCAGGGCGATGCTGTAACGCAGATTTGCATTTCGCCAAGTGCTGTGTCATGAGTTTGGGAATAGCAGAAATCCCCCAGCGCCGTTGCAATTACCATTATTTTTACATTTTACAAGGCAAAAGAGCATCGAATGCTACTTAACACTTTGCATATCTGAGTGCTGAAAGTGTGGCACTAACACTGCCACGTGGCCACCCGGGCTACAAACACCGCCACTCACTCTGCCGTAATCACTTCAGATTAAAGCATCCACCAAATGGCAAGTGTTAACAATTAATCAATGATATTGATAACACCTCATCACAGATTAAATCCATCTTGTAATGTCAGTGTTGATGCTTAATCATCTGGCTCAGGTTCATCAACAACAGTGATTGACAAGCCGGAGAAGAAGGAAGAGAATAATTGAGGAATACAGATATTCCTGTGGCGGTTGTTAGTGATCGGCTTCATCATCAGAATATGATGGTGGCTTTTCGTGGTTGAAAAGGATTCTGCTGACAAATTCAATTATTGAAAGAAGACGGGCTAATGGTCCGTGGTAATGATTCATTTCATGAGTATTTTTGCAGTATGTTGTAATGAAAGCTCACATTGTCACTGGTGGCAAAGGGAACGGATGCCTTAGACCAATTACTATTCTGTCACTGAGGGTGCATGTTGCAGCAATCACCCCCTGCCCCCCCCCCAACACCTTCTCTCGCAGCCTCGTGCAGACACGAGACATATACACCACAGTATACTTAATACACACAGCCAGAACATGTGTATCTGCACAATAACCACAACACACTCACAGACACACATTATTTTTCTCTTTTTTCCCTTGTTTGCCCCAGCCTGCTTCCCCTTTGTGCAACCACAAAGACAAGGGATCCTCTGTGTTATTCTTTATTCCTTTGGTCCATTCTTCGCTGGGACTGGATATGGGGGTGCGGGCGCAGCCTCTGAACCACCACGCTTCACCATCTCCGGGCATGAGAAGTAGAGGTAGGGGCCTTAGAGCGTGGAGGTCTGCAGGTCTCAGGAGGTGGAGGACGAGGGGGTGTGTCGGTGGTGGTGGTGGGTTTGGGGGTGGTGGTGGTGGAGGCTTACACACATCTGTAGCCCAGAGAGAGAGAGAGAGAGAGAGAGAGAGAGAGAGAGAGAGAGAGAGAGAGAGAGAGAGACAGGCTCAAAGGCTTGGGGAGAATGAGAAGGGGGTTGCAAGGGTCAGTGACGAGTGGCACACACGGGGTGGGTGTGCGGGTGAAGTGGGGTGGAACAAGTGCTATAGAGGGGCCAGAGATTGTGTTTTTCCCATGGTCCGCTACCCCCTTCCCCTCCCCATCCCCGTCCAAAGTCTCCCTCATGGACCCCCACCCAAACCCCTAGAACCCCCCCCCCCCCCCCCCCCCCCCCCCCCCCAATGCCGCTGTACTCTCTCTCTCTCTCTCTCTCACTCACTCTCTCTCTCTCGTTGCCCTGTCAAGAAAAGACTCAGGCTCAGTTTCACTCCACAGGGCCAGTGTGTTTTCAATGAATTGATACAGATGAAGAAGTTCAACACAATGGATGGATTACCTCAGCCAAAATAGAGTGACCCCCCTGTCCCACCACCTCCCCCACCACCACCCCTCATAACCCCACCCGCCCACCTCACTTATTCACACAGCCACTGACATGGACCGACACTGGATGATAGCCTGCGCTCGCACACACAGACGCGCAGTTGGACACAGATTTGGGCACAAATACAGTACATAAAATGTTTGCATGTGCACACACGTAACATACAATTTCCAAATCTATAATGGAACATGAAAACCAATGCCATTTAAAATTAAAATATCTAGGAAGTGATACTGTCTGGTGACTACCACAAACCAAGCTTCTGCAATGCCATGAGTTCAATAAACATTAAAAGTGAATTAAACACTTTCTCTCTCAGGTCTGTGTCCCAGGTTTGGTGTAAACCAGTGCTGGACTTTGTTTATCCCCTACATTCACTTCCTGGAGGCGAGCACAGTGTCTTCAGCACCAGGTTTTATGGGGAACATCTGCATGAAAAGGAAGACACTTTTCATTTCTGCTTTTTATCCAAAGAGAAAGGCATAAACTGTTTGATTGATAGATGATCTCTGGGAAGTGCTGTTCAAAAACACTATCACAATGACATGGCATGCAACAACGCTGTTAACAACATTAAATGTCTCATCACTCCATCAACACTTATTGACACAGCATATGTAGCTCTTAAAACATCCCGGACAAAATGTACCAAGCCTTGGACTGTAAATCCAAGGACCCGCCCACTGTCCCTGTGGCTGTAGTAGGAGGTGGCAGCGTCCTTAGCTGTCCAGGCTAATGGCTACGAATGGGCCCTAATGCACGCTCCTCCCGATAAATCACATGCACAGCGCCCTGCTTAGACATTCAGCAGCTTGGCCGACCACTCTGCTCCATCACACACACCGAGATTAATGAGCACATACCCATTTACCTTGCACCGCTGGACAACAGGATACACAAAGGCACATACACACATGCGCACGCACAAAAACACACTCTCAGATTTATATGGCAATACTTTTCCATTGACTACAATTATTCTCTAGCACTATTCTTAAGTATAAACCCAAGTCTTGACAGTTTGAAGTGGCAAAATTAAAATGTTTCTATTCTTCTGAGGACATTTAGTCCACTCTCAGATTCAGGCAAAGGGGCACATACTCACATCCAGACAATGCATAATCACACAAGCCTTCTACAACTGTCTAGAAAGGTTCTGGCAACACTTGCCGGGGGACAAAACGTCGCATCACAAATATCCACCACAGCGTCACCCATGCAAAATAACTCAGTGACGAAGGGAGACAAGTGTGCGAGTAATAACGGTAGGCAAGCTGAATGATTAATAGGCTATATGCATGAGACACAACTCTTCCTTTACCCTAGTTTGAGTAAACTTTCTCCCTCGGGAGGCTGCTGTGTCCTTTGATCTTTCATTTAGAGTTATTACAATCAGACACCGCTGCTGCTAGCATTTCAGGAATCCAATGTGCCGAGCCGAATGTGTTTTCCAAATGTTTATTTTAGCAAGAAATAATGCACTCAACTAACCATATCTTTGCCGTTATCATCATTGCCCAGGCTATTTACAAACTGTATCTATTAATCATTTTTGAGCATGTACAGCAATTAAATTAGGCTGGGTCACACTCGAGCAATAATAAGATTTTAATTGCGTGGGGCAAGGCTCTAATTCAACTATCTCTGGATCGCTTGACAGGGCCAAACGAAACACTCATCGGGAGCACAAAGACAGAAAGAAAGGAAGGAAGGAGAAAAAAGGGAGAGATATCAAGCAGCAAGCAGTGTAGGTTTGGATTTCTGTGAAAATGAACTAAAGGAAGAACAAAAGGGAGTGATAGAAAGTAAAATCAAAATAATAGACAGCCTATCTTTTCAATTATGCACCTGGGTGTTGCAATCCGAGGAGACAAGTGTAACTCCAATTACAACCGAGCCAGACATCTGGATCTGCCTCGTCTCCCCTCCCCGAACCTCTGACAGGAAAAAAAAAAAAAGTAACATTTCAATGCAACTCATCTCCAATCACCTTCAAATGTAGCTGTGCGATCCCGGGTCAAACCCCTCCGTCTACACATGACAAGCAAAACAAACACGCCACAGTTTAGGAGCATACAAACACCAGATTGCAAGTGTGTAAAGGGGAGGTTGACTGTGGTGGAGAGAGAAACACACACATAAAAATGGAACAGAGCAAAACCCCAAACAAAACACAAACTGCTCCAGAGCAATATGAATGTTTACTTGTTGAATCTTTTATCAGTTTTGTTTTTATCTCTCTCCTCCTCTCCCTCTCTCGGTGTTATCTATCCAGCAGGTACTGAGCTATGCATTGGGGCTGCGTGGAGCTGATTAGAACAGTGATAGATGGGAGGGTGGATGACCTTAGCTTCAGACTAAACACAAGGTTGGACATTTGTCTCCTCGCTACATTTGCATGCTTTCCGCCTGTTTATGGCCATTTGTCACCATACTCGCTTTGCCATTGAGAAGACACAGTGAAAAAAAAAAAAAAAAAAAAAAAGAGTAGGCAGTGCAAGGCTAGATTCCCAGGAATAAAAATTCAAAGCAGGTTATGATGAAGCACTTTCATTCAGATAATTCCACAAACTGCAAAGACTCACATTCTGTGAGTTCTCCTCATGCTTCCCCTCCTCTCCTCTAAGTAAAATGTAAGCTCATAGCAGTGTAATTAAGGTACACTGGTGCAGAAATTCATCTTAGCAGCAAAACAGGGGGACAATACAAAACTCTGTGTGCATGCAAAAAACATGTTCCGCTCTTATTTGGAGGGCAGCCTGCTCCTCAAACCCTCAGCTCTAACCTGCAACCTCCCACTCTCTGCCACCCACCTCCTCCCACAAACACGCACGTAAACACAAGTACACAGACACAGACACACACGTATGCCCGCATACACAACGGGGACACATACTGATGAATGGCCTGTCATGCTGTTTGGTGATCAGTGAATTATTTACACTCATATGCCTTTAATAATTCAGGGGCCCAGTCTTAACAAATTACTGCACCACTCCCCAAACCAACAGAGTTCACTCAGCCAGAGCGCCACACGCAGTCCGTTCATCCAATCTCCAACACGCCCTTGGTATATGATGGTGACATTTTTTGCAAGGCGCTAAATCTCTGGCGGAATTCAATAATACTGAAATGGAGACGTGTCTCAGCAAATCAGTCTTAAAGAACATCTCAACTGTGATTGCAAAAGTTTTGGCATCGGTGACAAAACTTCATTGTCGCACTGGCATTAGAATAAAAAGAAATTCATAAAAACGTATGTGTAGATATATGTAGTGGGTACTTCCTGATTTAATTTGCATTGGTCTGAGGTTAAACGTTTTAACAAAAGTGCAACAAAAAAAAAAAAGCATCGTTCACATACTCGCATCCTTTGCGTGTGTTGTGTGTGTCTGTAGCTGACCTTATTTCTGCGGCTCTCGTGGTTCACGCGACCAAAACTCTGAAGGAACACAGGACACGTGGGGGACAGTCATCATCCACACGCAAACACTGCACATACTGCGGATCTGCACCTGAAGACACACAAAAACAAACAATGGTATGAAATAACAGAAGAATGGATGACACATTTCCCCTAATCTCACTCATTTCATTTTTATAGTATAGTCACAAGTTCTGACACATGAAGGTTTTCTACTGTCTCAACTTTTATTTGTGCAGATAGAAATGCCTCTATCCATCACTCTTGTATTTGTATGTATTTGTGATCACTTTTAACTATGTTTGACATATCTGAACGATACATCTCCCAAAGCGAATCAAAAATGTATGGTGTTCATAAACACACAGCTTAATTAAGCTCCAGATCCACACCTAGATGCCATAGCAACCCCTACCACCACCCACAATGCACCAGTATATACACACATATCAACCAATTGGCTCACAGTGTGAGCATCCTGTCAGTCACACAGGGTAAGCTGGTCATGTATACATACAAAGACAGATTAGGTCCCTACTACGTGCCTTCTCGGATTTCCTCGTCATGAGCTAACACACACAGGCGCACAGACAAAGACGACACAGACACAGATAGAAACAGACACGCACAAACACACACAGAGGCCCCACCAGACACTTCCAGGTCCCTAACGAGGTCGCTAATTAACTCTCCCACTTGCGCTCGCTCGTTTTCATCCGAGGTGCACATTGCTTTTTTGACAGGAGAAAATTGCCGGGCAATTAAATCATCTGAAGACGAACACTCCAGCAGCTGGTATTAACAGCTAAATGTTACATCCATTTTCAAAAATGTGATTGTGGAGAAACTGTACAGTAAGTGACTGACTGCTATAGTGCTCCCTAATAACTCACAGCTGAGGCTTTATGGTGCTGTGTACTAATGCAGCATGGTATGTTTTTCCATGTTTTAATCCTTATCTTACTCCCCTTCTTTCTGAGAATGTTGGCATGGCCATTTTGGCTCAAACTCTTAAGATCTCAAGGGACAAACCTGATTAAATAAATAAGGTGAAAATGGTTTATTTAACATCTGGCTAAAGGACAGCATCTGGCTAACACAGGCACATTTACTGTGAAGCTGATCAATCATTTGCCATGTCCCTGTAAAACAGAAAAACTAAAACAAGATTTATTGTATATTAAGTAAGGCTGCAATGATTTTTCATTACTGATTAATATCAATTATTTGTTTTATTAATAGTAGTAAAAAAATAGAGATGCTCAGAGAGCTTTCCAGAGTTCAGGGTGACGTCTTTAAATCACTCATTTAGTGTGACGAAAAACCCCAAAACCCAAATATATTCTGTTTACAACGATTTATAACAGCAGGAAACAGAAGAAATGAGCTGAAATGCATCAAACCCACAGAGAATTATCACCCAACTCTAAAGTTCCCTTCATCTCTAGCATCTTTAAGCTCATTCTTTTGTTTCACAGCCCAGCACCAAACTATGGACAGACAAAGTTAGGGACCAGCTAGTGAATACAGCAGCTAAAGAGAAAGATATTTCCTTCTGAGTTGTTTGAGACCAAATCAGAGCTAAAATGAGACTGAATATTAGACATAGATTAGTCAGATGGACAGAAAATATGACTAAATAGAAATGTTGCATTGGGAAATACATAACTGTTTGACACGGCCACCATGTGGCCAGAAAGCCTTGATGTATCCATTGCTTTAAAGAACTTAGTACATTATCCAAGTTTTTGTTGATCGGTTTTGTGTCGATCAGCTAAATGATTGACAGACTTTTTTGCAATAACATCAATATATTTTATGTGTGACTTAGAGGGAAATGGAGAAAATATCAGGGCAGAACTATAAAGTGAATTTCACACTATTTTCTTCCAAAATCCTATAGAGCCGTCTGAACTAACCTCATCCTGTAAACCCCATCCTTCTGCTAAGATGCATGGACAAAGACAAACAGCAAGAATTATTTGCAAATATTTGACCCAGGTCTGAGCACACACACACACACACCTACACACATGCACACATACACATTGTGTTTCAGGCTCCACTTCATCTCAGTGCAGCCTCCTGGGTCCCCAGCCTCTTCTGAAACTGATTTTTGTCTCCTATTTTGTTAACCTCGCTCGCAATTAACCCCACGCTGTGAGCCAGCCACACATGGGCCAATAGAGGCTGCCTACAGTATGTGAGTGCCCAGCCCGGTGTGAATCACCGCATTGTGTCATCTGTCCTGTAAAGAAAAGAGTGAGGAGAAAGGAGAATGAGACACAGAGAGGGAGAGAGAGTGCTGTTTTTTGGGGGTCCACTATTCTTAGCAGGGTACCCCCGGGGGCGATGACAGCAGCGTAGGGTGGAGGGTTTGTTTCTGTGTCCGTCTCTGTGTGTGTGCGTGCAGGCAGGCGGGGGGGGGGGGGGTCCATCCTGACAGGTTCTTTTGTAAGGGGTGGGGTTTGGGTCAGAGTAGAGGAGGAGGCGGTGGAGGGGGGTGTGTGTGCGTAGGTGAGGGCTGGTTTTGTGGTGCCATCAGGAGCGTCTGAGATGGCGTGAGTCGCCACCGACGGGGGGTCATTGTACCCCCTCCATTCTGTCTCCACACTCTGCTACTGCTCAATGGGCGGATTAAAGAATACGCCTGAGTCTTAATCTTTGAACTGCACAGACACAGATGCACAAACACACACACACACAATCTGAATTGAGTGTGTAGGGGTCGGATCCCACGCAGCTTGTGTGTGTGTGTTTCACTAAACGTTCACATCAGCCGTTACACTAGAATCTATAGGTCTCATTTGCATTGCTGAATGTGTCGTGGTGATGTTACTCGCGCTACGACACATACTGTAAGGCTTCTTTTTATAGATGCCTTCGTGGTTTTTTTTTTCCCTCATAATGAGAAAAAAAGGTCAGTGTCTGGCGACGGGGAGGAGGGGAAGAGGGAGAGGGTATTAAGCCAGGATCCTTGGTTTCTTTACAGTTCTCCAAGTTCACCAACTCCAGCAAATGAGCATGTACAACAAGCCAAGGGGCCTTTTATTGCAAATCTAATTCATTTCTCTAGACAACTGTGAAATTTGCCATTGACATTAGTCATTACCCCAAGGCTAACGAAAAGATGATCTCAGTTAATAAATGATCCCTAACAAGGAGCCCTCTCTTTCTCTCTCCCATTGTGTTAATGGCAGGGGCAGCTGTTAACGCCATGCAGTTACAGAACACTGCTAACACCGACTCTGGCTCCACTTCCCTCTCAGTCCTTCTGCTTTCATTTGGCTGCTGGGTACCCCCTCTTTCCTCATCCACCACCCCACCCCCCTCCCTCCCCTTTTTTTCCTCCCCATCTCCTTTGCCCCCCTCCTGCTTGCATCATCCTCACCCTGCAGATCCTGCATTATGTAGTGGCATCATTAGAGCCTTGATTTCCAAACGCTTCCGGCGCCGTCTCTGGATTGTGGCCGCGGCGCTTCCGGGTGCTGGCCGGCACAGATTCCAAGACGAGCGGAGCGAGCCATTGGGAACAGATGTGAGTGACAGCAGCTCTGAGAAGTAGACAGAGAGAGAGATCGCAGTGATTGGGAAGGGGAAAAAAATGGTTAATCATCTGGAAGCGACTCTGACCCTCCAGCTGGCCCTGGCCATCGTTGATACTAAACAGTGAGGAAGCTGTTCAAAGCACCATGGGTAAAGATCAAGGCAGAGGACGGATCACACAGCAACAGAGCATACACAGCCTCAGCTATGAACAACATATACAATAAAGTGAAGCAAGTCACCCCTAAGAGACAGAGAAGAAGGCCAACTGTAATCAAGCACTTTTGTTCCTGTCAATTTATATAATTTGAAAATAAAACCCACGAGGACTGTGCTGTTTTATTTATAGACCTCAATAATTGTTTCCTGAAAAGTGAAATTCATTATTAGGGTGCCGAGGCATCAGCGTTTGTCTATCTCTGAAACGACAAGTTACATTTTCACATCGCAGGAAAATGGAATTGTTCAAATTGTGTTTGCAAGAGGGGCCCCCGCATCTAGTGAGGGAAGCACATAATACGATATTCCCGTTTTTCCCTACTCAGAGTTCCAATTTATTGAAGTAACCGAGCAGAAAATGCACTGACAGCTGTAGCACTTTATTGCGAATTAGTATATACATTCTACACCCCGCGAGAAAAGCCAAGCCTCATTGTATTTCTGTAATTGCTGGAGCCTGAGAGAACGAAGGGGCAACGGCAAGTCGAGCAATTACAAGCTAAAGATGACAGGGTATACTTTTAGCTTCAGATCCTGTTTGAAGCTGGGGATGAAAGTTGGGAGGAGACAGCATCAGCGAGGTCTGGCAGTGGCATGAGTGGGAGAGAGCAGGTGTTAAACAAATCACAACTACTTACTGGTCATCATTGTTGGTCAGCAGCATTGTCGTCATTATTGTCATTGCTAAGTACTTTTAGAAGTTGAGAAAAAACCCTCTGCACTAATTTCTAATTTCCAGTGTTTTTGTACCTAGGTTATAAACGAAGTGTCTCTGTGTTGTAACCACAGATAAAAGTAGTTTACCTATGCCACAATCCAGCTCTGAACTTAGTCAAAGTGGCTTATAAAGAACTCCAGTAATGACCACATCTATGCAGTTATAAGAGGAGAAGTACAAAACACTCTCTTTTGATTTTGTTCATCAGTCTGCTTCACTTTTTTTTTTTCTTCTCAAAGAAACACAGGAAAGTGGAGCAGAGAGGTCATTGGCCTGATTTGATCCCAGACCTGCGAGAGCACGTAGGGATTCTGCAAACACCGTGCCTCCTTTCATGATTCCAGGTGACTTCTCCATGCGGTCTTGCAGGGCAGTCGCTCTCTTGCAGCAAGTGAAGAAACACAGCAGAGAACATGGTGTTTTATCACTCTTCTGTATTTGTCAAGCTGATGGACTGTTTGGTGTGCAGAGCTGCAGAACTGTGAAGAGCCCGGGGCATTGACAATAAAGAAGGACTGACGGTGTATGAACCGGTCAGCCTGTGCCGTGTGCAGGTGAACTGCCCAAGGCCTTTGTAGGCTGCACAGAGAATTGATGTCAAAAGAGAGTGACTTCAGAGGTTGGTCAGGTGCATGAAATATGTATCGAGATGTATTCCAGCTTGACTCGAACTGTTTTTTTTTTTTTTTTTCAATTCTTCTCTTCTGCGATTGATGGATTGATTTAGAATCTCAAACTGGAACCAACTGAACTGACCCTCGAGGCAAGAACCACACCCGACAGGCCCGGCCCGGCACTCACCAATTTGGTGCCCTACGCAAAATTTTAGGTGGTGCCCCCCTTGCATCACAGTAAATTCCACTGCTAGTGTACATATACTCACAATAAACTGAATAGCTTTGTCTTAGACATTCTTTTATTTAAATAAAGAAATTGCACATTCAAAATAATCAGGACAGTGTAAACAAGTGATAAAAACTAACTTGTAAATAGAATATAAATAAGGCACTGCACAGAATATGATATTAAAAACCAGTGTGCACAAAAATTACAAGAATTTAAATAAAAATAAAAATATATAAAAAAGTGATCTTACAAAGACCTCTAGGGGTGTTTTTTGGTACTGGATTGGGTTGCAGAGGTGGAGGCGGCAGGAGGATTGGCAAGGGTGGGACAGGAATCTCAGCAGCGCATCTGAAGAGAAGAGAAGAGTATGTGAATGTGGTAAACTGAGCATCAAGTCAAACAAAGACGTGTGGTAATTGCTTCAAGCGTAGGATATCACAGAAACACCAGTCTTACAATAAACACTTGATTTAGAAGAGTAAAATAAAATGAAATAATATAAATGAAAAACATGAAGAAATACATGCACGATGCAGACTATGCTGTACAGTATAATATACAATGCACTTTTTCCGATATGCAAATTAAATTAGTAATTCATATAGGCCTATTAGTAATGAAATCGATTTTATTGTCATTACAGTGAAATGCTAATTGGCAGAATGCAAAGAATAATAAAAACAATAAACTGCAGTATAATATAGCATGTGGGAATGTACACGGATATAACACTACACTAACACTACAAACACACTTTAGACAATATTGATGAACACAACAGACAGCTAGCCCAGGCTTACACCTATAATATATACAGGAGTGGGAAACGAATAGCATTTTGATTAACTATTACAAGCTGGGAAAACGTGAGCTAACTAATACGTTTAATATTTACACATTTACCTGAAGAAGGTAAGGCGGAAGTAGTTACATTACTATTTTCAATAACATAAACTGACGTTAACAGTTAGCCTAGTGCTGGCTGTTTACTGATTAGCTATGTTATGCTAATGGTTAATGGCGTTACCAATCATTGTTCTGCACTGCAACAGAAAAATAACATCATAACATCATGTTTACTGTAACATTACCCCTGTCTTTGTCGCGTCTTTCCTCCTTTTCTTTTCTTTTTTTCCTCCCCTGGGCACCAGACAGTTTGGGGCGTTTTGACATTGTCCAGTTTCACGTTGTATGAGCTGGTAGTAACAGGTGAAGTCTGATTAGTCTGATTAGTCGGAGGAGGAGGGGGGAAGGGGAAGGGGGGCGTCTTAGGATAGTAACTTATCATTATCATTATAATTACTACTATAGGCTTTGCTATACAGTTAAGATATAATAAATAATACATAATAATAATAGTTTTAAGAATAGTGGAAGTTTTTTTTTTTTTTAATGGCGCCCCCTGGAGGAACGGCGGCATTAGCATTTTCCTATATTGCCTATAGCAATAGGCAATGCAGACAGGCATTCCCTGAGCAAAATCAACCAAATACAACCAAAATGATAACAATCAAGCTTTTCAATTTGCTGTATTGTTTCATCAGAGCAGCCAGGGTGTGCTTCATTTGCCACATTCACAGTGCTGCTCTCTTTGTGGAGAGCTAGAACTGCAACTGTATTTCAATTCTGTTGCATGTGCTTTACAAGCAGCGGAAGCAGCCCTGGGGATGCCAACAAAGAGATGGAGACTACTTAGGATGTAAAACGTACAAAGCTGCAATGTAAACACTTGTCTTCTTTCATATTAGATTTTCCATCATCTTCATTGCTCCTTCTTTTGGCGAGAAACACATCTCACACTCCGGCATTTCAATTTGCAATGCCGCCATTCCAAAGTACATGTTCATTTATTGCTGTTATTACTTTGTCATGTTGGATAAATTGATAACATGACATAACTTGTTTGCTGCCTTGTTGCGCCGGCAGTCTGATTATGAGGTCAAGTGCATTAACAAATGACAAATGCGGGAGATGGGAGAGTTGCCATCCATTCATTTCAAGTAAGTCCCTTTCCTCTCCTAAAATTAAGAGTATTGCTTTGGCTGGGGTGAGGCAGAGCACACATTTTCAGAACTAATTCATTCTTACAAATGACTGTTTGTACAAAAGTGGAGTGAGAAAGTAGATGAAGAAAGAAGAAAGTCTAGAAGAAGTGGATGCTTAAGAGTTTTTTGAAGTAGACAGTGATTTTTGTGTGAGATGATGTTTATGTGCTCCTGTTACTCTTGACATGGAAAAGAGAAGAGGATGTCAGAAAATGTAGTTCCAACAAGGCCAGCAGGTCAGAAGAATTACTGACATGTTTGGGAAAATGCCGAGTTAAAATTTGGCTTCCAGATTTCTCAAAATGATGGTCAAATGCGGAGGGAATTGGCAGTGATTAAGACGAGGATGAAGCAGGAGGAAAAGCCCTGACAAGGTCACAGAGGGCTCGTGATAAAGGCTGCTCAGCTGCAGTCTGTGACAGGCAGAGAAACCAGAACAGGACGAGAGGAATGACGTGTGTGACCCCAGAAAACTGCAACATACCTCCAGCTCCTAATTTACAGTGGGCTGCTTTCTTAAGAGTGCCGTGCATTTGCCTTTTTCTCCCACACTGGTTTTGCAGGCTACTCGGAGGATTAACTAAAACTCCAAATTAGCTCTCACACAGCAAGCAAAGGGTTCATGAAAAAAGACCAAAGACCATGAGAGCAGACTGAAAAAAACCCAACATCGGCTTGAAAATGTGAATCCATGACCTCAAAGATATCTTTGGCAACATTTGCTTTGCACTTATTTATTTATTTTTTTTTATAAGGCCCTGATACATTTCATTTGTATTCCATTAAACAGTGAGAGGTGCACAATTTGAAGCGATCTCTTTTATACAATGGCAGTGAACAGTGTAAAGAATCTGCCTACAAATAGCAGTGGAAGCGCTTAATGAAAAGGGAAAAGCCTCGCTCGGTACAGCACTTAAATGACTGTGAACGATGCATAGACAGCGCAGACCATACCTTCAGGGTGCAAACATATCTCCTGTCCTCAGGGGACGACTGTACTGTCAAAGAATCCCTATTATGTATTATCGCAAAGTCAGACAGCAAAATCTTCAAAACCAATGTCTGTGATGGGCTAAGAAAGAGCTGACAAGAGAGTGCTAGCCACCCCTCTCCTTCCCCCATTTGAGTCACTTTGAAAACTTACCGGATCCACCTTTTAACAATCCTATGGGGATGAATCAACCTTGCGCTCCTATCTAAGGCGGTACAACCAGCACACCTAGAATTACAATGGAAGCACATCAAGGGACGGCCAAGCCTGACTGACAAGCACTTCCCCCTTCATAAAAGCGCCGGGCTGCCTTCATTTGCATGGTGGGGTTTGGACTGGTGGAGGGAGTTAATCAGGGCTTTCCATGGTGCCATAGCAGGGGCTCCCATTCACCCCATACCCCCCCCCCCCCCCCCCCCACACACACACACCCTCCTTTCCCTTCCGACCGAAGCACCCTTCCCCATGAGGGCCACTGGTGAAATCCGCTTAGTGGCAGCAGGCTAAAAGAGGAGTTTGCGCCCACCTTGCCTCACGGGACAGGATGGGTTGGGGTGGGTGGGGGTGGGGGGGGGGGGTTAGGAGGAGGTGGCACGGGGCTGGTCGTTCTGGGGCTCATCTCCATCGGGACTGACCTCCCTTCCACTGCCTGGCACCTCCCATTAAAATAGCTTTAATTACACAGAAGATGACTCCTCCAGTCCCCCCCCCCCACACTCCTCCAACACGCTCTCCCCCCCTCTGCCTTCTCCACGCCTATCTCTCCCTCTCCACAGGGGAGCACTCCTCGTCTCCTCTCCATTAAGATTGAGAGAGTGAGGGGAAAGGAGCCTGCAGAGTCTACCACTTCCACACATGCAGCAGGGAGCAAATACCATTTTCAGCTTCAAATGTCTTTTCACAGATTTCACAGGTTTTATTTATTTTTTATTTTTTTTCCACAGATGATAAATTTTTGATCTGTGAAGCAAATTAAAAATGATTCATGTGTTTGAGCATGCTTGCGTATATGTGAATGATTTCATAAAAATCCAACCAAATGTATTTGGGATTTTGCTCTCGACAAAGTTTGACAGATTTTGGGTGAAATCTGGAGTGCACTGATGTGATGTTTCAGATTAAATGTCAGAATATTAACACCACCTGAGTTTCAAACTTAATTCAGACCAATAAGAAGGAAAAACTATAATGTTATCACCTTTTCCTCTCTGTTCTTTGGCACATACAGCAGCACTTTCGGGGAGAATTAAGATGATAATATCGCTTTTGTTGTCCACTTTTCCAGTATACACAGCCATGACAAACCTCTGTTACACTGTGGTGATACCTGAGCACAGGAAAACTCAGGAGTCCCCCCCCAACAACCAACTGTTATCAGTTAATTCCTGCGAGGGACGATTGATTTATGTTTCCTTGGATAATAAAGTACAGTATCACTAACATGTGTAAAGTGTTCCCCAAGCACCACCTCTGTCTGCTTGATTAATGCCGATTTAATTAAGCACTGCGCTAATTAAGCAGTAAATAATGACAAGGTGTGCATTTATGCAAAGATAATAGCAAACCTTGGGTGAAGTGATACCCTGGAGAAGTTGCCCAATCAGATCATTTCTTTGGACAACAATGGAATGAGATTAAATGCATCCAGCAGACATGTTTGACCATTGTTATGCAGTGCATTAAACATGTGTGATAATCATCACAATGTGTATTTGCCCTGAATGTATTTAGAATGATAATTAATAGAGTAATAATCACCAGGCTATCATGGAACATACAAGGAGGGAATTGTGTTGCCTTTTGTTTTCAGCACTAAGTGAAATTTGATGTGAGAAACAAAATTATCTGCAGGTTTCTACAAAAGGTGAGACAAGTATTTTGGCTGCAATCCTGTCTAATAACCTAAATGAAGAACCCATCGATGTTTCAGGGAGTAAGATGCCATCCTCAACACGGAGACATCCGATAGAGTCATTTATCAATTCACACCCTACTGTCCCGAACTCCACAACCTCAGCCCCACAGCAAAAAAATATCAATTTCCTCTTGTTTAGTGTCAGCAGCAAAGGCAGCACTCCTTGAGCAGCGAGTCAGCTCCTCGCCAACATCCGCACGCCACTCCTCTGATCATCCGGTCACACGCCTATTTGCTGCAAATATGCTTTGCCGCCGTTCCCCCGTGTCAAATGTCTCCACGTACGGACTCCTGATATGTGTATAAGAAGAGCGTTATTTACACTGATTAATGGTCCCCGGCTTTGGCAGGGTGTAAGCTGCTCGCGTCCAGACAGCAGTGACAAATAAATCTATCAATCATAAGAGGGATTTTCTAATCCCCGAGCCATCAGACAGAGTTGCAACCTAAACACTTTGTCACGGAGCGAGCGGCCCCCGTTCGCTGTAAACACACACTTAGTGTATAGTTAACACAGCACTTTGAGCGACAGAGCAGGCTGCTACACATAGAAGCACAATCAGCTTTTTAGCACAATTCAATTTCCATTTCCCATGCTAACACCAAAAAGGCCAAAAGTGTTTAGTGGTATATTAACTGAAGCATTTACGTTTAATGATCAGTGTTTGTCCTGATACCTGAAATTCAACAATGGGGCAAATCTGAGATATTAAATATGGGAAACTAAATATATACAATATGAAAACATAATGGACGAGGCATCATGACTGCAACAAACCTTGTGGGGAACTTTGAATCCTGGCCGTAGGACTACACTTTAAAAAAAACGAGCACATTATGTAACATTTCCCACTGATAAATACATCCAAATAACATCTGTCCTGGTAGTTTTGGAGAAAGTGACATTATATGAGAATAATGAGTGTATACAAGCAAAAACCAAACATGTTTCATTAATTTTCTAGATACAAGAGGCTCTGACAAGATAAATGTCTTCACCAGCACATTTCAGCAGTATCTATCTAACCCAAAAGAGATGAGTTTAGGTGCAACGCACAGTGCTAAGTAGAGACATCAATCGGCATCCTGAGTCCTCATGGGTCCATCAGCTCCAGTGTAACAGCACGGCTCTCTATTGCAGAACAAGCCCCTGGTTGCTCTCAACCATCTGTGACTGGAAACAAAGACTGTGATCACATTAAAACGCCATAGAGGGAAGGGAAAATGTATCAAACCACAGCACTTTCCATAATCTGGTCACAGGTCTCTGCCATTATACAAATACAGGGCGAATTCAATAAACCTACAACTGCCATTTAATTAAACATTTGGCAGCCAAAATTCAATTAGGCAATAATAGCTAATTTCCAGAGATGGCTAATATGTTAGACACAGATAGGAAAGTCGGGGTTGATATCCTGTGTCAATTCCAATTATTTGGAGCTCTCCTTTAAAGCTGCTTTGGCTGATTATGCAACAGCTATTTTCAAAACAGTGCGACTGTGAGGCAGTGTGCGTCCCTCAGGTGGCACAAGGCAATATTATTATTTTTTCCTGCCTCCAAGAATGCAAATTAATAGTTGTCATCTAGTTGTGGTTGTTGTGGGGACGGCCGCTCCGCCATTCAGTCCCACGTGGAAGTCAAAGTAAGTAATGCTAAGGGAAACCTAATAAGATCTTGCAGGAGGGGGGAAAAAAATGATGATTATCTTTAATCACTAACCTGCCTCTAGTGGCGCCACCACATTATCCAGCACCTTCATTCCTTATAAAAATATCTATCACACACAATACTGGGGCGATGAAAAGAAGCAGCGGCGACGATGGGAGCAGAATGCCAATGGCCTCATTACTTGTCATAGCACATTGTAACTGGAAATTGCTTCTTTCAGGTTTTGTTTGCTCAGGCAATTACAATAAACTCTCGGCTTGACACGTTGTTTGCACAGATGTAGGACATTAATAAACATGAGCTCTAATCTGAATTATTGAACTGCTTGCCATAATTCTGACAATGGATTTGGAGCCCCTGACGGATGGAGGGACAGGAGAAGAGGGGACGGTCAGGATCCCCAGGATATTGCCCTGCTGGCTGGCCTTATCACCTGAGAAATCCTCTAATTGAATGTAGGAGCGCAGAGAGCCTCTCTGCAGGTATTCCCAAACTTGTTTCAGTCTCCTTTTCTACCAGACACCACCTACTGCCACAACACACCAGACGTGAGCCTGACATTTGAAAACCGATGACACAAGAAACCAATAGGAGAGGGAGGTCTCTGAAGAGTGAGAAGAATAAAGAGGAAGGTTTTAAGGGAAAAATAAAATGTTCATGCATGTATCAGTGCTTACATACTGAACTGTTCATCTGGAAAGGAAAACACTAAAAGCAAAGATACTGAAAATCTAGAGTCCCAAGACCTAAGCATTTATTTGTTGACCGAAAAAAGAAAAAAAGAAATCCTCAAAATCAAAATTCACAAATTTTGCATATAAACCTCCAGACTAAGTACATCCTGACCCTCTCACCACTGCTGCACATGTTGCATTTGAACAGAGGTACAGGGAAAATCTGGATTTCATTCCTGCAAAAGCAGCTTGTCCTTTGCTTTCCTTCAAAGTTTCTCCCAAAAACGCTGGGGAGCCAGCTTCCCAGGCAGACGTGTAGTGGGAATATCTACAAGAGGAATGCAGGAATAGCATTTTTTTTTTTTGTCCTCCTCCTTTTTTTCCGAAGGAATCTTAAGATGTTCAAAAGGCATAGCAGAGGGAGGGCCTGGCTATTCTAGAGAATCAAAAAGACTATGCGGACTTTGATCACCTGCATCTCATTCAATGCAAAATTACTGCACTGGGGTCCTTGGCTTCTCGACATGTGAGCAAGATGGAAGCTTATTATACTGTACACAGAGGCAGACAGTGAAATGAAAGGGGTCTTTTGTCAGTTCTTTGATTACAGTAAGGCATTGTGACTGTTAAGCAGACTACCAGCAATTACGAGAGCCTGAGTGAGCGCCGATGGAGAGTTTAGGAGGGAGAGGGATATAGACAGACAAAGAGATGGCGGAGAAAAAGAAAGGTGGGAAAAAAGAGATGGAGGGGGAAAAAAACCTGACAGAATAGACTGATAGAGCTGTGCCTGATCCTAAACATCCCAGCCTCTTTTGCGAATGCAACTGTAATCAGCCGTAAATGATGATACAAGCATGTACGGGTCATGAGAAGTGATGAGAACGTCAATGAAAATAGCTTCAGAAACACTATTGTGCCGGATTGTTTTGCCTGTGTGGATAATATGAGCATCTGAAAGCGCAGCTCTAGTGTTTGCTATGGGTAAACTTGACTGTTTTGTACTCTTTGATTCCATACAACAAGCAGTATTAGATGAGAAGTATGAGGCCTTGAATTTCCATGTTGAGCCCTCCCATCCTCCAACTCTGCAATAAATATTGACAAAGCACGTGAGCCATCGCCCCATCGCAGGTTGTTAAAAGCAAAGTTTATTGTGTGTTTGCTGTCTCTGAGCATACAGTATGTGTGTGCGGGCATGTGTGTGTATTTGCATGCCCATTAGCATATCACTGTTTACTCCAGAAGTTACTGTGAAGCGCCCGTTTCTCCTTGGGGAGAGCTGCTTGGCAAACACCTCGGAGTAAACAAGACAACCGGTGACAATATGCTAATGGGACGATTCATTATTCCCCTCCAACAAGCTCCGCCTCGCCGAAGACACCTCAGATCTCCAACATCTCCATCACATCTCACATTTAGGATCCACACGCAACAGCGCTGCTCCACCCCTCCCGACGCCACCTGATTAATATCTCATCAAGCGCTCCACTTTTCCTCTGAGCGGCCCATCAGTCATGTGGCTCAACAATGTTTCACTTCTGACAGTGTCAATCTTCCGAGATTGCACAGAGGTGATGGTCTTTAAAGTGGCGCAAGATAAAGTTGTTCACCTGTAAATGCAGCAGAGATGGATGCACAACTTGTCAGAGGTGCCCACGAAAAGACGGATTGTTCCAGAAAGCTGCACAATCCCAGTGTCCAGATCCACAATCTGCTGTTTCTCGACGAAGAGGTTTCAAGCTACCACCTCAAGCTGCACTGTACCAGTCAATAAAAAGCCAGTTAAACCAGAGTGGTGGGGGGATAGGATCGCAATAAAGTTCCCCACTTAATTGAATCGGACAATTGATTGGATTTATTAACTCCTCTAATATTTGCTTTGTTGCCAGTGGCCTAAACTCATATGGATTTCTCCTCTTTAAACGTTAACTGCTGTATGTTTATAACAACATGTTAAGGGAGTAGGTGGGAATATATTATTACACTATACACTATATTACAGTGGCAAAGATGATGATGAAGAGATGTAAATAACAACAAATAGAGAGCATGGTGCATGGTTTACCAAGTGCACTTTCAGGCCGTGACTGAGCAAAAGTTCAAAAAGTAGCACCCACCAAAATATTAATCAGTGTGAGAGGAGAAACTCATTTTGTATTAATTTAAACCTGCAGCCTTGTTGCTGAGTTCTCCAGTTGTCTCTTGTGGGAGCAGTAGTGAGCTCAGGAGCATCTCTCAGCTCAGTATATTTGGCTTCTTGAAATGCTTCGTTTCACAAATGAAGTTTTACAAATTACATTGCGTTATTATTAATGCACAACGCACTACAAAAAAAAAAAATCTTTTTGTTTGCAAAAATCACCTGGATTAGCAGCAAGTGTTTTTTTTTTAGATCCTAGAGTGAGCAGCAACACAGTGTCGAGTGTGTTGTGCTTGCCTGAGATGCAAAGAAAGATAAATCCATAAATAAATAATTCTAATTGCAAGAAGCAAACAGACAGATGTTTTGGATTGTTTTCAAGCTATCTTAACTACGATATTTGCTGTATTAAGGTATCATTTTGTAATTTAGGAATTTAAACTATGAATTTAAAAGTTATTTTTTTAGGAGCAATGTCAGGTAGTTTCGGTGTTGAACCAAACAGAAGAGAGAAAACATGCTGTTTAACCCAAAGTAGTAATTAACTGGGATTTGAAGAGTCCGGGGGGGAAAGAAAATCAGGTGATGCTCACCATATTCCAAAGAAGATTTCCAAGTTATGAAGCATTTCCAGCTCCTGAGACACAACTCATAATTCATCAGAGCACTGAGGTAATTTATTTCCCTTGGTTTTAATATGTTACAGACGAGTGGTCGTGTGTCTTTCTGCCTTCGGAGCTTTACAACACAGAGGCCAGGCATGTAGCGGGGCTGCCTCCGCACGCCGTACAGCCAATACCTGTGGTGCCTTTCATGGTTCAGGGCCCTCTAATTTCAACGGGAAGTTGCACATATTTCATGGACACATCTCTGCTACAGAGAGGAAGAAGAGGAGGGAAGGAGGTAGGGATAAGAGCAGGGGGGTGATCTCACACAGGAGGAGGCTGATGATGGACTGTGCCTCTCCCTCCTGTGTATTGCAGCCCATCCACTTTACAACAGAAGGTTCTGGATCATTTGGTCCATCCACTGGATGCTCTGACATGTTTTGATGCCACCTGAGTAAGAATATATGATTTGAATCCACCTGTTTTCTTTCAGTCTTCCAGCTGTACAGTGAGATCAAGAGCTCAAGGGGCACAAGAAGCTTTTTCCTTGATGCCGTGCAAGCACAAAGTTTGACAGCAATGCAAGCAAGGTGCTGAATTAGTGAGGAGATGATGTGGTTTCCATTTAAAATGTGCCTGTTTCAAGGCCTCTGCACTGATTTGCTACAGCCAAAACACCAGCCACACAGTTCTGACCAGACTGCGTAAAAAAACAGGAAAACAGAAGTGCACATGAAAGACGTCACAATACACATTAATTTGTTGAAAGCAAACACATTACTGATTAAAAGGAGTCTGAGAAACGATCTTACCTTTAAGCAGATTCCACAAAAAACCCCCAAAAAAACAGAAAACAAAAAAACATAGATCCAAAAGCAAGTAAAGTTGTTCCCAACTTTCATGTTTCATGCTTTCAGGTGTACCACCATCAGCTGGTAAAGATGTTTCAATCAACAGCTAATACACACCAGGTGTACCAGCTGATTGCTCAGGAACATCAATTAGGATAATGATATCACAGGCCCAGACATTGGTGATTTGTAAGGAAGAACATCAACATATAAATCAATGCTTAACAGTAACAAAATTATGTGCTTCTTTAGAAGATTTTAGACTTTGAGTATATCTGATGGCAAATGCTTCTTCAAACAGTAGACTTGCTTTGCTGCAGTATTATGGTGTTACGCTGTATGTTTTCCTGAAACTATCTTCTTTTTCAGTTGTTTCATGGCATCATTAGCTTAATTGATGTGACTGAGCAATAAGCTGGCACACCTGGCATATATTAGCTGCTATTTCAAACACTTAACACCTGATGATGGTTTAAGAGTAAAACAAAAGCAGCAGTTTTTTTTCCCTTTGTTTTAGGAAAAAAAAAAATCCAAATCAACTTGTTAAAGATTTTTTACAGCACAAAATCAGGCCACCTGATAGGAAACGGATGCACTCTGTGAGGCACATCTATTAGATGGCATATTTTACTCATGTGATATTATCCGTTTCACTGTATCATTCCCCAGGTGTGTTGGAGTAGGGACCTCGAGTGCTATCCCAGCTGTTTGGATTGCCTCTCCTCAGGGCTACAATAATGTGGTAGGTTCTAATCAATACACAGTGCCTCAAGAAGAATAGATCATGGAGCTACAGCTGGACTCCACCTCACTGTCCATCCCCCTGCTAGTTATGAATCAGCATCCTCTTCCTCCAGAGGACAGAAAAAAACAACAATGCATACATACACATATACACACGGAGTTAGAAAGAAGCTGAACCTTGACCCCTGACATTTGGCCCCTGACCCGTCTGTCTGATGGCCTATCGATTACGTCTGGCCTCGCCTGGGTAATTGTTGCCTCGTAATTACTTCACATGTTGTGTTTGGGTCCACATAACGGCAATTTCACCATGCGAATATTGCGCGAGAGCACTTGAGAAAACAGGACACAAGTCTCGCCTCATTTCAGGAGATTACACCGCGCACTGGACAGACAATTGCAGACACAGTTCTTGTGACTGGAATGAAAAATAATTGCTTTCCGCAAAAATGGTGATTTCACATCGGAGGGAGAAGCTGAAATAAAGATGGCAAAAGTAATCAGGCATATTTCTGACTTCTCTAAAGGACTCCTTTAGAGGGATTTGAGGCATGTCAGATGGTGCACTGAGAGGCTGCCTCCTACTGTCCAATTTCCTGGCCTCATTGCCTGGGTAACCATGAGGAAATGAGTAGCCGACCTCTCTCTGTTTTGGTGGGAGTCATGGGTGGCAGTTCAGTGGAGTGGTCTCTGTTTTGGTATGAAATGGATTTCAGTGTCTTTCAGATAAAAGCACAAAAAGGTCTTTCCCCCATTTCATAGCAGAGATGACACGAGTAGCATTTTCAATATTCATAATATCTGTCCTGCAATGAGGAAACTTCCCGAAAACAGTGATGCAAGTGAAAAACAAAAGCATTGTCCATTTCCCTCAGTGCCTTAGAAATACGACTAGATGCAACTCGACCTGTTGCCATTGTGTTGAAAATGAAAGAAATGATCTTTGTTGTCATTGACACATCCGCGAAAGATCTCAAAATCGCCTCAGCAAATTGAGTTTGTTGTGTATACAAGTAGCTGCCAGATTTAATATTGAATGGATGATCCAAAATGGATTTTTGATCCCGGGAAAATGAGGGGAGATGTCTGTAACAACAAAAAACTGGGAAGGAGAAAAAAAAAATCCATAACCCTCTCAAGCTAAAATCCTGCTCCCGGGTGCAGAATATATTATTCTCTCCCCTTGCTCTGTCTTTTTCCCTTTTACGAGTTGTTTTCATGTAAAGAAAAACCTATAGGCTTGACCTCCGCGTCAGTTTGCCTTTGGCGATCCACAGATTGCAAGTTTTCAATGCTTGCTCCTCGGGGAGGGATCTCAGTCAAACCCTATAAATATTTCAAGACTAGTTCTTGCTCCCTAGACCTCTTACTAACACACTTGCCTCTGCTGGCAAGCAAATCCTGCCTGTTTACACTCGCCACTAACTTGTCATCACTTTAAATTCAGCCTTGTGCAGTGGCTTAATGAGAGAGACAGATACTACCATATTGCATGTTTAAATGTTTTGCCAACAATCAGACCATCTCACTCAAAAGATTCATGGATGCCGATCAATATTTTTCCGGTCTAAAGGGTTTTCGCTGAGGAGGAAAAAAAAACAAATACGATTTAGCTTAAAACCGATTCCATGCCCCCCCCCCCCCAATGTGTGAATGACAGATTGACATGTCGAGAGAAGAATCCTGTAAAAATTAAATGCTGAAGTGTTGGGAGTCTTTAGAGATACATCTCGACATCTGGTCGCCATCTGAGGGAACCTGGAGCAAGGCCAAGGATACTCCAAAAAATGAAAATGACTTCATTATGAGGGAATTATCACTGGATAGTGACGGGATAGTTGGAACAATCTCCCAAGCTGAGGGAGCTGCTGTAAATCACAACTGTAGGAAACTTTATATTTATGTCATAAATGAATAAATTAAGCTGAAACTTGTAAACAATGCAACCAGCAATTTTGTCAGTGGTTTTCTTTATGGAGTAAGACGGCAGTGTTTGCAGTCCAGATCAGGCTAAAAAAGGCAAAAACACACTTTTCATTTGAACCTGATCTACCTACAGCCCTCCTCCTCTTCCCCTGCTCATAATATAAAGTGACAATATTTGTTCACATAAAAACGAGTGCTGTTCAAAATATGGTATTTTTATCAAGGCTCTTAAACTCTTTGAAGTGATAAAAAATTGCTCTTAGAGGAAAAAAATATAACAACAGTCGGTGGCTTAACAGTTTTAATTGTTGCTTTAAACAAAGGGATAGAGGCGGTATAAGAGGATCAGTGTGACAAACAGTCCCAGCGGTCCCTCTATCATACACAATACTCCAGCGCTAACAAAGGCAAGAACAAAACAGTATTGGAAAACTTCCAGGAATCCATTTTAACATCAGCCCTGGATGAATCAAACTCTTAAGAGTAGGACACAACAGATCCTCATGAAACCAACGACGACAACCAGGTCTTCATCCATATCATGCACACTCTGCTGTGATTAAACAATGTACAGCAGAAGTGGATGCAAATGATCCAATATAGAGATGTATTTTAAATATTCTGCCCAAGCAGCTACAAATCCTCAATTTATAGGATGCATAACAAGCTCTCCCTTAATGCAGCTGAAAAATTGTCAGGCTCATTATTTTGCTGGGTAAAAACTTCCTCTAACTCCAGCTCTGTTGACTTTTATATTTTAACTTGGCATCTAAAGCCCCTGAAAAAAAATAGTCAAAGCCAAATAAGCAGCCGTCAAAGATTAGAATTTCCAAACAACTGTCACCTGATTCTGATACAAATATTGCTGAATTGTGATTGGTGCACAGAAACATGTGACATCACGTCCTCTAAACAAGCCATATCCACCTTTAACCACTGAGAAACATACAGAGAAAAAACAACAAAACAAAACTGAAGAGTGTATGTTTATGTAAGATGTTAGAACATCACATTAAAGAAGAAATAAAAGAAGCTAAGTGAGGAAATAGCCTCTTGTTTATTTGTTGTGTATTTACAGGTTCAGGGGCCACACAACGACTCCATCACAGTCTCAGGGTTGAGAAGGTTTTATTGAAAACTGCAGAACCGATGATATGTATGTTCACCGATTTATAAATAAGGGTTCTTGTAACGTACAAGGAAACAAGAGGTTTTAACCCAGCAGTGATTTGTTTGTTAACAGCCTGCAAACGGTGGGAAAAGTGGTACAAATGGCTTACATAATCCTGTGCGACGCCTCTGACATAAATTTGCTAGATATGTTAAGCCTATTGACAGGTGGAGGCAATGTTTGGGATGGATGACCCACTAAGTTGTGTTTTAGTGCTACTGTAAACAGGATTAGCATTGGCAGGTATCAGGCTGCAAGGGATACAAACAGCTCCCCGCTCAGTAGGGAAAGGACTGATGCAAATACCAGCTAATGAACTCTGTTGCTGTTTGTAACAAGGGAAAGAGATGAGCAGAGAAAAAAAAAAAGTTGAGGGACGCGTGAATGGGCACAAGATTGATTAGTTTGGAAAATGTCCAGCGGGTCAGTTTTTAACGGCTTATGGAAGATTTCCAAGCGGGCATGAGCGCAGAACATCATTTCAGGCTCTACCTTTGTCTTGGCGCATCCCAAGTTAACAGCGAGGCAGTTGATCTACTGTATCCCCATTGAGATCAGAAGGTGCTGCATCAAGCTGTCTCGTCTAAAGATGGGACTTTATTGGGCCGTCTAAATCTGTCCTGTACACAGAGCCGAACAATGAGGCCAGGAGAAAAATGGACACCACCTGGCAGTTTGAAAGAAGGACAGCCGTTTCCCGCTGTAATCCATTCAGCGAAATCACCTGGGGCCGCGAGGGAAGCATCGCCCACCCCTCCCTCTGCTCCCTAAACACCATTCAGCGGCGACACAGTGATGAAGTGCAGGGTGTGGAGAAAGCCAAGTGTCCCTTTTAGAGATGATCAACTATCATGTTTTTACAACCGTTGTTCTTTTTTTCCCTCCTGATGTGTCGATGAACTCTTCTTTTTCTTTCTGGCTTCTTTCATTCTGGTACAGTTCCTCTACTATCTGAGAACAAACTATGATACCCCCCCCCCACCCCCGACACCCACATACAGACACACACCATACACACTAAATATTTGTTGTCACCTATTCATGAGAAGAGCCGCTGTAAATCGTATGTCTGTGGGGAAAGATCGAAAGCAATTACCATTAGATGGTGGCTATCGTGAGCCGAGTGTGCATCACCCTAGCGGCTGACTCTCAACGCTCTCTCTCCGCTGCCTCTGTGTGCAATTTAACCGACGGATCAATAGCTAAAGGCAGTTAGTGACCTCGCAACTCCCTTCAACTGCCTCGCAGGACACGCCGTGGTATCCACACAGCGAGCAAATGTCAAAACGCTACACCGTGCGCAAAACCGGTCAGAGAAATTGTTCTTGTGAAACATTATTGACACACTTTAACCTGCATTTCCACCCTGCACAGAGCAGAAAAGTCAATTCTCATTTAGAAAGGTGGTGTGGCGGCTGTGGGGACCAGCATGGGAGGTGATGGGGGGTCAGCAGGAGCAAGGCTGGAGGGGTCACAGGGCCAGAGGTCAGGGATTGGCCCAAGGTCAAGGTGACAGCGGGGTATCTGTGCAGGGAGGCCTTCATCTCCACCGTGGCCTTGGACAGGATCAATACCATTAGAGATTCTGTCTGATCCATCACTCCCCTCCCTCTTGCTGTCTCGCTCCTTCCTCCTCCTCCTCCTTTTTCCGTTCTGTACAGTTCTCCGTGGCTATAATATCTCCTATTTTCACTTCCTTTTTCTTACTTCAGCCCTATTCACCCTTTAGAGGATTCATTTAATAGACTGTCGCCTCGCTCCCCTTCGTTTTTGCCGTCACTTATGAAGGAGCAGGTCTCATCTTGATACTGACCCCCGTCTCCCGTGCTGAACCCCTCGACTCCCGGGCACTGCTGAAAAACGGACAGGCGGAGATAACTTGGGCCACATATTGTTTGAACAGCATTTTATTAAGCTGAGCGCTCTCTTTAATATTTACATTGGTGCATCGGAGGCTTCAGAAACGCTTTAGGCAATTACACACATGACCAAGTCGATAGCCACAGAAACAGCAAAAAAGCCTTTATCACGACGCCAGGAGAGTATTGCCAATTCCGCGGCCCGGCCGTTGATGTAGTTTGCATTTCAATTAAAAAAGAGCTGCAATACTGCTCTTTTATTCAAAGTCAGTGTCGTAAGAAGGATCCACAAAATGCATCCAGAGTAGAGTATTTTGTGTGTATGTGTAACAATGCGGGAACATCACACAAGCTGGCGTTTGGACTCACAATGCAGGGTGACAGAGAGTATTCCAATGTAAAGGGATGTTCATGGCTGAACAAGTGGAAGTTATTTAACGAGTCCATGAAAGAAAATGATTGAAGTGAATAGATTTATTGTTGAAGACTTTAATGAAGAGTTCATGACTCTAGCCTACGATTCAGCTGGATCATTTTTATAAGGCATGATGGCTGACTTAAACATTACACCTGTGTTTGTGTCTGTTGTTGGCACAGAAGATTTATTTAAAAATTAGTCTAATTATTTTGTCTTGTTTAAATATAATACATTTAAATGTATACTTTAAGGGCTTGAAAGGATGGAAATTTTTGCAGGGAACCAATATATAGCATCTGAACTAAAGTAACTACAGCTTAAAGTTCTATCTAATTCAACATATAGACCCTTCCTTCCTTTGATTGCGACTGAGGAGCAACTTCAAAGCAAAATACTTCACCTTAAACACACATTTTCACATCAGCCTCTTCAAATTTAAATCAAAACTGCTTCTGCGGTCCAGGGTGTCTGCTGTTTCCACTGCTCAATCTCTCCTTGTGTTTTGCATTGTTAGTGGCAACTGTGCTGAAAATGACCCCCCGGATTTCAAAAGCCTCAGTGGCTTGGCCACCCAAGAAACAAATAGATAAACAAAAGCAACAGAGGGATTTGGCAATCAGGGTATTCTAATAAGGTATATGAGGTTGAGCAAGGAAGCGAGGTTTGCTTTGAAGTGCTCCCAGCCCTATCTGTGTCCCCCCCGGTGGTCTCGCCTGCAAAAGCGCCCATCAACAGACAGGCAAGTGTGTATGCTTGGAGGATCATAGGTGGCTTTGATAATCACTCCCATACTCCTAAAACAAATGCAATTACTAAGTTAATTGTGTTCAAAGTGGAGGCTGGCAGTGGAAGGAGAAGTCAGCAATCATGACTGTGCTGACGGTGCAGCGAGCGTGGAGAATAATGGATGCATGCGGGGCAAAAGCCGGGGGGGGGGGTTGTGGTGGTGGCGGTGGTGGGGTGGGCTGTGATTGCAGAAGGGGTTTAAGGGGTGGAGGGGACCGAGATGGGGTTTGAGGAAAGGGAGCGAGGGGGTTTGATGAGCGGTTGGGAGTGCGGATGACATGGCGCTGAGGGATGTGGCGGTGAACGCCACCTGGCTTGACCTGCCATTTATCAGAGGATAAACAGCGGGTCACCTGACCGGGATCGCCGCTGCACGATTGGCCGGCGGGGCTGTTTAGTATGCAGGTGCTATTGCGCGGCCGGCGCTCGCCATGCACACACCACGTCTGCTCCATCACAATGAATTATTGGTCAGAGGAATGATCAATTTGAATCGGCTGCATCCTAAGCCATGGTCAAAGGGAGAGGAAGGGTGTGGCGTGTGGGTATATTTATGTGTGTGTATGAAGAGAGAGGGGGATCAAAAAGTTGTGTATTTTGTAACTCCAGGGTTCTCTTCCTTCGCTTTTCTCTCTTCTCCCTGGAATTTTTTTTTTCTCACTCCAGAGATAGGAAAAGGGGGGAGGCAGGGAGGAGGTTGGAGGGGTGACAACAGATGTGCTCCCTCCTTCAGAGAGCTGCTTGTTTGATGGTGACAGTGGAGCGTATCATGTAGCCTGAGGTGCTAACAGTAAATATTACAATACCACAAGATGCTCACTGCAAACACCATTTCTTGCTCTCTGCCAGTCAATTTTTCCTTTTTTACCCCTGTGGTGCTGCTATGTTGCTGGAACCAAGTCTGAGACAAACTCTGTGTATGTCTGTATATATAGATAGATAGATTGATATCAATATAGATATAGATACATGCATATGTATGCATGTACGTGTATGGATACATGTGTGAAAGGCCAAAATTCTCAAACATGATATTCAACCATGAGCCTCTTTCAAACACATTACGGTCAACTTAAGTCATGATGGAAAAGAAAGTAAATCAACAAGGCACCATCAGCGAGAAAAAATGGCACTTTAAAAGGGCTTTCTGCAGAATAATAGGCGAGCCCAGGATTCATGGGATTGCATTTGGCTTCCTGTGGTGCTGGGGTGTCTTTGGCTCGCTCAGTCATTTCAGACAGAGCAGTGGTGCCGTCCCACCCTGGGCGCTGTACAGATGGGCTCATGTGTGGAGAAATGAGCCGCGAGCAATCATTCTCTCCCTCACTTTCTTCCCCCCTCCGTCTCTCTCTCTGTGTTTGTCGACTTCTCCTTGCTTTCTGTTTACCTCTTTCTGCTTCCCCTCCCCTCACTCCCTTCTTTCTCATCTCTGTCCCTTCATCTTCTCTACCTCTCATTATCTCCCGCTACCCTTCATGCAGCTCTTTCCCCTATCCCTTTCTACACCCACCCTCCATCTCTCTTCCTTCCCTCCCTCTGTTTCTACCCCCTCTCCCCCTTTTATTTCCCCTCTTCCCCCTGTGGTGACTGTGTCCTGGGGCTGCAGAGTCTCGTCTCCGTGCAGCGGCAGTAGGGGGACGCGGCGGGAGGCCTGGCGAAACGAGCTCACCGAGACACAGGAGCCCATCTCAGGCTTGTGCTACCGGAAAATCTGCCTGTTCACGCTTCGACGCGCAGCCAGACGCACTGATGGAGGGCGCATGATGGGGAGATGTTGCAGAAGGAACATGCACCCTCTGCTTTTGTTTTGGTGAAGTCTTTCATCACGGTAGCTACAGTACAGTTGAGGTCTGTGAATACCTGCACAGTGAGCTCCCTCAGCTTTTTGCTTCACCCACACTGACCTGTAGTTTCTTTGTTTTTAAAATCCTGTGTTTGTGGAGATTACTGCTTCAAGAGCCACTAAATTCTCAATGACAAGAGCATAAAAGTAAATGCTGTGATGAAGAATGACAGCATGCTTAAACTTTATTTGAGTTTAAATGCTGGATATCTAATTCTGGGGCAGAATTCTTCATTTCCTTTGTCACATGATAAGTTGATAAGTTCAGCATCCGAATCAATCGCGCGCTGCAGCGGTTCAGTGAGGTGCCAGAGGCCGCCGAGGGTCAGCCAGTTAAAGTTTCACTTGAGGAAATAGGAGCGCTGTCAGCATTCTCTGCTCTCATTCCTCCAGCAGGCTCCGACCCCGCTCCTATCAGGTTCACATGCATCCTGGTTTAAATTACAAATAACGTTTTTGAGGAAGCGAGCAATAAACAAACAGCGAGAAGAGAAAAAAAAACAGAACACGTGTGTTTTCTTCCACAGAGCTTTGTGCTACTGGGTAGGAGATGAAATAATGTATTGATTAGGTGATGGGTAATTAGTATGGTCAGCAAATGTGTATGGAAGGGGGGATTGTTTTAACATAATGATGTGATTCTTGGTTTCCCTGCAGATCATTAGGGACAGATCAAAGATTCTCCTCCACCTTTTGTTCGCTCCATGTATGGTTGAGTCTTTGCGTGTTTGTGTGCATTTGTGCTGACTCTGCAAAGGAGATGCACACATGTTTTTGCTTCTATGCATGTGAGGACATTGACATAGATAACACATTTCCCAGAAAAAGCGTCTATACCTGTTCCTAATGGCAACATCTGAAGGATGTGCAAACCTCTGTCATAGAGAGTTAAAAAAAAGTTTTGTTGTCTAACATCAACTTCCTCTGAAGCCTACTGACACGAGTTTGTGAAGTTGAATAGTCTTCCATCATTTCCTATTTCTTGCATGTTGACAAAAAAATAGTGCACTCAGGAAATTAGTACTTACAAAACCAACTGTTCACTTTTGTTTCAGCCCACGGTGCTTTTACACTTGAGAATTCATCTCTCCTGTTCTATTGTCCTCTTCTGATCTGTCTTGTTGTATTATGCTTTATTGTATTCTACTGCCCTCTCCGGCCTCGTTCCATCATATACAGGTAGCCTTTCCTGTCCCTTTAACACCTTATTGTCTCCTTTTTTAGTCTTTCCCTGCTTTGTCTCAGCTGATTTTATTAATTCTATTGCATTTTCAGTTCAGATACCAAAGCCACACACAGTATATGAGAGGAGGGGCAGGATAAAAAAGAAAGAGGTGAAGGTTTGGGCTACAGTTTGTCCTTCCCCTCGAACTCCCTCCCACCCCCATCTTCCACTATCTGGAAATTCAATAGACTAACCTTAAGAATTTAATTGATGCTGCCAACGGGATTACAAAAGGGCCGGCCGGCACAGGCCGGGGACAGCTGATTAGCAGCAGGGGTAATTGTTAATTGATTGATGTATCTCCTTACCTCTTTCCCTCTACGGGTCTTTTAGAGACTGTTTTGTTTGCCACAGCGGCAGTGCCGGTGCAGCCAGACAGGGCATTACCATACATCTTTGTTTTTTTTTTCCTTCCTTCTCTTTTAAAACTACAGTCTCCTGGATATCTTTGTGTGCTAAGACAAAAGGCGACTAAGTGTGGTGGGTTGAAGGTCACTGATATGTACGTAAAGGGCAGCGATTCCCATTTCTAGTTGACATGCTCAAAGGCGACTGACAACCTGCAGCCATGGTAGGTGAAGTCGAGTTTTTTGCACTCGAACTCCTTTGAATTTTTTTTTTCTTGCTGTGTTTTATTTAGTTATCCTGATTCTGCAAACCTGCATTTTCTATTTCCAGAATTAGTACAGAAGAGATAAAAGCCTGGTGATTAAAAGGAAGTATAATAATGATTTTGCAGAATAAGGAACTATGTAATAATAAGAGAAACAGAGGAAGAAGGAAAGAGGAACACTGAGAGATTTGGATTCGTGTATGTGTGTGTGTAAAGTGATGCTTTTGGGGTAACACAATCCTTATTGGGTTCAGCAAACAGAAACAGTCTCTCCATTATTCCCCCTTTTCTCTGACTACAAGGCCCTGTTTCATTCCGTCCCTCTCAGTGTGAAAACCCTGGGCTGTGACTGTCCGAACGGCGACTCCGAAAGCTTCCGCTGCAGCTATTTCTGCTCACCCTTGTCCAAGCCAACACCAAACCGACTGCCAAGCGCTCCCCCGGCTCTGGCACAGCACCGGGCTGACCATCAAGCAATTACACGGAAACTTGGCAATCGGGAGGAAATCCAGTCATTAAAAGGGCTTAACACTGGCAGAGGGTCTCCGTTGGTGGTGAGCCGAGGCGCCCGCTTCACCCCGTGTTGAATGGGACCACTGGGGGGACTTGTACGGGGGGTTTCATATACTAAAGATTTGGCAGGGATTGAGTGGGTTTGTGTCATTGTGTACATGAACACACATATGTTCATAAACGCGCACGCTCTGCCTCTCCGACCAGATGTTCTCATTCACAGACCAGGCTTCCACAGCAGGATACTATATCATGCTGTAGGCTAAAAACCTTGTACTTCTAAAATGTCAACTTTTCAGCAACTCCAAAGAAAAGCCTCGGTTTTAGCGTGATGACAGTGTGTTTTCCACATCGGCCGATTGGCTTTGAAAGAGTCTCATGAACCCGAGACGTTTGAGATTTTTTCACAAGCCGCAGCGAAAACGTGTACTCTTTCCACAGAGGTGAAAACATGAAAACCAGGCAAAATCGCAGTTATGAGGTTTTTACATGATGACAGCGGCGATGTGAAGGCAAGAGCCGCACCCACGTCCAAGGTTACAGGCTATCGACTGCAGCAGACATAAACAGTATTGGATTAGAAGTAGCACTGGTTGAGGTTTCAACACATTGATTGGGCTTCTCATCAAGGCTCCAGGAGCAAAGGCAAGGCCAGCACACTTTGGTTCAACACCAAACAAGTGTGTTTGGTATTCACAGTGTGGCTAATATAACGGCACAGTATAGTTGTACAGTATTGAGTGAAATATTAAGTAGTTAAACCATTACAGAGGTGCATATGTATTTTTCACTAACCTGATTTGCATATTGTTTACACTGCATAGAGAGTCCTAACATCTGTTTCTGCATTTTGAGAGCATCTTATCCATATTATCTAACTTTTCACAAATCACAATTCATAAATCATAAGTTTTTTCATCTTGGGTAAATCATTTCAGACAGTCCCGATGCTTTATGGTACAGCTGCTTACAACTGAACTGCCACAGTACAAGCCAGAAGCATCAGCTGACCTGGCCTTAAGCTTGGTTACCAAAAAAAATTGTGTTCATAGAAGTAAGTTGCTTTAAATATGTTTTGTAATGTAAGAATGATAATGCCGGGTGCATTATGTATTAATGTATTGTACAACAAGGGCAGCCTATTGCCAAAGGAAAAGTTATTCAAAATCCATAAAATATTTGTTCCTTGCAACCAAAGCATAATTGACATTTTCATTGTTATGTTCAGACAACTCACTTGATTTAGGTAGTGAGGTGGAAAGTCATGGGCAGTGGATGGGCCTGTAGCACGTCTGCATTTGATGCTAGAGACTGGAGGACACGTTCCGTTGTCTCACCCTAACCATAATTTCTTTGCCACATCAAAATTTTTCCCTTTACTTTCAGGGTTTTGCAAAGTTGCCAGTTAAGGTAACACAGTCTGCACGGGTTTTAAATTAGACCCTTATCTGAGTGAGACACACCAAAATGCTAATGTTTACTAATGAATCTACTACCCTACTAATGAATAACTTGACATCAGACTTAATTGGAAGTGAAAATATCTCAACGCTGGAAATCAAATGGAAATAAGGATTCACCAAGAAACATCAGATCCAGCCCAGAAATACATGGTTAACTGCTTATTTCTTATCCGTACACGTGTCTCAGTCCAGAGAATTCTTACATTTTTGATGCCTCATGGAATCTTTAAAATTGATCCTCAGGTTATTATGAAGAAACAGACAAGGTTATGTTGACTTCAGTGTCTTCACTGAAGTCTCTGCATGTAAAACAAGCTGCAGTAAATAGAGCTGTGTAAAGAGAAGTAGGTTTAAAACTGTGTGTTTTCTGTTAATGTCAGTATCAAGAGGGAGAAAAGTTTGAAAACCATTCTCAATAGCTCATCATCAAAGGTTACGACCCTCTAAAATAGCCGTCAATGAGGGCGATGTGGACATGATTGGCCATCCTCTATTGCTCTCTGCCGAGGCCTTGGAAAGTGCACTCCATGCTGAACTGCCATTGAACTCCTCACAATTAGTTTGGGCTTTTTTTTTTTCCCTTTCTTTCCAGCAGAGGCTCTGAGCAGAGAGCTGAGCACTTTTCAGATGAAGGTATCCCTTAGAGATATTTAAACTCCCTACGTGCTGGCGCTGCCTCCGGGAGTGTGGATGGGATGGTTATTAATGCATTATTTACACACGCTTCCTGCTGTCTCCTATTGTGGCTTGGCTTGATTAAAAGGGATATTGCTAAGGAGGCAGTTTTTGCACACTGTGATAGGAGAAAGAGAAGTTACTTTGTTGTGAAGGACTTTTCCTTTTTCTTTTTTGAAGTGTGGCAAGTTTTGTGGGCTCCATGGATCCAGCTAAAGATACTATCAGAAATGGGGTCCTGTATTAAAAACAAGCTGTAGTCCATCTTCTGGTAGGACAAGGAAACAGTGTTGATCCAGGGACTGTTCCCAGATTCACTGATTAGGTCTTTATAGAGATGTCAGCAAGTTAAGTTATTATGTTCAGGGATGTGCTGTAGCAGAACAACATTCAGTTACAACAGAGGCACTCTGCACAACTGGAATAACTGAGCCATCCTATAAGTTAAATATTTAGGGAAACACATTTCATTTCTCACAGGAATTATATGATATCATGTTAGATAAGTAGTCTAAGAGGTAAAAAAAAAAAAAAAGATTTGGAAATGTGAGACTGAACTCTATTACTTCTACACTACAGTTGTTTTTAAACGGTCAAGGTGGACATGTGAAGATGTATGAGCTAATTAAATACTGTAAAATATCATGAAAATGCCAGAGGGATCCCGTGATGGGAGGTGTTACCCTAACTTCAGATGTGCCGTGTAACCCACGCCCTTCATCTCTAATTATTCCTACATTCCTAATAGGACTTCAGTGCTTTACACTCCTCTTTTAATTAGAACATTGTCTTCTGGTGAGATGATGAAGGATGCAACAGGGCCTCCTCATCCCCCAATAAAAATTCCCCCGTTAAATAAATAAAGTCCTCCTTATATTGGATGGTCATGGAGGACCATGTTTTAGTGGTATTCTAATTGAAATACATGATTCCGACAGCTTGTTTCTGCAGTTAGTCGCAATGAACCATATCTGATTCGTCATTAAGTAATTATGAATGCTAATGCAAATAAAGCACCTTTCAAACAGAGCTCTCCCTCTCGCTCTCCCTCTCTGTATCTCTCCTTACAAGGAAATTAATCACTCACTCCTCAGCGGAGGGGAAGATGGCAAAGCAAGGCAGCCAGCTGCGGGACGGTCACTTCACTCTCTTTCTGTTGAGATATGAAAGAGAGGAGAGACATTAATGATGTCTTGGGGATTCCACCGGGGAAAGTGGAAGGACTCAAAGGGAAAATGAGAGCACTACTCGTTTTTTTTTTTTTCTTCCCATGTTCCTTGTTGCTTTAATAAAGCAAGGAAAGGAACTAGAGAGGGGGGAAGAAAGAGAGAGTCGCTTAGAAGTCTCCCATAAAGCACAAGCCGGAGCATTTTGCAGCAATTACAGACAGATTGGGGATTTAGATATTAGTGCCCGGTGGTCCATTAGCTGGTAATTTGCCTGTCTTTTTTCTCCACTCTCAGTAGAGGAGTGTTCGTGCTAAGATCTCTACCACTCTAATCCTGTAAATAATAGCTGCATGGAGGAGAGAGAGGAGAGAACTGGTCCCTGGAAATAGCTGAGTCGGAAGAGAAGAAAATTGATGGATGGATGGATGGGTACGTGGTAAATGTACACAGTTAAAGGTAGTGTTTCTACACATCGGTATTATGCCTCATGATACCATGAGATAATTGCTTGTAATAAGACAGTATATGTTTCCACATTCCACATTTAATCCACATTTTTCCAGACCTGCTCTTTTCTAGCACAAACAGCAAAGAGCTTTTCTGGTTCGCTCACTGAGGAATATAAATTTGTGATTTCATGTCCTTTTTAAAACCTGCCCTCATATGAATCTCCACAAAGTTTTGCTCCATTGCTACAACAAGAACAATGATATGTTTTTTTCAAGTTAAAAAAAAAAGGGAAAGCAGATAGTTATGGTAAATAAAAAGGAAAACACTCTGTCTTTACTACAGGACACTGTACAGGCAGACTCTGGGGTAGGAGGGGTAAGTCCAGGTCTGAGAGAGGGGGTCCAGGACTGAGGAGAGGGACAGAGTGAGGACTTTCCAAAAACATAGTGGACCGGAGTTTGGTCGAACAGGTTGGTGTGTGGCTGGTGATCTTTGTGGCAAAAAATGGCCTGAAGCACCAGACTTAAATACTATCAGGAAGTGGGCGGAGTGATGACTGGATTCTCAACAGGTGTGCAGGTGAGATGGAGGGAAACACGTTGCAGTGAACACACTAATTGTTAATCAGTCTCAGTGTTTGCTTGAACATCATTTGGGAGGTGGAGGGGTGCATAATGGGGGAGGAATGCAATGCACTGTGGAAGGGCAGTGTACCCCAATCTGGCAATAGTTCTGTGTTGTTGCAAGAGTCTGTAATGGTTTACCTCTGTTGCTGCTGTATGACCAGTGCTGTCTATTATGTTTTGTGCTGTGAAGCAATTTAACAGCAATTTTCCTTACAAATTAAATTTTCTTGTTTGCTTTCAGGATACAATGAAAACACAAGCATTCGAGGTCAGTTGAGACTGTGTTAGCAACAGTATCAGTAATTAAACTCATTTCTAAAATTAACTTAAAGCGTGGTAAGTACAAGCTTTTGCTGTGAAACAAAATCCAGCATCAGTTCTATGTAGAGTAAAAATAAAAAATACTGAAAGTTACAGGAAAGAAATATAAATTGCTAATACAAAGAGCTCTGAGAGGAAACTCAATGTAAGTCATCTACCATAAAGGAACAGTACAGTAATTGGCTTGTCCATAAAGCCTGTTATGAGCCACTGTTAGCAGTGTATTGAGAGGGGACACTGGTAGTCCCTGTGGCCTAGCCCTGGGACATGCAAGCTCGGGGTGACATTAATCACGGTCCCCCCTTCATCGATCGCCTGGATAATGGTTCTGCTTATCACCTCACTGGTTTCTAAAGGGGCAAAAGCCAGAGCCATTCAGAGACATCCTCAGTGTCTTTCATCTCTTTTCTCTCTCTCTCCTTCCTCTTTTGTTTATTAACAGTAGTGCATCTGAGCCTAAATCATCCTCTCCTCTCATAATAATGAGGAGACGTTATTGCTACAGAGTCCAATTCATGTTCCAGCCAAATCCCATGAAAAAAAATACATTTATAAAAAGCCAAGAACACAGTGGCTATTTATTAAAAAGCATTTTTTTCTACATTGTTTACATAATGGATCTGTTGCGTCGTAGGCTTACTATATCAGCGGTGGCATAAAGAGTACCCATCCATCTTTCTCGTCTCCTCCCCTTTTTCCACCTCTAATCTCCGCTCTCTCATCTCTCTTTGCAAGAGGAAGAAGGTTAGCCGAAATCTCCACAGATCAATTAGGAAGGGAACCTGCCCTTCAGAAGGAGGGAGGAGAAGAGAAAGGGAGTGGAAGGAGTGATGAGAGTATGAGTGAGGCAGAGGAGCGGTAGAGGTGATGAAGGGAGGGAAGAGGAGGGAGCAAAGGGCGGGATGGAAGATAGGAGTCGACGATGGATGGAGGACTGGGAGGAGTGAACGGAGAAGAGGACGATGTGACATTTGCATATCGGCGTAGCACCCCATAGCACCGCGCAGACTAGCCAATCTCACTAATAAGTCAGCCGCTAGTTGGCTAGTTTCCTGGTCTCCCCTCGGCTCTCTGCCCTAATAGGCCGTCTCCATGGGATGAGAGGCATCCGTGCTATTAGTATCTGTCAATCTGGCTGAAGGAGGCAAACTCTGGGGACCCTCAGGATCAGTGGTCCTTTGGGGGGACTTGGTGGACCCTCTAAAGCCCCAGGAGAGATGGCCTCTGGAAGTCCTGAGAGCTTAAACCCTGATCTTTGAGGATCTGTGTTTCAAGGGTTGAAACATTGCCTTTTCTTTTTTAGTCTCATAAAGTTTTGGGAGCCTGAGCTGAGCGGATTTATTTTGATCTGTATGTTACACACACTCACATTTAAATGCTGGTTCAGATTTAATATTACATGTGATGCCTTACAGTGCATTTCACATTCATCTTCACCTTATACATGTGAATGTATCACAGTCCCATGTCCACTTTTTGACTGACACGTGATCTCTGATTAGAGCAGCCCAGAAACAACTCACCTGCAGAACAGCACCTTAACTAACCTCACGCTGACACGCAGCGTTTCACTGTTTCTGGGCAGCGACCGAATCATTTCTGCCTCACACTTTGTTCGCTGTCAGACTGTGGGTGATGAGGATTCAGCTCAGGCTGATGAATGATATTCTGAATCACTGCAATTAAGCCAGCTCTCTCTCTCCTACTCCAAAAAAAAAAAAAAAAAAAAAAAGAGCCATTTTTAGACCTGAGTCATAATAATATGCTGTGTAGTTGGAAAATTAAAAACTACTGTGGGAGGGAACATCTTGCAGCTATGACCTTTAACTCCGCTAAAACACAAACTGAGAGTTATTTCTTGACTTCTGCTAAAGTAATACATATTTTTTGCCAAAACATAAATACACTGTGGATTTTTATTTTTTTTTAATCCAATGTATATGTTAATGACAGTACAGATTTGGTCCAACACGTTCTCTCCTCCTCAGGCAAAGTGTAGATGACACCAGGCAGTTTTCATATATGAATAGGGGGGCATTAAGTTGGGGATAATCATGTTCTGCTGCTAATTTAAGGTAATGACAGTATGAGTATGTGAGTGCATACGGTCTCCATCTCTTCCTCCCCCCACATCCCTCCCTTATGCATTGGTAATGAGGTGTAGGCTTATTGACTGAGGGTGGAGATATGATTATCTCTCCTCCCCTCCTCCATCCCTTCACCCCCCCTCCTCTACATTCTCTTACTCTCTCCCCACCCTGGCCATTCATCAGAAGAGGATAAGGCATGTTTGTTGCATGTATATTGATTTGTGCTGATTGTAAGAAAGCAGGGAGACTCATTACGCATCAGAGATGGAGGAAGAGACACAGGGATCCCACCAGGGGCCTGTTGGTGTCTCTGCAGGCCTGTACGGTCTCCAGCTTGGATGATCCACTCGAGTTTCTTCTCTGGATGAATCCTTACACAGAGGATCAGCCCTCAAACGAGTTGGAAAAATATACTGTTAATAGTTTTGTTTTTTTTTTGCTGCGAGGCTGCTGGGCGAGGATGTGGTTGAGGACCTTCCCACAAGAGGGTGCCTCATTTTTAGCACCTTCTGGACGTGATATGACTGTATCAGGGTCACTCAATCTTCATTCTTCCTTTCTAATTTCTTCTGTCGTATTCATCCTTAGTATAAAAACATGACTTCCTTATTTAACCAATCACAGGCCCCCATAAATGTTTTGATGTTGCATCTGAAGAACTGATTAATGTCCTTTTTAAAAGTAAAACTAAATTACTTGTCCACTGGAACTTTTCACAGTGAACATAGGATATATTCACACGTTTTGTCTTTTTTTTTTTTTTAACCTTCCTGCACCTAATGGAAGGCTTACCACTTGGCATAATATGTGGCACACTATAGTCCTATAATGCATGCTTCATCTTATCAGTCTGACCCAACAACCTGCAAACTGGGAGGAATCACAGCACTTGAAAACTATCAGAGCGTTCAAAACATCCTACAGAAGTGCATTTGTTGCTCGTATTGTGGCTATATGAAGAGTTGGGTCACTTCCACTCGGGCTAATGAGTTTGCTGGCAGCGTCGTTCTGTGTCTAATGACATCGTTGACACTGATGCTACATATTGTGTCACAGGCCTCTGGCAGTCACTCAGCAGCTGATGTCCTCACTTTGCCACCGGGGGCACACCGCCTGGCATGGTAGACTGACGGTTTTGGCAGGCCCCTGAGTAACCCGCTGCTACTGTGGCACAGTTTGCAGGACACATCAATTTGTTCCCCGCCATTGTGAGAGACGATCTCTCTGGCGTCGATCCAGAGCTCGCCGCCTCGGCCTCATCTGCATATCTTTGTTATCTGGTGCTGGTTCTGAGGGAAGAGAAAGGTAGAGAGGAAAGAAAGACAGAGGGATGACGAGTTGCACCTCGCCATCTGGGCTCTGTTTCTTCAACGGCCACAAATTAAAACTCAACCTGTATGGAGAGAAGAGGGGGGAAAAATAGAATTGTCAAAAGGCAACAATACTTCTAATCTCTTTCTCCCTCTGTGCGTTTTCAAAAGGGGGGGTGGGGGGTGTGGGGGGGGAGAAGAAAGGCGCTTTAATAATTAGAGGGATAGAAAGCTCAAACAGATGAAACAATGTCCCCCTCCTTTTTTTCTCCCCCTATCGTCTGTAATGACTCGAGCGCTGATGGAGAGGGCTCTTTGAGGATGACATTCAAATGCTGACATTTGAATTATGTCTGTTTATCAGAGGGAGAATGGCCCGCCCGCTTTTGTTGTGCCTCCTTCTGTGCACAGGCTCGCTGGTTGCAGGTACTCAAGCTGGCGGGTTCATTTCAGTCACACATAGCTACGCGCGCACACATGCAACACATGCGAACACACACAAGCACACACACACACACACACAAATGTAATGCATAATGGCTCATAGGAATCCTGAAGGGGGCAATTTTAGGTGGTTTTGTAAAAGTGCGGGAGAGAGCAGAGACAGTGTACACTAAAAACTTTAATGGGTTTTATTTCAAGCATTTACAGCGGAAGAGCCATCAAATTGTAACAACCAACATAAAATCACTCATCGTCACTAATCCCCGACTGTATTGCCAGTTTATCTGCATGGCTTATTTTCTCGTGAGAACAAGCACGGACACCATTTTGTGGCAAAAATGCTAAATTCCATCACAATCCATGTTAACCTTCAGGAAGCATCATACACTTAAGGGAGATAAAATTTGCATGGGGAAGATTTATTGTCTATCAGTAAATGGGCTGCAATGCAAAACAAAGGCCACTCCATAGTGGTGTGGTCCCTCCTCGGCGGCTTGTCAAAGTTGGGATCTAAAATCGGGACGATCCATCACGTTGGCACATGAAAAATTATGGAATTCACCCCGAGGAAATGTATTCACGGGACGCAGGTGTAAATGGCTGTTTAACAAAGGCATTCAGAAGTCAGCGGTAAACGCAGGTCTGCAAGGTGTGCAAAACCGAGGGGAAGGTAGGAGAGGGGAGGCGAGGGAGGCAGAGAGCGAGGAGGGGAGAGAATACTGCAGCCTCCAATTATCAAGCTCACCATCTGAGGGTTGTTTCACTGCTGTACTCCCCCTGCATATTACATATCACAAGTGAAATATTTAAACAAGAATACATATTGAAACGATCAGCAGGCTGGTTTGATTGTCAAAAGGAGCCCTGCTGAAGCTGCTGGGAGAGAAGTGGAAGGCAATTATCTACATTTCTCCATTAATTATTGCAAGAGAGTTTTAATGTTCTGTGAATGTACAATGTGCCTGTGAGGCCATCAGAGTGTAGTATGAACAGCAGTTTGTGTATACCTTTGGTCAGTGTGGTATGATTATAATATATGCATATTTATATGTGAGCAGGCTATACCTCAATGTGTTAGCACGTGTGCACAAGGAATATGTGTAACTTTTGGGCAGTTTGTTCATATGATGTCTGATCATTGCCAGTTTTTTTTTATCTCTCCACTGAACAGTCATTTTTGAAAGTAGCAGATTGGTTTAATCTGATTTTCACTGATTTAATGTGCATCCCTGTGCATCCAAAGTGTTGCTGTGCTTCCAGCTGCTGCACAACAACGGCCACCACAGTTTACAGGAAACATTGTCTTTCTCCTGGTAAAATGAAGAGAAAATGCAAACTCCCTGCTGATTTTCCCTCCAAGTATTTAAACAGCCACTTCAGGGATTTAGCATTGCACTTCCATAAAAGTGGAGACTTACAGGGAGATATATTTAAAAAAGAATTAATGCATCAGTTTCTGTGGCTTTCTAACTTTTAGTCCTGAATTTCAGTTCAGCTTCAGAAATCCTACACTTCCCATGATGCAGCTTAGCAGTGTCTTTAATTAGATCCTCTGTCTGGTGATTACCCAGATAATATCCCCAAACACAGTAGACCTTTGATGTGTCATCTCCAAACCCAAGTGGCGATGACCTGATAAAGCTCCTCCAGAGCCACAGATGTCATCACACAACTGTTTCACAGGGTGAAGCATGTTTGCAATTGCAATATTCGATGTATCTGTTGCATGCAAGCATGTGTATTGTTTGCAAGCAAAAGCCTGGGCTTTGTCACTGAACACACTGTATTTTGCATGTTATGGAAGTTGTATTTATAAAACAATTTAAGTATTTCTGTATGTATGCATGCACATTATGTCTTTGCATGTGTGTTTTTCATCCCCCTGCACACTCACCATGAGAACCTGTATGCAAATCCCTCTCCCCTCTGGTGGATGAGCTGTATGATCACCATATTGGCATGTGAAAATAATATAGATTGGGAACGTGAGAGGGAGACCAAGTGGAAAATGAGATGATTGCTAGAGTATGCTCTGCCCGATAAACTGAAATTGCATTTGTCTCAGTGCTTGCAGGAGCCAGTCCATATAAATGTTTAGATGTTGAAACTCCTTAAGGTGGATGTTGATATTCGTCACACAGAAAAATAAGGAAATCCTACAGAACATTGGTAATTTTTATGAACTGAGGCTTTTGACCAACACTCTCTAATTGCTGATTTGATTTAAAAGCATTTTCACTGGGTTGTTCTTTAGCAGTTTTATTCCGATCTTAAGGTGAAAGGTCATGTTTAGATCCTCTCTGTGCCTCTCTCGGGTAAAGCATTGTTCAAATTCAGTGTTTCCCAGCAGGCCTGAAGGCCCAGCGTGCACTGAGTGCCGCCTCATGTTCAGGGTCTTTCAGGACGGTGGGGGAGCCTCGCTCACCAGTGTGGAGTGGACAACAGCTAAAGACACTGCCAAGGTATTTACAGTTCAGCTGACGTCACTCAAAGAGCTTATAACTTTTATATTGTGCAGTATTTTATATTTCTCTCTCAGGCCTTTTTATGGTCCACGTGGATAAAACAATGACACAATGAGATATTCTGTGTGCAAGTATCGTGGAATTTGAATCAAAGATTCGATGCAGTGCTGTGACTGACAGCAGCTTTGTCGTCCAACACATAAGGTGTAATGTGTCATTTCCAAACAAACAACCCCTTCTCTTACAGGTTAGGGTCAAGCTCAGCTAAGGTCAAGGCCCCCGTACAACACGAGGGTTGTTGAAAACACACAACAGCCCCTTTGTTCTGGGAGTTCCTGCTTGACTGAACACGCTTTGGGTTGAGACTGCTGTTTTCATTTAGTTGTTGCTTCTGGGGCAGTTTTTTTTTTCTCTTTTCCCTTACTCCTCCCTAGATTTCATCGCCCATACACTGGGAGATGATTTTGTGAATGAAACCATGCATATCCTCACAGCCTTTATGATGGTAATGACTAGCAGTGGAGGAACAATGGAGGGAGAATGCTGGGATTCAGGGGTTATGGTTGTGAGAAATAGAGGAGGTGCGTGTGAGTGTCACCGATGGGTAAAAACCTCAGATCTCCCAAATGTCAACTCATAAAGAAAACAGTTTGTCTTTTACCTCGGTGGCAAATTATTTTTGACAGGTTCTAATTGTTCTCATAACAAATACAAAAACAAATAGTTTCATCAGCCCAGACAGAAAAATTAAGGTTTGTATAGCTCAAGTAGAATTTTTGTGAGTGACCTTGTGCAGGTTGTGAAAGAGTCTGCAAACGTCAGAGTACCGAGTGCATCATACATCATTAAAACTTCTGACTGAGTATCTGTAATATTTTAGAGATACTGCATGTTCATTCCATCATGAACGATGGGGCGACTGTGAGTCATCAAAGGTTTTGTACACAAGATTCACAGTACAGTGTACTGTATCTGTGTGCGAGTGTGTGGAAGTATCTGTATGTTTGTGCTTTGTAGCATCTTTTTGTGTCTGCATCTGTATGTGTGTATTAGAGGTCAGAGGTCATCGTTAGGCTTTCCCTGCCCTCCTTTTTTTTGTCATTCGCACTGCCCATCTGCCAGTGCCAAACCTCCCCTTCTTTGTGGCGTTTACATCCCAAGTTGCACAGCAGAAGATGTGTCAACACACAACACGCCCGGCGATGATCCCTTCACCATGGCAACGACAAACAAGGAAAAATTCCATTAGCGCAGGGTAAAGCGAGTGAGGAAGATAGATACAGAGAGAGAGAGAGAGAGTTGGCAGGAAGTCAAGAATGCCAAGCGTTCTGGCCGCCCCTGCACCCTGACAAAGGGCTCTGACAATTAGGATGAAAAATAAGCCTGCTGCCGGATGTTGTTCTCTGTTGGTTGCCATCCTTCAGGTGCCCTCCGCCAGAATGCTTACCGGTCAGTCCACCTTAAAACACATCATGAAATTAATCCTTGTCCTTCCACTGCAGAGGTAAGAACGTTACAGGGAGACTGATAACATTTCAAGGTAAAGTCTTTTCTCATAAAACGCAGATCTTTACAGATCTTTATGGTTGACCTGTGAGTCAGCCTACGGCTACATCTTCTGGTGCATCCATGCATTTTAGTTTCTGGCAAGTAGTTTGGAATAAACTTGATATGCAGAATGAACAGTAAGGCCCCAAATGTAGGTTTGGTTCTTCTATCCTTTTTTTACACAATTTATTGACTTTTCACAGAAAATTAATTGGAAAAAAAAAACTGACGGGTTAAATTGATGATGAAGTTAATTGTTAGTTGCAGCCTTGACTGTATTCCTATTAAGAATACATTTGAATCCATGTGCATATAATTAGTATGAAAAAGTATTCATCTGTTTATTGCTGCACAATGGTAAGACAACAATATTTAATAAGAAGTTCATGAGTAAATGCTTTGGGGGTTTTTTTGTATGAAATGCTCCAGACATCTGGCAGTGCTCCGTTCGACAGACGGTTTTCCTCGTGACACCGAGTGCGGCTGAAAATTGAGGGGCTGCAGCGGTTTAATCGTCATGTGATTGTTTGAGCATGTTACAGATTGTAGACACTTTGACACAGACCACACCAGCAGACTGAGACACACACACTCATACAGCCTTAAATGTACACAGACACACAACACATGCACGTTCACAGGTGTTCGTAGATATATACAGTGTGTGTACTGTATGTGAAGGTTTCTGCATGTGGAAGAAAGTTTCAGCAGCTCTTGCAAACAGGTTAGACTGATTCACCACGTCATTGATGTTGACATGCAAGATTAGCCAATCAACAAGCTGCAAATCCATCAACTGTAACCATATGCTAGAAATGCTAATCCCTCACAGTGGGTCAGCCACTCAAGGAACTGCAGCCATTATCGGCTTTAGCTTCATTTTATTAAATCACTCGCCACATCCCTGTTGTGTGTTAATGGGCTAATTTGTACTGACACCGAGCAAAGGATACAATCAATGATATGGTTTTATAAGGAGGCTTAATCAGATAACAACTTTCTTCTAATTAGAAGCAGGAGTCAAGCTGGAAGAGGAGACCAGACCTTTCTCTGCCTGTGCCCCGGTGCACCGTGGGAATGGAGGTTGGAGGTCAATTTCAAAATTAGTTAAGCTTGACGGGCTGCCACTGACCTGCACAGGTGCTCCCACTTCCCCTGCTGCTCTGCACTTCCTCCCGCCGACCCCGACACCCAGGGGTCACAGACATTGGGCCCCAGTTTCCATGCCTCCCCCATCGCCACCTCCTCCACCCAACTCCCCATGCCCAGTCTGGATCCATTAGCAGAACCAGGACAAACCCCAGGCCTGCTGAGAAGACCAAAGTCTACCATAGGGCTAATGCAAAGCTTAAGCACATTCAGCAGAAGAACATATTGAGGCTAAGTGTTTGCACACCTTGAACTGTAGGTATGCATTGCTCAGTGACCTGTGTTGTTGCTTAAGTTCTTGGCACGCAACTGCAGCTTGGTAAACCCAGTCCTGAAGAATATCTTTGTTTTGCAACTGATCAAATATCAACTGCTGGCGAGTTTAAGAGTTAAGTCTGCTTTTACACATACACATGAAAACAAATTTCCCTCCCTCCCTTCCCTTCACCTCCTCTTGCCCTGCCGTCTGTACTCTCAGTATGGTTTTTTGGAGGGGGGGCTGGTTGTTATTGGCGCGTCCGACCGAGAGACGAGAAGCTAGGCCGTTGTTTTTGAGCCCCGCTGCGGTGCGGCCTCCCGCTGCTTGGCCTGCCATGTGTAATTAAACATTTGGCCTCCACAATTACTCAGCAGTGTACACATGCCAGTGTCGGGCCTTGTGGAATATGCATTTCAAAGAGCACCAATTCCCTTAAAAGTGCTGAACTGACAGCAGCAAGGAGGGGAGAACCCATGGGGTGGGGCAGGAGGGGTTGAAGGAGAAAAGGGGAGAAAGGAGGAGGATAAGATATGGGGTGGGTGGGGGTTGGAGGGAGGCACAGGGATGGACTGATTAGAAAATAAATTAAAGTTGAAGTAGAACTTGAAAGTGGACCAGACCAGGGAGACATTGTATGAAAGGTTTTGGATGCAGCTAACATGCAAGCAATTCACCAATTCCCCTTTTATCCTCTTTGTTACATAAAAAATATTTTGTAGAAGTATAAAATTTATCATGCTCACCATCTTAGTTTAGCATGTTGGCATGCACTAATTAGCACTGAACACTGAAGTACAGCAGAGGCAGATGGGAATATTTTGGTCACGAATGCAAGTATTATTTCTGATCTGATGACGGGAAAAAGTCAGAAAGATTCATCCTTTAACAACCGTGCTGTGAGGATAGTTGCAATCCATCAAATAGCTGTTGAGATATTTCAGTTTTGACCACAGTTGTGGACTGACCAACTGACTGAATAACCAGTTAAGCATACACTGGATGGCTGTCCTGTGGTGTTACCCCCCTTAGGCCCCACCTCTGCACAGTGCATCTCCTGGTCTGTGTGTGTTTTGCTTGTGTGCATGACAAATGTGAGTGAAGTACAACTATTTCTTATGTTTGATAAACACCAGTGGGTTGTAATCAATTGTGTTCATATGCATGTGCACAAAATGAAACTCACGCTTTCCAGCAGCAACAACTGTGGGGACCAATCCAGACAATATATGGATGTGATAGCACCCCTCAGTCCCGTATAATTTAAAACAATGATTATCTAGTCTCTCAGTCATGGTTTAGTTCATAATCTGGACTGATGCATAAAGGAAAGCAATGACATTGGCAATGTCTCAGACCTCTCAGATCTCTTGTACATCTCTCAGTAAATAATAACCATCAAGTATTCAACCAAGCCATAGGATATATTGTATTTTATATGTGAAAATGTTTTGCATAGATCACGGGTCAGGTGGGAAGGCCCGCTAGCAGAATTTTGCTTAGGGCCCCATGGAGGTCAGGACCGGCGCTGAACAGAGAGGCCTGTGCAAGGCCTGAACTTGCGCTCATGTAAGTAATAAGCATGGAAGAAATCAATAACTAAAGAAAACAATTAATACAAGAGAGCATGTAAAATGCGGATCCTGGTGGATCCCAAAAACCTTTGCTACTTGTGAGTTAAAAAAAATATAAGCAATTAATTGTCTGATATGTGGTGTCACGTAAAGAGAATACAGGAGTCAGTGTGATGGGTTACTTTAGCTTGTTTCTTATGCAATTTCGCTTGTTTAAGGAATTTTTATAGACCATTAATATCCAGAAACATGACCGAAAAAGGAAGGTTCAGTTCTGCTTCCTTTATGCACATAGAAATCAGTCCCCTGTTCACACTAATCTATTGCTACTGATTTAGAAGCACCGGATACTATCATTCAAAGAAAATCTAAACTCCACTTCTCAGGTTTCATCATTTTATTGTTGTCTTTATTCTTGTTTGAGGACAGACTGATTTCCAGGAAAGATGTTGCCAGAAGTGTACCACTGCTAAGAATGTTAATTTTGCAGATTTGGAATCTATTTTCAGAAAATCCATTTTAAATGACCCTCAGGGATCTTGACGGAGCTGTCACACACCCTTCCACTTTGTGTAACACAGTCAGAGCTTCCCAGAGACACTAAAGCTCTTCATGAAATGAGAAACCAGCAGCTCGGTCTTCAGCAACAGCACCCAGACAAATACAACACCCGCTGCAAACACCGTATCGTGACTTGAGGAACAGTACGTTAGCATCCAGCTGTCACTCAGACTTGAAATACCTCAGCATTCTGCCTCTCTCAGAAAATAAAACCCCTTTCCCTTCCCCTCCAGTTTGCCAAAACATGTGAATCTGCCACTTCTCTCTTATTGATAAGCTTTGACAAAAGTGTAAAGTCAGTGCAATAATGCAATAAGCTGAGGCAAACAGAGAGCAGAAAGACAGACAGGGGAAGAAGTTGGATTTCGAGGATGTGTGTGTGTGTGCACCTCTTTCAGCTGCATGTGTGTGCAGTGAGAATGAGAGGAGACTAAGCTCCCCATTTCTCTGAGAAAAAAAAAAAAACAGCACACAAACACTCATCCTCTAGAGTCCCCTGTGAACAATGTGGATTTTAAAAGGAGAAACCTCTCTGCCAGCCCCTTGTCAGCAGTGAAAGCTACCAACACGTCGCAGAGACGTTGGCAGCACCACCTGCCTGTGAGGCCCCAGTATCCCCTCCTCAGCCTCTTGTGTGCCATAGAGGTGCCTGTGTCCATGTCCCCCTATTGTAGCGTGGACTAGAGGGGGTATTGTGAACCTTGTCAACGGCGCTGCCATCTCCGTGCCAGCTGGCCGGGTGTGAGCGGCGAAGGGGGCGAGGGAGGGCCGAACAATGCAAAGATCTGTGCACAATGGGCAGCCGTGGAAAGGCAGCATTGTTCCGCCATGATCGGCCATGCCAGCTTCCTCGTGCCGACACCACACAAAAGCGACAACTCGTTAAAGTGGGCTACCTCGGGTCACATTTCATCCAGAAGCACTGGTTCATATTTGAGAAATGTGCTGGAGATGTAAAGCAAGGTGCACCTTTTCATCGACATGGTTTCCATTTTCTCACTTCTTCTTCTCTTAAATGTCCACATGTGCACGCAGATATGCCCTCGCCCTGCAGCCTTAACCAGCCCCAAAGTCCCTCTTTTGAAATCAAAGAGCGAAGGAAGGGGAGGAGTGGCTTTAAGGGAACGTCTGGAATCCATCTGAGATTGAGAAATCCGACCATCATGGTTGGATCCAATTGAATGAGGCAGGCCTGAGTAACACTCTCCGACACGGCCTTTCTCTCCCTCTAACACCCCAGCCATGTGGTCCCAGGGCCCTGCCAGGAAAGCATGTCACAGCTCATCACAGTTGCAAATGAATATTCATGCAGCGGAGGGCGCCTGTGTGTAAAGTATTTACGTGTGTGCCTGCTTTTAGTGCGACAAAGACGGAAAAAAAAAAATACACATGAGTACGTGTGTGTGTGTACTGTAGGATGGAGGGTTTTTTGCAGGATCTTGTAAAAGTGATTCCCCAGCAGACTCCCAGGATGCAGCCACAGGCCTCTGCTTCCGACATGGTTGCTGCTTGTAACATGCGGCGAGGCTCCCACTGGCTTGCTGGCCAAACACAGCCTGAGTAAGAGTCAGTGTTGGCTGGAATGTGAGGTCTCACACACTGTCTGGATGCGGAGACGCACACACACATATACGAGTATACGCACACATGTACACACACGTGCAAGCTGCCAAAACTCCACAGATGTCCTGGCTGTTGCTGCATGTGAGTCGGTGCGAGCCGAGCTCTTTGATGGCGAGGTCTGGTGCGAGGTTTGGGGTGCGAGGACTGAAATGCAAGGCAGGTGCACTGTCACATTTGGCTTCCAGGACATTCTGATGCCCAGATTGGCCCCTGACCTCTCAAACAACAGCCAGCCTGCCATTTCGAGAACTGACACAGTGACGCAGTTCACTAAGAATTCAAAAAAGGCTTGGTGAGAATTTCAAAACCCACAAAACAAGTCTGTAAAATGATTTTTTTTTGTCTCCCAACTTCAAACTTTTGGACAAGTTCTCACCAAAATCCTACTAAAGTTGTCATACCAAACGACAACTCTGATATCACTGAACTAGTTGTTCCCACAGTGACTAGATTAGCATTGTGGGTAACATTGAGGGTGCAACTATGAATGTGAGAGGTGACATTTGTAACAGGATAACTTTCTGGGATCATGAATGTACTTTCAGGAGTGCAAGTTCACGCTGACTTTGGTGACTTTGGTGACATCTTGGATCATTTGATGGAAGAGGAGATCTGTGTAGTTCTGTGGACAACTCCCCAGAACTTTAGTTTATCCCTTTTTCTTTTTTTTTTTTTTTTAAATAAATGTCTCATCTTGTCCATTTAGTGTCCATCTCAGACATCAAACAGAGGTACACCTTTATTCAGTAGAAAAAAAATGCATCCCAGCCAATCTTGTCCTCTATTATGAGATGTTATTACCCTCAACATGACCTGCATTTTAGAAGGCAATCATTACAGAGGTGATGATAGTTATGACAATAAAGTAATTGCCCATACTATTCATTTTTGGACAATTGATTTTTAAAGATACTCAGCCTGAAAGGTGAAGCATGCAATGCAGTTATATAGATATAAAACTCAGCAACCCCTGGCTCGCAAGAAAGTGCAGCTTTATCACTTTTCTTCCAAAATAATGACCTGTGCCGATTAGAGTGTATTGGCTAATTGAGTAATTTAGCAACATTAAAGACAGTTCAGCTCAGGTAACTAAGAGTTTTAAAAACATTAAGGGCCATACACAGACGTGATTTCCTGTTATATTGTCAGTGCACAATATTTTGCACAGTATTCAATGCTTTCATGCGTCTATCATCCATCTCATGTGACATGAACTTTATGCTGACCTGAATCGACGGCTTGTGTGACAAGAAAACAAAATTCCACATGTTCCAGCATGGTTCACAAATACAGACTAGTAAACACATATTTCACTGTTTGAATCCAGTGACAAACGTATACAGCCAAATGGAAAGCAAGCCATTCTTATTTTTAATTGAAGTTTGGTCTCTTTGCATGATTCTGAGCTTCAGCCTGAGAACAATCAACCAGTAACTGAAAACACCTGTGTTGGTGTGTAAACCTTACACACTGTCGTTTGGAAAAATGCACTAAACATGAGAAACACTTGTTGAAAATGTACTTTTCTCTTTTGAGAGACAATAAAAAGACAATTTGAAGTAAGTGTCATTCATTTTGTATTATTATGTTTTTTGGATCCCAATTAGTTTCCATAAAAAGGCCACTAATCTTCCCAGTTCCACATGAGGACTTGAAATTTTTCTGAAATCAAATTTCATAAAAGCTGGTAAAGTGGTGAGATAATTCAATGTGTGTGTGTGTTTTTTTTGTTTTTTTTTTTCAGTTACACTTAATTTAAGGTCCAGTAACATGAAAAAAACGAGATCACTCCAACAGCAAGGTACAGTTTCTAATACTGGGTATTCTAATAGCTCAGAAGAAGCAAAAAGGCAACACTCCATCAAACACAATTTCTCAAATCTCATTCTAATGAGATTTAATGGGTATATTCATACAGCAAGATAGCCTCAAGCACACTTCTGTGCTCTCATAAAGATTTCCATTTGACAGCAGAAATGCATAATGCAGTTTAGATAGAGTGCTACCTTTTTGCTTCTTTATCACTTAAACAGGAACAAGATACGCCATTTGATTCTAGAAAATTCACATGCTAATGAACTGATTTTTTTTTTCCATATCGCTTCAAGAAAAAAACACCAAAAAAAAAAAGAAAAAAAAAGACACAAATCAACGACTTGACACTGTGGACTTTTGTTTTGCAATCTTCTGAACCCTTGTAATGAGATGACAAAAATAACACTTTCTGAGGTGCCTACAGCACAACAGTTACAAGAAGCATGGCAGAGTGTGAGAATGAAGACTCTGACGAAGCCTGGAGTACAGGTGTCAATGTGATTAATTGCACCGGGGAGGGGAATTAGCAGCCTGCTAATCAGGTCGACCAAACAAGGAGGGAAAATTAAGTTTTTAAAGTGTTAGTTTTTCTTACAATCATGGCCTGTTGGAACAGCAGAAGGAAGTTTGTTAATGGCTCATAAGTCCATCCCCGAGGACCGAATTATCCTGAAGGAAGCTCTCTGTTTGTAGAGTGCCAGCTCATATTTTGCAGAAGGGGCAAACACCCACACAGCGTCTAGTGTTGAAACAGCTTGGCTATTGGTAAACTGGCAGCTCACCCATGTGTGAAAATATATCTTTGTCATTGTCTGACTCACAAATAGACCTGGGTGAGGTATAGAAATCCCAGTCGAAACTACAAAATGTCGTAACTCTAATAAAAGAAAAACAAACTCCGAGGTCTGACCACACATACAACAGGAAGAGGACATCACGTCCAATCAGGTGTGGCGATTAATTTTCAAAGTTTTTGCTGCCCTTCATTTATGAAAACAACTGCTAAATAATGACTTTTGACATCAGGGTGATGAATGATAGAAAAACAAGCAGTGTCCCTGAGCTCAGGCACCTTTTTGAGATTTGGTGTGTGTTTGCATGCTCGCACCCGAAATGTGCGTGAGAACATCTGGCTTCGCCTGAAGAGAGGGCCAGTATCGGACCTGCAGACATTTGGGGTCAGTGAAAATGGCCTTTACTCCTGCCCCCTTTTCTCCACCCTCTGGCTGAACATTTAAATTTTCACTTCCTCCATCGAAAGGGTTTCGCTCCCTTCACACCTGCCAGTGCTTTGCCCTTGAATGTAGAAACATGATCTGCTGCTAACATGTGATTTTGTTCAGCGAAACAAGGCAAAAGTCATCAGTCAGGTACACTCTAAGGACACAATCAGAGCCTCTGATCATATGTAAATTTGGGTTCTTTCTGTTTGAAAAGTTTTGCTTTAAAACTATATTTTGTGAGTCAGGACCTGAAAGCAATCATTGAATACTGCAGCAGTAATCTATACTGCAAACCTGTAATCATTTCTTTCAGCCACGGACCTCTTCTACAAACAAATAAATTTATTACATGTTTGTTTATTTGTTGTTGATTTTTTTTTCTGTCATAGTGTCTCATTTTACACTGTGCTATTTGCAAAGACCAGAAATCTACTTTGGGGAGTCAGTGTGCTGAAGGTGCTGACCTAAAGCAAGTATAGTGTTTACCTTAATTTAAAATATTTCCGTGGATGCATTTGCTAATTAGCACAGACCCAAACAAAACCAGGAGTGGTCTGTTTCAACTACTATCCACAAGCAGAGGAACAGAAATCACCAAAGGCTAAAGAAATAACAGAGGAAAGCAAATACAAAGTTCCTGCTCTGTTTGTGTTAAATGTGAATGTCCGTATAAAGACCAGATTCCCTCCAATGCCATTTAAAACTGCATAAGAAAATAACAGTTCTTATCAATTTCTTGTTCATCTTCTTGCCAGAACCCTCCATGGAAGCAACAAACAAAGAGAAGCTGGCTGCACTTTAATATTTTAAACTCTATTGACTGCAAAATCTCAAAATGAATTGCAGGCCCTCAATCAACCACCTTCAAAGAAATTGATTACGTGAAATATTGATGCTTCATCAGGTGAGTGAAGGGTTTATTGATGCTGCATCAGGCTAAGGCAGGTTATAATTTTCTTTTCGAAGTACTCTGAAGCCACTCGCAAATTGTTAAGAAAAGTAGACTTGATTAATTCATTTAGTTTTTAACTTAATGTTTAGTTATATTTCATGTGTTTTGCTTCTTTGGGAAACCTAATGTAAAAGCGTTTGGGTGATTTATATGAGTTTCTCCTGGTTTTTTACATTAGAAGCTGAGTATTTGATATGTTTTTCAAAGAGTCCACGATGGTCACAAGAACATCTTTGCTGAACAACTTGGCAACAACTGAAAATATCGACCTCTCTGTGTACTTTTTGCTTTTATGATGACTTGATGCACCCAAAGCTGGTTACCTTTAAAGGAGGAGTACAACAAGCAGGTGGCAGACCAGAAAACACTCTTGAAGTGCATTTTGGAAGGAGCTGAAACACTAACTCATATCATAAAGTGCTCATGTGTCTTTTTGGATGAGTGTAGAAAGGTTTCCCATCCTACACTCAGATTAAAATGGCCACCCTGGGAATAGTTCTAATACCTCACTTCACAATAAGATTAGCCCGGCCATTGGGTTGTGTCACACCATTCAAACATACCAGCACACAGGCCGTGAATGAAACGTCTGAATCCCTTCACTGTCATTTGCTCCCCGCTTCCTGGCGAAGTTCCTCTCCAGCTCCACCCCTTCTCCTCTCTCAACCTCCGTTTTCTCTCTCTCTTCATTCAGCGTGGATTCATCCCTCTCCAACCACCACCCCACCCGCCCAACGGACTGTCTGTTAGAGCAAAAGGAGTTCCTTTTCTTTCCGAGAAGAAAGTCCAACAGGCGAAAGGAAGAGAGAGCGCGCAGGCAGGACATGAAACCTCTTTCCCAACCATCTCGCCCACCCAGGCCAAAGCCTCTCAACTCACAAGCCCTTCAGTGGGCATTTTCTTGCGCTGTGAATTCTTGTGCAGGTAAAGATTAGCAAAGAGCCCTCTGCAGCAAAGCATTCAATCACATTCAAGTAGGGCCCTGTATCAAATGCGCCCTCCACCTCCACCTACTTTAGGAGAGCAGGTCTTTCTTCTCGTCTCCCTTTTTACTCTCTTCTTCTCTCCTCTCTTTGGCTTGGTCAGACTGAATTGCCTTTGAAACAGGCATCTCTGCTCCCCCCTTCTCCCCTTCATCTCTTGTCAATCTGAGAAAGCCAGGAAATGAACGCTCTTTGTGGGATTAATTAATAGCTGGAGCTGGTCAGCGCGCTAGCAGAGCTGTAATTGCTACTCAGCAGAGGGAGGAGGAGGGAGGGAAGGGTGGTAGAAAAAAAAAAGTTTGGGTTGCAGTTTTTTTGAGAGCAGAGGGGGTGTTCCTGAGCGCTTTGAACTGAAGGGCTCTGCTGCAGTGGATTAAAGTGAGAAGAGAGAGATAGAGGAGGGAGGAGGGGGGCTTTGAAGTCTGCTGAGAGGTCTAGGAGAAGAAGAAGTGAAGTTGGGTGGTAGAAATTCTGTCTGGCAACATCAAACAGTGTTATCGCCCACTTTCACCTGTTGACACTCAAGGGTGAAGACACTAGACTCAGCAATGTGAGCTGCAAGGCTACACGTTCTTCTTCTTCTTCTTCTCTATCTCTTCGTTCTAGTATAAATATCTCCACTGAGGACGCTGAGATGAAGATTCATTTTGTTTGCGCGGTTCACAAGGGTTGATTCGTCTGCTCGCATCTGAAGTTATTTGGTTTATTTCCAGAGAAAATGCAACTGCTTTTTCACCTGAACTCAGGGGTCAGCCTGATGTGCGTACATGCATGTGCGCATATGAGTGTTTGTATCATTAGAATATTTTTTTTTTCCCACCCTACTCCCACACAGAGGCACATTCAAGCTCAAAGATTTTACTTAAGTGTGCGGTTGATTGTGAAAAAACTCATAAGGTCATCAACTGATTACTGAACAAGTTCACCTACTGAATTTCCACACTTTTATTCACAATGCAAGAGTTTAACTTATTAATTCTTTATAAGTTTATTCTTTAACAACACTGAGTAACAGAAACCGTAATATATTCTTGGCTGTCATACAATCAGGGCTGATTGTCTTTTGGTTAAAGGTTCAAGACAAAATAAAACACATGCAGCTGTAGATACAATTAATAAATGTGTCAATCACAAATGGGAGGAATGGCCTGAGACGGGAAACCTGTTAATTTTGCCTTCAAATTTTGGTAATAATTTTATTTTACTTAGCAAAAGCAGTTTATTCAGCTCACAGACATGATTATAAGGACTGTGGATTTTAATTAAAAGTTGCATTAAGAGTCAGTGATTCAGCAAAATAAAAAAAAATAAGAGAAAAGGGATCAATATATCTAAAATTATGCAGATAATTTTGTAGTTTCAATAGATTTTGGCCTGAATAACTGTTAAGTAAAAGCTTGTACCTACACACACATACACACACACACACACACTTCAGTCCACTCATGTTCACACCTCGTCGAAAAATGAAGGTTCATGTAAAAAAATTTTAAAACTTTGCAACTGGCCATTTTTTTTTCTTTTTCCTTTTCTTTTTTTCTTTTTTGCTGAATTGCCGAGTTGGTGTTGGAGCGCCCATGCGTACGGAGACTTAATCAACAATAATCTTTTCACTTCTGCAAGCGATTATTCAGCAGGGCCTTTGGTGAATGTGCTCTGATGCTGCACTTTCACATAGGAAAACACTTCTCTAACACACTTCTGTGCTTTGGGCTACGATTCTGTCTTTTTTTTTTCTTCGTTGTTTTAAAATCAGCTTTTAATAAAGGGAAAATATAGAATTCTGATCATTGTTAGTGAACTGTGAATGTATAATTAGATCATTTTCTGAATTGGCTCATATAAAGTAAAATAAGGATAAATGAGCACAAAGTTGTATTCATTTTCAAAGCATAATGTGATTTCCTCATACTGTTATTAATTAATTTTGAGATTTCTCTCAGTTTTGGTCATTTCTAAAGGTGAAAAATCATCAAAGATATTAAATAAACCATAAAAGTCACTAAAAAAAAATATAAATGAAAGTTTTATAACTTCAGTTTCAAGCCATTCTGCTTTGAAATTGTTAATCTTTGGTGGATACGTTTCCAAAGCCAAGGTCATTTGTGCAGCCTTTTATAGCCTCCAAGAGCTAAACAATTTGTTGAAACAAGTTGAAACCTTTTAAACTCAATGACAAAAGGAAAAAACAACCCTTAATAATTGGAAAATATAAAAAAAAAGACTTTTATAAGAGAGTCAAAAATAAAGCAAAATAAAATGTTTTCAACAAAAATAAACCAGGGAAAACACAGAATATGCAAAGTAAAATGGTTTTAACCCAAACCCCGTGAGCTGTAATATCACAGGCTATGAAAGACTGCAAACAAACAAACTTAATCCAGTCTTTTTCACATTTTAGGTAAACACGGGTTGCGATCATGCTGCTGCAGAAAATAAATAGATCAACTGTGTGCAGCTCATGGGAGTGGACAAGTGCAAATGAACACCCTTAAAGTCAAAAATATGCACTAGACGGAGAAATCACATGCATATCCAGTGAAGTGAGCCCACATTCACTCATCCATTATACTAGCCTGGCACATTTTAGACACACACACACACACACTGGACAGATAGTCGGTATCAAAATTCAGGAAAGAGAGAGATGTAGTGAGGTGGAGGTGGGGGTTGGCAGTCCGAGGAAAAGGAGTGATCCTTGATTTTTATGCAACGCCTGTTCAAAATTCAACTATCCTTGAGGCGCGCTTGTGCAACACTTTGCTGATGTCTGGAGGCCTGTAATTGTGCACACACATCAATTATGGATCGGGGCTCTGGTACTCCTCGCCTCATCCTCCACCGGCTCCAATCAGAGCAGAGGTCTGTAGCTGGTCGCGCTCCCCCGGTGCTTTTTTGGGGAGCAGTTTGATTACAGGTGTAGTACAAGCAGCCTTGTCATAGGCCAGTGGATGGAGGGGGTGTTTGGGAGGAATGTTGGTCCCCCTTCTCCTTCTTATACTCCTTTTCCTGCTTTCCTGTCCAGATGAGGGGCATGTTGGTGGGTGGGTGGGTGGGTGGGTGGAGGGAATTAGGGAGGAAGCAGTGGTGGTGGAGTGGGAGGGGGTGCGTCTGATTCGGCCATCACATCCAGCTAACAATTTCTGTCAGGTCCCTAGAGGTTCCCTAATGAGCCCCACCGACACGGCCGAAGGCGAGATCCCGACGCCGGCCCACTGAAGTGAGAAGCCAGAAGATCGGCACCTAGCAGCCTTGCAATTATTAATCAGACTTCACTCTTTTTTTTCTCTTCCCTTTTCACTCCCCTCTCTCTCTCTCTCTCTTTTCACCCACTCTCTCCTTTACTCTATTCATCAGTTAGTCAAAGTACAGTGGTCTTTACAGAACTACACACACAGATCCATTGGTTTAAAAAAAAAAAAAGACAGAGAAAAGATTGTTAAACCACTGTCACAAAAAAAAGAAAAACCCCAGTCTCTTACATTTAAGCAGGAAAGCAAAGGTGTCATGACAAAGAAAAAAATACAGTTTTCATTAAAGACCGACTCAGAAGCCCCTACATGTTACACATCTGATACAAAACGACCCAAGTGCTCCACTTATCCTCACATGGACTGAGATCTACATGGAAATACTTTTTTTTTCTTTTTACTTGAGCAAATCGATTTTGCTACTCCACCACATTTCAGAGGAAAATAATGCACTTTTTACACATTGCGCACTTTCTCTTTAGTCATTGGTTAATTTGCAGATTAAGATTTTACATGAAAACTTACACAAAAATTTAAAAAATTTAAATGAGCTTCTCTTGAACCAGCAGCTCATACATCCATGCATTAGTAATAATAATCCAATATTACATCATATAATTATATAACACTGACAGATCTCGCATAACAAGTACTTTTACATTACTTCCTTTTGAGAAGTACAAATTTCTGATAATACTTATACACTGTTGCTTAAACAAGATTTTGAATGATCTTTACTTGTAATAGAGTACTTTTATACAGTGGTACTGTTACTTTTACTCCAGTAAAAGATCTGAATACTTCCTCCACTACTGCAAAAGACCTCTATATAACTAACATTACAGTGGTCATATGTAGGAAAAAAGGGGTCAGACTAAAATAATAAATAAATAAAAATAAATAAATCGTTGTTAAACCAAATAAAAACAATTCCCTTTATTATTTTTATTTTTTGCAGCATTGATCACTTTTTTGTGGACAACTCTGTCGCAGACAGGTTGAAACATTAGGCTTATTAAATTTCTTCTGATTTGTTTTGATGATCTTCTGATCTTTTGTTTTAGTGGTGCAGTTTTTAATGTGGAACATCACTGTTTGTTTAGAGGATGTGCATTTTTGTACAACAGTACAAAATAAGTTTCGTTCCACCACTAAATTCTGTCTCATCATTCCTGAATCCCTTTTCCGGCATTTGTCTTCACATTTCTCGCACCTCTTCCTCCCTTTTCCACCGATACAGTGGGCACAGTGGTCTTTACAGCCCTCAAAGTAGAAATCCACCAGTTTAAAAAAAAAAAAAAAAAAAAGAGGAGACAAAGAGCAAGGGTCTGGGTGGCACTTTGAGCTAACACCCCCCTGTAGCCATTAAACAGGCCCATTAACAGCAGGATAATGTACAGGGTCTATTTTGTGTGAGCCCGGTTTGGGCTAACACACACACACACACATATGCAGACAGGCTCTCGCCCACACACACACATACACGCACTTTTATCCCTCTATGGAGGAAAAAAAGGGAAAGTTGCTTCTCTAAGTCTGGGCTGACTTGGCCTGAGGCGAAACCTGACCTTTGCACCACAAAGTTGAAAAGCTCTGTTCTCATTGGTTTGAGAAAAATGCCTCCAGAAGTAACATTTTTCCCTCTTCACATCTCATCTTTTCATCGGTTATTGTGTTTTTTTTTTCTCTTCTCTGCCCCCTTTCTTTCCTCCGCTGAGTGAAAACCTCCCTTAGCCTCCCCAGCCCACCCCCTCTGACCCCGACCCCCCCTTCCCCTCCCTCCCCTCCCGTCTACTTCCCTGACAGGCCCTGATGTTGCTGTAACATTTTTATCACCAGGCGGCTGCACACCTAGGAGCTGTGCAGGACGGAGCGTGTACTGTAGCTCGTGGGACGGAGGGGGAAGATTGAGTGTAAGTGCTCGCTAAACTGTGTTCCAGGTATTCCTCGGGAACTGCGGGGTCGCCGGTCCAGGGTCAAGTTCACAACCCTGCTAAGATGTGGATTGTTGACCCTGGCCTAGGTGAAATTATATATATTTTTCCCTTCAATGACGACTGAACAGCAGCCTCACAATAAATAGCATGAGTTGTTGTTTTGATCTGTTGGTTTGTCATAATATTGAAATGCTGGTGCAGTAGGTGTGACATGTTTCATGTTTATTGTCATTTGCATGTTTGCAGTTCTAATTTTGACTTTGATATTGTTTTTGCTGAATTTGAGTGAAGATAAATGTCTTCATTTGCTTTGGAGTTTTGCATACACAGGAAAAAATACAGTCATTTTTAGATGTTTAAATACCTGATGAGTCAGAATGAAAAAGGTGTAAAACATATTTTCAGGGCAGGGTTACCTTAAATTGCAACTGTTACCCTAATCACCAGTAATACTTTTTACAACCATCATTCACTAAATTAACTGATTATTAAAAATATTCTTTACACTTTGAATGACCAGAAACAAAAATCAAATTACTGCATCCCCGTTACTGATAATAAAATCAGTTTCTTTTAAAAATGCAAATGCATGTCTACACTGGATCAAACTCGCTTGTCTAACAAAAAAAAAAAAGGACATAATTTGCATGGAGTTTCACATATACAGGAAAAAAAAGCACAGTCATTTTAAATGTCTGATGATTCAAGCTGCAAAACACGCACCATGTACTTTCAGGGACGGGTTACTTTCACACTGTAATTGCTACCAGATCATTAGTATAACTGTTTATTCACTATCAGGCATTTTGTTCGTGGCTGCACATATTCTTTCACTGAAGAACAATTCTAATGATTTAAAAGAGCAGCTGTCATAAATAGTCAAAATAAAAACATGGCAGCCTTATGCCGCTGCCTTATCCCAGTTTACTATCCTATGCAAATATTTGAACTACATTAACACACACTTACAAAGTTAAATTGTGCAGTTCCACCCTCACTCACATCTGGAATAAGGTCCCTCACTACACTCACGTGTTAGCAGATAAACAAAGTTAAGTCTCCACAGGTAGGAGTAAATTCTTTGAAAATCTGATGAAGTCTGGTTGGGAAAGATTAACCGGAGAGAATCAAAAAAATAAAAATCTCTCTCTCCTTCATCTCTGGACTTTAACTTTGTGTTTCTGCTCTCTCTCTCTGCTGAGTGTTGATTGATGAGTGCAGACCTGACTGTGTTGTCAACAGACTGGGTCTTTCCTTAGGAGGAGGGAGAGAGAGGGAGGGAGAGAGAGAGAGGGAGAGAGAGAGAGAGAGAAACAGGGAGAGAAGGGGGGGAGAGGCCGCCTAATGAGAGCTGAAGACAATGCCAGTGTGATGAAAGAATAAAAGTCGCTCTGCTGGGATTCAGAATTAGAGGCAGAAATTGATGCTGCAAGTGAATCTAAAGAGCGAAGGAGAGTGAAAATTAGGCCACTTGCTTTAATAGTGTGCTTGTGCATCAGCTAAAATGTTCTGTTAGGGCCTCAAAGGGACACGTGCACGGCAGTTAGTTCAACCTCAGCGACCAGTGCGTTCCTGATGCTCCCGACCTGCTTTGTATCATCAGTAACATGCACTTTATATTAGATTTTTAAATCAATTACCAGGAGCTTTATCCACAAAGTGTAATACGTACATGATAAATGCTCATCTGCAGGGCTGTAATGATGTGAACAAACATTCGAGACACTTTTAAAGTTCTAGTTGTATTTCGAAGTGTAAGTTAGTGGAGGAGTAACAGCTGTGAGAAAGGTGAGCTGTGAGCAGAGCAGAGAGAAAGAGAGGAAATGTGAAGAATAAGAAGTAGGCCATCCACTCCAACTGCTTGGCTTACACTTTCATCTACAGCAAATATATTATGGCCTGCATGATTGCCTAGACAATAAGGCAAAATGATTAGTTGGAAAGATGACAGTTTCAAGCTGCTGCACATTTAATTGGCTTTTTTTAAAAAACCTGGAATCATTCTTAAATAAATAAGCCTGTGTGCAAAAATGGAGACCTTGGGCTAAATCTTAAAATATGAACATTTGGATGAAGTTGTGGCTCAGTTATTTAACATGTTCAGCAGCATTAAACAGCATTGAACACGCCTAAATTTTTTTTTAACTGGCTCACAATATATTAACATAGCACCAGTGCAGTTCTGGCTTAACTAACTGTAACATTCATGGTAATGTTGGGTTATTTAGCCAAGCTAAACGTTGGTATTGTTGTGAATTGTTATGATCAAAGTTACTTACTAATGTTACCAATGTTACTAACAATATCTTAGATTGGGTGAATGATTTAATCCAGTATCGTACATGGGCCCAAACTCTGACCTATTGATTTTTTAGTGAGTGATAAACAGGCCATGAAAAGACACATATAAATGAACATATACAATTTTATGATGCAAAACTGTTTGTTTTACAGCTCCCAGAAAAAAACAAACACTTTTTTGAATATTGCAACCTGTGGCTCATCAACACGAAGTAGACCACAAGAAAAAATGGTAAAATTGTTTTTGGTTTAGGGACACAAAATCGTGATGATTTGTCCTTTTTTCTTATAGATTTTTAAATGGAATTCCCTTTAAAAGAATATAAACAAATTATCTTCAAAATATGTTAAAAAAAATTAAAAAAAAATTATATATATAAATTATATATATATATATATATATATATATATATATATATATATATATATATATATATATATATATATATGAATCTCAAGCGTACCTGTTTTCTTAAATAAGAATACAGTGAAACCTCTGTGACCTCTCACTCAGGAGGAGAGGAACTATTTTTCGGTGTTGGACTGAGGGTCTAATTGCTAACAAAAGTCTTAGTGTTTTTTTGAAAACCACTGGTAAAATTTGCAGCTCTCATATTTTCTGTTTGCAAAAATATACAATACTAATTTTCCTTTTTTTTTTCTTTTTGACTTTAATATTATACCAGGAAACACAGTGTCACTAATGAACCAAATACCCACAATTCACTGATTTCTCTAACAACTCACACATGTGAAACAAAACTTTCTCCTCATCACAAAACTCCGTCCTGGTGAGACACAGTTTCATCCTTTAATAGGAAATCAAAGTGCAGTACCATGCATGATAAATATGTAAATATAGGGCTGCACAGAGAACATTTCAGGTGTGTGAGTGTGTGTGTGAGCCGGGGTGTGTGAGAGAAGAGGGTGGAATTGGGTTTGTGTTGACAAGGAAGATATTGTGTATTGGTTTGTGTTGTTTCTGTGGGTTTGTGCATGTGTGTGTGTGTGCTCATGGGGTGAGTGATGGAGAGGGGTGAGGAGAAGGTGCTGTTGTTGGGTGGGTGAGGGGGGGTTTGGGTGGTAGCCCCGCTGTTTGGCCATACGCTCCTGCCTTCTCTTGCCTTTTCAGCCTGGCTGACCAGAGAGCTCATTTGCATTAGCGGTGTGTGTGTGGGGTGAAGGAGGGAGGGGGGGTTGGATTTCGCTCGAGGCCTGTCTACTCTTCAAGGCAGTAGACTGGTGTGTGTGTATGTGTGTGTGTGTGTGGCAGCATGGAGGGGGGGGGAAATCGTGCACTGGCAGAGAGGACGTGTCACATCCATGTAGCCCTTGCTAATCAGGGCCGGCTTGAGCCGCGGCCAACTAGCCGAGGCTCTTCCACACCATGTGAAGAAATGCAGATAATGGCGCACACTACGGAGAGAGCATGCTGGGAAAACGCTACATACATGTAGGGGTGAGAGCTGCTGGTGGGTTAGCTCAGAGTTCAGCATATGGGGTGGTATAGTGTGTGTGTGCGTGCGTGGAAAGGCCACAAGCTCACGTGCACTTATGGCCACGCTCTGACAATCTACCAGCAGCTCTTTTCCATTGCAAATCCTCAGTCATTTGGTGAAGTGCTAGTGACCCCTATGGGCAAGATGCTGTGATTTTTGGCTATTTAGGATGTGCATGGCTGAATTTGCACTAACCCAGTGGAAAAAAAGAAGCATGCACATGCCATGTAAAACCTTTCCAGCTAGAGCCAGGAATTGGAATGTTGAAATCACTCTGCAAAGTGGAGGAGAAATGTAGAAATCTGATTCTGATTTCATTTCCTTGCATCTTAAAGCACTCCACATTGTTTTTTTTTCTGAAGATTTTTAGGGTAACATTACCAAAAAACAACCATGCAACATTATGTTAAAAAGAAATCGAAGATAGAAATCTTTGCATGCTGTTTCTGGTTTGGATTCCTCGGTGTTTGAATGCTGGATATCTTGAGCACCCAGACACTGAGGAAGACATGAGATAAACCTAAAAAGAGTGACCACAACTGACCCTTTAAAACTGGTGAACACTGACAAACCTGGCAACGCAAAGAAAACAGAGAACAACAGGCAGAGACAGAGCAGCACAGACAGAAGGAGCAAATTCTTTACCATCATAAAACTGAAAAACCAAGTGATCCACCCGCTCTAAGACCAAAACTAAATCTAATAATTAGTTGTCAGGGAAAAACTGATGTCGCTACAGAGGCAGAACACATTAAACTGCATTGAGAGACTCCTCTTTTGTTGCTTTTCTTCCAAGATTCTCATGAAAACCATTAGGTTCAGTTATATTTCCGTTGATATTCTTTTAGTCACATTTTTAATGATTTACTTGCATGGAATTGTTTATGTTTCAGTGTAACCTAGTGTGGAAATGTGCAAACCATTTGTTGCCTTTTCATTCTACATTCTGAAGTATTATAGTCGCATTTTAACCCTTGCACCACCTTCTGTACTTACTTATGGTCATGCCAATAAAGCAATTTTGAATTTGAATGGGAGTGTGTATGTGAGACGGGGGGAGAGAGAGAGAGAGAGAGAGAGGAGGAGGAGGAGGGAGGAAGGATTGTGACAGCAGCAGTATCTGCGGTGAACAGCACCCTCCTCCCCTCCCTTCACCTCCTAATTCACCTCCCTCAGGTCTTCGGAAAAGAGGACTTTGCCTGAGCCGAAACCTGCCGCTCTTATTCCATCATCCTCTACAAACAAAAAGCAGCCGAGCGAGAGACACAGCAAGTGAAGGAGAGAGATAGAGAGGGAGGGAGGGGACAGAGTAAACCACAGGGGGAGATTTAGCCCGGTGGGTTCAGATTTTGAAGCGACCCCTGTGCTGTTTGTCTTAGCCCTCGTGGTGGCAAACGGGCGGCGAGCAGATGTGGCAAACACACACACACCCACCCAAGTCTTCTAAACCCGCCTGATCTGCATCTTAACTTAAGGAAAATATAATGTATTCCAAAGGCAGAAAAAAAATAATATGACACAAAGGGATGATAAATAGGAGGATGAGGCCTGTAATAAGCTAAAGAGGCTACATGGATAATAACCCCGAGTAGGAGATGTGGAGACCCGGGCCTATATGTTTCTCCTTTGCCCGCTCGGGATCTCTAATCCTGGGCTTTGAGAGGGGGATGCAAGGGGAAGGGGCTGAGGTTGAAGTTAGTGTAAGATGCATTAGTGTCTTCTACACATGTGCGCCCTAATCCCTGCTCTCCAGCTTTTTCTGAGCTGCTTTTGTATTTCATTTTTACCTCCCTACCCTCCCCTCCTTGCCCTCCATCCTCTTTTCTCTCCTCCACTCCTACTCTCCTCTCCTCTCCTCTCCTCTCCTCTCTCTCTTGACCAGTTAAATCCCGACGGGGCCGGCGGAGTGACAGGCCCCATTCAGCGGTGTGCTGGGGGTGACAGCTGGTGAGAGGCCCGTGTGAAAGAGCGCTGCCCCCATGATGCCTCCACCACCCCTCCTCTTACCGTACACACACACATATACACACAGCTAAGGCAGGAAGACCGAAGGGCTGGGCAGCAGCTGAGCCGTCTCTGCCCCGTCATCCCCCTGGTGCCCTTTCCCCCCCTCTGAGTCTCATCGGACACTCCAAGAATGGTCCCCAGCACAAGAAAAAACAGATAGTTGCCATTTTGTCAGTATCAAGCTATGGTTAATTTTTTGGTTTCGGTGACTTGTTTGGTGCTACATGGTCACAGAGAGCACCTGTCAGTCAAATGGGTATCTGTTCTGCGATTCCTGCTCATGTTAAAGCTGGACTATATAAGAAATTACTTGTTCTTCTTCTCACAAGCAAAGGGTTGAAATGATAACTAATAAAATACAACTTCAATCCATTTAATACAACCTTTTACACTTGTAATTTCTTTTGAATAGACCTTCTGGTATTCATTTTCAAAATAAAATCTGAATTTATTTGTGTACATTTCAAATGTATAAAGATAATTCTGTTTTTCTTCACCTTGGATCTTATTTTTGCACATTTGAAATATAAAGGGAACCTGATACATTCATTATTCAAATTTAAGAAAAACTGTGTTAGGAGCAAAAATAAATGCTTTTGACAACTGGGTGGACACTTTTGGTAACACTGGAGCACCAAAACACATTTATTTGTGTAAAAATGTCAAGGATTGTGACTTCAGCCGTCATTTACAGTAACCTGGAACATTTTTAACTTGCTTGGTGGATTTCAACGAGGCTCCACAGTATCCAGCTACTTGATCCAACTGCCCTCCCTAAAGTACAGTAGTTGGTCCGCTCTCAGCACGGCTCTCTAGTCGGTTCAGTTCATTAACAAGGGGGAGCTTGTGTTGCTCTGAGGCCTGTAGTATTGTGTGTGTCTGAGTGAGGACTGATGAGATAGACCTACAGGAGTGTGTCTGAGTGAGTGAGTGTGTGTGTGTAGGTGTGTATGTGTGTGTGTGTGTGTGTGTGTGTGTGTGTGAGGCCCGTCTGGTGCTGCCCTCATGTCGTCCATGACAGCATGTTCTTTCTCTGCCCCCAGCTTGCTTGCGTTGCCTCGTGTCCATCAATCTGTGCGTGTGCCCTCACCTGCACCTGTTTATGTGTGTGTGTATGCATCCCTCCTTTCATGTGTGTATGTGTGTGTGTGTTGCCACCAACATTACGGCCTGTGTGTGTTTCCCTGCCCGCCTGCCTAACGAGGGTCCCTAGTCCATATGTGACTTCCTCATTAACGGGCCCACATGACAGGGACAGAGGCGCTGGCCGCTGGCCCAGAGCAGGGCTGACACCACCGGACCCCCAGACGCTAGCGGGACCATGTGTGTGTGTGGTGTGTGTGTATGTGTGTGTGTGCTCGGCCACAGATGCCCTAACCATGTGGCCCCCTGTTCTCTCTTCCAGTTAGGACCACTAATTACAGGCTGGATCTCTCCCCTCTACCTCCCTCCATCCCTCCATCCCTTCCTTTCTCGTGCTCTTTTTGTCTGTTTTTGAAGTGATAATGGTGTCATTGGCTTGTAATTGGCCAGCAAAGATTGATAGTAATTGATAGGAATGGTTCAGGGTGTGCAGCTCGATGTTGCAGAGTTGTCAGTGGAGAAGGTGCTTGGTTTAATCGGGTTGAACAGTCGAGGAGAAACACAGAGATTTACAGTGCAACAGGGGCTAATAAACAGAAGGAGAAGCTGAAAATAAAAGTTCAACAAGAGCAGGTTGTGAGCAACATGACAGAAATCTCTGCAAGGACAAACTAGCAGCACACAACAGTTTGAACCGTCGATGTTGGCAGTGTGTACAAGCGCCGCGCCAGGCAGGCCGCCATAGGTAATGATTGACAGGCTGTCACAGAGAGACTGCTTTTCGGGACTTCCAGTCAACTCCACAAACACTCCTCTGCCTGCCATACCTGGCAGAGGCACAATTGGATAACAAGCAGGGCTGTTTGCGCTGCCGGTGCCACATTCAGTGGGAATCAGGGAACAAATAATGTCAGTGAAGCTCTTTTTTTTGTTGTTGTTGTTGTTTTTTGTGCAGTTAGTGGTCACAGGGAGTGTTTTCCCCATCATGCTGAGCTGCAGTGAGGACACAGACATGGACTTACACTCCCCTCTGCCAAAACCACAGCCGCTGCAGAGCTTTTGAAAATGCTGACTTTAGAAAATAAGAGTTTTGTCGTTAGCTGTGCACAAGGACTGGTGTTTACACCAGTGGTTTTATCAAAAGACTCAAAACTATTTCTAATAATTATTCCATAGGCTCAATCATAAATATATAACTTCACAGTATGTGTGTCTCCCCTTTACTGAACTATGCTACAGGAATGTGGGGGTTAAAAAAAAAAAATCAGTTGCAGACTTATTTGACAAGCCTTGAAAAAAAGGGCAAGAAGGACAATTTAATTACACTGAATATTTAATTTTCTCTGATTTCTCCAGAATTTTATAGTAAATATTTCTGAATGTTATTGTGGACAATGAAGATTGTGCTTCACGTTCAAGTAAAGCCACTGGTCTTCCCTCAGTCTGCACCATCCCTGACCAGTGGTTCTGAAAACACAACCCTCGGCTTTGTATTTGACATCAAACCTTTTGTCAATCACAGTAATTGCTTCTGATGAAATATTATTTGAGCTAATTTTCTTGCCAGTGTTCTCTCCCACACAGTCCTTCTGTACAGGGCGTGCACTTCAGAAATCAGCATCCAAGGCACGCTTTATTCAACATGACGTTCCACCCTTCATTAAATGTGTATATTTAATTTTTATTTTCAACAACATCTGATTATTTTGCACTAAGTCACATAGCATCACATGTAGATGGGGTAAGGGTGAACGCAGATCTGTTGCTGTAAAGCAACAGTCGAGAAAGTGTCAACTGTACATGGATCAAAAATACAGCACATTATTTTTCACTCTGTTTCGTCACAGAAATCGTGTGGTGTTGGGTGTATTGGGTCTGCAGGATTGTTTTGGAGCTATTCACCCTGACATGGAAGATTTTTTTTTTTGTCAGACTGAGTCTGTATAATGGAAGAGGACTGTAAAATGTAGCGGAATAAGATCAACTTTAAAAATGGTTAGAGTAACACTTTCACCATGTGTCATCACAGCCCAGCTGCATGCAGATGTTCATTCCTGTGAAACATGACAGCAAAACTATTTCGAGGATTCCCACACTGGAAACAGTGAGAACTCATCAGTGAGAGCAGCTTCAGAATAAAAACTTGTCTGTTCCTGGGTCTCTGTGACCTGTGGTCCAGTAACCAGTGTCCTGGAGATGTCCGCCGCCTTTGACAACCACCAGCTGCTCCTCGCCACCCTTTCTGACCTCATGATCTCCAGGTCTGAGCTCTGATGGTTCACCTACTACTGTACCTGTCAGGTTCATGCATGTAGACCCCCTTTACTACAGATATGATCATTTCAGGGTCACAGGAATATTGTCAGAGCACTGAGAGTCTGACCTTTGGACTCCAATTTTCTTCATTGAAAGTTGGTTTTCAAGCTTTTGAAGCATTGTAAAGCTTGAATTATTTCTAAGTCAAGATAATATATTGAACACAATAATCTAGTTCACAGTTTAACAAAGTTGTTAAGAAGAATTAAAAGATCGGGTCTCGCCATCAGTTTGTTGTTTCCAATCAAATATTTGCCCCTTTGCAAAGGTAATGAAACAAATTAACATTCTACCACTGCTGGTGTAAATTGAAAAAAAGAAAGAAAAAAAAACCCACAATAATTCCTCTTCAGTCCATAATTGCAATATGTGATTATTCACATTGTCATAGTTTGCTTTTGGAAGATGGAGGCTGGAGAAAATGTGTGGCAATCATTAAGGTATTGTTTGGCTAAGGAAGTATAATTTGCGACTGTGCTATTGTAGAGAATTTAGCAACTAATTACTATGTACATTTAAGACTAAAAATCTCTTGGAGGCGGCTGATTGTGTTACAGAGCTGGTTAAACATGTATGTTAATTGCTCAGGTTTTCATACAGCCCATTTTATATCCACAGATTGTCTGGCTGAGATTTTTCTGTTTACTTCTAAATAATTACCTGTCACACAAATGTTCAGGCCCCAGGGGCACGTTAACGTTCTCAGCACATATCATTTTTCCCCGAGCGGGTCTTAAACCACCTCCTGGTGTTAAAATTAATGCCCCTGCCCAGACACAGGGTTGACCCCAGACAGCCATTTGACCTCTGACCTTTCGGTTGTCTTGTTGCCTTTCCTGGGTAAACAGAGACAGAAGGTTGCCCGTCTGTCGACGAAATGATCTGTCTGCCTGCCTGATGTGCTACATTCAGGCTGCACTGGTTTTTAACAAAAAAACAACTGACTTAGAGGAAAACTTTCAGTCATTTAGTGGTAGGTAAACTGTGTCTCCAAGTTCAACATATATTGTGTTATTTAATTTGCACTTTAAGCAGAGGAGGGAGAAATATTCAAGTGAATCAATGTTACAAAACTGCTCGCGGTGGATTTCCTACTTTATATACAGTTGGGTAGTTACAGAAAATAATTAATCATACATTTTAAGATTATAGTACAGTGGATTTTTTGGTAACTGCTATGTGTTATACCTTATCTTTTATTTTATATAAATATTGACTATGTTAAGTGAATGACTTTAATAAGATATATCGTTTTATCCTACTAGTCCTATGTGGCTGTGGTGACTTGGGGGTAAGAGTTTATCTTCCTGCCCGTGTGTCTGCCAGTCAAACCGTCTGTCAGCCACTCAACAAACATCAGAGATAAAGAGAAAAACTTGTTCTCAGAATAGAATCAGCTGTTTCCAGCACTGTCAGATGCTCTCACTCTCAGGAGAAACACTCTTCATCTGGCACCAGCATAGATAAGACCAAGATTTCTCTTTCGGTACAAGAGAGTGAGTGAGAGGTGGAATAAGATGAGCAGCTAAATGATGGTTACTGTACTGTACAGTCGTCATGAGGTGCAGCATCACGCCTAACAACGCTTTGTCCTCCCTCAAAGCCATGTCATTTCTTCACCATGATTGCCCTCTCGAGACGTCTTGTGCTCCTGAACTGAATGATTCAACCCCATGCCATCCCAGTCCCCCTTGCTGCCCCTGCGGTGTTTAGGTTAAAGAAATCAAGTGAAAAGAGGAAATTAATTTTGTTTTAACTCATTTCCCCTTTGAATGTGCCCCTGGGTAGCCAGTAGGTAACGGGAAGTGAGGCTGGATGCGATAATGGCTATCTGCTAACTGCTTATGGTCTGCAGGTCTTTGCTCTCATCTCCCCCACAATGCATTGCCACAGTGACTGTTCAGAGGTCATTTGAGATTCATTTAATGTCTGTACCATGGACATGTTAAAGCTCTGCTTTCTATCCCAGAACTACACTTGCTAACATCCCATTTTCATGGGTAATGTTTATCCAAAGCACTTCACAATACTATTATCGTGCACATTTTAGTTATAGGTGACCACAGCAGGGACCAAATCATTAATCCTACCCTGAACACAGCCAAGCTGGACACAGATTAGAATTTTATCTCTACAAACATTTATGTAGGCACCTATACCTGGAGGGAAAATGAATCAGATTAAGTCTGATCTGTGATTGGATTTAAACCTCAGAAGCCAGCTCTTTGGTACAGATGGAAATAATTTAACATCTCATCCATTAATTCTCATAAATATAAAAGTGTGATTCTTTGGTTTAGACTCGCTGCCACATCCCAGTGATGTCTTCTTTCTTAGTGAGCTGCCACTGGAAATGACTTCCTGTCCTTTATGGATTTATGGCTCAGCAGATGTGAACATCTGGTTGCACAGGAGTGTTGGTGTGAATTTATGGGAGTGTGCATCTGTGCCGTTTCCAGCAGGCTATTCTGTTCTTCTCTGTTGTGTTGTTCTGTGTTTTGTGTATAGTGGACATGAATTTAAAAAAAAAAAGGTGGGGGGTAAATGAAAAGAAAGGACCAACTGATAGGATCTGGAGAAAGGAGCCAGAGGTTGTTAAAGGTAATGAATCTATACCTGCGTCTGTGCAGCCATTGTCGCTTATAATTGCGATGGTGTTCTTCAGAGGCTGAGAAATGCCAAAGAGGACCGCTCAAACAAAACACCTGCCACTGCTGTTATTTTACTACAATATTTCCTTCCTGACAATCCCCTGTCTCTGGCCTTCACAGGCTCCTCTGCCACTTGGGAGACAAAAGGGAAAAGTGGTGACATTATGATGCACCTGTGATGTTAATTAAAATAAGAGAAAGAGTCCATTCAGCAATGTTTCACTGATACAAAACAATAACCTTTTGTGTTAAGACAAATGTAATTCATACTGCTACTGTGCATGGTTTGCATTAAGCTAAGCAATGGGCATTTCCCCTCAATAAAAGGCTTTACAATGAAATGTCACTTGTCTGCCATCACCACGAGGATTCAGGCTCTCGTGGTGATGGCTTTGTGTGAGGTGAAGCGTTACACTGTGTTTCATTTTATTTCCTTTGCTTGTCATGTAAGCATTTTGTAATTGGTCCTGTATATCACACTCCTCTATGTTTTGTTGTCATTTAAGTCTCTTATCCAATTCAGCTTTGTCTTTGCTTGTCATCTGAAAGAGGTGATGTTTGATTTTTTTTTTAAGGCCCTTAGGGTTTGTTTTATTTAACGTCAAGAAAATTTATATTTCTGACGCGCTGTATCAGTGAGCATGTAAATACTGTAAGCCAATCTGCTCGCATTCGCCTTCAAGTATTTGGGTGTTGGTGGATGTCAGGCATGCATTCTGTCAGTTTCGATCTTGTTTTCATTGGCAGGATGAATGAATTACGACAGACTTCAATGTCACCAGACAATAATGCTTTTGCGAGACTATCACTGTTCTCCTCAAACTATGTGTGGGCATGTACAGGCAGCACAAGAAGATAAACACCAATCAGTACATAAATATATCAAGTCATTAGGAGAAATCCTGAACTTCCTGGCATATTGACTCTGTTCTGAAGAATCTTCTAGTTCACCTGAGGTGGGAATCTGTCCTATAAAGACTCAGAATTGTTTAGATGTGGTGATTCGGGGGGACATGAAAGGCATTTGACTTGCTCCTGCTGTTCACGAATTCACTTGCCGGTGTGAACGGGGGCATTATCGTCTTGAAATATGGAAACTTCATGAATGAAAAGCACTCGCACCACAGGGTGCACCTGTAAAATGGCCTTATATTCCTTAGTCATTATTCCACCATGCAGAGGAATCACTGGACTTGTGACTCCCACAAGATTGCTACGCATACATCCACAGTACATTTACAGTACACCTGCCTGCATGTTTAACTGTTACTACAGCTGCTGCAGACATATCCAAAGACATGTTTTGGCTTTTCAGCCATGCTAGCAGCATGAGTGGTGGCATTTGAGGTTTCAAGTGAAACTATTGGATGGATTTCCATGAAATTCTGCTCAGACATTTATGTCCCCTTCAGGATGAATATAAATAACTTTGGTGATCCCCTAACTTTTCATCTAGCTCTATCTATAGGTCAGAATTTTAATTTGTCCAATACTTTGGTTTATGATGATGATTTTCCCATCAGCCTCAGCTGTTTTGTTTTTATGGCTAATTAGTAAATGTTAGTGTAGGAGGTCTCGCTGCCACCCTGAGCTCTCCTGCACAAAACACAGACAAGACTGAGTTCTTTATCCTTTCACTGCACACACACACTTTCAATATAAATAAACAATGTTCTGCTGCAAGCCTCTGGTTGCCCAGCTTCTCTTGCACATGCTCTTTGACCCAAAGTACCAGTTCAACAAACAACATTTCCAGTTCTGCTATACAAAACAACAACCGACAGGCCGATGTGGCCGTCTGTCATCCGTGTGAGTGTGTGTGTGTGTGTCATCCGAGGGCCAGCACACTACTGCTTTTTAAAGGGAGAGCATGATTAGACAACAGGTATCAGCTGTGTCAATCAGCTCACCTGGCACTGATCTCATCAGCCATCTCCACCTCTGTCTCTGCTGCAGCTGAATGCCAACCACACCTACCGCCACAATCAATAATAATATACTGAAATAAGATACTTATATACTGAAAAAAGATGGTGAATGTGGTTGATGTTAGCATCACAGAGTTGAAATAATAAAAAAAAGGATGATCCTGAAACTGTGTTTGCTTCATTTTGTGGGTTCTGTGTACCATATTTCTTAAGTGGCCACAGCTTTACATGCAATCTTTGTTTAAGCTTCTGAGACTTTTTATCTTCCGCATCAAATTTCCATCCATCAGTGTTGGCGAGGTTGGATTTGCACTTCTTTGGTGTTTTAAGTTGTCAGTTTTCCAGTCTGTACCTTTGGTCGCTCTTTATTATTATTTTGTCTGCCTGATGTAACACAGTACAAAGGCTGTATGGATTCACTAGAATCTTTGATATGACAATGATGCAAATAAAATGATGGTTTGAAATGACAGGAAACTGCAAGGAGCTGAAAACAAAACTGGGCCAGTTTATATAGCAAATAACCATCAGCATTTTTTCTTCCAGCCTGCGTGGATACAGTAACTTGTGAGACAACATGATTTCACCTCATTTTTGGTGTTTTATTCTATGGTTAACAAAATACTATATAGTGTTCGTAAGTTATTATTTGACCAAACTCTGACCTTTTTTTTTTTTTCCTCCCTTTCAGTCCAGCCCTGCTAACTGCCTGTCTAACAAGCTAAAAGCACACGCCATCAAAATGAGGGTGATGGACAGTAATGGCAGGTTCCAGCCTCGCAGAAAACTTACAGGTTGAAAGAAAAAGCGTATTCATCTACTAATAGTACTGCCTTTTGTTCCTCATGAGGTGATTTTCTGAGGTGTCTAATTACTACCTTGAAAATGAGTATTTCAACCACAAAATATCCCTTGCTCAATGCGTCTTTAAAAGAGAGACCTGTCTTGAGTGAACACTGAAATCATTGCCTGGAAATAGACAAAACACGAGCGCCTACCAGAAAAATGATCAATCTTATTTTATGAAATGAGCATGAAATACAAATCATGTGCACCCACAAGAAAATGAATACATGAGGATGTGAATAAAAACAGATATTGGTTGATATTGAAACGCTGAGTGTGTGGAGGTGGAAAGGGTGGAGGGATCAGCCAATGCACCAGCCTTGGTTGAACTCCAGAGTCATACAAAAGGAGTTTTTTTTTTTACTTAATTTTTAATTTTGAGTGAAAATATTTCTTATTTAACTCAAGAGGGCCTTCACCGAATGTAGCCAAACGTTAACCAAAGTTTTGGCCGAACCTTGACCAGATTTTACTTTCCAAACTTAACTCGCCCATGCTCCTTTCAGTTTGGGCTGCTCTGACTGCTCTTACTGACAGCTGGCAATACCAGCTACTACACGTAGAATAAAGTGAACTCACAGTTGAAAAGGAATCAAGAAATCAAGGGAACTCTGACAGGGAACATAAGTGGTCCAAGGCTCCATAAAACGGGATGAAACTGTAGGTGGTGATGGTGAACGCTTGGTCAGACACACTCTCTAACTCTCTTTGTTTTCTCTGGAGAGAAGGAGCTGGGAGTGCAGTTGCCTTTCATATACACACAACATAAAACTGCTTTTTCCTTCCTCTTTTCTCTCTAACTTGCCGCTTTTACCCCTTTAGGACACCAGAGGTAAACAAAATTTGTAATGTTTACTTGGTTGCAGTCACCCGGGTTCTTGTCAGCAGTAGCTCCGGCTTGTTGCAGAATCAGGTACATCTGAGTGGTCTGCGGGATCTGAGGTAACAGGGAGGCGGCGATGGTGAGGAAGAGGAGGAGGAGGGGGGGTGGTAAGACGCGAATCGATGCAGAGCTCTTTTAGGCTCAGTTCCCTGGCTGTGCAGCTGCTAGCAATTACCTGAGAGGGAGAGGAAAGACTGTGAAGTAACCCAGCGCTGAAGGCCTCTCCTCGGCTCACACCCCGAGGCTCTCTAATTACTCCACCAAAAGCCTGAATATCTGTCAGAACCAATCAGAGGCAGCCAAGAAACAGGAACACGGTGAGGCGTTCATTTGTTTGCGAGGCAAACACTCGCCAGGTACTTAGTACGGAATCAATGTTTGATTTATTAATGCGTGTATGCAGGTTAGAGCACCATGCTTTATTATGACAATCCTCCCGCCTGCAACAAAAGCTGTGGAAAATATAATTATTAGGTGCAAGTTGTTTTTTTTTTTTTGCTTCCTTTGCAGATGTAAGTTTTTCAAGTGGGGAGATTTTAGTCATGTGCAAAGCTAAAGTCCACCGAATGAGACAAGTTTGGAAGGAGCTCTTGGCAAAGGGCAAAAAGTAAAGTATGAAGCAAACACAGGAGATGCTACTTCTAGATGATAATCTTTATTTCTGCATCCTTTTTCCCCGACGCTCTTTTCCTCCCCCTCTTCCTCCTTTTCTTCATCTTCTTTGCAGGATTGGCTTTGCAGTGTGGCCGTCCCCCCTGCCATATGCTTGGCGCCGCTCGTCTTTTAGAAACACTTTGTCACTCTCCCCAGTTTGGAGGTACACTTTGAAAGTGATGTCGCAGGATGCAAAACACCCAGGGAAGGTGGGCCAACACCAGACAATGATTAATACGGCTTTCAGCGATCTCCTTGAAGGAAATGGAGGCATCATTGCATCGCAGTAGAATTACTTTGGCTTCGAAGGGAAGGGGGGCAGACCGGGGGGGATGAGAAAGCAGCACCATAATTCTTTGAATCACCATATACGGATGTTTTTTAATTAAAATGTTTAGTGAAAACACATTATTCACAACCTTGAATTGCACGGGCGAAACTTATACTTTATGCATCGGGGGAAAGTGTTGAGACTTTGTCACATTCATGAAAGCTTCATCTTGATTTCCGTGCCTTTCCTCCAAGGTTGAGCAGGTATTTTTGTGCCTTCCATTTGAGCTATAATGTGATAAATGATAAGAGTACATTTGCACACTTTTCTTAACTTTCAGCCTTTGAGAAGAAGGGACGCAATGAGAAACAAATGCTGGGGATTTTGGAGCTGGAAGGAGGGTTTGTTGGGGAATGCCGGGGCGTGCCTGTGCATAAATGGAATCCAAATGAAGCTTGCAATGATGAGGACTTGTGGCAGAGTCTCCCCACAAGGCCTGGTCACTTTGACCATGAGGCCAGGGATCATGTGTTCTCTTTGGTTTGCTAATGTGTGTTGGTATAGTGGGTTGCCCTTCTTAATGAAGGCCTAATTAAGACTAATAGGCCACAGTGATGCAGCTCTACTGAGGGTGCCCTGAGACTCTCGCCTCCTGTGGGAGGTGGGAAGGTGTTGGTTGATTTACTTATATGCTGGGGGCGCTTTTGGGTGGTCATCACATACCTGTAGTTGCTAGATATAATAACAGTTAATACAACATTTGGGTGATGAAAAGGCTGTCAGCCGTTCTGCAGCACAACTGCCTTTTAAACAGCAAAAGCACAGGTGATCCTCAGCTCTGCTTGAGGCTAGCACCCCGAGACTACATTAGCCACCACTAGCCCCTACACCCACACCATTTGCTGCACGAAACGCAAAAGTGATACAGTGAGTTATGAATGTCTTTTTTTAAATAGTAATAAGTAAGATGATTGAGTGCTGAGTAATGCTTTATGATTGTGGTGGGGACTTTAGAAATAAAGTTATAGAAACAAAGGGAGTTCTCTCCCTCAGTCGTAACTCACTCTCTTTCTTCTGCACACACACACATACATTTATGCCCGAGCAGACATTCACACACTCAATAAAACTACTGTTCTTTCATATAGCAATTTATCTGAGCAAATTAGAGGCTGCAAGTATCCCACAGATGAAATCGCAGTTAAAGCAACGCAGCCCATACTCCATTACACATATCATTATAAACCCCTGCCCCACTTCAAAACCCTTGCTACCAATAATCAATCTTACCATGTTGGGGAATAAAATGCAAAGCGCTGAATTAACAAGCAGGCGTGACAGGCTGATTATTGATTTAATGTCAGCTGCTGGCTGGCACATACATCTCTGAGGCACAGCACACTATTAAAACGTCCTAACTAGGGTAATTGCATTAGACACCTTTTTATACCACTTTGTGTGGCTAATCGGCATGTAATAAGGAGAGAGAACAGACAGGAGCTGAGTGATTCGCTGAGTCAGTGACCATGTGATGTCATGTCTGGAGGTGGAGGCAAAAGAAGAGGAAGAGAGGGGGAAATAAAAAGTGTCAGGGAAGGGTGACACCACGGAAAAAAAAAAGATATGTTAATGATTATAAGATGATATTTAGTCTTAACACAATAACACAATCCCACAGCTGTAGATGTGAAAAGAGGCCCACTCATCATTTATTTTAATCACTTTTAAAATGCTTAATACTTGGTCCACGTAGGCTGAACAAGGAGGAAACAACTCAGACTGTCCTGCAGCAACAAGTACAGTATTTGCATTCCCAGAGTTGAAATGCGGAACCGAAATATCATTGAAACTGCGTCACTGCGGCAGCTTGATCGCGCTCCAGGCCTGGACCACTTCCTGTTGCTCCCTGAATGAAGATGTGAAATTTCATTGTGGACCCCCCAACAAGGCCTGTGAGGGGGGAAATTGAGACAGAAAGGAGAGAAGAGGGGGCGGCCAGGTGCTAGGTGCTCCCACTGACGGGACACCCCATCGCCATAGAGACATGGGTCAGGGGGCATGCAGGGGAGGGGTGCTCGGGAGGGCACGTGCTCCGAGCAGCGGGGCGGCCGGGCTTCGGCATGAATTACCCACCCGCTGAGCCGCTGCTTTGGGGATGCTGGAGGAGAGGTCACGTACCCAGTGGCCCTCAAACGCTCACACAGCCTCTCTAAGCAACAACAAGGCTCTGTGTGCGCCAAGCTAGTCACAACAGCTATTCTGCATTTAGCACAAATACAAGTACACACATATACACACACACACACGCATGCACACTTGGAGAGGATGAATTAGGTCAGCTTCGTTGGTCAAACAGGACAGCTCTCTCCGCAGCAGGGCACTAAACACAAATTATTCTCACTAGAATGCCTTTAATATCAAAGAGGAAAGGGACAATCAGTGGCTGGACCTCCTCCATTAGACTGTCCCACGGCTCAGTGTGGCGCCACATAAGGCACCTTGTCCAAAGAGCACCTGGACACAAGAACACTTCGGACAAATAGAGTACATTACAGAACACTGCAGAGAACTAAGCTTAGTTTATTTGTTACTCAAGCTGACAGATATTAAGCTTAGATAGTATGAAGGTATTTTTAAATGGGGAAACTATAGTATTATATTATATTATATTATATATATTCTTGTTGTGTGGGTCCCACACCAAAAGAACATTTGATGTTATTAAATATATTTCTTTTATTATCCAAAAAGTCACTGACAGACAAAGAAATGTAGAATACACAGAGATGTTATTTACGTTTGGGGTCATTTAGATCACACACAGATTTACATTGGACTTATTGGGGATTTGCAACGAGCAGGGCTGTGCACATAGTACTGTTAACACCAATCACAGATACAGAGCATCTGAAAACGTTTTCGTCCGTCCGTTTTTTTTTGCCACAGGTCTGGGATGCATTAGTAATGCATCACTTTCTGTAACAGACTTCTAAAAACATCAGTTAAATATTGTGTTTATATTGTGTCTTTCGAGTGGTTAAAGGGAACATAAGAGACAACCATGCTGAACTCTGATTGGCTGATGGTGCCACCTGCTTTAATAAAAATGATGCAAAGCAGCTGAGTAGAAGTTTTCTAGTTGAAATAGTGCATGGAATACTGGAATTATATTATTAGTAGTCCTGCTATCAATTCAACTAAGCTTTGATGTATTTACCAGAACTATTACAGAATAAAAGGATGCTTTAGATTCACCAGCTTAACAAAAACAACATGTTTACTTTCTCTTTTCCTAAAGTCGAATAGTGAGATGAAACATTTATGGTTTCCATAATTCAGGGAAGAAAACAGTTAGCAAGTCTTGCTTAGTAATAACACTGAACCTCCTCCTCAGCATGACACTGCTGCTAAACTGGAGGTTTGTTTTCACCAACAGAACGTGATGATCCCACTCTGGCGGAGGAGGGCTGGAGAGAAACAGAGAAGCCGGGCCGCTCTGTTCGGTGCTAAACTGAATCAAAGGCCAGAGGCTGCAGCGTCTGCCTCCAGCCGGTCGATTGCCAGAGACCCTGGATCAGTGCCTTCATCATCTGACAACCTGTGAGAGCGACTCATTCATTCAGTCCTCTCCTACACACCTCCGGGACCTCGCCAACACCTCACAGCATAATGAATCAAAAGCTCTGCCAGGAAAACACAAACCCCCTCATAAACACACACACATGCATGCGCACATGCCACGCTAATGACTGTCAGCGAAGACAAAAGAAAGTTCGCTGACGAGTTTATGACTTATTCTGGGGACAGACGACGGTTGCCTTAGCAGATAGATGCACAGCAGTAACATTCTGGCTCAATGTTTCTTTTGATATCTAATCACGGCAGACGTCAACAACGCCGTCCTTATTACTGCGGTAATGAAAACTGAATCAGTCTCACACGGATTAATTTGTAAAAGAAAAACAATTAAGACAAAGGTCCTGTATCAAGCAGACAAATCAGAAAGACAACAAAGTATGATGCGTGACAGTTTCCCGAGTCCTCCTGCGGTGATGCAGGCCTGTCCTTTGTGTCATGACTAGTCGCTCTCTGGCATTAATCAGAGCGTCGTCCTATCTTGTTAGGCTGAGCTGGGAGATGATAGGGAGACTGCAGGTCTTTAATCAAGGTTAGAATAATCTGTGATGGTAGCTGATTATAAATCTGATCATCAGCAACATATTGTCACCTCCTAATCATCCAAATAAACAGAGAGAGACCTGCCCTCAGCCCCCACGTGGAGGAATAAATTACATGCACACACACACACACAAGTCTTACACATGCCTACACGCATATGCAAACTATTACACTCTCTACATAGATGCATACTTGCCCATACATACACAGAATTTGCTTAGAAAAACACACGCAGAAGCTTGAATGTCTACACACGTGCAGGCTCAGATATGCAATCTGCAGCATGCAGCACTTTTACATCAAATACTTTTAATGCAAATACCACATTTTATGGTGTCTTTTGAAATTTCCTGCCTTTCAGCGATTGAGAAATGAATACATTGCTGCTAAGAAAGCCGAGCTTGAAAGACATCCATCAAGACAGCAGATAAACAATGAAACGGCCCCTCTGAAGTCGATGATAACCTCAACTTCTTTCTAATCTACTTTCATGTGCTTTGTCTCCTTTTTTTTATTTACTCCCCCTCTTTTATTTCACCTCTCCCGGGGTGAGCCTCTCCTCTCCTTTCTCCTCCCTCTCTTCCCTCTCTTCCAGAAGCTCATTACCTTGGGACCGAGTCTCGGCTGTTTTCAACACAGCGAAATTATAACACGACCGGCGACGGCACTCGTTAGCAGCCTTGTCAATCATCGGAGCGGGCAGGGGGAGAAGCAATCGGCGCCGGGGTCAGCGATGAAGATGTTCATTCTCTATTCATCCATCACATCTTCCGGGAAATCAATTTACACCGCATCAGCGTCACAGTGCCTCGACAACAGCAGTGATATGAAAGAGGAGGGAAACAACTTCTGAGAGAAAGACAGAGGATAGTGGTAGATTCGTTTAGATACAATCTAATAAACGTCACTCATCTTGTTTTTTTTCTCTTCCCTCACCCCCAGGTTACCAGAATCCTTTGTCCTCCACTGAAAATTACTCTTTGCTAATAATTTTTATTTATATTTTGAAAAAATAAGTGAGCTTTATGAGCAACCAAAGCACAACACTAGCTAGTTACCAATATGTTTATCCTCATGCCACTGTAAGTACTGAACCTCATTCCTTCAATGTGTTTTCATTTTCCCATCCCTCTTCTTGTCCCGTTTACTTATGTATTCTCTTTGGGAGGTGGCAGGTGACAAGGCAGAGATTTGGGATGTTGCTGCCTCTCACATTAATGTAGTTGTTGCTTTCTTGCAGATGTCATCTTCATGGTTCATTAACGGTGTTTGGTTTAGGGAAACCTGAGGAGAGAGAGGATAAAAGACGAAAAGACAGGTAGAGATGGAAGGGACTAGGCGGCGAGGAAAGTAATTGGCAACGTAAATGAACCCTGGTGTCACGCTGACACTGTCCACGTTAGTAGACTGCAGATGAAAACGCCTTTGAACAGCAATTCTGTGCTGGACATGGCGGCTTTGGGAAAACCTGAAGTGTGAGGTGAGAAATAGTCAAGTAGAGGGAAGTGACAGAGCAAGAGAAGGAGGACGGAGTGCCAGTTTGTGTGCATGGAAGCATAGATGGGTGTGTGTTGCCAGGAGTGTGTATTTGTGAGTGTGTGTGTGGGTGCTTTCATTCCAGGAGATGTCATGCTGTTTGAGCAAACGGTTCTCCGTTAAGGCCATCCACCGCCTGCTGCCGGCACCGCCACCCCTGCTGTACCCAGCCAGCCTCGTGCCAACGCTTCCGACACCGCAGCCGCCAATGCCAGGAGCCCGCCTGCCCCTCGTCTCAGCAGAGCAGATGTCACTCAACTGCCCTCCACCTCCCTCGAAAACTCCACCACCACCATCACCACCCCTTCGCCAACCTAACAGGCAGCCGTGCCGGCATGCCAAGCAGGCGACACCCAACGTGTGAAGAGAGAGAGGGGTGGCGGGTGTATCGACGGGACGGTGAAGGGGGGGGGGGCAGGCAGGAATGCACAGCGTGGGAGCGTTGTAGATTTTTCGCACTCCCTCCATCGCCTCCCCCTCTGCCCCCAAGCCACCCACTTCTCCCTTACAAACACCACCACTACGCACATGCCACATGCACTGGCACATAAGCACATGCACTGTCTACTCTCTCCCACCTCATCACCCCACTTTTCTCCCCCCTTTCGCAAAAAAAAAAAAAAGAGACACACTTTCCCCTCTTTCTCCCGAGATGACACCCCCTGCAGGCCTTTGGAATATTCTAATTCTGTTTCCCTAACTCTTATTATGTGTGGAGTGTGTGACATGTGAATTGTAATTAGTCGCTCTGGGGTGAGCAGAGAGCAAAACCCCCACGTCCCAAAAAAAAAAAAAAGAACCAAAAAAAGGAAAAAAAAAAAACACTGCAGGGCGAATAATCTTTCCAAATACCCCATCCAATTTTAACCCCCCAATCACCACCTTGTGCTCCTGTCGCCGCCTTTGATTTTCTCACATAGGTGTACGCACACACTCCCTCAGCCCTTCAGCACTCTTTGTTTCTCCTTCCAGTGCTGATCCAAGGCCATTCACCTCCCCTACCATCCACAGGGTACAGTAGCATTCCTCCTTCAGTCTGCCGTGGATCTTATCTGCAAGGGAGGCCTGTATCAATAACCTTGCAGCCTCCGCTCCTCCACTACAAAGGGCCCGGGCGACATGGGCTAGCTGTAGGGATGGAAGATAATGGGATTGAGGTGGTACTTAAATCTCAGCGAACCACGGCAGCTCAAGTAATTAGTGGATGGGATCCATACTGGGGGCGCTAAGCAGAGCTAATGCTACCCTGGGCTCTGCTTCTGGAGCAAAATTAGCAGTATGGGAATGTGTAGAGCTATCACACGGATTATCTGCCCTGCTCGTTGGTCTGTTTCTCTCTCTGTCTCTCAATCTTTCTGTCTGTCTGATAGACAATCTCCAACTTCAACTGTGGCTCTCTCTTCAGCTGAGGGAGAAGGAGAAATCAAGCCGGGGGTGGGGGGTTTGGGGGGGGGGGGGGGGGGGGGGGGGGGGGTAAGGGGATTGTAATTTCACAGCAGTGTCAGAAGAGCCAGCCGAGGCCCTGTCTTTCCATTGAGGCTTCATTAGGGCGAACAATGGACTTCCCTGCCATCTAATTAGACGAGGTTAATGAGGAGAGGAGGGCCGCGGACGATCCCCGCCGTGCACACTGTGTCACGGGCAGGGGAGGTGGTCAAGGGGTGCTGGGTGTGCGAGGGAGGGGGGTCACCTCATAGTAATCTTACAGATTATTGCGTATTTGAAAAGGAAACAAGGCACAGTGTCAAGGCTAAACATGCTGCTGTGTGGGGTGTAAACTTCATCAACAGCAGACGTAAGGTTAACTTTATTGATCCCTGAAGGGAAAGCAGAGGTTTTGGGTTTCCTCAGTATCAGAGAAGATTTAGATATTGAGAAAACAGAATACAATGAAGTGAAAGCAGCAGAAAAGTCATTATTTGTAATGTCTTACAATAAGTTTTGCTGTGTGATTCATCATGCAGGAAATGGCAGAGACCTTTAAAGAGCAAATATTACTGAATCAGTCACATTGTTTCTTTAAAAGCTGCAGCAATCACCTTACATCTCATTAAACTGTGCAGGAAGCAAGCCTTTTTTATGCTTGGCTTCACTCTGCAAACCTTTTTGTTTTTATTCAAGTGTCAGTTTGAGGAATAAAGCTCTCTTGCAGTGAGACAGAGTCAGCTCACTGTTCCAGTTGTACTGTACCTTTAAGTGAACCCTTTAAGACTTAGATTGTTGCACAGTCAGCCAGTCATTAAAGGCTGCAGTCTGCATCCTCCGTCCCACTGGCTATTGAAATTCATGGGTCAGAGGAGCAGCTCACCCAAATGTTATCACATGGAAAAACTGATATTATTTCATGTCTTTGTTTATGATGGCTAACGTGCTGCACGCAGGGATATGAAATAATGCATGCAGCATCAAACTCCTTTTCAAACTAAAGTTGTTAGGATCATTAAGGTGAAGAAAAAAACAGTATGTGTGAAGAGGACAACATCCCAAAAGATTTATTAAACATCACAACCACCCCATGACCACAAAGAGGAAAGACAATCAGAAAACAAACTATAAACAGCAGCTTGAAAACTTCAACAACGATGCAACACAACATGCACCATGTGACATCGCTCGCTATCAAGAATTAAGCTAATTAATCAGTTAGGTGTAAGAGACAAAGAAAACGGTGCCAGTGTGAACCTGCCACTAGAAATGCGACAGATGGGGGAATAGGTTGATGTATAGAAAACGGCAGTTAACAAGCTTGTGCTGAGAGAGAGAAGGGATACTTTGAAAGAAACAGCTGATGTTTAATGTATGGCAGTGATAGTGAGAAGCAAGCTGTGATGTAAAGAAATAAAAAGTGTTTCTTTAGGAGTTTTGCAGTACATACAAGAAGTTGAATATATCATTTGTTAGTTACTTCTTTGTTTTCATAATATCCAGGCTCTGCATTGTAGCAGAGTGTAGGGTGTTCACTTCTTAACCACAAGAATTTTCCACCATCAAACAGGCTTTTCATGGCGTCCTACATTACAGTGCATTACACCGGATTCGAGGCAGCACCTGCCTAAACTGCAAGCTGGCAGCATGGGGCACTCCATGGATGTGTAATGTGATTTTTGTGAACTGGGAGGCAATTTTGTGATTTAAAAAAAACAACGTTATCACTGCATGTCGGTGAAACCAAGAGATTACAGCTGCTGCAGTAGAGCCCATAGTCTTTGCACACAGAGATTCAGGTGATGTCTACTAATGTATGGGTCATGGTGCACAGTAATAACCATAATCACTGTTTTTTTTTGTGCCAACTGTATAGAAAAAGCCAATTTATTTTACTACTTCTACTACTACTACTACTGATAGATAGATAGATAGATAGATAGAGTCTTATATTCCACAGTTTGCACAGCCTCAGCCTCAGCTCTTTTCATTTCCCCATAGAAATGACGCTGCTGCAACTGACATGCGCGAGCAAAATGTTAATCAAACAAACCCATTTCTCCTCAACAGCTAAACCAAACAAACGGGCCTCAACTTTTCCATTCAAGTCAGAATGACAGCGTAACACAACACAACAGCAGCGAACGCAGTGTTCTTTATTCAGGGAACGTCAGCCACGCGCTATTCTGTTGAAAATATCAACTTCAGATGTTGATGGGAGGAAAAAAGACGGGCGTTTTGTCTGCCTTTGTTGGTTTGGGCTTGATATGCTGCCTTGAGCCTTTCAAGCCATTTGTTAGACTCAATTTCTTCCTCTGTTACATCTGCAGATTACGTTTCAAGCAAACAACCAGCAACATGAAGGCACAGAAGCGCTATTATGGTGAGAGAATGACAACTTGCATAGGTAGAGAGCAGGAGGAGAGAGGAGGAAATACAAGAAAAGGATGAAAAAAAGAGCTGATGTAAAGAAGGCAAGGAAGGCTGGAAAGAGGGGGAGATAGAAGTGATGAGATACTACAGTGATGGGATGCATGCGTGTGTGTTTTGTAAATACATGCATGCAGGTTATGCAAATAAAAGCGCTTTGATTCTCTGGCCTTAAACATAGTCTCCCTCCTATTGTTGTCTCTTCTTTAACCCTCCCCCTTGGTTTTCTGCCTCTCCTATGTTTGTGTTCATGTGATGTTGCAGACTAAGTGCTTCAGCTAAACTTGAAACATCTGACAGAGCCGCTGAGTTTGTTTCTGGACAAGTAATTTAAAGACGCATTAACATGTGAAGTGTTTCCCCTGTCACTGGCTTTTTGCATCCATAGAGCATCACACTTTCAGATGTTTGAAAACTTTTTCAGAAATAAAACTCAAGAACTGAATTTTGTGTGATGAAAAGAGAAAAGTTTTTTCCAATAGTAAAGAGACGGTGTGGGTCAAATTATTATTTTGAACACGCCAATGAAAAAGCCAAGTGAAATCAGCACTCAGGATGAGCATTGACACAAAGCTTCAACAGAGAACAAGCCCCAAAAGTTTCAAGCTGATCTAAAAGCAGACATGTTTGGATCAACTGGAAACTCTCAGTCCATCTTGACTTAGAACAATTAGAGAAGTGTGAAGTCACATATCTGCTATAACAGGATGTTAAGGCCCAGATTTATTTATTTTTTTAAAGTTACATGAACCACACTCATTCAGTGGATGATTGTGAAGGTTTAAAAGGCCTCTGTGTGACTGCCTGCCTTTGATATAGTGTTGCTGCAGGAGAAACACAGGTGTAACTAATGACATTAACAATGGCTCTGTTCTGGTGAGAGCGTGGCCATAATCAGTGCTATTGATTACACCTGTGCTTCCCCTGCTCTGCTGGACTTTTAGCTACACTGCAATCTGAACACCTGTAGCTCCACCCACTCAGGTCTAATATACCACCAATACATATATTATCCATTATCATTTGCTTTTCCAGTGATTTTAGTTTTTAAATGCCTTTTTTGGCATTTGGGAATTAACTTTGCCTAAAAACTGTGCACCAGAACATCCTATAAAGATGAGATATTTAGTTTCCTGTCTGCTTCTTTCAACCTTATTCTCTCTCTCTCTCCTCTCTCTGTATTCCTAATAACACCACTTTGAGCCTGTCAAAAATAAAGCTGTGACTCATGATTCTGCTTCGGTCTTTTAAACATTTGCATTATATTCAGTTTTTGGGAAATAAATGTTTCACTCCATATTAAATACAGTAGCTTAGATTATCCTCCTGCTGTCTTGTGTGTTAGAGGTGATGCTGCTGTCTTTAAATCATGTCTATTATTTTTTTTTAAGAATTTTTCTTATCACAGATACACAAATTCAACTGAAACTCAGACATGAATTTGTCACTCTGATCTTGCTTAAGCCTAATTGGGCTTAGCTGGGGTCAAAACACGATCTTATCTAATTAAGAATCAGATATTAGCTGTGGTGTGATCTCACCCCGGTGATAAATTTGCTCTGAATCTCCGAGCAGTGGTTTCTATGGGCTCTCTGGGCTCAGAACATGTGTCCCTCACAAGTATGTAAGAAAACCCTCAATCTTAGCAAAAGTGAAACCAAATCCTTTTCCATATTCCACAGCTCTACATGGTATGAGTGTGTACACTTCGATACAGAGGATCACTTGCCACAGAACAGTAGACTGCTGACAAGCCCAGTGTTCCTGCCATTCAAGGCTTCCTATGAGGCACACTGCTTTAACCTGGATCGCCATCTAGTGATTGCATTCAGTACAACTCCTCCACCAACCTCACACACATATGTTGGCACAGATCGAAGAAATGTTTACTATCAGCAGGATAAGTGTATGGGATTTTAGGTATTTTTGCTTTTAGACTGATGTTATAAATGTATGTGCTTAAACCTAATTTTGGCTTTGGTTCTGGCACATTTAACTACCAGCAACAAATAAAATCCGTTTTTTCAAAGCTGTATTATTATATGGTCATCTCTGAAAGCTCTTAGACTGGGGATCAATACGTTAACGTTGCTTCTGGTGGCAGTTAAATGACTAATTTTCTAGCATGGTTTTCTAGAAGATGAACAATAACACATTAGTTGCAACTTGCATGAATCTATGAGATTTGTCTGCTTGTTTCTTGGTGTTGTAAATTCCTTGTATCTTCAAAATTGTTTGGTTTCAGAAATGTGACCTTGTTTTGGGCCTTTTATCAATGCAGTTTTGAATGAAGCAGGTACTGTACTGTTGTTTTGGGTTTTGTGTTATGTTGCTCTTGCATCAGCATTAATATTTTGTTAATACAGTTTTTTTTTAACATTATTAAATGGATTATTGTTTTTGTTGCTTAATTTTATAAGTCTTGTATCTAAAATGTTCAGAATTCTAGCAATACAAATTTATTATTATCATCATTATTATTATTAACTGTCAAAACAATTTTGAGTGGACCAATGAATTCATTGTAAATTTAGTCCTTGAAAAGTGACAAACATGAAAAATCATCGAAACTGACCTGTTAGTTATTCACATAACTGAAAGAAAGTGAAAGAGCCAGTTGTTAGAAATAAAGAAAACGACAATGTGACGTTTTTCTAAATCTTTTCACCCATATGTGTAAGTTACTGTATAGTGAGTGTTTGCTGGAGTGTATGTATATATGCCTTAGCCTGTATTTATGCACATGTACATACCTCCACGAGGGTATGTGACTGTGTGTGGGTGTGTGTGTGTTTGTGCATGTGTGCGCAGAGGCCATACACCTCACCTCTCTATAATGAAATCACGCGGGTCAGTGAGGCCGGCGAGGCTCTGGCAGGTCACCCAACAGATCGGAACTAAGCTGCTTTGACCCTGCCTGGTACTGGATGCCAGACACACACACACACACAAACAAACACACACCATACACAGTGCTCACAGCACAATGGAACCACTGTACAGAGGGGAGGGTGTGTGGCAATGATTAAAAAGCAAGTCCAACCAGTTACACACACATTTGAGTGTATTTACAATGCAGGAACACACACACACACACGCTCACACAAACAGTTGTTTTCCTTTTATTTAGCTCCAAAACTAATAAAACCTATCAGGGAAGATGTCCTTAAAAGAGGGTTTGAAAAATTACATCAGGAAATTAAATCAACAATAGAAGTGATCAAAGTTGCCGTAGTCTGTAAACACTGAAATGGTACATTAGATTACAGTACAGCAAGTTGTGTTTCAGCAGGGTTATTATGGAGAAAGCTTTAATCATTTCTCTTCTATTAGCTGCTGCTCGAATCGCCCAGGGACTTCTATTAGAATTAAATTAAACAGTGGAAATGTAAATATTGACAACATATGCATAATTATTTATTCCACACACAACAAGATCAGAAAATTATTGCTACGTCGTGTTAATATGAAAACAGAAATATTTGCATTTGCTGGTAATAAAAACGCAAATCACATTATAGAACAACAAATACAACAATAATAATAACAATAATAATGATAATAATAATAATAATAACCAACAACGTCACCCCAGAAAAATTTTAGGAAAAATATTTAGGAAACATAAAGCCAGTAAATCCAGCATTTTGCAAATATAAATGCACACCCCTCCCACCCGCCATCCACCTGCCACCTTTGCATTTTCTATTTTTGGACCCGTCAGATGTCAAAGGTCAACAGCTCCAAGACTGCAGTCCTCTGGAAGTTGTCCCTTTTTCTAAAAGGATAATCAATTACCAGAAGACTGATCTCCGCCGTCGTGTCCCCGCTCATTCCTGCTTCCTCAGATCAGCGAGGTCCCCATAAATTTGAATGTAAAACAAGCTCACCAGCACAGGGTTAAACACGTAATTAGCCACGACAAGTGAATATGAGGAACAGACTTAGTCAGGAAGAGAGCTATGGTAATGCAGGAGACTTCGCAGCCCTGCGAGGCATCGAGACGGGACGTGGGAAGGGGAGGGTGTATGAAGAAGATTTCACATGCAGATATTAGAAATGCAATTGTCTTCTGCATACGGGGCGTCGGTCTGGAAATTGACTTTTTCATTATTCAGTTAGTACAATAATTAAATATTCGATGCCCTGGGTTGGTGAAGCTACTGAACCACACCGAGGATATTTAACCGGGCCTGACAGATGTTTTAAATAATGTTTATTTATCAAAACTAATATAAACTGCCCTAAACTGTCACTCTCCTGTGACCTGCTTCGGATCTCTCCAGGCTTTGCATCAGTAACTCACATCCAACATCAGAAAGAAGAAGAAGAGGAAAAAACTTTGAGAAATTAGTAAAGTTTGTCGGTCTGTTTTTTTTTTTTTGTTGTTTTTTTTTTCTGGAAAGTCCTAAAACACGTGTCACATCATCTGATTGGCCGTTTTCTTCCAACTTCCGGTGACACGATTCAAACGCAGAATCATCAGGAAGTGCTTCAGATTGCAGTGGCCTTGTTTGTCCAGACGAAACAACGACCCAAATGTATAAATTAATAAATGAATACATGAGCAAACACCAAGTACATATCCACACAGATGAATTAATACATAAATACATGGCTATATTTATTCATAATCTCCATAGCAACACATTCGTCGGCCCTGGCAGATCTGAGAGGGAAAAATATCATTATACAATAATTAGACTTCCATCCACTTTCCATTGCCCATTACCAAATATGAAATATTCTATGTATTTACATCTGAAAATGTCAATCCCATTCAATATCACGCCGTGATTTGCAAGTCATGCAGCTCAGAATACCCATCAAGGCAGAGGATAAAAGGCAAAAAGGAAAGAGATTCGCTGCTTTACAGGTCCGGCCAGAACAAGGCAAGTACAGAACTATAGAAGAGCCAGGGAGAGGGGTTTGAAAAAAAAGGAAGTAGAGGCGAACACTCAACAGGCTTGGAACGGTTACAAACAACAAACCCATGGACGCCAGTGCTTCCAGTAAGGAAGAGGAGAGGTTGTCCCTCATATGGGTAAGTACTCCTGTCTTCATACTCTCCTTATGTTACTGTTTCCGTATTGGAAAACATTGATTTCTAGGGTTGCACAAACAGTTTTTGCCGTTGAAACATTTACTCTGGCTCTCATCATTTCTGTCTGCACCGCTGGAACGTGGAAAGGCTTTGAACTGTCATGTGCAGCCGCTTGCTCAAAATGCACCCGAACGCGGCGCCGGAGTGCAACTGCAGGGTCATGCTGAACCTTTATTCTTGATCTAGCTGAAGTAACATGTCCACTCCAAGAGGCAAACAACATGCAAGTGGACTCAAACACTCAGTGGTGGAACAATACGCTTCCTTTGGACCTTTGGAGTCGGAATCCATTTGCATTGGCAACAGGTAGCGGCGCTCAATAGGGGCCCAAAAATGTCTGGTTAGAAATTCATCTGCTCCTTCACATCAGAGATCTCCAGCGGGCTCAACAAGGGAGAACGAGGGGGGGGGGGGGGCGGGGGACAAAGTGGTAGAGTGCTTTTGTTGACAGGCTCCAACAACTTATAGTGATCCTTCATTGCTGTGTTTGATGGACATCTGAGCACCACTTGTGAAAGTGTGGGGGATGGTGAGGAGAGGGTGGCATGAGCGGGAGGGGAGGGATGGGGGTGGTGGGCGGGGTGGGGGTGCACGGGGTGTCAACACAGAGACTGATGGAGTGTGCGCTAAAGCACTGTATTGAAAAAAATAAACAAATCAGAAACAATTAAGTGTGAACTCTCATGGAATATTCATAGGCGAGCAGCCTTTGCGTGACAAGCCATCACGCCACCTCCAGTCCATTTTTTTTTCTTTTTTTTTTTTTTTTTGTTCCTCCTCTCCATGTCCTGCACACATGGAGATGTGCCTGCCACTTAAATCAAATTAGTCATTAGCAAATTGAATCAACAATTAGAGCAAAAGAGCTACATGGCATTAGCGTCAGTTCAGTCATATTTGTCAACCTATCAGAGCAACCTCTGGAGTAGCTTTTCCTGCGGTCCAACTCCTCTCCGGTGCGTTCAAAGTCAAGGCTGTAGCTCAGGGCAGAAGGCCCCTCCGTCCCTTTTCTGCCAGGGTCACCTAGCATCACTGCAGCTTGAGCACACTCTTGTTTTTTTGCCAAACTACATTTGTTTTGTTCGCCCGGCTCTTTGATGGATCCGGTGGCTGCCCTGATCGCCCCTCTTTCTGCCTCTTCTGGATTATTTGTATCGACATTTCTCACTCCTCTCCACCACGGCTTTTAGTTAGAGGCTGTCAAAAACATTGCTGGCGGAAATGGAAGTATCCTCATTATGCAAATGCTGGGTTCCACTGATGGCATGTTCTGTTTTATAAATTGCATCCCCTTGTCAGAAGTCAAATTGTATTTGGGTAACTTCAGAGAAATTGTCACTAAGATTTCAATTTGGTTTGCCTGCAATGCCACCATCAATTTAGTCAGAACAAATATAGACATATGTTTATTTCTTTACAAAGAGCAACATGATTGTGTTGTTGTGGGCAGCGTTTTTCACAATCATATATTATTATATACAGTAAGTACATCTTGTGCAAGGGTTTGAATATTGAATAATGAATGAACAAAAAGTTGTGTCGTTGAATAAATTCATTTCAGACTCAGATTTTTTTTTTTTTTAAATAAAATATGATAAACAGCAGCAGTTAGTGTATATTTTTAAATGATTTTCTGCACACAAAGTCACTCTCCTAGAAGAGAGTTGACAGGGCATCCTCCAAGGAAACATTAATAATCATGTTCCATTAGAGGTAACAAGAAAACACATTTAGAAGTGATCTTCTGTAAGCTGCATGAATAAGTGGATAATTGTAAATATGTTGATGTATCTAATTTGTAAATTTTCTTCAAAATCAGGATTCCCTGAATGCACCGCTGCAAATCAATGCTACTATAAAGTTTTTTCACTTATGAATAAAAACCTAATCACAGTTTAAAACTCTGGAGTAAACAAGCGACTCTTCTTTCCGGCGTTTCCCAAATAAACTTCATTGTAACTTTTCAAATATGATATCACATATTAAACATCCGTTTTTCATCACATGAAGTATCCTCTGAATGTCGTTTCAAATCTGGAAACTGCTTCTTTAAATCCTTTCATCTCCATGTGGTCTTCGAATCTTGATCAAACCAGAAACTAATATTTGAGGAGATATGAGAGGAAATGAACTTAGTAACCTCGGTTATATAACAGAACTAATGCTGAGACGGCAGTTTAAAACTTATAAAAACAAATATTGGGTTGTAGGATGTCACAGAGCTTCCAGGCTGCAAACAGCCCTGTCAGCACAGGTCAATATAAATCTATTTTATGAGATGCAATTTGAAGCAAAACTTCTTTAACAAGTTTCCTCTGCAAATTGAGGAATTATCCAAATAGCATCGAGGGATTTGACTTTGTGGTGTTGCAGTGTTTATCTGTTTACGTCTTTAGCAGTCTGGAACCCAGGTGACTTTTCTGTCTGCTTTACTTACAGGCCTCTATCAAAGTGTAAGTACATTCAAGTGCCCTTGAAGTGCAAAAAGAATTACATCAAAGTGACACGAAAAACTCTCCCTTCACTTCAGATTGGCAAACTACAACTCTGTTGCCTACTATCCTCCATCAATGTTACAACAGTGAAAAGTGGCAAAGAAACATGACGCCTTAAATCTCTGACAGCAACAAAAATAAATGGCGCCTGGCTATTATTGTAGACAAGCCAAAAAAAAACAAAAAAAGAAAAAGGGAGAAAAAAAAGAGGAGAAAGTGAGAAAAAACGTCAGGGTCGATTTTAATATTCATGAATTTTCTACCAGCTCAGTTCAGCAGTTTCGATTAAGCATTAATTAGGAGCCAGAGGGGAAACCAAACAAAAATAAGGAGCTGAATGACTAATGAAGGTGGTTGAGATGTGGGTAGACTGCCATGCCACTAATGGTTCGGTGCTATGGGTGCTACATGGGCAGGAGTGCCAGTGGTGTGGGCGGCTAGACGCACCTCTGCCCACACCAGAGATCACACTCTGAGAGAAAAACACACTCTGGCCATGGAAGAACAACATACTCGACTCCAAACAGTGAGCAACCGCTGCTTTCTCTCTTGCACGCTGGGGTCAAGCTGAAAATTGTTTTTCTCTTCCATGAGATATGAGGTTTTCCACATTACAGCAGCGACACTGCACTGTTAAGTGTTGTGAGGAGCTGTATGCACATTAGGCAGTTACTTCACTCATCGAGTTGAGACTGTGTTTCCTTAAAGCAAAAAAGTCGCTGAAAGTTTTAGGTCACATCGATCGGGATCTCAGTTTGTGTGGTTTTAAAATTCTGTATTTAAAGTCAGATTTGGGCAGAAGGTCTGCAGTGAGGCTTCAGCTATAAAGGTTTATGCTGAACATTTTATTATTGTTACATTATTAATTCCATCCTTGCAGTTTAGACAAAAACAATAGTATCTCCCCGCTGTCAGAATAATTTACAGTGTTTTGTACATGTAAAGTAAGAGCAGAGTAGTCACATTTTAATGCCTCTATCCAGTGATGTAATGATGCATAATGGAAGTAAACTCAGATTATCTCCTGGAATAATCATAAGGCAAATATACTGAGAAATTATTCACCTTGAAAAGCAAAATTTCATGATTTTCATATTTGTAGTCAAACACCCCACCTTCACAGTGCTTACAGTGATACAGCATAGACTCATGTAAACCCTAAATGAGAATAAAGTCTATTCAGCAAATTTAAAGAACAACTTTAGGCAGATTTTTTTGTGCCTGAACCTCCTTCAGAAGAATTCTGGTTCTCATTATTAATAACTGAGAACTGGAAAAATAATGACTTTTGAATTGACTTTTCCCAGAGAGGAAAAACTGAAACTTAAATGCGGCAATTGTTTATTTTTTCATCAGGAATTTTGGTCCTGTTGTATTATCATTATGCAAAGGAACTGTCAGTAAAGACACCAGTCACTAATATAGGATGACTTATGTGTAGTATGGGAAGTAAAACATTGCCTTATAATTCAATAGCAAGAATATGCTGTATTGTAAAATATGATTGTTTTGCATGTTTATCATAAAACCGGAAAAATAATATGAACTGCAATTACAATAATTCTGTATGATTTTTACTGTGTATTAAATTGGATCTCATGTATTTGCTATTGGATAAGTCAAAATGAAGTCATTAGATTTGTGCTGAAACACCAGAGAAACAACATTATTATCATATTAACCACAATTAATTTTGTAAATTGCAACCCTCTCAGCAGATGAAGGGATGCAAGAGAAAATACTAAATAATTTCACATGGACTAAAGTAGATCATAAAACACATGAAGACTGAAAACACTCCATCCATAATGCTGCAAACACAAAAAAAATTTAATAATACAAAAAGAGTGTTATTGTTGAATAAAACATTCTTAGAATGTGCATTTCCATCAGGTTGGGTTCTGTCTAATCGTAGGCTGTATCAGATTATTATATTTTAAAAAATATAATAATAATAATTAAATTATTTTTCAATGTATTTATTATTATTTTACATTAAGCAGCAAAACTGTCCTCAGGTTTACCTAATATGTCACCACTAATATGAAGCTTAATTATTAGTGTACTTCATGCATTTAAAAGAACACAATGTATATGTATGACTGTGCTGAATATATTTGTCAAATATGAATAAACAGCATAAATATGAATTTGGCATAAAATTTTCATTCATTATTGTCATGGCTCCAAAATGTCAGCCAGGGCACAATTTACATCCTATAAATATTTTCACCTCAATTATTTGCCTACTTATTTCCTTAAAATATTGAGTTAAAGAGAAGCAAAGTCCTGTTAAAATATTATTTTCTTATCGCTTTTATTTTTGTTGGCACTTCATGAAAACGCATCAGATCACGGAGGGAGGGAAGAAACATATAATCCCCACAGGAACAGAGGAAGAGGACAGAAAGAAAAAAAAAGGTTATCTTTTCTTTTATCTGTTTGAGAAGGGGCTTTGCTGTCTCCTCTCCCAGTAAAACAAGGATAAAGGGAACAGGGAAAAAAATAAATGATATTGTTACAGAGGTATTATCCTTAAGCCTGCCCATGATATTTGAATTGTATTGGTGAATTGTAATCAGGTATTTTAGCTTAGTGGTGCTGGTCTCCGTGTTGAACGCCTACCATCTGGTATTGGACGACAGTGTGACAGACAGAGGGCTGAAGAAGGAGGGTGTGGGGGGGGGGTCCTTCTCAGTGGGGCTGGGCAGTGGGGTCGGATGGGGGGGGGGGGCCCTATCCAACTGAAAAGCCTAGCGACTTTAGTTTCCCAATCTCTAAATCTACACATTGTAATGTAAGTCCACAGACAGGAAACCCAGAGCAAACAGTATTTGTATGAGCAGATATAGGCTGGAGATCCCTTCCAATCATGAGGAGAAAGTTGGCGACGATGGGGCTTTGTTCGCTCCTGGTAGGTAAGAAAAGGAGAGAAAAAGAAACAAAGCTAGTGTTGAAATTACTGGGATTTTTCTTTAGAAATCTTAAAGCCCCTATATTATTCCATTTTCATTATTTTGCTTTCAAATATCATATCGCTTGAGATAATGTTCTTGGAGATGGTTTGCAAATAAATGCGGTTTAGTTAGAGATATGTTTTTCCTCAGTCTCTGAAAATGAAGTCAGTGTAGCGGGAATAGGGAGGTGTCTACCTGTGTTTCTACTGCTTATTTCCTGTTAGGAAATTTTAAAAGTGGCATTAAACGTGGCTGGGTTCATTTGTTGAGGGGGCCCTGAGCCCCTTTACAGTGTGCAGCTATTTTATTAAACACAATTATTGAACTATGTGCACCATCATCACACTAAAAAAACTAAAAAAAAAAAGTTTTACAGCTTTGTAAAAATTAAAAAGTGCAATAACTTTAAATTAAATCCTTCAAAAAACAATCATATGATAATGTCTAATAATGTCTTATTCAAATAAGACCATACAAGCACAGGAAACAAGTAAAAAACTCTACACTTTCCTCTTTAATTCTCGTAAATCCACCTTCATGACATGTTTAAGCTGCAAACAATGCCTTTAAAATTTGTGCACATCCACCCTCCCTTAGATTTTCATTCACTTGGCCATGTTGTTCCCCCAGAGAGAAAGAGTAAAAAGACAGACAGAGAGCCTCATCTGTATCGGGCCCGGCCGGTTTGACTCCATGACCCCGGCCTGTCTGATGAGGCTGACTCTTGTTTCTGTTGACGACGCTCCACGGAGGAGAGTCCCGTTGCGGCAGTCCCTGCCGGCTGAATCATCGCCTCGTCCTCGGCTGCAGCCGCGGCTCGAGTGCCCTTCAACAGCTTCACTCACTGCTTTTCAAGTGACCAAGCACAGGCAAAAGAGAGATCCGGACCCAGAGTGCCCTCAGATGAGAAAGCAGCACATTGATGTCTGCTTATTTGTTTTTCTTGTTGGTTGCAGGTTGTCATCAGTCTACAGAAGTAAAGCATTTGTTGTGACAGTTGTGGGGCAAATGTCAGCCCTAAAAAAGCTTTAGAATTTGTCAAATGGATCTGGATTTTCATAAAGTCGTCCTTATTTTGTGCTGTCGCCCCCTTTTGTGTTATGACTGAACTAGGACTTGAACCCAAATGCACGACTCAATGACAAAGTACAAAGAAAACAGTTTTATTCACAAAAAAAACAACTGAAAAGGCAAATGTACTAAACAAAGTAACAAAGAAAATCTAACGAGAACAGAAGTTATGACTAGGATAAAGTAACAACAGAAACACATGACCTGACTTGGCAAGGGCAAGGTAAACATGGACAAAGACTGGTTCACTGACAACATGACAAGACGAACTGACACCTGACAAGGGGAAACGCAGACTATATATACACACAACAGGTAAGGGGAAACAGGTGGAAACAATTAGGGCGGGGGAAACAATTACAACGGCGGGAAACAAGACAAAGACAGGAAGTAGAACAAGACAAGATACACTAGGGCAATGATTTCAAAATAAAACAAGAACCCACAAGACAATATAGACACCAGACCAAAACATAACTTGAGATAAATTTACAGACTACGACACTTTTGCAGGCAAACGTACTCATCCAGTGCCTCAGTTCTCATGTAACTAAACCTGAATGGAACATCTTATGAACATTTTATCTGGTCAGCAAGGGTCAAACACAGAGAACAACACTGATTATCAGCAACAATTCTGGGTGAGAGAGTCCTAACAGTTAACAAAGGGAGGTGTGTGTGCATGTGTGTGTTAGATGGGTGGTTGGGGGGGGGGGGGGGGTGAAGTTTTTCTTTTCTTTCTCTCTGCCTTGCCACCTATCACAATTCATTACCACAAATTAGGGTTCAATAAAATTGCTATTCAGAGATAATTAGGAGTTGGGTTGGTGGTGGCGGGGTCGGGGTGGGATGGGGTGCTGGAGGGTTGGGGGACAGAGGAAGGGTGAGGTAGGAGGCGGCTGGAGGGTTGGGGTTGGGGAGGGGGGGGTGGAATTGCTTTCCACATGTCATCATGACCCAAACCAACAAACCGAGGGTCTGCAGCTGGGGCAAGTGAAGTGAGACCCTGATCTGCAACCGAACCCCCCCCCCCTCCCTCCCTCCCTCCCTCCTCCTCCTCCTCCTCCATATGATGAGAAGACCCGCACACAAAAAGAAAACACACACACTCTTTCTCCCTCTTCCCCTCACCTGCTGAGTTGGGAGCTGCTCCAAATTAAACAAATTATTTCAGGCCCCTCTCTCTTTCTCTTTCTCCTTCAAAAAAAAAAAAAAAAAAAGTGGAGCAACGGCTCACTGACAAACAGTGATCCCACATAAGGACGACGGCTAATAAGGTTGTGTGTGTGTGTATAAGTGGCTGCCTGAGTGCAAGAGCTCGGGTTATGCCTGCATATGTGCACCACGCTGAAGAAGGTTTGTCTTTCATTAATTAACACTTTCCTGAGCACAAGCTACCCAATCTTTGCATTTGTGAAGGAGTGAAATATTTGTCAGGTGACAGAATTTGCATGAAAGCAGTTAAGATCTTGTGTTTCTTTTTGTGTTGCCATTATTGTTAATTAAAATTAAATTTAGATTTTTGATGTTCAGGTAACAGTGTGCAGACAACAAAGCTGCAAAAAACTGTAAAAAAAACATTTGTGAGATGACAGAAAGTGAACGAGGGAGTTTAATACAAATAATTAACAGACCCCTTCATTGAAAATATTTAAGTGTACCATTAAATCAGAGCAAAGCGCTACTTTAGCGTGCTGCATCCTCAATGTTTTATCCTCTTCTCAAGATTATCCTCTTCAGTCAACAACTCTTTATTCAGTAGTAAAGCAGAGAGACGAGCAATATGAGCACGATGTTTTCAAGATTCAAGTGAATCTCTTGCAATAAAAACAGCGTTGTACCTCGTATCCTGTTTTTTTTTTGTTTTTGTTTTTAATTTCCTTTTTTTTTTCCTGCAGTGGACAAAGAACAAGGACACAGGATTTGAAGTTTGACATTTTAGTTTAATTTGGGGCACAGATAAGCTTTGTCTTTAGCTTTGAAATTATAATTATAAATTATGAATATTCTTTTTGTTTATCCCTGCTGTTGACTGATACACAAGAGCAGTGTTTCAACCTGTGTCCACTTCTTTACCCCTTCATGATAACTTCACACTCGGAGTTGAAAGGAAGAGTTAAAAGTTTGACATTTTAACTCAACATCAAGAGCAGATTAACTAAGTTTTTAGCTTTAACACTGAGTTTGGTTCAAAAGTAGAACACTGACAATAGGAGTTTGATATTTTATGTTATATGATATTTTCTTTCTGGAGTGTACAATGTTGAGTTGAGCTTTACCCAACAATAAAACAGAGAAACAAATATTCGCTTGAAATAAAAAAAAAAAAATCTGTTTTTAATTTCGATTAAAACGATTCATCGAAATTAAACCAATTAAAACATAAGCACAGAGAATGTTAATTTGTACACACGCAAAACAAAACGTATCCACTTCAGAGCAAATTCATAAAAGCTTTTACAATTTTTTGTTGTTTTGATCCCTAAAATAAGCTCAGTACTTCCTGAAGAATGTCCTTGGGTGAACAAGAATTAATACAGCAGATGTTTAAACTTAATTAAAAAAAAAAAAAAAAAGTAAAAGATCCAAGGAAACACGAGGCTATTCTGAGAACTTTAACTTAACCCCAAAAGACGACATTGAAATAAAAACACATAAACCCCATAGATCATCGCTTCAACAAGTTTTCTCTGTTCACTTTCAGGCACTGCTTTGGCTGCTGTTACTGACATTCAGCTGCTCTGTTGAACCTGTCAACTTTAACTCCACTTGTTCTCTCTTATGGCTGTTTGTGCCCTCCATCCTCCTCCTCCTCCTCCTCTCCCGTCTCCTCCAGCTGCCTGCGTGCGGCTCTGGCTGCGACCCCAGCGCCACTGGAGGGGCCGTGTGAACCGGCCAGTCCGGTCACCTCGCATCAGTGTCGGGCTGGAATGCGCCGTGGCCCTGGCCCTGGCCGGGGACACCACTCTGGGGGTTGTGGGGGAGGGGTTTGCGGTGTTGGTGGTTGGCGGCCGAGCAGGTGCTTGGTTAGGAAGCGAGGGGGGGCAATGTTGATGTCACGTCCCCGCCACCCATTGTGGTTACAGGGGACATGGACACCAAGGGACACAGAGAGCCTGTGGGTGTGCTTCTCTAGAGGTCACCATGCCAGATCAGAATCACACTGTGAGCCTTTACTTATTAAGTGGCTTTCTGTGCACCCGATGGTTAGCCAGTGCTACACGACAACCAAGCCTGTTCTCTCACACAAAAAGACCCCGGTAAAGAGATACCAGCCCGCTATTGAGACAGCCACTCTGCCGTTGTGTTTGTCCCTGCTACTACCAGACACCGTGAACAAATATGGCACATGATACCAGAGGTGTAGCATTCCTTCCCCCTTCCCTTCTCCACTCCTTGTTGAAAGAAGTCCTTTACACACCAAACAGAGCAGTGCAGACTCTCTGATCAGCAATTATGCACTTTAGAGGTATTAAATACTGCTGAGGGGGAGAAAGGGGGGCCCCCAGGGACCACCAGCAGTCCGTAAATACACTTCTCTCTGGAAAATGAAAGGAAAAGACCTGCCATTTGTAGACATTATTCATGCATTAAATGTAATGCCTGGGTAAAACAATTATGTCGCATATATTTCAGCTTTATTTACTTGCTGTATCTTGTCTCGTCTGTGGAGCGGGGTGTGTGCACAGAGGATGACAACTCTCCTAAGTTATTTGCTGTGCATGTGTGCATTCATTTGTGTTTATCAGCTGCCTTTCCTGCTCGGTATCTATATTTATCACCAGTGCAGGTCAGAGATTACCCATTTCTAAGTGGTGAACTGGCACAAAAGATTATCATCAATTAATATGCCATAATAACTGGGTTCACTTTCATATTCACTGTATGCATTTGTCTTTTAAAGTGATCTAGTTTGGCAATCGAGCCGCCTCCTCTGTAATATATGCTAATGTGAGTAAAAACACTTTGGATTGTCTCAGAGGAATAAGAATCCATATTGGGATTCATACCGGCAGCATATTCCATTTTTGGCGTTGAGAAAAGTTCTTCAGCAGCCAAGGAGTCTCACCAACTTCATATGTATTCTTTTCATATTGTTTCCCCAAACTTGTCTCTGTGAGCAGAGCCTGGTGAGTAGCCAGAGAGCCCATTATTCAAACTGGGGTCCTGACACCAGTTTATGGCTGAATTACATTAACTTGCATGTAACTTGACTTCAGCAGTGAGAAGGAATTGTTAATGTTCACCCCAAACTCAGCAGGGCCTCTGCCAGTGCTGGCGACTTACAACGTCCTTTGAACTGTTTTTCCATGTAACTTAATTCACCCACCCTTCTGCACAATAAAGATATCATCTGTTAGAAATGGAAAATATGCATATAAAAGGAGGGCTCGCTTGATTAATAAAATAACTTCAGAGGAATTACTTGAGTTTTAGTTGTTTACAGAGTCTAAGCTCAGGCCTCTCTCCATCACTAGCCAGTATCAACTTGACAAACTTGACTAAAGTATAAAACTAACTCCTGCCTGAGATCAAGAAACCATAGCTGTTAAGGGACGTGGACTCTCCGAAGTGCACTCTGCAGTTAGTGCACTCCAGCTGCACGGTAGCTGAAGCACCCTGGGCAAGAGGGCTGAAAGGACGGCGTGAGTGACGCAGCGCCTCGGCGCGATGAGGAGAGGGGAAGTGACAGGAGACAGTTGCTACACACTGTGTCAGGCTGGCAGTGTCACACCTGGCAGCTGTCAATCACCACGCTCCCGAACACCTCGCTCCCTGATATCACCCGAGCCGCTGCCAAACATGCCTTGAGTGGTGTCATCCATCCACAGATGAGCACTGGCTCACTCTGACTGCACTCATCCTGTCACTGCAAGTCAGAGAAGGGGAGAGAAAGAGGGGAGAGGGAGGGAAGCATCCATCTATTTACATATGGAAAGGTCACAAATAGCCTGCAGGCACTGTGCTAATTAGAGAATGTGGTAAAAAAAAAAACTCCAAAGATAAATTAAAAGACAAAAATGGAGAGTTATCTAAGTATGCTTGCGTAATGAAAGTGGAGATAAGGTGAATGAAAGGAGAAAGGAAGTGGCTGAACCTTGCAAAAGAAAATTCTTTACTGAGCGTGGAGACCCAACACAAAGGAGCAGTCTAAATTCGGAACTGCTGCATAATTTCGGAACTGTCTGCACACTCTGGTTGAGGATCATCGATACAAGAGGAACAAGTGACCGGCCTCCTGTGGTTCTACCAATGTAGCTTTAGCTTGGTGGTTAGCACAGGCCTCCACCAGCAGACACTGACCATATGATGGTGTTCAGATGACCGGGCGTGTGTGATCTCCCTTAGCCAGATAAGCGAATCAACCTTTATAATTCATTGTGACAAGCTGACAGGGAAAATGAGTGTAAAATTTTATACTTACATGAATTTTTGTGTCAGATCGCCGTATGTGCACTTGTTTTTCTGTCTGGCCATAGCCGAGGGCTCCTTTCTCCGCGGGCGTTTCACGGACTTTGTTTCCAGGCCTTCAGACACATCGCCCTTCGCCCTAGTGAATTTGCTGATTAATTTTGGATGCTCCCCTTAATTAACACCCCAAAGGAAAGTGTAGATTTCCTAGCCCGCCTTTGCTACAGAACAAACAAAATGAGAGTCTGAAGAAGGATGACCTCAGGGAGACAGACGTGCTGATGTCCAAAATGACATTACAAGAGCAATGTGAAGGCCCCGTGACGCCGGGCCTAGACCTGGACATAGGCGATGCCTCAGGAGCTCCCAGGCCTTTTAATCAGTGGCTGGAAATGAGCTCCCTATTAGTCTCATTTCATTTGCTTTAGCGTCGGTAGAGAAGCAGGCCTTGCATGATGCCACCCGACGCTTGAAACATGCTGTTCTAGTGCCAGTGCTGGTGCCGCCTCCGGCCCACGGTCATTAATTGGTGCCACTCTCTTACTTCCAGTGAAATTGGCAGATGACGGACAGGGGGCGAAATAAAAATGTGATTTCTTTCTCTTTTTTTTCCCCTCTTCGCAACATCAAAGTGGATTTCACTAATTGGGTTGAATGGCGCCCATCTCCTCTTGTGACAGCCAAGCAGGATGCATGAGAAGCTGCGGGCAGCTTGGAGAGCTCTCACCCTGCCATGCCAGCTCAGAAGACATGCCGGCAGGAGGGGGGCGAAGTTGCAAAAGACACGCTGAGACAAAAGAGCTCAGCTAGAGATCGCACGCTCACTTTTCAGAGACCTTGAACAAACAAACTTGCACTTTGTCTCGCTGAGGGCAAGAGGATACGCACATCATCGCTCAACCAGAGGGTAGCAAATCAGCTCACAAAAACACAGGGGGTAAAGTCCTCAGAGACTTTCTCTGCCTCCTTGGCCTGTGCATAGTCAGTACATCACTGTCATTGGATAATAAAAAGGTTGAACTGAGCACAAATAGCAACGTAGAGGAATGGGAATGTGGAAGGAATAGCAATGATGCTGCAAATCGACCATCACAGGGTGTTCTTGGTGTGCAAAAATTCACATTTTAACATGAAAATCTGCCATTATTCCTCACTGTTATGGACGTTTGGAGCTTTATTTTTCACTGCAGTGTCTGAGCTACCTGATGTCTTATGACTTTCTACAAGGAATTTCTATGCAACTTTCTCTGCTGTGTAAGGAAATGGACATACAGCACTGGGATCACATGAATACTCCCTATGCAAAGATCAGTGACTGTAGACACACAGTTTACATAAATGCAGACTAACACAGTGTCCAATTAGGGCCATTAAAAGCACATCTGATCCACCTGCCCCCAGTAAAACAGACATGGATGTTTGAGCAGGTCGTCTCAGCTCCATGCTGGACAATTGTCCACTTTGTGTTCGCCAAGATTCAGAGAGGGGAGGAAAAAAAGCAGAATTCCCATTACAAAAGGACAAGAAGTGCAGGTGTAATTGGGATATTTGTGAGTGTCTAGTTTCAGGGCCCATCGGAGCTGCGGTGAAATGAAGCCTGTAAGACTAGAGCGTAAGACTGGCAGGAGAGGCTGCCCTCTCTCTCGCCCCTGCTCTCTGCTTCTCTTCGCTCTGTCTCACTTTTACTTTACTCTCCTTTCTCTTATATCACCTCCTCTCCTCTTTTCTTGTTTATTTTCTGTCCTTGTTACTTTCTCTACGTTCCTCAAACACTCTTCATTCTTGTGCTTCCTTTGGTATGTCCTAATAATAATATCTTTCCTCTCTGTCTGTACCAACAGGACATGACACCGCAAGCCCATGTAAGGCTCAACCGCCTCCCCTGCTTCTACCGGGCAATGATAGCAGCTTGATCGGGCAGGTATAGGTAACAAATGAGATCAATTAACGTGTCCACGAGGGGCACCTACCTGAGAGTCCGGTTGCACTAAACAGTCTCCTCATCTTTTGTTTCCCTCTGCAGGATTCCATTTGCAACCTCATCACTTTCCCGGCCTGAACAACGAAGCCGATTGTTCCACCCACCCCTTAATGGAGAAGGTCCGAGAAAGCCTGGCCTCTTCCCCTGGCAGCCTATGTATCTTTACTATCACGACTCCAACTTGGGACATGGGGCAACCTCGGCGAAATGAATCCTTGTTCCCTCATCTTCCCACTGCCCTGCCGTCCCCACCTTTCTCTCTGTGCCCCTCTCTCAACTTTGCAGGACATCAATGAGCTCCATTTGTAGCAAATTTGTTTCTCCAGCTCCATTTAATTGAATGACTTTGGCGCTAACAAGGAGCTGATTGAGCTCAATAATGGCACTGTTGAAGGCAGAAACGCCAGAGCAGGGGCCCGGGGCTGGTTCACCCCCGTATATAAATACACACTTGCTCTGTATTGCAACCCCAGATAACACACACACCTGTGGAAAGTGGCAAGATGGGTTTGAAGAGAAGACACATATGAAATCTGTGTTTCAAGGAGGAAATGAATCTTCTCTTAGGTGTTGCAGGTATATCATCTGTATCTATGACTGCTGGGAAATAAATGTTGAACAGAACAAGCTATCAAATCAATCAATCTTCCAACAGATGTCACACTTTACCAGCGTTCCTTTTGCTCGGTGTACTTAACACTCACCATCTGTTTACACCTCCAACATCCTTTCTGAAACCTCGCAGCAAACGAATTGACTGTCACTTTCGCAAATTTCATCTCTCCTAACATTACAACCAGCTTGATGGAGAGATGGGCTAACTAAGTGAAGGTCTGCAGAGAGAAAAAATGACCAGAAGAGAAGCAGAAATAGGTGCAATTATCATGAGTTAGAGAGACGGGGGAGCCGGTGATGGCATCTATTGAACCTGTGATCGTTTGTCTAAATCTGCTGCATGAATGTGATGTGCTCATCTGTCCCCCTCCTTCAGTCGGTCCACAGCAGTTAGACAGGATTGTTTACTATAACCTTGTAATCAACCTGGCTTGGTTGACAGCTCAGCATTACCCCTGATAACAGGTCTGCTGCAATTTGCCCCCCCAACATATATATATATTAAAAAAACAGCCAAACACACACACGGAGAAACTGCTCAGGCCCTGTCTGATGCCTTATTGATAGAGCGCTGGCCCTGTTATCTTTGTGTGTAATTTGTTTTCAAGAACTGTGATTTACATTTCAGTGGGATTACACCTTTTAATGCTACACGCGGGCGAGAAGTGGGCAGCCGTTGAATACTCCACATCTCCACCACAGGAGGAGGAAGAGGTGGGGGTAGAGGGATGGAGGGAGGTGGTGTGTGTGTGTGTGTGTGTGTGTGTGTGTGTGTGTGTGTGTGTGTGTGTGTGTGTGTGTGCGTGCGTGCGGAGAGAGGGGGGTTCAAACGATGCATTTCCAAGTCCTCAAGTGGAGAGGATTACAATGACAATTAAAAATCAAAAGGCCTGTGTGTCCATCAAACGACTGCCCATAACCCTTTGTGTACTTACTGCCAAATAATCGTGGCTAGTGGAGGGTTGGCAGATGCAAAACGCTTTCCAGCTTAATTGTGGCGTATTACCGGAGCTTGTTCATCGGGATATTATGCAATAAGTGTTATTTCAGGCAAGAATGCAGGTTCTAAATGGCATGCTAATGTGAGTCCCTTGGCAGCGTGTTAAAGAAAATCCATGCATCACCATTAAAACAACAGCGGGGCCAATGGCAAAGTTCAATCATCTTGTTTTGGATATCGCCTTGATGTAGTACAACAAGTTCAGCCCGACTCCAGCTGCCACAGAGGACTTGCACAGGTAGTGCAAAAGAAAACGGCCAAAGGCAGCAATGTACATAGAACAAAATGTGTGTGTATGATACCAGAAAGCTCCAAGCACAACTTCAGACATGTGAAAAATCAAGTCTCTGTATTTTAGTTTCTGACACTGATTAAGAATGCTTTAAACCCTTGAAATACAAAGACCATATAAAAGTGAACCATAATTTGTTTACAGATATTCTTTTAAGATTTCAGATATTCAAAATCAATAAAAATACTGAAAGGGATCTGCTGTGATCTAGAACTACCCCCCTCCCCTCATATGATTTCTGAAAAGAATATTTCCCTTCACTAAGCCTGCTCACTTCATTAAAGTTGATGTGAATCTTTACCATTTTGATTTACAGCGTAATAAATAGTCTTTGGCTGCTGGAAGCTGAGTGAAAATAGGAATCAAATATGGGTCTTTCTTCCCAATAAATATGAGCTTCCACCAGGAGTTGTTGTTGCCCTGATTTTTTTTTTTTTTTTTTTTTACTTCCACCAACACTCTGCACAGAACCGGTGCCAGCACACCACCCCCTTACACACATCTTAATCATGTGTATTATTTCAGTAATTCAGATCACAACATTTTACATAATTCTTTGTTTATTCATTTTCTCAGACAGTCAGTGAAATTATGTAAAACACGCTCTCGATGGCACTCTGTGTGTGTAATAGAATGCAGATTTCATGTTATTCTAACACATTTGCTTACTTGGAGGCAAAGAGTCCCATTTAAATGAGAATTACACTTAAATGTCACATGGGTTTATCTAAATTTATAAACAGTGCATTTATTATATTAAATTTGGTGAATCCTAAACATGGATTGCGGGAGCTAGAATGAGAGACGTGCTCCGAGGGTTATGACTTACTAATGCCTATTTAAATTGTAAACGCTTTGTTCCTCTTTGTTTTATTTACCCACCATTCTCTCCCCAAGATGACATGGCACCTGAAGAGTCGCTCTTTGAATTTTCCGAGCGCAGTTGCCATTGAAACTGAGAGAAACATCATTTGCTTTTGTTGAATTAATTCAATCATTAGCTGGCAGTTTGAAACCTGCAGCTCCTTGAAAAGGCTGAGATAATACCATTCCTGCCATTCATAGTACCCCAGCGTCTCCTGATAGCCGGCAATCTGTTGCCTAATAATTTTCTGTCCAAATTATAATACAGGAATCCTCATTTAGAGAGGTAAAAAGTGTGAATGCAGGAGGGAAAGAGCCCCTCAAATGTCTTTTTTTTCTGAATGGCAGCAAAACAAAGAGATTATAGGGGAGAGGGAAACTCGTTTACCTCATCAGTGGCCTTTGTATGCCTTGAGTCAGCTTTCTGAGGGGAAGATGTTTGAACTCAATCATCACTGGCTGCCTGTGCTGAGACACACAGTGGTCCCCTCCTCATTCAATGCAAGTGAGAATTCTCGATTATAATACACAGCATCCATTTAGGTATTAAAAGTACTGAAAACATCATAGAGATTATGTTAACAGTGTTTTTTTGATGAATGATCTGCAAAGATAAATTTATGTCTATTATTTTACTGCATGCACAACCAAATAACATTTTCCTGTCCCATGCTAGTGCACTCTGCACACACCTTCAGTATCGTACACACACACCGAGAATTGTTTCCATATGGGACAGCAATATAATAGCAATAGGGTACATTAGAGCTCTTCCATACAGATGTTCACCTCAATTTCTGCAGCAGTTTGGTCCATCTGTGTTTACAGTGAGCTGCTTAGCACACGCCTGTGTGAAGGGAGGCATATCAAGCATATGGACATTTTACAAAAGGTTACCCTGCATAAATTAGGTTGAATGGCAATCTGTTGAGGAGAGGTGGCTTACTGTGAGCACTCGGTGGTTCAGAGTAAAAATGGATCACAAAAGGCATCTGGTTTTGTTGCCGTTTATTATAGTAGTCAACACAAACTGAGACATCCACCGTTTAGAAAGAGACATTTTTTTAATTTATTTTTTTAGTTAATTATTATTTTATTTTGCTTTCGTATTGACCAGCAGCTAAAAATTAACTGTCAAATTGTGCGTCTGGGAATGTTGCAATAACAGCAGATTGTTTACTTCCCTTCAGTATTTTAGATGGTAAATGTTAAATAATGGTAACAAGCATTTACAGTATTTTTAAATATTAGCTCTCCACCTGTTTTGGAACTAATTGAGGTTTGGAAAATTTCCACATAAAAGTGATGTTGTTCATAACTCACAAGTGTTAAAAACAGCAGCATAAGTCAAACTAATATTCACAAAAAAAAGTAAAAATATTTCTGCTTAATTCATATTCTTTCTTTTCAGGCTTCATCCCTTTCGGGATTTTTACTATCAAGTATTTTTTTTATTTTTTTTTTAGATCAGCACCATTAAATGCTGCAAATTATAAGTGTTTCTTAAATGCTTTTTACCAAACTACCTTGATTCTGGAGGCAACACATGCACAGCAGACCGAGCTTCAGATTTTTATCACATCTTAGAGTGACATCTAGTGGCTGTTCATGTCATGACACTACAAGCACACATGGAGCATTTTACTGAAATACACATGGCACCTGCAGCTACTTCCCACCATCTCTGTATACTTTACAGCAATTGTTTGATAACGTTTTTGTCCTTTCTTTCCCTATTTGTTTTTCCCGGTGTATACCTCAAACACCTGCAGAGTTTTGTTTGTGGCACAACACTGTGCAGCAAAGCACAACTTCAACATTTGGAACCCTACACATTATCTAACAAACAAATAACCAGTGAAACCTCTGAAAACAATCCACATCTGCAGCACCTAAGCATCATGCAAACTGCCCTTTCATACATCCTCCAGTGCCTCTAATACATTCAGTCTAATCTGCCTGTGTTTGCTCTCATCTGTGAGTTACCTTCATCACCGTGTGGGTGGTTAAGATTGATTAACAATAACAGCAGCTGACTAGGCAGGAATAATTCAGCAAAAACAAAGCATTTGTGAATCAAGAAGGCCCACGATGAGAGAGACGGAAGGAGGGGGAAACCGTCGCTTCCTGTGTCGCGGAGTGTTCTGATGTCGGCTAATTGAAGCTTTGTCACGCAGATTGGGGTGGCGAGGTTCAAAGGCGGATGGCCTTCCGGCCACAACACACAGAGGCTCGCCACCTTTGATGTGCGCTACTTCTTCTGCAGATGCGGCTTTGATACAAGGGGCCAGCGCGGCTGGTCGAGAGGGCTTACAGGACACAACAGGCCTCTGGGAAAAGGAGCGGACAAGTCACAACAAGAGCGGAGCAAGAACCGGACACCAGAGTACTCGAGTGACCAAAATTCATATTCATGCAAAGATCACACAACAGCATACATACATAGTAGCTGCAGAACTTTAAAGGAAATTGACCTCATCATCCAGCAGCCATGTTGGAGGTCTCCAGCAAATACATAATCTTCCAAAACACAGTCTTGCACAACTTGACTTTATGGTTGTTTTAGATGAACTGTTTCATTTCATTTCATTTTCAGAGCACTGGTCTGTTTTACATAACGTGCATCTGTCGTTGTATTGGTCTTCGCTGGATTCCTCTCTCTCTGTCTCCATGCATCCTGGGTGAGCTGAGCTTTACAGTAGCCTTCTCATTCAAACTCATGGAACTTATGTATGGACCCTTTCCTAAAGCATTCACAGGTGATCTGCATTGACCACAGTTGAGTAATGCCAGAGAAAGCAATTAAAGGAAAGAGATAAAGACGCAGGAAGACAGATGCTCCTGCTGTTACAATTCCTTCTCTTTACCCTCATAAATATGTCTTTGGCAGAACTTTGTGCTTATAACCAGTGACACCCAGTCGAACACTCGCTTTAGTTTTGTAGCAGAGCAGTAACAGCCCTTAACTCACCCTTCCAACGTCTTTTCATGGCCAGTCCTTTTGTTCTTCAACATAAAAGGAGAAGGGTCTACATGGAGAAGCAGGGAGACACTTTGAATAACATGAAGATCAATAAAGACCATCTAGCATGGAGATAATGTTGGGGAATTTAGAGTGCAGGTCGTTGAAGAGTCATCCATAGTGCTCATAGTGAGAAAGGGTTCGTGCTGTAGGTCATCTTCTGCTTCAGCTGATTCAACTATATCAAGAGTGAAGGTGCAGTTATGTTAGGTCTCCAATACAAATGTTCACTTTGATGGGGTTCAAAGCTCGGGAGAAACCTCAAGGTTAAGTAATTGTCTTGTAAGTGGAAGGTTGATGGTTTGAGTTTCGAAGCAGTGGTGGAAATCTGGATGTGAAAAGCAAATACCAGAGGTGATTAACCTATGGTTTTTCCTCACATTATTTATTATTAGGGCGCTGCAGAGTATTGTTGGTCTCATGAACTGAATGTATGGCACAGTATTGTTATAACACTGATGGCCTGTTGTGTGTTTTTTTACATTTGCAGCAGAAGCAACAGTGGCTTCTTTACAGTGAAAGGACTAAGAGCTGCATGTTAAGCACGAGCTGTAACAGTCAGCAAAAGCGCACCACCCACAGAAACTCAAGCCTCAACCGAAAATCCAAAGGGAAAGGTGAGAACTCGCAAAGCTTTTGCAATGCCAAGTGAACTGTGGGAAATGCAGTGTAGTAACCAAAAACGGAGACCGAAAAAGTGAAACAATCTGGCGTAGTGTTACTTTCAATCTAAAAGTCGGATCTCAGTCTGGAGGCCTCATAGAGCGTCTGCTGAGGGCAAGGTCTGCTGAGTGCAGAGGATATCAGCGTTATCGCCTGCTCCTTTCACTCTCCCCATGATGAGCTGTGCTGCCGAGTGTGTTGTTGCCTAATTCCCTCTAACTACAGCCCTGTGTAATCACATACCCCAATTAACCACCTCGGCTCCCCGTTTCCTGCATCGTGCACGCCGCCCCATCTTCTCGCCACACCGCGTAATTAGCTTTCATCTGAGAATGAAAAGAAAGGAGCACCTCAGCAATTGTGCATCCACTTTCTCTTTCTCCCCGTCTCTACCCATCTCTCCAGCACTCTACTTCTCATATCATAATGGCCTGCAATTTCAATCAGATGGATTTTTATCGCTGACACTAAGAAGAATTGGCCCTCATCCTAGTCACTCCTTCCACCACCCCCAAACAAGCAACCCGCCTCATTTGATAGCGAATGCTTGTGAGAAAGCCATCAAGGAGAGTCCTTGTTGTGACTGGGAGGTCTTAGTTTGATATTTACAAAGGATTTAATTCCGCTTTCTGGATGTGTGTGGCATAACGGAAGGATCAGGTCTGACGTGTTCCAACAAGGTGCAGTGCTAAATTAATTTACACCCACATAAATGGGAAAAGGACAAAATAAATCCATTGGAGATCTTTGGTGTTAATCACTTTGTTGGTTGTATTTAGTGGCGAGATTCACTGATTAAAAGCTTTTCAGGAAAACTTTCATTTTTGGTAGAAAAATATCTTTGAGATTCTGGTCAAGTTCCTTTGAATGAGTAGAATGAGTTTTGTTTAAAAAAAAAAAAAAAAGGAACATGTCCCTCTCTTTTTTCAAAATCCCATCTTTGTCCCACTCACTTTTCCAGTTTCACTTTGATTCATTCACTAAAATACCTCTGTGTCATCATCATGTTCATTTTCAGGTCCATCTCATTAGCACTGTGCAGTTGTGCTGCCATTGAAGGCCTAAGTTCAGCATGCTTTCATTGTAATTTACTTAATCTGATCATGTGACTCTGTTGAGGTTCTCGCAGTTGAAACAAAAAGTAAAGTTTGTCACTTAGCAGCACAGACTCTTTCAGCTCGCTGTTAGCGAGAGGCTTCCCTGCAGATGAAAAGAGAGAAGATATCATTAAGAACTTATCAGCAGCGTGAATGCTGCTCACAGGTACAGTGGTAATGTGACACGAACATTACACTTCAGTGTCACCAAGAACAGTTCCAGCCGGGTGAATCATTGTTCAGTCATACAAGTGAGCAGCCTGTTAATGACACAGCCCTGACATTTAACACATAATAAGGTGTTTTATCCGGGTCTCCTTCGGAGGCGATTTGCAGGTGGAACGAACTGGAGACCTTTTAGTTCTAAAACATGGCGAAGGCAAAGCCTGTTTGGATTCCTGGTTCTTGCTGCTCATCTTCTTGCCTCCTGTCTCTTTACCCCCACCCCCACCACCACCACCACCACCCTCCCACCCCTCTCTTGCCTCTCAACCTGTTTGTTCTCTTATCTCTCCTGGTCCTGAACGAATCGATGAGGCGCTCATTAGCCCAGGGATGTTCATCGGCGAGTGCTTGCTCGAAGAAGAGATTGGCCTCTAACAAAAAAAACAAATAAAAAAAAAGCATGGATGGAGCCTTATGTGCACACAACAAACACTCAACATTCAGCAGGTCCACCTACTGTCAAATTAGGTTGGATCTTTAGCTCCTTTTGCATTACATAAAAGTAATTTAGGAGTTTTTTGCGGGTCTGTTAGTGACTTTGTGAGGCTGTGCTAATGTCAGCATGCTGCAAAGTATAATGTTTACCATGTTCACCATCTTACAGTAGCTGAGCGTGTTAACACACTGAAGCTGATGGGAGTGTCACTGTCTTATCACCAAGTCTTAGGGGAACTTGAATGTCTGGTTTGTGGCAAACCATAGCTCTTGAGATATTTCAGTCTGGCTTTGGTTGCCAACCATAGAACCATGACACTAGCGTGGCTAAAAAATCACAGATGATCTCTGCAGACGTCCCATGTTAACAGCAAACCATGTGTGACTTGTGCTGTTGTGGTATTTTTCTTTAAGTTTTAACTTCCTGCCAAAAAAAAAAAAAACCAAATGTGATGAAGCTGTTTTGTCACATTTCATTAAAACAATGTTTTTTTTCACTCTCTCGCCATTTCACATGAGCGGAGCTGCTTTGCAGGCTTTCATACAAAGTAAAGATCGCTCCCATCTATTTGGGAGTGTGTGTGTGTGTGTGTGTGTGTTGGGGGGGGGCAGGAGGTATTCAGAGCATGAATATGTATTTGAAGTCTGGGGGAAGAAAGTGTAACTGTTTTCATAATCACTTGTTATTTCAACATAATTTCCACTGAATAATGGTTCCATTTGGGTAGATAATCACATTCACAAACTTTGGACAACTGCAGAGCTGATGTCCGTGCCTTTAACAGTGGTGATCAAGAGCAGACATGGACAAATAGACACGAGTGTGTGAACACAACCTGAGACTCGAACTACATTGCCTCTCATATCATTACTTTCTCAACAGAATGAAAAACCATGCTGGTAAACATATTTATGCGACTGATACGCTCTTTCAGTTTCAATAGATTGTGTTTGCAGAGCAGTGCATCCATTTTTCATTAGTGCATCTCCCTTGTCATATCATTTATACAGTGGCTTGCCATATTATATGTAATATATAGGGGGAAAAAAAGCCTTTTGGAGAGCAAAATGTATTTATGAAGTGTGTGTAGGAGGGTTGATCTTGTGTCGTTAGCCTTTGATATCATTCAATCAGCACTGAGTGAGTGGGACACACATGTAAAACAGGGCTTTTCTTCCTTATCTTGTAATCCTGTCCAAATCTGATATTTTTACAGAGGAACAGAAGAGCTGATCGCCTTGTGCATCTTACTGATGCTCATCTTACTGTGTGTCAATGCTTTTGAATACTGTTGCTTTCAGTATGCTTCTCATTGATGCACTGGCAACTTCACATCTTTTTATGTATGTCATAAAGAAGATTATATGGAGGTGGAATTGATTTAAGATTAACACTCCCACTATGGTTAGAAGAATACTGTATCCAAGAATACCTTGGATACAGGCTTTTTTTTTTAGTTTAGCTATTTAAAGACAAAAACCACAAAGAATAAGAATACTGTCTTGGAAATAAACATAAATAAATCAGTAAAAATAATAAACTGTGCAGGAATAATGACGTTAGCTAATGTGTTCCCTGCAAAATGTGTATGAGCCAACGTGTTGTGAGTTCAGGCCTCTGTGTAGACCGGTTCTGTGGTTTAGGCACTTAAGTTTCCTGTAGCAGTTTTAAATTCAGACCAGAATTTCACTTTAAAGTCCTTAAACTATCAGTATATTACCCGGGCAATCATCGAGTGTCCGAGCAACAGTTCTGTTGGTCTTGTTCAGGACTGTGCTGTAATCTAAGTTTCCTTAAAGTCACATTTAGTTGAGGATGTAACTCCATCTACACCCGAGTTTTATTTTCAGCTAAGGCCTCGTCTGGGCCTGCAGCCACTATCATGGCAAGTAGCAGACCCTCAAATCAGCGCCGCCTTGGCACCGGAGTGACAGCGACCCTCTTGCCTCGGAGGTTTGCATACAGAAGAAGAGCTTATCCTCTTAATAAATAAACCTGGAACCTAAAATCACAGGAACACAGGAGGGATCATTGCTGCGCTGCACTGCACTCCTCTCCTCTTCTCTCTCCGTCAGAGAGGGATTATCCCTTTCACTTGGTGCGCACGTCGCTAATTTCTCCTGCCAGGTTCAACTCCCAGAATGCACCAGGGAGATTGGCTGTCTCTGCTTCTTTTCTTTCTTTCTCCTCTCTCCTTGTTGCCAGTCTTTCTCTCTCTTGCTCCTTCACTCTCTCCACCCCTCCATACCTGGATCCCTGACTCGTTTTATCTCCCTGCTGGTGGGAACACAAACCCCAGTGTTTCTTTCTCCTCATCCTCTTCTTTGATGATGTTTTACTAATTCACTTGGCAGGCTACAAAACCTGATTCCTGTGACTCAAGGCTGCACACATGTGCCTTAAAAACAAGATTAAGGTGCATACCGCTCGTAAAACAGGTGTTGTCAGCATCTAACAGGTTGAATTTTCTCTTTTTCTTAGCTGATGCAATCCTCATAAGACAGCAGGTTCTTACATTTAGCAGGGATTTTCGTTCAGAAACATTTATTCATTTTGCTCCTCTCATGATAAGTCACCCAGGACAAGAGAATTTCTTTTAAAGATGAATCAGTTGCAGAAGTCTGACTTTCTTCTGCATGCATGCTGCATCAGTATTAACAACTTAATGTCACATATAGTTTGACATTCTGTGAAATACACTGCTTCGCTTTTTTTTTTTTTTTTGTTTCATGAAAAAAAAAATCTGAAATGCTTTGTGCTAAGTTAAGGATCAGAATGTTTCTTCCACCACTGAATGTGTGGGAGGTCAAGAGGTAATGTGTGGAAGGAAGGTAACACGCTTGCTCTTCCGGAGAAAGTCAAAGGACACTGATCGTTTCTGACCGAGCTAAATATTCCACTGCATGTCCCATCGACCTTAAGGCACTGTGGAAAATTACACTGCTGTTCAGGTAGGCAGGAACGCGCCATCCATCTATATACAGACCTCTCACCAGGCATGTGCATGAGTGCACGTCAGTGTCACGGGAGTTTGCCTGCTGATTTGGTCTCCTACTGTTTACGCTATGTATAGTTAATGTAAAGTTAATCATGAAAAAAAAAATCCACGGCATTGTACGTTCACACCATCATGTTTGTATCAATTCTTCACCTTTCAGATGTATGTGTTTGTATCCTTTGTGTGTTTACTCAGCGCATCAAGCTAGTCTCTCACCTCCGGCTAATTCTCACACCTTCTGATGAATTCCATAGTGCAGCACGTCGAACTATAAAATCGCATAAGCCCGAGAATATACTGTAGGTATTGCGGTTTTAAGGCCTGCTCAGCAGGTTTAGTTTGAAAGCAAATTGCAAGGATGAGTGCAGATAGAAAAATACAGATATTTGAAAAGTCACACAAAGTATTAAAGCAGCTGTAATCAATATTTTTATGCTAACAATAGGTCACAAGACAGCTTGCATGTGGAGGGGTCACTCATAGTAATGAACTCAGGGACTTATCATCCGACTCTATTATCAATTAACAAAAATGAACTTAGAAAAATCCAAATAAACATCTTTAGAGACTTAATTTTTCATGTCTGATCTAAATGTCTTGGACAGAGGGGATGTGGACACATGATCTCAGTGTTTCTAAACTCCTGACTAAGGCAGCATCCAGACCTGCTGTGTTTTTGCACAGCAGTGATACATCTGAAGGCTAAAGCGACAGGAGTGAATTAAATGAAACAGTGAATGAAATGATGCATTTTCCAGCCACCTCCTCTCTGAGTCACCCACGGCTGACCTGGCTTGTCCCCCCCCCCCCCCCCCCCCCACCTCTTCAAGAAGCTTCCTCATCATGTGTCCGCCCCCCCTCTCTCTTTGTAAACCTCAGTCCACGAACGCAGCCGGCATCACAAGTGTTGCTGCCGTGGTTATCCTGTCTCCCTGCCTCACTGTGGCGGTGGCGGCGGCGGCTGCTGCTGCTGCTGAGCTGTTTGTTTAGGAATCTAGGCCCGAAAATTGTATTCCATCGACCATGCTCACTATCAACACACAATTATCTGGGTTAATCATGTGGAACTGTGGCAAATTCACCTGGGGCTCAGGAACTAATGACATTCGCGTCTGGCCCTGCTTTAGTGAAATGGCCCCAGCACCTGCAGCAGGAACACGGAGATTGCCAAAGAAAATTTGGTCTCATTTCGCCCTCCTCAACACCCCCCCTCCACATCCAACCCCTCACCCACTCCCTCCCTTTCTAACCGCCGCCACCCTTCCCCCTTTCCAATCTCTGCGTCTCTCTTCCCATTTCCATCCCACTTCGCTCTCAAATTTGTTAATCTTTCAGGTTTCCTCCCCTGCTCCTCCTTTTTTTGTTGTTTCTCTTGCACCTTTTTCTCCTTTGCAAAAAGAGGGACACCCACAGCCGCCCAGTCGCACACACCCAATCACGACGGCAGGGCCGACGTCAATCTTCATGCCACTTATATAATCACTATATTTCCAGCTTTGCTACATGTGTAACACCTGAACGGTAGACGGTGAAGAAGTGAGGAGGTGAAATAGAAGACGAAGATGATATCTCCTGACGAATATGTGACTTTGGTTCCGGACAGACAGCGACTTGTGTTCTCGCTGTATAATTAAGAAAGTGATTGAGTGCAGTCAGCAGGGTGTTGATGCTCTTTCTCCATCACACTTTCTCTCCTTTGCTCTCTTTGTCTTTCTATGACACACACATACACACACACTCAATCATACACACCACAGAGTCATTTCCCCCAACTTAGAGGAAGTAGAGGAACTCAATGCTCATAATTATACATCAATACAAACATATGTTTCCCAATCACAGATGCCATCCATGTGTGAAATGGGTGTCACACCGTTGGAGGTCCCATTATTTGTGAAGTGTGTGTGTGTGTGCGCGTCTCAACACTTTGGCTACCACCCACACCGGTCACAGTGACTATGTAATATACCTCCTCCGCTGATAATCTCAAGCAGCGCTTTTGCATGCCGGGCGTACTGTACAGCGGATTCTATTTCCAACAATTCTCGTTTGATACGAGGTGCGAAACAAATCCCTCGTTCCTCCGGGAACGTGTTGGTCAACGTGGATGGATTTATCATTCCATTGGACAGCAGCAGATGAGCTGTTCATGGGTTTTTCTTCCACACCTTGCACGCACTATGTTCTCAGAGCTGAGTCAGTTTAAAGTTTGGTCTTGTTCGGCAGTGACTTTCTCATTTGCAACCGATGAAATGACGGCTGTCCTAAACAAAAAAAAGGAAACTGAAATCTAAAAACTGTGATGGTTAGGCACACTTCTAATGCGTCCTAGTTTAAATGCTACACTGTGCCTCTAGACTGTGCTCTGGGCCACACCTCGCCGTGACAACATCTCACACTGCTAATCATGTGTAGACGGCCTTTAACTGGAGTTTGGTTACATGACTCCATATTTAAGTTGCAACTTATTGCATTTGGAGCCGCCTCACTCGGCTTTAAATATCACTGTCTGCACTTGTGTCTCAAATTTAAGCGGGTATGTTTGCACACAGACATATTTCTGCGTACGAAAATATATTCAAGGCCATGATTATGGGGCTAATTGAAAAATGTTCACCAAAATAATCAAATTTAAAGCTTAAGAATGCTTTCGAGCCCACATAAAAAGCAACATCAGGGGAGACACACACACACACACAAATACACACGGCTTGTCTTGTTGCTCTGGAGTCCCTGACATGGTTTAACAGTCTCACAGGATCCATAAAACGCCCCCGAAGGCTTCATATAATCTCTCCTTTTTTCCTGCTTAATAGGAGATAATACAAGTGCGCACCCCGATGAATCAATATGCAACAGCAGCTTTAGTTTGATAATTAATACCAGTGTTGGAAATAGATTTGTGATTTGGCAGGGCAGGTCTGATATGACTCTGGTGTCCCCTCTCTTTCTCAACAGCCAAAGTCCCCGTTCCACTCCGCATCCACATCCCATTGAACTAATCTCATTCATTTTTTTTTTTTTCTCTCAATAGCGCTAATTCTTTGACTAAAGCCTGTTATCTCATTAAAGGGCCCGCGATGGGATTCGATGGCATCCTGACATCTGTATTCATTCCCCTCGAAATTAGTCCTGACACAAATTTAATGAAAAAACCCTCAGAACAGTGGAGATTAGACATCATGCCAGGAATCACAGAAGGGAGGAAAAAAAAATCATCTATTTAGTTTTGGTTACATTTTTGGAAGGGTGGATTAGCACTGTTCCTTTAGCACCAATAACTCGACTGAGGCCTACCTTTAGCTCGCGTGTTTTGACTCTTTACATTCAATCCATAAATCGGATTGAGATGTCGAGGAGTGCACCGACTTTGCTAATGGTATTTTAAGGGTGTCTGCAACACTTAAGCAGGTATTTTGATATGAAATGCTCTTAAGGTAAGAAATGGTGAGACGAGACAAAGAGTCCCTCACCCCTGGCCTCAGCAGATAAACTCAGTGTGCATGGGAAGTGGATTCCCTTTCCGATCAGCAACCACCTAACTTCCCACCCCGTCTCTCGCCTCCTCTTCATCTTCCACTCCTCCCTCATTCCACCACCAGCCTCCCCCCCCCCCCCCCCCCCTTCCTGCGCCATCACCCTCGTCAAAAAGCCTATGTTGGTTGCGGCGCTGATAATTCCCCCTTTGAAAAAAAAAAAAAAGAGATGAAAGCGTTCATGGATGAAAGAAACTTGGATTTAATCTTTCTCGCCGTCTTTCGCTCTCTCTTCCAGTACACGGTGTTGATCGTTTTCTCCGGGAAAAGGGTGAGGAGTGAGGAAAAAGGCAAAGAGAAGGGAGGAAGAAATAGATGGGAATTGGGGGGAGGAAACAGAAACAGGGGTGAGGTCATTTGGAGCCACTAAGCCCAGGTGAGGCAAGGTTGTGGACTAGTTCAATAGAATCAGTTTACCCTTCTGAATGTACACACAGTGACCTGATGAAACGGTAGCCTGGAGAGGGAGAGAGGCCACAGATAAAGAAAAGCCATCGTTTCCACCTGTGCCTCATTTGGCCCTCGCCACGATAAGGCCTTCAGCTCTCAGGTATCTGTAGTCACAAGGTAAGAGGCCTGTCATAAACGAGAGATAGAGTCTACAGAACGAACTGTGAGGAGCTAAGAGAGGACAGGCACAGGGGAGGAGGAGGGAATACAGTGTTGACAGGCTGTAAGAGGGATATTCTCTCATCATATGAAATAAGACAAAGAAATAATTGCTCAGATTGAATTCACCTCGTGTGATCCTATGGCCGGCACAGTGGGTCTGAGTTTGAAAGAAGAGATCCACTCAGAACCAGACACTCAAGCAGGTGCTTGCTGAGCCAATGCATATATTAAAAGCTACAATTTGCAAGATTTTAAATAAAATGCACATATCTCATTAAATCAGAAATTAGGGTTGAAATGAAGTTTAGGGATTATATAACCAAATCATGATAATGTGGAACGGCCACACGACTTCCTGCATTGGTGCTGAGTGGTGGTGGTGTCTAATATGGATGTAGGGATACTGGGCTGGTGCAGGCCAGCTGACACTTCCTGGTTTACATAAAGACACCATTTTAGATCTTTCTTTATCATTTGTTGTCAAAGTTCCCCTTTGTTTCCCTTGTTTTTTTTTCCTGTGTTTTCCCTGAGTTTAGTCTCTATGCTTATGTCTTTTGTTTCCACACAGACGCTCACCCTGTTCTTTGTTTTTGTCTCAGGACCACCCGTACCATCCCTGCCTTCTGCATCGCCTCGAGCCACTCGCCACCAAACACTAAATCCACCTCCACGCTCTGGAGCCACCGAACCACACCAGCCCCTCTCTGATATCCCCAGGAACAGAAGTAACATACTTGAGTGAGTGTTTTTTTTTTAGCCTGGTTATTGTGTGTGTCTCCCCTTACTGACGCAGCCTTTTCTCCAGTGGGGCCTCCACAACAGCAGCCAAGGTTACTGGAAGATTTTGTGACGCAACTGCAAAGTCTTGAGATTTTTTTTTTTTTACTGTATTCAGCAAGTCAGGGAGCACAGTGCCAGGCCACAGACCTCATTATCCACCTGAATAGATGAAATGGAAGGTGGAAAAAGGCAAAGACAGACAGGAGGAGGAGAAGAGCGGAAGAGAAAAGGTAGGAGAGGAGGATCTGACAGCACAGACATGAGAAATTGAATCACCGGTGACTGAAAAATGATTTTAATGAAGAAAAAGAATTGGGCAAATCACAGAAAAGATGAAGTGAGGAATAAAAGGAGGAAGAGAAGCTTCATTATATAACAGTCTTCTTTTCCATAATTGCTCATTTAGATATTGACCTGCAATAATTTAAAAACTTTGAAATGTAGACTATGGGTTCCATAACTTCCAGTCTTGTTTCTAAATTCAATTTCCAATACTAGTTTTGTAATCACAGCTTTTAAGGCCGCAAAGAATGACACATCTCAGCCCAGCTGCTCGCCATCTCAGACTCTGTGTTGAACTGTTATGAAAGCACATCATTTGCCGCAGGACACCAGCATCCTCCCAGGAGGGGTGCGTGGCAATAGTGGAGGTGTGGGAGTGTTAGATTTTATAGCCCGCAGCTCCCCAGCCCCACTTTGCCAGCCGGGGCAATGGGAGCCCATATGGCAGCCAAGCATGGCTCCGGCCAGCTCAGGCTCATATGTATGGAAAACACAAGGTCTGGAGAGGGAAGTCACAGGGGGTCAGGCTAGTCAGAGAGGCAGCCCGAGGTCCTGGTGCAGGTTAGAAGGTCTTGGTTCGGCAGAAGAGGCTAATTTCTTCTACTTGGCTGAGCAAAGGCCTGAATAATTGCACCCCCTGGGTTGGCCTCTGGGTAATGTGGAGGTAGAGCAGAGTGTAACAATGACGAGGGCGAAGAACAGGGGGAGGTGGTGGGATAAGGTTGTGCCCAGCTTTTAACGGATGCTCATTACATTTGATTTTATGTTATGAGAGTGGAAACATCCTTATACATCATTATTTGTGCTTTATACCACATACTGTGCTTGATTCAGTGGCATTGCATGCACATTAACCTGAGCTTTGCCTGCGTGTTCATTATAATTACATGCAAGCAGCGTCAGTATAGCAAGAAGCATGATTAGATTTCCACATCAGGCTCATTCAGATGCCTCAGTTACGCAACAAGAAAAAGAAAAAGAAAAAAAAAGACAATCAGCTGTGATTTGGGAGACGGAGAAAATAGGTCACTTTTTCTGTTTTGTATATAAGGTGACATAAAGATGCAATAACTATTTTATTTTTTGGGGATAAAGCACAGCAAGCAACAATCATGTTGGCAAAAAGTTGCCTGCATCCACATCCTGCATCTCCTTTTAGCTCCGTTGTTTGTTGGTTTGCGTTTCTTTTTTTTCCCCACCCACAACGGTTTGGGATAAAATACCGACCTTGACAGGAGTGTGCATGTGAACCAAAGCTGCAAAGCTGTGAGCTCTAAGACTAAAACAGTGAGCTGGCATTGTGGAGCTAGTTAGTTATCAATATGTTAATATTTGGCCTTGACAGTAGTGATCAGTTACTACTGGTAACCAATCACCTTTCATCTTTCATCATCTTTCCCTCTTTTGTTTTTGCTCTCAGCCAAAAATAAAATCACACCATCCTTAAACTCTTTAAATCCAGACTATTGCTCTTACTACAATCCCAAAACACAACAAACATAATCCTGAGGTAAAGAGTTAAAGTGAGTTGTGTCTCAAGTTGCTTCGTCCGATGTCTTTGTTGCCCCTGTGGTAATTGTTGCAGACAGCTCTATCTACTGAGGACAAAGAGCCAGTGTGATGATGTTACTACTGCAGGTTGTGAAGTGTGTGTGTATATATATATAGTGTGTGTGCTGACAGCTACAACAGCACCACATCCACTCTTGGAGCCCAGTAATGAATCTGCCACGATCCTGCTCTCGAAAGATTGAAATCAGGTGATATGACTGGATCTCCTCGTATTCATTAGAAAATAAAGATCACCCTTTAAACCCATGACTGCGTTGGCTGTTGGTTGCGGCGCCGGTGGCGGCAGCGTGGCGCGGGAGAGGAGGTGACAGAGATGTTTAAACACAGTCAGGGCCGGGGAAGTGAATGTGACATGCTCAGGTGTAATTATAGTCACCTAGTTCACAGCGGAGATTAAGAAGAGAAGGGATGGAGAGGTGCAGGAGCGTCAGACATGAAAGAATATTGAAAGACTTGCTGATGAGCAGTGTCAACTCTTCCTCCTCACCCCCGTTTCATCCCCTTTCTCTCCCTTTTGTGACTGTATTATCTCAAGGTCTCACTTCTGTTTGCCTTTTCCAATTATCAAGGTGTGACTGTGGGCTTCCTCCCCCTCCCAAATAATGTTAACTATAAGGAATTTGAGGAAAATAAAAAATCATTTTCTTTTGTTTGCCAGGAAAATTACAGCTGAATTAATTATCACTTACAAATTTCCCTTCTGGTTCCATCCTCCACAGGCCTAATCTGATGCGAACACCGCAACTTTGCGGTGTGCTTTTATGTTGTCGGACATCATTGTACAGGCTTGGGATGAAACGATTTAATGAGGTTAGAGACAACACTCCAAAGTTTATCCTGAGACAACACTGTCCTCTGGTGGCTGTCGTGTGTTTTACAGACACAGCAACGTGTCCCTGAAGTGGCCTCCTGTCAGAAAATGGATTATGACAGTCTAATTTATTATTATCTCCATCCTTCTGACCCAGTATGTCATAGCTTCAACCTGATGTCCTAATGACAGGCAGGCCCAGTCACACTCAATCTACCCAACCCTTCAACATACACACCAGCAGCCAGGCAGGCGTCCACTCTCCACTTTTGTCAAAATTGATTCATCAATTATAATAAAAGCAGAGTGAGAGTATTGGAGTATTAATCACAATGGGATCTGTTAAATAGATTAGAAAAATCATTTAGAATGACCAATTTCAAATTAAGGATTCCAATTATCTTCACTGATGGAAGTAATCCGAAAGATCCACATTCGTGATTTTTGTCTTTGGTTATCACCGAGCAACCCCCTGTCAGTCGTACAGTCCAACCAATGCTGTATTGATTTTTCAGTTTCTGTGGGTGGTGTTCTTTACTCCACCTACAAACTCCAGCTGTAAATAAAAGAAACATGTCCTTTACATATAAAAAGAGCTAGGAACAGAGACTTCTCATGGCTGCCTTTGAGTGTGATGATATTAAGAGAGAGTGTGTGGTGATGGTCTTGGTCTGGAGTTAAAATTTCAAGTTTCAATACATGCTAAACTTGATTACACTGGATCCTCTGTATTTTAGAGGAGTTCACAGAAAAACAACAGGTGTTCATAGTTGAGGGATTTTGTTTTCATCCAGATGTATCCAACGAATACGTCGGCCAACCAGGATGAAGAGCAGGCCAGCCAGCAGGCAGAAGAAGACGGCTACTGGAGCCAAAAGGAATGAGGGACCGTGCTGGACGCTGAGGTGGAAGGAGGGGCAGTTGGAAAGTCTCTGATGGAGGGCAAACTGCTCCAGAGTGTCCAGGACCTGGACCCACATCAGATACATCAGCACCACTGCCAGCAGACACAGGCCTGACAGGCACAGAGAGGAAAGGCTGTAACTGTTACATCTCAAAGTTCATTTTAAATCCCAGTTACCACCTTGTATATAAGACCAGAGGTGGTTGTATCATCGCAGTTAGATACACACAAAACTGTTTGGTTTTTCTCCAGGATCTTTCTGCACACACGTGCATCTCATTCATTTCCAGAGAATACTACTCCTCGTTGGCTTTTTTAGCAGCTGGATGTCACTTCTCATGGACTAAATATGTATTTTTGCAGAACATGTAAATGAAAGCTTTTGTAAACGATGCAATAATCATTTACACTGAATAATTGTGGCATTTTATTGCACAGACAGCTCTTAAAACTCACACCTGGGCCTTGAACTAATCTCTCTGGGCACATTTTGCAATATCTCTTACATCAAGAATGTTTTAAGCAAAAGTTGGCTCACAGACGATGTTTGCTCTGCGTGAATATTAAGCAAGACATGTGATTTATGCTCAGAGACAGCGATCACATTCTAATGGTCTGGCAGCCATGACACAACAGATGCCTGGATCTGCTGAGACTGAAGATATTGATTATGGGTGATGGGCGATGGGAATTTCTCAAAGATTACTGTGAGCATTGTTGTCCCTTTCTCCATGCAACGGTTGTCTACAGAATATAAACTCTGGGAAAGATTTCCACCCCTCACTGAACTGTAATCCGGAGTGAAAGGAAAGCTTTGGGGAGGGGAGGGAAAGGTTCAGCCAAGAGTTTCAGCAAGGGAACTAAAAAGCAGCAACGTCCCTACAAACACTTTACTGAAACTGAAGAGACAGTTTCCCCACATACACAGCACACAACAGCGTGACAATGATACAATACACACACAACTATCAAACCAGAGCTCAACCAAACTGAGGCTTTTTAAGAACTCCACCCAGCTGAAGGCAATGTTGCCAAACGAGCACCAGGCCAGCAGCAATCAAGCCCCCAAAAACATGAGGGACTTTTTTTTCCCCATTGAAAAGTAAATATAAATAAAGAAATATAAATAAAAAAACAGATATTTTGTGTTTTAACCTCTTTAACTCCATTGACATCCAACAAGACATTGTTCAAACTAACAGAACTTGATTTTAAACTGTTGTGGAGAAACCAACAACAATGTAGAAAATATCTGAATCATGCATTTGCAAACTGAAAAAAACAAAACAAATACTTAGGGTCAGGAAAGTATGAAAAAAACATGCAGCCTTTAAAACTTTGAGACCACTGAGGCTGTTACGTGTTTCATAGTTGGACTCCGCATTTTCATTACTTCTACATGATTATTGAACTGTTTTCCAGTCACAGAACATGCAGCCACTCATGCTGGCAACACTTCAGTTCGTATTTCTTTACTAATCATCTCTTATTTTCATTCCCAGGTTTCTGCTTGGTGACTTGCATGTACCTTTGGTGATCCGCACTAATTCACATGCATAGACAGCAGCCTTTGTAGGCACCTGTGGAATCATTAACCTTAACATCCCAAAAATATTAACTCAAGAGACAGTTAAGCTTCTATTAAGAGAAATGAAATATAAAATAAATAAAGTTTCAGGTGTCACTTAAACAAACACCTGTGCTTGAGCAAACTGAGACCGGTTACACTCAGCTGTGAGCTATGATGCTCAACGAGTAAACCCTAACTACTGGATCGTTTCATTGGAATTGCAAATAATATAGGTGAGTTTCCAGAATCTTTTTTTTTTTTTTTAAAGCGTCCTTACCACCACAAAGCAGAAGTGTCCCGCCCGCTTTATAGAGCTTGTGATTGGTCAGTGGGCCAGCACAGATAACAATAAATCCACCGAAGAGGACGGCCGGCACTCCTGTGACGAGAAAGATGCTCCAGAAGGTCCTATAAACTGACAGAGGAGGAAAGAGACGCTGTAATTCATGAAGAATCACAATGCACTATCATGCAGAAATAAATGAGAAAATACCAACCAATGGCAGAGTGATGCTCGTAGGGTTCTCTGGGTAAACTGTGCGGTTCCACCCATGCTGTCCCTGGCTCATAAACAGGAAATGGGAAGAGGAACGCGGCATGGCAAACCTTCGACGACGGCTGATTTACTGAGGGTTAAAATAAACAGATCTTTAGAAATCTTTTTTTCCTTTTATAATTTGCATCATTGCATCATTTAAGTTTGAAACAACAACATAGTCAATGTTCTTACAGATCCACTGGTCCCATGAAGAGAATTCAGGGGAAGTGACTGTGAAGGAGCACCGCCAAAACAGACCCTCATGAAAGACCCTCACCCTGTCTGCAGCCTGAGTAATCAGAAAATAAAATGCAATCATCACTTGAGGTTGAACAGGCACCGTTTTGAAGAATATGTGGCTGTAGTACAATCTGGAGTTGGAGAAGTTACTTGACTATGTTTCATGTACCAAAATGGTATTCCTTGTATTTTCTACACAGTTGACTATTTTTATCTTATTGTTCTTCATTTTATTCTTTCACTGTTGTTCTAAAGCCTTTCTTTGAATCATTTTTAAGGTTAGGGTTGTGCAAATAAACTTGACTTGCCTTGGTATTGCTCTTCCCCTCCCTCAGGCCACTGACCCAGTGTCTGTCCTCCGGCCGGCTGCAGGACTCAGCAGCCAGCAGCCAGTACTCTGTCCCACAGGAGAGCAGCATGAACAGAAATCCCACTGCTCCAAAGAACAAAGCCAAGAAGAGGAGTACCTTTGTCCTCTCTGCAGGAGACATGGTCTTTCTCTCCAAACTTTTCTGTTTAAGAATTTGTTTTTACACAACAAAACTCTGCTTCTTCCACCTTATTCATTTCTTTGCTTTCTACAGCGTTTCATGTTTAAATATAAAAAGTAAATGATGATTTACTCGTTGGCTGAGCTGTAGATCCATGTATCCATTACTCTACTGCTGCAAGAAATATATGACCGCATTTCCTACACACCGACCAATCAGGTGCATGAAACGCCTGAATAGAAATAAACGCTTGCATCATGTGTTGGTGAGTTTGAAGGGATACAGTTACAGGGGGGTTTTACACTCACACTAAAATAGCTGTGTTGTGTTGAATATAGTCGCCACATTTAACACAGAGGACGTGTTTTTTTTCCCTCCAACCCCAAGATTATCATGTAATTCTCCAAAGTGCAAGCTGAAAAAAACAAAAAAAGAAATTACAACTGTAGAAATATCTCCTTGGCATTTATTGGAATGCCAGCATTGAAATCCAGATTTGGTACAGTACAAGGCTATCCAGTATAACTGAGATCTAGGCAACAGTGATGGTCCAACAACAGTCATTCAAACTGCATGTTCATATATTAATACAACTTTTTTTTTTTCAAGACAGGTTGTTGAAGAGATGATTAATACAAATAAAAAGGTCAAAGGAAAGTGGTGACGATGAGTCACAATGCTGCAGGACAAAAAGAAGACAGGACATGTCTCAGTGAAACCTGGAAAAAATGATTTGAACAGATTTATAATGTTTGAGGGTTTTTTTTTTAATACCTGCTCTATTTTCATCTGTATTCAAATATTTATTTCTTCCAGGTACTGAAGAACATTAAAAAAAAAAAAAAGAGACACCCACAAAGAAGAAAGAAAATCGGGAATGGTATGTCAGGTGATTGCTTTTTTTTTTAACCAATGTTTGCACCCATTTGATGATTTAATGATCAAAAAGGTGTTTTATTCGATGATCTTTGTGGAAGTGATCTAACTAATCATGTCCTGATTCTTGAAATAACCCCACAGGTTTTTTTTTTTTTTTTTTTTTTAGAGTATTTAACATATAGCAAGAACCCAACCCTTATACACAGAGAAGTGCATTTATACAGGACTCATGTTGATTAATTACATATTACAACCCTGTGAGGATAGAATAAGTACATATACGAGGCACACAGAAATTAAAGATTTATCACCTATTATTAACCTACTTGCAGTAAACATTTTATCTGAGGATCCTTTGGGCTGAGTCACCTCTGTCCTCTAATTTGCGAGGATATTGCCACTATTTTGGCAGTTTGTTTGGTCCACTGTCGCTCTATATCTGAATGAACAGGTCTGTCGGAGCATCCGTGCAAAGGCTCATGGGACTTCCACAGCATGTGAGGTCTTGCGGCGCTTCCCCCGTTTTCCTCGGCCTCCGCTGAAATAGCTCCTCCGGCGCCTAAGACATGACTCCGAACACGGGGTTGTGGCGGCAGATGCTCGGCCCGATCTCCTCGTAATCCTTCTTAGTGTGGCACACTTGGTAAAACTCAGGCTGCCAAAACAGAAATGATCCGTAATTTAATTTTACATTTCATAAATAAAAAAAAAACAACATGCGAGTGTGCACTGCAGTCTGTGGTGTGTTGATATCAAAAATACAAAAAAGCTGCAGGAGGAATGATTATGTGTTGTTAGAGAGGCTGGAAACACTGCGTTGATACTCACAGTAGATGCCAGCATTGATCCTCCGAACCATACAGCGTATCTCTGCATGTGATGAGTGACGACTTGCACATCAATGGGCTTGGGCTGCAAACAAAACAAAGAGACTCACACTCAAGTAAAAGACCAAAACCTTTTCTGAGAATTCAATACATATCTGTCTGACAACAACATTAAATATAAACCTTGTGTTATAAGCAATTTGAAAAACAAGGAGGTGGATTAGTCTTCGTTCCTGTTTCCTCACCTTCAACTTGCCGCCGCTCAGCTCTTCGCTTATTTTCAAGCGAGCGTCCACAGTCCTCTTGAGGTCCCTCTGCAGGCGTCTGCCAAAGTCCCTGAACATGGTGGAGCCTCCGGAGAGCACGATGTTCTGTGACACAAGCACATGTTAGCAAAAACACAGACTAACCTCATGTGTATGTCATGTTACCATTAGCAGATGCAGAGGGATTTCTGTACCTTGTACAGAGGACGCCGGACATCAATGGGACAGTTCTGGATGACTTCATCCACAACCTCTGAGATTGGCTGAGTGAAATCTGGGTTGGCAAACTGGACGAGACCAAATAAAATGAAAGAAAACATTCACAAAAATCAGCTGAGTGAAATTACTGCTGGTAACAAAGACAGAAGAATGATCAGTTCTATGAACTAAATTTCCCCATTTACACAGCAACTAAACTTTTTTTTGGAAAGTAAAAAATTCAGGAACAAAAATCTATTTTCAGGACAATGAATTTTGCTTTATTTTGGGTGTGATGTGATCTTAAAAATACCTTTTCACTCTAAATTAAATATTTTCTAAAAATGATCTCTTAAAAACAACATATGGTACCTCAGGATGGAAAAAGATCTCAGGCCCGAGGAAGCGTTCGTAGCCAACATCGATGTTGAACTCCTTCTTGGTGATGGCGTTGACGCCTGTGTACTGTTTGATCCACTTGGAGCCGTCGGTGTCGTACTTGTTAAACTCCTTAACAAGGTCAGGACAGACATAGCTGAACCGCTCCTAAAGAACAAAACAGTATCGTTCAATGATTATCATAATATGCTTATTAGTAATGGGAGACATTTTGGCAGCTGTGTTTATTACGTACTGTTCAAAAAAAAAAAAAAGGAAACTGTCAGTCTTTCTATTTTAAACCTCTCATACACATTTCAGTTCCTTAAAGTGAGTTTCTGTAGCTGTGCTGACCTCTAGTGGCCTAACTCAGGAATACATGGGAGTGACGAGAACACCAACACCTCCACTATTATCTGTTGAAGGTATCACTTCCTTTTCCTGTGCCTTCTTTTAGCAGATTTAAATCCAGACACAGAGAATGACTCAAAATGCAAGAAGATAACTTCCCTTAACCGACCACACTGATGCTGTGTGTGTGGGCCGATGTTCTTCCTGTCTTGTCTCTTTCTTACAAAGGATCAAATATTGGCATCTTTTGAGGCCACTTTTACTGTTAAAAAACATACAACAGAAGAAATGCAGAAATTACTCCTGACCTTAACAGCTTTAGCCGTCTCCAGAGACTGTTCCGGAGGTATCCCCACTTCTCGTTCCCTCAGCAGCTGTTGGATGAAGTACGTGATGTCTCGACCAGCGATGGGGATGTGCTTAATGCAGCTACCGATGACGTAGCCTTCAGCCTGGAACGTAAAAATAAGCACAAGTTTAAGATTGAGAATGAGGTAGAAACAAAAATGGAATCCCAGGAAAAGAAAAAAAAAGTGACACCTACCACTGGGATGACGTGTGTGACACCGTCTCCACTGTCGATCACAGTCCCCGTCAGTGTCCGCTCTCCAACCTGTCTGGATGTCCAGGAGGCAGCCAGTGCCAGGACAGCCTACATGAATAAATGTCTGCGGTATGAAAACTAAAGCAAACTGTCACACCACATTATAATATGACACCCAACAGTGTGGTACAATTTACACAGAATAACAACAAGTGTTTTAATCAAGAGGAAATAGAGAGACTGTGAAACTTAAAAAGAGGAAGTGAAAATAGACATTTCCCCATTAAAACACTGCCTGAATCACATTACAGTCTGAGTGGACTGAGTGGACAAAAGGAGTAAAATCTAATTCTGTCAACAGCAAAAAAAAAAAAAAAAAAAAAAATGTTGCTTGGAATGTTTTGGAAACTTTACCTGAACAGCAATGTAGAGACCTGGGACGTTGAAAGACTCGAACATGATCTCTGCTGTGTACTCTCTGTTTTCCGGTGTGTTAAGGGGAGGCTCTGTCTGGAGAGAGAGACAGAAAAATGACCTGAATACAGCTTGAATATAAAACAGATATTCTACATTTTAGAACTTATGAGAGGTTAAATTGACTGAACATCTTTGGAAACAAATTACTGAATTAAATTATGTTTTTTTTGTGTGCAATAATCTCAATATGCTAACATCTCTGGCTCAAGATGCTTCCAGTAGATATAGCATCTGGATTTCATATTAATGATGAAGTGTTTTTGATGGCAAGCTCATTTTGATCTGCATTCCTGGTTCTAATCTTAATAATGTATGTTGTTCTGGTCTTACCAAGAGAAAGTAATGGTCTTCAGGTTCTGCCCGCAGATACTTGAAGATGATCTGCTCCATAAATCTCTCCATCAGGTCCCAGTCTTCCACTATCCCGTGACGGATGGGCCACTGGGAATGAGAAAAGAAAACAAGAGTAAATACTGATGCTGTCCTGAGGACAACATCAGGCATCTTCATATAGGAAAACCACATCTGACACAGTTCAACTGTCCATACTGACCTTTGTTGCATATGAGGGTTTCTCGATGGCTTCGTCCCCGATGAAAAAGTCAAGGTCATCAACGCCCTTCATCATCCTGCGCTGAGCCTGGTCGCCGACCTTGGCTGATTCTTTGATTGCGATACCTGAAGATGATCAAAAATATATAAATGTGTGTTTAACTGGAAACATACAAACATATGAAGAGCATCATTATCATATTAGCGGGAAGACCTTCTACTACTGCTAAATTCAGGTGTACAAGGCTTCATCTTCCTTATTGTCAACAGATTCCCAAAAGAAGGTCAAAACCAACTATGCATTTCTTCATGTCTCAGGAAGTTACCTCATTTAATAACTGTAAATTTAGAAATTAAAAAAAGTTCACAATATTAGAACAAAACCTGTTAATATGATTTCAATATAAATACTTATTTTGCACATTTATACTCTTATATTTCAGCTAAAATAATTCTAATTTAATAATCTTCTGGTTTTGGCTATTTTATGATTTACTTACATGAAGGTATGATGAACTGTGGTTCTGTGTTTCCTGCATAACCAAGCTTTGTGTACCTGAAAAAAGGGCACAAAATGAGAATAAATGTTTAGTTACCGTTGCTTTTGTTTAAAGTGTTTGCTAAAAAAATATCAGACAAGTAACAGCCAAAATAATCTGGATAAATATGCTCTCTGATATGAGGATTGTCCAGGAAGTAACATTAGCTCCAGCAGCAAACAGCAGCTAATTGCAATGATAAAGAAGAATTGAGAATAAAAGCACACAAAATAAGGCAGTGAGGCACTTTGGCCTGCTCATTTGTAGCATTAAGAATTAAAAAAGGAATTAGATCCAGCTGAGTAACGTTAGCACCTTTCAGGCTGAACAGATACACAGCAGGGCGTTAGCTGAAGTTTGACAGCCGCTTATGTGGTCAATGAAAGCCAGGCTAACGCTAACTAGCGTTTCAATTTTCTCACTTACCCTGTGCCACAGTCGACAACACAAGCCGGCAGCCGACCAGCCATGCTTGCTCTCCTTTAATCTACCTACAGGTAAATATATCAGGCGCCCGATATAAACGGATAGCTCAACAGTAACCGGTTTAAATCGCAGCAGCCTGAATGAATAGCACTCACGGCCGAGTCGGGAAAGCTTCCGGGTTCGTTGAGATTTCTTCTAGTGCCGAGTCAGCAGCTTTGAAGGAGCAACACTGCCCCATGTGGACGGAGACCGTAACTGCAACCCAATAAGATTTGTATTTTCAATTTAATGTTAAAGTTTTGCTTTAAAATTTACCAAACTAAAAACAAAGACTGCATACACACACATGATAATAAAGGTAAATGTTCTTTATGTCTAATGAGTTATTTACAGAAGATTCAAAGGTTTTATTTGTCAATTGCTCAAACAATGCATGTTGAGATTTGCAGGACAGCATACTCTTCAGTGCACTAAGCAATAATTTTAATTTTTTTCCAGTTTTTATATTTGTAATTTATGTTTTACGCAAGCAGGTCTGTTGTTTTTGTCATTTTTACTTTGGTTTTCCACTGAACAAAAACTAGTAACCAACCTCATCTCACCCTGCTGACTCCACCAGATGATATCAATGATTTAGGTGCCATCAGAGGCCAGACAAAATGGTCCTCACCCTCCATGACTGCATGGAGGGCCACTGATAAAGAAGATATATGAGCAAGAAAGAGCTTTAGGGCTTCATTCTAGCTCCATAGTGCCTTACCACATTAGAGCCAATCCCAGGGCCTGAGAACATTGGCCCTTTGTCCTCAGGCAGACTCATCACTCACACAAGAGTCTCTTCACCACACAGAGTCTCCTAGAAAAGCCCTTGGCTCTGCTGCTCCTGATAGAAACAGGCCTAGTCTCCTTCGCAGTGGAGCCACACTTGATGGAAACTCTCAGTTGAGAACTGTAGGTGAAACAATTTGTTTCAACATTGTCAGCACAGGAGCAAAGATTTGCCAAGAGGCCACTATCAGAGGACTTTCCTTTTACATCACAGAGACAAATGACACAAAGCACAAGTGGTGTCTTTTGTCCTGTCTTTTTAGCGGAACTGAACAACAACATCTTCTCATGATGAACACAAGAACAGGTCCTATTAGGTAAAAATTAAGGGCAACTGTTCATTCATAATAAGAATTAACTTTATCTATGTGGGTTCACAGTGTGCTTCACTGGGAGGAAACATACAGTTGTTGAAAGCTGGCTTTCAGAAATAAAAGCTTTGAAACTGGTACATTTTATTGACAGACATGAAATAATCTCCTGCTCTGTGACTATTTCACTTATCAAATAAGAATTAACGCATGTCTGAAATGAAAAGTTAACTGAGAAAGACCTTTGTTTAATACTTTTAGGGCTTTGCTGCTGCAGCCTTACTTTTTCTCATATGATTTGTAGCTTTTTGGCATAAACACAATGAATGTTCAATGAAGTAAAATTAATTAGAGAAGCTGCTCAGTCTCATTATCAAATACTCCAGCCCTATGAACCCACTGTTAACAAGGCTGGAGTTCACAAATTTTGTAAAGACACTAATTAATTAACGTTTAATGAAAAGTTTGGGATTTTAATGAATTTAACTTAATTAAAACGTATTCAAGGCTTTTGTAAAAACCTGAATTTTGACCCTGATGTTCATGTTTGCTATTTTAATTTCCCAAAAACACCTTGTTCTCTTTCATTATACCTGCTTCTACAACTGCTTCATGTTCCTGTGTGTCACTGTTTTGAATACTAGAGGGCACCAGTGCTCTGGTTTTTTTTTTTTTTTTTTTTTTTTTTAGAAACAGCAGATATCACTGAGCCTCACTAAACCATCACAAGCCAGTGGTTCACTTACTGTAATAACAGCCGTTTTCTAGCAGTGCAACCTCACCTCCACTGACTCAATCTTTCTGACCCCTCTATAAAACATCCTTCCTGGAATGGAATAATCAGCGTAGCAAGGGCTCTTTACAGCCATTCCTCAAGCCAATTCCCTTTCATTTTGCAGCTCTGTGCAGAGGTGCAGTGTATTTAGCACCAGTCTAATGCCTGTTAACGTCTCCACAGCTGCAGATTAATATCCTCTTGCACTGCTGTAACTTTTGGGGGTTTTTAATTGTGTTTACTTTTCTTTATGGACCCTACTTACTGGAATGAGGATTTGTGTTAGCACACTTAAGTGGATTAGAGTGAAAATATAAGTCTGGTGAAGTAGTCTGTGTCAGGTTGACTGTTAAGTCATTAGATTTAGGATAAACATGCTTTCCTCCAGGCTTGGTCTCAATCACATCTGATGTTTATTAGCATTTCATTTTCATTCAGCTATTTAATCATTAAGATTATGTCTATTGATGGTTCATGAGTAACAACCAGTGAAAATAAATGAGATTAGATGCATTTAACTAATATCTAACTTCCATGTGCAGTATCTGGCTGGACTGAGGGTAACTTCAGGATGTGGATCTTGCTGTCCTCTGTTAGTCCTACGATCTGTACCTGAAACAATTCCGGCTCACACCAGAACAGATAATTTCCCCCCTCATTTCCGATACACTTAGCCTACACAGTAAACAAAGTAAATGAGTTGAGGTCCCTCATCAACTGAAGTATTTCCACTGCCAGAGCCCGAATATGAGTGTGTTTGAGTGCACGTCATTAGAGCAAGGTAGAGGTGGGCCTTATTATTTTTAATAATCTCCTGTTTTTGCTGCTTCTTAACCCCGGGAGATCTTCAGTCGGCACTTCCCCTCTGTGATCGTCAGTCCTGACTCCTTCCACTACCTCCTCCTCTGTGTTCAGGCTTAATGATGCTCTGTCACACAGGCGCGCCCTCACACTGTAGGATACTTTTACTGTTAATAGACCCGGAAAAGCTGCAATAGTCTCACACACATAACTGAGGTCCAGCTCCTCTTGCCATCATTATTTAACAACACCAAAGTCATCTGATATCACTGTGTTAATCATTTGTCTTTTCTTTCTTTTTTTAATCTCTTTATTGTATTTTTTATTGTAAATTTCAGTGCGGCAAGATTCATCCAGTGGGAGCTGCTCTATTGTGTCTTCAACAATACACTGCTGCATTGTTCAGCACATAATTGAAAATGGTTACTTGGAAACCTTATTATGGCACTTACAAGTCAATCATCGGTTCATCAGAGCCACAACTGGACTGTCAAATTCTGCGTCTTGCTTTAAAATTGTCAGAAATAATTACAGATGCAATGCTAGCTCACCAGATAAGGAGCTAGCAGAGTGTTTTACATTCTGTGTGTGTGTGTGTGTGTGTGTGAGTTTTTGCTGCTGCACATTTCTCATATCTCATCTTTGCTAAATTACCTGACTTCTGCTGGAATCCGGTGTTGTCGCCACAAGACAAAAGCAGCCATTGTAAGACGGGTGTAATACAGAGTGGATTACCTTAATCTTCTCTTTCATATTAGGCTTTTATCGGGTTTCAGTGCAGGCAGGCGAAGGCAGTATTTTAGTAACTGAAAATGTGGACAGCATCTACCTGCACAGTAAGAAAACTGTGCATGTATAAGACTTTCTACTCAATAATGCATCAATCATAGCACATAGAAATCAAAATGCTGAGATAAAGAAACACTAAAATGTATGTGTATACGTGTTTGAAACCACAGAGGAACAATGCACAAAGTAATCAATAGATGAGTAATTGAGTGATGGTAGCATACTGAAGTGTAGCTAATTCAATAAAACTCTTAGTTCCACACCGTCCTTCGTCTGGCTGTGTGAAGGTTAAAGACACGGGGAGAGCATTTAGGCCCCAATAACCTTCCCAGGACCACCAGCAGTGGAGGATTTCATTTCCCAGTGAGTCAAATAAAGCCACCCCCTCCCGTCAAAGCCCCAAAAGCTCATGCATTATAGCTGAGGTGAGGTGAATTCTAATGTTAAGCTGTGGGAGGCGATTGTTGCAGGGAAAATGTTACAGATCCTTGAGTTGATTTAAACAATCTAAAACAAATGTGGCTTTTTCTTGGTTTTATATTGAAGGAAAGGTTTTAACTTTGGTCACTCAATCAGCAGGGAAGCCCCATTTCTTACAGGTCCCATAGTTCCCCTTAAATTTATGAGAAGGTTCGTTGAAAGAACCTAATTTGGTACTGATCGCTGTGCAGGGACAACAGAGACAGTGTTCACTGGGATACCTCCAATTAATTAATTCCAATTAAGTGTTAGCATAATCTAGATCATCTTTTAGTCAAGTCCACTGAGCGTGTTGCAGGAAGGTGGTGTTTGTGTGGAGTTACTACCAAATTACAACTTAAATAATTTAAAAAATGACATGCAAAATAAAGTTGTTTTCGTCTTCGTGTCACTTACTGAAAATATCAAATTTAGCCACTTAACGGGTCTGTTTTTCTGCAACATTTATTTACATCACATATCAGCAGAATACAGTTTTACTCTGCAAAGAAGACCAGTCAAAAAAAAAAAAACCACCATGAGCATTTATCAGATGGTCCATCTCTGCCTGAAACTATAAAGGTTTTTTTTTTGTTGTTTTTACTTCCAGAGTAATCAAATGGTTCTGTGAAATAGGTTTGACATTTTACATTCTTTTGAATATGAAAACATTCATTATAGTCATTATAATGTGAAGTCAGTGTCTAATTGAAATCATCAGATGGAGCCTCAGTGCATTTTCTTTTTTTTGCTCTGATGTACACTTTTAATCAGACTTTCATTTGTGGCATTAAAATACATTGAGAGAGATTTTACTACATATAAATATAATACTGTACAGATTGAATTGAACAGATTTACCACTGAAAATAAATAAATAAATAAATAATGCTAACTTCAAATAAAAAATAAAACTTCATGATACAAATAAACCAGCAAAGAAATGATTTAGAGGGAAATATAAACATCTGAACATGGAAATAAGATCCATAAGTTAAATTATTTTTTATTGGTGTAGATTATAAATACAGTATTTGGTCTACAGAAGTGGCTACATGCATCACTAGCTATGATTTGGGCCTGTGTTTAACTCTGGTTCTACAGGAATGTAAACTTTAATGGGAATATGGCTGAAATCACCCTGAAGAGAATTTATTTGTGCTTATCGCTTGCTCTTATACTGTACTATGTCTGTGTAACACAAAGTTAATAATATACCAGGTGTTTCCATGTTTAGCTCTAAGACAGTTCAATATCTCATTTCACAAAGTAATATATGGAATATCAATGTCTCTATAATATCTGTAATAAACTTTTTCTATGGCAGAATTAGAGGATGAGTAAGCAAGAACAAAAATGGGTCCAAAATCATTTTAGCATCCTTCACATTCCCTGTAGTAAAATGTCAATAAACACTGTACGGCAGTGGGAAATATGCATGAATATGAAAGGATAATATGCTGCAAGAGACCTTAGAAACATTATCTATCATTCCTGCATCAGAGTGTCTGAATCAAAGTGCTTTCATCACAACATAGGAAAACTGAAAGTATAGTTTGGGTTTGTAAGGTCGGTGCAGTTGTAATCAATCTGAAATAAGAAAAATCGTGTAGCAACAACAGCAACAGCATCAACAAGAGAGAGAACCAACAGTGCTGTATCAAACCATAAATCAAATAAAGCCTGCAAAATAAAAGCTTAAAAACATTATTTTCTACAATAACTTCTACCTGCACCTTTTACACCATGAAATAACCAGAGAATAACTTCAGAGCAGGTTCTTCACAAAACGCTCCACTTCACAAAAAGCAAAGAAACTGAGAGCTGCCTCGGCAACGGGCTGGACGGTCCTTCTCTGGCAGCAAGAGCAAAGCATGATTCAGAAAAAGCTCGGTGTGCTTCCAGCTTCCAGTTCTGCAGTGTCATACTCACTGTTTTCGATGACACTGAGAAGATGCAAAGCCGGTATGGTGTCCAAGTGTGATCCTTGCAGGTCTGGACGCCAGGGTGAACCTGTAACAAATGAAAAACAACAGGACAAGTGTTACGGTTCATACCAAAGGTGTTGGATGGGGCTGAGGTCACGGCTCTGTGCAGGACACTCAGATTCATGGACCTGCCTTAGTGCACGAGGGCCATGGTGAAACAGGAAAAGGCCTCTAAACTGTTACCAAAGTCGGAAACACACAGTACTCAAATATCACTGTAGGAAGCAGTATTAAGATTTCCTTTAAAGCAATAGTTTGACATTTAGGGGAGTAGATGAGAAGATTGATAGCGCTCTGTCATCTGTCCTTTAAATATACGCCTGTATATAAGTGTATAAGCTCTAAGAGAAGCTAATTTACAGCAAGAGGAGATGGCAAGTTTATCATATTTATCTTATTTAGATCTGATTTAAAAAAAAACAAACAAACAAACTGTACAGTGGAAACATGGCGGCACGGTCTACGTCAGCGGGAGGAGGAGCATCAGAGGCAGCAGGGAAAAGGTCAGGAGGAGATGAAGAGGCCAGTGCGTCCGCAGGTTTGACGTCGCCGCCGAGGGGACGGGGCGCTTCCTCTTAGGCCCGTTGCAGAGCGGGGTGTTGCAGCAGGAGATGCAGACTGAGTTCAGCCTCCCAGTGCAAAACTGCTGGTAGCCGGAGGAGGCAATGAGACAAGCCCCAGAGGAGGCACAGGACTTCCGGTAATGTATTCCTGCAGAAACAAAGACTCCGATCAGAGGAGTTTGTGTTTTCTGAGTTTTTAAGAGAGTCACACAGAGGAAGGATGTACACTGACCGGTCACCCTGTAAAATACACCATGAGAGAAGCAGTGATTCACTTTTCTGTAATTAGATTGCTCTGATTGAAGACGTATCGTATGAAAGTCTTTTTATTGCACTGTCAGGTCACAGAGCACCGACTTTCTGTCTGCTCTTATTAACTGATGTTTGCCAATGTGCTATATGTTACTACACTTTGTATGCTTGGAGAAAAAAAGAACTCATATTCTGTCGTGCTGTAACTTTTTATTGCACTCCAGAGCCTTGGACTCCCTTATCAAGTGAGGTTTCTGTATCCAGTATACATTGATGTTATTTGTTGTGTTTTACGGTATGTCACAGCAGGTCCTTTATCATTTATGCGGTGTTCTTATTGTGTTTATTTATCTTTGTGTTTCCTCTTGTCTGCAAATGAAATTTCTTCTTACTGGACAAGAAAAAGTTTTGATTAAATCAAATTCAGATAAATTTGATCTCTGCAGGCAGAATGTTCCATTATGTGGGAATGTCTTTTATTGATGAAGATGCAGAAAAATGAACAACTGAGCATTTTTCCTCTATAATAGTCTTTGTGTTTGTGGTATCCGTGCACATCTCTACACTCAGCATCAGCACTCTGCTGCTCTGTCTGTCAAGGCAAAGCATAAAACATCTGACTTGTTGCAGGTTTGATGTCTCGCTCAAGGACATCGTCACCATGCTGCCGTTGCAGGCGCTGACCTTGTGAACCTCCGTTTACAAAATAGCTCGTCCAACCATCAAGCCACCTGCTGCCTGATATGCTTCACACATATGCAAAATAACTGTTTGACCTTAAACTTCATGCTTTTCTTTAAAACTTAAAGAAAATGCCTGAATGTTCATTGGTCTCGCTTTAAGTTTATCTGGGGCCAGAACATCTGTTACAGTTACACACTGTGTCCTTGATTTCAGACAGAGGTAAACAAAAACCAGATTTTCATTTCCAGCTGGAAACGGTCGATTTTGCCGTGTGTGTAATGATAACTTTCACGGTCAGATTTCATCTTTTCATTTCTAATGTTGCAGGAGAAAATAATTTTAGGAGAACTAACCAATGTGTTTAGGAAACATTACATTATCTTGATAACTCTGATAACATTCAGGACCTTTTAAAATGAGGAAATAAACTGTAAATCAATAAATTAATGTAATCTACTTAGTTCATGTTGTGCCTTTGAATTGGAAGTAATGTTCGGTTACTAGTGTTGGTAGTTAACTAGTTTTCCAAACAGTTGCAGCTTATGTTAGAGCAGATAAACACACTGTTAAACACACTCCCTTCAAAACTCTTAATCCAACAAGTCAATTTGGCTCCGTACAGACCGAAGCATTTTATTTTCTGTAAGGCGGTGCAAAGCTAATCTAATGCTGTGTCAGTGGCAGCTGAGGGAAAGTCCTTCTCCTTGACAAATGAGCTGAATAAAGTGGTTCAGTGAGATAGTGTTTGCTGGGCTTTCAGCGCAACGCAACATGAACACAACAGCAAACTGCCTCATAAGAAAATGAGCCTGAAAATGAAAACAATGGAAGGCTCCGCACTTGTTTGTGTGGGTTTTATATTATTAAAATATGTATGCTTTACACTGCAGGGCAAAACTGATGTGTTACACAATCTGATGCTGTGTGTGCTGTGTGCAAGTGTGACTGCTGTAACACAGTGAGTCTGTCCACACAAATCAGTGCTTCTCTCTTTCTTTGAAGCTGGGCAAAGGAACAAAATAACAGATAACAATGTCTATTACACTGAAAATCACAGGAGATTGTTTTGACCTACTCCATCTATTCTGCTGGGTCAGTAACAGACGTATGAGGATTAAAAGGCTTTAGGAGGAAGAGAAAAGGGAGAGTTGTGTTTCCTTGGTGAAGAACATCACAGTTAATTTAAAGCTTGCATGACTTGACAATAAACATCAAATCAGAGCAAAAAAAAAAAAAAATTCAATCTTGTTTACCACTGTGTCTCAGCACATCCCAGTCGAGACGTCTGTATTTATGTTAATCATCTCTCCTATTGTACAGCAAGAAAACTGCGGGTGCTCAGGATTGCAGAGAAATAAAATGTAATGCTGCGAGGTCACGTGCCTTTGAGCGCTGCGTTCAGCTCCATCTCCAGTTTCCAGACGGTCACCTTCCTTCTATAGATAAATAGGAACACCAGGTTTTCCCTGTGCACCTGCAGCCTCAATTATCAGTCTTCACTGGCTCTGTCCTAGGTCTCATCAGAGAATATGAAAACCTTGAAAGTCTATACCTCCACCAAGGATGTATAATCCTCCAAATCTGTACTGTGCCTGTGCACCATACCAATGCTGCACTGTTTCTGTGTTTACTCCTACAGTAAAAAGACAGATTCACGTTTCAGCAAACTGTCGCTTACCGTCAGGTTTGACCAGCACCTCCTTCTGGCACATGTCCTGTACGTTGACGGTGCAGTTGACGATGTACTCTGGCGTGGAGCAGTCATTGTGCTTCATCTCCTCACACTGGTAACACTGGATCTGAAGGGCATCTCCTGCAGCATGGAGGAGGAGCAGAATGGTAACATTTCATACAATATGAAGCACACACGTATATGTCCAAAAATACAAAACTATTCCTTTGGTTGTTGTTATATTAAAAAATAGTATATCTCTCCAGCTCTGCGCTAGCTCAAAGCCACCCATTTCCTGTTATTTCCTGTTGTCTTTTTGTGACACGACACATTATTTCTTCTTGTCTGCAGAGCGTATTATCGACATTTGTTCACAACATTTCTCTTCCACATACTTTTGTGTGCATTCGTTTTCTTTGAGTCAGGCAGCAGAGGCTTTTATAGATTTTGCTTTTGTGCGAGTGCCTTTCATAGAGTTTCAACTCCAAACAAGACTAATGGCACTTCCATGAGAGCGCAGTGTCATCTTTTCTGTCTTCTGCACTTTGTGTGTGACATTACTAGAACAAGGCCATGTATGTAAGTCCTTGGCTAAGTCTACTCTTTGGTGTTTTCCAGCTTTTTTTATTGGCTGTCTCATGAGTGTGAACAGAGAGGTTAGAGATTCACACTGTGAGGTGAGAATAAGCTGTAAAGAAACGGGAAAATAAAACATGTCAGCAAAGCACAGTGGTTCCTTTAAACTCCCCTTTAACCTGTGTATTTTACAGGTGATAAAGCTCCATTCACAATACAAATAGGCAGCAACAGAGACTTGATGTGCTCTGTCTGTGTAGAGATGCTTGTGCTTACTCTCACTGCTGCAGCGTCTTCTCGTAAAGATAACGTACGGCGTTTCTTGAAGCTTTTGCAAATTTCATCTGATTCTTTTGAAGCTGCTTCGATGAGTTTTTCTTTTTGTTTAAAGCCTCATCAGGAATCTGAGTGTCCATCGTGCACATCAGCCCCGCAGAAAGGAGGAGACACCTACAGAAACCAAGCCACCAGAACATTTCTGCAGACAATGTGCTTCCTGTGCAATATTCATGTACAGTGTACATGACATATATTCCACTGGCAAAGCACTGCATCACAGGTAAAGGTGAAGTCTGTCTGTTTTATTCAGGCTCTGAATCCTTTTTCACAAAAAGCTGCAGGGAAATATGAATATCAACATTATGTTTAATCATAAAAAGTTCTGTTTTTAATTACATGAGTCAGCCTGTGTTTGCCCCTTGAAATGTTATCTATACTCCACCTGCCAGGTTCAGTTAGTGTTCAATCAAAAAAAAAAAGTCACAACACAAAAGTCCACAAACACACGCCTGCCCTTTCTTTCCCAAATATCCCACACAGGCTATCCATCCCCACTGGCAGATATTACTGGTGTAATTATTAAAATGGCACCAATCATTAATCTCAACTCCAACAGCACCATCAAACACAACTGATAAAGGTCCACATGTAACATCACAACCCCAGCTTAATTACTTTAAACCAAGCAAATGCCTGAAACCTCCATCCATCATCTGGAAGGAGACTCATGAAACCCATGAAGTGGTTTTTGGTAATATCTGTCACACTGCAGGGCAATGCCCAGCGCCTGAGCTCAGCTTATCAGTTTTAGAAAATTGCTCTAAATCTATTTCTTAGTTTCACAACAGAAAACAGAGGCTGATAAGAAGAAAAAAACAAATCCTTTACACCTTTTGCACCCAGGTGTAGAACAATTGCAAAACCAATATCTTCTGATCACAATCCAATTTATTATAATCACAGTAGTCACTACAAAACAAAACGATACCTAGCGACTCCACAGAGAGACTTTCACCCCATTCAAAGCAAATACATGCAGAGAAATGGAAAGAAACAGCCCATTGGAAGCTGATTAACAGGAGTATTAACACTTTAAGGGTGTTATATTGGTTTGTACCGCTGTTACTATCTTTCTCTCTCTGTGCCAAAGCAGCGCAGAGGACTCCGGCGCACGGATCCTCCTCAGCGCGTAAAAACATCTCCAGAAAAAAACACGCAGCACGATTGTTAATCACAGCCTGTTATTTTCCTCCACATTCCTCAAGTTTCGCCAAAAGTAAATGAAGTCAAAGAGTAAATGCTTGTGTTGTATTCAGATCTGGAAATCGGATCTGAGGCGCAGACTTCGCAGACGCAGAGAAAACGGGTTCCCAAAAAGCAACGATTCTGTTTTCTATATGAAATGGCATCAAAATAAAGTTGTAAACATTTTGGAACAGTGCATCTTGGGTTTGCCGTGTTTAAAATATCTGTGCCATGGATGCAAAGCATGACCATAATCGAATCATCTGTGTGTTATTGGCATGTAAACCCTCTGTTGCGCACGAATGTAGATGGAAAGGAGTATCTGTTTAAGCACATACCGCGACATAACCACTTGGTTGTGTTGATACACGCTGGAGACATGAGCTCCAAACTGTGCCATCACACACTGACTGAAACGGGGCTGCAGTCTCCCTCAGCTCGCACCTACCTGCGTCGAGAAGGACTCCGAATAAAGTCGCAAAAACGAGAAGACGCATTCTCTCCAAAATGACGCTCGGAGGGGAAACATCAGACCAAACCAACTTGCTCAGGCGGAGGAACGGAGGACGAACCGCCGCGGAGGAAACCCAGACACGGACCCGCTCATCCTCTCGGCCGGCTGTAGGTGAGAGCCAAAGCTCCGCAAAGTGAGAGTGATCTTCTCCAGCGCAACTGGAGACAAATCCGGAGCGCAGAAAATCATACAGCAAACCACGTGACGGGGGCTCACAGCTGATATTCTCATGTCTCACTCAGTTTGTCCTCATGGACTGATGAAAAATTGATTATGATAATGTTCCTGTGGAGGCTTTTAGCGCGTCCATGTAGTGAATTTAGACATTTTATCTAGATTTATGGTAGGACGCGCTTCTGTTGCTTAATAATAGTATAACTGCACCAATAACATTATCTATGACCACATTAGAGCTACAGTTGTTGATGTGTTAAATAGATTTAAAGTGACCTTTGTTACTGTTAATAAAATATTCCTACAAAGGATTTAACTTTAAGGTGCTTATTTATTTCCCAAGAATTCACTGTAACACTTCCACTAATCTCATGGGGACAGTATCACTGATTTCTTCTGTGTATTAGTTTTCTTTGAGAATATTTCAGTAGTGTTTTGGGATATTTAGGGACTATCATGAGAACATTTCTGTTGCTGCCATAAAGCATTTCATGCAGGGCGTATTTCTACATATGACTCTGCTTTAATGCTCTCCACTGACTTCAGTGATATTTTCATCCTGTAAGTGTTTCTGTGATTGATTAGTGAGTTACAGCCCACATCGCTTTTGTTTCGTGATCAAATTCATCTATTGAATCTATATGGAAGGACACAAACACGCACACACACACAGAGAAAGAGAGAACTAATTGCTTTTATTTATACGCACATAATTGCCCATCAAGGGACTAATGGTTATGAATCCCTCCACAGCCATGGAGCGAAGTGTCGCCGGCTCTGTGCTTCATCTCCTGCTGACAGACTGTGAGTGGGAAGCGGTGATTACACACGATGCCCCGGGGGGGGGGGGGGGGGGGGGGGGTGAAAGATTTCGGGTTCTCTCCAAACCTTTACTCCCACATTCAAAGGCTGAATGAGTGAGTGAGTGAGTGAATCACCTGGTGACGCACCCGACCGCGCACGTTTACGCACGTTCTGCCTCTTCCTTTCCACATCACTCAAACACACACACACACACACACACACCTTGCAGCTCAGGTTGAAATAGGAAATAGTTTCTTATATTTATTTAGGAAATAGTTACATAAAATATACCATTAAAGTCTAGTGTAACAGACAAAATTGCACACAGTAATAATAATAATAATAATAATAATAATAATAATAATAATAATAATAACAATAATATTAATAATAATTACCAAAGTAACACTGCTGGTAACCATTTCTCTTTACAAAGGAACCAGGAACATTTAAGGAGAGAGGTGAAGCATGACAATCACACTACAGTCTGACAGTACAAAATGTGGGTATAAATACTGGACATCTAGAAAAATACACAAGTCCTCTTCAGACTCTCTTCATACAATATTAACAGTTTCATAGAAAAATTGAAACACACAGTTGGCTCTGTTGATTAGCACCAGCTGGTCAAATTCCAGATAGAAATTTGGCATAACGTCAGCCTAAAGTTCAAATATGTCTTTAAAATAAAGTGATAAAATATTTTAGTATTAGCTCTTATTGATCAAAATAAAGACTTTTTTTTTCTTTTTTCTTTCTTTCTTTTTTTTTTTTTAAACAAGAACCCCTACAGAATTCCATAATAAAAGATACATGCCATTTTCAAACAGCAGACTGAAAAACCTTGGTTGAATGATTGGCAAACAATTTACATCTTTTTTTTTTTTTGCTGTTTTGCTTTGTTTATTTTTCTCATTTTGCATATATCAATCAGCAATGCCCATTCTGATATTAACTTATAGCATTTTTATATATATACAACATCATATACAACTATGAGAGGAAAACTGAGGTTTGGAGAGTTCAGGTTAGCTGTGCTACATGAGAGTGTGAATTAGACTGTGGAGTTTATATCAGGAACTCAAAACAGGAAAAAAAAAATAACAACCAAAAAAAAAAAAAAAAACCTATTGAGTGTTATTTGTATTTGTCAACATTTTCCTGATGGCTGTATTTTAAATCTTACAATCTACATTAGTCCAGTATGTTCCCTGAGCTACCAACAATGACACTGGGTGCATTCAAGCCAAAGTGTTGGTCATTTTTCTGTACAGCGTTAGTTAATGTACCACATGGAAACATAAAATGCTTGACATCGTGTTTAGAATGAGTTGAGCATGTGTCACTGTTTTGGGTTTTTGCCGTCATCGGCTGCATAACCGCGGAAAAGATCACGCACAGAGACAAGATTGGCAACAGGTTTCACCGTGAAAGTGATTTCAAATGAACAGCAATGGTGTTTTAGACGTAGACAAAGATGAACCAGGTGTGTTATTGTGGGTTGTGATTCCACATGGGCAAATTTTTCGGGCAACTTCAGTGGGCAATGAACTTAGCAGCAAAACATAAAACGACCCCTTGGGTTTAAATCTGGTTTCCTAGGTAACAGGAATGCAAGCGAAGCAACGCTTTTGTTGCGACTGTACGCCAATGTTGCCTGTCAGCGTTGCCCCAAGAAGACGCCCTGCTTCATCACTGCTTGGATAATAGCTAATAAATTCACTTTACACTCCTTACAAACTTTGTACAGTATTTGTTACAGTGCAATGATAAGAAGTTCCCCAACATGGGGCGGGGGGGAGAAAACTACTAATTGCAATGAGACAACGTTGTGTATTGCTGTCCAGTCCACCACACCCAAAGTCAAACTATTAAAAGTCCTTGTTTGGTATTTGGGTTGAGGTTTCATCCTCGTGGCCCCAGCTCCACTAAGTGCTTTGTGTTGTATGCAGACAGGACTGTTTGTGTTGGGGCAGGACTGTAGTCAAGAAAACATTAGTCCAGTCTGAGCGGCTTTCAAGACCAGACTGCCTGAAAAGGAGGAGAACTCGAAAAAGAGGGTAATGGAAGAAGGTGTTGGTAATGACCAAGATGTCAGAGTGGCCGTAAAACCAGACTCAAGACGTGGACTGGACTCCTTCACTACAGTCCTACCCTCTGACTCTTTGCCCCTACACATCATTGGAGCCCTGACTGGTGCAGGAAGAGAAGCTGTCGTACAGCGAGTCGCTCAGGGATCCCACTGGATCCGCCCCGGGCCTGCTGGAGAAGCCGGAGGAGGAGGGCTCGTCCACCTTGCAGCAGTCCTCCGCTCTCTTCCCTGCATCGGCGTGGCAGTCCCCTCTGCGGCCGCCCGAGCCTGTGTCCGGATAGAGGCTGCCGCTGCTGGAGCTGCTGTGATTCAGCTTGTTCAGGGACTCTAAGGAGAAGTCGAGAGAGCCTGGCTGGTTTGCACTGGCAGGCGTTTTCTCCAGGGGAATCTCCCTCTGCAGAGAAAAGAAGGATCATAGATCAATAAAGAGCACAAACATGTTAATTCACGATAAAGAAACAAGATTTGCTACGTCGCGACTAATGTTAAATTTATGCCGCTCTGTAAATAGAGCTTTTCCCCCGTCCCCACACTCACTCCTGTTTCTGTTGCTCTGACAGAAACACAATATTTACCAGGCAGAGAAGTAAGTCTGACACTGCACCATGTAACTCATCTCATTTGCAGCGTTGTGCTGCAAAGCAATAAGACCGACGCCGCTTGAGAGTATGACAGCGATCTATATTGAGATTTTTATCACGCCCAAGGACCAAATGTATGTCCTGGGTGTTGGCAGACATGCATCTCTGGGCTTCTGGGCTCAGTCACTCTCCCTGTTATATTAACTGCATTGTGTGATGTATTATTTCTTTTGTACAGAATGTGATTGTCTGGTTTATAGATCTGCATAATCAGGAAGTTGTTACTTGAGGGAGATGATACATCTAAAGCTGCTTTCTGTTAACACTGCATGTGCTGATGATCAGAGCGACTGCGTGCGCTCGGAGTCGTGACACTTTAGAAGGTATTAAAACTGAAAAATGATATCACCACACCAGATCGTGTCATCACATCTGAGCCTGTTGCTCTTTGAGGGGTACACGCCTTCAGGCAGGCAACTCAGCAGCCATTAGAGTCAACAACAGAAGCGCAAAAGCCTGGATTAGCACCTGAATCACATGACTTTATGCCACATCACTGCTGATGAAACAAAACAACACACAAACCTAAAAATAGTCACCTGTTGTTTGCGATGTGCCAGCCCCATTCTACTCTACTGTAAGCCTTAAAAGGCCCTTTAGGGAGCTAGTTATTGGGGCCATCAGCATCAAACCCTCTCCTCAGAGGCTGTAAACAAAATTCTCAGCTTTTCCTTCAGCAGTTCCAGCCTTGGAGCCGAGCAGCTATCAACACAGGTATTTTTTTTTTTTGCAGTGGTAAGTACACAGAGGAATAGCTGGAGGGTTCAAGAAACCTCCAGAGGCACTCCAGACCTGGACCATTTAGCATTTTGCTGCAAGGTGTATCTCCCCTCAGACCTAAACCCAGAACCACTCCACACAAGAAGCATGAACAGTAATATAGATCTGAGCACTGTTAAAGTGGTAAAAAAAAAAAAAAAAAAAAACTTCCACATGTTGGTAATGGAACCCACAGGCATTCTTTGATCTAAGTCACTGGCCTCATGATCAAAGTGCTAATGTGCTGCAAGATCAAATGCAGCATTTAGAAGAACGTTGCACAAATTTGGGTCCATCCAAGCCTTACACGTTCATCATTTTCTCCAAATGTGAGATATTGTCACTGTCAGAAATTCAAAATATTTCTTTTTTTAACCACACTCTTTACTGCACAGAGTCGGTCTGTAAGGTTTGATTCATTCCAGAATTTTGTGTTCAGGTGTTGTAATTCACTTTTTTTTTTTGCCTCAACCTGCCACTTTTTCTTCCTTTTGCATAATTCTTTCTGACAAGTGTGAGTTTTTGCATCCAGTTGGTAGGTTTTGGCTGCAGAGACTAAAAACAACACTGATAGTTTTCTGTTCTGGTCCTCGTGAGCCTGAGGCTTCGTTGGTTTCCTCTCCTACCAGCTCGTTAACTGCAGCTCAGGTGTTAATCATTACAGCACTGATTAGGGGCTGGAGTGAAACCAGTTGCACTCTTAGTATTAGTTCTGGTTTACTAAGGGGGAGAAAAAAATGATTCACTATCAAAATGCAGTGATTTATTTAAATTTGTGTGCAAGTATTGAAATAAACATTGAACTTTGCATTATTTAAGTCTCTTTAAAACTTCAGAGGTTGAGCTCAAAAGCTAACAGTAAAAAATACCACATCACGTCATACTGTGATGCTGTATTTTGATGCAGAATCAACCTTACACCCTAAAATCCCATCGAGCCCCATTAATGTGCCCTCATGTCACAATAAACGTGTCAAGAAGTCAGAACCAAAAGAAATGTTAAAGGTAAATAAGCCCAAATGTGACACTGACTCACATGTGATGTGAAATATTGAGCAGGTTTTTGCAGGTGTGGAGGCTGAGCCCAAATTAAGCACAGGTGTTGCATGCAGATTAGACTCGCTGAATTTTAGCCTCACACCCACACACTGCTGTTCATAACATCACTATTTTTATGTCATTGTCAGTCATAAAAATTGTTGCTTTATGGCCTCGGGAAATGGGAGAGTGCATGACGTGATGGGGATCAGTGATTACCGGAGCCCTGTGACAGTGAAAAACACTCTTTGGGTCCTGACTCCCTCAGCTAACCCCCCCTTCCCCTCTTGTATCTCCTTTTAGTCGGGAACAAGAGGAAAAGAAAGGGGAATGGCTGTGTTATCGCTGATTGGATTTGATTTTGGAGGAACACAATTACCAACAGATCGAAGCTTCCCACTGTAGGTCTCTGTACCACCTGCAAGCGCAGCCAAAATGATGGCTGCACACATAACCGAGGCTGCAGGCAGACGTCTCGGTGAGAGCTTCCCGCTTAAAAACATGAGGGGCCAAATCAGCAATTGGTTCTGCGACAGAACATTTTCTGTTTGCTGCAGCTTTGCATTCAACTTGCGAAACACGGCCACGGGAAATGCGAGGTATTTGTCACCGAAGTTTGTGATGACTGTGATCGTGGTTTTGCCACTTTTAAGGATCATTTTAAATTTTTGTAAGGGTGCAGAATGGAACGAGAAGGAGCAGCCACAATGAGCCGTTAGCAGCTCAAAAACATACTATGTGCACCAGCTGTTCTGTGTGTGTCTCACAAAGTAGCTGCTCAGTGTGAGTGTAGAACCACCCTTGATGTTACCATGGTAACCACAGGTGGCGCCAAATCGACCAGCACTGAAATCTTAAGTATTATAACTTGGGTTGAGATAGAGCCCATGACTTGTTCCTCCTCGAAAGGAAAGCGATCAGCCTGATCCTGGAGATCGCTGGAGGGATCTGGACCCAAAAAAGAAATGATTACCGACCTGGACTGAGGCTTAACAGACACAGGTTTGCTTTCAGCACAAATGGAGGGAATTCGTGTTTATACAGATTTGACCAATTTTCCAAATCATTTAAAAAAAAAACATTTAAAAGTGTTTTGTTTTTGTTTTTTTTAAATCTGCTAAACATCCAGATAACTAGACAACATCAGCCGGGCCACTGGATGGTTAAGAAATCTATTTGTGCAAAAAAATCAATAAACGTGACAGAGTATGCAGATTATACTATGTTCTATGACCAGTGAATCCCCATAACAAGATGTCTTGTGTCTGCAGGAGGCAAAGCAGCTTAAGTTTGGTTTGCTCACCATCAAGTTAGGAGGCAGAAAGTAATTCAAAAACTCACATTGTTATACGGAAGCTGAATCTCATTTGCAGGACTCGACGCTGACACCGTGTGTGTGATATTGTGCAGACTGAGGCTGACTCTGAATCGTTAATCGTCTCAGGAGATGCGGCGTCTTTGACGTCATCGTTGTGCAAATTATCTGACCACAGGCCAATAGCAGTTTCTCGCTTTCTATTCCGGGGTCTATTCAGTCTGACTCCGTGTCATGCTGGCTACCAATGCTATCAATCTGACAGCAACTCTAGGGGAGCACACATTCCTGCTGCTGATATTTATTTGTGCACTGATATTGTTATGGTTTTGCTTATCCAGTGGCCCTATTTCAAATTTCATGTCAACCGAAATGTTCCCTCTCCCTCACCATGTAATCATTGCTCAAGGTAACAAGCTGTTACCGCGCTCGAGGAGATGCCGCGCATGCTGATTTGTTGTACACTGGTTTTGGATCCGGGTCACATAAACCCCAGGAATCTCCCTAACTTCAGTGATGCTACGTCTTGGCACAAGTTCTAACGTCATTTTCCTGCAGCAATTTCTCTCTCCTTCATGAAGACAAAGGATGGAAGTAGAAGGAAAACAAGAGTGAGTAAGCAGAAAAAATGAATAAAGTTAGTCTGGGAAGGGAAGTCAAGGGTAAAAAAAAAACAAATGGCAGGACTGAGGAAAACTTTTTAGAACAAAAGCAGGAGAAGTCAAGTGAGAAGAGCAGCTGAAGAGAGTTGTGCGGGAGAGACAGAAATAGAGAGAGGCAAAACTGAAAAGAAGACGAGAAAACACACGTGGGAGAACGAGAGACTCAGAGGAAGGAGAGGATAGAGGGAGAAGGGGGCGGGGGCCGCCGTTAGCAGCGCTGTCAGGTGCTGTCAGGATGATGAATGGGAGGCCAGCACGGGCTGTGAGGGCTCTGATGGGAGCCGCTGAGCTTTACATCACTCTCCTGAGTGTTTGTGAAAGGTTATTAAAGGCGCTTAAATCACCGGGCTCTGACACAGACCCACTAGCAGCCACAAAACTTCCCCAAAACTGCGGCCAATGACAACGCCTCCGGAGTCGAGAGCTCCCGAGCTGCGACAAAAGGAAAGCCGTCACACAGGTACGGACGTGCGCTGGGAGGGGTGAGGAGGTGATGGCACGCAGATGGATTGTCTTTTTCAGAAGAATAATGTAGGGTAAATGGGTTCACCAGCAGTCATCCATCATTATGGCTTAGGAATAAGGTTATTGTCAAAATTAATATCAACTTCTGTGGAAAGTATGACGCCTCTTTCCAACACAGAAGCTGGAAATTAACTGGTTGTATTCATTATTTTTAATTATTTAGACATAAAATCACTGTAATAGTTTTCTTATCAAGTCACTTTGGTTTAAATTGAGCCTTCAAAGATTTTTCTTTGAAGCACTTCTTAAACACAGTGCTCGAGCTCCACCCCTGCTTGCTCGAGCTAATCTTTTGACAGGACAGGAGACATGTTCACTGTGGGAGTTGAACTCCTGTCCTCTCATGTTCGGTGCGGTCCCTTCTGAGCACTAGTTTACCTCTGTACCCTCGGAAATGAAGCCTTCCACAGCCAATTAAACGACAGACAGGTCTGAGGATGAGACAAACAGAGCTTCGTCTGTTGCACGTCAGCTAATGGAGTTGTGCTTGCAGCTTGGCTGCACAGCGGCACGTCGCTGCCTCTCCGCTGGGGCTCCGGATCAGAATCAAAACTCTCTCATACGAGTCTCGCTTCCAGTGCTCGAGTGCGAGCGCTAAACTTTGCTTTGGTAAACAGAGACTCTGCCTCATTCAACAATATAAGTGTGTAAGTAAAATTCTCTTTTTACTTGAGGAGGTCAGGTGGTCCACTCAGACCCGGATCTGAGAGGGATTCAGTCTTGGTCCAGTGCTGCTCAAGGACACTTCAACAGTGTTTACTTGCTGAATCACTCTGGTGTTACTTCAAACATCTGGCCACATTGGTCATTTTCTTGTTAATGAGGGTGCAGTGCAGCCATTTTTACACATATTGTGGCTCAGAAGGAGGCTGCACTTGCTACAGTCCTATAAAACAAAGTTTTAGAATATAATGATGCTAATAAAATCTGAGTCCACAGATCTTTGTGATCTTGGTGTTAAATTCCAGGATGACACCAGAAAGTCAACAACACAGAATAAAATCTTTCGTGCACGTTTTTCGAAGTTGTGTTGAGTCAGACCCTTTTTTTTTTTTTCAGGATATGGATTTTTGTGTCAGGGTGGGTGTTGGGGCAGCAGCAGTATAAGAGGGTAGCGTTTGGCCGTCCCTTAGAGCTCGGCCATGCAGGCTGGAGGCCATTTCATGGTCTCTGATCCTCATTTGTCATTCAGCAGCCTTAAATACTTGTAGGCAAATAGCCGCTGACACAAGGGGGTGAGGCGATCGAAAGCAATTAGGCGGCTTTTTCTATGAAAATCTGCAAACAATTCCAACGACAGAAAAGAAAAACTTTGAGTTTAGTGAATTTTTTAAAGCCTTGGGAAATATTTCAAAGGCAACGTTGACATTGCAACTGAGCGAGACTCACAGAGACCATCTGAAAAGTCTCCTTGCCGAAAGTCTATGGCGTACAGGAATGGTAAAAATTCAATTTATTCATCTTCATGCTTCTGCTGCAAGGAAAGAAAAATTATGCAAACCCCGCGACAGCATGTGTCTCTATCCTGGGAAGAGATTCATTGAGGGCAGGTGCTACTTTTTCTTTTTTTTAATTGTATTTTTTACTCTCACACATATTCTCTTCATATTGTATAAAGCTGCCTACATCGACACCTGGGAGCTGCCTGGCCTTTTGTTCCACTTTAAACTGCCTCCATTTGGGCTCCATGAAATGAGAAAATTGATTTATTCTAGAACAATCAACACATTGCACACCGCATTATCGTCTTCAGATGGTATACTGAGGCAAAAATAATCAACAAGAATCTAAAATAACCAAAACTTCAAAAACACTGCATTAAAGTTTTCCTCTCACTGATAATAAAGAAGAACTTCAGGAAAGTAGTTAGCAGAATGTTAAATAGCTGAGTAAGTGCCTTCAAAAAAGTGAGTAAAGCAAGAAATATCACAGCCTGCGCAGCTTCCTGGATATCATCAGAGGGTGTAATGACCAATAAAATGCTTGAGAGGAATCAACAGAATGCCAGTGAAGCATCTTTTATGAGTAAAACCGATGAGCTGTGAACAATGAGCTGTTTTAATACTCACACTGAGTCTGTCTCCTGCTTTGCCATCGAGGGATGACTCTTTGTGCAACAGGTTGTACTGGGAAATCCTCCTGCTGTCCTTCTCCAGATGCGAGAACACGTCGTGTTGGTAGTAGTCCATGATGGACAAGGATTTCTCCACACTGCTTCTCTTCAAGGTCTCCTCATTCTGGTCGACTGTGGACAGAGAAATTTGTTACAGAAGAAAAGAAGAAAAGGATCTGGATAGACTGAAAGTGACTAAAGGAACTTCATGAATCTTGTTTCAAACAGACCTGAGTCGCTCTTCTTGGTTCTGTTGATCAGGGTCCTCTGTGGCGAGCTCAAAGTGCTTCCTGTTCCCTCAAGTTCAGTCTCGGTGTCGCTGCTGCTGCCCGAGTACGTGCACACTCGCAGGGCTCTCTCCTGTTCACAGTGAAAGAGGCACAGTCATTTTTTAAAATACAGATATGAAGTACTTTCAAAAACTTGTAAAAAACTTTGCCAATTGTTGGCAAATAACAATTTTGGAAGAATAACTGAACACCTGCGAGGCTTTACTGTATTCAAGTCTCAAAACCTTCATATTCTTCTCAGACCTCAGGTATTTAGATACAGATGTAGACTCAAGTTACTTACACCAGACACATCATAGTCCTTGGTTTTCACCTTCCTCTCTGTTTCTTTCTCTTTGTCCACTGTGGAGATGTTGCTCCTCGGGGCACAAAGACTCAGCCTCTTTGTTCTGATTGCATCTATAAGTCAAAAGAGAAATGAGTCATGACGAATAAATAACAGAACTGTCTTGTATTCACCTCCTGTAATGAATATAGATAGTGGCATATAGATATTCAGGAAATCATTTGAATTCTTCTAAAGTGACGATATTTGCTTCGACAGACAGATTGATGAAACACGGGCTGAGCACATTTCGCACTCTCATTCAACCAAAACTCATCCAGCTGCCTGCTCAAACATTTTCCTGCATATATGAATGGAGCTGCACAATATCTGAGCTACCAAACATTAATGGCGTCCACCCTGTAACTGTTCCCAGCCTTGACTCCTGGCAGCCCAGACATAAGAGCTTTCAGCTGTCTGCCCTGAATGACGACGCACTGCTTTATTATCGCTCTGCCTACTGCTGTCTCGCTGTCTCGGACACACGCCTGTTTAATTGTCTCTTTTAACATTCAGCTACATTACAATAACAGGCTGCTTTTGACCAGCGCTCCGCCTCTGTCTGAAAAATCTGCATCAAGATAATAAAAGTCTTTACACCTTCTTCCTGTCGCCTATTAGGAAGCAAACAATGTGAGACACAGCTACTTTTCTGGCATCCTTCCGCTTTGTGCTCCTACATAATGATGATAGAAGGATAAAGGTGGTAAAAGAGTACGACAAAGATGCACAGAATACATTTAGGCTCTTCTAATCAACTTGTTCCACGGGGAAGACTCAACAGGAGCAGCCCTCTATTTGCACTGACAGCTGTGACTCAAATTGCTGCCTCTGCAGTGCCACCGCAGCACTGAGGTGAAATAGATGCAGGCTAATGTCCTGTAAGCATAAATCCCTGGGTGTGATCGCTCATCCCTGTGTGTTATTGTAGCTTTAATCAGCCATCTGATTGCATCTTACCCACCACCATTCTGCTGTGCATGGCAGCGAACAGCGAGGCAGAAGGCGCTTCATGATCTATGGCCGTGCTGACATGCTTATCTAATTGCGTTTGTTAGTTTCCTTGGGGCAAGGAGTCTTTTGTCATCTTAGCTGAGTATCAGATGTCGGTGTTGATACATTAGCTTCAGAATTAGCTGAACAAACAAGGTTCTTTTAATCAGAGTATAATAAACCAAACAATCTCCTCTTGTCTGCAGCCCTTGAGTGCTGCAGTGGAAAATGTGTGAACACAAAGTACAGTGACATCCAATATTTCACTTGCGTCCTGAAAGGTAAAACAAGCTGTCTAAGGCTTTCAGGCCTTGGCGCTTTGCCATCTAACGTGATAACAGTAGCATTTACACACATACATTTCAATTTATTTTCCTCCTCGGCTCTGATGGAGGAAACCAATGTGTAAACAAAGCCATTGTTCTTCTTTGTCATGTGACGCCATGAAAAGCAAACAGTGATGATCTCTGAGTTAGCTCAGAGCAAAAATAAACCGGCTGTACAGAGCAGAGGAGGCAACGCACTGAGGAATATCAGGATTTCAAGTAGCACCAGTTAATGTTACATTTCAGGCACAGAACTGAGCATCTGTTTTTTTCTGAGCGATAAATCCCCAGCAGTTTGAAAAACTCAGACGTTTGTTGAACAACACTAACTGCTGTTTTGAAGATATGTCCAGAATCCTCAAAAGCTCATTTCCATGCTGAAACTCTGTTTCCTAATCCAGGCAGAGATGGTTTTCAGAAATGACATTTCTCATTTCCTGATTTGACAGAGCTGATGTAAAACATTTTTACTGGCGGCTCTTGACTTACCTGAAGTTGCTAATTTGGGCAGACGGCTCTGGGTGTCCTGTGTGTTGCTGCTGCAGGTCACAGTGGGGTCGGACAGGGAGTGACCCATGCTGGTAGGGGCATGCACTCGGGTTTTTGGGAGGGAAGGCACTTTCACATCAGGGTGAGAGGGATCTGGGTGAGAAGAGGGAGGCTCCGGATCGAGCTCAGAGGAGCCGGCGGTCACCCCATTGGGGCTGGATTCAGATTTAGGGATGTGGCGACCGCTGGCCCGGGTGACGGAATCGGGGAGAGGGAAGGTGCCGATCCCGCTGTCCAGGGTTCTCATCTGACAGCCGGAGCCTACAGTGACAGGGAGAGGAGTGTGATGTCTGGGAGAAGCAGGGAACAACAACAAAGGTAAAGAGAGGAGGGTTTGGATTTACATGCAGCGGAAGGGGTTGTGAGTAAAGATCGCGTCTGTAGAAGGTTCAGTGACATAGGCAGCAGGAAAAGAGAGAAAAGAAAGCACTTTTATTTGATCTATGAAAAATTTAAGGAACAAAAGTGATCAGACTTCCAGTGAATAGACAAACTACTGAGCTACAACCCGAGGACTTGTTTAAATTCATCAGAGTGCATGCTGGGTTGTAATCAGGAGAAAGGACGGCGAGTAGCAACAGATGGACGCTGTTTAGAAACCACAGTTTGCAGATCCTTGACTCAGGCTGGAACAGATGGACAGCCGCTCAGCACAGCCCAGGTCCTTGTAACTGTGAACGCTAATGACCAACAGTTACATCGGCTAATTACCAACGGTTTGTGACTTTTTGCTGAAAAACCGTTTGTAAACGTCAAAAAGCATGTCGCGTTTCATCTTCTCCTCAGTTCCATTACGTTCTATATCTTTCACTGTTTGCCTTGGAGATGATGAATCTGCAACCATGCGTTCTGTCTCTCACAATGCTGGGTAAGTAAAAAATCTTAAAGCCAAGCTCAACATGTTTTTTTTTTCTGTTTTGTAGAGGTGGGTCGATATTGACAGGCTCTGCTTCTCAACTGTACAGCTTTGTCTCGATGGAAAGCACAAACACACTCTCCTCATGAGCATTTCCTTCTACGAGTTAAAGCTCTGTCTGAATTCTGATGGGCATTAGAGTTGATCTTAAAAAGAGTCTGAAAGAAGTGTGAGGGGCATGTTTTCAGAATCGGCTTGTTCCTGAAAACATTTACACTTGGCTCTGAAGCTAAAACTGATCCTTTTCCTCTTTGGATAAACCTTGCTTACTAAGACCATGTCTCTAGGTGCCAATCAGCAATTCACAGATGAGGGAATTAGTTATTTAGTTGGGTTTCTTGAGAGTTCTTCCCAAAATGTGTTTGTGTGTACTTTTACTGTTTTTTATCGGACTTGCCTCTGACATTCAACACCACGCTGAACATACAGAACCTGTGAAAATGAGTCGACAGCGTTCTGATGTACACATCCACCGTATTCATTGGACAGATGGCCTGTTACTTGTACACATATCTGCTTTGAGTCACTTGAGAACAGTTGCTGTGAAAGAGTAAGAAGACAAACAAAAATCCTGATCTAAGTTTTAAAAATGGATGATGTGGCTGACAGACACACAAAAGGGCACACACATGAGTGCATTTTGGTGTTTGAGAGAAAGAGAAAGGCAGAGAGCTCCATAGATTACACAGCTGTATAATTGAATGCCAGGCCTGGCAGTTCAAAATGCCCTCTATAACCAAACTATAACAAGGTCCACAGTAATTCTACCCAGAGGCAACAACAACTGGACATAATCTAGTTTTTTTTTTTTTTTGTGAGCTCCCTATCACTTCTGTGTACAACCTCCAGGGTTTGAGGAGAGAAAGCTGGTTTGTTGATACCTCCACAGTGTGAAATTGCCTTTATGCAATAAGGAGGTGTCAAAGGGAAAAGAAAGAGTCATCACTAAGAACCATAACCTCATCTAAGAGATATTTCTGTGTCAACATTCAGGTGAAAATGCAACGAAATTTTGACACAAACTGTCAAAAGTTACATCTCCACAATAGAGACTAGTATCTCAGGTCATTAGAGTAAAGATCCAGCAGCAAAATCTGCTGCAAAATGTTGCAGAAATGTCTTTTTATGGCTTAAGAATGAAGATCTTGCTTGCTGCCTGCTAAAAATCCCAGAATTTGAGTTTTCTTTTTTCTAAAACAGAGTAAAGGCCAGAAAGTATGTTTTGAAAGCCAGAAACATCAGCACCTGGTGAAGTAAATGCTGAATCACTGATATTGATCTATAATTCCATCAAACCCCTGCAGGTATATTAGGTTCATTCTGTGCTATGGGCCAGTCAGAATGTTATTTATTGTCCCTTATTGAGGAAAAACACTGAATCGAGGGAAGTTTTTCGAAGATAAAATAACTGACAAGAGTTGAGTGAACTTCAAAGTCTGCATTTATAGCTTGAGCATGGATTCTGCCCAAGCTGCTTGCATCATAAACCGGCTGGATGCAAACTATCTATGTGATTGATGTGTTTGTCTGGCATTAATGCTGCACTTTGGAGAGACGTGATATTAAAGCAGAGCTGAGGAGCAATGAGCAGCCACAGCTGAAACCTTTATGAAATATTTAATTTGCACTGACTGGAAGTGCTTAGTTGGCGGAATATAAAAAAGGCAGCCTGTTAATCAGAATACAGAAACAATTAGCCATTTTATTTTGGGCACTGTGGCTCTAACACAACATGAGCTCTTTTTCACACTCAAGCCAAAACTATTTCTTGAAATGATTGATTAGTTACTTCTGAGCTAAATCTTCAAACTACAAAAATGAGTGAAGCTGAGAGCCCACGTCTGGTTCTTTAGAGATTATTTCCTCCGGCACTCAAACTCAACAAAACACAGTAAGTTCAATTCTAAGAAGTGTCAGATGTGAAGTTTGAGTGGATTTAAATTTTGTCACAATCTCTGTGCCGACTGTGATGCAACCCCACGATACAATAAGTAACAATAAGCTAAATAATGTCAAGTAAAAATGTCAGATACGATGAGGAAACACCGCAGATACAGACCAACGTTTTTTTCCAAAGAGAGTGTGTGTGGACCCGTTTCAGCTCATCTCAGTTCTCCGGCCACGGCGCGATATTACAAGAAAGGTGTCATTACCATATCTGAGGTGGATCACAGAGATGATTACCCTACTGAGTGACAACTGAGTGACAAACACGCTGCACTCCACATCCAGTAAACAGCAGTTACACCCTCTCCTTCCTCTCGCTGAATTACATACTACAATGTAAGTTTGTTGCACTGCAATACCAACAATAATCACTGCCCCCCGCCCCCCTCCATCACAAACTGTTTGATGCATCTATTTTTTCACTTCCTTAGCTGCTCAGGCATTGTAAAATATCACCCGGTTGCACATCAATCACCTGACTAGATTGTCAACATGTTGTTTGCAGCGGCTGCTATTTCCCCACAGTAATGGCAAGTCTGGCAGTGAGGAGAATCAGTTGGCAGAGGAATTGAGTTGTCAATCACATCAGGAAATCACAACTGTTAAATGTGTTAATGCTCCGTCGCACTGGTTGATTCGTGATGGTTAGTGACAGCTTTTCGTAAGTTGGATGGAAAAAAAAATGCACCGGGTAAGGCAAACACTTGCAAATATGTCACAGCGGTTTAAACATGAGCTTTCGGTGCGGTGGAAGTAACAGATCATCAAAGATGGTAAAAAAAAAAAGGAATATTTCACACAAGATAAGATTCTTTGGTTAGTTTGTGGTGCAGATAAGTTAAATATTGTGTTGTTTACCTATCATGTGGTCTTGACAGGCGGTGTCTGGGATGCGTGCCTCCTCATTTTCAGCCCTCAGGTTGATCCTCTGAGTCATTATAAGGGTCTAGAATATCAACCACAATGCATGTTAGTGATATAAATTTCAAAAAGCAGATATAACATTCCATAATATACAGTATGGGCAAGTTTCCTTTGAGGCAATTTGCAGAAAAAAAGTCACAATGAAAAGGATCAGTCATAGCAACTACAGGTTCATGTATTTTATTGTTTTCTAGATGAATAGAAAACTTTCCGACATGAAATGTGAAATATGTTTAAAGTTCTGTTCAAAAAGAAGTAAGGTAATTGTCATACTTTCCTGCCTTACTTTAATTGGGTTATTTAAAAAAAAAAAGTGGTTTTGGGTTGGTGCAAGAGGGGCTTGTAGGTCATAAAGTGTCATTCTTTTGTTGCATTTCTGTGGGGAGGAGATATAGCGAAGGCCTGGAGGATGGTATTAAATGGCCGCTTTGTCAAATTGAGTGCCTGCGATAAGGCGCTCCTCCATGTTATCGAAATTCCACATCATCTGGATTAAATTTCCTACATTATGCACTGAGACGCTTTTTGTCATTCTCTTGCTCCATTCAGCCCTCTCTTTTTACTTTCTCTTTTTATTGCCGTCTTGCTTTTTTTAAATTTTTTTTTATTTCAGGCTCTCTCAAGCACTCAGCCTCTCCATCATTTTCTGGTCTTTTGACTGACAGATAATAAAAAATAAACCCACAAGGTCATAATTTTAACCTTTTGCTTAAAGAGCAAGGATATGATTTGAAGAATCAAGCTGCTGAGAGGAGCCTAATTTAAGTTTGGATTACATACATGGCCCGACGGCTGTCTCTGTGTGGGATATAGTTTAAAAACCTTAAGCCTTGTGGAAACAACAACATCAGCCTGGGTTGATAATAAAAAAAGTAGGCGATGAATTGTAGGCTGAGTCAGAACACAATGTGAATCAATAGTGAGCCTTCGGGGGATATGATGCTGAAGAGGCGGCGGTGTTGTGGATGTGTTTGTGAACATGTACATACTGTTCAAGTGTGAAAACCTGTGGGAATTTGCATGTATGTGTGCCAGCAGCCTGTCCAAACACAATGGTAGACAAACAAGCAGAGCTCGACACAGACATCGCTGTAATAAAGTCAGCGCAGTTCTACTGTGGTGGCATGTTTGCTCACTTACAGCAGTATCTGGACAGATCTCCATATCTCCCTTCATTTCGCTGTGATTCTTGAGTGTGGAGATCTCAGGCGGCGATGCAGTCACAGAGTTGCCCTTCACAGCAGTCCTGCGAGGAAATAAGATTTGATCTGTTTTCATGTCTGTGTGCTGAGTTCCTCCTTTATCGGCTCGGCGGGTAGAAAGCGAGCCTGCTGATAAATTGCATTGACCTGCTCTTTCGCCTCACGAATGTGCAAGCAAACATATGTGTGCATGCACAAAGACACACACAGGTAAATGCCATCAAATGTTTAACGACCTCTATGAAGTGCCCCCTCTCAAGTGATTGTTTGGAGGTAGTTTGGATAAAAATCTGTCAGTTGTGATTTGAGGTGGCACATAATTGAAGTGAGGGCTGTGAAATGTGGAGCTTTCCTGGCTGAAAGATGCTTTACCTTGAATTGAACGTGCTGCCTATGTGTGTGGACGCTGGTCCAGGAGCTGCTGATGCTCACTGGAGTGGAGTCATAACTCATAGAGACAGCTGCTGTTTGTGCTGTTTATTTATCAGCTTCTCTGAACACACAGGTTTAATGCAGTGATGGCTCATGTTTAATTTAATAGAACAACCAATTTATTTTAATGTGTCAATGCACTTAATAGAAAGACAACTCTGGCAAGGCTTAGTGACAGGAAGTAATCAGCTTAGCATCCGATCAATTATGGATAATTCATTCTTGATTTTCTTGATGAACAAAGATGTTGTTTCACCCACCTGCCAAGAAGCTCTTTCACAAACTGGTCTTTGCCGATAAACGCCGTCGTACACTGGATCTGATTGGCAATCTGACCCATCTGATTGTTGCAGTGGTCCATGATGGAGCTCAGCTTGTTGTTCATCTCAGACAGATTCTGCCCCTCCTGACTGTCTTTCTGCTGGCTATCATTTTTCTTCTTATCTTTCTTCTTGTCAGCCTTCATCTGCTTGCTACCAAGCACTGAACCGATCTTCAGCTCTTTCTTCTCCTCTTTTCCCTTGGGGGAGTCTGTTTTCTTACCACTCAGAGCTGGGAGTTTGCTCTTACGGAAGCCAAACCAGTTTGCCAAAGAGGGGCCTGTCTTCTGTTTGGCCTCACTGGCAGCGACCTTCTCCTGTTCTTGACATTTCTGCACATTCTCTTCGATTCCCATCATGACTTTCTCTTCAATAGTGCAGACTGTGGGGCTGATTTTTTTCTCCTCCATATCTGGGAGTTTGTTTGGCGAGTCCGTCTGAGTTTTCACTTCCCTGCTAAAGTCTGGCTCATTAGGGGTGGTTGCTATGCCTCCTGTCTCTCGCACTGGGTTTTCCGAGCTATAGACACAAGAGGATGGAGGCTGAAACTGTGAATGAGAGGCAACTTTTGCTGGCTGTCGAATGTTGTTCAAACCCGTCCTATCACTGATGGGTAAGCTATGCATCTCTTTTTGAGACAGTGAGGTGATTGCTTCCCCTTTCACTGTGCCCTGTGACCCCTCACCTTTGGAGCCTGATTTGAAAGTTCTCTCAGGGAGGATGTTCTGACTATTTGACCCTGTCATACCTCCATAGTGGCTCAGCCTGGTCCTGGGGGAATGGACTGGGCTCTCACTGGGTACCTCCAAGGAGCCCTGTCTTGACAGAGAGTTCCCCCTTTCCCCTGAGTTGGTGATGATCTGTGTTCGGATTTTTCCAGGTCCATCCAGACCATTGATGTTGGGTTTCTCAATGTAGTTGGTGCTGAAACTCTGGCTACGGGCTTTGGCTCCATTCATCCCTAAGGCCGGCTTTAGATGAGGTTTTGTAGTAACAGATATGGATCTGGAGAAAAGTTGACTACTCCTCTTCCCCTTATCGCAAACATCCCCCTCCTCTGGCAACACAGCAGCGTGTACTTGCTCTTCCAGTAACCTACACTGGACCTCACCTTTCCCCTCTGTAATGGACATCTTGGGTGGTGAATCAATACTGTACTCTGGCTGCAAGCTGTCACACTGGGTAGAAGCATTTGAAGTCACAGTCTCCTTGGAGACTGAGTTGATATGATCTTTCTCTTGCTTGCCTGGTATAGAGGGACTATTTTTATGGCTGGGAGGAGATTTTAAAAATGCTTTAAACCCCATTGGGATGCGAGTCTTTGAGGCTTTTTCTGCTTGGTTAGGGGACAGCATCACTGAGCTGGGTGGACTGACTACAGCTTTTCCATTCTGTGGCTCTGTTTTACCTTGAGGGGTGTCCTGAAGCGATATAGGCAAACTAATAGAGGTCTTTTGCACTGACTGATGAACATTTTCATGGGTTGATCCTCTTTTACTTGCAAATGAGTTCTGAAGTGAGGACCCTCTGAGGGCACTGTAGGGAGGAGGGACATTCTTTGAGCTTTTAGGTACATTTTCAGGTTCTGGAGCACACCCTGAGTTTGCAGAAGGGAGGTAGTCTTTCGTGGTCATTCGCTTGGAAGTGCCTTTAGTAGATGTCTGAGTCATGGCGGGGGACTTTTGAAGGTGCTGACTGGTTTTGTCTACCAGTTTCTGAGGTGCAAGTGCAGTCCCGTAGCCTGCATCCAGGTCTAAACAGTCTTTATCCTTGATGGGTAGCGTAGTTTGCATATTTGGTACAAGTGAGGTGTGGTAACTTGGGGGAGGGCCCCTCACAGTGGTTGGTGTGGATGGTTGAGCTACCCCTGTTTTATGTGCTTGAGGCGACCCTTCATAATTTGGTCTGATCAGTAAGGAGGTGGTGCGGCCTGGGGGAGGGGGAGGAGAAGGGGACCTGAGTTTATTTTTGCTGGTTTCACAGTGTTTGTCTCTGGTTGGCTGTTCGCCATTATCAGCATACTCCAGGTGCCTCCTTGAGAGGTGTGGGGAACTGGAGGAGCCCTTACTCCACTCCGCCCTGCTGGGAAGCTTTGAATTGACCGCCTTTGGGCTCTGTGAGCAGTTTCCTGGTGTCTTGATGAACCTGGACATTTTCACTGTAGGAGAAGAGGGGGATTTCTCCTGACCAGAGGGTCCTGAGTTTCCACTGTTACTTTGTTCAGTGGTGGAGCCCTTAGACAATCTGAGTGGGGATCCTGAAGGTTTGTTACGACCAGGTATCTTTGAACCAGTGGACTTTGAACCAGCAGAATCATTCATGGGAGGGATTGAATGGCCTTTATTAGCTCGGTTGCTTAGTGGTTTGATTAGCTTCCTTTGTGGAGTCAGCTGCATTGACAGCCTCTCTGCACTGCCCTCTCTGCTATTGCTTGTTTTGCTTGTCCTAATCTGATATTCAGATGGCTTCTCTGGAGACTCAAGAACAGTGTAGTTTCTCGTATTTGCTGACTTTTGCCTTGTTGGTCTGTCTTGGGGCACTAGCTCTGTGTAATCAGGAACTACTTTGCTACCTTTAATGTCATTTCGAGACCCAGCACCTGCTGCAAGTTTCTGAGCACAAAGTTCAATGGGCTCTCCCTCTGCATCAAATACTGCTAAAATGCTCTCCTCAGACTGAGTGCATTTGGCCCCTTTGGACTCCTTGATTAGGCTGAAAGGCCTGGGTCTCCCATCTGCAGACTGGGTGCGTCCCTGGTCTCTTCGCAAACACTGCTGTGCAAGCAGCTTGGCGGCATCCCTCGACAGCCTCTTGGAGTCCCTCTCTGCTTGCTCTGGTGGCTGATTTAAGGACATTCGGATGTCACTGGACTCAGAGTTGAGTTCCTCTGGATCATCCACATCAGAGAGGTGATTCAGGCCCTCTGGGTCAGAGGGGTTGAAGTGCAGCATGGATGGTTTAGTAAAAGCTGATTTTCGCCCTCCCTCAGGCAGAAAACTGTCAATGTAACTCATGAGTTTCTCTGGACGCTCCTTTGAGTCATAACCAGATGGCTGTTTTGTCGCCACGGGACCTGAGCTATCATCACCTCCACCTCCACTGTCCTGTATCCCCTCCCAGCTACATAAACTGTCGGAGACGCTGTGAGAGCGCCTCTTACAGTAAAACCAGCTGTCCTTGGTGGGGATGTTATCTCCACGACTGGAATGTGCCAATTCATCGTCTGCATCATCAGAATCGTAAGAGAACTTCTTGCCCCCAGTAGCCAAACTTCTACCCACATGAGTAGGCTTGGACACCCCCTTGCTGCTGCTCTTTATACCCAGGGAGTAGATTCCCTCATTGGAGTTCATGCAGTCCTTGTAGCCTGACTTGGAGACCTTGGATGAAGAGGAGGAGCTCCTGTGTTTCCTCCTCTGGAGCTTTCTCAGTCCCTCTAGTATGTGGCTCTCCTTGCGCCTTGTGGGCAGCTGCTCCTCCAGTGGTGCACAGATGTTACTCGGGGCTGATGAACCCAGACTCAGCCTCTTCTCCCAGGTCAGAGATGACTACAGGGTAGAAAGACAGAGACAATAATGATATGTGCACACATAATTCATAATAAACATGATGTTTTTAAAATCATAATTATCTTAAAACTGTTTTGACTTTAATTTCTATAGTGAACAAAATGACCTAATCATACTAGTTCAGCATCATCCTTAAATATGAAACCGTACTTCCACTTACAGAAGGTGAGGGATTAATTAGGGTCTCAAAAGAAAGACAGTAAAAATCTTAACAGTTCCTAAAGTACCTCTAACAGGGATCTTGATTGAGTTACCATGTGCTGCTGTTGGTGTCTGGGTTTATAGAGTGAGGGGGGTTTACCATTTTTCCACAGGAGCGTCCGTCATTCCAGGTGTATGAGCCGCTGGAGAATTCACTGCATGCACTTGACAGGGACAACTCACTACTGCTGCAGCTGCTGCGTGGGTACACAGGCGCTGGCACCGTCAGATTCAGCTGGCTCAGACACTTGGCCACAGGTAGACCTGCCTTTCCGTTCAACTGAACCTCCTTGGAGAAAGAGAAAAGAGACATGACATTATAGTGGAATAACTTGTGGGGTGTGAACTACAAAAAAGTGATAAATGAAGTCATTCTTCAGTACTCTTAAGTTTTACCTAAATGTGTGCCCTTTTTTTTAAATAAAAAACAATTTTTCTTGTGACTATCAAGAGCATTTGATGTGTAAGTTGTTAGGTAGTGTTGCATATCTAATTGCTATCTCGCTGTTAATCTTGTGATGAAAGATATTTAAGAAAGACTTGACAGACCAATCAAATATTCTGGCAAAGTTCCTTAAAACGCTAAGGCACTGCAAACTGAAAAAAAATTATATATCAATCAAATTTTCATGTGCAGTTACCGCAGCACAGCAGATGTTTATCCAATTTGTATCTCACAGCAGAGAATCTGACCACGAAAATAAATGATTCTAAAAAGCTCTAGATAAGAAATACAATATATTCATGTTGCAATTTCTGTTTCACTAATCTCATAAGTGTCACTTGTGTGTATCACTTAACACAACCTATTTAAGGAGATGTGGTACTTCTGCAGATTGACATAACAATGATTTATAATTCGCATTGTGGCTATTATTATTTCATTTCCTCCGTCTTCTTCTGCTCTCGCAGCACACATTAGAGTTTATCAGGTGGCATTCTCAGAGGGGTAAGAGGGCAAAAGAAGGGAGCAAACTCATTTTCAGCCCTTAATGCATAATACATAAGATGACTAATGTAGCACAGTGTCCTATGGAGTCAATTTTACTGACAAAGAGTCTCAATCGATGGTTTTCTGGTAATATGACAAGGATTTATTCCTCTTAGTGCCAAGTGATACTGCCAGCTCTTCCTGCTGAGGGCAGAGGAGGGGTCACGGCTTCACATTGTTGGGTCTGTATTTTAATATCTTGTAATGATTTCTTGAGGGGGGTGGGGGTGTGGTTGTGCTACCTGGGCAAACTACATGGCTGAAAAAAAAATTATACATCGCCCTGTGCATGTTTCCCATTAAGCTTACATTAGAAGGAGAGTCCGTATTCCTGGAAAGCAAGAAGGCCTTGCTTCTCTCTGGCTCCAGAAGCAAATCTGCCGCAGACAGATCCATGATCCGAGAGTGGAGTTTCTGAAAGGCAAAAGGAAGGACAAGGCATGGTGAGTTCTGACTTCAGGGACTTCAAGAAATGAGCCTTGGTGTACGATCTGAGACTGACACAACAGCAGAATGGTAGGGAGATTTGCATCAGTTCATTGTACAGTACATAGCATAATCTGAAATTATTTTTTGTGGCATCTCAGCAATTCACTGTTTCAATTTCAAATTTAATGCTTGAAATGTTTTCTTAGCTGTTAGTGATGCATTAAACATTAAATCCTCTGAACCATAAATGTCAAAAAAAAAAATGCATTCAAAATATAGAAATGAAATAAAATGAGATAATTATTCAAATTTGTTGCCCATCCTCTGGACAGTATGTTGAGGCTGAGCACTACTTTGCCTGCCTTATAAGTGCCCATCAGATTCCCTTCACTGGCGCCACACAGAGCTCTATTCATCGCTCAAAGTCATTAATGTCATTGGCCGGAAAGAAAACTAATGTGAATAGGAAATAATTGCATCAGGGAGCAAGGGATTCCTTTGATTTTTTTTTTTTTTAATTCATATGCTCGTCTGCAGTCTCTTCTGTTATTTAACTCTTGTGCTTAAGAGGGGAGGACACAAAACCAAATACATTTCCATGTATTAATCTCAGAGCTTAATTACACTGGGTTCCCTCTGCTCAAATTAACTTAAACTGGAAATATGCTGGAACAAAACACACTTGATCTTATGCTGCATTTCCAAGGGTAAAATTAATGCTCACTCAGGGAGTATATGTATGTGTTCTGTATATACATTAGTATATTTCTGGGCTCTGATATATTTCAGTCTTTTTATTGAAGTGAAAGTCACCTTCAGCAAATGGAAAACCAACTGCTCTAATTTTTCCATCAATGTCATAAACATTTAAAAATGAAAACAGGTAGATTCATCCTCAATTTTGCTGCTTTCCGTAAAACTCTTTGCTGGCATTTAGTATTGACTTGCTGTGTGTTGTGACAGACGTCCCCTGAATGTTTCTGGTGGAAAGAAAGAAAGAAAACAGCTCTTAACGATACCAAAACTTAACAGCTTCTTTTGTCTCTTGAGAATAAACAACCTGCATCACTTCGCCTGTGGCCAAAACACAACCATCCTACGTTTTTTTTTTTTTCTCTCCAACTTTCAGCAAAACATCCAGGAAAAGCTTCTTTTTGTGTTAGTGCGAGCTTGTGAATAAGCTTTCAAAGCGACTGACTTTTCACCACCAGTGACTAGGTGGTAATGGTGCCATGGAAACAGATCGATGCCCACTTTCAATGCTTTTTCAGCACAAAGATAAGGATAAGTATTCCTTACTATTTTTAGAATTCAAACTAGAAACCACTGAGGGGTCTTTATAACTTGGTTTGAATTGGTACAAAGGCAGCCTAAGCATAGGGGGGATTTCTCAATTTTTGCCTTTTCCAGAACTTGGACTGTTAAACTGTTTTGAGACATGACAGCAATTTTAATGACTCCAACCAAAAATGACTTATTGGCTTTAAGCACAGCATGCTTTGAAAATGAAACACAATACTAAGGTGGATTTGTATGATTGTAGTTATACTACGTTGGACTCAAAGTGCCAGATGGCTTCTCATCCCAGTTTTAAAGTCATGAAATTGAAATTTGTGCAGCTCTGATGCCGCATCCCTGCACCTCCCTGCCGTCCACGCGGGATGGGAGTGGCTGAGGTGTCACAGGAGGCTCTGATCTTATCGTAGGGTGCTCGATTTCACCTCCTCAGCATCCTCATCAAGAATTCAGTCAATAGTGTCACAGGGTCACGGGAGATAGTTGAAGGAAACGGTAGATGACAAGGGAGGGTATACACTTCTTGAACTTTTTCAGCTTTGAGGCCAAGATCAAAGTCAAAAATGTTAATGGCAAAATTCCCATCAATGCAGGCGAGAGTGTAATATCTCATGCAAATGCTGGCCTTTTATTAACAATTAGATAATGTCTGGAATAAGGACATTAGTCTGGGACCCGACCAAGAAGTTTCAGGCACTGCATTAAAGAAAAAGCAGAGGGTTCCTGCTTTTGTTATTTGCTGTTTTCTGCTTGACAGTGGTCATATTTCAGGATAATGAATATCAGCCAAGAATAGCAGCAATACGCAGCTTCCAAACAAATACATCAGTATTGGCAACGTCTGTCAAAAACACATTGTGAAATACACCCACAAATACACACAACAAGCAGTCCCGGTTAGGTCAGACACGCACGCGCACACACACGTAAATTCTTGTATTCATGATGTTCACCTGCATGACAACAGCTTTTCCTAAAGCTCCAGCCACACACAGCCGACTAAACTACACCAGGAAATGAGACAGAGGCTCAGCTGTGATATGACAAGTAATATGAAAGACTAAGGTGAGATATATGGAGCTGATTCAAAGACAGTCATTCAATATCTCAGAAGCTCCACTCAAGCAAATGTCATTGGAATGATTTCTTGAAAACAGGCAGAATTTGTGATTTCAAACTTTTTTCTGCAGAGAAACTTTGGGCTGAATGCTGTGGCAGCAGTGGCTGTTTGACTACACAAACTGCAAAACTGCATGAGCCGTAATGAGGTCATGGCGTTCATGCTGTGTCCTTGGGGCCCTGAGGTAGCTTAGAAAGCACCAGGCATTTGTCCCAGTAATGGGCGACTCAATTGCCACTTGCCTGTCATACCTGATAAGCAGCATAAGTGAATGGGACTGTACACCAGTTATTTTCCCAGTGCATGGTTTTTAGGAAACAACCAACATTTTCTTAAGTTAATGTCAGATTTTTCTGAAATGAATATGCAGCATTTTTTGGAACCAAACCAGAGCAGCTGAAGGCAGCAAAGGTGTACAACTGGTTTAGTTACCATCAAACGCATTACGGTTCTTTATCAGAGAAACTCAAGATGCCCACGGGGAACCAGAGTACGTTTAATTACTGATAAGCAAAAGGTCCAGAGCTAGATGGGAAATAATACACTCGTACGGGTGATTAAGTCTCTCTCTGCTTGAGGCTCCAGGAGAGAAAAGAAATGAAACTCACTAACTTAAAGGAATAATTTGGGGGAAATACATTTATTGAATAAATACCACTTAACAAGAAATCCTGAATTAAGTACTGTTGAAAGTTCCAGTCCCCTGGGACGTGAATAAATATAGCTGTTTTTAACGGTTCTCCCACACGACTGGAGAGCTCATAATGGACACGCTGAACATCCGGAGCAGCGTGTTCACATTATGATTAATTCATACACTGAATCATCAGCTGATGGTGTAAATGTCAATATCAAATAATGAGCGGGCAGGCAAATAATTTTACCACTGAAAAAAAAAAAAAAAACCCACACATTAAAAAGCCGCAGCTAATTTTTGCGTCATTGTTAAGATGTGTCAAAATGTGGACACAAACAGAGCACGACTCAACGCCAAATTCAATATCGACGCCCCCGCATCCCCATCTGCAACATGCACACATTACGTGATTTATTTCCTTTTGACCTGCCTCACACACATACATTAGCTGCTGATATATAATCTCAGCCTTGCATTAGTTTCTTTTCAGCTGAATCACATTTGAAGGGGGAAAAAAAAAAAAACACATTAACACAGTCTCAGCTGAATGCCAATGCGATACAACTCTATCATATTTCTGAGTGCCTTAATTCACATCTCCAGCTCGCTAGCACCTCTTGGTCCCCACAGTGGCATCATCAATATCCCTCTTCAAGCTTTTTAAATTGCAGTTTCACTTGACAATGTTCCTGTCTGTCCAATAACGGCACTGGAAGTAGCTGGAACTGACAGAGAGCTTTACAACACACCCAGAGCCATATTATTTCTCTTTCCTCTTTCTTTCTTTTTTTTTTTTTTTTTTACTCCATTTACTCCATTTCTGCCTCTTCTTATTTGGCCCTTAGTTTTTCACTTCTACCTCCTTGTCGTCTCGGCGCTCATGCTCCTCTGCTATCTCATCTCTCTCCATTTTCACCCTCCTGTCCTCCCCTGCTTATCTACTCTTGCTTGCCTCCTCCCTTTTCATCCTCATCTCTACTATTTCTCTCTTCTCCTCTCCTCTACAGCTTCTTTTACAGCTTGCTATTTTTATGTTGACAGTGGGTGACTGGTGGCAATTTGCACAATTATGTGAAACCCTACTTTCCAAACTGACCCTATAGTCCTGCGATGCTATATCATAGTTCACAATAGTTGGGTAAAGCCTACAGTGGCAGGTTCATCAGTTTCGTAATTACACCTTGAAAATCAAGCTGGAATGAATGCACAGGCTCTTTCACTAAATTGGTGTTTTCAAATGGACCAAACAGATGAACTGAGGCACTTTTCAGCCACGTCAGATGAGAGAATGTGGGGTTTTAGGAGAATATAAGTACAGTTGTCATTGTATAATGGTTATAGAAGAGAGACTGGATGGTTGCAGGTTCAACCATCCAGTCTCTCTTTGTTGTTATGTAGGATGTGAAGGTAACAATTCATCCCTTCCTGCAGAAGATTACAGTTCTACTGCTGCAAACGTTTCTCAAGGGTCAGTTTTAGGAAGTTTAATTCACGCCGCAGTGCAACAGAGAGTCCTTAGCACACGTGTCAATTCCCGACTTGAAACCAGAAATATAAGAACATTAAAACATGAGATTGAACCATGATGCCTGATAAAGGAAAACAACTACAAAGAATCTGTGCTTTAAGGCCAGAACTTCCTTTATCTTTGTTTCCAAACAGACCAAAAACAGCTTCTGAGGGGAGAAAAAAGATTGATAGAGATTGATATAAAGGTTTTTTTGTTTTTTTGTTTTTTAAATCCCAGTATTTACAATCTTCTTTGCAGCCTCTGTCTTCGGCTGAAACCCCTACAGCACTTTAATAACAACCCAAATGAAAAACAACTTCAAATGCATGAGAAAAAGAGCTCGGCCTTGTGTACTGGAGGAGTGCAGAGCAGGCAGGTTTACAACTGTGAAGAGAACAGATATGGACAAACTCTACAACATCTGTAGAGTCTAGTGCAGCCATGTTGATTAGTGGATCTTTCAAGTTCAGTAGATGATTCATTATTTCTGCATCCAGAGCAACTCTTTGTTTCTTGAGGCCTCCGCATCGCAGCCTCAGTTCACCTCAGTTAGGCACTCATCAAGGCTCTCTTTCTGCCCTCAGAGCACTTCTGACTGAATCACAGCTAAATGTGAGTCTGCCTTCACCTGCAGTAATTCTATTACTCCCCAGCTGCTGCAGTGACTGTGAAAGTCAGACGCAGCTCGAAGGTGTAAACGTCTGGGTGGGTTCTGAGTGGGCAGCGTACCTGGAGAAGCAGGTCTGAGGCGGGCTTGATCCTCTGCTGGAACAAAACACTCAGTGCCCGATTCTGCTGCTCGAGGTCAAACACTCTGGTTCGCAGCTTCAGACATTCCTCTCTCAGATCCTGATTCAGAAGAAACACAGGAAGCGTATGAGAACACGCTGACTTGTGTATATAACAATCGTTCTAGTGTTTACAAATGTTTAAAAATTGCAGTACATCACCATCAACTCTAACAACGTGAGATTTCACCGTGTTAATAGATGACTTAGTAAAGATAGTGTTGTTAAAAGTGATCTGAGGAGCAAAGTGGTTTCCATGGAAATGAGACACACCTTCTGGGTGAGAAGCGCCTGCACAACTTGATTGGCAACCTTAAACAGAGAGAGAAAGAAAGAAAGAGAGGGCATCAATAAACATCATGTGGCACAGTGATAAAGTCTTGACCTTGTATGACCCTTACAGGCCTCTGTAGATTCCCCCTGCAATGCCTGTAAGCCCCGTTCTTATTATGAGCTTAATAATATATTACAATTGTGCAATATATTGCACATTTTTCTCCTAGTATCTGGTGGGAGCATATGAGAGTCTCATTTTCACATACACACACACACACACACACACACACACACACACACACACACACACACACACACACACACCACCTGTCTTTTACAGTGTTTAACTCTCACTTCCTAATGGTGCTATTGACAGCACCAGGTTGATGTAGGAGCAGAGGTGTGCCCAGTTTAAGTGCTGTTGTGTCTAGGCCCTGGTCTCACAGCGGCTCACACCCGCCCACATTCAAACCGCAATGTGGAAGCGGCTCCGATTACTGCTCATTGATTGCTCATTAATATTGTGTGAAGCCACATCGGCTCTTTTGAGTGCGCTCACTCTCGTTTATTGAATGAGGAGAGATGGGAGTAAATATGGTGAAATGAGCCCCTGCTTCTGCAAGTTACAGACAGAGTGATCAAACAAAACCTGACTCTAGTGGTGTTGGACAGAGAGTCTGAACTCTCACAGACTGTATGCCTTTCATACATATAATTAAACTAAAAATGATCCTGCCCGCACACTAACATTTAGACAGGCAGCTGGTCTAACACTCAAAAACAAACATCCCTTCTGTTACAAAGCAAATTTTAGGTTTCCTGCTGTTGTTCTGTGCAGTCATTAGAGGGACACAGACAGCCTCCATTGTTAAAACGGGATCATTACCAAGCCTTCCTTCCACAAAAGTCAGCCACATAGGAAAATAGTTGACAAGTAAACACAACAAAGCTGGGCTGAGCCATCTTAGTGAGGGCAGGGAAGCAGAAAGGAGACAAGGGCTGAATTTACTCCCAAACACAATCCATGGAGGATGCAAACTCTGACACAGATATATCACAACTTCCAACCCTTCTTTTTTTTTTTTTTTAACAACTCATTTCCCTCACTCGTCTTTCCCACCCCCTGGCAGATCTGCTCAGTCTGCTGAGCCTGTTGGTTCCAGACAAATTGAGCAACTTGTCCCTGCTGGACATACTTCCCCATAGCAATGCTCCCCTCCTTCCTGGAGTGATTCAAACAGCAGGCACAGCCGAGAGTCGCGCTCTCCCCTCACTCCCCTCATGTGGCTCTCTAAACAGCACTTATCGAGCTCTCATAAATAACCACAGGGCACAGCAGTAGCATTGTTACGTAAACCTTTGCTTCAACAACACCAGTCCACATCAGGTTAAGGATATCTAACAGCTCGCATTTTAGCCTGTTTATTAAAACAATTAATACTGAGCACAAATAATAAGAACAATAAGCTGTTCTCTCTGAATATAGATATGATGGTGGTTTTGTTTGTGCGCTGTACAACTGAGTGATGCAGGGGAGTATACCTGCGAAAAACCTCCTCTCTGGCATTTCTGCTGTTACATGAGCATCAGCAAGAAGGTTTTCTGACATTAAAGACTCCTTAATTGTATAAAAGAGTTTGAAAAACCATGAAAAATAAAGTTTTTACATAAGTCAGACCTTAGGGAGGGAGCGTTAATGCTGAGCTGAGCACAACTGAAAAACACTTGTCTCTTTATTAAGGCGAGAGATGAAAGATTTTAGTGCCTGAAAAAAAAAATGAGGCACTGTTTTCTAAATGAATTGTTAATATCAACAGCCCTGCCTCCCCCATGCCGTGGTTCAAGTGAAATGCCAACCTGTGGGAAACACGATGTGCTGTGCAGGACCTCATTAAAACCTTAAAATGAAACCGAGCGATGCTGCTCATTCTGTTCACGCAAAGTCAAAACAAATTCAACAAATGCTCGTGGACATTTCAAGGTAAGCAAAACATCTGTCACACACCACCCCTGTGTGAGACAAGAGAAACAAGGTCCGCACTCACCTCGTCTAGACAGCGTTCATACTGCCCCCTTTGGTTCTCATTCTCCAAGGCCAACGCAGAATTCTCTTCCTGCAAACAACACACACACAAACACACATTCGGTGTCAGTGCAGCACAAAGTTTGCAGGGACTTTGGTTACATGTGATACAACAAACCAACAGACAGAAGGAGCAATCACGCAGAGCTGCAGCCAAGAGGAGACTTGCTTCACAAAGGTCAGATGTCAGTGCTGAACCAGGATGGCCAATAAAAAATTTACAAAGAACCACAGAGAAAAAGGTCAAGGGGATGGAAGTTATGATGCTGAACTTTGGGGCGGCAGCGAGCCATTTGGAGTTTGGACCTAATAAGAATATCTCCCCCACTTGCCAAGCGGTGAGGCGGCGCCCTATTGATCTCTGGGAGTTTCCAATTTGTCAGCGGTAGGCAGCATATTAGGAGCTGTCAAACCGGGCTTGCTTCTCTCGCCCTCTGCCCTTTAGTAGAAACTAGCAATCCCTTGATGAAAACATGGGAAACATAATTACGATCCAAAGCATTCCAATGATGCCATCTAAGAAAGAACACTGACTAATTAAAGCCTCGAAGCCTAGAACATGGATATGGGTGCAAATGCAATGTAAGTAAAGAACGCTTGAGTTTCTGATGTGTTGGTTTGTGAATGAAATTTCTATTTTTTTAGGAAATAATTTTAACGAGGAAAATCCCACTTTTTCATGCTATGAATTGTATAAAAAAAATCCTGAAATCTCTTTTTCTTGTACAAAGGCAGATAAAGATTATCACGTATGTGTTGATTCAGTCGGCACTACACCCACACAAGAGCCCTTCCTTCTAACTCAAGTGCAATTTGAAGTGTTATCTGACTCTCCAGTCTATAGTTACGAGATGCAGCTTTAGTGGTGTTTTGTTATCTCACCCTGACATAAATTTTATTGCAGCTTTATTGTTCAGTGACACAGAAGCCTTTAAATGCTGAAACGAGAGCCCCAGTGTCATTCGGACTTACAGCATGCATTGCAGTAAACAGGCTATGACATGTTCATCTATCATTGTTCTATAAATACAAAACCTATGTTTGTTTTTTTAAATCTCTACATAAACTGCCTTCTTTTCTAACAAACACAATATAGAAAGTCATGCATGTGGAATTTAAATTGGCAAGGTGACGGGGTTTAGAGGGATTATTTCTGACAGTAAGGTAAGGACAGTAAATGTAATGCACACATTGATATACTTAGATCACACTGTAAACTCAAACTGTATCACAGAACAAAGCAACGTTAGAATGCATCTGTAGTTATATTATATACATCTGACAAATTTAAGTCCAATATTCACTCTTGTTTTAGCTCTTTTAGCTTCCACCAACTCCTGAGGAAAATATCTGGATATTTATCTAATAAACACTCCACGTTCTTCACCAGGTAGTTGCTAACCTTCTCAGCTGTAATGGTACTGTACCACTGGGTTTATCAGAGTTGAGCTGGGGGTCAGAAAATCAAAATAATAACCTAAAAGTGGCCAAAATCTTCTGTTGAGTTGAGGGGGAACTATTGAGCTGGGTGATAATTCTCTGTGGGCTTGTCACTAAAAGCATCACCTTTCACATTGAACATCTGATCCAGTGTGAATATGGAAAATAGGGATTAGTGCTTTTGTACATGCACTTCAAATGATACCACACAATAGTGACTGGGCCTATCAGTTCATTCTCATACTTCCTGCAACAAGTTTTTGCTTTCTGGATAGTATATGACACTCCTTTCAACATGCAGTCTGTTTGTAAATGATCCATCGTGGACTGATTCATGTTCTCATCATTTAACAAGTAAGATGACCAACAGACATTTCTCCCCAAATCCGGGTGTATTCATTTGAGCCTCGGTTACAGACTGCAGTGCGTGTCTGCCAAGTTAATGAACAGTATCAGTTGAGCTGGAGAAATAAGAGCCGGGCAGGGCTTACTTAGTGTCAGTGGAATTTATGCACAATGCGAGGCAGTGATGAATTGCCTCTGCTTTGTTTTTGCTGCTTTAGCCAGCGGTGCATCCATCACCCGCACGGCAGAATGGAATAAAATGGCAGATAACTTTTGATAAAGCCATTTAAAATGGAATGTTTTGGTAATGTGCTTCGTCAGATGGATTACCGGGACAGGTTGACCATACTTCCTGCCAGCCTGTGAAGATAACTTACAGCTGAGGAGCAACAGGCAATTATGTGCCAATTTGCTCTAATTAGGGTGTATTTTCTTCCAGGGAGGATTTAGTGTAATGTTGGCAAAGAAGACAGAACACATCCTCTACAGGAATCTTGCTCTTTTTACGTTCTTCTGTCTTTATGTGTGAACTGAAAGCCTTAATCAGTCTGAATTAATACAGCCTTATTTCTAAAACACTCTCTTGTTTCAGGTACTTTAGCTCCTTGTTAGATGATTTAGTCACATTGATGTGAAATAAGGTTAAAACTGCACGTCCCACGCTTTCCACCACATCAACATTAACAGGTGGAGCCGCTTAGGAATGAGTGGGTAAGACTGGAGGCCTAATTTAATTAAGTCTGAGTCCTTTAATTGCTGAAGAAATCTAAGAGGGTGTGTGTCCAGTGGTTTCGGTGAAAGAAAGAAATCAGTATGGTTTGACTGTTGCTGAGCTCCAGCCTCGGCTGCAGCTTGGGGCTCATAGCAGAGTGCTGCTCAAATGCTCGAGCTCAGAGGAAAACACACCAAAGCTGGAGTACAGCCTGAGGCCCCCGCGGCGGCTCTCATAGGATGACTTTGCTCTCCAAACGAAGGAGACCGGAGAATTTGATGAGCTGTCATGCTTTCAGACACAACTGCGCAAGGACTCTGACAACTGGCAGACAGGCTGGCCACAAAGGATAGCCAGGGGTGGCCGGAAAGTGCGGATGCAAAGAAGAATGAATGGAATGAAGAATGATGGATTGAAGAAAGAAGGTAGGTAGAGAGAAAGGAAACAAAGGGAAAGTCAAGGCAGTAAAGATAGAAAGAAAAAAGAAAAGCGTGGTGGTGAAGTAGTTACCTCCAGAGCCTTGAGGCGCTCCAGAAGCAGCTTGGTTTTGTCTTTGTCGTCTTCTGCTTGGCTGGCATCAGGATCGGCGTCTGGCAGAAGCCCGGGGTCCGGCTCCGCTTGAGTCGTCGGCAGGGAGCCGTTCTCTTCGGGGCCATCGTGCCGTTTCTGCACTTCCTCGGAGAGTTTATCCTGACGCACAGACAACGAGACGAGGTTAGAGGGAAAGAAGAAAAAAAGAGAAAACAAGGAGAAGAAAAGGAAGAGGAAATTTGGCAAATAAAAACCTGAACAGATGGAAGGAAAACGTTCAAAAGAGAGGTATGACAAATGTTTCAGGGCAAAAAAGGAGAAACGGGCAAGGAGGGAAGGAGAAAGCGAAAGACGTGGAAAGAGGACGGGGAGAGGATCAGATTGGCAGATGGGACAACAGGGAGACTGCTTCGACAACAGAGCTCCAAAACATCCCCTAATCCCTAATCATGTTTCACTTGTTTTCCAAAGAGTGGCAGTGACCTTGAGGGCTCTCATCCTGTTTGTATTACGGGGTTCCTACGTTCTCCCTCTTTATCCTCACTGTGTTTCTGCCTCTCTCTCTCTGCCTTTGACTATCTCTCTCTGTCTCTTTGCCAGCTATCTATTTCTCTGTTTCTTTTCTCCTCTTTTATTTATTAATTTCTTTTTTTTTTTTGGCTTTCTGGCATCTGCGATAATTAACTACTGGTAACAACTAGATACTAATTAGGCACAATCTGGCTAGCACTGAACTGGAGAAAGAAAATACAGTGAGCTGTCACACTCAAGAGGGTATTCATCTTTTTTTCAACAACATAAAGCTTCAAAGCATGTATATATTCACTGAACATCTATTCACTCGACAAATATGTAAAGGAAAAAGGTCATGGCAATAGCATGTTCAAGTTATTTCTGTTCCAGAAATGAACAGGAAACATCAAAAATTAGAGAAAAGTCTGAAAGGGATCTAATCATGAGAAGAACAATATTTTTCTTATTTTCTGGCCTATTGATCATCCTGTGACCTCCCAGATTTATCTTGCAATCTCTTCGGGGGGGTCCCTACCTTCAGGTTGGGAGCCAATGGACTAAACAATTAATCAGAAAAAATAATTGAAAGATAAATCAATGATGAAGAAAGCCATTAGTCCCAGCCCCAAACAGATTAACTGCAAGCTTTAATTAAAACAACGAAAATATAAGATTTATCCTGACTACAGCAATTTCTCATCCTCTTAAATGTCTATTAAATTTCAATTACAGAAATATTAAAACCTGTCATGTCTTTCAGCTGGATTGTGTTATTCACTTACAACCTCCCTCTAACAATATAGGAATTACTGAACCCCCATTGTTGCACCTACAGAGTGGGAGCAACTGTTGCTTTTCTTAAAATCACATAGAGGTATTCGGTTGTGATGCATCACTGTGCACGTTTCACACTTTTCATTTCTTCCTGAGCTTTGGCAGATAGTAGTCAAACCTGAAGATATCTATGGTTAATGTGCAGGACGCGGAGGTGAGAAGCACTGATGGATGGCTGCATACCTGCTTTTCTACATCCAAATGCAGCAGAGAACACGCAACTTCTGTCTCCTGTTAGGGACTGGAAATTATGTCCTTCAGAGCACTTTGTTTTCAGCTCGATCCAATCTCCTCTAAACACATATTAGGTTTTCAATCTTGTTCGATTCCATCAGACAATTGTGTTTGAGGCAATGCTTTATAGTCACGGTTTTAAGTTTGCTTTTGTTTGCCGGGGCTAGCCTGTGAAGACTGCGGTTTGCTTTGAGAGGCTGCTCATCAGACAGCGTTAAAGGGCTCGGTAATAATCTCCACAGAGAGAGTCTGGAGTGGGAGAGGGGAGGGAACCTTGTCCCTCATGCTGCCCTTTCAAGTTATTGAGTTTGTCTGCTGAATACACAGAATACAAGAGCACATCACTGCGTAGGAACGGATGGCGTTCAGTTATATAGCAACTGGGAATAGCATAATACCCCTCCGCCTTTATTCTCCTCAACAGTGTCCGTCCGCTGCTGAACACAGGAGCAGGATACGTGCATGTAGTACAGTACAGTACATCCTGTACATCAGTGTGAAGAGATTTAAACCATTTTACCTGCCTTAAGCGATCACGTTCTACAAATGAGAAAGAAATTATAATGATGTTCTCCTCAGACACTCTGTGATAATTTTGTGGACTTTACTTTTATTATTTGACATTTTACTTGAAAGGTTCATGCATTTATGCAGGAAATAAATGCTGCACAGTCCTACTGAGCAAAAGTACCAAGCATTCTCTAATTCCAGCTTCTCAAACGTGGGATATGGATGTTTTTTTCTGTGTTTCATATCCCCTATGGGAAACTATTTCCTGACAATTTACAGATGAAACAATTCATTGATTATCAAAGAGAAATATTAAATAAGGATTTAACTACGTAAAAAATCAGAAAAAAAAGCTGCTAAAAATTACAAAAAAATTAAAGCATTATACTCATTTCACATATATTTCATAAGACAAGGCTGTCTAGTCATATTTTCACAATAAAGCTTCTGCACTTCAGCACAGCTTGCAGGATATCAGTCTATTATCACGGCTGCTAATCCATGCTTCACTTCCACTCGTGCTCCCTGGGAAGTGTAAGCAGTAAAGCAACTGACATTTAATCTTATAGTGCTCATTTTTTAGACTGGCCACTTTTATTTGCACTCATCATTCAAAGACTTTTCCTACATCTATTTCTGTCTTTTACTCACAGTGATGAACGCATGTGGTCACTTATAGAGACACTCTTTTTATTGCATACTTCCTGCACTAGCAGTGCCCTTTTCTTCTATTCCCCGGAGGCATTTTGCTCTTGTTTGAGCTGCTGGATGTTAAAGACAATAATATGGTCACTGCTTTAAGAACACTGTAGTAATCAGATGCTCAGTGTGTGACATAAAGCCACATAGAGGCTAAATAAATACTTGCATTGTCATGAAGGCTATGGATAAATGCATCACACAAAGTTGGAAGCAGAAGTTTTTTTTTCCCCTGTAGTAATGGCTCTCAGACAGGGAAGAGAATAACACTGCACTGATGATAGACAGACTGAGGCAACAACATTTCAGTGCTGCAACACCGCGTAAACATTGGGAGCTCAAAATTGTGAAGTGTGACCTCAAAAGTGACCCCGTGCTTCAGAAATATACAGTATTACTTAGTCTTTCTACCTCTCTGCTCAGTCCCAGCAGCTGTTTCTGTTGTGTAGCAGCTATTTCCAAGAAACTGATTAGTGGTATATCAGAAAATAAATACAGAATGCTTCCTTTAGGTAATTAACCTGGGATGGGTAATGCTTACTTCAGGGCCCCATGTTTTCCAGCTCATTTCCTAAAAACTCTCCTCATGATTATCTAAAAATTAGCTGACATTTAGCTGTAAGTTGCTAAAATATTTCCAAGAAAGGCATATGCAATTTGGTGGTAATTATAAGGAAAATGGAGAAATTGTTAGTTGCTATAGTAACTCTAAGAATTACGTATCTCTCTCTCTTTAGATATTTACTGTAATTTTAGTGTCATTATCATTACCACAAAACACATGATGGACACTAAGAGACTCAGGGCATAATACCTTATAGGCCTTCATGATGTCCACTGTGTCCACAGCAGTCTGCTCCAGGACGCCCTGATTCTGCAGCAGCGACCGCACTGTCTCTTCCATCCTGCACACAGAAGACAAGGAGAAAGGGGAGCATGAGACATTTTGGTGTTAAACACTAATCGCTGTGGTGTTTCTGAGACCAGTTCTCTTCAGATATGTAACTCATAAAAGTAGATAAGTGAAAATCAGTGGCAGTTTAGTCAGCCACCTGTGTTTATGAGACACTTAAAGACACTGTAGAGGTTTAGGTGGTCAGTGCTCCTTCAGGGAACACTGCTCCAAGGTGGAGTAAACCTGATGCCAAGATCCAAACATTCCCTTTTTTAAATCTTGTCTGCAAAACAGCTGCTATGAACCTGCCTGAGGACGTCATAGTTGAAACGTCTGAAATGATGTGGTGCCAGAGCCATCAGCAGCTTCAAAGTGATGAGTAGACTCAAAGGTAAACATCTAAAATGAGATCTGTTTTCAAGCAGTTCTATGATTTTATAAGATGTTTGTTGTTTGAAATGGATCATTGCATCCTTCAAATGTGATTTTTTACACTTTCCATAAGCATGCATACACAAACACACATGCCCACACACACAAATGGGCTCATAGTGGAAATGAAAAGAGAATGGGACTGAATCAGAGCCAGAGATGCAAGATGGATGAGTGGTGTGTTTTTTTGGACCGAATCCCAACTTCTGCTCAGTTCAATATGTGGGGAACATTTTGTCCAAATGACTAGATCGAGTCCAAAATGTGCAAACATAGTACTCACTAACTTATTGTGTGTGATTTTGTAGGCGTGTGTCTGTGCACAGACGCATTTGTGTGACTGCTGATGGCTTGAATTAAGTGCAATCACAGCAGCAAACACCAAGCGGGTGACCTTGACCTTCAGGACCTGGTCTGCTCTAAACAATCTGCGCTTCTATTTTGTGCTGCTAACACTGCAAGCTGCATGCAAAACAGGTGCCAGAGAGTGCATGTGAAAATGCCTCTGCCTATTTCCATCTGAATAAGAGCCACAGGCCATCTTTATCCCTCAAGCTACAGGGTGAACTTTGACCCTACATGTATTCACTTTTGGATTCTGTAAAAAAAAAAGAAAAAAAAGACTAGCACAGCTCCGGATGAGCTACATGAGATGATCTTGGACCCAGCTGGGATCATGTAAACGGAAATGATACGATACAACTGACATTCAGGAGCAGCGGTGGATGAGGAGTGACAGCCAGCCATTGTTAAAAACCAGCATCTTGACAAAAGAAGGGCTTTGACATTGTGGTGGGAATCATCTGAATTTCATGACGCTGTCTTTTTCTTCTTCTTCTTCTTCTAGTGTTTGGATTCACAGTGAAGTTAAAACAAGACAAGGGGAAGTCTCACATGGACAATCACGGCTGAAAATGTTCATTTTGGGTGTAAGAGTGGGATTCACCCAGTATGTTGAATATCATTCGCATTCACAGGGACTCATCACCTCTTTGTCTCTCCGGTCTCAAACTCATGACTCATGTGCTCATGTGCAGTGTGACAGAAGGCCTTGTGCTCCTTGTCAAGCAAATTCAAAAGTGCATGGATCATATAAGAGAGAGAGAGAGAGCACATTTACAGACATGTCACAACAGTTTTTGTGGTTATTTTAGGAACTGTCATGGTTCACGAAAAGAGGAGGAGATTGGAACAACTTTACAGTATAATACAGTATTAGTAATAGTACCGATGTGCAAGTGATGGAATTTCAGCTGATAGAAAACACTGTGTAGTATATTCATACCAAGCTGTGGTATGCATATGTTTTATACATGCTTTGTTATATAATCATTTCCTGGTAGTTTTCCAGTGATCGGCCCTGGCAGTGAGTGAGAATGAGCACAGGCAGGCAGGACGGTGCTAGCCACACCATCTGTCCCCGCCTGAGCCACAAAGCCGACTGTAATCAGGCCACTCGCTGCTGACTGAACAGTGGAAGAGGCAGGCGGGCAGGGCTGGTGGCAGATTGCTCCGGTTGCTGCTTTAAATGCTGGCCTTAATCAGCACATCCTATAGAGCAAAGAGGACATGACATAGACAGCTTGGGAGTCCAGAGAGGCTGACACCAGGTCAAGGACTAGCCCACAGGCATGATCAGCATGGCAAGCAGGGGTAGTTCTTGGACTGAGGGGATTTGGGAAGGTGACCACCTACAGTTACAGCCACAGTTTGTGCCTCTCCTCATGACAATGGAGACACATAGCTGGGAATATTGAAGGGATTTTCACAATCTTTAAAAACAAATCCGGATGGATCAAAAACATTCTGTCCACCGCACAATGATAAAGATTTTAAAGCTCTTAAGTTGCAGGACATTTGGTAGCTGGAAGTTCAGTATCTCTTTGCTCAGTTTCTACAACACACAAAAAAGAGATGCATTTTGCTTTGTAGCCCTCTCCCTCAGAGGAACAGTTAAGAAAAGTAACAGATTGCTCTCCTGTTTGCAGTTTTGTTAATTTTGTCAAGTAAAATTCAGCAACAGAACTAATATGAGATAGATGCAGGACAAATACATAAAGGTGGGAGTTTTAAAATTAAGCCTGAAATGAGAAATAGCGGAAATATCATTAGGCAAACCAACAGATGGAGTCAAAATTATTCAAATGCCGCATGCAAGAAAACATGTGCCAAGTAAGCCAGGGAAGCAATGAATACGAAATTAAATGAATGATATCAGAGTTTGTTTTTGTAGCTGGTGTGGCCATACCTGCAGAACTTCGAGACAAACTTCCAGCATGCACACTGGCAAGACCTCAGTGACCTTCACATTACTAAGTGGCAGGATGGTTAAAAAACACTTTGATGCCTCAGCCTGCCTGTTTCCTTGTGTTGTGACTGGAGGAGGAGGGAGGCGAGGGAGGAGGGAAGGGTCTGGATGTAGTGCTCCTGTTTTGAGGGGCCTGTGGCATTCCTGCACACCTGAAAGAGACCCTTTGTGTTTCTAAACAGACGCAGGGAGCTCTGGAGCTGCCTCGCTTTCCATTCCGCTTCCATTTCAAAGTGTCCTGTCACTGGAGGCGCAGATGTGTGGCATCTCGCCGGACAGACTTTTGAGTTTGTGACGGCAAGGACAGAGCATGAAAAGTCTTTGAAGTTCAGTGGTGGTGCTGAGGGGCCACTATACTTAATGTGGACAGAGAGACTGGGTCCATTTGGAAGGAAGATTTATTCTATCTGGACAAAACATAAGAAGAAAACTCACTGTATCTTCCACTCTGTAATCTCTTTGATTTCTTTATCGCCATCAGTAAATCTTAAAGCTCTTCTAAAAAAAAAACATCTCAAGTACAGGTTCAACATCAACAGCAAACTGCTTCACCCACTTCACATATAATGTTTTTAGCTCTGCAGTGAAGTTCTTCTGTCTTGAACACAAGATTCTGCCCCAACAGCTAATTGTCATCTTATTTTCCTCAGGAACTCAAGCAGTAAAGTAAATCCTGCTAAGAACAGAAGAAGACAAGTGTCCAGCAAAACGTCCCATAAATTAAAGAGTGTAATTTGTCATTACCGTAAACTCAGCCACCTAAAACCTATTTACATGTGAGAGAGAGCGTGCTAAATTCGTATGATGGATGGAATATAACTCAGATGACAGAGCATTACTTTACATAAAAAATACAGTCTTGCTCGGTGTGATAGTGTGATTAATCTCAAAGTGCTCACCAACGACCTACTGAAAAAATCATTTAGGTAAGGAGCGAGGGAATGAAGGACAAATGTGTGTGTGTGTGTGAGAGACTAGGTGAGACTGTGTGTGAGTGTGCGCTTTGAAGGGGCGTATGTGGAGATGAAAGCAAATTCTGACTTTCCTGACCCACGCGTCGCACAGGCTGAATTTCAAACGCAGCGCTCGTCAGCAGTCCAGGAAATACAATTAAGGGTCCAATCAATTTTCAGCCTGAGGTCTGACGATCTTCAGGCCATCACACACCTCGCCTTCTTGCAAAACACACACACACACTCAGAATACACACATGATTGCGGGCTGTCTAGAGCTTTGATGTGACAACGAACCACAAAGGTGAACAAAGTGGTGCATCATCAGGACACACCGGGGCAATTAGATGTGAAAAGCTGTGTGTCGTCTCACGCTGTTAACATATGAAAAACTTCCTCTCTCTTCGTCTTCTTCTTCACCATTTAGCTGTCAAAAGTCACAATGACATCAAGACTTCAAACGAAGGAGCGTTTTATTCAAAACTATTTCTATTCATTGAAACTGGAGCCTTCAAACTCAAGCCTTCAATGACAAATTCCTTCACAGACCTGAAAATGATCAAAGGACTCCAACCCTCTCTCAAAGGCTGACAGTGTTAGCTCAAAACTTACCCCGTCTTGATTTTTTCGCCATTTTTAAGACCGCCATGTTTTCTGAAAAAAGCCAGAAAAACTGTGCAGACATCCCTGAGCTCCATGTGTAGAGATATCCGAACATGCATCCAGTCCTGTGCTCTCACAGCTCTATAAAGTGACCCAGACACTACCGCTGAAATGTGGGTCTCCAGACTAAAATAGGCCATGCAGTCATCATATAAGCCTGAGTGCTTTTCGCTCAATCGACAGACAGCATGGTCAGTCCCGTGGCCGGGTTAGCGAGTCAGCCTGACAGCAGATCTCCTGTTCTCATTTTCTACTTGCCTTGTCTCCAGTGTGTCATTATCCGACACTGGCCCTGTGCAAAGACAGTGATCTGGCAGGCAAAGACTTTCCCATATGTCCCATGTTAAGCCCTCTCCAAAGGAGATGGGCCCCTGCTGGGAGGCAAGCAGGCCGGTAGTCTCAGATCAGATGGGAATCAGGGATGGGTTTGTAGGGATGAAGCACGACGCAGGACAGGGATCCCCCTGTTTTGTCAGCCAGTGTGTGTTTACATGCGTGTGCATGCAGTTGTGTCTTTGCTGGCGATTAAGAGGCTTTGGCGTCACTAAAATCAACACTTTCCATGCAAGAAAAGAAAACGCGGGGGCTGCATGCCAGGACCCTCGCTGCATGATCAGAGATCTCTGCATGCCATCTCAGATTTATAGCTTGTTGTTCTCAACGATCTTCTCTCCAAATCTGCCACTTTTCATTAACACAGTCTTTAGATGCTCGTTTGTGTATTTTAGTCACTGCTCTCCTGCCAATGACCACCCGCATCTTTGCATGTTTCACAGCTCGGACTAAGCAGGAGTTGCTGATCCTCCCCCCTGCCATGGTTGAATATTTGGGCTGCCAGCATTCCTTGGCAGCCGCATATAAGCAACACAGTGTCTGTATTCTGAATTAAAAATAAAATGTGGCCTTTTGTACATGCTATTTGGCTTTCATGTTTTTCCTTTATGTGAGAAACTTGGAAACAAAACTGAAGATAAGGATAACATCATAACACCCATGATAACTTGTTTAAGCTTCAGCCACAGGAAAATGCTGGAGCGTGACAGAGTTTTAACAAGAGGAATGAAAAAGGTCACAGTCAAAGAACTGGATGAACAGAAACAAACCTCTTAACAAGGAAGAAGCTCGAAAATGGTGGAAAGTACCTGGGATCAGTGGCGACACATCAGCTTTTCTGTCTGCTTTTCTGTTCACACTCTCACTTTATCAGTGCTGTCAGAGGCTCAGGTTGACCGAGACCCTTTAATCAGATTTGACCGGTGAACAATTGGAAAATCCCATTGCTGCTGAAATGATAGGGAGAACAATCACCTGGTTGTGTGGCTGAATCGAGGCCACTCGGGGCCCTCGCGTGACTGCTGCATCGATGGCTACAATCGCCTTATCTGACCTCACCGAGTCCCAGCAAAACTGTCCGTTTTGGCTCAAAATTATTCCATTCTTCTTCTCAGACTCCTTTCCAGCAAATCACTTATGTACGCCCACCGGATGATTGCCTAGCTTAAACCAACGCTAAGCCACTCTTATCCTCTTAGAGCTTTTTTGCAGAAAACATGCAAGGAGACCCTTTCTTCGACGTGACCTAAATGAGGGAGAGAAACAAACTCCCTGGAACTAAACTAGATGCTTTTGGTGAAAGGTTTGGTCCAGTTTAGAGCCTTGAGGAGAGTTCAGAGCTGTAAAAGTCATGCACATCAGTCATGCAGGTTACAGCGGGGTAGCATTACAAAGGTCTTCACCCTCACGACCGCTGACTCCCGCCAGCGACCTTTAACCTTATCAACAAGGCACACATGCCAGAGAAAAAGGGATCAAGAGGCCAAAGCGTTTAGTATACTCTCACAGTCATATTTCATTCCAATATTTGTTGACCGACTGCTGTGAAAAAGACCCCTTGAACATCAGAGGGCTTTATTAAAATACACTTACAACTAAATGGTTTATTTAAACGCTGGTCGATCGACCTATTTGATCTTAAATATTGAATTTAACTGACACAATAGAAATTATTTGAAACTGAAAATTTATCTCCATTAAACACTGATCCTTTCCAGAATCACCACAAAACGATTTTACCAGAAGCATAGTGCCGACCGGGTGCAATTGAGGACTAGTCTGTGAAGAGCGTAAATTAAAATGGACATATGGAGGGAACCAGATTTAGGTTCTTCCCCTCTCATCCCTCCAGCCGTCCCATTACATTTGGAAGGATTTAGAGTGTAAATTCATGATGGCTGTCCCACATGTTCACCTCTGGCCAAAGGAAGCAGTTAGCAATGAGGAAGCCATTGAATCCTCAAGTGCATGTCACTGGACCCGTCTCCACAGGCATGTGTGCTCCACATGTGAGACAGAGACAGAGATACAGACTGAGGAAGACATCCCAGTGGGAAACCTTAGTCATGAGGACAGCATGGAGCCCATTACTTACACCGGGAGTTGCAACTGCTGTTTGGGAACTGGGAACATTGAGTAGGAGGTGGGTCAAGATGGAGAGCAACAGTTGATGATACTGATAAAACCTAATGTCAAGTTGTATGTGGATCTGAAACTACTAGTCAATTGCACATTTAGTCAGTTGACAGAAAATGCATTAGGAACTATTCACAACTGATTAAGTCATTTTTAAAGCAAGAATTGAATGCCTTGCTCTCTTCAGTGTAACAAAGGCTAAAGGAATTTAGTTTGTGGGCAAAGCTTTGAAAAATGGCAGCAATATCTGTTTCCAGAAAAGGCGCTGCACTTACTTTTGATTATCTGCAGAGCAAAGCGTGACTGGTTTTCCTAGGAACTATTTCTTTGACAGAAAGTAGTAATCGGGACACTGTCTCAGGGAAAAAGAAATGTTGCTGGTAAATGTTTTAAGTGTAATTGTTCAATTGTGCAAGCATGAAAAAAAAAGTTTTCCATGCTTCTCTACTGTACTGGGGTGGGAACAGAATTCTCATAGATATAGTAGGTGGATGAATTAACCCTTTGAAGAAGTGTGTGGCAGGCATTTAACATTTATCAGTGAAAGAATTACTTTTCTGTGTGTATGCGTTCACCAGAGCAGCTGCCCGAACACCATATCTACACTGCAGCCACGAGGTCAGTTTGAATTACATGCTGTTTGGCTTCGGGCTACAATCTGTGAGCACCAGCTTCACAAGACGGAGAGAACAGGCGAGCTATCCTGATGTGAGGACGGATGCCCTACTTCCGCAAAAGCTTGTAATCTGACCTCTTTCAGCACGCCTATAAACATCATAACCACCATGTTTAATCCAAGGCGGAAGCCGTGCGTGTGTGTACACAAGTGTTTGTGATTGTCTGACATAGTTACAAGCAAGTAATAGGTCGCAGTTTGACACACAAACCCAGCATGGTGCTTAGTGAGTAAGTATGTGGGAGAAAAAAAAAATGGGTGATTGATACCAAAGCTCTCTTATGGGCTGGCAATTTAGTGCAAGTGATAGAGCAGAATAACCCAAATTAAGTTCAATCAGACATAATTCCCTGCTCTAATTTGAAAGTTGAAGAGATGGGCTGAAATGGACCAATAAATCCACTAAATATGAGGTGCTCCCAAAATAGTCCAGACACCTATTATCTATTTAACAGCCCCTCATCCCCATTGGGCAGGGGTAAGGAAGTAACTTCAAAAGACTGACCCCCCCTTCATCCGGTTAATGACCCCAGATGTGTCGTCTTGAACAGGGGCCTGATTCATATGGCTAAATCCTGCAGCCGCCAAGGCGTGCAGGGGGGCCATTTCAAATGCGCCAAATTAAAACACTTGGGCCAGGTGTGGCTGGATGCTTGGATGATTAGAAGAGAGGGCATTGATCTGCGAACAGCGTGCAATCACTCAGCTCCCTCTCTGAGTGTATTAGCCTTTGCCGGTCCAGCTGCAGTGCAGTGGTAATGAGACTAGCACATGAATGCATACAGTATACATACACACACACACACACACACGCGTGGTTCTGAAACTTTACTCTGCGGACCGTGGAGGGATCTCAACCTGAGCGTGACCGTCCAAACAACACGTCCAGACTTGAAAAGTGCTGCCATTCCTGCCTGTTTACATCATCTGCCTGAGACACACACTGTATATGCACGTGCGCACACATGTTCTCACACACTGAGTAATGTGCAGAAAGAATACGCTGCTGAGCCATAAATCTGCAGGCACCAGTCATCGTCGGCTGTTGTTGTTAGTCTAGCCGTAAGTCTCCCATATCCTGCCATGAAGAGGGCCCTTCAAGACGGCAATGATTCAAAGTCAAATGGATTGGGTTGGCTGTAAACGCCCCGGTTTTGCCGATGAGCACACATGTGTCCGGGGTGACAATGATTCTGTTCCAGTGGCCATGCAAAAAGAGGTCAAGAGAAATTTATTTCCAAGCTTCCTCTCGCAAACTGGTTTACCTCAAATGCCTTATAAAGAATAAAAGTGAAAAACAGCAAGATAGATAAGTCTGAGAATAAGTGCACAGCACAAAGATGTTGGACCTTGACCTGTTTATGTTTTTAGGTGTGTGTGTGAGCAGACTTCAGAGCAGCAAACAACAAAGGGCTTCTCCTTTTCCCTTTCGAGAAGTGTCTAATCTCCACAACAGGTAGAGGAATGACTACAATAAAGTCTTTAAGAGGATAAGCATGGTAAGCAAAACAAAACGCAGCGGAGTGAAACCAAACAAACTGTCACAAAAGGCTGAGAAAGTTCAGTCCAGTCTGGAGTTCTGCTCCACACACACAGAATGAAATTGCGGTTCTGCTCATTACCTGGAAACTGCCTCCCTCATCTTCAAGCCAGACGTTAACGTAGGGCCCCCAGTGGCCCCCATGTTCCTGCCTGCTCACCGGTCATCCTGTCTGAGTGTGGTAACACAGGAAGAGGAGGGCGTTTTGGACAAGGCCTCAGAATGTCCTCGCGGGATTGGTGTCCAAATGCACTTGATGGATTATATTTCTGTCTCTACAATTCATTTAGCCTACTGTCTACAATCATTTGCTGAAGGACAAGAAGACAAGATTTTAAGTGCGGCTCGTGGTGTCCCCATCTTTTTTCCCTTCCAGTCTCCCCTCTCCTGTCCTCTCCTGTCCTGGCTCTTAAATGTCTTGCCCATATGGAGTAGTGGAACGTCCAGGGTGGGCCACGGAGGCTGCCGGGCTGTGGGCTGCAGTCTCCCACTAATCCGTAGGAGTTTAATGACGGCAGGCCTTGCTAGTGGTGGTGAAGCCTTGGGGGGTTGACCCAAGTGAGGAGGGGCTGGGCATGTGACCCACAGCAAGCTAAGAGCCCAACTGGCTGGGGGAGGGTGTGTGCATGTGTGTGTGTGTGTGGAGGAGTGGATGTAGGCATGTGTGTGTGTACACCTATGTCTGGAGCTAAGTGGTCAGTCACTTGAGGAATGCAGACTTTCTGATCTCAGCCGTGAAAACACATGCAGGCAAATTGAGCTTTTTGGTTTTTTTTTTTTTTTTTGTGGGTGAAAGCAGAAAAGAAAAGCTAGTTGTTCCAGTTTTGGTGACTCCTGCCTCACATTCAACCCTTGCCAAAAAGTGTGAGAGTTACAGGGCGTACACACACACACACACACACACGCACAAACAAAGGCTGTAAGAAGCTGAGATTCCCCAGAGTGCGTCTGGCTCCAGGAGCGACTGTCTGATCTTTTCTGCTTGGTGTGGATACGCCTGTTTGTTCATGTGTGTGTTTCTGTGTGTGATACTGTAAAGTGCAACTCTAACAAGCATCTCATTACCTTTGTCTCATATCATCACAGAACACCTCTGTCTCCTGGTGCAACAAATCATAAAAGCAGCAAGCTCAAGAAGAAAGGCATTTAGTTAAATCTGACTAGACCCTATTTTTGGCAGAGTTTGAAAAATCCATTTAAAACACTCATTTGCATAGTGTTTGATAACTGTGCTATAACATTTGTCTGGCTTTTATCATTCAAATTGATACACCCGTTACTAGCCTGATTTCACTTCCATTTTCATGATTCAAAGCACAACCTCAATTAATTAGCAATACGCAAATCAATTGTTGCCTGGGGTCAAACAGATCCCAGTCTATTTAAAAGATTGGGCGTCCACTCAACATGATTTGCGGGCGTTATCTTGAAAGACACATTGATGAACTGAGGTTTCTATTCCCCTAACGCGCAACAAATAACGAGCCTAAATCAATCAGGAGCTATGGATGAAGGTCTCGCAGGAGAAAAGATGCAGAGACACGAATAATTGTCGTCTGTTGGTTGACAGCAAGCGTGCGCGCACGTGAAGCGGTGCATGCGCTTGTCTTTGCTTGTACTTGTGTGTGGGAGGCGTATCCATAAGCCAATAACTGAAAACAGCAGAGCAAGCAGCAGACGCAAGTGGGGCAAAGGTTCATGGGAAGACACTTGTCAGTAGCCTGGTGACCGAGTTACCTTTTTTTTTTTTTCTTTTACTGGCTTGTAAGTCGCTAATTAAAGTGACCACACTGATGTCCCATCTGCCACCAGGGCACAGCGCCACCGATTATTGGCTGCCATGTAAGGATGTTAATCCACTGAAGAGCCAGGTACGAGTAAACACACTCCACACACACACGTTGGCAGCTTGCACAGAGGCTTGTCTGGTCGCTCGCTCATTCACATTCAGATAAGCACTCAGCAATGCTTAAACAAAGATTAAGACTTTGACAGTGAGACTGAAATCCCGTTAGCTTGTTTGCGTGGAGGTGGGGGGAGATATCTGAGTAACTTGTGGAGGGAAAACAGCTGAACCCTGTTTTCCCACAGGAGCCACGAAACCACTGACGGAATGGCGCGCGGGAAATTACAGCAATCCAGTATGATGACAATGAGCACTGCAGAGCACCAGCAGCCGTCTGGCACCCAATGAGAACCATCCATCTGAGCGACCTCTGCCATGGCGACAAATTCATCTGTCTCTGTGGGGACCTGTGCAGGACCCAATCATGGATAAGCTTTATATATTTCCCTCCTAATGGAATTGCAGTACTTTCTCTTGCTCCGGCTGCGAGACATCGACTTTCGTATTGCTCCTTCCCTATCTATGAATTCACCCCTACATCTACCCCCTTTAAGAGTCTTACTCCAGGAGGGAATGTACTGTATCTCTCCAAACAGCATCACTTTTTCCTGGCAACGTGTGCGGAGAACATAATAAGTCCACACACAGGTCAAACAAGGAGATACTTGTGTCTAACCACCAATCCTACACCCCAAACACAAGGCACGGACAGGTGCAGCCAGCTATGTTGGAAATATAAAATCGGTTCAGACAGGTTTATGCTGGATTTGTGATGATTTATATACCTCTGACTGAACAGAAAGTCATGCTATACCAATTGGAAACTGCCTATAAACTATCATTTCATAGGTCATTTCCTGTATGGGCTGCTACTGACATTCCAAGCAAGGGAAAATTCCCTGAAAATGTGATTATCCCCTTTAAAACTGTTACTAAAAGACCCTTGAGCAAGGCGCTTAACCCGTTTGGGTTGAAGCTAAGCTGTGTCCTGCAGCTCTGAAGTGTAAACCGTGCAAATGCGATGCAGGGTGTTGCTTTTATGGAAACGGATGCGAGGAAGCTGAACATGAGTGAGAAACTCCATTGAGCTTAATTCAGAGGCAACAATGGAACATTTTAAATATGTGATAAATCTTTGGAATGGCTCTTAAATATTTTATTCTTCCCCTGGCGGCTACTCTGCCCTCATCTGCACTATAACACTGGGACCATTAAAATGTACAGGATTTTCTCCACCAACTTAATGAGAAGATAAGCAGTCAATGTGAAATCCTCTGGACTCTCTTTCTTTCCTTTTTTTTTTGCATAAGTAAAGCACTGAATGCCTATCGCCTAATTATGGCATCAACTCGGCTCCAACTCTTGATTTGCCGTCCCACTCTGTCACACCTCAGCAGCTGTGAGGTGGAGGACAGGCTCATGAAATAGAAGTATGAGCGAAGTTATGACAAGAGCATTGTTTGAGCACTCCATGCCTCTATAACTTCTCTTTTCCAAAGCCGAAGTAAAGTATCAACCCATCTTTTGCCAATGACAAGGTCAAGTGACAAAGAGAAATATCTCTGAAGTGTTCAGACGAAATGATAAGACCAAAGGAATGATGAAACAGAAAGAGCAGGGACAAAATATCGATTTTGAAGTTTCTAAAGGCGTAGTGGCAATTGCAGGAAACTGCTGCCAAAAATCAGTTACTTTTACTAAATTTTTTTCATTTTAGAGTACAAGTAATCAGTATGAGGGTGTAAAACTGGATTTAAGGGTCGCTGTAGTCCCTTTTACCTGGAGAATTGTTGCTGCAGTGAAACCATCTGCGCCCGTCCCAGCTCTGACTCCTCTGTCACTTCCCGGAGACGCTTCTCGCTCTCCAGTCGCAGGCGTCGCTCTTCCTCTAGCTCGTGGATCAGCTTTTCTCGCTGTGGACGCAAAAATAAGAGCGGTTATCTCTCGGTGGCCTAAAGGCTCAAAAGATCAACGCTCATCATCCCTAAGTCATATGCCATATTTATGGTCCTTGAGTGCAAGTCCCTCAAAACCCTGACAGCTAGAGGGATGTCATTTTGCCACTGATCCTGACCTCTGACCTTGAGAAAGGTTAAGTGAAAACAGAACATTTAAACTGTGCCCAAACATCTTTCTTTTATCTAATATCTAATTTATGTCATTGTGGTTAAAAAAAAAAAAAAAAGCCCTGCCATTTTTTTCATGCTTTAGGGGTGAAAGAAATAAGGGCATGATGGCATTTAAGCTTCCAGATGGGCATTACTTTCAGTAGTTTGTTGTTACTTTGAAATGTTCTTAATGAACCTCTCTTCCTTCTGTCCCTGTGACAGAAAGTTCATACTAAATGTCACACAGCATCACAGAGCCTGGTCTCCCGTGCATCAATCTTTCCCTCCACTCTCCCTTTATATTTCATTTTAGCGCCGTGGTTCCACATAAAGTCTGCATACTTAGCAGAAAATAGTCACAAATGGTACCATAACTATGAATAGCTTGTTTACCACAGCAGCAGCCGTCCCTGTTCTCTTCCCCCCACACACAAACTCTGCCAAAAAAACAAAGGAGTTGTTCTTTATGACTAAATGTGACCTCACTTGACTCAGCGATTGATGGGTTTTGAATTCAGAAGCCATAAAACACAAGAAACTTTATTGTCACTGTACTGCAAGTACTGCAAGGCCATGTTCAACAGTCTGACAGCTGATTCATCGTTGTTATAGACCCCATGACTGCCCATGGATGTCATATCGTCTGCAGACGTGATGGTGGTGTTTGTCGCGTGGACAGGGAGACAGTCATGAGTGAGGAGGGCACACAGGGGAGGTCTCAGCACCCTAACCTGACAGTCTGGGGCCGGCGGGTCAGAAAATCCAGGGTCGAGTTGCAGGCCCAGGGTGTGGATTTTGGACACTTCAGTCTATGAAATCCAAGAAGTGCATGCTGACATAATGTCTGGTATTTTCAGGGTGCTAGGCTGATCGCACCCTGGATTTGGCTATCATCTTTTTTTTTAATGTTTCAGTGCCTCGTTTAAGATTAGTTCATGCTAAACAAGAGGCTGTAGTGTCATTAGCTCTGTAAGCAGCATCCCTAAGCCTGAGCAGATTCAAATCCCAAAGCCTGTCAGAAAGACAGAGGTGGTAGAACTGAAAAGGTTCAATTTAGTTTGCAGCTAAGGTGCAATAACTTACAACACCGTCATGGTAAAGCTAAGCCTTTCATTTCTTTCCACATTCTTCTACACTTCATTTCAGTGCTGTTCTATAGCAAAGTGTAATAGATTTTTTTTTTCTCTGAAGCCTGGTTTGGTGTGTGTTTAACCCTTCTTCCTCACGAGGATCTTTCAAAGTCTCCACAGATCACATGACCATTTTTATCTGTCCCTTTTCACCAGAGACAATTCAAAAATGAACTTTTTTTTTTTCAGCCTTTAATTGGATTCTTCTCTTTCTGATGGCCTCAGCCATCTGCTCCCAAAAGAGAGAACCATCCTCGCCTCAAACCCAACTTCAAAGACTGACTGTGCTATCACACTCCTTGCTTAAAGGGGGGGGTTGGCATCATGAGTGAGTTTTTGCAGTGAAAAAGTTATGAAGGGACTTTCAGCAACCGCTACCAGCAAGACTGAGGATTTTAGCTGACTGAGCAAACAAGCAAGAATCATTCTCTCAGTCTCACAGTCTCAGAAAGCCTGGCATCACCGCCGCTGACAATTTATGACGAAGCAATTGGCTCTGTTTTCATAGCTGCGGGTTTAACTGATCAACCATCTGTCCCTATCTTACCAGGAATATCAGCTAAAAATACAAGATTGTAAAATAACTGCAAAATGGTTCGAGGCCAAAGAGGCTTGACTGTAATTAGAAAATAAAAATTGCAAACAGTTGCTTCTCCTGCAAACCAAGGTGCAACTTTTGCTGAATAAGAGATCTGAATGTGAAGAGCACTTCATCTTATTTGTTTGGCTTAACAAGGAGTAGATGTTAAGTTATTATGACGGTAATTGTGTCTGCAAAGAGACGAGTCATTCTCTGGCAGTGAGTTCAGTAGGGGATTATCCTGTCAGTCTTTGGTAAAAGATTATATATCATCATCTGCCTTGAAAGGTGAGATCACAGAACGTGTCTGTACAGACCTTCGAGGGCGCCTGCAATGCCTGTTCAGTGGACCGTACAGAATTAATATCTGTTTTCTCACTCCAGATCTCATCTTTAAGCCTTCCTCTTCACGCTAAGCGCCGATCTATGACCACAGACATGCTGACGTGCCTTTTCAAGCATTATAGGGACATCTAGTGGTGTAACAGTATTAAAAATACTGATGGGAGAATGTGTTCAGGCAAAAATCTTTTCTTTAATTTTGTATACAGTGAAAACATCCTCAGTATGTTTGTCTTTTTACTGAATGTATCATCTGCATCTGAACCCATGATTTAAGGCACCAACATAAAACCAAATAAGAAAGAATAATGTCCAAACAACTGGAAGGCGTGCCTGTAAATGACCTAACATTTTAGAAAATTGCTATTTTTACTGTGACCATACTGTCTTGAATGCAACCAATAAACAACCATATTTCACATTACTGTTACTTGGCAGGAATTCTGTCGCAAAAGCAGATTTTAACTGGGTGAATCGGTCGGAGGGGAGAGAATATTAAACCCAAGTCACCATTAAAACCAGTTCTGGTCCTCTCTGTGGCCATAAATTCATGGTTACTATGTGGAGCAACTCTTTACACAACAGGGAGGCTCCCCCTGTCAGAAGTAATGGCCACTGTAAATCCAGTCGTACAGAAGCATAAAGTAGTACATCCCCCTGCCAAGAGCTGGACCTATATATCTGGACAGAAACCAGCGACTTTCTGGCTCTTCTTCACTTTCTTTCTTTGTGGAAATTGGGTCAAGAGATGCAAAAATGCATCATGCAAAAGGCTTTCTTCATCCCTACTGCAAGTGCTGCAAGCACATTATTTACTTACATGGCAAAGTACAAAGAAAACATTTTTTTTCCCTTGAGGAATAAGGACAGAAACATGTTTTTAATAATACAATCATGGCATAAAAGCTCTAAAAAGCTGCTAATTACAAGTCCAACCTCCAGCATCTAGTAGTTTAGCTGAATTTCACCTCAATGCAAACAAGCACAAAGGCCTTTTCTTTGCAGCACCACATGTATTAATGTGTATAGTATTGTTCAGCAAGTTGGCATGGATTCTCACAAAAGCACAGTAGCTTTAGTCCTGATTTTTGTTGCCCACATGGCCCAACTAACACCCCAGGCATAAATCACCGACCACTATGTGTCTGCTGACAGAGTCTTGCCAACAGCCTCAATAACAACACAGGATTTATAGTCTACGTTGTAGTAAAAAGGCCTCTATTGCTTTTGTTCAATATATAATTTCAGCAATTTAACAGGGCCCGAGGCCATTGAATCAAACATAACCATATCTTTATGTGGCCAGAAATCTCTTGCAATACATTACAGTCTTTCTCGCTTGAAATGTTTATTGTCTACAGCAACTTCATGGCTTTTTTTTTTTTTTTCCTGTGGTAAGGAGTATGCTAATTGAAAGCATATTCTTTAATAAGCCTTAGCTACAAAGGCAACACGCCTTTAGAAATGCCCTGGGAAGACGTCTCAAAGTCAACGCTGAGATGGGATGTGATGAAAACACGCTTGGCAACTTTCTGTGAGAACATTTACTTTAGTTAATCCAACGACTGAAGAGATAATCCTCTCACTTGACTGCCTGTCATGGTCCAGGCTGAAAGAGGTGCATTACTGTCTTCCCCCTGTGGAGGGCAACATTTTCCTGGAAGAAAACTAGTTGGAGTAGCAGCTCCAACAAAGCCAGCTCTAACAAACAATAACAGTGGTTGGAAAAAGCAATATCAAATGGAATAGGCCAAGTAATCTATAAAATGGCCCAGGCAGGATTTTATATCAGTCTACTGAGCCATATATCCCACAAGCCCAGATGGGTGTTTCAGGATTAAATTTGACCTCTGTCACAGACAAGGCTGGTTTCATTTCCTGGTTGATAAAAACCATGTCCATCTAGATATGACAGAATTTATCACCATCAACATGTAAAGCTCGTGAATGGACTGCGACATGCTATTGATTTCATTGCCCTAAATGCACAGAAATAAATGAAAAATCTGGAACAAGAGAAACAACAAACACCTAATTTATGTGTGTCATGTTGTGTGTTTGTAGCACACACTAGGTCGTACTGCCACCCAGAGACCTTCCGCCCTGTTTCTTCTATAGAGACTCATATGTCGAAATCTGTATTAGATGTCCAGAATGAAGCTTGCCTCTGTAATTGGACAGTATTAGATGGTAATGGTATTCATCCGAGCTGAATCACTAGAAAACTCAAACCCCCCTGATACCCTCCAAGATCCACAGAGGACTCTAAATTAATTAGGGACCACTGCTTCTCCTTGTTGTGCTTGCAGTGCTGTATCCCATAAAAGAAATGCTGCAGCACAATGTTATCAGGTTAAGTGCATGTGAGCGCATGGCCATGACTCTGTCTCCGATTCTATAGGATGTCCATCTGCGACTGTATATGTCTGTGCATTAATGCAGGATTTGGGGTACAGTTCAGGGGGCTCAATAATCTCTTCATTACGCAGGAACCCCTTGGTCGGAGCTCTTTGCCTAATCAAAGGGCCGGGAGCGGATCTCTGGCTCGCTGCTAAAGCAAACATCAGGGACACAATACACCGCGCAGGTTCCTCATTCATAAATAAAACATGCCACTAGGCTGTGTGTGTGTGTTTGTGTATGTGTGTGTGTGTGTATGTGTGTGTGTGTGTGTGTTCTCGTCAGCAAAACTGAAGCCAAATGAAAGTGTAACATGAGGATAATTTGGCTGGTTTGCTGGCACATATAAGTGCCAGATCTGAGGCGCTGCACTAAAGACAGATCATTATATATATCATGAAGACAAGAGTGTACAAAACAAAACTTAAATATTTTTTTTAAAGTGCATTTAAATTAAATCCCATTCAAAGTATTTATTTTACAAGGATACAATATTAATTATGGCCCTGACAAAGACCTCAGAACAGAACTGAAAAGCAGGGGAAGTGTTATTGTTTCTTCATGAGGAGAAATTCACGGGAGCATATGTTTTCTGAGATGACTTGTTATAGAAATAAGGTTGAGTCTAAACAGCGTTTTATTCACTAAAATCTGTGTCCTATGTCCCCCAGGGCTCCATCAATTCAATTATCATGGAGAGCCACTACATTAGAGTGTACCACTTCTGTGTTAGACAGCCGCAGGCACTATAGCAAATAATACATACACCCCAGGAATATGCTAAATCATATGAGCGGCCCATTTATCATTGCCAAGGGAGCTCCCCCACCCCACCCACGCACTCCGAGTCATTCAGTCAGTCACACACACACACACACTCACACAAATACACTCCGGAGAGTGGGTGAAAGGGACGGTGTGGAGATGCGATTTGAGCCTGGCTGTCAGCGCTCGTCACCCAGTGAATGTGATGAACGCTGGGGGGACCCCATCTCGGCCCTCGCCCCTGTCCGTGGCTGATAAGGCCAATCTGCAGAGACAGCACCTGAGTCCCCCCTGGTCCCCAAACCTCCACGCTGTCACACAGCTTCCAAACAGCTGTCAGAAACACTCTATGAAGGTCCCTCAGCGATGGAGCTCCATGAGGACCGAGCCTTTCTCCCTGTCTTTTAAAGCTGGGAACTCCTCAAAACCCTTCTTTATCTACAGAAAGCACACTACAAAAGATGTGCATCTTAAAGGTGCTTTTTATGATTGTTTAAACATTAATAAATCAGTGTCAAATAAACCTTGACACCTTGGACTAATTACCACAAATTAATTAGATGTAGAAACGAGAAGTCTGTCAAGTGACTCAGTTTAAATAAAACGTGGACAGGTCCAGTTCTTAAGGATACTGGGTTTCTTCAATTAACAGTTTCAATTAACAGCATTAGAAGCTGATTTAGCAACAAGGAGATGCAAGTTCAGTAAAATCACCTGAACTCACTGACTGCAGTGTTTTATCGGTTAACAGGAAAAAAACTGAATGACTCACGACCAAACACCTTGTCAGGAAGGGTGTGCAGCTCTCTTGGGTAACCAGTTCCAAAGTACATCTTACTTGATGCAGTGTTACAAACTATGTCACATACAATCTTGCTGACTGTAGCACATGAGAAATCTGTTTTCATGGACAAAAATAGCTGATTCCTATCATGGCTCCAGGGGTTATTTCACCATTCTGTGCCATCCATTTATATTCACAGATGCAGCTGCTCCCTTCTTATCTTAACTTCATTTTCTACATGAAATACTCCGGAGAAATCTGATTTTCAAATGAGTAAGTTACACAATTAAGCCGAGTTCGAGCACAAACAATTCCCTTTATCGTTCACGTGTATGCTTCAGTCAGCCACGGACGAATCAAACACTGTAATCAGCCCAAACATCCAGGGAAATAACTGAGTGAATCTACTGTATGTGTGAGGCTCATATCTGTTGAAGCTCAGATATCAGAGCACGTCCACAAAACCCAAAGAAAAATAAAGCTAGTTTCTCTCACAGCCAGATCGTTTATTTTCACATGTTGTTTAGACAGCCGTTTCCAGTGGTCATAATCTTACCTAACAGTTTTAAATGCCTATTTAATGGAGAGCCCAGCCCCCTCAGCAGGGCAGGCGGTGTTGCCTTTACAAGCCTGCATATAGACTTCTGTTTTCTCTGTTTTCTGCCTGACAGGAAACCCAGCATCCTGCCCATGATGGACTTAGACTGCACTTCAGAGTGGCATCAAAAGAGAGTGGGCGACAGAGGGCGGCCCCGCCCTGCACCACGCCTCTGGGCCGGGGTGTGAGGAATTCCAGAGAAAACCTACAGCAGCGATGAGGCTGTGAATGAGCGGTTTGACTCGAGACAGACAGGCCAGGCTTGTTGGAAAGAAACTGAGGCCCTCACAGGATAAACCATGACCTGTGCTCTATCAAACACCTAACGGGAAATCCACTGTTTTTCTTGTGAGAGCTTTAAAGATTGCGCTCTGCAGAGCAGGCCAAAAGCACCATGTCCAAGCCCTAATATAAAGTTTAAGACACAAACAGTGGTCTAAGACAAGCAGGTCTGGTGGTTGTTAGACCATATCACTTCAAACTAATAACAAATGCATCTTGTGTGGCCATATTTGTGGTGAAATACTTTGCAGATGCTCGTACCCTGAGCCTCAACACTGATTGCCCAGCAAATTATTTAAAAGGTTTTATGCGATTCTCCCAAATGATCCATAACAAAAGAGCGTTGTACTTCTGCACTGCCAGTAGCCACCGCGTTTCACAACAGGAGACCCAATTAAAACACACGCTCCTCAGTAAACTGTGTTGTTAATGATGTCTCATTTACAGCTGTGTAACTGCGCAAGCCAGACCTGAGGCTTACAATTGTGGCAGTGTGCACAATAATAAAGATGCCTTTCACATTCTTTTCCTACACAGCGCAGTAGTAATGGTACAGCATGGCATCCCACTGTGGAGCTGCTCAGCAGAAGCAACCAGCACAGGTCTGCAATGGGTGGCACCGCTGCTTCTCTGATCGCGTTACACAGAAGGCGCTAATGGATGTAGAGAGGGAAGACCGAGGAAGGGAACAGAGGCTGTTAAAGAGAGGCATCAGATACAGAGAACGCGTAGAGCCACTTCAAAAGTCTGCGGCTGTTTTAATCTGTCTCTCTGGGTTAGTCCCTTTGGCAGGCGAAGATGGGGGTTGGGGGAAGTGAGTGGGCATGGAAGTGGGCGTCAGGGTGTGGGGGTCTGCAGGGCACAGGCTGCGGCTGTGGTGAGCAGTTCCCACTTCACACTGCCAGCACTTTGACAATTATCTCCTTGATGCAGCAGTCTCTTTTTCATTTCTATTGAAGAACCGTGCCTGAGCTCCGAAGCCTCCCAGGAATGCCAGAGAGAGAGAGTGCAAGGGGACTCCAACGGGGATAATCCCAATTTCAAATGGAGCTTAGTGATATCCCCCTCTTCCTTTTCTTCCTCCATACCCCCCTCACCCTCCTCCTGTCTGGCACAGATAACTCATCCCTCTCTCCCTCTCTCACCCTGAGCATGCGCACGCAGCAATTCACACACCCCTCTAAAGTAATAATTAGCGTGTCATCCACTCACGTGAGTCTTAGAGCTGGGCCTTCAGCAGAGTCTCACAACGTGGCGAATGATATATTTTTCTTAGGCTGTGCTGAGGTCAGAGGATGTAAGGTTAGTGTTACAGGACGAGGTGCTGACACACGGAGGTGTAGCCTTGAGGTGTGGACACGCAAACTGAATTACGTTATGTATACACAGAAGACAGCAGTAAGAAAGAGAAGAGTGGACCTGGCCACATGTTTACACCTCTTAGTTCGTTTGTAGAAAATTAAGGCTGCGATGCAGGCGACTCTAGCATATGAGAAACAGTGCTGCCCATATTACTCTGAGACATGGAGTCAAATCTCATTGGTGGATGCACGCATTCCATTGAACTAAAGTATATCTGCCCACGTGGAAATCAATACTGAGCCTTCTTGTCTCACATACATACGCATGACTGGGGTGACAGTATGAGTAGAGTCACGAAGAGGTCAGGGAGGAGAGGGAATGGGTGAAATCGAGGGAAAAGGAGTTGCATGCATGTGCCGTTTTCTTTGTGTTGTGTCTCGATTCTCCATCAGCTCCTAACACACAGTCTTTGGTTCAGCTACTGTTTCTGAAATAAATTCAAGCCTCAGTGACAGTGCTGAGGTGCTCTTGAGCAACACGCTGACTCCCTGCCCAGCTCCAGGGGCATTGTTCTTTATCTGACCCCGTGCTTTGACCTCCTTCACTGTAGGGAAAGGCGAGAAAAAAAAAACAACAACATTCCTCCTTCAGGGATCAACAGAGAATCACACACAATAGTGCGAAAATCTCGGAGTGTATCAGCCCTTGTGTGCTGTTGCTTTAGGCCTGCTGCCATAAAGAGAATCAGAGGCGTCACTGGGGTGCAGCCGAGCAGCTGGGCCTGTGGTTAGAGCCTCTGCTCGGAGGCTGCAATCAGCTGAGCCGAGCTTCATCACATGGTTCAACTTTTCACTTTCTGACCTCGCTTAGACAAACACACTGTACTCACAGGTTCGCACACAGAAAGACAGATACGCGCCTCTGTTCACATGTACTGTATATGCAGATCTCCACCTTCTGAATTCCCTCCACCCCCTTTCACAAGTTCACTTGAAAAAGAAGTGAAAGCACGATATCAGCAGTTCCCCGTCACGCAGAGAACAATGCAGGGTGACACAACTGCAGCCTTGTAATGTTACACAACCTGACCATTCATCTGTGTACCTGTAGTTACTGCAGAATGACTGAACAGGACATTAGGCCCATTAGATATAATACTATTTGAGTGAAATGTGTCATTTAAAACTGACAGACTGAACACTGGGATTCTCTGTCTTCTCTTCTCTTCTCTGTCTTCTCAGCAGTTTGTGTTGTTGGTTTTGGGACCAAATGCCTGAAACACAGCAGCTTATGCAACATTTCTCCAGATCTGTCGCCTTTGAGATCAACTGATGAAGCGTTGAAACACTAAAGATGACTTTGGCCGATGTGACAGCATGGCAGAGTATGACAGTGTGTATCTGTGTGTGCATGGGCGTGTGTGTGTGTGTGTGTGTGAAGTGAGCACACTGTGGTTGTTTTGGCTTTGTGCAGATTACAGGGGTGAAGCAGCTCCACTGTACTTTACCATTGTTCCTTCGCTCTTGCTCCGTGCGACTTCCCTCTGCAGGCGAGCCACGGCCAGCTTTTCCCTAAACAAAAGGGAGGGAAGAGGAAGGGGAGGAAAGACGAGAGCAAACAGGAGTCAGTCATCAGTGTGATCATTGCTCAGGGAGTGACACAGTCAGGCTATTTTTCAGTGGCACTAATTCCACGTTTGAAATTTCTGTTTTTGTACTAAATCAACAAGTAACCAGGGTGTTTCCCAAGAATTTTCACTGTTGTCAAGGAGAAAAAACTAATCAAGGGACTCTCCATTAACACACTTATCAATGTCCTTCACAGATGGCTAATATTATCTACTATTTAATTAAAATCAATATCAACTCTGTATATGAGAAACCACCACTTCTCTCTTTCATCTTTGTATGACTTCTGCCTTAGAGCAGAAACCACACGGGGCTGCCAGCAAATCAGCAGACACACACACACACACAAACACACACACACACACACACACACTCTCACACACTGTGAAGACGGGGTCGTCCGCTAACCACGCAAAACAGAGAGCTTGCAGTTCTGTCCAGACAAAAATAGCTCAGAGGAAACAAAAATCAGGGCATCCTCGCGCCAGACCTTACATGCAGACACACACTCATAACATACTCACTGTAGCACACTCACACACAAATACACACACGTGAACTGGGCTAAACAAAGAAATTGACTGTGCGAGTCCAATCCTTTTCCCACGTGAGGGCATTCCAGACTTTAATGGGATAAATCTTGGCACACTAGCACGGATAATAAAGAAGCCTGTTTTATTGCCTCTCCTGAGGTATCACAACAACTGGAACACGAGAGAAACACTGCTCCAGGACAACCCAGCCTGCATCTGACAGTCAGAGATGAAACATATACACTGTTTGTCATTCTCCGAGTGTTTTTTATCCAAATCGCAGATGAAAACACCTCCTTTGGCAGTGCAACATATGCTCTGCTGGTCTGAGACCAAAAGTCATTAATTCAAATGTTAAATACTGCATTCAAAAAGATGTTAATACAGTGTCCACGCAGTGTATTGACACAAGAGGCACATGAGCTGCCAGATGTCCTCCAATTATCGCTCTCACATACATAGCCAGGTATGCTAATAAGGCCATTCATTAATCTAGTGAATACATTAATTAGTAAACAATTAAGATAAAACCAGATAAACTTGGGTTTCTTGTGTAGCTCTTCCAAAAAAAAAAAAACACAACAACAACAACAACAACAACAACAACAAGAAAATCAATCACAACTCATAAACTGCACACAAGTCTGCTGTATACACAAGTGTATACAGCAGACAGCCGCGAGTAATCACAATCACCTGCACATTTTTCACATTTCTTCAGTGGAGCAGACACCCAAACCCCCTTGCCAGCCTCCCAAACCCCCCAAAATAACTCATGACTAACATCTCCTCGTCTCCTCTGACAAGACATCATTGTTTCTGAGCGCCTTACCTGTCGGGAAAAACCCCTGGTGATTAAGACCCAGCTGGGGATGTAAGGCTGATGGATGAATCCACTGTCTGGACTGAAAAGAGTGTGCCAAACTATAAACTAACACTACTACTACTGGTGGAAGACATTCTCACCGCTGCGTTCCTGCTAATGGCACCGGACTGAATTAGGTACAGCAGAGCCTGGCATGCCGATTGTGAAACACATGGTGTGGTTGTGACAAATCCAGGAGGAAGTCAAGCGAAGTGCCGAGGCTGTGAGACAAGGAGGTGTGTTTGGGTGTGTGTGAGTGTATTAGAGTGTGTGTTTGCATTATTGTATTTGGGTTAGTGTGAGAAGTTTGGGGTGGGTGGGTGTGTAAATTCATTAAAGTGAAGGTGTTGTGAGACCGTTCATAAATGCGTGCATGTGTGCAAAAAAAAAAAAAAATGCACAAAGCTGTGTGTGTGAAAGTGTGTGTGGCTGCATGCTCCACACCTGAGAATGACTAACACACTCATGTTCCAGTTACACAATGTGTCCCTTCCTATTACCACATTCTGTATGCTTACACCATTACACTACCTTGAGAAAATAAAAAAAAAAAAGCTCTCTGGAACTTCTCACTGCAGATATTGTTTTGTTAAACAGGACTGGCCTGGCATTCCTCCAGTCTGTGTTATGGCTGTGCGTCAGCCCTGTAAGGGGTTAAGTTTCAGGCCACTTATGCACAGGCATGTTCCAGGAGCAACGGAGCATGAGCCAACTGCACCCCGAGAAAATCATCTCCAAATATAGAGCAATTTGACATTCTGTGTTAAACATAATTATAGTAATTGGCACAAGCAGTAGTCAAAACAGTATTCTAGTGCAAAACGCTCACTGGCGACGTTCACATTCAGCTGATGGCGGCGTGGAAGTGTATTATATTTGACCAGCATTCAAGCGCACATGAAAACAATCTGTAATGCTCTATATTCAGTGTGTGTTTATGTATGTGTTTAGACTGACAAATTCCGCTCCAAGTTTGTCATTTGCATTTCAATCCCAATTGATGTGAGACATTTTGCCAATCACTCACGTCGTAAACTTTTACCAGCTGTGTAAACTGGCCTATCAAAATAGTCAGACTGAGCCAGAGTCCGACCCAAAAGCTGTTATGTCAAGAAGTTTATCTCAAGCCATCTCTCACAGAGGGCTGGAAATGCAAAAAGTCATGTTATAATTGTGTTTGGAAAAAAAGTGTGCTGGGTCTCGTGCGCTGATTATGATGTTTTCATTTTCTGCTAAAACACACGTTCTTATAAATGTCACCCGAAAGGGCCAGAACACAGGAACGCCTCATTTTAAAGGATAATTATTACTACTGGGGTCTTATTTTTGTAGTTGTGGCCATTGTTGTGAATGGTTATGATCACACTAACAATGTTTTACAGGGAAGGAAATATGAGCAGTCAGACAATCAGCCAGCAGTTTAGCCGACAGTGTAGCCACATTATCCAAACCATATTGGGAGGTAAAGTCGAAAGTGTAATAACTACAGCAAGTAGGATGGCTCAAAGTTTCTTTTCCAGATAAGTTTGGCTTCTTCAGGCTCTGTTTAAAACCTGTCAGAAGGTCAGTGGCAGTGGTCTGAGTCTTGCCCTCTCTGGCCTTTTCTTAATTGTGTCACTGTCACTGAACAATTAACCGACTGGGAATGTAAATAAAACATCATTACCAATATAAAAATGCAGGAAGCTTTAATGAGATGATCCAGGTTGTATAAATCAGACTAGTCCTCTGAAAGAGGAGGAAAGGTTTCCAGAAAACTGTATTTACATATGTTTGTATTCAGTGCTCTATATGCTGTGAGTAAACGGGAATTTTTTCAGGCATGTGATGAAAGCACAAGCTGACAGTTGACCGTGTATACATTCCTCCTCCTCCTCTGCTGTTTTTCTTCCTCTTTGGAGCCCCATTATAAAGCTCGGCTGGGTAAACTCCAGCAGCCAATCATGAGCAGTGTCGACGCAGACTTCCAGCGGTTCCCAGTGACCTGGAATCACCTGAGATCACCAGGGGCCTCGGCGGAGGAGGGAATCCCGCTGAGCTTCAGCGGCGGCTCTAAACTACAACACCACCTTTTTTCTACTGCTGTGTTCCTATGCATCAGTGGTTAATGCAGCAAGAGGAAGATGTCTGGAGACCTTGGTGATGAGGACGTTTGCAGGCAAACAAACACAACGCTGTTGTCATGCAAAAAGCTCGGGATTACACGCTCCTCTGTAGGTCAAACTAATTCTCAGAACACTCCCATAACCCACTGCATGACATCAAACGGGCGGTGTTTTAAAGCTAAAAGAAACAATCCACCAAACTCACATCAGAAAGGATTAAAAGCTCTTAAACTGATCCACTGTGTATTGCTTTTAATACAAACATTAGACAACAGACAACTTCAGTTAGATTCTACCTGAAAATTCATGTGAAAATCTATAGACCATGCCTTTAAAACAAGAGTTACTTTCTTAATTCCTGAAATACTGACACTTCAAAGTTACAAATTTTGGTTTTGCACTTGCTTGCAATGCATACACACACATGTTTTTCTGCTCACTTTCTTAGCTGACACCATTTGCTGTCCACCCACACACACACACTTACACCTCAAAGATCATTTGCCGCCTTTAACGCATGCAACTCCAGCAGCATCAAAAGCGCTACATCCCTTCCTGTGAGATGAAACAGAGAGCGCAGTGCAGAACCATCATGACACCAGCCTTGTTGCATTCACAGCAGATTAACCCTGTTTCCTCCACATATCCAGACACTGTGTAAACCCTGCTCGTGCTCAGACGACGCGCCGGCTGTTTGCTTCAGAGCGTCGCGGCATGCAAAGACACGATCTGTCAGGGTTGAGGGAGGATCAATCACGGCGAGAGGGCATTTGGCAACCTGAGCTGACATGTCGGACCCATACGCTTTGAACTGCATTGTGGGAGGCAGACAGTTAGCTGTGTTTTCATCGCTGTTATAATGGCTCCTCCATACAGGTGGTGTGAATCCATTGTACATTGTTTGCTGTTAAGCACATAATGAAAGAGAAAAAAAGTGCTGTCTCTTGCATTTTGGTTTCCTATTTCCTCTGCTGTGCACCACCTTATTATCAAGTGTGTTTAATCTCCCCTCTGTATAGAAAGATGTTAACAGATAAAACTCCACATAAAGCTTCAGCCTTTCCCCTGCAGCAGTTCTTCCTCCTGACATCAAAACACACATCAGAATGTTTAAAAGATGCATTAATATAAACCGTCTTTTCAATATTGTCACTGAAGCTTACAGGGAGTTAAACATTTCAATTGCTGTGAACCACAAATGTACACAGAGTGGCTGCGAGGGATGCATAAATGTTATGATGAGAGCGGAGCTGCCATGCATTTATGTATTAGCGTCTGCACTCCCGCTGGGTTAAGAGCCCTGACACGCACGCAATCCCCGTGGCCCACATAGGGCATCGTGTTCAGAGGGACTCTGGCAACATTTCGGCCCCGGCTCTGAACCGGTCATTCCCATCCTTAATCCTTCTACAGCTGTGTTATGTAACCTTCTGCACCGGTCCAAATTTTCACCCAAGCTCCCAGTGCTGGACAATGGGCTTACCGAGGCGTTTGATAAGTTATAACATCCAACCCAGTCTGACAGGAAAACAGAGTGACAACTGCCTGGAAGGTTGAAGTGGAGATGGGGTGAAAATGGCTTTGATTTTTGGCTCAATAAATGTAATAATTTACATTTTTAGATAAAATTCTGAGTATTTTTACACCTCACATAGCTCAAATTCTTACATCTTTTCAAGTGATTCCCAAAGATGGTTTCATCCTAAATTATTTTCAAGTTTTGTTTCCTTAAGATTTAAAAGAATAAATTCCTTTCTGCAGTCTAGCATAAAATACAGAGATGGCATCAAAATTAGTGTCAGCCCTCAGTGTAAACATTTTCATCTGTTTCAAGCATCTGAGGGGTGGGGCTCCCACATCTGTGACCGCTCAATTGGTCCCAATGCATTAAGCAGGTCCAATCAATCACCAAAAAGCGCCATCGTGGATGCCAAACGACGGCCTGACCCACGCCTGTTCCCATCGTCTCACCCACAGCTGGTTCCTGACCTCCTGCCTCCCACCGTGGACCCCGTCTGCACCGGAGGGGCAGCGGAAAAACAGGAGCCACATGTCAGCACCTCACACACCCAACCACCCAGCCAGCCAGCCAGGCACAATGAGCCTTACCTCACCACGGCAGACCATCAATTATTGACGAGGTGAAATGTGATGAGGTTCTACTGTGAGCACACAAAGAACACACGCCTTTTCATGCTGCCATGTGGCCTTGTGATGTCCTCACAAAAAAGGGACATGTCTAATCAACATTTTGTTCTTCATGTTCTACACAAATACCTTCCTATGATGCTACAGTTTCAAATTAAAAAAGCTGATTTCTTGCGTGGACTTGGACACCAGTATACCTTACAAACGTTTAAAAGACAGCGACCATGTGGCTCATTTAAAAACCCTTATTTTCCCTTATTCATACTTCCTGTCAATGTATGGAGTTCTGTCTTGGACTTTGTTTGGACACGTGTGCACCGCACTGAGTAATGCAGTCAAACGAGTTGAGATGATCATGATTAGCAAGATTTCTCCAAAGTCAACAACATGCTGAAGGCTCTTAGCTGTTCATGCTTTCCCTCTGTGATAACATCAAGCCCTCAGTGCTTTACCAGAGTCTCAGAGCTGGAATACTTAATTACACCAGTGCAACATAAAAGCGCTGGGCAACCTTGTAGGAGGGATGCAAATGATTGACGGATGCAGTCACAACTTTAGGGAATTATCTGCAAAATCAGAGTGAGGGCAATCATTTAAAGGCATCGTTTTGTAGACCAAGATCAGATCAAATGCCTTCACAGCATCTCTAAACTTCTGAAGCAGCAAAAATCAGACATGAAGAATCCTCCGAGACTCCTCCTGAGCTCAGAGGAATGTGCTCGCCAAGCGTGGATTACCCCTGCCTGACTGTCTGTCTCCCTAAATGTTTTCTTATACTGCGAGCAGGGCCTGACCTCAATTGTTTCCAAGCCACAGACGCATTCCTGTTCAGACGAAATGAAACATTGCGGACGAGCAGATGTGCTTTAAAAATGGTTGCAGCACCCGACCACCCGCCTGCCTCTCTGCCTGTCTGCCTGTCTATCTGTCTGTCTGTCTGTCTGTCTGTCGAGAGGGTTTACTCACCAGCACGGCTCATGGAAAATAAGGATGGAGCTAGACACAAACACACAAGGGGCACTCATAAACACATGGATGAGCACACATGTACAAACACTCTGGAAAAGATATGCAGAGACATGCACACACACTCACACAGTTTTGAATCTTTTATATCTAAAACATAAAAGAGAGATGACTCTACACTGTTGCTGGACCTGAACGACCACAGATATGAAGAGGAAGGATAAGTTGATATGGAGCAAGAGAGAAAGAGAAAGAAAAAAAAACATTCATCCAGACAAACCTTGTTTTGAAATTGAGCGTATCGAGCCACACATTCTCATTCCAACAGGTAATAGTCCTGAGTGTGTATTTAAGCTTTTCCAGTGATGGCTGTCTAGCTTGTGTCACATTCTGACACATAATTGTGTCAGGCGGGGTAAACAAAGCCTGTTTTTCACTTCACAGACTCACGCATCTGCCAAAGTATGTGTAAAGATCTCTGAGGACATTTGCAGAGAAGGGTGTTAAGGTCAGGGTGTGTTTTTAACTTTAACTAATTAACTTATGACGTGTCATCTGATCATATCTGAAGGCAAAAGTGTTTATATGTGGCAGCGAGAAAAGCCTGCCATCATAGAGAGGGGAAAGCGCGATAAAGGCGCTCGGCTCAAAGGCAATCCGTGGGTTTGATCTCAGTTGTACACATACCTGCAGGAAGTGAAGTGGCAAAAATAGTTGCGAGAGGAATGGAAGAGAGCTTGATAGGGGACGATGCAAGAAATACTTTATTTGAAGAGTACTGATGACTTGGTCTGGGTAACTCTAGGGTGCAGAGGGTGGAAGAAGAGCTGATGCACACACTTTCCAAAACTCAACGTGCCCCTTACTTGGTCCAACTACATCTGTGGCAGTTTAATATGATAAAATTCCTTCCATTTGCAGCCTTGACATGCTCAGTGATTCAAAAAAAAAAAAAAAAAAAAAGGTGCCCCCATACCATATGGAAGTCACACGTTTCATACATTGTTGTGTCTTTCACACCCTGGCTGGCCTGGGCTAAAGTAATTGGGCAGCAGGGACTCACATTTACTACTGTACCGTAATACTAGAAGGTTCTGCTGACTCATGGAGACTGTGCAAAGGCTACAGGGTATTTTACACCGGCTGTCAACACATCGTTTTCAGAGAGGCGGGCAAACAGTAGCCCTTTACAGAGGCAGACAAATGGCCGCTTCACAAACAATAGAGACAAAAGTACGGTAAACAGGAGCACTCGAGCCAAGGGTCTGCCACCTCCACTGCGCCCACCCCTGGGTGCATGTGCGTGTTAGTGTGTTTGAATGCACATGTTGCTGGGCAGCTGTTACAGTCCCCACATGTCCCCTTGTGATAAATTTAGCGATTCTGCAGACGTGATGTGTTCATGTGTTTGTTGCATCACTAGATTTAGATTCACCCCTTTACTCCCAGACAGACAGACAGCGATAAAAGGAAAAAAGTTTGGATCTAGCAATTCTCTCCGCCATGTTCTTTCAGTTGTCAGAGGAGCATTGCCATAGCATTCTCGTTCTGGCACTCTGGTATGCTGGTAATCAAGTAATTAAAAGTTTCTGCGCTCATTGTAATTCACTCTAAGTAAAGAGTGTCACCAAATGGCTTAAAGAACTTAAAGACAACAAGAGAGGTGTTTGGGAAAGAGTTTTACTGCATGAAGGTGAGCTTCTCCAGCAGCCTTTATCCATTTCCTTTCCAGCTGAGCCAACACCTCCAGCCACTGGACGAGGTCCTGCATGTTTCTCTCGCTATTATCCGATGATTTACAGCCAAGAAAGTGGGGAGGCGAAGTTTGTTGAGATTCCCTGCCCCACTCAACCTCAGATACAATCCTGACCCCCTTTCCAACCTCGTAAACCTCTCGCTCCGTCGAAGGTTTCACCGTGACAAGGAAAGAAATATGAAACAAGAGGGAATGCTCACAAAGTGTGTTTTGACTGCTTTGATCTAAAAACTTGTGAGATGCGTGCGCCTGTGAAAGTATGTCAGCAGGAAGGCTGTGTGTAGTAAACAAGGACAAGACCATATTATCTTGTAAAATGTTGGCATGCATGAGGATGACTTAAAAATTAAATCTAATTTGGGTTCTTATTAAAGAAGTGAAACATTTGTGGGGGTTTTAAAGGCATGAATATGAGACATATAAACAACAGCTTTTATAAAGGGAAAACACAGGTTTATATTTGCAAGGCAAGATACTCAAACGGCCCTTATACAAAGACAAATTAGATTTTATGCCAGGTCTAACTGGAAAACAGGCAGTTTGAAAGCAGTAACTGCAAAAACAGCCCACAAGTCTTCGCACCTTGGTGAACTCACACAGAGCGGGTTCATCCATTTAGAAACCACAAAAATGCTCCGGCTCTAATGACATCACTGAGCAGCCAGCGAGGGTGTCTGGGTAAAGCCTTGTCTCCAGGCAAAACAGTCAGTGCATGCAGTAAGCCATTGATGGCTAGCAAATAAAAGCCTTTTATTGGTTATAAATTGTGTCAGACCATTAAACTTTATGTTTTTCCTGAGTGACATTACTCGAAGTTAAGCCAACAGGAGACACAGAGAAAAGACATCTGATAGTCCCATTTTTCTGGATTTCCAGCTTATTAACATTCAGTGAAACACAAAGCATGAGACTTCAGCTGGAATACGGCGTGTTCGGGTTCTTTGCATCAAAAACACGCAGCCTGGCAAAATGTCAAAATTCGTTATTGAGCTATTTTGGTTTTTTGGGGTTTTTTTTATTTTTTTTCAGATGCTGTATTCACAAAAACAGGTTCATACCAGCCCCAGAGAGCTCTGCAGGACTCTGACTGTTTTTAGAGTTCCCACGTGCTGTTCGTGGGGGAAGATAAATGTAGAGCAGGCTAAGGGGAGGAATGCATTCAAAGCAGCCTTAATTGAGCTGGATGGCCTGCAGACACAGAAGCAGAGAGTCTCAACAAGGCTCAAGCTGGTGAGATCCTGAGATGTGCCTCACACGTACACATCATTAAACTGACTGCTTTGGCTCACGGCTCCACGGTGCCGATGAACACTGCAAAGACAGTGGGAATTACATGGGAAAGTTGTCTGGAAGGAGCTGCCCCCTCCTCCAAAATGAAAGTCCCTCTGGCTGTCAATGAAGGGGAAGTGCTCCCATGCTGAGGCTCACTGGGCCGGCCATTGAACAGGGGAACATTCCTCAGTAATTCAGTTTGACCTGAACCTCATATGCTAGCTGAGGGTCAACGAATACAGAGCGCCACATACGGGGAGACGAAAGGGGAGGAGGAAAAGTTGGGAAAATCGGATGTAGAGGAGTGAGAGGCAAAGTGACGGACAAAACTTGGAGGAGTGGAAGGAATTACAAAAGCACACGTCAGTACGATCTGCTGGAGCGGTCTTCATTTTGTTGACTGTATTATTCGTCAGATTCTTTCCTGGCTGGTGTTTTGGGTAACGATTATCGCTCTAATAATGCCAACTGGCACAGCATTTGGCATCCAAAATGTCCCAGTGCACACTTTCTGTTGTAATTGATGAACTTTTCACATCCATCTCTGTAGAAAGAATTTGCTTTGCTATCACACAGCTTACAACTGCATCTAGGCCATGTTAGATTTCAGCCACCTTCTGCCAGTCCACTCAAACATAGAATAAACGTGCCTTTTATCTCGTGACTTTTAGGTCAAAACTGCTTAAATGTAGGACATATTATGTCGTAATGGAACTTGTTGGTCAAACAAGAACATGGCAGCAGGGAGAAAAATAATAATGTGGAGAAATGGCTGTGCTGTGGCATGGTTAGGATGGAGAGAATTACAGTTTTAATTCTATAAAATCAAATCCCTCCACTTGGCAATCCTCTTATCAAGTAATCCCCAGGTAGGTTTCAGAGGGCAGCGGGCTCAAACTGCCCAGTGCAGCAACACATCTGCCCTAGTGGTGGGATGATATCACCGGCTGCTGCTCTGCTCTAAATAAAGACTTTAAATGGACACTGTCCAAATACATACTGGAACAAATGGCTGCAGCCTCTGGTAAGTAATGGGGATTGCTATTGTACATACAATCCAAAAACATGGAAATTGAAATAAATATTTGATAGATGTCTGCACTGGTTGGACTGGGTTCACTGGCTGGTGTCAGCACGACTGAAGTCTGTATAAGAAATTACCAATTCAAGCTTAAAATGCATGCAAATTGTGCATTTAGTGCATGATGTGATGCATGTAGTGCAGTCATGGAAGAGAGGAATTTCCCACAGGCCGTAGATCTCACTGACCAAAACACAAGTTCTCGAGGAGGATAAGTACCATGGTTGTAGCTGATTAAACCAGGTGTAAAAGGCCAAGATCTTGAAAGTAGGTAAAGTATTAACTTTGTTTTGGAGCCACATAGTTTGGGACACTGAAAATCAACAGTGCTAATCAGCATCCACAACATGGAAGATCCTGTTTTTTTGCACTCATACAGGGAAACACCCATTCCCAGGGCAAAAAAAAACTGAACAAACAAAAAATAAAAACTCATCTCAAAAAAGACAGAGAATGGCATTTCTGTCTGGCACTTTGACAACAGCACCAAGAGAATGATGCTACCTCCCATACTCTCCCATGCTCCAGTTTTCATGTTCCCGTGCGGTTCTGTTTTTAGAGATAACAAATCCAGCTAAAAATATAAAGCCAGTATCCAGAATCCTACAACCGGCATCCTTGGTGGGTTAGTTGTAAGCATTCTAGCCTCTTTCTGTGTACTGTAAATGTGAGGAAAGACCCCTGACCTGTCGTGACTTTGACATATGGACACTAGCACAGCAGCACTTCACGCCACATTAATAAGAAGCTGCAGAGAAGCCGGACCATAACAGAGAAACCATATTCCCATAATCCATATTCTCCACCACTTAGCTCCATCCACACCCAGTTCAACACCAGTCATTTCAGAGTGGGATTAGTGGGCCGGACAGAAAATCTTAATCTCTCTGAGAGAGAGAGAGAGTATAAGGAAAGAAAGGGAGTAGAAGGAGGGGAAACACGCATTCCTGCACATACAAATCCCCTGCAATGCTGGATTGTTTTACTTCTGCTTAAACGACGGGTATCCATTTCCTTCTCTTATCAATAAGAATCAAAGTGGTTTGCGCAGCACCCCGGCCCCATGCTGTTGCCACTAGCAACAGGACACGCGATTCCCCCTGCAACTGGCTAATCTGGCTCAGTGCAAATCAGAGATCATCCCATGCACATGTGTACACCGCTACGATATGAAATATGTTCCTTCCTCTGGGGATTATTAGGAAAATTGCAGCTCAGGACAATGTAAAGACGGCTGAAGGAGGTGCAGCTGAGGGGAAAGAAATCATTAAGCCTCTCTGAATTAGGCACAAGCAAAAGCTGAAAGTGTCCCTGTATTCTTCTGACAGCAGAGACATAATCCCAAACAAGGACAATCAATCAATAAGACAGTAAAATCGTGCAGTTGCACGGGAAATAATTCAATTTTCTCATGTCTTGTGTGCTGATGAGTCTTTGCCTCTTACCCTGGTGGAGATGCAGCATCCTGGTGCATTCAGAGGACACACATGGTAATCCACCAGCACGCTTCCCTCCTGCTCTGCAGCTGCTACCCACTGATCCCGCAGATGATAAAGTTTACATCCACAATGCAGCACTGCCGGCTCTACACTGCTCCCTGCCTGCCTCTCTACTTGACTGAGACCGAACTGCCTCTCCTCCCCTCCCCTTCTCTCTCCTCTCTTCTATGCTCCCTCAAGCACTCAAAATCCTTGCTTCCCTTTCTCTTACTCCTCGTTGCTTCTGTCCTCTACCCTCCCCGTTTCTCCCAATCTGGCAACATGCATTGACTCTCCCGATGCTGCTCCTCTCTGCTCTTCTCTTCCCTCACGCTACATACGCTCTCCCTCTGTGCTATGCTTTCTCTCACTAACACACACGCTCGGAGGCTCTTCTTCACACACACAGCGTTGCGTGCCTCCCCCCCACCCGCCCACCCCGCCTCCTGGCTTTATATTTCCTCAGAATATTTCTCTCCTCAGTCTGTCTCTGCTTCTATCTCTTTCTCTCTCCCTCTCGCTCTCTGACTGCGTCCCTCCTCCTCGGGCTTGCGGGACGTTTAACATGTGTTCAGGGAGACGGCTGCTCTGCTGCTTCTCTGAAGGTGGCTCTTTCCTCAGGGGAGGAGAAGCGAGGTTGGGGTGGGGGTTTGTACGGAGGAGGAGGAGGAGTGTTTGGGGGGTGACAACAGCATCGAGGGGGGTTTAACTCCAACAAGGGGACGTGAACAGGCAAGCAGCAGCCGGCTTGTGATGTTCCACTAACTGGACTCTTTTGGTACAGGGAAAAAAGGGCAGAGAAAGACAGATAAGGACAAAAAAAAGAGGACAGAAAGAGAGCAAAAAAAAAAAAAACAGACTGAGAAATGAGCCACATCTAAAGGCAGAAGTTCTGACTGTCCAAACTCTAAGGCAGGGTAAAAAGACATGATGAATCGTACAAATAGGGATGACAGCGCACACTTTTGGGCAGTCTCTCCTTGAAAGTCTTCATGATCCTGCATTTGAGTGCAGACACAAAAAGAGATGGAAGTCGTTAGGTGAAGAATGATGGAAAGAAAGCTTCAGAGAAGACTTGAGGCTCTTCAAACCTGAGACAAACGCTGCATGCAGTGGGCATGATTTACGGGTTTGGAAAGTTACAAAAATTGCTGGATGCAAACTTCTCTATTCCCTATTTTGCACCGATGGGGGAAGAAGGCGTTTCAGATGCTGGCTAAATCTTAAAATTGCATCTCTGTCTCTCCGTTATGGTCCATCCATGCTAAGCCCTTCATGCCACCCAAAACAGTCTCTACATATGAAAACACTGGCTGTCCGTTTTAGTGAGGACAGGGAAAGCAGTGCATTTGGAAAACAACACAGAGAAAGAAAGAAAGAGAAGCCGCTGACAAAAAGCAGATAGGGACAACCGAGGAAGAGATCAAGAGAGCGAAGGACAGAAAGTGAAAGCCAAAGAAAGACATGGCTAAGAAAGAAAGAGAGAGAGAGAGAAGTGCTTGGGTCTGCCTGGGCCGAGTGACGGACCAGGCTCCAGCCCATCTGCTGCAATCACAATCAGTCTCAGCTGAATGGCTGTGACAAACTGCAGCCTGGAGCCCACAGCCTCAACCAGGCAGGACGCCTGCAAGGGCTGAGGGAGATGAGAAGGGGGGCGATGAAGAGGCAGAGGAGGAGGGGGGGGACACCCTCTATTGTCTGTTCCCCAATAGGACCAGTGCGAGAGGGGGCGGGCACTGGAGGGGTGAAAGGGGGAATTAAAAGGGTCCCAGTGACAGGAGAGCTCAGTTAAAGAGGGTAAAGAAAGGACGGGGCTGACTTAGAGCCGAAGCCATCACTGCCACTTTGCCCCACATTCACTGTCACTAATGTCCTAAATGACACTAACCATGTGAGGAAATTAGTTTGCAGGAGAATGGAACAGGGGGGCTGGAGAAGAAGGAAGGTGGAGTGATATACATGCTGGGATGAGTTGTCCCTCGCAGGGTGGATTATTTCATGCTGGGAAAATCGGGCATCACCTCGACAGAGATCATAAAAAAAATCGACACATCCTGTCACATTCTCATTATCGTAAAGATGGCTGCCACATTCCCATTTATCATCATAAAACTCGGAAAGATTCATGATGCATGATTATTGCGTATATGACCGAAATGTCATGCAGAGGGGTAATTGTATTTATCATAAGCGCAGCTGTCTCGCAGGGAAATCTGAATACAGAGCGAGCGTGATTTGATTTTAAGAGCAGGTGGTCACCAATTAGACACCATTGTCCCGTTTGGGTGAAAAAGACAAATGGACGGCTGAGTCAGCACTAACACATACATATGCCCTGTAATCAAGAAATATTGAAGGCAGTGTTCCATTCTAATTTGATCAACAGCGTGCAGCGATTCATTGAGCGATGGCTCCAGTCCGCAGGCCGACAATAGCAGAGCTCGGTGGCGGTGGCGTTTGGTGTCAGAAATAGTTGTACGCTTTTTTCCCAGAATCCCCCCTCCGCCCTCCCCCCCCATTCCCATCATGAAGAAACAGGCAATGTTTGTTTAGTTTTGTTTTCTTCCATTTTAACTAATTAATGAGTGTCTTGAGCGTTTGTATGGAGCCGCAAGTGTGTGTCTGTGCTTTTTTACTGTGTGTCTGTATGTGCATGAGTTTGCAAACATAACTGTGTGTGTAACGAATGGGTCTGAGGATGCATGTGACAAGAAGGTATGTGCATTTGCATATTTGTGTATGTCATGCATTTATTATACTGTATATGTGATGGTGTGTCTGCATTTGTAATACTCAAGCGTGTTTGAGTGTGAGTGTGTGTTAGTGTGTGTCCACTCTGTGTGCTGAGTGATCTGCTGAGCTCATTAAGGCACTGCTTATTGCTCTGCCAGGGGTGTCAGTGACAGATTCCACTGTTTGGAAACACTCGGCCGCCCACACAGCCAGCCTGGCTCCACCACTGTCGCACACACACGCACACACACACTCACTCAGGCTAGGTTAGCATTCCACAGAGAGGAGGGGGTGCAGGGAAGGAGACAGGATGGTGCTGGGACAGTGGCTGGAGGGACGGCGGGTCGATATGGATTTGTAATGGGGTGCAGGGTGGTCTGAGGGAACGAGATGCTGGTGGTTGTGGTTGTGCGTGTGTGAAGTGTATGTTTGTGCTCACACAAAGGAAACCCGTGAGTGTAAGCACCTTTGAACTGCAGTGTAGAGTGGCCTAAGGCCTAAAGTGGTTAAAGGGATACTAGTGGTTGTGGCAGTATGTGTGTATGTGGTGGAAGAAGCATTTAGATTCTTTACTGAAGTGAAAGCAGCGATTCAACAATGTAAAAATATTCTATTACAAGTACGAATCCTGTCGCTTTTATGTACATGATATAAGTTAATGTTATTTTTGAGCGAGTTCAAGACAAGAAGTAAAATTTGTAGTTCAAGTTAAACTCAGATTTTTCCTTTATCAGAGCAAAAATATGGTCAACAAAGTGTATTTAGGTTGTAAGTAAAGCTGTGTTTTGTGTTTTGGGGGATGATGCAGAAGACTGACAAAAAGTCTGGCAGACTTCAGCCATATCATACATTTAACGAAGGGAAACTTCAAATATTTCCACTTAAAATGCAATGAAATGTACTTTGGTTGCACAAAATGGAAATACCATAGGTCCCACAAAGGTTTCCCTTTCAGCAAAAGTAAATGTATTTTGTTACTCTATGTACAAACATCCTGCCAGTGGAATGTCCAGGGCTCCAGCCATCAAGCCACACTTTCCCTCCATGACATTAATCCCCTGCAGCTTGATCACAGATGAGTGACCAGCGGCGGCCGGGGGAGGCCAGCATGCGTCACTTGAGCTCATTACCCGACCAGTCGATTCCGCCGTCTAGGTGTGTGTTCCGAGTCAGACATTAATCACACAGGAGAAGAAGAAGAAACACTTTGTTTCCTTCCCGTCTCTCCAGCGCCCTAAAGACAATTAGCATGTACGCAGTGATTGAGCTTAGACATGCTTCTGAGAACAGCTATTTAATGTCTGATACAACTGAGGAAAAGTAAGGGGTGTAAAATCATTTGGAAACACATCAGAGGTGCTACGTGTGGTTCCAAGCCATCCAGGAGATATTTAGCTGTCAACACGGCTAGACTCTTTTTGGGAAGGGGGGGGTTCTGCATCAAGACGAGCTGAGGAAATGCCAAGCTGTAGACAGGCAGCATGTTTGTTTACCCAACACAAGCCTGCTCAGGATCTACGCCGCTCAAAACGGCAAACGCCCAGACAGATGCAAATCACATGATGGGTCACGCAAGAGCCCCTCCAGAGACTGTGTGTATGTGTGAGTCTGTGTGTGTGTGTGTGTGTTAGTGAGTGTCTATGTCTAATCATGTGTTATTTAACTTCTGTGTGGCAGAATGAAGTGTGTAATACAATGAAAGTGATAATGCACCTCCGTCATGTTTCATTAAGCAGGGGGATGGGGGCGGAACGATAGGCAGGGTGGTGGTCCAGCCAGACATCATCAGCAGGCGAGACTTTCCTCTCGTGGAAGTCAGGAAATGCTCAAAGTCATCAAGACTGGAATGAGCAGGATTAACACTGATGGAGTTAATCTTTGATTAATCTCAAGTAAATCTTTAAAAAATAACTCTAACATTCCTCGTGTGATTACAGGAAACAAATAAGACTATTATGTGGTAATCTCACTCATATCCTATCTCATACCAAAGCTACAGTCAGTGGTAGTGCTTCTAAATATTAACACCACATTTTAACAGCCAGAATATGCTGCTGCACCAATGCCGATTTCAGTATGGCAGCACAGGCTGTCAAATTCAGTGCAGAGATCAACAGAGGCTGACATTTGTTTACGATGCTTATAGTATGTGATCTAAAAAAAACAAAAAAACACCTGGTAGTAGTTTATTTACATTGTGTCTTCAACAGACTCACAGGACACACCTTCTGAAGATTGAAGTGTTGTGAATATCACAAATTTTCGCTCCTTCCTGTGTCCTCAGGGAGATAAGAGGATGTTTTCCAAAGAGCCCTGAGCTGGAGGTAAATAGCGTGGATGCAACCACTGTGACTTCCACTAGCCCAAACCACATGGGATCTATCAACAATCCAAACCACACAGGATCTATTGCTTTTCTTATCTTAAAGCAAGGATGTTTTCCAGCGGGTTCTGCAGCACCCATATTAGTCAAAATAACTGCACGCTCTCATGAGCACAAAAGAACAGTCTCCCAATGCTTATCTTGATTAAAAAAATAAATAAATAAATCTTTTCATTACACAATGAAGGAACTCAACTGAAGTTAATAGACCTGAATGTTGTGTGAACCTTCATTTAATCAAAAGTACAGCTGACAATACCAGAGCGACTGAAAATCAGATTAAAAAATGGAATATCCTGAACCAATGCATAATTAAAGCGATTTTCTTGCAGCCCAAGAATTTCAAATTAGAGTCTGAGAACTGACTTAGACGAACACCAGTGGTAATTAGCTATTATGCAAGACCCCACTGAAAAAGACTCTTAAACACTGCTAATTGCTTCTAGGAATGCAGATAATACCCTTTTCAATCCAAATGCCAAGAATACGTGTCATAAGTCCTGTAAAACACTGTATATCCGTGTTGTTAAACCACTACACTCCAGCTGGCAACAACAAAAATTGTTTATTGCAACAGTACTGTATATCTGCAGGGAAAGGACAGATCCATTATGCTAAGTGTAGATGTTTTTCCAGAATAAGTGCAGGGGACAGCTGCTTATCCTCATACTTAACCTTGAATACATCAGAAGAAGAAACTTAAAGGCTTACAGTGAATGATATGTGGAGAGGGAGGCAGTGCAGGTGGTGCAGGCATAGCATATCACTACTTAAGCACTCTTACCCGGTGTGCATGGGAATGCAGCTCCGCGACCAGCTAGGGAACGACCTTCATGGGAGCATCAATAAAAGGCTTCATTAACCCATTCGATTAACCTCTTCCTCTCATAAGCTCCATAAAACTGATGCATGTATTTTAGCCAGGCCTGGAGTTTGCACATGAATCAGGGCCGGAGCGTTTGGCATTTACAGGACCGAGGAGACGGGCGCGTCCCTGGTCGGACAAACTCAGTGAATCCTCGCTGAGACAAACAAGAAAGTGTCACCTCCTTAACTAATTATTTCAGGGAGTCCATCACCATGTTCGCAGTTAAATCCTCTCTGATAACTATGGTAAAGATCAACACCACACATGGCTGTGCAGCTTGCTAACAATCAAACAAGCTCTGATAAATGTGAACAGCTTTTTTTGGTAATTACAGATAGCACACATGAAAGGGGGAGCCCTTTTGGCATGATTACCTCCTATTTTAGCCTCAGATTCCTCATGGTTTGTGCCCCACAAGCTTTAATCAAGCTTTTCTTATTGTGTGAAAAACACAAAGAAAAAAAATGAGGAAAAATACACACTGATTATAAATGGTCCAAATACCAAATTCCACCAGTGTCTGAAGGTTCCAGTGAAGTTTTCAGGGACTGATTTATTTACCCACTGACGGCTCCTTTGAGATATTTTGGAGTCTGGACTCCTGGGCCGTAAAGTGACCTCTAATGGATGGATTAGGCCAAGTCATTCACTTCAGAGGACATAGAAATATACTTTGGGAGCGTATTAGATCTCTTTAGAGCTTAGCATGATCAAATTATTGCATTAGACCGGTCAACTTATCCAATTAAAGTTGTAAAATGCATGGCTCTCACCCAACCGAGACGCAGATCCTTGGGGCGTTTGCGGGAGGCTGAACCCTAACCACCTCCTCATCGACAGAACAGGCCTCGCCACATACTTCAGCTGAGGATTACAGCCTTTCATCTTGCTCAGACCGCCGGCAGCACACAGGCGTCTTTGAGGCCAGATATGCCTTGTAGTAACATCAGCAAGGTCCAGATTTATAAAGCTGTTTCCCAGCTTCGTGCTCTTGTGGTCTTTTTTCTCTCGAGTGTATATACTCATATATTTTTTCTCTCTCACTTAACCTTCCCGTCCTCATAGGAGAGCAAGGACATTTTCTTCCATTAGTGTCCCCTAAATGACAAATTTAGGGAACTCTCAGAGTGTTTTTGAGCCACTCTTTGACTTGAATTGAAACAAATGAAAAGTGATTAGCCGCTTAAAAACTCTGCACTCTTAATAGCTGAAACAATTAGGAGAATTTTGAATAAGCTAATCCAAATAATACTCAGGGATTTATACTGATTAAGGACAGACATTCAAAAATAAAACTACAACTTGAAAACCCAACAAATTCAGTCAGTCCTTGATTTGCTTTCAAATCCACAATCCAAAACCTCAAACCTCCCCTCGTCTGATCAGGCAAGGACAAATGGGCAGAAATGTTGAGCAGTTACTGGACAAAACTGGTCAATTTTCAATTCTACCCACAGGCAAATTCACTTACACAAAGAAAGTCCTATTATCTATAATCCCCCAGCTAAGCGCACATCTGATCTGACCTCCACTTTCTATCTCTGCCGTCTTCCGAGCACCATTGCTCTATGAACATGACAAATAGCTTATTGATCAGCAGATGTCGTCTCTAATGTCCTTTTGGCTTGGGCTGCAGCTGCAGCCGCCTGCTCCACGCAACCTGTCCTAAGCCTCGTGGATCTCCAGCTGAGGCCCCTGCCTCCCCCACTTGCACACCTCCCCACCTCCCATTCGCTCGCACTAAGCGGGTCCCCCTGTCTGCCGGCCACCCTCCTCATCCCTCCTCGTCCCTCCCTGTCCTCCAAGGTGTGGAAAGGGTCACAGGCAAACACCATCTGCTGTGCCAGAAAAAAAGTGGCAGGTGAGGCCAGCTTCGGGCAATGTGACCCAACACTTTCCAGCGATGCCACACTCGACCCACTAAAAACAAGGTCAATAGAAGATTCAGGGGGAAAGCAAATACCAGCTCAGCACACTGACAAATCAAGAGTGGGAAAATGGAAGGAAGCGGTGATAGAGAGAAAAAAAAATCTAATCTACATTGTTTTAATCCACGGGGAAGATTACACAGTCACGGTGCCTTGACACAGCAGCTTGTCAGAAAGAGGTCATGCAAACTCAGTCCCCGCCCGTCATGCTTTTTAGCGCTGCAGAGCATCCATATGTCCTTCCTGCACGTCTGTCACTCAGCAGAAGACTTTAATAAAAACTCACTCAACATTTTCCTCCATGCATCCAACATGCAGCTGGTGTGTCACCAGCATTTCAAGGCCACCGCTAATGAAACTGTAAAGCTTAAAAATGGATTTAATGACTACACAGCAAACAAATGATGAATAACTGGAAACCCCCCCCGATCAGCGTCCTACTGTATGTTGTGTCTGATGTTGCCAAATTTGGATTTGCTCCATCTGATGTTGACACTGTGCCGTGGAGCTTTTGTTTCCGTCTGTCAAGGATGTGGTCACACTGAATAGAGGGCGCAGGAAAACCCAGCCAGCGTCCCACTGGGTTTTTGTGCTCAATCGAGCAATGATGCTGCGACGCAGTGCGAGAGTGTGGGGCTCTAGGATGTTGATAAAACAGATGCTTCTGACATACAATTAAAAATAATCATTAGTTGGATTCATGTAATCAAAAATCTGTAGCTTTTAATGAGCAAACACTCACCTAACTTTTTCACTGATGATTCCAGCTTAGCAACAAAAATTGGAGAAAATGCATCAGGCTGCGAGTAAAAGCTTCTTTAACCACTTTTTTTTTTAGTAGTCCACATATCTGCTTTTGACCCTCATACTCAGTGTGTTCCAAGCAACCATGGTTTCTTCACAACATCTTCATGGCTCCAAAGTACCATAGAAAGTAGCGTATTTAGCAATTTATTGAAAAAAAAAACACAACAAAGATGGAATAGTATTGCATTTTCGTTTGACAGGGATATGTGATAGACCTTACTAACTCAGAAAAGTAGTGTGGCTTAAAAAGAAGTCATAATTGTCCAATCTGTGTACTTCACCAGTGTGAAACTACCCTATAATATGGTACAATGAGAGACATGAATGCAGTGGGTCACTGGGTCATGACGCAGGGATGCAGAGAACTAGAGGAATGTAAGGGCTTCTCTTTCTCCTCTTGACGGATTGATGGGCCCCATATTCTGAGGGGTGGAGGGAGACATCCACAGCGTCGTGAGATTCTGCCTAATAAGGGGAAGGAGGCGTTTTTTTGACTTGCGGTCTAATGTCTTATCTCAACAAAAGCTTTTGTGAAGTCGTTAATCACTGTCGCCACTCTGAATTGAACAACACTGGAAAAGAAATGAGAACGAATCCTTCCTGGTGGTATGTTGTTTCAAAAAAACGAGCTTCAAAGACGTGATATTCACAGCACGCAGCATAAATATGCAGTGCTATGTTTACAGCGTCGAGATGGTTGCATCTCAACTACGCAGAACTTCTTACTCTCATCACTCTGTGTAAGACAGAAGTGAGGGAGTTCACACCACAGAGCTTCTCCCTGTAGTAGCCATTTTTATCTAAATCATCAAATCCCACTTAGGCGACTTGGAATAACTTAATTTGTGTTCCATTTAATTCAATCCAGGTTTATATGACCTTAAATCAACTCTTTTTCAAACTGATCATCACTGTCTTTATTTGGTTCCTCCACTAGCAGTCTTCTCTCTCAACTCTTAACTTGTTGCCCTTCTGCTGACAGACGGTGTGTGCTGAAAGAATGGAAAACTAATTTAAAGGGCAAAGTTAATGTAAAGGGGTTTTACAAATCCATTTCATAAATATTCAGAGACCAGAGGAAAAAGGAAAGAGAAAGTGTTCTGGCATTGTTTTACAAATAAAAAACACATATTAAACTTCCATGTGTAACATTAACAGAGCCCAACATTCACTAAATGTAAAATCAACTGCAGTGCTGATCGTGGTTAAGACAGCCAGTCCAGCCGCTTGGAGTCTGGACAAGTTCAAGGCTCTTAAACCACCTGGTCCTCTGTCCCAAACATGGGTCAGTCCCCACATTTTGGTCATTCTAAGTGGCTATTAGGTCACTCAGGGTGTCACCGAAGATGACTTCCCTGTCTTATAAAGAGGGGTGGGGAGGACTTAGACGGGAGGGTCATTCCTTTACACATCACTTCCTTTATTAAGGGGCTGCCCTGGCCTAGTAAAGGGGATGGTCAGTGGTCATCCATCCCCCCAGCCACCCACCCTGAGACCCCTATCCCCCTGTGTCCAACCCCCAGCTCCTCTCTGCTCACTCAGGGGGAAAATTACTTTGAGCTGGGGTAATACAGCTCCATTGAGATGGAGAGAGGGCTGTACAAAAGAGGGTGAAGTTTAAAAAATTGTCTCTCTTTTCTATGGGGGCGGTGCATCACTGGAAGGGCTAGGATGATAGGAGCATGGAGGGGACAAGGTCATTAGATTGGCATCTCCATAAGCTCTTCATTCCCATTGTCTGGGCAAATCCGCTCCAAAGGACCTCCATGAGAAATGCCCCCAGTCAACCCCACACTGAGCCCTGAGTCTCCCCTTTGTCTGCCACTTTTTAGTGTGCTTCCAACACAAAAAGCATTTCTCAAGAACCGCGTACAAAGCTTGTCTCGGGCTCAAAACCAAACAACATTGTTCTGCTGCCTCTGGTTGGGAATGGATTGCAGGCAGCTGCTGATATCCTAAGGCAATAAAACATCTGCCCAGAAGTCTTGAGAACCTCTTACCTTCGGACATTTCGGCGCTCCTCCTCAAGCTGCTTGAGAAGCTCATCGATGCATTTGTTGGCGTCCATGTATTCCTGCAGAGAAGAGAGGAGAAAAGCCAAAAGCCAACAATGAAGTCAATGTGCAAACACCCGCTCTGAATGTAAGTTAATTGGAGATGGAGGCTTATTCCAACTAAGGTCTTCATCCTAATTATTATCAACCAAGCTAAATAATAACAGTGAACATTTATTGATCAGTTGTGTGCATAAGATGCTGATGGAAGTCTCGACTGGACTGTGTGTTTAGTGCGAAGAACAGCAAACCACAACACAAGTGCTTTTCAAAAGGTGCAATTAATCAGTTTAGTCTCTTTTCCCCCCCTCTCTCTCTCTCTCTCTTCTCTCTGTGTGTAACTCCAGAAGCACCTCTGGGTAACTTCTAACGGCTGGCCCAGAAGCAAGCCCAGCTGTGTAATGTCAGCTGGGAATAGCCCACACTCACAAAACGTGCGCTACTGAGTTACAGCACGGATGAAATGAGCTAAGGCTAAGAGCAGAAATGGAAAAAACAGATGTCAGGATTTCTTGGCTTTGGCCTAATGATTTGCCTCTTAGTGGTCTGACTACATAAAGCGGGAGGGGGTGTGTGTTTGGGGGGGCAACTGTAAGAAATAGGCCACATAGGCACCATACTTCAACCATCTGGGTTTTCAGACATTCGAGGTCTACCTACGGTGCATAACGCACGGCCAGTTGTGACTCGATGCTGTCAGATCGGTGCGGTCTAGGTTCAAGACTAATTAATTAGATGTTAGCTTGACAGCTCATGACGCATCTCCTGGGTAAACGGCTATCTCAGTGGGACAGATGCTCTCCATTGATTTCTAGACACTCTGGTCATGTGCTCACTGAGTGTAATTAAATAATGGGGATTCCCATGAAGAGGTCACCGGGCCAGGAATCTCAGTCTGAGAGAAAAAAAGTACTAGTGTCTGTGAACCATTTATTTGTGCGCCCTCTGTTTAGACCATGAACCATAAAAGCTTCATTTTTTTGTGTGTATTTTATCCAGTGAATCCTTTTTTTTTTTTTTTTTTTTTTACAATGCATGCCCTTGAGCGTCTATTTTCTTTGCGGCTGTCGTAATTTCACTACTGTAATTAGTCACTGGCAAAAATAAAGCCCCTCTGTGAGACACAAACTGATGCTGTCCAAATAGAAACCACAGGAAATCGAAAAACAAACTCTGTGCCGTCGTTTCTGAACTTTTTTGAGAAGCCCTGTTGAGATTCAGTACGATGAAAATAAAGCACAAGCATGTCCATAAAAAGAAAAGCTTGGTCTATGAGGAAATGGGATTATTACAACAATACACAACGAGACACATTTCAGCGGAACCACACTGTGAATCTGAAACCCGTATACTGCAACCAAAAACAGAAACATAACAAACAACAGCCTCAAAAAATGGCCTCCTCTCTGACACAGTCTCCAGTCTATTGTGTATTCACAATCCTTTATTGATTTTTCAGACATATACAATTAAAAAGTTTCACACACACTGAACTTTTAATCATTTGTCTGGAGTACAGTTCAGACTGATTCTGACCTCCCTGTGACCCACCTTTGGGGCCTGACCAGACTTAGAGTACTTCTGCTATCACTGCATGGGCTTTTTTAACCTGTGGCCTTGAGAGCAAACTCGCAATAGGCCAGATGTTCACAAGTACAAGCTGCTGGTCTAAGTACAGCACATGCAGCTGTTTTGTCTCCTCACTCCTCCTGGGGTGCAGCTTTCCTGCTGCTGCTTCTGAAGCAATTATCGCACTTAATCTCACATCTGAGACTCCCACTCGAAGAAACCCATCACCAGCAGCTTTCCCCCCCGATGCCAGCAGAACATGGCAAAGGCCCAGACTTCCTGCCGAGTCGCCAGTCAAGGGCACTCTGGGTGACCATTAGGCAAGCAGGGCCGACGCCAAAGCACGACAACAGATCGATGCGTAACAGCATGGTGCCGCATTTTCCAATTTCTCTCACAATTTCTCTCACACTCTGCAGTTTTTCCACAAAAATGACCACAAAGAAACATCTTTCATCTCTTTATCCATCACTGTCGTCATTAATTTTGACTTAACCAGTGTGACAAATCTTCCATGTTTGGAAAGCAACCAATTACAGTGTCTAACAACAGTGGCCTGAAGCCATCTGCTAGTCTCAAAGTTTGACAGCACGCAGCCAGAATGCCGCTCACACCCAAGCTGAAAGCCCTCAGCTAAGCTTCCCATAGTTAAATTTACTGTTGGCCCCAACAGCAGTTAATCAATAGCGAAAACCATGGCTAATGATCACATTCATGTTTCTCTTTTGAATTCGTCCTAAGAGGGTGGGTGGATGTGGTGAATTTGGAAGCTGTGAAATATGCTTTGCAGAGGAAAAAAATATCAGAGATGTGGTGTTCAGCAGTAGCAGGAAGGTCTTGTGCATTATTAAATACAAAATGAAGTTGTCTGAACAATTCTGCAAAACAAAAAAAGAAAAATATTCAAGAAATGAGTGACTTTTTCTCTAGCATTCAGAAAACCTGTCTGAGGTGAAATGTCTGTCTGCCAAAGAGCCATTAGCAACATGATCCTGTAATGATTACGGCTGCCGCACAAAGGTGTACTTTTTTCATGAAAGCCCCATGTCAGGGGAAATATTTACAGGCCACATCAGACGTGAAGTAAAGCTGCCTAAGTCTGTGTTGTCATCACGTAGACCTCCGCTAATGACAGGGCACTGAAATAATCCTCAGCACACATGGAGGAATGCAGAGAATGCGGCATGCTTGTTGTCATGTGAAACGGGAGGGTATTTAAAGCGGAGATTTAAAGCATGACTCATGTATGTAACGCCGCGTGTTATATCTTCAGCCAGGCATTATTCCTGACGGTTTTACGGCGTGAGTGAAAGCTGCACGGTTCCCAGGAGGCCCAGGTACTCACGTGTGGACTGAAAAAAAATAAAATAAAATGAATTTACTGACCTTGCCAGAGGCATATTTCTCAGGACCAGTACTCTTTCGACTGCAATGCAGCCCAACAATTCCTTACAGAGGTTAAAATGTCCAAAGAGCTGTAAGCTCATAAGGAGAGTGTAATCACCTCCAACGTATACTAAATCATAAAGAGGTTTTAAACCAATGCGAATATTCGTGTGTGTTTTTTTTGGCAGCAAGACGACATGCACTTACAGAACAGACCCTCAGGAGACTTTGTGGTGAAGTAAGTTGAATTACTTGGGTTTTTAATCGACTGCTACATGTAAGGTGACATATTACTAATATTTAGTTTCTTGTGTTCTGTGTCTTTAAATTTCAGTTATGTGGGAGTAAATACACTTCTTGCTTCTGAAACTGAATTTGGAACATTCAAAATCCATTTTTAGGTGTTAGATTTAGGACGCAGCTACTCAATGTGCATATGTAGCTGCACATGAAACTCACAATAAAATTTAAAAGCAAATATTGGACACAATGTTGATTTTTATTGTTATAATTTGAACAGGGGCTAAGCTTGGGTTAAGCTGGTAGGTAATGTATTTGCTGATGTTCCTGCTCTTTGACCGCAGGTTCTCAGTAATGTTTATCCGGCCGTGTTTACTTATGTGTGTGAGGGCGTTTGGTGAGGAGGCACTCGGTAGATGGGAGCGCCCCCGCCTTGAGAGCGGCTTGAGTCCCCTCCAACTGCTCGTGTGCCTTTCTGAAATTTTAAAACATGAGCGCCGTCCCCCACTGCTTTGGCGATGAGGAGCGGAGAGGAGAAATAAAAAAAAAAAGAAAAAACAACACACTTATGGTTAAAACCACACAAACATGCAGTCAGACAGACTGACTGACTGACACACAAACCCAATGCAGTCTGTTTAAGATTAATGGCCCAGATTTTTCAGTAATAAAACATCAGATGTATTTTTCATCCATATGAGGCTCGCTAGCACGCTCTGCTCTTTCACACATTCTTGAAGATTAGGAGGGATGGAATCACATCCTAGACGAGCGTCTGGTTCTTATATAGACCTTTTTGGAGTTGACTGGAAAAAATAAATAAACCTAAAGCTAGATAAAACTCTGACCCAGCTGCTGCAGAGGTCAGCGTGCATTCCTTGAAGTCCTTGCCGCGATGAGTTCTCTCCACCACCTTGATGTGTCTGCAGATCAGAGGGACTCGGGCTGGCGTTACAGATAAGACACCTTGTAGAGGCCTGCAGCTCTGCAGTGCGCTCTGGGAATAAGACCCTGCCAAAGACAAGGTCACAACCTCTACCCTCTCCATCCCTGCACCCCAACCTGCCGCATCAACCTATCTCTGAGCTTCACACAGACTGATGACATGCCAGCGTGGCCTCTAGGACTGTAAAAGGAACTGCAAACCATGAGACGCAGGTTTGACGGAAAGCTGAGCTCCCATATGGGCTACTGCAAGCCAAAGGTTATGCCAATGGAATGCAGGATTTCTTTCTGGCTGTATTTTTATGGCACACTTGAGAATGAATCATGACAGTGACTTGTGAAATTGTGGGGAGATATACCACATCTGATATGACTGTTAGCCTTGGCCGAACGCCAAAGGTACAGCTGGGTTTGCTGCCAAATACTCCTGCCATCCGATACTGCAAAGTTTATGTGTACAACATTAGCAAAGATGTAAAGAGCAAATGTAATCAGTATCATTGAAAACCTATTCTGATGTGCCACATAATTCATAATGACTGTGATCCTATCGAAGTGAGCTAATGAACTAATCAGTATGACTGATGGCCTCTGTGTGCAGATTTCTAGAAATCTGCCGCTGCTTATATCAGGTCTCTGCCTATCAGCTGGCCTTGGTTACATTCATTAGTCTTATCAGCATGTTTTGAGGCTCTGTGCTGATGATCCTTCATTCAGAGATTGTTACTCACATCCCCAATGACCCGGTGTCATAATATCAGCCCAGCCATCGGGCTCTCATATCCTCAGACCCTGATAACTCCACTGATAGCCCTGCCTTTTATCAATAGAGAGCGCAGCTACTCGGGTTAATACGTGTTATTTTTCATGTGGGAAAAAACGCTACTGAGATCTGTGCCCTGTCAGCTTTATCTGTAAGAGACGATTCAGACGTGATCCTAGATGTTTTTATCAAGCTGCAGACACGTAGAGAAGGACGACTGTTTCCTGGATCACAACGATTTGATTAATTCAGAAGGGAAATTGCTGATTCTTGAGAAGACAGAATAAAGATATAGACGTCTAAAGGGCAAAGACAAGTTCATGACCCTTACTCTCTGTGGCTACACCGCTCTTCCCAGACATCACCTTTAAGTGTGTGGAGGTCGGTGCAGTGGAGGGGCATGAACTTCCACACAGGTATGATATGGTCGGCAGAAGTAATGCCGACCATATCAAAAATTGAATTAAAAAAAAAAAAAAAAAAAAAAAAAAAAATATATATATATATATATATATATATATATATATATATAGTGGAAAGAGAGCATCTTTAAAAAGTTAGCACCGAACGTAGCCCACAGTAGCAGCATCTCTCATCTCTCAGTTTATCTATCACTCCTTTTTAAACAAAAACAATCAAATCACGCTCTCACTACCTCGCAGTTAATGAACCTTCACTCAACAAATGATGCTGAAACTGAGCTGAGCACTGTACTGCCTAATTTCACCTAGAACCTCAACGACTGTAAAGTTGTGGAGCCTCACACAGTAGCCTCATTGAGCTGAGGACATTTGTGTAACAAATGCCTCCAGTGAGCAGGATATTCTTCATCTGCCTACCTGCCCCAAATGGAGGAGTGTCAGGGAATATGGATTACTTGAGATACAAAAGGGAGCCTGTTCATCATCCAGGGTGAGTTTCAGCAGTTTGGGTTATCTGATGTGCTTCCTCCAGCAGCACCTACGGTACAGCCCAGCCCAAACATCAACACCTCGCCACCGTCAGGAATCCAAATCCCCGAAGATTATCTTTCCAAACATTAAGATACGTCCAACACTCAAATAACCCTCCGTCTGTTTGGGCTCCTCCTCTGCTCTTTGGGTTTGACAGAGCGGGCCATTCATGCCTGTTGGGAACAGTGGCAAAGCTGTTCCCGGCGCAAATCTCACAGGGGAAGAGCTGAAAAAGTAGCCGGGGAATGAAATGCATCGGATCTGACATCGGCATTTGATCACTTCCACAGAGCTACCTGTGTGGACGAGCACGTGAAGGCATCACAGACCTGTTCAAGTTCGTGCATGCGTGAGCATTTTCGAGTTTGTGTGTTTTTACTGAATCTTTGAATCAAGACAAGTTGTGCTGCTTTTTATACCCAAGCAGTGCAAATATGGGTGACAGAAGCTCACATTTCAAAATAAAAGCAGCTAAAATTATTCAGTGAACAGAAGGAAGTAGAAGTTAGCATACTCTTCCTCATCCTACTTCATTTTACTGTAATAAAGGCTTGTTTGACTGAGCCATGTTAATGCTGGTCATCCAGTACATTAAACTTTGTATTATTTCTCATGTACATTACTTTTTTTCCAGCTTTGATTTCCCTCCATCTGTCTCTCTGTTTCCTTTGTCTCTTTCCTTTCTCTTTTGCTCCCAGCTTCAATTTTAAATCTCCAAAAACACACATCAGGGAGGAGCAGTCGAGGAATGCAGCTTTTAGAAATAAAAACAAATACACAGTGTGTCCACACTGGTACTGATGTTTCCAGACAGGACGGGAATCTAGGAAACAGTTAGCGCACAGGGGGTAGAAATCTGCTGTGCGCCTGTGCCCAGATTTTACAAGCCTGGAGGTTGCACGGTTTTATTATCATCTGGGGGCCAATATTCAGCCAGGTGTACTTGGAGAGGGAGGGAGATTGGCGTTGACAGAAATGAAAAGGAAACCCGGACCTGGCAACCCCCTGAAAGAGCAGAGGGAAAACAGAGAGGCTGCTGTACGAGAGAGAGAGAGAGAAACAGAAATCATCAGAGAGGTTAGAGAGACAAACACAACAGGGAGAGGGAAGCCATCAAAAACTGGAAAAAAGATAAATCCTCAGCTGGTGAAGAGAGACTATAAAGAGACACAACTACGAGGATGAAAGAAACAGGTTTCAGCATTTTAACATCATGATTTTGACTTTGCAAACCACAATGTAATTGTCGCTTACAGTTTGGAGAATTTCCTAACATTTGTTACTACAATTACATAATTTGCTGTTAATGCCCCATGGATTTTTGTGATGAGGATGTATTTTGGTTCCAAAAGAAAGGATTAACCAGTGGATGTGGAGGTCAACTGATCGCTCTGATATACAAAAGCAGGTTTATGACTTTATGAGTTTATATTTACCAAAACATTGCATTCAGTTTGTTGAAATTCTCCTTCCCATTTCCAAATCTTGGTTTTCCCATCCAGAACTGAGCCTCACATTTCCCTTTAACTGACTGACAAAGTAGCCAAGTGTTTTTAATTATGCAAAACACATCAACAGTATCTGTAACACACTGTGGATGTTGTCAGTGATTCGATCCAAACATCACTCAGCCCTGAACCAAAGGAAAGTGAAAAAGAGAAAGCACTTTGAAAAGAGACAAAGAGCATGAGAGAATGAGAGAAACTCTTTGGAAAGTGACAGGGGAAGGGGCCGATCAGAGCAGAGGGCTGATGCTAAACAGATGTTGGTTGGTTCACAAGGGGAAGTCGGGCTTCTGTTTATGCAGGCTTTGACAGACAGGCGCCACACCTAACCAAGCCACACTGTAGCACAAGCGAGAACAGAGAAGGTTGATCAAGTAGCAGTGACTGTGATTCTTCACGGGAAATTAGGCACATTATAGATCGAGCAAGAGCCCTCAAGAGGATCCACTCAGCATTCTCTGCACTTGCACTTCTCACCTCTTCTCATTACACTTTAACTGTATTCTTTGTGTCATCATGTCGGCTGTGCTTACTTTACACTATGCTTTAGTAGTTTTGTTCCAGCTTTCTGCAGGCCCAGAATTACACTCAGATACTGTAGAAATTTATGCTCTCACCAAAAAAACATGAAAAGATACCTGAAATGACTCGACTCACAGAGCGGAGCTTGTTTTATGGCCTTAACTGATGACACCGAGTCAAATTCAAAAAGTAAAAATAACAAAAAAAATTCAACAAAGCATTACCTGCTCTGCTAAAGTTCAGCTGAGAGGACAAGAGAGGATAACATCCCAGGTAACCACAAACACAACAAAGTCTCTTCAGCAACAATCTCGTGACCTCCAAACGTGTGTTTTTACAGAGATATTTCTTGCCGGGGACACTTTGTCTGATCCCCTGACATTTCGCATGCATTAGCTTCAGGCCTCAGCTTTATCACAGCTTCTCCTCTATTTAATCCAGAGGCTGATTTATTGACGGGGCCCGTCTGCACGTTGAGTCGCCCGAGCCAGGTGCCAGGCAGATGTCGAGGCAAACGAGCAGGCAAAGCATTGCATTCCTGCTCGAGAAAGCATTAATGTCAGCTTCTGATTTTCTTTTCTCTCGGTCTTCCTGCCCCGGGATAGAGAACGAAGATTGCCCCTGCAGGCATGCAAGGAACCATAACCGGGGAAATGGTAATGTGACAAGAGGACGCTGTTTGTTTGCGCTCCTGTCATCCCCAAACCCACCTGTGCCACTCATGCTTATCAGATCCACATTTCCTATCTAACCTGACAGTGACAGAGAGCGGATCAAGCTACAGTGTGATGATTTTTAAAGGGGGGAGGGAAGATGAAGTAGAAGAATAATAATGAGAAATGTGAAAAGAGATGGGTTGTGGTGACTTTTGACCTCTACTGCAGGACTCGGTGCAATGATTATACCCGTGGTCATGAATTATTTCTGTGGCGATGCGGAGGGGATGATCTGCGTGTTTCCTCTCGGCATGTCTTCGCAGACAGACTGTGGGGGTGGCAGAAGCCTCAGGGTTAACAAAACAGGCTTGTGGCCAAGAGGTTGCCTCTTTGAATCTGACGGCTAACGAGAAAAAATGTTCATGGGGGAAGTGAATGAGTAATGCACACATTTCCCTAAAAAGATAAGTGCCCCTGACCAACACAGTCAAACACTGAAGGTGTCCACTAGCCAACATTACAAGACTGCAGCAGTCCGGGCGTGGGTGGTGTAAATCTAGGTAACCCCCAGCCCTGAGGCATTGCTGTAAATAAGAATAACCTCAGTGAACTTGCCTTGTTAAATAATACATGTTAGACAGTGCTTTGTTTGGTGCATGTTTACCCAAGCATACTGCTTCTGATGGGAAAAAAAACAGAGAACATATGATGATCAAAGATGCTTAAACAGTCTAAAAAACATATTTTCATCCTCCCCTGAAATTGTATCTAGTCATGGTGATAGTTGTGGTTTTACTGGCTCAGAAAATCAGCATTTGCTACATAAAAGTCACAAGTTTTGATAAATCATCATCCAAGAAAGTGCAAAGCCCACTTCATTCAAACTGTGATTTCTTGCAACCTAAACTTGCAATCTGCATGTAAGCAGCGCTCACAAACTGATGACGTGAAGCAGGCCTGCATATAGCAGAGAACCCCCAACGCTCGCAGAAAGTTTTTCTGTTCTTATATTTCAGTTTCCATGTCAGGGCGGTGATTTTGGCTTGAAGAGATCATCTGCACCCTACTTCTGCTGCATCCATTTCATAGGTTAATGTGAACAAAGACCTCTCAGTGCAGCAGCTCACCGCACTCCGTCAAGTGATCTGAAAGAGGAATGAGAGTCCAATAATTCAGCAGCATAAAATATTTAAATCAACCATCATCTGCTTTTGAAAGGCATTATCGCTGCCTATTTCAGGGGAGAGGGGAGAGGGGGGGGGCTTTTTACAGTCAGAGCTCATCCAGGTTGGGAAGGAATTTCAATATGAATCTGGGGCCAACCACACACTGTATTTACACAGTTAATGGCACTAAATCCTTGTTATCATCTCGAGTGGAGACTTATTTTTAGCAGCCATATTTGTTTTATTTCTTCCAGATGGGAGCTGGGGAAGAATTTGACATCCCCTCTGTTCCTCATTAAGCTCCTCAGACGGGGTGACATCAGTGGACTTGAATACTCTCTTGTCCCGAGATCGAAACACATTGGATTTCTCTGTGTTTTGAAAAAGGGTGTCAAAGGTCTGTGTGATAAATAAATTAAATTCATCGCTATCATAACTGACCCTGCTAACAGGAAGCTGAATTCAAATATTATTTATTTGCTTTAAAACGTCTATCTCTGGACTTCATATCCTGAGACATTTCAACACTTTAACTCTCAGATATATTTTGGGATCAGAGTGTGATAGCTGGGATACTGTGGGAAAATGTCGCAGTGCAAGGACCTGAATCTGCTTTGCTTAGGCCAGCTATTTGCTCTTACAATAACAACACTGTTCTATCATTATTATTTGTTTATTCAGCTAACCCTCTTTATCTGGGGCAGCCCCCCTTTGAGCCAATGCTCTTGCATTCTCTGAACGCTCTGGAAGCCATTTCTCAACCGGAGGCCTCAAACAGGCTGATTGAAGTGAGGTAGCGGCTTCATTACAATAGCTCACCCATCAGATGCCCCTCTAAACCCTGAAAGCATTACCTTCAGCATGAGCTGTTTGCCATAGCATTATATAGAACATGCTAGAGCGTTCTGCATTGTTCCCCTTGTAGGTCAGAAGTTGGACTGGCCACACTGGTTGTGTTATTTATGGAGGTGAACAGACGAGATGTTCTACTCCATGGCAGGAGAAGAATATGACTGTAACATGCACAAGTCGAATCCAGTACTGAAACAATTAATTAATTGGTTTAGGGACAGAAAATTAATTATTTATTCTAAAATTTGTCAAACATTAATTTGCTTTCAGGGCAGGGTAAGATGAGGCTCATTGCTTCATATTTACCATGCAAGAAAGGAGACTGGTAACGATCTCCTCATCAATCTTCTCAGCAAGAAAACAATTAAGCGTATTTCCCAAATTGTCAAACTTTTTCTGTACTGGTTTGTTGTGTGTCAGAGGTTAATGTCTGATCACACTGTTAGTGCAGTGAGGCCTGAAAGGGACTGGCTAAATCCATCCGATTGGAAGCCTGATGAGAAAATGAAGAGCTTTCACCATCGCCTCATTTCAGCATCCTCTCTGAGTACTTGCTGTGCATAAGAGGTCCATTTACAGTGAAATGTATCCTGAGACCATTCATATGCTTTCCCGGTTCCCGGTGTACCTGGAGTCAAGACATGTGAGCCGTAGGGGGATGTGGGTCAGGGGGAGAAAGGCTTAATAATGCACTAATTCAGCTGGTTGGACTGGAGTCTCACAGCACCCTCTTCAGTGCTGCGTGAGACAGAGGAAGGGTGGAGAAGACAGAAAATCCAACCAGGAAATTCCTCCAAAATAACGCTTGTTTGTATGTGAATGAACTGGAGAGGCAGGGATGTATTGCATTATTTAACAAAGAATAAATACGGGCCATTTTCTGCAAAATTAGAATAATCCCAAAGAAATGAATTTAATGAAATAATCACAGGAATCTTGTTTGCTCTGCATAATTTCACGTGTGGAAATCTACTGGCTCCTCCAGCTGTTGTGCCAGATGGATGTAGGGTCGTGGCTCGATAGCCCGCTGGCTGCGACGGGTCCCCACAATAGCCCCTCAGTGACCGCTGTGACCACACACAAAGGCACTGACCACCGACACCGCAGACAACCAGCCCTGAGGGTCAAACGGTCCTGTGCAAAGCATCCCTCATTCAATCCCGCTCACCTGAGGCTCAGCCCGCCTCATAAAACCCCAATCACTGCTCTGATGTCTGGCCGCGGAGAGAGAGAGAGGATCCCAGAAAATCATTGAGCGCCACAAGCACATCGCCATAAAGTTGAGTTATGGACTCGTGAAAGGCGTGCAGATCATATTATCTCTTTAGAAAGTGACTGAGACTCAATAATGTGAATGGCTCCAGCTAGCCGGATGACTCACACAGACAAATGTTACTACATGCAGATGATATTGATTCTTTTCGAGGATCTTACGAACAGCATGTCTTTTAATGACAAAGAGCCTGGCATCCAAATTACTTTCATCTCAGGAATCAATGATTGATTTTAAAGGCTGGAAAAGCACTGCAAAAAAATGTACATTAAGTCCTATCGACTGGTATGGGGTTTTCAATTATACTTCGCTGAAGATAGACTAAAAAGCAGGGATCATTTTATTCCTTTCTATTTAAATTAGTTGCAAAATCTCTCTTGTATCCGGTATCTTCCCTCAAGAGGTCAGAATTTGTTTCTAACTAAGGCAATCTTGTGTGGAGGAGGATAAAATGGCAGAAGAAGGATGAAACCAAGGGATTTTTTGCAGTGTATAATTGGATCCACAGAAATGGCCAATCTTCCAGCCACTGACTCCGTATAATGGTGCACCATCAAACAGCTCCTGCATGAATTTCCTTCTAATCATAGTAATGGCTCTGCTTTGCATCTCATGTTGATACTTGGCATTTGAGTTAATGTGGTGACAGTGGCCGTGTTTAAAGCCCTGAGATAACACAGCTGAATACCATGTGGAATTACAAGTTGCTTCAAAAAATGAAGCAGGTTTAATTTCTACCCTGCAGTGAGACGAGAAAACAGCCTATACTGTATTAGAAGGCAGGGAAGAGGTGATCACAGCCTACCTATCGGCCCTGACAGCACCCGACTCCTCAAATAGTGGGAGTGGCATGAAGGTCACTGCCTCCCGACTGCGAGGCTGCGGTTAAAGCGTAGCCAGCAGGCGGATGTGGTGAGCTGGACTGTGCTCAACTCTCTCTTCCCTCTCGCCGACTTTTAGCAGAACGGAGACAAGGCTAGTATCAGCCGCAAACGCTTCTGACAGAGCGCATTAGCCACGTCAGGCAAAATCAGGTTCCCTGCAAACAGCACCTTATTATAATGCGACGCACTGCAGCAGTTTGAGGCAAGGCAGATCTCTCTGCCTTTGTTGCATCCGTTCTGATGCTGTGTTTGCATATGAGCGGGTTCCAGTGCAGGATATTGTGGAGAAACATTTCAGGGAATGGCTCATACTATGAAAATAACCACTGGCCGTTTTCTTTACAACACGTCAGACAGAATTAAAACCATTTTCTCACGATGAGCAACACAGACACAGCTCCTGTTAACAGAACAGAGGCAGCACATAATAAATACACTGAATTTCCAACAAAGAAGCATTACACACAAGTTCAAACACTTGTGAAAACAGGTTAATCTGCCACAACTCGCATCAAGTGGGTAAAATTGGCCAAATAGTGCATTCTGGGAGAGATAATAGGAGCCCATCATGACACAGTAAACACAGACTTCCACATGAAGCTGCAGCCTTTCCCTCAGGGCTCCCACCCTGTGACACATCACACAGCCAGGCAGGTGATCTTTTGTTTGGGAGGGAGACGATGATGAAACATGCACACACTGAGTCCCAGGGTACGCACAATCGGGAACCGCACAGAGAAAAGCAGAAGAGACAGCACGCAGATGAACGAGGGTTTAAAACAAAAAGGGGAAAAAAAAAATGACAGACAACTGTGCTGCAGGCTTTTTCCCCAGTGTATAGACAATATACAGGAGCAGTGTTGTATTGTCTAGCTCTGCTGCTGAGAGCTGACAGGCCCTTTAAAGCTGCAGAGCTGTCTGTACTCAGGGGCTGTCATCAATAGAAAAGCACAGGGGGCCAGAGGACGGGCCGGTCAGGGCCGGGCCACTGCAGGGACACAACCAGCTGGAGCACCTGGTGTTCGGAGCTAACACACACACACACACACACACCAGTAATGATGCAAACGGGCACACATGCAAATAGCACACCGCACACATGTACGATGACCACACATGGTAGGAGGCACACATGAAGCCAGCCTGTTAAGCATATATTTGCTTACACATGGACAAGCACTGATAGTGTGTGTGAGTCCACATGGATGCACGTGTGCTACACATAACGCATACAAGTTTGTGCGATGTATTTATACATTTTCCATTCAGTATTGTGTAAACTCTTGACGCAGGTTTCACATCAGATTTTACTGACTGACACTATCGAGACTGCTCTGCCAAAGGAATTAGGCAACAGTGTTTTGAAGACATCTGATTTTCTATGAAAGGTCACGTTATCAGTTCATCGTATAAACGTGTGTGAGTGTGTGCACAATCATCCAAGAGGCGACCGCAATCTGACAGCTCTCCACAGATTTATGTGTAGCTGTTGGAAAGTGACGAATATTGAGCAACACGCGAAAGACAGATAAATAAAGACAGATCAGCCTCAACAATTGTACTTACAGCCGTTCTTAGGTCAATATATCTCTCTCTATCTGTCAGCAGTATTCGTAGCCAGTTTCCTGTAAGAGCGGCTTCTTTCTCATTAGTGGAAAACCAGCATTCAACAAAAAAACGACACCTCGCACTCTCTGCTGAGCAACACAACCTGCCCAGAAACCAATGCTGCGTATTCACCATAGCATGAGTAACAACATGACCTCAATATTTCAGAAATGTGTTTGTGTGTTTGTTTTGGGTGGTAGCCGTTGTTGTGGCGGGTGGTGGTTGAGGTGGTGGGAGGATAATCTATGCAAAGCTCTGAAGCTGTATTTCAGCTGCTGAAAGCCAATAAGGCGGTATCAAAATGAGGGCAGAGTTAATTAATCATCTCGGCTTCCTTTTCAGGGCCCTCCTGTGACTGTCCCGAGGGCCTGTGTGAGTGTGTTTTTTGTGTATGTGTGTGTGTGTGTGAGGGAGATGGCGAACACAAGGCAGGGAAGCAGGAGGGTGGTGCAGGTTGCAGCTGGGGGATATTAGCATAAAGTAATGTGAGCCAGCAGACTGCTGAGCTCCTGTAAGCCTGGTGCAAACCTCTCAGGAAAAAACAGGAAGCTACTGACACCTGCTTTATTCACTGACCACAGAGGGAAGGAGGGCAGACACTTAAAACAGCGTGGAAACTATATTAACTGCATGTTGCACTAAATTAAAAACAATAACAAGGCTAATCCTTGTTGGAATACAATCAGTGATTGTCTACAGAATGAGCAGAGTACTTTAACTGTCATAGTACAGTGTTTTTGCAGTTAGTTACAAGTTAAAAAAACAATGTACTTTTTTGTTTTGTACAAACAAGAAATGATGAATTACACACACAGACGGCCATGAATCAAAATGCAGCTCTGGATGCCACTGCCAGTTAAAGTTCACAGAGAGAAAGCAAAATATTTTGCCAAAGATTTAATACTAAAGATTCCAAGATCTTCCTCGAGCTGTCTCACCACCATCCATAATTAGTTATAATGTTTCGCAGCTGTGAGCAGCTCATCTCTTTCTCTGTGTGCGAGGCAATGTGGTACAACAACACAAACAAAAAACAAGCCTGTGTCCAAACCCCACTCCTTCGTTCATCCATCCATTATCTACACCGCCCATCCTCACAAACGAGCAGGAGCCAATCCCAGCAGACTTTTGGGCAAGAAGCAGGGTACATCCTGCACAGGTCGCCGGTCTATCACATACAGAGACACACATGCATCACATTCACTCAAGCACGGGTAGAACAAGCTTTTCTGTGTCTCCACACATCTGTCAGCAGTATCCCACACATCTGTCAGAAAGTGCCCGGCTGGCCTCGGGCAACCTGGACCTTCACAGCAAGAAGATCCTCGAATCCACGGCGCCAACGGCTGCACCACAATGCCGCCACGCCAAGTTTGACATAAATGCAAATTAGCTTTCTAGGGCAAGTTTGTGCATGTTGATTAATCTATTTACATCATAATGAAATGAATGGAAACCCATGAAGGGAGAAGTCAGTTTAAAAGGTTTTGGTATTATGGGTTAGAACATGCAGAACCACCTGTGTGGTCTTCTTAAGAAGAGATTTATTTCACAGTGACTACAGTGGATGACTAAGACAGGAGTAGAGACTGTGGCTTTGGCCTTCTCTACTTTTTTTTTTTTTTGACTATGGCCGTAAGCAGGTTGAGAAGGCTTTTATTTTGGCAGTACTGACTTGGCTAGCTGAGGATGATAAAGTAAAAGCACTCCTGGACTATTAAGGTGGTTTGAATGCCACAGAAAGTCCACATTCGCTTGTGGCCTCGGTGCACATAACGCTTTCATTCCATTCACAGTAAAAGCTATGTTAACAGGAAAGAGTCTCTTGTAGCCCTGACAAAGCTTTATTTTGATTGAGCCTTTGAGTGCAGCCTCAGTACAGACCTGCAGCACAAAAATATGATGGACAGTGCAGAACGTCACCCATAATGCCAAAATTCATTCCACAATACATTACAGTGAAAAGGAAATAAAGGAAAAAAAATCCCATGCTGTATTTTTGCTGCACAGAAGACTTTCAGGCTGGAAAAAGGCTCAGTGGGTCAGTGTGTGAGTGTGAGTGTGTGTGTGTGTGTGGAGGTTTGGGGTTGTTGGGGGGGGATTTCTAAACGGAGCAGAGGGAGCGATCTGGGCACGAGGAGGAGCGAGAGAGTGAAATAGGATGGAAAAATGCAATCACGCATCCCGGGCCTCTCCAGCTCCTCGTCGTGTGTTTCTTCCCCCTCCCTCCTCCTCCTCCTCCTCAACGAGCCATTAGTCACTATCCAGCCCCTGTTAATGTAATTAGATAAAGGATATATGGAGTCTCGGAGCTCGGCGGAGACATTTGTCTGCATAATTGTGTCCATGCGGTGGCAGAAGCTAAGAACCCCTGGATTTCCACAAAACACCTCCGGCTCAATAATTCAGAAGACATGGAGAGAAGAGTTGAAGAAGGATGTAGAGAAACATTTGGAGAATGAAAGATAGAGATGAAAAAGAGGAAAATCCTCCCTGAAATAATCCATTTTCTTTCTTTCTGTCTTTTTTTGAATCTTTTGCTGTTTCCAGAAGCACACAAATCACTTTTTCTTGCCAACCCCTTCAGTTGTACCCTCTCTGAAAAATAAAAACACTCTAACAAACTGAGAAGTCAGGGATCAAAGCACTGAAAACCATCCACAAACCTAGGTGATATTTTTAGATCTGTCTGTTGCCAACATACAGTACATACTGCACATTATGGCAGCCTACTAATAAACTGTGAAATGTCACAATCCATCTAAACCACTCGGGGTAAATATGTACAGATGGCAGGCAGGTCCCCCGATTCCAATCGGAAACGTGAAACGAGCTCGATTCTCGCTTGTAATTAGCAAGAGTCGCAGCCTGTCGGGCAGTGACCTACATATGGAACATGGTGAGATCGCACACACTCTAGATTCACCACACACAGACAAGAACTCTGACATTCCTATACAGTTGAGAGGCATGACGACATATAGCGGCAGAGCGAAAAGCAAAGCCAAGGCTCGGAAAAATGATTATTTACCCTATAAATTTATCAGCAGATTCATTTTTTCAATAATAAATCATTTAGACTAGAAAATAGTGGTAATGCACAAGTTGATGTCTTACATTGTTTTGTGCAACCAACAATCAAAAACTAAAAGATATTCAAATTACAGAAAAGCAGCAAATACTCACACTTCAGAAGCTGGAAGCCTTCCACAGTTAATCAGCTGTCAGACCTGCTGACCATTAATGCTGGAGTCAACTATTTGGTGCAGCACAACATAAACATGAAATCAAACAACTAATTAAACAGTCTATATGTCATACACACAACCACACCACACACAACCACAGACAGATACACATGCAACACAAAGTGTGAATACCGCATGCACACACCAAATACAGACTTGCACTACACTTGCTCCCTGCACCTACCCCCCTAACCCCCACCCCTCTGCCCTGCACCTCTAACCTTGGGCAATTCCTGTCTCCTGTCTGGGGCACAAGCAATGTAGGTGGTTGTGGATTTGGGCGGACTGGAGGGCAGGATGTTAGCCTGATTATCGCCCAGTCAGACCTACTTCCAGCTCCAGACAGCCTGCCTCCTGCCCCAGATACCTCCTCGGCGGATGGAGGGCTGGAAGGGATGGAGGAACTGGAGAGGGGAACGTATGGACCGAGACTCACCGCGAGCAGCTCCAGCAGGGGGACGTTTTGGATCCTCCCACAGAGTGACACGACGGCGTAGTCCGTGAACTGGCTCATCCCGCGTCTGCTTGTTCTTGCCTGCTCGCCCTCCGTTCCTTCCGCTTCGTTCCACACTTCTGCCCTAGCTGCCTTGCTGCGACTCAGCTGCTGCCTGCCACTGGGTGTATGTGTGTGTTTGAGTTTGGCGGTGTGTGTGTGTGTGTGTGTACGTTGGGATGATGATGCAGCAGGCAGTCGTGCAGCCTTGGCAGCAAAGTGCCTCGTCTGAATTCCCGTCTCTACTCAGCAAGGCCACATCAGCTCTTGTCAATATTTAAACAGCAAGTCGAATCCGATTAAATCACCTGGGCAAGACCAAGTGTGGTTTGCTGCCCAGGAGAGAGTGCATGTGTGTGTTTTTGTATGTGTGTGTGTGAAGCAGTGAATGGCCTGTATTTGTGCATGCCTGTAAAGACATAAAACATTAACATGTCAGCAAAGTGGGCTAATTCAGACTCCACGTTGGCTGTTTCTTCTCTTTCTGTAACTCTAGCTTCTGTTCAGAACTCACACTCAGTCACGATGTGGCTCCTCAACACTTGCCGCTTCACTATTGCTTCTGCTGCTGCTGCTGCCACTCGCCGAGGCTCAGATCTAAGGCAATGCAAAGAAAGACTTGGCAGCAAAAAGTGAGGGAAAATGTGTGTGCGTGTTCGTGCAGCTGACTGGCAGAGTGACAGGAGTATCAAGACGCCAGTGAAAGGACTCCTTGAGATTTGCTTCGGGAGTATTTTCAGAGCGCAGCGCCTCAGTTTTAAATCAAATACGCTGTATGAGTCGAGAGCTCTGGCAGGAAAAGAGGGGATCTTGATCCAACTACTTTGTACTAGTCTATACACTTCACTAGGAAGACACGTGGGTCCATTTGAAAGGGGACAGAGGTGGGAGGTCACTTCCTGTCTTAATAAAACACTCACAAAAACATGGCTGGCAGGAAATTTGTGTCAGCTAAAATATCGTGACAACTCCAACTTCATCTCCTGATGAAGATTGTGTCATTTGAGCGAAAGCTTCACAACAGCTAGTAAATGGACCTTGTAGTTTGGACATCCACATCTACAGCCTCCCTCTGCGAGGGAAGATCAGGTCATGTGATCAAAAGCTCTAAAAAAGCTTCGAAGTGGGCCTTTTGGAGAAGTTGTTTTCTCAGCTGCTTTTTATCAAGATCATGAATCAGCACTTACCACCTCCGCAAACAAATTTCTAGAGGGAAACACTGAGAATGAAGTTTGAACCTCAGATTGCAGGTTATGTTTCATTCACATCGGTCTGGTGAAGTAGGCTGCACAATAGATAATGACAGTTCTCTGCTGCAGAGTGGAAAAAAAGGGGGAAGCTGTTCTGGAGACATTGTCACGTTTCTCTTTAAAATATCCACCAGAATCAATTTCTGAACTTTCTGAGGTGAGGGAACGCTGCGCAGTTGCACAACCGTGCTTTCTTTTTTGCCCACGTGATTGGTGTGTTTGTTATCTAACCGGGCAGAAAGTGTTCCTGAAAACTTTATTTTGCATTTACCCAGAATAGGTTACAAGTTTCTGAGCTGACAAAAATGCCATGAACTTTCCAAATCAAGCTTTAACACCTAGATTTAACGTGTTATTTAATGATGTTTTGAGCAGCAGTGGCTCACAATGTTATCTGAACATTTGCTTATTGCTCTGGCGTTAACACCACGATTAATAAGCAAATAATGTATCTGCATCTACGTTTGGCGCAGCGGCAAACCTTGAATGTGAGCGTTCTGCTCCCACTGACCTATATAAGCTGTGTTTTCTCCCTCCGAGGATTGAGCTTGTGACCTGTGGCTATCACTGTGATTGATGGGAGCTGAGTGGCAGGTTGTGCTCCTGCTCAAACGCAGATTACAGACTCATCAGTCAGCAGGCGCATGGGCGAGCCTCGCTGAGGAATTTATGACATGAGGCACAGTAGCTTCACACCGGTCAGGTTGTGCTGTGTGACGCAGGCTGGGGTGATGCAGGTGTAAAAATCAGCGCCCTGCCCGGAATGCATTCCTGTGGGTGACTAATTGTTTTCCATCAAAGCCGGCACCGCCTAGTCATGAGATTTTTATTAAATAGAAAAGTACTCTGTAATCTACTGTGCAATCAGGCTGTTTTCATTATTGGTTTGAAGATGGATCAAAGCTAATGCCGCCACTCAATATGTGCATCAAAACAGTGTAAACCATTATACAGCAGCAGTCAACCAGTCCATGCAGAAGGAAGAGGGAACATTCTATCACTGAAAGGAACAACAACGGCCGTATAATAAAGACGGAGACTTTAATAAAGCATCCTCTGGCAAATTTGAGATGCTTCATTTGTCAGTGAGAAGGCATCGTGACGCTAATAATCATATAATGATTTTGGTCAGAGGGATGGCCAGAAAATTGAATCTGGGTAGGAACGACTGACTATTTTGCTAATACATCTTCAGTAAATGAGACGGTCCATTTGTCAAAGCCTAGATTAATGGTAAAATAATATAAATATAATAAATTAATGGCAATTATTGTGGTTTGGAATGGCTGAGGAACATTGAGGTGGAAATTACTAAATAATTTATATCATTCGTCAAGTTAGAGACTATTTGTAAATTACAGGGCACTGAAATTCCACAGCAGTTACATCAATGTATGTAAGAATGTGCTGAGCACAATTAAAGCCAGGTCCCGACCCCCAGTCCTTTTAGTTTTAACCTCTAACCCATTAAAAAAAAACAGAGGTCGCCAGGTGCGAGGAAGTACCACTCCTCTTTGTGAACACCTGGCAGGAACTCATCACACAAGCCCGACCCGTACAGCCTCAGCTGGGTGAGACAGTCGCCCTGTAAGGCATCTGTTTTGCTCCCATAATGCATCTCACAGCCTCCTCAGGCATGAACATGGGTGGAAACAAGTCCATCTGAACACTCACATGTAGACACACGTTAATTTGCATGTGGAAACGCTCACACATGTAAGCACACGTCCTCATATTCATGCACATGCTGGCACGCAAACAATCATCAGTCAACCCATATCAATACAAACAAATGAGGCCTTGAGCACTTCTGTGGAGCCATATATCAAATGTTAGTTTTAAAGTGGTTTCTGTATGTATTTACTCAGTGGTCGGAGCTAATGCAAAAACATGTAAATATTTCCCTGGACTCGGCAGGAAGTGATTCTAGGGTCGTTATGGCACTTCCCAGACCACCAACCAACACAGAGTCCTACACAAGGGACCAGAGCTGGGATCAAAAGTTAGGATTAATGAAGCAGAAAGAGAGTAGACACGGCACAGATGAAGCCCATCACTGTTCACTGTCGCGACTGCATTCATTAAAAACATGTCCAAATAATCTTACACAATGTTACACAGCCTGTGTAGCAAAAAAAAAAAAAAAAAAAAAAAGCAAAGCAGCAGCAGCTCCAGTCCTCCGTCAGTGTCTACACAGGGTGCGTTCAGACACAGTACTGGCTGTAAGTCATCCGTGTTTTGGCAGCTCTGCGAGCCCAACTCACAGGGACTGTAGTTGCGAATATAAAGCTTAAAAATGTGCCTCGGGTCACAGAGATGGATGACTGAGAAACACAGCCAAACGCTCACTGTGTAGACACACCTTTAATAATGAGAATGATGGGAATTCTTTAGCGCCAGACGTCTCCAATCCCTCAGCGTCAAGTGTCCCAGCCTAAAACAGCCTCTGTCCGACATAGCCAAATGAGTTATGATGCCCATATTGCAACTTTAAACTTGCATAGACAGACATCTAGACCAGTAAACCCCACATTCTCAGCTCTGGTCACAGAAAAGCAGGCATGAAAGAGGTCTCTCAGATCCCAACTGAGGGTTTGGCATGGCGCCTGATGAGGAGGATGCGATCACAGGACAGCCTCTGTGCAGTAGAATAGACAGGACGCCCGTACCATGGCACCACCTTCTGCCTCTCACACCCACACCCGGTCTGCCGGGAGGCCACAGAGCGAGCCTGTCCCACCCCAGCTGCAAGGTGAGGAGGTGGGCTTCCCTTAGCTGACAGATGCAGCCCCCTCCTCAGCCTCCTCTTTCTGCCCTTCCTCTGTTACACTGGGGTCTTAATCTGCACATCCAATCCTGTTAGCTACCCTCTACCAGTTTTGCCTTGTTCTCACTCAGATCTGCAGTGCCAGGGTTGGATCCAAAGATGGTGCCTCATCCGCATATGATAAACAAACATCCCTAGAGATGGAGCTTCCATGCCAGGTGGACGGGGTTAACACCCTGGGATAAGCTCTATTGACTACTTTATTTGGATCATGTTTCAAGTTTCTCTGCTGAGACAGGCGTCTATTTCAACACAGCAAACCCAAAAGACAATAATGTTCTTCACATCTCTGTCTCTCTGCAGGAGACAAGTGCATGCATGGTAACTATCCCTGTAGATAGTGTGCTAACTATACGTAATATGCCACAAAAAAAAACAATATATTCTTAATTCAACAAATGTACCTGTTTTGGGAAACATTTACTGTTGATTTTACATCGTTTTTAATTGTTCTGTCTTCTATTTGTATTATTTATCAGTTTCTTTGTGTTCCTGTTAAGGACACTTGACCCGAAATTATAAATTATAAAGTTTTAGCATCTAATTTACACCAAAAAACTTAAATAGTACTATTTAAGGGATGTTTGTTTAAAGGATGAGCAGGGAAATTATTAAAAATTACAGTCACAAGAAAGGAAACGCATAACGTCTTCAGGGCAAGTGTGAACATCTGATTTTCAGTATGAAGCTGGCATAATCAAAGCCTTATTCCAAGTAAAACAGAAACCTGTTGTGTTTTTAACATCAGTCGGCTTCTAATCGAGCTAAACAACAACAAATTTACTCCTCAGCTGTGTGACCCTTTATCTTGATTCACTTGAGCCCAGAGTAAATGTGAGGACACACTGAATGGCTCCAAGCGTTTGATCCTGTGAGGAGATAACACTGGCAGATAGAAAGAGGACTGTCTTCTCCTCATTCCCTGCAAACTACAGGCCTCTCAAAAAGCCTCTGTGTTCCTGGCACCGGGCTCTTTGGGGGAAACCACAGGGTGAATAGAGTTTGGTGCAGCGCGCTAATGTTTGGGGAACAACGCATGTGACTCCGACTGCACGCGGACCCCGTATCAACTTTGATCTCCGTCATGATTGGAAGAGGAGAGTCTGTAATTGGCCCCTCAATTCAAAGGGCACAAAGGATGGTCTCATTGGATGAGGGAGAATGGACGTCCAATTATCAGAGCTGGCACAGAGCCCTTGGTGAGAGGGGACACACACAGAGCAGAAACTCGGTGTCTTTCTCGCTACAAGTAAAAAGCCTCCTCAGTGAGTTTGGAGCAGACCCAAAAGCTTTGTTTTTTATTTTCCAGCTGATTATCAAAGTGTCTTTCACTAAGCGACATGCGATAAACTCCCTGACCCACAAGACAACAGTGTTTACAACATCAACAAATGTTCAGTGGGCAAATGCCATTTTTTTGTGTGTGTGTGTGTGTTTCAAAGCATCATTACTGAGGCATGTAACATACATGCAACTTGCGACATGGGTCAGAGATTTCAGTGCACATTAGCACACATCAGCATATCATTGGCAGGCAAACGAGATGGTTCACATGCCAAGCTGAGAATAAGCAGGTCAGCTAGAATGCTTGGCTCAATATCACCTCAGGAAAAAAGTGGTAATCTTTTGATTTGTTCACCTGAAATAAATCTCAGAACTCTTCTGACATCATGTTGTGCAAATGGCCGATCGAGAAAATGAAAGAAGCATTTAACTTCGCAACACGTGATGCAGACATCTATAAAATATTATATAATTGCCCTAATAAAAACACAGACTAGGTATTAACTGGGGACTGCCAAATCTTGTTAGCTGGAGGTTGGAAAAACAGACGAGTGGCTCATATCAAAACAGCCTCGACAATTATTAAACCAATTTTACAAGCGGATGGAGGCCGCTTAGTCTTATCCACAGCGTGTGGTTGGTTATGGGGGAAGCTGCTGGGTTTCTGACTGGAGTCTAGGGAAAAGCCAAGGTTGTAATTGCTCCCCGTCGGGCTCATGACAGAGGAAACGGTTCCCATGAGACAAGAGGAGGAAAAACGCCACCTCCTCTGCCTCTCTGAGTCAACGAGTGTCCCAGAGTTTGCTGGGTTCCCACAGCCCGTGGCCCCGTGGCTACCCACGCGGTGGGCCCAGGTATGTGTGGTATGTCACCTGCACACTGAGGGGGCTGTCAGAGCCCCGGCCGGAGGCTGGTACACCCCCGCTGAGAAACTTCATTTAAACACTCAAGATGAAGTGTGAGAGACTGAGCTCTCTGAGAGGAAAAGCAGAGGCTGCTGCAGGAAGAGTCTAGATCTTTTTATGTAACTGGCTCCCACCCAAATTGTCCAATCAGCCTCGGCCTCAGAACCACACTTTACATCAGTTACTCAAGAATCAAGCTGACACACTGAGCGAGCACTCGTCCCCTGAGCTTGGCATCCTGTAATACACATGGCGTGAGAACGGGGCCCTCGCTGAGGATTGTACTGTCGGTGGATTTCTACCGTATAATTACGCTCAATTAGTTTGAGCTGCTCAGTAATAATATCAAACTTCTCCATTTGTCTGCCTGATGATGTGGGAGCCAATCAGATTAGACTGAGCATTTCTTCCCATCTAGCTACAGAGCTTGGTCCCCTGCTAAGTTTTATGTCTCCATTCTGCATTGTAACAACCAGCTGTAATTGGCTGTGGGGGGAGAAGAAGGAGGAAATCCAATCTTTCCAAACAGACTCAGTGCTGGCTAACCATCTGATTCATTTGCACTTAAATTTAGCATAAACCAAACTAATTTGTCTGTTTTGGGGCTTGTTTCTGGGACAATTTTATTGTCTTACTTTCGCCAGTGGCGAATGGGCCAATGAAACAAGTTGCAGCCTGATATAACAGCATGGCAGCAAATCAGCACGTAAAAGACTTTATACGAGGAGGAGGCTTGACAAAAGCCAGGGGGATTTAGCTAAACCCAAATACTTTGGAGATAAACAGGAAAGCACAACCACATGCTGTTAATTCAATACAACTCACAACTATGCAGCAAGCGTTTAATCAGTAATGTGGAGCACTTGATTATTAACCCTCCCCTGCAGAGTGTTTTCAATTTGGCCTTTTGTTGTCAATTATCTCTGAGCATGATTGCACTGATGCACACATTATAAATGCTGGCAAGGAAAAGGGTGTGGAAGAGAAAATAAGGACAAGCTCTCACCAGTTAAAGGATCCTTGAGGTGATGAGTATTACTTCACGGTTTGAGGAAATGCATTAGGCACCCACATCTTAGATAGAAGCAGATGAGGCTCTTTTGTTATATGGAAATGAGACAGAAGCATTAAGCAAATGGTACAGATATGGATTAAAGCAAAGCTAAGAAGACAATGATGAAGAAGTACATTTCTGGCAATGATAAGCATCCACTGTGGTGTGGCTCTGTGACAGGACGCTCATCATATCCATTCCAACAGGCTATCACCAAGCTTGAATGTTGAAGCCAATGCAGAAGTGCCTCAAGGTGATTAGACGTGGCTTCAGACTTGCTGTTTAACCAGTTTAGAAGGTGCTTTCATCTCAGGTTGGATAAGGAAAGTGTGTGTTGTGCTAAACTTTGTAACTTTCCAAAAACCACAACCTGACAGCCAGGCCAGGTGCATATAGGTGTGAAAATGGGCAGAGCTCCAAACTCTCATTTCCACATTCCTTCTCCCAGCAGTGTGCGTGTTCGCTGCTGAACCACGGTGCTGATGGTGCTAGAGACGGATCGCTTTCTCCAAAGACATGACTGAAAGTAGATCTCAGCAGCAGCTAGGACAGCTATGCATCAGTTATAAACCTCTAATCCTTAGGATTTGCCACTTGCCTGTTCCACCTCAGCTCTACCCAGGTTTCACCCCAGATGCAGCCATCTGTGACCTGTTCTTATACCACTCATTCAAACCTTCTCATTCATTTGCACCACAGATGATGCGTTGATTTCCCTCCACAGTCCTCATGTCCTCAGCATCTCTGTCCACAAAGCAGCAGGTTGTTTTCAAGCATGTTCTACTGTACATTTTTGAGAGTGTTTACCATCATAGAAACTTTGAAGTAAACCCCTGTGATAGCCTCTTCGGTGTAGGATAGACCCCTGACAGAGCTTCTGCGGTGACCTACTTAAAGCTGGCTGGCAGCAGCTAGCAACAGACCATCCACGGCCATCGGGCTCACCGTGCACATCCCTGCATGACGAAGAGAGTCTCATCTGCAGGCGGGCATCAAATGATAAAAATAAATAGAGGCACAGAATCAACCCAGCAACACGGCAGTTATGTAATGCAAACGGTGCCCCAGTTACTCGCAAGCGCTGCTGTATCTGCTGCTACTCTGGGCCATCCCTGAGCTACATAACCTGATCCAGATTAGACGGTCCAACCCAACCTATTTCCCGTCACAGGAGAAGAGCGCTGCAATGACACGCATCAATAAAATGCAGATGATGCTGACTAAGGGTCCACTCCTTTAGCTAACACTGAAACACACACAAACACACACAAAGATGAATGAAGACTGTGGCTTTGAGCAGCTTTGGAGTAAACACACCCAGAAACATTCCCTTAAACCTAGCCTGCATATATTAAGGAAACATATGCTGGCTCAATGCATTATACATGTGTGAGGTGATGGGCCACACTGACATTCAAGCTCTATGTTCGCCAAATTACCCATAGATGATTGATAGAAGCTTTGTATGAAGCCAGGCCATGAAATCCATCCAACGAAGATCAGACATAAATATTTCACCTGGTCCTCAGCTGACAACATATGGTATTTTGTTTCGAGCTTTGTGCAATAGAAAAAACAAGGACAACCACTTAGTGTGAAATGTTCTGCAAAAAAGAAAAAAAAAGGTGACAACCTTGTGAGCAGCACTCCCTGTCAAAATACCACATCACACAGGGTCATCTGTCCAGGTCATACACCATGTTATGTAAAATGCATTGTTAGCAGACACGCTTCTGCTTATGTAAATTCAGAGAGGGAAAACCAGAACGTGGAAGCTCATGCCTGTCGTCTGACAAAATGTCACAAACCGCCTCTTGTGTTTTTTCAGATGCCTGAAAAAATAAATGTATCAGAAGCTCATATCCTCCCAGGAAAAGGAGTGTTTACAGGACTTAGTAGGTTTATCTGTGCCAGGGCCAGCAGGGCCACAAGGGCCAGAGACATCATGTCCCCCATCAGCGCTGGGAAGGATAAAGACCCAGGTTGGAGTTTAGAGACAAACTTAAACTCAGTGGCCTCAAACCCAAGTGGCCAAACAAAGGCTCATTTAACTGCAGAAATTGCTCCATGAACAAAAAACAGGAAATGTTTAGCTTGTAAGTCCGACCCTTTAAATGACTGTAAATCATAAGCATCCCCGGTAAACACCATCATCTTCTTCAACTTCAAATTTGCTACAAAAAAACCAAAGCAATGTGCTCTTTTCATGGCTGGCCATGCCATGGAATCAAATCTGCACGCTGCCATCAGATCTATGCTGGACTTTTACCAAAATGCTCTGGGCTTCCTCATGTCCCACCATTAAAACAACCCAGCACCCTTATGCTCCTGCTGCCCCGAGTGAGAATAAATCATTAGGGGAGGAACGAGTGGAGAGAAAAAGAGGAAAAAGATAAAGTAAGACAAAGAGACAGACTTTACTGTGTGGAGCAAGAGGCGGAGAAAGTGAATGAGTGCATGGGGAGACAAGAGAGAGAAAAACAGATGAGTGCACAAGTGAGGAGAGAAGAGGAGGGAAAAAATGGAAAATGGGGGAAAATGCTGCATGCATGGATAGTTGAGTGGACAAATGTGAGCATGTTGAATCACAAACCCATATCACAAATATGACCTACTTTCAGTCTCACAGCAAATCAGGTCGCCGTGTATCCAATTAAAGCAATTAAAGCTACAGCAGATCTCATATCAAATAATAACTGTTAGTGGTGGAGATAAAGCTCAGAAAGCCGTTTCTGAATCACACAGTCATTAGATAAGAAAGCACATCACCAACCAATCGTCCACTGCGTCACAGAAGTTACACATTCACAAAGCCAAGCCGCTGCAAAGAAATTATAGATGAGGGAGCGTCTCACCAAGAGGATTCAAGTGTGTCACTCCAAGTGTGAGCCTTCTAGATTCCCTTTCATGTCGCTGTTAAAGTGGGAAATGATTGACAGGCTTTGGGGTTTGTGTCCCAAATCCCAAAAGACAAATCAGGATCAGGATTTTTTTTACAATACTGGTACATTAACTTTTGATGTTCTGTGAATTACAGATGATGGGTATTTATGATTTAGTTTCTAGTCAGTCTAGTCAGTGATTTTCTTGCATTTCCCAGGATGCCTTTTGAGATCCTGTGAGAAGACAGCTATGGACATCTGGATGAAACATGGAAATATAGGCATTGCTATGGGCCAAATAGTGAATGTTAAATAATAAGCAACTCTTTTTTATAATCAATTGATCCTTAAAGCAATATTTTATGAAAAATTAAAAAAATATATACATGAAATTTACTGCTTTTCTTTGTTTTATATCACATTAAGCTGACTGATGCAAGATCTGTTCACCAGGGCTTTCTGAGGTCAGCAGCAAGTCATAAAGTCAGGTCAAGTCAATAAAGTATGTTGATATGTTTCGGCTTCATTAAAGCCTCAGAATCAGTAACGTGCAACAGAGTAAACCATAAACAACACAACTGCCCCGGAAATGAAGCTTATATGTGTATATAACTTAATGGTTTTATAGTGTTTCAGGCTGTATTTTTCCTTTCAAGAAAAAAACCCCTGAGTAACTGCAGTCTTTAACAGTTGCCATTTAATCGGCGACAAATGACTTCAGCGCTTCCTATATCAAAATGCTATTTTCAGCCTCTTGATTTACTATTTCCTGTGCAGTGACCGTACAGTATGCACTGCGGGGGGAATTAAGCTTCTTTACTCCGGCGCAGACACAACACAGCAGCCACTATATGGCTGCACTTGACATTCCAAAAGAGGCACTTGCAAGCAGATTCACCTTCAGTTAACCCTGAGCCAAAACAAGTTTCCACTCCCATGATTCACAAGCGCAGCGCGGCGTAGAGATAAGCCTGTCAATCACTGGCGGCCACAGTGTGCTTCACGGGGTGGGCTGTTTTTTCTCTCTCTGCCTTTTGACTCGTGGTTCCTGTGTGTATATGAGTACATTTTACTTATAAGTCTTAATGCTTGAATCTCAGACGTGCTTTTCTTTACGGATTTGGTCTGACTGATAGAATACAAAAGTAAATTGATCTAAACTCTGATCATGAGAGGTTTTACATTTTCTCTCTGCTCTTAACTCTCAACATAAGTGGCTCTTTCCTGAGCAAGATTTGCCCGAGCACAGGAAGTGAAGCATTTTTCATTGCCGGCAGATAGAATAAACAAAAGATGGAGTAGACAGTCGGCGTGAGCACGTGCAGAAGCTCGAAGAGAAATATAGTGTGTCACTGACAAGGTACTCCATGGGAAATGGAGTCCAAACAAACCACAGCACTGACAACATGATCCCAAAGACCACACCATAAAAAAAGACAGAAAATCCCATGAATTACTGATTCACTTTAAAGACATTGACATTATGTACAGTGGAGGGCAGTGGGAAAATCTCCTTTGAAAGCCGATTCAGTAGAAAAGCTAAAAGAAAGATTAAAAACAATGTTAAAACATTTTGCTTTAGGGAAGAAGCTCAAGTCCACAAACAGGACATTCCACAACGTCTATTTCCTGTCTAAATGACCAATGTGTGGTGTTAGGGACTGACTTACCGGCAGGCTGCTGTCAAGAGACAATCTCTTTAACTGCTCTCTGCTCTCCAGGTGTCTGTTCATGGTCCCTCTGCCCTGCAGCAATCCACACACCTGGGAAGCCCTGGAGGGAGGGGAAAAGGGGAGGAGTGGAGGACAGGAGGAGAGGGAGAAAGTCAACAAGGAACACCTCATGTCCGGCAGGTCATGTTTCCGCTGTTAGAAGGGCTTTCACCTTTTACATGAGATCAGAGTCCAAGTCAATAGCAGCACAGGCGACAGTCTCAGACACAGTATTCCCTCTACTTCCTTTCTCTCTCATTCTTCCTTTCTTTTGCAGTGCCTTCTAAAAAAAAAAGCTAAAGAGGGAGCAGAACTGTGGATCTCCCCGCAGGCCTGACAGGATTCTGAGATCACAAAGATCCAGCCAGATCTTGCTGCTTGTTCTCGGTGTCGCCCAGGCATCCCACCCTCCAACCCAACCCCAGTCCCCAAGCTTCAGCCCTTTTGTTTTTCTAGGCCTCTCCAAACAGCTCTGGGAACCAGTCCGACCTGGCCTGACTGAGGCCACAGCAGAAGATAAACACTTCACTTCACGCATACTACTTCTTTACAAAGAGCCCACGGCTTTAGACTCACTGTGGTGGTGCACAGAGTAAGCACAGCACTTCCTCATTGGTGAAGACAAGGTCAAAGGTCAGCTGATGGACGCCTCAGGGGTCAGAGACCTTGTCTGTGCAACACAACTTGTATTACTATGTGCATGAATGCATGAATGCGTGGATAAATCCTGGATGTGTCTTATGTAACTAAGACAGAGATAACACCTACAGCACAGTGCAACATATAAATCAGGTAAATTAGACTAGATTAGAATAAATGTCACTTTAAAAATTTATAGTATCTTTAAACCATTTTAGAAATCATAATTTTAAACCTAAAGCAAAGTTCCACTGGTAGCACCAGCCTGCTAAGTGCCACTACACGCTAGGTACAGAGTGACGCTGAATTGTATGTTTCCCATTTTTTTTCCAGGTCAGTTACATTTACTCGCCTCACAAACCTACTTATGCAACCACACTTCCCAAACCGCGTCCCAAAGCCCCTTTTTGCATCTGCTGTAGGCTATATCTGTTACACCCTGTCTAAAGCTTCAGCAGCGTGACTGCACTTGTCAAACATCCCCACACATCAACATGACATGCTCCATCCACTGCCAATCTGCAAAGTCAAAACTTATTGACATGAAGCCGCAAACGTCTGACTGCACACAGGATCAGCCGCTGAGTTTTCATCCAGACATGATGTTATGTTGCTACACACAGCACAGTCTCCTTCTGCCCCATTTCAGAAGACCCATGGGCTATCTCGTGTAGAAGGAAGTTGTCTAATCAGTGAACAGGATGTGAAAGGCAATGCCTTTAATGACACAGAAACATCAGACTCCAGCCTGTCTCTCTCTCTCTCTCTCTGGCTTTGTAATGACTAATTACGCAAGTGTATTGCATCAGATCAAATAGTCTGGTCTATGTTTAGATTACATTTCAGTTTGGTCCCTTATTAGAGGAGGAAGTAAAGCCCAAGGCTTCCCTTGGATGCAGAGATAGGGGGGAGTTACACTGTAGGAAATTGAGAGTAAATGATTAAAATGGATTATAGCACTGTGCCTCATTGCCCAGACTCAGTGTAGAAAGCACCGACAGTTTCCCTGGGGTATAGAAAGTGTGAGGGATGAGGTAGTGGATGGATCGGAAGTGATAAAGATTAAGCAAACACATTAAAAGCCAGATATCAGGGGCATTCAGATAAAGGTAAGCGATAGAACACAGGAAAACTCCAGCCTCTGACAGTTAAACAAACCAAATAATGCTCAGTCTTTTAGCCGTCGGTTGCCCTGAAGCTCTAACAAGCTGATCTGACATTACAAGTGAGACTACTGGAGTAATATAGATGCAGTAGCTGCCAGGAATGTTTTGATTTCTCTTCGAATCAATTAAACTGCACATATTTGTCTTAAAATGCAAAAATCAAAATGTTTAATGCTTTTAGGATCAGCAGAGATGGAGATGTATTTCCTTCTTTGAGGCTATTACATATTACAAATATGCAACTGTTCTCCAATTACTGAGACATTAATTCTGGGTCTATCCAATATGTTTCACAGAACTGGTTATCAGCACCTCACCCATTAAGTATTTACTGGGCAGAACCAGTGCTGATTGGCTGTTGAAAGCTGATGTGTGTGAAAAGCAGCTCCATGACCAGTTTTCCTCAGCCAACAAACTTGTTGACTGTCCACACATCGTTTCTTGGATGCTTGGTTTTAAAGGAAATGAAACACTTAGTCACTGTTGCCCATGAGAAATGCTGTTTTAAATATGCAGTGACACTGGTTGGGTGAGTAACTAATAGTGATCCATGGATCAAAATAATGCAGCATTCCTAAAAACATGACTTTTTTGTGCATTTACATTAAGTTTTGCATCATATTATAAAAATAAAGGCTGCTTTGCCTGCGTTCATGACACTCCCAGGGCCTTTCTGCAACTCCAGACCATTCAGGCCTGTCCTCCCTCCCTCCTGTTTCCCTGTGATTTACACCTAAAGCAATTACTGATACGTTAAACCGGTCCGGTGTTGACCTACGCAGGGTGACACGCGTCGACGCCTATAGTCCACACGGCCCCCAGCCGGCCATCCAGCCAGTCGGCAAGTCAGTCAGTGGGGTGGAAAGGATATAATCAAAGGAGGCCAGGAGGACGCTGACATCTGGGAGTCTTTGTGCTGTAGGCCTAATTAGATGCCAGGGTGAAGGGAGGAGGCGCAGCAGGATGGTGTGTGTGTGTCTGTGTGTGTGTGTGTCTATAACCTGAATTGAAGTGGGGGGGGGGGGGGGGGGGGGGGTTGTTTGAGATGGGAGGGGGGGACTCTCTTTTTTAACATCTGCTCCAGGAACAAGGGAGGACCCAGCTGAGGTCGCAGAGCCCCAGACAGCTACAAACTACAACAGGGATAATGTGAGGGGATAACAGCTTAATGATAACACTTAAACCCATTGAGAGATCGCTGTACGGAAAACAGACTGTGAGCCTCATGGATAAATGGTGATAATAAGCCCAGATTGTCCATGAATATGGATTGTCATGGCTCAGATTTGATATTGTTCCTTTGTAAGCTGAGAAGAATTAGGCAGCTGTGCATCTATTGCCATCACTGGCCTTTTACTGGCACTCTTATCTAAATTTTTTCTAGGGGCGAAGTCGGATTAATCCCACACATACAGTAAATGTCTGCTAAAGACACACTGTTGCTCCACCCTCTGGCTTTTGACTTCCAAGTGTTACCAGCACCACACTCTGCCACAAGTGACAATACTGCCCTTTGTACCCAATACAGTCAGGCATTCACCCAGGCATATTTCACACCGTGCAAAGAGTCGCCACAAGTAAGACATCTTTGTCACGGTAAGTTCACAAATATCAAGCAGCTTGAACTCTGGTCCTTTTTCCATAAAACAAAATCTTTCATTGAGGAATAACTGCAGTGGAATTTGCAATAAAAGAATTTCCTCAGATGTGTACATTTGAGTAACCCACGTTTAGTGTTTCTATGTGAATTGATTTAGTCATGGGTTATACATTAAACTATACCATAAATGATGGAGCAAATAAATTTGAGCAAATATTTGAGTGGCCATCTGGAGGAAAAGAATGAGGGATGAGGAGCCAAAGCCTTGAGAGAACGGGATTCCAGACGTGCATTTTGCATGAGTTTTCAATTAGCATTCACATCCATTACAAATCTTTTGAAAACACAGAGGTCTCAAAAATGAAAGCCCCCTGGCTAAATAGTGACTCGGACCTCTCTGATCAATGATCCCTGCTGCCCCCCCCTCCAAAAAAACAGCAATGCCAGGAAGTGCCAGGGCCTGAAAATGGATGGTGGTTTGGGATCGGACATTGATTGGTGCACCCCCTTTGCCCCAGGAACCAATTCATTTTGTCTCCATGCCCTGCGCCTCCCTTCAATGAGTGGGGGAGACTGAAACGGGGTCAGAGCAAAAGCATCCCCCACGGTACAGACCCCAATCTCTCTTTATTTTTCTTCTGAATGATTCACCCAGATTGCCATGTCCGGGGAGAATGAATGAATGACCGGGAAGATTATACGTTTGAGTCTCGCTTTTAATTCGCCTGCTACACCGAGGGAAGTGGGAGGGGACGTTGGGGGTGCTATTACTTTCCATTCATGGAGGAGAAAATTGAAGCGTGCAAGTGTCTGATGTGGGGTTTAATGTGCAGAGAGAGAGGTCCATCTGTATTCTAGCAGCACAGATGGTCTATGCTGATCGGATGTTTTGAGTCCCTCTGCTGGCCAGCCTGTCTGATCCTGCCTCTGCATGTGTCCCGGTACAGTTGGCACCACCAACTGTAGCCTGGCACAGCCTAACATGGAATTACCGTGTCTGAGAGCCTCAAACAATAAGCCATATTTTACACTGGTCTGTTGTTTTCATACTGTCAGCAAACCAATCATTAATCTGACTGTTATGTCTTTTCCTGAATTTTTACCGCGTGTACTCACGGCTGCTGCTGCTCTGTATCAGTGTTTACACCACGCTGGTGATCACAACAAGTTTAACATTTCAGTATTTCTCACGTGCGTGTGAAAATGAGAGGCTTACAGTCGGTCAACTTAACAGTCCCTTTAAAACTGATGTAGATGCTTCATGATAAGCAGGATCCGTATCAGCACAATGCCCCCTCACATAACTGTAATTATGTTCTTCTTGGAGAATTTTATGATGTTAGTCACATTAATCAAGGCCAGTCAGAACATGTGCACATCTTTATCGTCTCTGACATCAAGCTTCATGAGCTTGTGTGCCTTTCTGCCATTTAAACCAGATTATCAGGGAAAGTACGGACTTCACATTATTGCCCACAGGAAAAAACAGAAGCTTTTGTCTGCATAACTGGGTGTCCATGCACATGATTATTTGCTTATGTATTTAGTTTCCAATGCCCCCTGTGATTATAAAAACCCAAGGACAGCCTATACATAGCTGATTAAACAACCTATGTCCTTCAAACACACTGAGAATGAGTACAGCTGTTCAGCTTGGCTTGGAGTTTGATGAAAACAAGCAGGTTTACAGCTGTAAGTGATCGTTACTTTCATTATATATTATTTTATTTCACTTAACCACTGAGCCCTCGGTTATATTAAGTCAGAAATGGCTTATAAATTGCCCATCACAAGTTCCGACCACCCAAACAGTCCAATTCAGCATAATATAAAAACGTGGAAAGGAGCAAATTCTCACAATCGAGCAGCTGAAAACAACAAATGTCAGCATTTTTCTCAATAAATAGCTATAATATTATGTCCATCAACAAATCAAGACCAGCATGCCTCTGTCAAACTTTTAAAAGCAGGGACAGCATGTCTGAAAGAGTAAAGATGATCCTGCAAATGTACACATGGTGGTCCTCATTATATTTTTACAGTCACAAAGCTGTGAGACATGCTGGAGGACCGTGAGGCATTTGTAAATCATTTGCTGCGTGTTGGCAATAAGCAGGCAGTCATGTGACACCTAGTTCTGCATTTTTAAGCAGCCGCGCTTGTATTCCCTCTCATCACCAGATTCTCCAGCTCTGTCCACATTTTTAGATTTCGTGTTTTCTTTAGTCCCACGTTTTGCAGGCTGTCACTTTGAAGAGCACATCATCAATATTTGACTTAGCCTACTTGTACAATAAAGCTTGTCTAACATGACTGATGCTCCGTCCATTCAGGCTGAGAAGACTGAAAAGACCGGTTCTCAGGTGTTATGCTATGCAAACACCTAAATTACTTCCAAACCAAAATCATGTCAAGCTACATAAAGGGAAACAGTCTGCTAACACGAAAATGTGTTTCCCAGACACTTTTAATGATAAAGATTCTGCCAGAGCTTGTCTGAGCAGCTTTAAATCTTGTTTAGTCAGCAGACAATTTAATGTGGGGGGTTTCAAAAGGAAGGGTTGGAGGTCTAGTTGAAAAAAAAAAAAAGAAAAGCAAAACAATGAATACAATGTCATCATCCTGCTCATGAGGGGAGTCCCTGCAACTCCCTGTGCTAATCCCACCAGATGCGTAGGATGCTTTAATATACATCCTGGAAAAAAAACAACTGAGCTTCCTGTTGTGGGACCCTTAACTTCAACCCAGCATGCTTCAGCAGACAACGTGTCTGAACTTTCTCATGAGAGCATGTCAGGTAAGAAAAAACAATAACAAAGCTAAAACATTAGCTAAGCTAGTAGAGGTAATTAGCTAATAAAGGAAACAGCTGCTGTTCAAACTCTACAAATTCTTTAAATTGGGTTAACATGTCTAATTTGCATTTGTTCCCGTCATGCTGTGCGCACACTTTAGCTCACACTTAACTCACAGACTATGAATGAATTTGGCCTCCCATAAAGTCAGAAGACAAACAAGCAGGAAACCAAACTTACTCTGCGCCAGCCGGATCCTCTCCACTCAACAGGTCCACAGCTCTCTCAGAGGTGTTTTCTTCAGGAAGACAACGTGATGATTTGGAATTTCCTTTGATGGCAGCTGAAAACATACTGTCATAAATTCCCTAGTTGCAGGGGGAGGGGGGGGAGAAGCCATGCACTAACACACACACACTCTTAAACACACTCTCTGTGCTGCCAGTGCTGGAAGTCTGCAGCAACACCCAGTAAGACTTGTAAATAGAAGGGAGGGAGGTGGTGGTGTTGGTGGAGGCAGAGTTAGGGAGGCAGGGTGGGGCGGGAGGATAAGGAGAGTGAGGAGAAGTTCCACATTACATCATCAGCAGCTGTTGACAGGCCTGTGTTTATTAACTAACTGCCACGGCTGGAGGAGTCACACGCTCTCACACACAACTCCGCAAACGCTGACAAGACAAGACAATGCTCAGCTGAGTCCAAAATACTTGGTGGACAGGCATGCAGCAGTGTGCAAGTACCAGCAGTTTGCAGACACGTGGATGCATTCTTTCTTTTTTAGTAAAAACACACACAACAATACAGCTATTCTTGGAATCTCTTAGCCAGGAGAAGGTCCTAACTCAGGATTCGAGTTTTGCTATCTGCCTCGGTTTTTTTCTGTTTCTGTACCTGTCATCTGTGTGCACTGGCTCTGAGAGTTGCTGACTGGACTGGAAGAGCTGTTTTCCTGACTCAGATAGCAGTAACTGTAATGGTATTACTGCGAAGAGAAAGCTGCTGCTGCATTCCTCAAGTGTCTTGGCTTGGCAGCTTCCCCAGCCTTTCTCTCCCTCCCCTTCTCTGTCTCTCTCTCTCTCCTTTCTTGCCTTTTCATTTAAATGGAGGCACATGACTCTCAGCTTTACTGCCAAGTAGACTTCTTTATGCCGGCCGGGAGCCACCAGCGGTCTGCTTTTCATTGGCCTCTCTGCAGGGCACTCCTTAGCGCAATGCATTCCTCGCTGCCACCCATCCCTTCAGCCCACAAGACGCAAGCATGTCAAATCAAGCTTATCCCTGATGTCATATTCAGTTTATTTTTCACTTTTTGCATTTCATTTTTGCAGAATGCATCAAAATCAAAAATGCATTCACTGAAAATAAACTTTTAATTTCATGTCTCTTAGTCTGCTGCCTGAGTGACAGAGCCCTTCAGCTATAGCCTTAGCCACCCACTGTAGGTCATCCATAACCACTGTGAACAAATGCTCCGCTTCAGCCCATCTCTGCTACATTCCTTGTGGGCTCAAACGCAATAGTTTCTCCCGTAATTCTGTTCTGTTGTCGCATTCTTCCCCTCTAAGCTCATTACATTGCAACATTGTTCACCGAGAGAGACGGAGTGAGGCCGAGTAGGCTGACGACACCGCAAGACAATGGACTGCAGAGAGCTGAAAGATAAATGATTTCATAAATCGCACAAAGAATCATTTTTAATTTCTTAACTGTTCTGAAGCCAGACAAACAGCCAGCCAAAGAGCATAATCCCAGGTTGTCCTTTAATGATGGGCATTCAATTAAACCTAAATGTCAGGAGCTAATCGGATAAAAAGCAGCATTGTATTATGCTGATTGCCATCAAATGTTATGAAGGAGAAGGGCAATAATACGTGGAGATTGACCATGTCATTTTCATTTAGCATTTGATAATGGAAATCTTTGATTGCTTAATTGGACACGTGTGATGTATTCTTTTAATCTAATAGAAAAGAGGACTAGTCCTGAAATAAAGAATCCCTTTAGCCAGATAAAAAAATTTAATAATGGCATAATTTATCATGCAGAAACCTTCAGTTTGCACAGTAAAAATGTAGATGTTAAATCTACAAAAGAATAAATCAGCATCAAACAGTTACAGCTTTTATTTTTGGCGGCAAAGTAAATGTCTTCACTGTCAGTGCTCTTAGTTTGAAATCTTTACAGATCAGTCATAAATTTGAAAAGCCTGTCAGGTGCAGCTTGCTCCTTGCAACATCCTAAGAACTACAGTGTGTGTGTGTCACGTGAGTATGTGTGCGCACACGTGAACATGTGTGTGTTCAACTTATCAAAAACAAAAGTTTAAATCCCTTCTCCTTTGTAAATCACATCCTGTCGTCCATATCTCCCTCCTCCACTCGCTCTGATATACTCTTATCTTGAAATAAGGAAAGGAAAACACTTCTTCTACTCTCCTTAGCTCTTATTTTTACTGTCACCACTCACCATTTTGGTATCATGGGAAACCTGTCAGGGCGAGAATCTGGTCAGTTTAATGGTGGATTTGCACAGACTATTACCTATTGGCATCCACAGCACAAAAATCAGGCTTGAGAATCCCATTTTAGTCAAAATCCAGCACTTACATAGATGTGCACATGTTTGTGCCTGGAGCATGAAGCGGGGGGGTTGATGGCTAATGATCCTTGAGCATACGTCTTGACCTGCAGCACATCCGGATCTATTCCAGGCAAGAGGTCCAACTCTTTCATGTCACAGGTCAGAGCCCTGCAGGAGCACGGAAGAAATTATTGGTGTGCAGCACCAGGGAGAGGAAAGCCATATAAATCCTGCAGCAGCTCAGAGAGAATGCAGGCAGAGCATTTTGTATGGATTCAGTGACTTGTGGAAGTTCCATACTGCAACCATGCCTATGGCTGGTGAAAGAAATTGTCACTTTGTCAAGAACAAAAGCCGCGTTGTTTTATTTTTATGTTGTATGGTTGGCGTCTACACTTAGTCTACGAAATTAAAGATATCAGCTTTCATTTCTTTGTTTAAAAAAATGCTGCATGCTAAAGTTACAACTTTCCAACCCTGACAATCTAACAAGCAAATACATAAACACAAACAGATGCATAAATGCATAAATACCCTTTACAGTCTCAACCCATCTTTTTCCAAATGTGTGAGGCTGCGTTATCCTTCAGCCATAATGCCTCCCTTTGGATTGCTGGCTGCAATTGTGGTTAAGACCAGAGCAGCCATAAAGCAGACAACTCTGCTGCTTGCTGCAATACTTATGGCTCCTTTGGTGTACCTATTTTATAGAAACACCTCCACCACTCATTCTCTGTATTCGTACTCGTCTGTACTCGAAACACCAGATGATCTTGAAAGTATGCATGTGCTGGACAGAGAAATGTATGTGGAAAACAAACCTGAACTTCTCAAACGTTTGCTGATATAGTTTCATGTATGATGATGTGGCTGGAACCAATGACAATGTGGCCCAGGGCTAATTTACATGCCCAAAGGCTGGAAAACATATTGCACCTCCCTCGTCTCCCTGGCGAATATTTGCTCCGAGCTGCAGGAAGTGGCTTTGCGCATGGCCCACGCTACACTGACATGTTGGAATGCCACATCAATGTTATTTGCAGCTGCACTGGGAAGCCAGAGATGTCCCCTTTCACATCAGCGGCCCGAGAAGGCATCTTCACGTGCATGTAAGCGTTGACTCAAGAGAGTCTAGTACAATACAGACGGTAAAGATTTCATCTTCCACAAATCTGGGAGAACTGTGGAGTTTGTGCTGATGTCAGCTACTCTGAATCCACAGGAGATCAAGCTAAGGAGATTTAGATGAACCAGGATGTAATGCTTTGTCTTTGTCAGCCCTTTGTCTAGTCAGACATATATTGAAGTAATAAATTGCGGTTACTCTCCTGATGCTGTTTTGTAGATTCACATTAGGCCTGATGGTATTTTATATTTAATCAAAATGCTTTTTCACTCCTTTTTCTTTTCTTTTTTTTTTGAAGCAGCAAACCTGGCTGGGCATCCTGCCAAGTCCTTACTGTACAAACTGACTTAATTTCATTGAATTATGGTCAGTGATTTCCTGACGTGGACTGCTTTCCATTTGTCTCGTCTCTGTCCATCCCCTGGCTGTTTCACAGAATCGATGGCTGTCTGGAGGGACTGAGGGACATACCGTATCTTATGGCTGTCTTGTTTTTTCCACTCTCCCTGAGGTAAGAGGATGATAGAGCCAAACAAATAGGCCTTGTGTTTTCACCCCGTGTTTGTATGCAGTGCCACGGCCAGGCTTCCTGCCAAGTTCTCCTCCTCTTCCCCCCACCCTGCAAAAGCAAAAGACAAACCAGAGCAACCACCGCCACCACTGCCTTCACCTCCAACCCTGCTCCCCTTGCACCCTCCTCTTTCTCTTTTTCCCCTCATCAGTCCGCTGGCAAACACAAAAGAAGGCAAAGAGGCAGAGTCCCCATGAACGTGCTCAGATTAGACTGAGGCAATGATGAAGATGACCCGGGCAGGGGTGAAGGCTGAGGAGGAGGATTTGAGGAGAGAAGTAGGAGTGGTTGTTATTTCATGGACAAGACACCGTGCCCTCTGCCGCTGAGCCAACGCCAGCTGGGGACGAGGAGTGGCATCCTTTTGCTTTATCTCTTTTGGTTTTCTTGTGCTTTCAATGAGACCATTGTATGTGCTGGAGGAAGGATATGAGGTCCCATTTGGCTGTCATTGACATGTAAAAAGAGTGTGGCGGTGACAGCTGACGAGATCAGTGGCCTGTAATTAGCTGAGAATGTAGGATAGACTCTCACTCCCCTGTGCCAAATGCACACACACATCCAAAAATGTAGGAGTAGCCACATATAAAGATAAAAAGACAGATAAAAAGACACCAAACTGCCAAGCCTTGCCTGTAGGTAATATTATGAGTTATCTATTAGACTACGTGTGAGGTTTCACACCAACCTAAAGCTTCTCTGGGTGCTATAAATCTAAAAGGCGTGAACCATGTGGTCTGGCCTGGGGTGGCCCACATGTTTAAGAAAAAACATAGATAAATAAAGCCCCAGAGTACAGCTGAGACATTCATCCATGGGATACACAGGTGTGATAAGCCCAGTCACATCACACCTCATAAATCACAGCAGTACTGAATGAAATGAATAGTTTTGATTCTGGTTTTATTTAAACCTGTTCACTGATTTTAGGCTCTTTACGCTTTTATGGGGAATGTTTCCTCTATAGAAAGTAGTCCCTTTGTAATTTAATGCCAACACGCAACTCCCCCTGAAACCACAAATTGTTGTTTTTACATTTCTCTTTCCTCACAGCTTAAACAAAAGAGATACAAGGTGTTAATCAGTCAGCTTCAGAGGTGTTGAAAGGTGTGTTTTTTTTTTTTTCATTTTGGACAGAGCCAGGCTAGCTTCCAGTCTTTATGCTAAGAGATAGGTTGATATCTTCTCATCTCAGTGGTAGAAAGAAAGCAGATAAAAGTGTTTCCAAAACAAGTGAAATATTCCTTTAAGAATGGATGAGAAATTCCCTCCATGGCAGCTGTAAAGACAAAGTTGAACTCTGAATCCTGGCTTTTAAATGTAATGAAGCAGGGAGGTAAATCAAAAACAACATGGACCTCAATCCACGCTGTTATGCTATTATTCTCGGCTGTCCAAAGGGCCTCTTACTGGAGGACAGTGTATGTGCGTGGGGTCGAGGGGTACCAACAGACAAGTTACCGTGGTGATTAAGCTCCTCTTTCATGCTGAAGGTGGGCCTTCTCTTTGAAACGGAGGATCTGGGCTTGTGTCAAACCACCACAAGGGTCTCAGCGCTCGCTCAAAAACCTGCCGATGACAGTTGCTGTTAGGAGATGAGAAGAGCCATCCCGCTGCAGAGGACATCGACCTGCAAGACCCAGCTCTCCCATGGGAACCTGTGGAAGCTCCTCGTGGCCCCTTTGTGTCCCTCCTCCCCTTAAAACTGGTGCCTCTTCCATCACCTTTCCTGAGTTTTCCAATGAACTCTTTGATGTCCTGGGATCTGGACAGCCGTGGGCATGGAGGACTGTTAGCCTGTAGGGGGAGGTAGCTTGGAACGATACCCACCAATGGAGAGCTGGAGACAGACAGACTCAAAGAGAGGGACAGGTACTTCATCTTAGATTTAACTGTTAATGGTTTGCATTAACCCAAAGAAATGAGTCTCCCCATGTTAATGACTTGCAAGTGTAGTTGTGTGATTTCACAGTTGGTGGTGTTAAAATCTCGTTTCTGTGTTTCCATATATACATATACTTTACTTTAAATTTTAATGTTTAAGGGCAACAAGCACAGAGAAACTGTGTGAAGAAAGATTCAGACATAATAAGAGACACAGAAATGGACATCTGAGACAGAGAGAAACAGTGATGGGAGACAGATGCAGACAGGCAGACAGTGGGAGAGTATCAAAGGTTTCACCAGTCTGACCTGTAACATGGTTGAGATGGAGAGACAAGGACACCGCTTGTTCATTAATCCGCTTTCTCATACCGAGTTACTGCGACCCTCGTGGGAATCAGTTCCAGCCCGTCACATACCGACTGTGAGACCTAACAACGCAACTCAATCACACAGCTGCAAACACAGGTGGCGTGAATACCAGCGTTCATCAGAATCAGTTCCCATTTCTGAGATTCTCCTGTGTTCATGGAGTCTGCTGTTTATGGAGATGCTCCATCTTCAGCTTCATCCACCACTAACCAAACACTCTGATGTGAATGGTGCACCCCCTTGTGACAAAACTGAGAGTTGCTATATATCGAATGCCTCCTGTGCTAATAATTGTGATTATTCAAAACTGAAACAGATTCTTCTGAATTGATTTTATTGAGAAAACAGCCCCACATAAAGAGAACAAAGAATATCCTTAGTTTTAATTTTGAGATTGTGAATACACTGTCATGTAGTGAAATGCAAGTCAGACAGTGTTGTGTTCATTCGCCGCCATAAAGAATTATGACATTTTATGTCAATTACGGCCACAATACAAGTGGTCTGCCTTATAAAGAGCTTTATACTTGCCACAGATGAAACATTATTTTACAGCTTATTTAGTATTATCTCAATGATATGTTTAACTTCCCTGCACAGGAGCCAAATGAATATCACAGAGGCTTTCATAAAATGAGAGCAAAATCAATAAAAATAAATTGCTTTAGAAGCTACAAGTTATGAAATGTCACCAATAAAAAATAATCTTCAGTAATAAAAAGTGCCAATGGTTGTATTTGCTTTGTTGTATTGTGCGTTTCCATCTCATGAATCTCTTTCACCCTCTAGTGATAATCAAGTGTTACTGAAGGAGCAGCAGCGAACGTGTCCACTCACTGGTCTCATTACATGTGCTCTGGATGATTCTGCAGACAGGTGATGAACTCCTTCACCTCTTTGCCCTCAAAGCAGATCTGGTAGACGGCTGAAAACAGAGGAAACCTAAAGGAAAGAACAGATACCTTAGTGTCTTGTATCTTTGGCTGTATACAGTGTGATTGTATCATTGCAAAATATCAGTAAAAAGCTGAACATTATAAACTTTGTAAATGTAGAATTTATAGCTGAGCGATAAAATGTGGAATTAAAGTGATGGGTCTTAATATAACAATATTTAATGTCCAAAAGACTTTGACATGGGTGAAAAATGTAATTCTGAACAGCACTTTATTTGAGTGGACTCACTTGTTGACCATGTTGTTCTTTTTTAGGATCTTGTAGACCTCAGCTGAAGTCTGTGGACCCTGAAGCTTCTGGCCGTTGAGCATTTCTGCCTCCAGTTCAGCAATGGACTGAAGAACCAAACGTACAGAAACAATTTTAATGTTGGTGAGTGACATATTCTTTAAATCTTCACTTCCTTTTCTGCTGTTGTTGAAGGAGAACACTAAGTTTTTGAGCCGTGAATCATTCCTTTGATGTACCCCAGTAGATGTTTTGCTCCGGAGCTCTGTCTTAGCCCTTTAGCTTGCCGTCTGTTCAGTAAAAAGTCGACGACTACTTCTATCCTACGCATCAAACATTTTTCAAAGTTGTCTGATTCACCTTGGACGTCGTGACAAAGGCCTCAGCAACTTTACGGTTTCGTCCACCGTAGCAGGTGGTGATGAGGTCGGCCACGCCGCAGCTTTCAAGGAAGGTGGAGGAGCTCACTTGGCCTTTGCAGAACAGTTTGGCGAAGGCGACCATTTCCATCAGACCCAGCCTGATCACCGCCGCTTTGGTGTTGTCGCCAAAACCAAGGCCGTCACAGAATCCAGCACCTACTGCCACAATATTCTGGCATTAACAAATACAAAAAACATTTTTAATGCAGAAAACTACTACTTCATATTGACAGTATGTGATTATCTTTACCTTTAAGGCTCCACACAGCTCCACTGTATCGCTCTCATGTACGACAGTGATGCGAAAGTTGGGAGTCTGAAGCAGCTCTTTGAAGATGTGGCCGTTTGCCTCGTTTTTTGCCCCTGTGATGAATGTGGTTTATTAAAAAGACACAAACACAGCGTCACTCAATGACTCCTGTTGCTTGGCAACCACACTGCAGCTTCTGCAGCAATGGTAAAAATTTCTGTGCAGTGAATGCTAAAATAACTCAGAAGATAATAATAATAAAAATAAAAAAAAACAACAGTCAAGGACAAAAACAGTCTAACCGATGGTGGTTTCACAGAACTTCTCATCTGCCACCTCGTTAGCGATGTTGGCCCCCATCAATACGCTGACCTCAATCTCCAGTTTTTCTCGGATGATGTCTGAGATGAGCTTCAGTCCATCTGGTCCCTCGTCTATACCCTGGATGACAACAACCAATGAGAGAGAGAAAGAGTTTCTGACTATACGCAGTGCTACAACCTCTGGCCCGGACAGAGTGGCAGCCTTGGTAACAGATTTGTGTCAGAGTCAAGATTTTCTGTGTTGCTTAACAGCGACATCCTGTGATGCTGTGGTCACAGAAAAATATGAAGTAAGGTCAGGCGACAGTTTCCTCTTTTTGTAGTCAGGAAATCTTACTTGAAGAACAATGACAGGATCTTACTTTGATGAGCGATATCCCAATGGTTCCCTCCATGATGTGAGGCTTAATCTGATCGCAGAGTTTGCCAATGAACTGGTGCGGGATTACAAAGACGAGGATCTTTGCTCCTTTCACGGCTTCTACGATGTCTGGAACAGCAATCTAGTGAGGTATCAAAACAGGACATGTCAACAATGAGAGCTGATTCCAAACAAAATGTTGTGTGGCTGCATCCTGGAGGAACATTTAAGTCTCTGCAGCTTCTACTGTTGTGTCAAACCTGTTGAGATGTACCATCTCTTGTTTTTAAGATATCCCATATAACTTTTGCCTTTTCATTGCTATTATTAATAATAATTTAGAGCAAATGCAGAGGTAAACATGATAACCATCAATAACAACAACAAAAACACAATACATATAAACGGTTCTTTTCTGTACAATCCTTGAAAGACAAAGCAACCCTTACACTCCGTCCGATTACGCAGAAGATAAGTGGGTCAAAGTTAAGTCTTATCAGTGTGAATGTCTTACTGTACAATCATAGCATGTTTCAAGATTGCAGTGAACTGCACAACCTATCGACACACAAGATGGGCTGTGTAATCAAAAGATAACACTCCTTATCAAAACTCCTCTAAACTGGAGCTCTTACCACATTCTTTGGCAGCTTGTGGCCCGGTAGATATTTGACATTTTCGTGCTCTGTATTGATGATCTCTGTGAGCTTCTTCCCATCGATCATTTCTTCATACACCCACATGTTCACCATTGGGTCGAACCGGTTGGATGCTTTGACGTTGTGACCTACGATTTTGGCAATGGAGGAGCCCCTGGAGAGAGTACACAGGACATGATCAGATAATCAGTGGGAGAAGCAGAAAGTCTCACTGAATCTAAACACCACCTAAAACATGACAGCCAGAAACATGGGAAATTAAAAATCAATCACTGGTATGCATTTTGTTTTATATTCAGACTACAACTTCTGCATTAAGTTCAACAAAACTGAATGTAACTATGCAGAAAAATGGGGAACAACTAATGTACAATGATCAGGGTGCAGTCTACAACCTCACTGTAGAGGCACATTCACATTGTAAAAAGATTATAAAGACCTAATATTAGTACATGTCGCAGGAAAACTTTCCATCAAGTATTAAAAGGTCTTTATTACTCAGTGGGACTTAAATCCACCAGGGTAAAAAGGCCACTAGCTCCATGGGCTCTTCATGTTGCAGCTTGCAGTTTAATTCCTCAGGTTGCCATAGATGTAGGCTTTCAAGGAAAGTGGAGGAGCGTTCAAAGGAAGGGCGGGCTTGAACAACAACAGCTGGACGTTTTAGTTTTTCATTTTTTTACATGATGAGAAATTTCCTGAGGATATTGCAAGAATTACATGTTGCCGGTATGAGAATAAATCAGCAAAGTAACACAGTCCGCGTTAAGAGTTAACTGCATACTTCCCAGTGCATAAACTAAAAAAAAAACGTTCTTGTTTCTGAAAGATACGACCAAAGTACACATGAAAAGTTACCAGTTCCCTGATCCAACGATGCACACTTTCTTTCCAGGCATTTTGCAGTGGTTAGTCGCACAGTTCGGCTGCAGTGAAGATCCTGATCTTCTGTTTGTCGCTCGTCTACAATAACTTCCTCATATTTATTATTAAATATTGACTGGAAGTATGGGAACCCCCCCAGTTGCACTGTTTTATCTTAACCTCGCCGACCGACGTCAAACCGGACAGAGTATTTTACAACTTCCGGTCAAGAGTGTTTTTTTTTCAAAACAAAGCACATTTCGAGCACATCAATCACAAGTCCTACACATTGTTTAAACAGACAAGCTGTTACATAAACATTAAAATGCATAAGTGTGTAGTGATTATGTTATGTGTGAAAAATACATAAATACATTTAAAATGTGTATTTAGTTGTTCGCTTATGTACTTGTTTTATTGTTCAGCTGAGATATCACCAGTCTACAAAAATACAATAAATAATAATAATAATAATTTTGATAATTTAGGTAGATTTATGTGACTGTTTTTCTATTTTAGTTTTTATTATTATTTTTTTTGTATATATATATATATTTTTTTTTTTATTAATCGTGCACGGAAGCCTGCCCTTGTGAGGGAGTCACATGACTGTATTCCTGCCAAAGCAGTAAATATCAGGCGAGCTAGCAGGCACAGGCTAACTAGCTACTCCCAGGTATCAGAAGAGAAGATCATGTTTGATCACCCCTTATTAACTTAAGGGTTTAGTAGTCCGGCGTCTGCTGGGTGTGTGGTGTGTTTCGATAAGCGATGAACCGACTCTTTCACTGTGTATTATAACGGAGGGTCGTAACACTTGGATTAAATCTGTGGTGATTTAGCTTAGCTAGCTTCACGGGTTAGCCTAACGCTAGAAAGCCTGCGTTAGCGTCCAAAAGGGGGTTTCGTTGCTAGTGACTATGCAAACGGAAACCACGGCTATAAGAATCACGGAAAACGAAGGCAAGCTGGATGTATTTCCCCAGAACAGGACCCCAAGCTCGGGGAGAGCAAGTGCCAAAAGCTGGCAGTACAGGTGGGTGTGTGTTCATCCTGCTAACGCTCAGACATATAACCTAGTTTGTACATTTAAGGCGTATTTTGTATATCCACCTTGAGTCACAAGCATCATAAATGTGATATACCTATTGTTCTTTTTATAAGTGGTGTTTCAACATGTATTTGCACTCTCCATTGACTGGCTAATTTGTTCATTAGTTATGACTAAATTAGCTTTCTAATCAGACAGGTGACAACTGAATCATGTTGCCCCTTCGAGCAAATCTATCACCAGGCTAAGGTCTGTGACTGATTTGTGCAGTTCCCTTTATGTGTTTAAGGGTGTGTACTCTGTTCAAGTGTCTTAACAAGTGCTCTTTGTCTCCTTTTATTTCATGGCAGTGATCACATGGAGAATATTGATGGCTACTTGATGAAATACACCAACCTGGTGACAGGGTGGCAATACAGGTGCATTTTTTGCTTGTGTTTGATGTTATGTCAACCTAAAATATATGTATGAGTAAAAAGAGGGGACTGTCTTAAAGGAATTTAACAGCCTCTTCATTAGTTCATAGTTGTAATCCAGACTAATCCACTTCAAGTAATGCCACAGTGATTTACACAGTAGACGGACATTGTTGTGTCTGCTGTTGTTTTCAGGTTCTTTGTTTTAAACAATGAGACGGGTTTGCTGGAGTACTTTGTAAATGAGCAATCGCGGCCACAGAAGCCCCGCGGCATGCTCCCCCTGGCAGGTGCCGTCATCTCCCCCAGTGACGAGGACTCTCATACCTTCACTGTCAACGCTATCAGTGGGGAGCAGTACAAGCTCAGGGGTGGGTACCTGTCCCTAATACACACACCGACTTCTTGACATTTATGTCCCAACATGGTTCTCTCTCAGACAGTGCATCCTGTGAGCTTGTTGTTTCAGCCCTTAACAGTTGATATTATGTGCTCCTCTTTGAGCTTTCACTCTCACCTTATTGCTGCCTGTCAGCTCAATTTTTTAACTCCAGGCTTCCTCTAATCACCATCCATCAGGTTCATACAGTATTGATCTGGATGGTTTCCATTATCTTCTGCCAGTGAGGCAGAAGCACACAGGCACTGACGCAGAGTAAGATCATCCTAGAGTAACTGTAACAAGGTTTTTCTTTTTATGTGTGTCCCTCAGCCACCGATGCCAAAGAGAGGCAGCACTGGGTGAGCAGACTGCAGATCTGCACACAGCACCACACAGAGGCCATGGGGAAGGTAAGACCGTTAATATGTGTGGTGCACACGTGAGCACAAATTGACAGAGCTGCATGTTAATGCTTGCAAGGATCAGTATATATTTATTTATATCCTGAAGGGCTGCTGTGCTTTACTTTGATTTTAATACTGTGCTTTAAACTCAGTGTGTGATGATTCAGATAAAACATGTGACTCTTGCATAGAGCGGATGTGAACTGGACAGTTTTCACTTTCCTGTGTTCCTTCCTCACATGCCAAAGGAGCAGTCAAACAAAGCCAGCCGCAGTGCAGAAATCGGTACAGCTGTGAAATATTAATGTTTATGTAAAAATGTATCAGGTTTTACCCTGTGTGTAAGCACAGTAATCACTAGTATTGACCTGGATATTGATCTGCACACTACTGCACTGCCCACCACCTCTTTTAATGGCCTTGAGATACATGAGAACTCCCCAAGGTGCTCACTTTAGCAGTGGCCTGAAATAATCAGCAGCTAAAATTAAAAATTTGTCAAAAGATGATAAGACAGGATGATTCCTATGGCAGATGTATGCACTGTCACTGGAACTCTGAAATTTGTTAAGCTGTAATTTGCATGTTTTGAAACGTGTAAATTAGTAACATCACCTAAGAAGACTGAGCTAAACCATAAACATTGTCTAAGACCATAACTTTTTAAAAAAATGTTGTTCAGAGTAATCCCCCACCTAAGTCCCGGAGCTACTCTATGGCATCACAAGGCAGTGGAAGCTCACCGATGTCCCTACGCCGGCCCAGCCAAAACCCTGCCTCCTTATTCGGCTGGTCACAGGTCCACAAGGGCTCGTCGCTCTACTCCAGCAAGAGGTCCCTGCTGCCAGACCACCTCATGGACGCCAGAGAGGTACTGCAAGCTAGGGACACACTGTTAGCATGACTCACAAATTTACTGATGTTACACAAATGTGTTGTAGTTACATCTGTTAATGTAATTCACATGTCAGGACTGAAAAATGTTTTTTTAATATCGCTAGTATAAAGGAATAAATGATTGCATCTTCATTTGTGTTGTTAAATGCTAAGATAAGGTTTAGATTGAAGTTTTTGCTTACGTCATTACACTTCCTGTGACCACCACACTCATTACAGTGTACATGTAGCAGGGTACAAGATGGATACAGGCAAAATAAAATTAAGGACAAGTTTTTAGTCTGCTGTTTGGCAGAAACTAGGCTACAAGTGAGATAAAATGCAGCTGATCCAATCAAAATGTAGTTAGACTTTGATCTGTCTCTGGGAGGTTTGATGTATCTGTTATGCAACTAAGCTGCAGACAGAGGCATCTTCAAAACCTCTGCCATGGTGGATACCAAAAAACATCCAGATACATATCATAATAAATTCCACAAAAATAAGATAATGGGGTGATGCAGACTGTCCACAAGAGGCTGCTGTTGCCTTTCTCTTCTCATCAGTAGACCGCTGCAGCACAGTTGGATCAGTCATTCTTCTTGTACTCGATGATTTTATTCTTTTTGTGTGTGTGTGTGTGTTTAATGCTGTCTAATCTTTGACACTTTTCTCTCCCCCACCCTCGTCACATTTCCCCTCCAGATGATGAGCCAGGCCCAGGGCCAGCACAGAGACCTGATCCAGAGTATCGAGGGGTTGCCCGCAGCCCCTGGCATCTCCCCTCTAGACCAGGATCTGCTGATGCTCAAGGCCACTTCCATGGCTACCATGAACTGCCTCAACGAGTGCCTGCACATCCTACACCTGCAGCAGGTGGCCAGGCAGAGAGGCTCTCTGGGAGGTCAGTGGAGGACTGTTTACGTGTTGATTTGTTTGTACATTTGCTGGTTAGATGTAAGTAGATGTATGCCTAACCTGTGCACATTAAGTGTCTTTGTCCTCTAAATAAGATGCTTCTGTGCTGTGACATGAATCCACTTGCAGTCCAAATGCAGCCAATCTAGACAAACAGTTTGAGTTGGCTGGACAGTGGAATTATTTTGCATTATTGATAAGGAACCGTACCTATTCTTACCACCTGTCTCGAAGGTAATTAGATCTCAGATGGTTGAAATATCCATCAGCAACACTTTGAGGACAGGTTGCAGCTCCAATACAGCTTCACATGGACAAACATGCTGTAGCGTGTTAGAGAGAACACAGAGTGAAGTGTCTGACTTGCTGATATCTCGACCCTCTGTATTCAGGTTGATTTGAAAGGGGAAAATGTCCAGGTAATGTCCCACTTTTTCACAGCAGATCTCATTACTCAATGTATATTTCATTAGGTCAGACTCATCGCAGCAGCCAATCAGATTAGGTTGTCCGACGACGCACAAGGTGAATTTGAATGAGATCTGCCCACCTCTAAACATACATACAAGAAACTCCCAGGCCATAACGAGAGTCTTTAGCCAATCAGAGGATGAGGATGTTTCCTGTGGGCGGGGCCAAAGTATCCTGATACTCTGCTTATTGGACGGGTTGAGTTACACTCTTTTGGTCTCGGGCAGTTGTCTGAGGAATAGCCATCTGTCCGGTCAGCAGCCAGGCAGTCGTGGGTTGTTGTCTGGTAGGCCCAGTGTAGAACAAAGTGTGGGTGTGTGTGCAGCTGTGAGTGTCGGAGGGCCTTTGGGAGGGAGGGGGGGGGGGTAGTACCATGAGCACCTCTGAACCTGCCACTGTGCACTCCCCGTCCACGGCAGGGCCCACGATCGAGTGGCTGGAGCCCAAGCTGCCTGACATCCTGAAGAACGGCAGCAGCTCCCTGGGCAGCTTCACGACAGGGGAGGGCCCGTTGGAGGGGGGCCGACTGGAGCTCAGCAGTCCCGAGTCCTGCAGCTTCTCTGGGGTAAGACCACGGAAATGACATGCTCTCTCCCACAGAACACAGCTATGCTTTACACTAGAGAAAGCTGTACTGTCACCTGTTGGTTATCAGGATGTTGATTTGACATGATTAAAAGTTTTGCAATCTCCCACAACATAATCACTCACTCTCAGCCTCTGTGGAGTTATTCAAGCAGGTTGTTGAGAATAAATTCCCCTCCCTTCTCTCTCTCAGGAACAGGAAGACATAGACGCAGAGGATGAGGCGGAGGACTCCTTCACAGACAAGGAGGAGGACCTGGGTGCCGTGGAGGAGGAGCGCAGCGTCATCCTACACCTGCTGTCGCAGCTGAAGCTGGGCATGGACCTCACACGGGTAGGTCGAGTTCCATGTACTGCCAGAGCAGTAAAACAAGTCCCAGTCATCAGCAGCTCCTCACACAGTTTGTCTAAAAATAGAAAATTAAAACTCGAAAAAGCATCGAATTTGTCTGAATGGAAAAAAGATAACGGAGACCTGGGAAGAATGAATCTATCTCGCAGCAGGAACTGGTGTCAGGGCCTGTTCTTAATTGTCTGATTTGCAGTGACCTTACAGGCTGATGTAAGCACTTCTTGTTGTGTAATTAGTCTAGTCCTGGACACACAAGCACTTGAAAATAGCAAGAGTTGAGTCCTCGATAGACACTCTATCTTCTAGTGTCAGTTTGTTCTAGTATTTGGATATCCTCCTCTTGGGTTTCTGATTTATCTGTTGGCTCCACTGACTTACCTCAGATAGGGATCTAGTAGATGCTGTGACCCCAAGGTCATGTGGACGTCACATTGTCCATGTAAGTCCACTGACACCATATCCATGTGGACTTTCCTACCAGGTGGTCCTCCCCACCTTCATCTTAGAGAAGCGCTCTCTTCTGGAGATGTACGCCGACTTCATGTCACACCCGGACCTCTTTGTGGCCATCACCGACGGCAGCAGCCCGGAGGACCGCATGGTCCGGTTTGTGGAGTACTACCTCACCTCCTTCCATGAAGGCCGCAAGGGCGCCATTGCCAAGAAACCCTACAACCCCATCATCGGCGAGACCTTCCACTGCTCCTGGAAGGTTCCCAAGAGACCAGAGAACTCCAAGGAGCCCGCACAGGGAAGCGCCGACCTGGCCGCCTCCCAGGACTCCTACCAAGTGCGCTTTGTGGCAGAGCAGGTGTCCCATCACCCCCCGGTGTCTGGGTTTTACGCTGAATGCCAGGAGAGGCGGATGTGTGTGAACACGCATGTGTGGACCAAGAGCAAGTTCATGGGGATGTCCATTGGAGTATCCATGATAGGTGAAGGTAAGACATTGTAATTTATGTACTGGCATAAAGCAAGAATAGTATGGTCATCAGAAACACTTATAATTGATTGCACCTAATATTTCTGTCTTCATTGTTTTTCCAGGTTGTCTGTATTTGCTGGAGCATGATGAAGAGTACACCTTCACGCTGCCCTGTGCATACGCACGCTCCATCCTCACTGTCCCCTGGGTGGAACTGGGCGGCAAAGTCAACATCAGCTGTGCTAAGTCAGGCTACTCAGCAGTCATCACATTCCAGACTAAACCCTTTTACGGTGGCAAACTACACAAGTAAGTTCCTCATGTGGTACAATTATAAATAAGGTTCTTTCCTCATGAACTTAAATGCAATGTAGTGTGCTTTTACTCACCCGGGTTTTTCCTGTTTCCGAATGTAGGGTGACAGCGGAGGTGAAGCACAACCCGACCAACGCAGTGGTGTGTCGCGTGCAGGGCGAGTGGAACGGCGTTTTGGAGTTCAGCTACACCAGTGGAGAGATGAGGGTGGTAGATGTCACCAAGCTGCCTGTAACGAGGAAGCGCGTCCGGCCGATTGAGAAGCAGGGACCAACTGAGTCCAGGTCAGGAGATGTGGATTTCAACACTGTGGGAGGAATCATACTTGAAATTAATTTCCTTTGGTCTCAATTAAGGAGGCTTTCTTAGTTAATCGACATCCTTTTAAAAGCTTATCTACACAGACTTTAATAACACGTTTTTAAGACCAGTTAAAAACACATAATGCAAACATCTTGAAAGCTGCCCAGTCTGTGCCTGATTCAGTTTGATATTTTTTGTGATTCAGGCGTCTGTGGCAGCATGTGACAGAGACCTTGCGGCAGAAGGATATCGACAAAGCCACAGAGCACAAGAGGGTTCTCGAGGAGCGGCAGCGGACAGAGGAGAGGCACCGTGCTGAGACCGAAACCGCTTGGAGGACCAGATACTTTGACAGAGAGGTGAGCAAGCTGAACGCTGTGGTGCTACTCAGCATTTTAGCAATTTTATTCAAATGAAAAATGTCAACAAAGTATGATGTTTGCAGCAGGAGACACTCATCAGGAAGCACATCTAGGACAGTCTGTGAAAGGTCATCTGTGCTGACTCTGATTTAATTTTAAATCACCTTGAACATCATTTCTGTCCCCAGCTGAGCTTCTTTGGGTTTTGTACCACATTATATCAAATCATCTCCAACCCCAAACAAATAGCCTGATGACTTAACCGGATTGAACAGTTTTGCTGACTCGCTGCCGACAACTACTTATAAATTCTTCAGCTAATCAGAATATTTTGACCTTAGTTTTCTCTCCTCTTCCAGGGTGAAGGCTGGGTTTATCACAAACCACTCTGGAAAAGCTCTGCATTCAAATCCTAGTTTCTTCAGCCTGTATCTTGGATGTTGATATTGTAGATTCAGGAGTGTATGTGTGTGTGTGTGAGGGTGTGTGTGTGTATGTGTGTGTGTCTATGCGTGTGCACACACACACACGCGGTTGACGGTTATGAAATGAGAGCACTGCACTGACGTACATATGAATGCAAAATGGGAAGAAGGACAGAGAGACAGCACGACTGACGGTGTTCTCCACTCTCGCTCATGATGTTCACGAAGCCTCGAAGTACAAGCTTTTGTACTGCTGATCAGTTTTTTTTATAATCCAATGTCAATGAAAGCATATTCTTGTACAGGTAATGGTACTCTTATTTACACAGCCTTAAGATATTATGATGTTTGGGTTCTGCTGATCAACCTGGATATGTTTTTTTTCTTTTTTTTTTTTTTTTAAGATATGGAATCACACAATGGTAAAGTGACTTTTGAGGAGTTTCCTTCTGAAATATGATATCGTACATAAAGAAAACCTAAATAATGAGTGCAATGATATGAATTTTTACATGCACACAATATTCTGATCTCTCTTCATTAGACCTGCACTTGTCTTTCAATCTCTGCACCCGTAGTTTGTAACATTAGCTTTCAGCTTTAAATTTGAAGTTTTCACATCCCAAGTCGAGACAGCCGTTGCTATGACAACGTTGGGGTTGTTGTTTCAGACTTGACAAATCTCGTCCAGAGCCACAAAAGACCTTAAACAGTTGTAATAATATAAAACATGTCTTCATCGGAGAAATTATGATATGTTGACACAGTCTTGATGAAGACCTGTTTCAAAATGTCTGCTTCCAACTACACTACTGATCCTGACACTATAAAGTCAATAGTCAGGAGTATTGCTTTATGTGGTTTAATATCAGATGATTGTGTGCATTTAGATATATAATATGTGTTGATTTGAAATCATGCGATTTATCTCTAAATTATTATTTTGTTTACTTGCTGTTTGATGCTATTAAAATTGACAACATTGGACACGTCCCACGGCTGGAATGGCATGTCGTAGACTAGCAGACAAATAACCAAATTTGAAATAATCAGATGACTGAGACACACATGAATGCAACTAAAGATTACTACCCCGATATTTTATTTTATTTTTTTTTGTTTGGTGGTTTTGCAGTGGATGGAAAAATTCCCACATGCATGAAAGCAAAGTGTCCCTGTTCACACTCATTGCGTAAACTGTGCTACTCCTGTGTCTGCATTACTTCAATTTCTAAATCTGTTGTAAAAGCTTTTAACCAAACTTGCTTGTTTTGTAATGCAAATAAATATTTTGTTTGAATGCGTGTTTATCCCCCATCTTGCGCTTTAATTGCTCTTATTTTTAGAGCCACTTTTTGTATAAAGATGTTAACATTTCTTGTTCCATCAGTGTTTGTGTTACTTTATGTTTTTTGGCAGTGATTCCAATCTACTATACTGTGATGTACATGTTAATACACTCCCCCTCCTTTAGCCTCACACTCTCAAAATCATCCCCAGTATCAAGTAAGTACAGTTTCTGATTCTCTACAGAAAAATGATCCCCCCTCTGCCATTGATAAGCTACTCCCTCCAAATCTTGGTGCCTTATGCAAACTTTCTGTGTGTGTCCTCCAGCTGAGGACCACAGCGTTTTCATCTTTGACCTGACAGATGCAAATGGCGGATGTATTATTTGTGTGTGTTTGATTTCTCTTTTTTTTTTCTTTTTAAAAATCAGTGCTTGATGTTAGGTGAGGTCCACTGAGCACTTTTACTCCAGGTTTGGACATTTTCTCGGTTTTGAATTCTACTGGTTGTCTTGCTGACCAATGAAATGCACTGACATTGAAGGAAACCTGATGATGTAGAAAAAATGGCAGTGTGTGCTAATAATCAAATAAATTGTGACTGAGTTGCTCAAATTCACGGTCTGACTGCATTTGTTCTCATTCGTCGTAACTTTGAATTCAGACAATGCAGCGTCGTTGGTGAAAAGTCACTGTGATAGTTGAAGTCAGTCTCTTGAGTAAAGAGTAAGTCCTCTGACAAAAGCACTTCCTATGTGTCCCGGACCAGTCTTTCAAGCTGTTGAGTATGTGGTCTCCAACTACAGCTGCAGTTACTGTCGTGAAAAGGACCAATCATTCCACATCAGGCTGCAATAAAAACAAGCAAGCAAGAGGCTTCCAGCATCTATGAGCAGGTCTCCCACTCTGACTATGATTGGTGCTGTCACAGGGAGGAAATGCATCACCTCAGTTGAACATAAGATCACAACAGTCAGAGCAGGAGGAAGGGCAGAAACAAACAAAACTAACTAAACACAACAAAAGTACTCACCCTCCCTGCTCTCAGTCCACGGAGACTTGAATCCACGTGTCTTCCATCAGAGTCACCTTTCTTCACTACCATCAGCAGTCCTCCAGGGGTAGATTTAGGGTAGCTGAGGGGCAGGTGGTTGGTTGAAGAAGGGGTTTGGGTCCAGTACAGAGACGCTGGTTTCCTCCACAGCTGTCTGCATCTTCTCAGGCAGCACTGAGGTGGACGGCTGAGGCTGCAGGTCCAGCTGGTTGGAACAGGCTGCAGCTCTGGAGAAAGACACAGGAAGATTCAGGATCATTTTTAAGTAACAAACAGCCAACGTCCTGCACGTTTTCTGCAGGCTGTGGACCCACAGCTTCAACATAAGATCACAACAGGCAGAGCAGGAGGAAAGAAACAAACAACTAACACAAAACACAAATTAACTGAACTACGAGGCAGTAAACACAGGGCACAGTACTCACCTTCCCTGCTCTCAGTCCACAGCCTGTCTGTTGTTGTTGGTCAGTCAGTCATTGCAGTCTCTGGGCCCATGTGTCAGGTGATTTGACAATCACCAGTCAATGACGTGGTGCAGGTGTGCAGCTTGACACAGTTCAAGTTCATTTCAGCTTTGATGCAATGCATTATGCTTTAATTTAATTATAAAGAGGAATTTATTCCGTTCTGGTATTCCAGGTCAGTGCTTCCTCTGTATTTTCTGACTTCCTGCTTTTTGAAAACTCTGTCTCCTCTGAAGCAGCAGCGCCATCTGCTGGTTGAAAAGGCTAACAGCACCTGGTGTTCCAATCAGCATTCATGTTGTTTTATTTCTTTTATTTATATTACTCCTTTTCCAGTGTTTTCCTTTAAAGGAGACACTGGAACACATTTATTAAGAAAGAAGCATTTCATGCATCAACTAATGAGAAGTACAAGAGCATTCAGTGGATCTTTACATGTGGAACTAACTGTTTAATATGATTAGAAAAATTAGTCACGAAGCTGGTTCACAATTTACGGATAATTTTACAGATAAGATGCTGTCTGACGGGTTTAAGAAAGGCTTTGAGCTTTAAATCATTAACAAGGAAGTCATCACTTTGAGTTTTCACCGTTTTAAACAGGAATATATGTGACGCATGACATCTAGTGGGGAAAAGCAGGTACTGCCAAAATGTTTTTTTCTTTATTGTTGCTGCATGGATTCTCTGAATTCATGCAACTTTTCCTTAGGTTTGTCTCCATTACTCCATTACTAGTTACTGCTATGTGCACGTTTTGGTCTAATCACCTAAACAATATGAGATTCTTCACAACTAACCACAAATCAAAAAATAATTAATTTATTAAGCCTACAAACAGAAAAAAGAAAGTCAGAAAAAAGGAAACCAGTGATCTCAGTTTACCGACAGAGGGCAACGCAGACCCCAATGATGTAACAGCAGTCTCACCAAAGATACACAACACACACTGATCTCTCACTCTGATGCTCTTTCGTGGTACAGAAGTAGTCGTCACCGTTTCATCACAACAGCAGCAGCAACCACTAGCAAGTATTTCCAACAGCAGCAATTTCCATCAAATGTTTAGTCTATAAAATGTTAGAAAATGCTGAAAAGTTCCCACCACCATGATTTTTTTTTTAGAGATATAAATTTTTTAATTTTCAACTAAGTGATTCGGCATATGTTTTCTTAAATAATGACTGGTGTTAATGGAGAAAAATATATGCAAGTTATATTATTATAGAGTTTACATTTAAGACTAAAATCACGTTGATGAACCTCTAATGGGTTTTTTTGTTTGTTTTGTTTTTTCAACTGAGTGACACGTCGCTCTACTATAAACGATCTTCGGCCACACGCCCAGCCTCAGCACCAGCGCATCCTTTCTCCAGGGGGTTTTTGGCTCCTCTGTTCGCACCAAGATTACAAGAAACCATGATGGATGGATGAGGCCTTCGCGATAACTACAAACATTTCCAGACCTCGTTCTTCTTCTCCGCCCGAGTCCGTTTCTCGCGGTCCGTTATGTCTTTGAGCCTGGTGCTCCCCCTCTCGTCATGCCCGCTGCTGAACGCTGCCTGCCGCCGCCGCCGCTGCTGCTCTTTCTGCCGTCGTTGCTTTTGATTTCTTGCCTGGATGGGGCGGCGAGAGCAGCGGAGGAGGGCGGCGGCCTGCCCTCCTCCTCGCCCGGGGACAATGGACCCAGCGCTGCAATCGGCGCGGTCGGAGACCCGGGGGGATCAGGTAGGTAATTAAACAAAAAGGCGCCCTGTTTGTTCCTTCTCATTGTTACAGTGAATGGAAATGAGCAGCAGCTGAGGAAACAGTGTGACTCATGACTGAATCAGGCCAATACGTGGCTTCATTATTTTGATTTGCCATTTCTTTAGATTATTCAAATCCATTTCTGATTAGAGCTTCCTGGCTGATTTAAGGTGCCAAAATATGAACCAAACATCTGCTTTACGTGCAGAACGGAATGTATCTTTAACACTACTGTACATGTTGTTTTGCAGTAAGCTATGCAGCAGTTATCTACTGGGGAAAATCTTGGGACTCATATGTTTTCAAAGTAAAAGCTTATATAAATCAAAAAGTCCAGGAAAATAAAGAATTGCTGGGTTTTAATGGTCTTACAACATTAACAGACACTTATTCGTCTGATACCTCCATTGATAGGCTGATTGGCTATAATTCGCTGGCCCACAGACTAATGGGATCGTGTATAAGGTGGAGGTTTGAGGGATTAGGGTTTTTATCTTTTTGGCTCAAGCAGGTGATGTATTAATGGAGGAGCAAGGTAATCCTGTGCTAAGCCAGTGTTCCCTGATGACTTTGCCTCACTGGTGCAAAGTCTGTGTTTAAATTTGGCTTATGAGCATCTGTGGCAGTATCAGAGACTGTAATAAACACTAAAGCTTATTTGGATGCTTTCTAGGAACTCCAGCAGTCATGTCAGTAATAACCACAGACAGATAAAAAGGAACAGCTATTCCATAGCAGCGTGACATTAAACATCAGAAACTAGCTGCATGAAGCGAGCTTCTGAATGCATATAAAAGTGATGGGTTGTGTTGGAGACGTCTCACATGGCAGTGCAGCTCTTCCTCTCTGCTGTCGCTTGGTTTTGATGTATTTTTCATTCTCCCTGCGATCCAGCTCTGCTTGCCTCATCACTTTTTCATGGTGAGAGAAAGGTTACCGAGCACTGCTGAGAGGACGTGGCGGAGGCCGATCTGCATTCAGATAGAGCACTTGTGTTAGATATTCTCGCGTTGTTTTTTGTAATTTAACACAACTGCCAAATAACTCTATTGCATCTCCCCTCCAGGGCCCCAGTTTGCCCTAAAAGTCCTGGTGAGGGATCTGGTGACTCGTCAGCCCCTGTCGGGGGCTTCGGTGGATGTTTACCTGAACCACACTCTGAGGAGCTCTGCCCAAACTGGGCCGAGAGGCGAGGTTCTGCTCTGGGTGACGTACAGCCCAGGCCTCAGTCTGACCCTGCTGGGCCACATGCAAGGCTACGTCCCCAGCCCCCTGCCATGGAGCACCACCAAGAAACCAAGTGAGTTATCTACCTGGCCTAAGCCTGGCTTCTTTAACATCTGGATAACAGCCCTTCAGCAATCAGTCCATCGATTAGTCAATCAATGTAAACAGAATATACATATTAATGTTGTGTTAATTTACTTGTACAGTCACAGTTATTGACTGTGGTACAGTACGGCTGAAAAACACTAAATGTGTCCTATAGTTTGCAACGAAGCAATTTGTAAGCATTATTTCCAGTGATTGCAGCCACAGTATTCACACACACACACACACACACTCTCGGCTGCATTATTCATAGTCATTATTGATTAATGAACTGTCTGCAACAACATACAACTTGTCACTGAGGTTTATTCATGATGGAGCAGTCTGTGCCTGCAGTGTACAGTCAAGTGTAACTGAACGCTGTGTCCTATAGTCAGTTTATCGATTGTTTCTACAGAAGCATGTGCTGTAGAGTCCAGGTGTCTGACACAGGCTCGGGTGAAACGTACCCCTGCCTCAGCAAACTGTCTTTGTCCTGCGCCGGATCAGATGTGGAGGGGAGGGGGGGTTGGGGGCTCTTTAGCTACACCGATCTCATGTTGGTGTAGAAGAAAGGGCCCGGGTCTTACTCTATTGTCTGCGTTCCCACTCCTCCTACTGGCCTGAATCAAACAGAAAATGAGCAGGGAGGTGGTGTTTTAAAGCGGACATGGAGCAGGTGCTCAGAGGGACAGAATCAGAGGGATGAACAAAAAGAAAACAGTGTCATCTGTCGAGTCCTGGTTTGCTTTGCATTGTCAGAGGCGCCACCCTTTGTGCTGCTGAACCTGGACCCTAAAAAGAAGCAAAGGGTAATATTGCCACCTGCTGGTGGTAATACAGGTCTACAAGTCACAATAAACAAACATCTTGAATCAAATGTAGAGTATTTTTTTTTACATCTGTGTTTTTTCCACTGTGATTTTTGATCTGTCAATTTATGTTTGTTCCAGCTATTAAGATGATTTTGTATTCCTAGAAATTTTGTAGTTATCCTCACAAAAAAAACCCCCAAAATAACCAAAAGTATTTGTGTTTGACCTCTGACCTTTTGTTTATCTCCCTGCAGTTTTCTCTGTTGTGACACTGCTGCTACTCCCTCACAGTCAGGGGAACGTCTGGCTGTTTGAAGACTCAGTGCTCATCACTAGAAAGTTACCTGGTAGGTTTACAGAGCCAAGACCGAGTTCGTCTGCATCTGAACAAGAAAATCACAACTTTAATAGTGATCCTTTTCTTACTTTTAATATAAATTAATTGAGCTCGGGTAGTTTTTTGTTTAGCCTCCAACATCCTGCGTCATTGTGAATGCACTGCTGAAACCAAGGTCAAAATCCATGTGTTGTTTTTAAATTTAAATTCATGCCACATTAAAATTTTCATCTCCTGCTTTTTGCCTCACAGACAGTTCATCTCAGCCTGTGGTTAAATTCCCCAAGAACCTCCTCACGATGGCTGATAAGAGCAACATCTCCTCAGTAACAGCGTACCTGACTGTACCACTGCACCATCTGGGTAAAGACTGTTCCAACTGCACTCCAGGCATCATCAGCAACAAATCAGGTGAGTGTTAAACCTATTTACTCTTAATGTGGACGGTTTAACAAAAATTGTGGCAGCAGATTGATATTTTTACACATACTTCACACAATTTGTAAATGGTGTTACCATTCAAATGCTTTACCTGTCCTGATATCTGCAGCGTTCAAAAGCATCGAGCTGAAGGCGGCGGCAGCCGTCAGTGTCCTGCTGTACTCGGGTGATGAGGAGCTCCAGGTTCGAGGTCCCATTCAAATCAGCCTGCCGCTGGGACATACCACCAACCTCCGGGCGTCTGATACCGTGCCGGCCTGGGCCTTCAACCTTAAGACTGGTACAAACAAAAATTACAGAGGATTACAGAGAAACTTAATCTTACTACAATATCAGATAGTAAAGCAGGATAATAAATGTTAACTGTGACTTATTTACTGACTAGTACTGTAATGCATAATTAGTAAATTTTCCCTGTTTGAAGCTGCGTGGGAGAATCAGGGTCTTGGAATAGTGAAAGCTGTTGGTGACGAGCTGGTTTGGACCTACACTGCTTCCCATCTGGGCTACTGGATCGCTGCACCCCTGCCCTCCTCAAACGGTATCGTTACACACTTCAATCATTTACATCATGTCCTGTCAATACAGTTTGTGAAGTGTTTTCTTGATAATATTTATGTTTATTTATAAATTATGTTTATTTAGATTATCTGGGACATGGAAGCACTATGGATTTCATATCATACCACACCTACCTGTTGATGGTAATCCTGGGAGGAACGCTGGCTATAGTAATCGTACTTCTTTCTTTGCTGCTGTGTCACTGCGGGTGAGAAATCCACTCAGACATGTTTATCTGTCAGATATTAATAGTTCTGAATTTGGCTCCAGAAAACTACAGTGCTCCTTGATTAAATTCTGTTTTCCCCCATTCACAGAGGTTCTTATCGAGAGCCCAGGAGGAGGAGGAGAGCGCGCTTCTCCAAGCTCACAGTAGTGAAAAAAGACCAAACCACCTCCACCCACATGGAGGAGGGTTTGTTGTTCCGATCTGGCGAAAACAGCCTCGCCTCCTGCAGCGTCCAGTGTGAACCCTCATCCACACCGAGGCACAAAGCCAACTACAATATTTACGTGGAGGATCCAGGGAGTCGCCCAGCAGCTCCTCTTTATGAGAACATCGCTTCAGATCGGATCAAAGGAACCCAGCCGCCATCTCACTACATCAACAGTGAAGAGGTAGCTCGGCTTCGGGAGAAGTCAGAGCAGAACCGTGCCAACATGAACTCTGACAGCTTCTTTCAAGATAAGCTGGTTCATATCTATAACCAGCCAGTGGCCATTATTCAGGCCCCAGAGCTGTTCAGTGCTCAGGAGCAGCAGTTGTCAGGCTGTAAGTCTGCCACGTTCCCCCGCAATGGAGCTGAGTATGACACTCACTCAGAGCCTGCAAGTAAAGACAGCTACACCCAGACACTACCCAAAGTTCCTCATCATCATTCCCAGGGTGGAAGCAGCCCACAGCAGAGCAGCCAAGATGAGCCCCAGCCTCTGGAAACTCCTCCCCAAGGCCAAGGCCCCAACGCCGGCGTGTGGGGACGCTACAGTAACCTCCTCGAATCCTCCGTCTCCGTGCCCGGGACTCTTAACGAGGCAGCAGGTATGGAGGCGTTCAGCAGCGTGCACGGTGTGCCCAGTGAGCTGCAGGGGATCTCAGAGCGTACGTTACTGGAACTGACCCGGGGCAAGTCCTCATCATCTCACCCCAGGGCCTGGTTTGTCTCCTTAGACGGGAAGCCGGCCGCACAGGTTCGCCACTCTATCATTGAGCTCCAGAGCCGCCACTGCCCGCCGAGCAGCAACGACACCAGCCTGGACTCAGGAGTGGACATGAACGAGCCTCAGCAGAACATCCGCGAGACAGAGCGCGACAGGCCTTCGATCAGGGCGTCCTCCCTGCCGCACCACAGCCGAGGAGGGCGGTATGGCGAAGAACAGGACCTGAGCAGTAGTGAGAGTGGCACCACTGCTACCTGTACACCGGAGGACCCTTCCCTGAGGAACATTTTAGACGGGAGTAGTGGGGCTATTCCCAATATTCCCGAGGAGCGAGACGGGATGGATACATCCAGTGCTCAGGAGGACAGTGAATCGAGGGGTACGCCGCCTCCGAGGCGCCTGAGGAAGGTGAGGGAGAAAGGGAAGACGGAAAAGAGGAGTGCCAAACACGTTCGCGAAGGCAGACCTCTGACCAAGAGAAGTTAGAGCATGGCTCACGATTGCATACATTCAGACAAGCGTTTTGATTTCCATTTAAATGTCCTATTAGCCATTAAACCCATATTGAGCTGGCTTTATCACATGGGGTCATAAGTGCTGCGTGATCCAAATTAGTTCTTACAACTCGTGCTCACGTAGGCATTGTTGTTGTTATGTGATTGTACAACTTTGCCAAAGAATGCAGAAGCTAGCTGTAGAAATAAAGCAGGATCTGTGTCATTATGTAGCTGCTGTTAGACAAGTTTGTGCACCACGTTTTCCTCATCCTCCCAAATCCGAAGATCACCAGCGAGATTCTTCACAGCAAAATGTCCGTGTGAACACGTTATCCCATAGTCCATAGGTAGTGGCATTAAAGAGGGTGCCTTCTTACTGCCTGTAGTCATTAGACATGATTACATAAGGCACGGTATTTGTCTATAGTGAAAGCTGGTCAGTTTGCAGGATGGACACAGATACAGGTCAATGTGTAGTGCACTTATCCTCACCATAAATGCCTGCTGTAAATTAAATAAGATACAGAAGCTGTCCCGGTTTGTAGCGCTGACGTCTAGGTTTTGATCACGCCGACTCGTTTTACCCAGAAAGACACTCTGCAGGTCATGAAAAGACTCTGTTACGTCATGATCAGAGTCAGCTCGATCGGAAAAATACAAGTTTTTAAACTTATGACATTAAATGCTAACAGCCAATCTGATTGCGAGTAAAATTATTCAACTTCCCACCAGTGACTGACTCCAGCCTTGGATCCATATGGATTTTGGAGTAAAACAGTGATGTACATTGTAAAGCTAAGCTGCCATTTTCAAGGTTTTCACCTGATATTCAAGGTTTTAAGCCTACACTTGTTTTAGAATGCATGAAAATGAAAGTTTCCTAGTGTGTATGAAAATATTTTGCATTTTACTTCAGAACTAACATTTCATCATCTTAGCTGTTAGGTTACTTGGTGACTGAATCATTCATTTCCTTGAATGGAGACTCCATGTTGTGCTGCCAATTGTAACAGGTAGAACAATAATACTCCAGGACTTCTACACTACGAGTATTGCTATCACAACGAAAGAATCATATGGATTATATACATACAATATCCACAAGATTTGATAGTTAAACATGGCAATGTTTACTTCATGGGATTCGTTAGTGGGATTAGAAAGGGACAAATAAAATTGCTTTTCTGAAACAACCCATAGTACAACAAGCTACTGTTAACAGCCTAATAAAAAATGATTGTTCGGAGAAGTGCTGTTAAATTGCATTTAACTCCACACTTCCAAGGCACAATCAGATTTTACTGGTCTTAAAAAATATATTGACTCTTGATCTTAAGTCACACGTGAGTGTCAAGTTACACAAGGTTTTGTTCAGCTCGCTTTGTTTACTCTGTTACAGCCCAGTTTATGTCTTTAATAATAAGGTGATAAGTGGAGTTATTGACAGTGGCAATAGAGTTACTCAGGTTGACTTGGAAATTCACTCTATTGACAGAGCTACGAAGTAATCAAGCAAGCCACAGGGATATTCATGCTGTCCCTTACTAATAATCTTTTCATTACTTTAACTCAAACTATACCATAACAATACCAAAACCTCTTTCATTAATATTTATTGTGTCCACACAGGAGTTCTCACTTCACTTAATTTCTTCATAATGTGCATCCTCCCTGTTGTTTATGGCATCAGCACGCACCACACTTTAAAATGAGCCCATTTGTTACATTGGCACGCAACAGAAACAGAAACTTAAAATAAAATCTTCAGTGTGTAAATATTTCAACAGTTACAACAAAGAAAACTGATACCACTGCCAGTTTGGCGTGAATTCCACAAGCAATATCACCAATTCAAATTTCAAAACAAACTCTGCAGCAACAACTTTAGTCTTCCGTCATTGTACTACTGTAAAACTTTTTCAACGATGAGTTCACTTTGTATGTATAAGCCTCGATTCTGTAGCTGCATTCATACAATGTGTGGTTTTTTTCTATGTATATAGCAAAGCATTTTATGTGTTATGTGACTGTGACTTTTCCATCTAACAGCAAAGGTCTGAGGGCTGCATCAGTGTGTTTTACTGAACAGTTGAATGATAACGTTTTTCAGTGACTGTCATTTAAGATGTGTTATCAGTGTGAACTCTTTAAAGGATGAGGAGTGAGTGTCTTTTCCGTGGGAGTGTACAAAAAGCCTGAGCTTTGTATTTTTTAAATGTAGCAACAAGTTGAGCACTTAATCATTCAGTATGCTAACAAATGAAAATACCGTCTCCTGCTTTCCATCAGCTTGAAAACACAGAATATCCCAGCTTCAATGGCAACCTGAGGAGTAGTCTGTAAACACTTCAATCCTACTGCCACTCCCATTTCCAAGTGATCTCGCTGAATGTATTTGTGTTGATTTCAGTGTGTTCTATAGTGTGCTCCTCTTGTGTCTCGCCATTGAACCGTATGGGCTTTTGTTTCTTCCAAAATGGGCACCTCTTGTGTTTACCTCTGTAATAATGGTAGTGTTATTAGTCTTGCCTTTTTGTGCATTGAATTAATAAACTTACTCGATACCAGTTCTTGTTCAGCAGCTTTTTCGTTCCAGCAAACTTTAAGTTTCGGTCTTGCTGTGAAGTTGTGGGTTTATCAGGACTCCAGTCAGTCTTAGCTCTGCAGTAAGGTCCCTGCTTGTGTCTTGAGTAGTTATCGGCCCTCTCCTTTTGGGCGGCAGTCTCCCTCGCCTGGTAGGAAAGAACACGGCAGCTGTGCGGTGGTCTGGGTCTGGTCTGCACAAATCTACACATAGATTCATCTGTGACTGTTCTCTGATTTTGGCCACAGGCACAAACATATCAGTCGAGGCAGAGCTGGATTTGGAGGTGTTCAGTCTGTCAGCTGAGTCAGATTCACTTAGGTGATGTAAAGAACTATTTTCAGGGAAAACTAGACTTTGCTTTTTCTGTAGTCCTCCTTTTCCTTCTTTCATTACAGCATCTGTTGTGCCAATGCGCAAACCAAGAAACTGGCCACTTCTCATCTTTTGTGGGATGGTTAAAGTTTGTGAAGAGCCTGTCAGCACCTCTAAGTGAAGAGATCCGTGTGATGGAGCGGTTTTGGTGTTCCTGTTCCACAGTGCCACTCCTGGGATAAACAGGTCCTTTAAGTTTTGCTCTGGTTTGGCACAGTCCCTGGAAAGGCAGGAGGCCAATTTATGGGAGGTCTTCCTTTCACTGGTTCTCCAAATCAAGGGATTATAAATGACATATCCATCCAGTGGGCAGGAGTTTGACTTCCGCAGGATCCCGTCCACACAGTCCATGTGGAACTGAAGTGTGTAAACATGTGGGGGGAGAAGGAGGATGGGGGTGGACTCTGTATCACAAAGCTTTCTGTATCATATTTGTTTCATTCATTAGTATTTTACAGATTAACTGGGACACTCTGGGTTTTGATATACATGTGATTTTGTATTCACCATTTTTTTTAATGTTGGTGAGCTGGATTAATATAATGATCAGGGATATTATTTTTTATTATGTGATTCTTTTTTTTTTTTTTTTTAAAAACACACAGTCACGAGTCCTACCTGGTGGTGACAGGGCAGAGTCCGGACACACTGGCCCAGGGTAAAACTCTGCAGACAGATCCGACACTGATGTCCCTCGTCCAAGAGCCGAGACCCCGATCTCACCCTGACAGTAGGCAGACACCCCAGCATATTTTCTGGTAGAGGGTCTGCAGCTACGGGGATGATGCTGGGAATCAGGATGGGAAATAAAATGTGAAAACCACGAATGTTTAGTGTTAATCTGACTGAATCTGATTTCATGGCTGTATTCATCAACTCACCTGTCACTTGCCTGCTGAGAGGTCGCCCCCTCTGGTTCACAACTCAGGTCCTCTGTCACAAGATGCCACTTGTCTCTTCTTCTCTGTTTGAGGTGCATTCAGACATGTGGATTTATCTGACCTCTAACAGTGGTATGACATATCTCACCCTGTGCTATGGTCAACATTTCAGTTTATATAGCTTACTGTTCGTGAAGCAAACGGATGCTGCGAGTGGCAGCCTTTCTTTGAGCAGTCCTCACACAAATAGAAGTGACTGCAGACTGTGCATCTAATAAAAAGAAAAAGATGAACCGTAGAAGATGTTACAAGTGGTAATATAAGTGTTCAATACTGATAAGTGATTTTTCCTCAGCACAGATTTGACCACCATAAGCTTACTTGAAACATCTGCCAGTGACAGGGCAGACCTGGCAGATGTGACAGAGGACTCCCAGGTGTCTGTCCGGCTTCTCTCTTTCAGCAGCAGTGAGAAGCTTTGCCGAGTTTTTCACCTGCTCTTGGAGCGACTTCAAAGAGCAAAAGTCCTCCCTGCACAGAGGACACTTCACCGGCTTGTCCCTGTCTGAGAGCTTCTGGTGCTCTGCCCACACTTTCATGCAAGAGATGTGGACGTTATTGCCACAGCCGAACCTGGAAGAGACAAGGACACAATGATGTTAGCTTTCAACAGCTGAATGTGCTGCAGTGGAACTGACAGTTCTGTATGCGGTCATGTTCTGGCCACTAGTGCAACACAAGCTAACTAAAGCATCTTACATCATGCTGAAACATTACTGCACTGAAACAATAGCAGTCTGAAACCCCGATCCCAGCCTGACCCAGCCGCCTACACACCTGCAGTAAGACACAGGCAGTTTTTTCTCCAGCAGCTCCTCTTGACAGATAGGACACACATCCTGGGCTTGGATCGACTTCCTGCAGACACTTCCAGCCTCCTGGCCCGTGACTGGCTGGCTTTGCGTCCCAGAAGCAGCAGATTGATCGTTTCTCATCCGCTGGGCTTTGGTTTGGTGGAAACCATGGAGCACCTCCAAGATCTGTCTCTCCACAAGTCCATGTTGAAATGAATCTAGAGCAGAGTTATTTTTAAAATGACATGTCAAGTCAAGAGGGGGACACGTGCTAGGATGGTTCAGTTCTCTCAAACTGCCTTGAAACTAAAAGCAATTTCACACAGCATCAGTTGGACTGAAACATACAGTATACATGCTAAGACTTACATTCATGTTCCCTGGGTAGTTTGAATTTCCGCAATAAAACCCTGTAATGAAAAGGATGAGAGGTTCACTCAAGAGTTAGTAGTTAGTGTTGTGTTTTCTTCTTGTATTTCAACAAATTAAAACACACACACACACACACACACACACACATATATATATATATTTCAAAAATATGCGTTGGTGTGTTATTGATACCAGCAAATGTGTTTGCATGGCTCCTGTTCCTTAGTGAACACAGGGCAAGTGCAGGTATGTGGGTCGCCTAAGCACACCTGAACGACATGAACAAGGGAACAAGTTAGAGTTTGGAAACACATGATTTTTTGGGTGTTTGAACTACTTTCATCCTGAACCACAGAATGGCTGACCTTGACGTTTTTGGCCTCTCCATCCTCTCTGAGCAGAAACCCTGTGGGGCCGTAGGATCTCAGGAGGAATATAGTCGTGCTGAGGGCTTGGTTCTGGTGGAAGCTCACGGCGTCACTGACTGTGTTCCTCCAGGACGTTTTCCTGAACATCCTGTCAGTGCAGAACAAAGACATGAATCCACCATCTACCCTGCAGGAATGACAGTGAGGGTACAGGGTGTCTAACTGCAGGAGGGTAAATGTTTGTTAACTTGGACCAGTGAAAACAAAGGATGCTTTGGATAAAACATTTATAAAATGTGTTGTTCAGCTTGATAAGTGGAAAAATAAATAAATAAAGCAAGTAAACAGGCGTAAGTAATAGAAGTATTTACCCGAGTGTCTGTCAGCAGAGCACTTCATGGAAACACGGCTGTAACTAGTTAAGAAAATTAGACCAAATTGACCAATTTCTCATGAAGCAGCCAACGTAAAGCTGTAACTGTACCCTCCTCTCACATCATCCTGAAGCACAGACAACAATACACCTTGTTTGGAGCTTTCTGTTTTAAAGGAGAAGGTAGTTTCTATAGTTATTTTGCTCTTAAAGATTTGTGCGACTAATTTAACACTGAATATTACTGTACCTGGAAACTGCTCGGGACTCCTTGTGTATTTTAAAGTTCAGCCCAAACTTCCGTCGCACGATGCCTGGCAATTAGAACGCTCGTTCCTCAATCGACTATTTTCGGCCAGTTCCGGATGCAACACTCTGTAACCTTTTCAATTTGAGACATTTTATAATTTCAGTTAATTCCTGATGATTAGCCTCAACGTTTCCTTTAATTTGAGCTGCAAGGTTTTCATAACGCCGTGCCCATGGTAACCTGACTGTTGCCATGGAGATGTTGACCCGCAGAGGGCGCCGTTGCTAAGGAATAGAGCAACATCAGTCACCAGATTCAGGTTGATTCAGATCAGCAGAACCCAGACCTTAAAGATAAACTTTCATGACTTGACAGACTCATACACAGAATCGAAAAACAGTCAGTGCACTACAATAACGATACACTGCAGAAACTGCATTATCCTCACTGTATCTTTATTTCCAAACACTGCAGAGAAAGGTATTTTCAATCACAAGTAACATCACATCATTTTATTTTATTCTGCACTTTTTTTTTTTTTACACTTACCTCATAATTCTGCACATACAGAAATATTAAAATGGGAATTTACAATTAAAGACCTATGTAAACACACTAACAGGTTGAGCTCTACGCAATAAAGTAATTTGCAACTTCCTTCGCAGAACTCAGACCCTAAAGAAAATGTAAACTGCATTCAACTTGACTTTATATAATAAGTTATACATAATATAAATGATAAAAAGAATGTAATGGTAATTTTAACAGTTTGTGATGTCCTTTACACTGTAAGGATGTCGCTCTATATGGCTCCACAAAGGACAAGCCTGTGTGATGTCATCCACAGCCCCAGTCAGTTTTTCTCAGGACAGCTCAGTGTTGCTTCTGAGTCCAGTGCGAAACACACACTCTGAAGGACTACTGTGGAAAACCTCAAGAAGACAGCATTATACTGTTTTTCTTTTCCTCCAAAAGGAAAAATCTCAGACTGAAGGATTACTCTTCCAGAACTGGCAAACACTGTTTTTTATTATTATTGTTATTATTATTATTTTGGCTCCTGCAGAGGTAAGTTTCTTTATGATTACTGTTAATACGCTGTGTTTATGGTGCTGAAAACGGATCAAATGTTCACCTTTTATTGTAATATTGAACTAGACATTTTGTCCTTAAGGCTGTATGTTGCTGGGCACATGAATGTGAAATGTATTTTACAATAATTTACAGTTCAAGAGAGCAAATAGAAAAAACAATTACCTCTTATTTTGTAATAAATCCAAGAGTTATATTTAAAGGGACATTGATTTCATGGATACATGCCTGCCTCTGTAAATGACCGTGTTTTTACATTAAAACTTTATGTATTTAGGTCTGCAGGCACTCCAGTTGTAAAGTAAGGAGAACGTAGTGCTAATATATCCATATAGTTTGTGACAGTTTCTAAATTTCCTCATCTCTTCCACATATGAAAAATCTAAAGAATGTTTCTTACACTGTGAATATGCTCATCCCACTTGCGATCCTGTCACACCTAACAACAAAAAGCTGCTCACATGTCCAACATGAAGTGGTGAAAAGGAATTTCCCAGACTAATGTGTTCTTAATAAAGGGTTCTTCCCATGGAAAAGTGTGTAAATCTTCACATTCTGACACAGATGGCCACACAATAAGGGAGTAGCTTTGCTATGAGTTATTAAATGTCTTTGTGGGACATTAGGGAGATATACTGTGTGACTTTGGGTGTGTTCGAGAAGATATTCATCTTATAAACTGACAAAGATTTCCTGAGTTAGGAAAATGGGAGCTGGAAATGTGGAAACATCAGAAACATAAAGTCATAAATATTAATTCATCAGAGACTGTTTACAATTAATTTTATAATCTCTAAACTATATTTTAATTTGCACCATCTTGGTCAAAAGGATTTTCTACAATTTTCAAAATTTTGCATTTGAAGCTGATAATTGATTTAGTGAAACCCTTTGGACTTTCTAAATGAGCAATTCTACTGTATGTGGTTGTTGTTTGGGGGATCAATGCGTGGAACTCCTTACCCACACAACTGCACTGCCCTCAAAGTGGATCATCAATCATTTTAAAACCAATTTAAAACCAAAGGATCAGTCATGTAAAAGAAATGCTGATGAAGTTTTCTGGGGGTATTTTACTGTTTTAATATCTAATCTTGTTTAGTTGTTTCTATTCGCACAAAAGTCTATATATATAGTGATGGGGTTGCAAATTAGTTCAAGCTATAAATGCTGTGGTCACTTTTAAAAACCTTTGCCAGTGTTTATGCTTTTGGAACACATAAAATATCCAGTCTCTGTTATTTTTAGTCAAAGAAAATAGTGAATATAATTAAAGTCATACAATATCACTGATGAATGTTGGTACCAACACCACCTCCATCACCACAGTTGTTTGTAAGTGAGTTTGCAGCACATGCTCTCACTGTGTTTAGCACACTGACATCTTCTGGCTGCACCTTGGTTAAAGTGGCTCAACATGCATAATAAGCACGGAGGAAGGAAGCCGTGGAGAACAGAGGAAGCAAAAGGCCAGGTCTGTAACCCCAATGTACAAAAAGGAGAGATACCTGCCATTACAAATTAAAAACATGGGTTTGGAGACACAGATTTACTGTCGGTTCTCTTTACATGACTTTAAAGAGGCAAAGGTTAGAGAACTGAACTTTTTTTTAGTTATGTTTGAGAAAGTTTTAAAGTAAAACTGAGTTATGTTTTGTTTTAGTTATTAGCTGGAGTTATTTTCCTTTCATCAAGTCAAAAAGATTCATGTTTAAACATGAACATTAAAGAGATTAAAAGTAAGATTCTATAAAGTACAAAAACAGTGAATAAATAACATTTCATGGGATTATATGGGTGTGACAGTGCAGAGCACGTGAACTGGAGTCTGAATCCAGCTCCTGTCAACACAGCCAGTGTTGGATCATGTTAGCAGCTGCTGCAGCTCAGGAAGCATCACTCTTATTGAGCTCTGGGGGGAAACTATTTGGGATAGTGCTGAAATTTTTACCTGTTCCTCCAAATCGCGTAAAAATAACATCCAGTGAGATGTAAAAATAACATCTAGCCTGATGCACTTGCAGCACTGTACCTGTCCTCAGTGTTTGGCTTTATATTTTATACTGATACAGAATTCCACTCTTTGTTTTACTAACTAACTACAAACCAGAGCACAGATGGATCTGAACTGCCTCGTGTTTCTTCTGGTCTTGGCCTCCTTCAATAAGGTAACCTTTATAAAAGCAGTATTATACTGTGTGTTCCTGTATGTTTGTGTAGCTTCACCATTTATTTATTCATTTTTACATACATTTTACAAGCATGAAATCCATGGTCACAGCTGTTCTTACAGAGTTTAGCATTTCTAATCTTTCTCTTTGTTATCAAATGAAGATGATTCTGATATTTATCCTTTTATTTTATATCAAGTTGTATAGGTTTTGGTATTTCAAAATTAATCAAAACTGATGCAGCAGAGCCTGAAATATCCTGACATTTAGGTCCTGACGTGAGTCAAACTTGCCCCTACACTTCCCATAATGCAACCAGAGAGGGCTGATGCCATATCTTGATGCCACTTGTCTAATATCTCAGACTTTTAGCACCTACCGAGCCACAGTGGACATACAGGAAATTGGTGGTGTGCCCCTTTAAATGAGACTTGAATTTGATTTATTCTTCAAAAACTGCATTAAAATTTACTTTATCTAATTAAATTATTGTTTTCAGAGCTTTTCAGGACAGTTGCATCATTCTCATTTTGTATGTCTGTGCATCTTTGTGTGTGTTTGCGTACTGTACTTCAACAATCTCAGCTGCTGGTGGTGGCAAATTCTGAAAATGATTACGAAGAGCATGTGAACCATCTGGGTGGACATCAGTTCACACGGAACCAAATCACCACGGCCCAGTTCCAGTGTTTCCAGCAGATCATTAAAAAGTCACACCACACATCGAAAACAGCAGGTGAAGAGAAACCGTTTTTTATCACTATTTTCTGCTGCATACAAACATTCAGTCGCTCAGTTGCGTTACTCTGTGCATCCTTCCTGTCAGCAGGGCCAGTGTGCAACACAACATGGGACGGATGGCTGTGCTGGGATGAAAGTGAAGCTGGCCTCACATCAGAGCAGACCTGTCCAGAATACTTCACAGATTTTGACTCTTCTGGTGAGTTTCTATTGAGTAACAATCATTTTGGACATTTTCCTGTTTAAAGCATAAAGTGACCCCAAAACATCTGCAATGACAACTTCTTTAAATGTCATTTCTGTGTGTTTAAGGCTGAATTGCTTTGGCTAAGGCTGTACAATGCTTAATACAATGCTTTGCTTGTTTCTCCACTAACCTAAAAATTCATTAACAGCCATGGCATCCAAAGTCTGCACAGAGACGGGGGAGTGGGGACGCCACCCGGAGAGCAACAGGACGTGGACGAACTTCACAAACTGCAGAGCCAACATTACACATCACAATCATCATCAACATCACAGGGCGGTGAGAAGGAATAAACACAATTTATAAAATAAAGAAGGACACTATGGAAACTACAGCAGCTTGATTGTATATTTGCAGAACAAATGTGAAGCTGTATTCATTTGGCTGCAGGTGGCGATGACTCACTTCTACTTGGTTACAATTGGTGATGGACTGTCTCTGGTGTCTTTGCTCATATCATTAGGAATATTCTTCCATTTTAAGTAAGTGCAGCACAGCTTCCACTATTGTGTTGTAAAATAATGTTTCTAATAAAGTATGTTTTAGAGTGAGGGTGTGTATGAGCTTGTTTCCCCTCTTCTGCTGTCCTCAGGAGTCTGAGCTGCCAGAGGATAACGCTCCACAAAAACCTCTTTCTCTCATTCGTGCTGAACTTGGTCATCACAGTCGCCCAGCTCGCCACAATGATGAAAAAAGTGGAACACATGCACAGCGACTCTGTGAGTGATTCTTCTCTTTGCATCTATCCGACTTGTGTTCGGAAAAGACACAGCGCTCATGTGGCTTCCTCCCTTTAGGGCAGCTGTAAGTTTCTGTCGTTCATCCACCTGTATCTGCTGACCTGCAACTACTTCTGGATGCTCTGCGAAGGAATCTACCTGCACACTCTCATTGTTGTGGCCGTGTTTGCAGAAAAACAACATCTCATGTGGTATTATCTGCTGGGGTGGGGTAAGTAAAGGTTCATGCAAATATTTCACTATCTTACGCTCAAATGTCATTCATGTTTTCTTTTGATTTTTTTTTTAGGTTTTCCGCTCGTGCCAGCACTGATACATTCAATAGCACGCTACTGGTACTACAATGACAAGTGAGTCTTCTTCATCTTCATGTCCACAAGTGGCCATTTCTAGTCTTGTATTTCCACACAGCACTTTAACACATAAAGTGATGAACTGATCTGTGCTTTCACAGATGTTGGGTCAGCTCAGATACTTCCCTGCTGTACATTATCCACGGCCCCATCTGTACTGCACTGGTGGTAAGCACTCAGTCCAGATTTACTTTTTACTTAAGAAAAAGTAAAACCTTTTTTGATTTCCTGTGATGCCTCTTTGACCCCAGGTGAACCTCTTCTTCCTGCTGAATATTGTTCGAGTTCTCATCACCAAGCTGAGAGTGACGCACCAGGCCGAGTCCAGCCTCTACATGAGAGCCGTGAGAGCCATCCTCATCCTCATCCCTCTGCTCGGCATCCAGCTTGTCTTGCTCCCCTACAAGCCCCAGGGACCACTGGCCAATGAGATCTACACGTACATCATGGAAATCCTCATCCATTACCAGGTCAGTGCATATGAGACCTTGTAGCCTCTTGCAGCTGTTTGAGCTTAAAGGATTTCCCTTCTCATATATTTTCTCAAGAAACCTTTTTTTCCTCATTCGCAGGGATTCTTGGTCTCTACAGTATTCTGCTTCTTCAATGGGGAGGTGAGTAATAAGCTTTATTCAGCTCCTTATTACTGTCTCATGTTTCAAGATTGGATTTTGAATTTGCCACCCACTTTAGGTGTAACCCACAACAACAACAGTCCACCTCTTTCCTCTCACTCACAGGAGAGCTTCTGGGTGACAGTTTGAAAGTTCACATGGCTGTAAATGATCACATTGACCCTGTTCACACTTGCATCTTGAATCACAGATGGGCGCAGGGCCAAAGGAAAGATTTCACAAACACTGAGAAGAAAATCTTGGCTCTTATTTTTCTAAGTGCAGTTTAAAGCATTTAGAATGTTACAAATATTTATTCATGCCACGTTTTGTTGATGCATTTTCCCCAAAGTTAAGATAAAACATCAAAGGTGTGACCTACTCGACCTGTAGGCCTTGTTGCCATTTTTCTTACGTCCTTTTTTGCGCCTCTGTTTCAGGTCCAGAGTGTTTTACGGAGACACTGGAATCAGCAGCGGATGCAGTTTGCGGGCACATTCGCCAACACTGACTTCTTCCGATCGTCGTCCTACGTGGGATCGTCACTCACAGAGGTCCACCGCTGCTACAGCATCGAAAGCCACACCGAGCACATGAACGGCAAGAGCTACTCGGACATATTCAGATCGGACAGCCCCTTTGTGTAAAGGCGGCCTACGGCACTTAAGGCTCAGTGCTTACGCTTACTCTTTTTTTGTTTTGTTTTTTGACTCCTCCCAAGATGTTACGAAGATTAATGTTGATGTTTTCTTGGAGTTATGCTACTGTTCATGACAGCTGAGTACTTCTGACATTCCTTCTCCCAGCCAAAAAAAAAAAAAAAAAACCCCACATATTTTTATTTTTTTGGTTTTCTCATAAATTCCACAAGCAGTAGGAGCTTGAGACCAAAGATCCCACGACTTTTCAAAGATGCTGTTGCTGGACATGGGGAAGACCCCCATGGATCAAGCAGCCTCAGTATCTGGCATTAATGCAGTGAATTAATGCTGTTTTTTGCATCGTGTGGAATAAACTTGAAGAGCCCTCGGTGAGGGCTGGTAACAGCCAGCTCACTCTGCTAAATGCCGTCTCTGCTTTAGCCACTTTTTCAGGTGCTTTTGAACTGAATTTTCTATTTATGTGTAATGTCCTCTTTGCTAAGTTAAACAAATAACAAGGTTCACAACACGGTTTTGTCAGAAACATAAGCTTACAGTGTCTGGCTTAGCTACAGCTAATGTTCCTTCAGACTCACTGCTTTTCGCTTCATATCTGATTATTCCAAAATGCTGGAGAGATGATAGATGAGAGGGGACAGGGAGAGAAAGGTTCATGTCTTTGTACATATATTTGATTGTGTATGAATATGACACATATCAAGGCACATAATATTAATTACTACATTGTATTTAGACTGCCATTAGTGTACTTTTTTATATTTTCCAAGTCAGTTAGGAGTGCATCATTGTAAGTTGTTTGATTATAAAATATAAAGAGCAAAAAATTCTCCAAAGATTTTGGAAACAAATTCAGCAGGAACTGACTTAAGTTGATTCACTGATTTGATGCTTTGCACTGATAATTGTTACACTAGTGCTACTACTGTCATTAGCCTCCTCTGATTCTGCAGTATCAGGACCCTGATGAGTGAAGAGCTGCTGGTTTCAGCCTTCAAATACAGGAATTACAGACCTGTCTGTTCTGCAGTGTCAGTAACAAAACAAGAGAAGAAATAGAAAACACGCTTATTTACTTTATTGCCGAGACTGAATGATCATTGTTACCCAAAATGTTGAGCTTTAAATGTGCAGAGCTGCACCTGAAATTAAGACTTGCTAAAAAGCTTCCTATAATGATTTTCTGTCTCTATTCATAATACTGCATGTGTACTATGACAATTGATTACATGATTTCTGCAGTGATTTCTGAACTCTCAATATCACAGGTAATGTATTTTTCTAAACCCTAAAGACAACTGGGATGTGCTTAGTGGTGGGTAAACAGTCAGATATTTACTGTATCTTACACTGGACATAGCTACATACTGTATTTGTCACTTTGTCTGGGCTCTAATGTCTGATTGGTGGCACTCGTTTCTTAAAGTAGTGGTTTGAAATTTCGGGAACTACCCAGATTTTAAAAAAAAAATAGTGCTGCTGAATACTTCCAGCTCTAGGTCCAGAGTCTGGCCTGCATGCAGCATCTGGGCTGTCATCCAGCAGTGTAGGCTGACAGCTGGCAGGAAGTGGCAGAAACATCTGACAAATATACAAATCTGTATTAAAACATTCTAAATTAAAGCTTCACTTCTTCAGCAAATGGAACAACAATATTTTATCACAGATATGTTTCGCCAATGTCAAGAACAAACAATGTTTCTTTCCCGAGGTTGGATCCCATTCTTATTTCTGTACCATAGTTTTGTCATAAATAAATGTAAATAAACGACAAAGTGTTTTTAACTTAGATTCAGTACTAAAGAGCGACTGTTTATTTATCTATCTGTGAGTGTTTCTTATAAATGGTCCAGCTTTAAAATAATTCTGTCACTTTCCTTAAAGACAAAGGGAAGAAAATATGTAATTGCATCGTTTTCCCGCACATATTTAATTAAGGGTGGGATTTCCTTGTCTGAGCTTAGAAAATGTTTCCCACTGAAATGAATATTGTTTCCAGACAAAGCAGGGTGTGTTACTGTCTGTTCCTCGTCCAAAACATATATGCGAACAGGTACAATAAGGAAGTCCCAGAGGAAAAGGGCTATATCCATCCATCCATTCCTCATTTATCAAGTTCAAAACAGAGAAGCTGTAAAAACACTTAACATGCCACTTTTCTTTCAGTTGGTCAAAACGCCCTTCTGCAAACAACACATGATGATCAAAAGCATGTGTGCACTGTGCGTGAGCGTTTATCATTGCATGTAATATTTACGAGCTACTTGCACGCCTGTCACAGTCATGACCTCAGCCCACTAAGGACTCTGGTATCTGTGGTTTTGGACAGTGCTTTCAGCATCATCCACAGCAATCATGAGAACGTCCCCTCCCCTGTTATTTTGCGCAGAACACAAAACATCTGACAGTTTTACTGTACCAAAACCACGCTTTTAACTCGCATCCTGTTACATCCACATGACAGATAGTGTAGTATCCTGTGTGATTTGCGATGGCACACGTTTCCTTTAAAGCAGGGATAAAAATAATGCAGTAATATAATGCTCACCCTGGAGCATATACCTGTGAACGCTGTCAGTAGAGATGTTTTTGTTGTTTACCTATCACAACAGCATCTGACAAACCTCACGTCCCTTTATTTACCTCAGTGGAAATCAGACCAGTGGATGTATTGCAGGCTTCCTGTTTCTAAGAATACATTGCCATTGAACTCTTGATCCGTCGGCTCTTGTGTGCTGGTAGCAAACACTTCCTCGGTCTCATGACTAACACTTGTTTACTGCCTTGACTTCCGCATGCTTCCACTGAAACTTAAAGCATTTAGCCGATGTATTAAATCCAGACGGGTTTCCAGTCGGTAGCAGTTCTGAGTATTCGTCAAGGACATTTCCACAGGACACGGCTGCGAGCAGAGACACAGTATACCAGAGTGCCCACATGTGCGCTCCCCTGGCGCGGTGACAATCCTGCATGTCAACATGTAGCTGTAGAAACGATCACATAAAATCTGCTCCAAGTCATGAAGACGCGTATCTTTAATTTGGCATTTACTGTAGCTGACGCACAGATCTGGAGTAATTTCCCCTGAGTGTCAAACACATCATTATGAACTTATGTAACACACAGTGACTCAGTGTTTCATTAGGCTTCGGCTCATTCCTGAGGACTAGAAAGTGGCAACAGTGATCAATAGCATGAACAAAAACACAGCTTAAATTTAGCAGGAAAGTTTATTCGATAGGTGCTCTCTAAACATAGCCAAGATTAAATCCTGGTAGCTCCAAAGAACAGAATATGTGAGGGGCCTTGTAAACATGCCCATTTTCATTTCCCATAATGCATTTCTAAGGTAAATACTCCAACATTTACTAATCCTAACAATCCGTGTGAGTCTGTCGCCACGTTTGGCAGTTGTCAAACTGAAGGAGACATGAGGGGTGTCTCTTTGGTCTCATCACAGCTGCTCTGAACACAAACAGTGAAATTAACAGCAGATACAACAGTGTTGGCCACTTTTCATCTCAGAGAGCTCAACTGAATCAGGTGGAATCTGAATCTGAATCTCCTTCTGAAACACTACTGTCATTGATAAGGGTAGAAAATGATATCAGGGCAGTCTTACCATCAGTTATAACCTTTGGCTGTACTCATATTCTTGAGCCATGTTCCTTTTTGAATAAATGTGATGTAACAGAACAACATGTTAGAGAAACTGGAGAGTGGACACGTGGCTTTTTGAGTGGACCATTCGATTGGATTTTTCCTTCCCTGTGAAAGGAAACTTCCCATTTCCCATTTGTCATGAGTGTAGGTCCGCAATTGGGAAAACCCTCGCTTGCACACAAGATATGATGCGCTTTACCTTCCCAGCAACAGTAGAGGTGGTATGTCTGGAATGCAGGAGAGGGCGATTTGATTTGTGTCAGAAACTCACAGGAAAGCATCATGTAACCTGTGGCGCTGTTTGACTGACTGGTGATTTCTGGGAATAATCACATTCATCAACAGTGAGCTCTTAGCATCAAAGCTGACGAAAATAAAAAGCAGCAAACAAAACAGCATCTTGTGGTTTATGACTTTACAAACACGCGGTAGCTGAAAAAACTGATGAACTTTTTCTCATTTCAGGGAAGAGTGACTCAAGCTAAAAACAATGTGCTGCATCCATTTCCAGAAAGTCCACTTCAGGAGAAACCTTCGCTGTTCACAGAACTTTCTGGTTAAACCACGCTCTAAAGACAATGCTTTGCCATGCGCTGTTGCACACATATGCACATACCATATGCACATCTGGCCAATAGCGTGATCTGGCCTCTTGTGTATGGGGACGTCTCGCTCTTGAGAACAATGGAATGAGTTCTTGGCTGTGCTCGAGGGTGTGGAGGGTGTGCAGTTCAAGGGTTGGGGTGAGCAATGTGGCCCGACTGCGTGGATGTGACCCGGGCCTGGGTGGGGACTGCAGGAAGTCTGCTGCTCGCTGCGCGGCCCTTTCAGACCGCTGCAGGGTCATGAATTATCTGCTCATCATGCAGTGATGTCAACACTTGGTTGTCTACTTTGGTGTTTCTGGACGGACGTCATGATCACAAGTGTGAATGCCTTATGTGGGGAGTTCGTTTCCAGAGTACCGGCCAGGGGCGTAGCTAGGAAGACCCCTGAAAGAATATTGCTCCGGGGCTCGGGCCATTTTCTTTGATGAAGTAATCCTACTGGACTTCCACCACCTTTCACTCCACTCCAGCTGCCACAGCATCCAAATGGAGAGAAAAGCTTTTTCAGATTGGTGATAATCAGACAGGTTTTAAACAAGCCTGCAAGCAATGTTTGCACCGTGCATTGAAAAACTTCTGACACTGACAACAATCAATACAATGAGTATTCTGACCCAAACGCCCCGACAAGGTGGGTCACTTGGACCAGAACTAAAAGACAACAGCATGAGAACAGGTGTGACGGTGACCTCACTCGTGGGCGTGATGCCTGCCTCATCCACAGGGAACTGTGACGAGCCTTATGTGCGTTACAAGCAGTTTTATTTTGACATTCATTCGTCACATCTGGCGGCAGAACATCTGAGACTCCTTCCCTTCAAATATAAGACAATTGGATTGAGACTCTTCAAAACATCTCGAACAATAAGCTTATTACAGTTTTAAAGAGCCCAGTTCCTAATACCCAGGGCACTGGGCCAGGATACACTTGTGCGAGGTGCGCCGCTGCTCCTGCCTGCGGTATCATCGTGCCAACAGGAAGTCCCTCACTCCTCTTCCAGTTTCCTGCCATTGTTCTCCTCCCTGCCACCAGGCACAGGCTCCTCCCAGGATCTGGGAAAAGGTGGGATGTTAAAGCAAACCATTTCCCTTTCGATCAGTTCAGCCGGTGGAGGAGGGGTGTGTGTCAGGCTCTGTGTGTGTGTGTGTGTGTGTGTGTGTGTGTGTGTGTGTGTGTGTGTGTGAGCACCCATGTGAAGAGCTCAACTATCATTTTCAAGTGCAGCTAAGTTCTTTGTGTGAAGGAAGGGTGTGAGGCAGGTTCATGTGAGGAAAAACACTGACTGACACCCACAGCTTGAAAATCCCAGTCTAAAAATCCCATATCATACAAATGTATTTCATTTCATGCCAAACGTTCACACAGTGATGAAATGTCACCTTATTTTTCTTAGTTGTACAGAAGCACTTGGATCTTTGGAACTGATATCATGAGGTGAAAAACATGGAAACCACTCAAAACTTACACTTCACGTAAAATGATTCATGTCATCTGTATTTAAATCCAGATCTACATAGATAGATAGAGATACTTTATTAGATTACATAAGAATACAAACTAATAGTGACAAATGTAGTAAATTGTGAGGACCCAAAAGCAGAATCTGCACAGAGGAGTTGCAGATTCAGGTGAAAATTCTCCGTGGGATTGTGGATATAACAGGATCTGTGATGACAAAGAGCAAATTATCAGCCATGGAAAATGGGAAGTAAAAGTCCCAGAATAGATCAGGCTGTCGCCGAGGTACTGATAGAGCCATGGAATAAATAGCAGATTAGTTTCACTGAGGTATAGGCGCAGAGTTCCATGTGTAAATTGAGAAAATGTTAAAAATGCCACATCTGGAAATGTTGGAAATCCTCTAAATCTGCAAAATAAACTGATCACTGTTTAGTTCCACATGCAAAACCTATAAACAGTGGCTTCAGTGTTCCCACTATAAACAACAAACTTTATGACTTTCCCTCAATTGTGAGATTCTTTTTTTTTTTTTTCTCAGCCCAGCGTTTTCTTGCCAGTGAGAATAATTTAGGTTAAGAGTTTGATCCTTTCTCATGATCCTTTCCCAGTGTTCTTTAAGTGTTCTGGAGGGGCGTCAGTGAGGTGGGGTTGGAGGGTGCAAAGGAAGGAAAAGGAGCAGCTGGGAAATCTCATCGACGCTCCTCGGTGAACAAGAGACACCCCAGTCAGGATCTGGGCGTCGCTGCCAAGTCATCTCAGGGTCGTAGACTCCAGCGGTCCTCATGTGGGTGAAGCGGGCACAAATACATTAAGTGGAAGAGAACCAGTTGTTCTTAGAAAACTACGTCAGGCTTGCAGAGAGACCTTTAAGTACATGCAAGCCGGGGGAGATGAAAGGAGGAGACAAAGGAGAATTCAGCCTCTGGACTCATATATTTCCACAGGAAATGAGACTTTTGCTTCTCAGAGATGACAGGAGGCTAATTAAAGCTGACAGTTTTGAGTGAACAGGTGTGCACTGGTTACTGGCTTTGCATTAATAATTAATGTCTGGAACCCTGAAGGCCTTGTGTCTTGACACTATTGTCCCCTACCTGAGCAGCTTGTATATAAAAATGTTCTTTAAAGCTTCCACAGAAGAACAGTTTAGATTCCTTCACCCATAGTTTTACCTCTATGATAATTTTTTTTCCATGCACTGAAATGAAAATAGCAGCCCCTCGGCTAAAAATGACCACCTCGACAGATGTGGAGCGAGCCCCGGGCTGCAGGAAACGGTGAGAGTGTCACGTCTTTCACCGAGCGCTGAGAGGAGAGGTCGACCCAGAAACATGTGCTGCCTGAACTTTGGCTCTTTTTCTTCCTGTGAGGACGCCTTCTTGTTCCCTCTCTCTGGGTCTTTATTTTCTTTTTTTTCATCTCGTTTGCACACACACCCTCATGCACTCAGACACACTAAAGTGTTGGGGAGAAGCACGTGGCGAGGACAAGTTTTCACGCTGAGGTGACACATTTGGTTGGTTTTATAAATCAGTGAACCAGCGTGTTGTTAGATTTGAAGAAATAAGCACGAAATCAGTGTAGAAACACCAAAATCCATGTCTGAAATGAAAGCTGACTCCACAGTTTGAATTCATTTATCATAAAGCACGGATTCATTTGTTTTTAACCCACAGATTCCTGCTGCTGTTTTTCATTTCAGCCATCTAGTGAAGGACACCTGAAATCTCAGGTGAAAGCAGTTTACTGTGATTTGATGCCCGGTAGGAAAAGCACTGTCTCCCTCCAGTGGTGAGAGGATTTAATGTCTGAGCTCATTTAAACTCACTTTCAAGGCAAAAGTTTGCTGCTCATGAGGGGGGAACCGAGTGTTTATTCAGTTTTTCTTACTTTAGTTTGTGGGAAGAGCACAGTCATTCCAGAGAAAGACATTTATTCCACATCCACAGTCAACAATAAACAAATAATTTGCAATTTACAGTCATACGTTGCATTTACAGTTGAAGTTTTAAAAGGAGATACAAAGGTTTCCTGTTGAAAGAGTAAATGAGTTCCTGCACAGAACTAAATAATTTAGGTTCAAGCACGATTTTCATTTTTTAAATTCCATTAAAATTAAGAACTACAGTCTTTGCCCTATCCAGGCCTCTGGATGTGCATTTACTGGAAAAAAAGCTATCACTGGTGAAAAATGAAAAAGTTTGAAAGCTTTTATTCAGTATAAACCTTCACTTCTCAGGCAATCTCGTCCAAGTTCCCAATAAAGACGTCTCTTTAAGCTTTAATATTACAGGCTGTTTTTCCAGTTTATGCAAGTCTGTTTAAACCCCACTTTCTTTTTTTATTAGCACCTCAGACATTTCTTTTTTTCCACCCACATGCATTTCCCCATAAAGTACTTGTGCTCTCGATTGTAAATTGACATGGTGAATAAATTACGTCAGCGTCACATCAGTCGCACAGCTCTCGTCTGCTGGCAGATACAGTAAGTACACTGTGCTTCAACAGCTTATGGGAAATGCAGCCACGTGTGAAGAATCTTTATTTGTATGTCCACATACAGAGGAGTCCATGTACTATAATTTGTCACGATGATGTTACTCCTCTACAAAGGACTATTTGAGTCCATCTTGCGTTGGGTATTTGTGTCTTACGAGAAGCACACGGGGCCGATGTCCAGGCCGAACTCCTGATCAGGTTTTCCAATGTCCATGGGGGCCAAGTCTACGATGGGCAGCCTGGCTGAAGTTTGAGTCCTGTACTCAATCACTGTCTTGCCCCACTCTCCGTTCGATTTCTAAAGGAAAAAGAAAAGATAAATCACTTAAAGTGTCTTCAAAGTGTTTTTCATCAGGTCTTGGTATCCTGTTGTAGACTTACTGAGCAGCCGTCCTCTATGACGGTGTATCGTAGGCGGTTGTTGCCCTGCGCTCTCAGCTCCTGGCCGTTGGAGCCTCTGAGGACCAGAGCTTTCTTCAGGTTGCTGCTCTTCTCGTCTTTGTAAGCCACGCTGTTCCTGCAGTGGTAGGTGATGTTCTGATGCGACTCTTTGGACAAAAGCTGCAGCAGTTTCACTTGAACAGCCACTGCATTGGGCTGCTCCTCCTTATTTCCATAGCTGAACTGAAATCAGATGTCAGTTTGACATATTTACACACAGGGCACGCTGAATTTGAAAGATTTCCAGGCTTCTAGATGCTCATTTTTTGGATGGAATACAAACCCAGTACAGAGTTTAAAGATTCCTCAACATGCACATATGAAAATAAATCTTTTGATTTCTTACTCTATTTCCACCATTCATGTCGGCTCCAAACCAGACCAGTTTGTTGGCACTGGGACTGGATTTCATCCACCAGGCTTTGCGTGGAATGTTTGCCGGATTGGCAGAGATGCAGGTTTCACCACTTTCCATATTACAGAAGACCCTGATGGCGTCTTTAGTGCTTCCTTGATTTGGATCAAGCCAGTACTCACCTGTATCAAAAGCACAAGAAAAGGAGTCAGATTACTTGATCTTAAAATGGTCTAAAAATAAAAGAAAATAATGTCTAAACAAGCAGAAAACAGTAGAAAAATAAAAAAAACAGGCCCCTGACCGCTCTTTTTCTGGGGGTAACACTGCCTGATGTCCTGGCAGGTTTTTGCGGGGTTCATCTTGCTGCCATCAGGACTGCGCAAGTTCTGCAGATTTCCACTGAGTGTCTTCAGAGTAGCATGGACGCCGGTGTTTGCACGCAGGATCGCTGACTTCTTATTGGGAAGGGCTTCGTCTTTGTTGAACTCTGGAAGTGGAGGAGGATCAGAAGCCACACCATCCTCGACGAATTCCACAGCCTCTGGCACGTCACCGTTCCCGTCATAGTCAACTGGGTCGACAAAGAGGTCTTCCACAACCGCAGTGGGAGGTCCTGGGGGGCCTGGAGGGCCAGGGGGTCCGGGTTCACCTTGTGGACCCTGACAGAGAAAAGACGATGATGCAATCATGCATCCAGATCAAGATATCTCCGTCTTTCTGAGGTTACACATGACAGCTTGACGCTGTGGTCTAATTTATTTATACCAACTTTATCTACTCCAGCTATTAAGGTTTAAGTAATCTGAAAATGTAGCTTCAATAAGATAACTGTCTTAAAATGTAAAAGTGTAATCTTGTAAATGTAATCTTGTGTCACCTGTGCCCCGATGTCTCCACTGGCTCCTCTGCTTCCAGGAGCGCCCATCGGTCCAGGCTGGCCGATGTTTCCTTCCTTTCCAGGAGGACCCAACACTCCTGGAGGTCCCTGTCCGGTTGTAAAACAATGAAACATTTACACTGAGAAATAATACGTATTTTATAATGCATATTTTTATCTGGTCTGACTGTAAATTTCACTGCACGGTGTGGTTCTACACTTACCCTCTGTCCAGGTGGTCCAACAATACCGATAGCTCCTGCATCCCCTGTGGCACCCTGAAACAGAAAAGAGAGAAATGTAATTGTCTGTTATTGTTGTTCAAATTTCCCTGAACTAACTAGACTCAAAACTATTTGACCTGCACTACATGTTAAAAGACTCCAGTAAAATCAGAGTAGATCGAAAACTGTTGCTGCAACAAAGATCCTTGCGAAACGAGATGCTGAATTCTGCTGCTGTATCATGGACGTTCCCTTCTAACTCCACAGGAAGTGAATGATAAACATTGTGCTTACAGTTATTCCAGGGAGACCGTGGAGACCTGTGAAACCTCGGTGTCCTTTCTGACCCCTCTCTCCTTGTTCTCCAGTTGCCCCCTTCTCTCCCTGTGGTCCTTGAGGGCCCTGAAACCAGACACAGGATGACAGTTCAACACATCATTGGAAAACATTACGTTCAGGTATTGATTTTAAATTTTAAATTGTTGAACTGTTTAGGTATTAGGTATTAATAGGGTGAAAACTAGCATTTACCACTTTCCCCCGTACTCCAGGCTGTCCTTGGGGCCCAGGGGGGCCTCTGGCACCCTAAATGCAAAACAAGCAAACAGATGTGACAGAGCAGACTTTGCAGCACTGACAGATCTACAAATTACTTGTATTTCTGTTTGTGAAACTCACATTTTCGCCAATGGGTCCCGGACTGCCAGTGACTCCCACTGGACCCTCAGTTCCTGGAGACCCTGTAGTACCAGCCAGACCCTCTGCACCAGGATTTCCCCTGTCTCCCTGGAAACACATGCACACACCAGTAATTACACAGCTGATTCAGTGCTGTTTAAAAAAAAAAAAAAAAAAAAAGATGTATTTAATCTATCTTACCCTCTCCCCTACTAGACCATCTTTACCAGGAGGCCCCTCTGCTCCAGCAACACCCTGAGTGAACACATGAAGACATGATCAGCTTACTTTGAAGATAATTTCCAAATGTTATGCAGTGTTGTTGCTTTGTAAAGACCATAAAACCTGTAAAGATATTTTTGCCTGTGAGTGATAGACACTGCCGCAGACATTATATATTTATATAGGTTCTCCTAATCAGCAAGAATAAAATAACATACCTCAGTGCCAGAGTCTCCTCTTGGTCCGGTAGCTCCTGGTAACCCAACTCCACCAGCGGGTCCTTTGCCGCCCTGAGTTCCAGGGCCTCCAGGTTTTCCTGGTGGACCCTGAGAAACATAAAAACACAAAGTTATTGTGGTGTAGTCTGTCTGTGAGGCTAAAAAAAATTGCCCGCAGGATTACATACAGCTGGACCTGGCAGTCCCAGCATGCCTCTCTCTCCTCTGAGTCCAGGCTGACCCACAATACCCCGCTGTCCTGCGGCGCCAGCAGGTCCTGGAGGCCCATCAGGCCCCTGACAGAGAAACACAAGAGCAGACAGTCAATTGAATCATCTCAGGACTTATCTGGAAGACCAGCACAGTCTGACGATTCTCTGACCGGAGGACCGTCCTCTCCAGAGTCTCCCTTCTCTCCAGGGCTGCCTGGTGGGCCTGAGGGTCCCGACTCTCCTTGCTGTCCTGAAGCTCCATTCTCTCCTCGAATCCCAGAAGGGCCCTGCTTTCCAGGAGCACCTATGGGCCCATCTGCCCCAACAGCACCCTGAAACATGCACACAACCTCCTGTCAGTACAATGTCAACAAATTTTATGTGTCATTTCCATTTGATGCAGCTAATTAACTCACAAGAGGGCCAGGTGGTCCAACTCCTCCAGGCAACCCAGGGAAACCAGGAGAGCCCTGCAGGAAGTGAAAACTTCTAATAAGATGTACTTAATATATAAATAATGAAATGACATGTCACTCTGTTAACTCACCAAACTAAAGTTATAAAGAAAGAATGTGAAGTTGTTATTTGTCACAAAGGCTTTGAACAACTCACCGCTTGACCCTGTGTTCCTCTGCCACCTTTCAACCCAGTTACACCAACAGGTCCCTAAAACAAACACACACAACTAGATGAGATCGCCCTGAGCATCTTTATGAAAATGGACTGATCATCTGTAAATAACTGACTTGCTGCTTGAACAATTTTGACTCCAGTGGAGTTTAATATAAACAGTCTGAGCACTTCATGTTTCAGATGTGTACCTGTGCTCCTGGTTTCCCAGCCATCCCCTGTGGTCCAGGTGGTCCTGTTTCTCCCTTTGAGCCTGGCTCACCTGTTTCACCTTTGACCCCAGGCTGACCATCAGGACCCTGGGAAAAAAAATGGAAATTAATCTCTTTTTAATCAAGCTTTAAAACTTTAATTTTAAAAAATAGAAAATGTGTTTCAGGTAATTATTGATGTTATCTGTCTTTAATGTGGACTTACAGAAGGCCCAGAGAAGCCAGCAGCACCAGTTGGACCAGGATCACCAGTAGAGCCCTGTTAATATCATCACACACATACAAATACACACTTTATCAAGGGAAACATTAAACTTCCTCTTAATTTAACATCAGGTGTAAAAGAAAAAGTTACTGACAGCGATTCCCCTTGAGCCTCGACGTCCTGCAGGTCCCGGTGGACCAGGTTCACCCTGAAATAAAGGACCAGAAAACCGAGTAAATTCAAAGTTCCTAAAACATGGCAAAGAGTTTTCTACAGGTGTGAGTAAATGTGAAGATCATCTTCATACCACATATCCAGTCACTGGTGATTTTGCAGTAGTATTTTTTTCAGAGTGAGACCCCTATGGCTGATTATGTGACCATAACCAACCACATCTCCAGGTTTAAAATGCTAAAATGCTAAAATTTGAACTCACCTTCTCTCCATTGGGTCCACTGGAACCAACAGGTCCAACAGGACCAGGAAGTCCCTTTTAAGAAAATGAATAAATACGTATTACAATACTATACCAGAGAAATGAAAACTTAATTGAATGAAAACCTGAAAGTAAGATTGTCAGTCAGTGATGGTTTTACAGAGAAAATGTTTTCAGGTAAAATGTTTGGTCACAAACATCTAAGAAATCTGCAGTGCTGTTGGCTGGTGCTGACGACTCACCCGTGCACCGTCAGCTCCTGCTTTACCCTCGGGTCCTTTCTCTCCAACCGAGCCCTGTCAGAAGAAATCAGCCTCATCAGTGGCTCAGGTTCCTGAACACACAGGAAACTCTTCCTTCCTGAGTTAGTACTATGCATCATGTTAGTGGAGAAACTGGTACCTCTGTTTCTAATCCTACTCTTTAACTTACAGCATCTCCCTTTGGGCCTGCAGGTCCTGGTATGCCCCTCTCTCCTGGCATCCCCTGAAGTCCTTGACCCCCTTGCTCACCGACAGTGCCCTTTGGACCAGGGTTACCCTAAAATGCACCAGAAAGTATCACAGATTTAAAATGTAGCAGCTCAGCAATTTGGTGCTTCAGGTCTCAGTGTCAGTGGTTTTATGGTTACGATACCTTTGGTCCATCTGGTCCTGGTCCACCTGGACTACCTTTGGGTCCCTGCAGCCCATTGGGTCCGATTTCACCTCTTTCTCCTGGAGGGCCTCTTTCTCCCTACAAGGGCGACCAGGAGATAAAGACAATGTCTTGCTGCTGTAAGAGAAGAAAACTGACCTATAATCAGGGGAGGGATCAGTAATTAACAATACAAATGGACCTACCCTTGGACCAGTAGCTCCAACGGACCCAGCCTCTCCAGCAAGACCCTGGAAAAATACAGGAACACTATGCTTAATATAATCTGAAGGCTAAATAAAACTGACGTTTGTGTGTGTGTGTTATTTCATCGTACCTCATCACCTGGTTTTCCTGACTCTCCAGGTGGGCCAGGCATTCCGGGCAAACCCTAAAAAACACCAACCCACTTTTATTTAATACTAATGATAATAACAGACAAGATTATCAGCGTACTCAGTCATACACTGGTGTGATTAAATCATGCTTTAGTTTCAGTTTCACAAGTTTTAGCAAGAAAAGGAAAGAGATCATCAGTTGAAACAGAGAAAAAAAAGGAAATCGAACATAAATATGTAAATAAAAGGGTCATTTTAAAAATTAATATGTTTAACATATATAATATACAGTGTAAAATAATATATTTCAGCAATAAAATTGAAATATTCTGTAAAAGTTTACCTGGAAACCAGTCAGTCCCTGTGGTCCCTGCTCTCCTCTTTTTCCTGCAGGACCCTGAAAATAAGCAAATTGAATATAATCAAATCAAATCATAAAGTTATTAAATCACTGATGATTTTCTCAACAAAGGCAGATGCTTACAGCTGGGCCAGTGGGACCAGCGGCGCCTTCCTCTCCATCTTTTCCATTTGGTCCCTGGAACAACAGTTTAAGTGCAGTATTAATCAGTATATTTGTACTTTAAATTATATATAGATATATAAATTATATTATATAAATAGTGATTGTTACCCTTTGACCTGGAGGTCCAGGACTTCCAGCCTCTCCAATCTTCCCAGCATCCCCCTAAAAAACATCAGGAACCCAAGCACAGAAGTCATGATGTGATCAGCCTCACACAAACATATTCCCAGAATAAAATGGCTAACTTTATAAATTCAGACTGTCGTTTAATCTTAAATACTGAATTTAATGTTTGTTGTGTAATCTCAAACACATTCATACTCACAGCAAAGCCTTTTGGTCCTGGCAGGCCCATGGGTCCAGCTGAACCTCTGTTTCCAGTAGACCCAGCTGGGCCTGGTTTGCCATCCTCTCCTACTGAGCCCTGGAAAGAGAAAGAAAATTAAATTCATGCTATCGATGTCACACGTTCTGTACTCTAGGTTTGGGGAAACAGTGCTGAGTGTTGAAAATAAAAGGTTTTTGCGAACCAGTGGTCCTTGTTTTCCCTCTGCTCCCTGAGCGCCAATAAGTCCAGTCAGACCCTGTGAAATAAAACACAAAATAAGAAGCAGAGTTACAGAAAAGCATTGGACACTAGTGTCTTCTCCTTAAAAGCAAATATTACATGAATATTGCTATTATAACTCTAAATGGAAAACAGCACTCCTGATTCTTTCCATTTCATTTCAGGTACATTTTATGTATTTCAGAATAATAAATGACAACATTTAGCTGTGTTTGTGTTTGTGTTACCCGAGCTCCTGTTAAACCTGGCTCTCCACTGCGGCCCAGATCTCCAGCTAAGCCTTTGGCACCAGAAGATCCTGGCAGCCCTCTTTCACCCTGAGCTCCCTGTTCGGGCAAGAATCAAATTTTCAGAATCACAGAAACTCATAATAATGGTAATTAACAACAGTAACAGCAGTAGTAGTCAGCTCACCTTTTGGCCTGGTAAACCATCTGCACCAGGGAAACCTCTATTTCCTGTAGCTCCCTACAACAAATGAAGAACACAATGAAGAAAAATCTGCTCCTAGAGTTTTGAGTTTCCAAAAAATTTGGATGAAGTCAGATGGAGGATGAAGTAAAAGCTGACTCACTGTCTCTCCTGGAGGTCCTGGAGGCCCGATGGATCCAGAATCACCTCGTGGTCCACGCTTCCCATCTTCTCCCATTGGGCCTAAAGGACCCTGAGCACCATGGTCACCCTGGCATCACACAGAAATCAATGATCACTCTGTCAGTCTCCAAACAAACTAGTCAAACAATCTGTCAATTAACCAACACATGACGTCAGGATGGTTTTATTTTTGGCTTACTCTTTCTCCTTTGAGTCCAGCATCTCCTTTGAATCCAGGCACTCCAACATCACCCTGTAAAAGACGATCACATGACCTGGAAGTCAAAACATTAAAGCTCCCCGTGGATTAGATCATATGAACCATAAAGTTACAAACATGTATTAAAAAACAGGGAAACTGGATGAAATGGGAGCTCATACCACTTGGCCCTTCGGTCCTGGTAATCCTGTGGTTCCCTGGGGGCCAGGGGCACCGAGTGGGCCCGGCACACCTGCTGGACCCTGGACACCTGCCAGACCCTGAGAAGGAGGAGGAGCACTTACAGATTTAATAAAATTTAAAAAAAAGAAAATCTAAAAGACAACTGAAGCTGCTAAATCCCACATTACAAAATTACTATCACTATTTTTTTAAAGCAGTGAAAGCTCTAACAATCTCTGACACTTACTGCTTGGCCACGGGCACCTGGACCTCCATCAGGTCCTGCTGCACCCTGTTATAAAACAAAATATTAACCAGTCATTATCAATAATGTTAATCCCCCTATAGAGTGTTCCCAGTTTTAAAAGAAACACCTAAAAAAAATGGTGAATTTGATTATAACACACCTGCTGTCCTGTTGGTCCAGGTGGTCCAAGACGTCCGGCATCACCTCTGGGTCCCTGAGGTCCTGAACTTCCTCTCACCCCTGTTGGACCCGCTTCACCCTGCACCAGAGGACGGATTCAGGACAGAATCTACTGTAGAATCACTGTATGTGACAACAGACTATAAAGAACCTCACCTTCATTCCTGGGCCACCAGGAAATCCTGGCATACCGGTGATTCCCATTGGACCCTGTGATTAAAGAAAATTTTATATACGTACATAAAATAATATAACTCTGCTGTTATCTCACAGCTTTAGATTCTATTTATTTACAAGTCATGCAGCCCATTTATACAGCAGATCGATCCTTACCACAGGACCTGGTTTGCCGACATGGCCGGGTGTACCACGTTTTCCCTGAAAGAGGAAACAAGAGCAAAGGCGTCAAGCCTTTCACATCATCTTAGTGTTTTTTTTTTTTTAATGCACGCACGACAGATGATTTTATCCTCTTACCACAGGCCCTGTTGGGCCAGCTCTGCCTCTCTCTCCCTGCAAACCTGCTGGTCCCTGAAACAGAAGACTGGCTCAGTATCCGTGTGACTGACATCTGACTCTGTATCAAATATTCTGATGATCCTTTTACTGTGCGTGTTGCCTACCTGTGGACCAGGAGCCCCCATAGCACCAGGAGTACCAGATGTACCCTGCAAATCACCAAGACACAGAAACAATGCAGGTTTGAAATATGTTGTTTGTTGTTACATATGCTTAATGTATATTATACATATGTACAATACATTATACATTTTCATATTGTGATAAAAATAATTTGAGAAAGCACATGATGAGGTGACATATTCACACCTTGATTCCAGCTGCTCCAGATTCACCTCTTGACCCAACAAGACCAGCGTGTCCCTGTCGAAGAGATTTAAATTCACAACAACAGGTAAGTTCTGGATGTAACTGAAGAAGTAAAAAAGTGAGGCTTCACTGTTCCGCTTTAAGTACCTGTGACTCACCTTGTGACCTTTCAGTCCTGGAAGACCTGGGAGTCCTGGGAATCCTCTTGCGCCCTACAGAAAACCACCAATTAAATCCACCATGAAGTCCCATCTCACACTGTTCCTGGTTATGTGGATTTGTTTAAGCATAGATCATATTTGATGTACTCTGATTTTACATTATGTGTTAAATGAAATTGTGTCACTGGGTTATGATCAATACAATATTATAATTTATTTGTTTTTGGTGTGAATGCTGGGAGACGACTGGTTACCGCAGATCCTGGAAATCCTGGCTCTCCTGTGGCACCTGAGGGTCCAGGTCCCCCCTGAGCAGAGAAAGTGAAAATTGTGGTTCTTAAAAAACAACAACTACAGATAAATAATTATCGTTAACACTGAAACACTTTAATGCTGAAGAAATGAGGATAATAAAAGCATCTTATTAGCAGATGTGTGTATGTTTGACTCACATCAGGTCCAGATTTTCCTGGTGGTCCATCTGGTCCTCGATTACCCGGCTCACCCTGAGGAAAAAACGCAAAGAAGTGACACAGCTGACACAAGTTTTTCAAAATTCAGTACGGTTAAATTTAAACTGAACTCGACTTTAATATCTCCGTGTAAACTGTAAAAATAGAAGCAGAAGAGTTCCCACCATTGGTCCTGGATCTCCAGACTCTCCTGGGATTCCCTGACCACCACTTGGACCCTGAACAAGAATGGAGGAGATGCCAAACACAGTGACTTTAAAAATACGATTTAAAAAGCTGTGATACTAATTAGTCAGTCAAAGAATAACTAATAGTTACAGTCATTTAAAAGGCTGAAAAAGGTTCACAAAACCTACTGGTGATCCCGGCGACCCTGGAGGTCCTCGTGGTCCTGGTTCACCCTGAAACAGCAGCATTTCATATACTGTAGTTTGAACTGTACATGATGACAAATGTCTTAACATTGTACAAATGTGATTTAATTAATTAAAATTAAATAAAATAGCTTTTTCCAGTACACCTGTGCAGCACTCACCCTTGATCCTGACACCATCCCAGCCAGACCAGACTTCTCACTGAAACCTGAAGCCATCTGTGACACTAGGTTTGACTGTTAGGAGATAAATTCAAACTTAATGTTCAAACCCATCACAGAGGACTGATTAATCTTCTGTTAGACTTGTGTATTCCTGCTGCAGTGATGAGACAGTGAAACATCTTATCTGAATGTTATCAAACTCACCCCAGGTGGGGAGGAATGGCCTGGCGGCCCTGGTTCTCCTGGATTTCCTGGCACACCAGGCTCTCCGTCAAATCCTGCAGGCCCTGGGAATCCCTGCAGGTTGTGCAGAAACATATCACAAATGAGAGAAGACCCAATTTTGGCCGTGCAAACAATAAACAGACAGTTCTTACAGTTATTTTCTGTACCAATTAATAATGAATGAATTTTAATGAGGCACAGTAAAGGACAGTGTGACTGCTTGTCTGTTAGCTGATGATAGCACTGCTGGAGCCTTAAATCATGATTCTGACTCTGATTCAGACTTACCCGTCTGCCTTTAAAGCCTCTTGGTCCAGTGTGACCCTGAGCTCCTGGAGGACCCTGGACCATGAAGACGAATATAAGACAAGTGCATCAAATGATACAATAGGCAAAATATGCAAACACCTGCATGTAAATAAATCTACCTGCACTCTCTCAACAAAGGCCTGTGTTATATATGTCTGTGTGCTTTACCAACATAAATGTATTGCACACACGAATAAATGTTTTATTGTTTTACAATCATAAACATTAAAGAAAAGAAAAATATTGTGTGACTGTAAAAGTCTAATGAAGGTGAAGACAAAGTTATGACACTTTGGTGTCCTCTAGTGGTAAAACTAGTGCAGTGATCATCACTCACTCATTTCCTCTAACTAGTATCTTAAACCTTATATATTATCTAATTACAAACATTAGTACATGTCAGAGTAAACACAAAAACAACATAGAGAGGAAAAGCAGTTGAAAACTCACAGAGGGTCCTGGAGATCCAGGCAGCCCCACCACCTACGAGGAAAAATATACGTTAACATGATGCAGAAGAAAAAAAGTCCTTTTATTTATTTAATGTAAGTTGCACAGTATAAAAATTTCCCATGCAAACTACTCAGAATACTTACATATGGGATATCACCTGGTTCACCTTTCTGTCCCTGAGAAAGAAAATAAATATTGTGTTTTGCAGCTTTCATACTAGTTTTAAATGAATCCATGTGGAAATGATTCTTGTCTTACCTTGAAGCCCATGATTTCTTGGGGGGAAAACAGGAAAAAGAAAGTTAATCACATTAATACTTCAGCTTGACCTGCACTGTTACTTTCTGTCCTAAACCTGAATGATGCATCGTGTCATTTAGTGGTTTTCCTCAGCTCTCAGCTACTGCAGTCATCATCTCACGTTAAAGCTACACCCAGCAGTGTGGTTACAGGTGCAAAAATGCACAAATGCTGCAAAGTGCATTAACTAAATGCACGTTTCTGCACACTTAACTATGACTACTATAATAAGAAGACAGTGTAAACTCACCAATCATCCTGCTGGCACTGGAGAAGGTGTCACACACAGGGCAGCACTCTCCCTCGGGTGTCACGACCTTCTCGCAGTTGGACAGGGCCTCACACTGCACCTCATCGCAGATGGCGACGCCATTGTCACAGACGCAGACGCGACACGGCTCCGGTTTCCAGATGTCGTTGTTGACGTAGATCTCCCCGTCGACGGTGCAGTTGTCCCCTTTGCTCTCATCTGCAGCTGCAACACAAACACAAACAAAAGTGAGATATTTTTAATGCAGCACAATCTGAGACCTCGGCAAAGCGACAGGTGTGACATTTACCTGTTTCGGGGTGTGTGCTGGGGGTTGATGCTGAAGCTGAGGTCAAGCACACGGGGCAGCACTCTCCATCTGGGGTCACAGATTTCTCGCAGTCACCAAGGTCCTCGCACACCACGTCCTCACACACCGCCGTCCCCATATCACACACACAGATGCGACACGGCTCCGGGTTCCACATGTCACTGTTGGCGTAGACTTTTCCGTTTTCTGTGCAGGTGTCTTTATAAAACAGAAACGCAGAGAAATCAAATTAGTATCAGAGGTGGTTTTTAATTTTTCAGTGCAAGACAATAACATTGACCATGTGATGTGAAATCCAACAGAAATTTAAAGAACTTAAAGGAAAAGTTCAACATTTTGTAAGATGCAAATTTTTCACTTTCTTGCCAACAGTTTGTCTGTGCACTAAATATGAAGCTATCAGAGAGAATCTACCAACCAGCACACTCAACCTAACTAACATATTATATCTCATTTGTTTAATATGTGCAGTGTAAAACTGGGAAAACTGGTAGGAAGTTACTGGTCCCAGTCCAGAACTAAAACCCCTGTAACCCCCTGTATGGATTAAACAAACCCAAAACAGCCTGTTAGAGCTTTACAGGTGCTGGAAGGTGGACTGTTTCGTTTCCAGTCTTTTCCACTGACCTAGCTGGTTGCTTCATATTTGGTGTGATATCAGTCTTCGCCTCTAACTCTTGGCAAGAAAGTGTATTTCTCAAAATGTCAAACTTTAAATACAAAATCTTAAATGTTAACATGCTTTTTCTAACTCTTATGCCAGCAATTATACACAAAGGTAGAAGTAGTCCTGTTTTCAAAGCCTCTATGTGTAGATTTCTATTTGTAACTTGAGCATCCTGCAAGCAGGGTTTAGAGGGGTGCAACGGTATGCATCACTGCTTTTTCTAGAATTTCCCAGAGGAATACACCTTATTTGGTAAATAAGTTACTCGCTCAACTTCATTTGTGTGGCAGTAAAACAGGTAAACTGCAAATGAAACTGCTACCAGTTCTTTTGCTGCACGAATGTTGGTTGAGGAGTGAACTTATCTGGCAAAAAGTCAATGTATTCCTTTTGCAGACTTAAAATACAGTCAAAGGGAAACTCCAAGCTCAATGACACAGATTTAACAAACAACATTTTGAGGCACAGGATGGAGCCTGAAGAGCAGAGCTTCAGACCGTGACAGATGACAGAGAGCACCAGCAGTCCTGACACAGATGGGAAGATTGACTGACTGCTGATGGTGGAGGAAAAAAGTCACCTCAGACTTAAAATAACCAAGATGCAGCCACAGGAAAATCTGCAGGTAACAAACGACCTCAGTTTACCAGTTTTTGTATCTGTGTTCGGGCGCTGTGCTGCAGCCAAGCACACGGGGCAACACTCGCCCTCTGGGATCTCTGTGGTCTGGCAGTCACTTACATCCTCACACACCACGTCCTCACAAATCACCGTCCCCATTTCACATATACAGACTTGACACGGGTCCGGGTACCATATCTGATTGTTGGAGTAGACTTTGCCGTCTTCTGTGCAGGAATCTTGGTGAAAAAGAACAGCAACTGACATCAGCACTTGATGTCTGATACAGTGGGTGTAAATGGGGGTGAGATCCTGGATTACAGCCTCAGCAGGTTCACATTAACGCCTTAGACTCTGCCCCTTCCATCTGTCAAAACCCAAACCTAAGATAAGTCTTTTCTCATCATGTGAAAGTGACCAAAGACATGTGCATTGATTTTAGACATCGCCACCCCACACCTGAAAACACGGTGATAAACTGTGAAACAAACTGTAGAGTCTTAGAGGTACATGTTGGAACTAATACTCACATGATCCACAAGAAAACCCAGCAGCTTATCTTTGTCTGAGGAAACTGGCTAAATTTCACATGGATAAGTCTTTAATATTTGTTGCTCTTCCTCTCTTCTCCTCTCTTTTAAATTATTTTAAAACTGATTTAACTTGTTTGCTCTGCTTCTTTCTTTATTTCTTCTTTCCTGAGAGAGGAGAGTTGATTAAATCTAGGATTATTTTGTCCTTTTTCAGTACAAACGATCACCTACAATTGTGATCATCCAAGAAAATGTTTTTTAAACCACATAAAAATCCACATGACCCAAGGTAAAATTGTAAACGTGGATATTTATGGAACATGCACACCCACATTTAAATGTGCTCAGGTTTAAAACGGTTCTTAAATATTTATTACCAGTTTTATTGTCCGTGCTGGGAGGAGGTGGTGCGGCTGTCGAGCACACGGGGCAACACTCGCCCTCAGGGGCCTCGGTTGTCTGGCAGTCCCCTAGCTCTTCACACACCACTTCCTCACACACCACAGTCCCCGTGTCGCACATACAGATTCGACACGGCTCTGGGCTCCATATCTGATTGTTGGCGTAGGTCTTGCCATTTTCTGTGCAGGTATCTTCATGAAACAGAACAGCAACCACGTCAGTATCGTGGGTGATTCCCTTTCAGTTGGCAGTGATGGTGAGGTCTATGCATCATTATGGGGTTTTCAATCATAAGTCCTGCAGCAAACTTCACACATAAATTGCACAGTCAGTACTTGGCCTTAACTGGAGCACATGTCAGAGGGTGCTCTGTGTGGGTCTGGTGGGAAGGCAGTGTGATAAATACAACACTCACTGTTTCCACCTACGGCTGAGTTTCCTGTTTAAACACACCAAGTTCAGTTTAAAGTACAAATTTGTAGGTAGAGCTCTCTGAAAGCCTCAGTTTACAAAAACACAAACCAGCGCACAGGGTTTTTAACTCGCAAACAGAAGCTACTGGAGAAATTAAACTAAAAAATAAAATAAATTATGCAGTTGTTCTACTTCTGTTTTCTTTATTTCACTTGTGTTTACTTCTACTTAAAACCTGCTTCACTGTGCTGATGCACTGCAGTGCAAGGTAAAAGTCTTTACAGTAAGTAGGCTAATTAAACACAGGTGCACATGCACAACTAGTGTTTTATGTCAAGCACAGTCTGCACATACCCACACAGTCCTGAGAGGAGGCCTAATTAGCCAAAATACCCCCTGTACACTACCAAACATCACACACAACCAACCTGGTGAACATAAAGCATTTAGCTAAAAGTGGCCTCAAAAGTCATATATTGCAAGTCAACCCATTGATTCCTATGATGGAAACAAATCACTAGATTTGGTGCTATAGCTGCTGTAAAAGTGCTTCAATCTTGCAGCAAATTTTGCAGCATAAACTGTATAAAACTGGTGTATGTTAGAGATGAAGCTTTGTGTATGCATGTGTGTGGGACTCATCTAAGTATGATTGGAAAAACCCCATAATGATGTATTGTACCAACTGAAAGGAAACTGAAGGTGTTGAGCATAAGCAGTGTTCCCCGTAGGAGGGAATGAAGGTACAACAGCAGTGATGTCCATTTACCTGCTTTAGTGTCTGTACTGTGAGGTGGTGCTGCAGTGGAGCACACGGGGCAACACTCGCCCTCAGGGGTCACAGCCGTCTGGCAGTCACTTAGCTCCTCACACACCTCGTCCTCACACACTACTGTCCCCGTGTCACACACACAGACCCGACACGGCTCTGGGCTCCATATCTGATTGTTGGAGTAGACCTTTCCGTTTTCTGCACAGCTGTCTGAGTCAAGCAGAGCAGCAGTGAACATCGGGAGCGTTCTTCACGTACCTGCATGTGCACCTCACTCCAAATATTCTCATCAAATTCAAGGATAAAATCTTGAAAGGCAACTTCACATCATGAACTAACCCACAGAAAACATTAAAACCGCTGAGTGAATCCACCACTGAATTCAGCCCAGTGTATTTCCCACCTTTGGCCAGCAGGCCGCACCCATTACTAAGATATTCAATATATCAGCAGGTACATATCAATCAAATGTCCTCTGCTTGTGTCAACCACATATCAGCTGATTATAGAGAGCAGGAAGTATTCAGATCCTTTAATTAAAAAACAAAAAACAAGAAATAAATACATACCACAAGTTCATCATGTAATCTGTGTGTAAAATAGAATATTAAATAGAATAATAAGTAGAATATTTAGCCGCATTTAAAGAACCATATGTAATCTCATACTAATGTGCTTTCCACCACTCATCGGTGACTTGTGAACAGAGTGACTGTTGACCTCACTGCACGTCACAGTTCAAAGGGTCAACATTAAATGACTCATTTCTTTGACTCAAAGAGGAAGACTGAAATTAAAACGCCATAAATTACAGTGAAGGCTCAGTAAACTCAGCAGTATAACATTAAGTCTCATGATTTAAAAGGGGATTCCATGGATTTTGCACATCAGAGTCAGTTGGGAAACACTCAGCCAGGTTCACAATGTCTCCTCTGCCTCTGGGGGTAAAAATAATCCGAGTGAAGTTATGGGGCATGCAGACTGCATATTTATAAAGGAGCTACTATGTTAAACTGCGGGTGTAGAGTTTTAAAGACATGGGCATTTACCAGACAAGCAGAGTCTATGAAAAGATTGCAAGTTGCATTATGTGATGTGTAGTATGCAGATGTTGTTGGAGTTTAATCCATGCTAAGGACAAAAAGTCAGGATCTGTCAGCATCTGCTGCTTCGATTTTGACTGGTTTTTTTTTGTTTTTTACTTGACTCTCACCAAATTTTATCTATTTGATTTAATATTTTACAGGTAGAAGGTAAGTATACAGCATAACCCAATGACCAATAAGTAACTTGCACAACTACTAAGGTTTCAGTCATGTGTGTCTGTTTTTGATGACCTTCATGTGCACTGACAGAACGACAGTGCTGTGGTTTTGTATGTTTGTAACATGTTAGATGTTAAATTAGAATAAAAAAGAACAAGAATGTGCTGCAGATATTTGAGGTGAATTTCCTTCAGGGGATAAACAACAACAGCTTCTTGATTTATGTGCAAAACCAAAGATGTGGTTTCAGACTTTAAGAATTAGATGTTCTCCAGCACAGACAGACACTTTCAGGCAAATTGCCACTGACCTGCATTTGAGCAAGGCACTACAATCATTCAGCCAAGAAGTGACTAGACTGTGGTTGAACTTGACAGCTCCTGGCTGTTAGTGTGTCTATAAATGTGTCTGTACGCAGCACAGACACATTTTTCTTGGCTCCAACATAAAAGGAGATAAGACCTGTAGTTTTCATGTTATCACATCACAGTACACGAAATTCATCTAAGTGCTATTTAATGAAAAGAAAACCCCTCTGGAAGTTACTATACGAAAAAATAAGGTTTGAATCCTTAAATTCATTGTTATTAAACTGTAAATGCAGTAATTTAAGCCCTAATAATAAAACCTGAATTGATAAGCTAAGAGATAAATCTGATTTTTATTTTCGCTTTCAGAAAAATAAAGTTCAAAGACAAAAAGTGACCATAAAGAGTCAAATTTTAAGAAATGAAACAAAACCATCAGGAAAAAGTGCAAAAATAAAAGCAAACATGGCCACCTGCTGCAGGCTTTGTGAGCATATTTTAATCCAGGCAGTTTAGTGACGTTCCTAAGTACTAATTATGTGGTGGAGCCTCTCCCCGCGAGAGAGGCTGCATTTCAAAAACGGGAGTTATTTCAGGGGAAACCACAGTGGCTGTATTATACGTTAGGCTTGGGTAGAACTTGTGGCTTGCCTTTATTTGGGAGAGCACAAGAGGTGCCACACCCGGAGAAACCCTCCTGCAGGGAAAGTTGCTTCACCCTGAGGAGCGGCTGGCAGGCAGGCAGGCTACAATACGTACGGAAAAACTACAATTCAAAGAGTTGTAGGTTTATTCAGTGGCTTCTCTAGGCTGCAGTGCTTTTATTAGCAGTTTATTAGTTCGATGCTCCTCTGCGTCTTCCTTCTTTTTGAGTATTGAACCTTTTGCTTTGGAAATTAATTAAAATTCATTTTTTAAACTGAAACCTTTGCAGAACATTTAGCAAAATTATAACCCACAGACTCCTATGATCAAAAGCTTTATATTTTCAGGCAGTTGACTTAAGTTTACATGATTATGGCTCAGATTTTGAGTATGAGAATAATTAGCATGTCTAACTGTTGGCTCCTTTTTAAGTGGAAACTGTCTGTGCAGCTTTCTGACCTGCATGAACTGAACCTTAGGCTAGTGGTTTACAACCTGCGCTTTGGATCAAAATCATGTCAAGGTGATTTATGGGATTAAAAAAAAGGAAAATATTTCTTGTTTTCCTCATCCTATGTTCCACTTTATTAATCGTTATTCCACATTTAAAGGGATATTTAGTCTGAAGTTCGGCGAATAATTGTTTTTTTGTATTTTTGTAATGGAAAATTCTACAGTTGGAGTCCATTTAGTCTTTTTCCCTGTGAATTATGAGATATTTTCTTTTCTCTGGGCTTTAAAAATCCTCAGAATGAAACAGTCCAAGCAGGAAAGTTTATTGATTAAAGTGATTACAATCGTTAGAGTCTAATTTAAAGGTCACAGCACTGCATTGGATGTACACTGCAGCAAATTCCAAATGAATCCCTCATTTAGTCCAACCTTTCTTATTCACCCAAAAACCAGTGAGATGCAAAAGAACTTAAAGCCTTCAAGATGTTGGTTTCTCCCATTTAAAATCTAAACTCGTTCTGTCTCTCTCCATTTTTCCCACTCAAACAAACTCACACATTCACACACACCAAGCCAAGAACAACACGCTGAAATCTAAAACGGCCAGTCAACATCTTAACAAGCTGACAGCCAGGATCGTAAATCTCCCACAACTGTTCCTCCACAACAACAGCTGATGTACCTGGATCTGAAACAAACACGTCTCCATTCAGCTTAAAACAACATTTAAGGTTATTTAAGGTGAAACTGTATTAATGCAGCAGCACAGCAACATGTTAAGGTCTGGTTGTTACTGTTTCTCTACACTTGTAGGAAAGACAGTGGCCTTTAAATCTAGGGCCTGACTGCACTAACTCATCTTTTGTACCAGTCTTCATCACAGCTGGAGAAGTTGATAGATTGGGTCCTTCCAGCTGCTGCACACCTTTCAGCGTCAGCTCAGATGCTTTACATGCTTAAGTAAAGTTTTTCTTTTTCTCTTTTGCAGCTTCAGTGGAGGTGATGACAGCAAGCGAAGCGTATTTCACATCCAGCATCCTCTCACTCTGGGTGTGTCTTGTCTGCCTTTGGCCCGAAGTCTGACCAAAATTAGTGGCCTGCTTTTGTCCATCCCATCCGCAAGGCCACATCATTATAGCCGTGGCGCTCGAAACCCCTTCATTCAGCCTCGACCTCGCACTGAAATAGCCCAGCCAGGCGTGTGCGCTCTTTAGTGTGTACTGCAGCGTGTAGGGGGGGAAGGTATTTTTGACGCAGAATCACGTCTACTGGGACGTTTTATTTTAGAAAACGTGCTTGAAAGGGAGAAGCCACATCTGCTTCTTTAAGAAATCATCCTGAATCAAGGGATTTTGTGAGGAGCCTCAATATCAGGCCCAGAGATCAGGAGCAGCGTCACAACTTGTTGTCACCTTAAAGATTTCTAATTAATTCCTGAAAGGTTTGTAGTGTTTGTCAGATGTTTTGTGTCCACACCATGAGAACACCCTCCTTATCATCACTCTGTGGCTTTTAGCAGCTTCATGAGCAGGCACACGGTGTCTCATTAAGGCATAATATGCCTTTCTGGTTGATGTTGTGGGTGTGATTTTAATCTTTGGTTCCTAAACCACAAGGCCAGTGTGGTCCAGGTGTCGGGAGGCACATGAGCCCAGTTTAGCACATAAACTAAAACACGAAGCAGGAAATCTGGAAGAGAAGAGAAACTTCCCAAACCACATCCTACATTTTTGGAAAAGAAGAAATCATAAAGCAGGGATGTGATGGGAAAAACAAACAGATGTGTAAAAAACATGTCAGTTTCATAAAAATAGAAAGTAAATGTTTTTACAGGACTCGAACACTAAACCATGAATCATTCAAAGACAGTGAAGAGTCGAACATACATAAACTATGATATACATCCAGCATTGGAAATAAATCCGAATAAGTTGGTTTTATGAACTTTAAACTCCTCGTATTAGCAAAGGACAAATGTTTATTTCAGCACCAGAGCCCACAAAAGAAGCGTTTTTATGACTTTTTTTGATTTATTTTTGTATCAACCTGTCAGCACTTAAACATGCCAGGTGTGGACAGAGGAAACCAATCAGAGAACAGAAGGTCACATTTGGGTGGCTGTCACTCACCTTTCTTGGTATCTTCTTGGCAGGTCACAGCAATCACCTGAGCCAAAGTGATGGCCAGGCAGATGGTAATCCTAGAGAGCAACGAGGAGCCCATGTCTGCATGCCAGACACGCAGCGTCCTCACACAGCCGCCGTGAAACAGACGAGGAAGCCAGAGAGAGCCCGACCCCGAGCTACAGCATCCAGACTGAAAAATCCAAATATCCCTGAGTGGAACAGGCTCCTGGATGAGCGATTACTGCAAACTGAAACAAGCGCCCTCTTCCCCCCCCAGCCCCCACACACACATCTCTCCCTCCTCCTCTCACACTCCTCCTCCTCTTCTCCTCTCTCATCATTTTTTTCTTGCTTCATTTCAAGGCCAACCTCCTCCTCGGGCTCCTACAGTTGCCTTGGAAGATGCAACTAATTAGAGGCTGAATTAAATTTGTCCAGCCAAAGGACTGATGAAAGAAGGTGGGCTGGATGATGCAGCTGATTTTTAAGTTTAAGTCAGGCATTTCTTTCTTGTTGCTTTTGCATATTATTACTATATATTATTAGTTTTCAGAGCAAAAAAAAAACATTTTTGATGATTCATGTTCCATAATTACAAATAAAAAGACTATAAAAACGTGGCCATCTTTTACAATCCATCATTAAATCATCCACAAATGCTTTGTGTTGCCTTTGGACTGAGCCATGCAGGCTGTTACCCCTTGGTTCCAGTCTTTATGCTAAGCTAAGCTGGTTATAACTTAACATAACATAACATACACTTACACTAAACATAAATTCAATCATCAGTTGCTCAATTTTAAGTTCATGAGTCAAATTTGCAGAATCTCCTTTTTGCAAGCTTTTAAAATTTGTGTTGTTATTTGAACCTCTATTCTTGCATATTTTTGGGAATATCAGAGGATTTATTTGTATTTTTTGGTGGATTATGAATGAAGTGTTTATAACTCTTTCTGTTTATGTTGCTATCTACCTGAAATTCGACTCACTGACTTACATCTGTGCGCTCCAGCTTGAGCGCTTTACAATGTGCATGTTACACTCATCTGATGTGTTTTCCAGCTCAAAGCTCTGCCAACTCGGTGCATCAAGCAGAACCGTGGATCCCTGAGGCGATGTCCCGGAGGTGGAGAACAAAACAAACAGCATGAAATCTTTGCAGTCGTCTCCACTAGTGATTCGTACACAGAACACTTTAATCTATCATGTGATTTTAGCTTGAGCTGAGTTATCAAAGCCTCCTTAAGGTGACGTTTCTGTCAGTGGATGAAGTGGATTTCAGTTGTTTCCTTTGCAGAACAAGTCAGGAAGTGTTTGAGGTGCTTGAAGAACAGACTGATTTCCCATTAAGGAGCGGGGCAGAGCCACAGGGGACAGAGACCGAAGCAGATGGGAAGACAGTTCCTCCATCAGATCAGAGGTCAGCTTCTGCACATTGGTAGTTTTTATGCAGTGTGATGAACTGGTTGTTGAGGAGCATATGCTTTTAAGCAAAGGTCACAGGTGTCAGTCTCTGAAACACCCAGTGTTTCTCTTTGGATTTCCTCCGGAGACACTAAGCATGTCATTGTAGATTATTGTAATCAGTTGTCAGTAGACATCATGTAGGGATTGGACTTCCTGTCAGGAATGTAGGACCTCAAGCTGGTCCACAAACTGTACTTGGACTCTGTTGTTTGGTCTTGGCTTCTATGTGATTCTGGCTCACTTCCCCTGTTTTTTTGCTCCTGGTTCACTCTTTTTTTTGTTTTAAATCAAAATTCATCAAAAATTCATCACTGCTGCTCTGCAAACAGAGAAGTTATATACACAGACATCATGAGACTATTATCAGCCACCTGTAGATTCATCTTTAAAAACTGAACTCACTGATGGTGAGTTGCTGATGACCTCCTGCAAAAGCTTAAAAACTTTTTAGCTAGATTACTTCTGGTGGGGATTCGGCTGAGATTCACTCTAACATTATGTACAGTGGGAACTCAAGAAATTTAAAGTGGCAGACAAGGCTGCGTGGTTTGAGAATGAATTACAGAAGGATTGTTTTTTTTTTTTTTTTTATCCTTCAATCATATATTCAAGCAATGACATGACCTCCTTTGGCCAAGAAGTGAAAATTACAGGGAGTGTATTGTATAGGAAACTAATATTGACCTCTGCTCCTGTGGTAAAAAAGTTTCTTACATGTGGTTTTTAAAACCTTCCAACATACAGGCTATTTCTGGATGTATAGACTCAGACAGCAGTGTAACCACAGGAGAGATCAGCCCATGGTCACGCATGTAGGACACACACACTGTAGAGTAGAGACCGCCAGTCAGAAAGGTGGACATTATCCAAACTTAAAAAGAAAAGCTGCAATGAAAAAGCATTTGATGTTACAAAAACCACAAACATCCCTAAAAAATATATATAACCCAGGCTGCTTTTCAAGCTTACATTTGAAAGCCAGTTTCTTCATAGTTCATCTTTTGTAATTGGTTTAATTCCTGTAATTTATTATAATTATTCCATCACTGTGTGACTTTTTATAATCATTCTGGGTGTCTTCGAAACCAAACACAGATAGAACAACCACCACAAAAGTCACGTGTTGGTAAAATGTGTAAGAAAACTCATTTATCACATGACAGGAAGCAGCAGGCCCGCGGTGACCAGGTTAACACACACCTGGTCCCATATTCTCTTACACACCATCTGCATTATTTAACATTTCACGAGTCAGAAAGAACACTCCCGAATTAGCCTCTCCATTGAAAGAGTACTGATCAGCAAAAAGACCAGCAAACAGGGCCCAGCAGTGTGTGTGACTCTGTCGTTTTCTTTGGAGGTGGATTTTGTAAAGAGGAATACATTTTTTTTTTTTTAACCTGGTTTAAGACTCATGCATCACTCGAAATGTTTGCTGCCGCCACTAAGAACTTTGTGAAGCAGGTTGGAGACACTGGGAGGTTGATCCCCGTCCCCAGCCTGAGCGAGGCAGACCGCTACCAGCCCCTCAGCCTGGTCACCAGGAAGAGGAAGAGGCATTTCTGGAAGAAGAACAAGTACGCCTCGACCCCTTTCTCACTGAAAGACATCCTGGTAGGGGAGAAGGAGATCACAGCAGGTAAAACATTTACTTCTCATCATCTGACAGGATCATAAATAATCTGAATTAGCTTGTTCCAGCTCTAAATCAACTTATCTGATATTTGCACTGAGAGCAATATATTACTGTTGTGGCTGGCTGTAGTAGAGCTAATTTTGATTCATTTCTAAACCTCATATTTGTAGATATTTGTAAAGTAAGTAAGTATAAAGAAGCATATCACATGGCATATTTCCCTGCATCACTTACACCTCTGTCTTTTCCAGGAGTCTCTTCTTATCAGCTCCTTAACTACGAGGACAAATCTGACCTGGCCCTTAACGGTCGCTTGGGAAACCACATTATCAACGATGTTGGGTTCAACATCAGCGGCTCAGACTCCGTGGCCGTCAAAGCCTCCTTCGGCATCGTGACCAAACACGAGCTGGAGGTGCCCACGTTACTGCGGGAGCTCAACTCCAGGTATCCCCAGCATGCTGTGTGCTGGTGGGGCTTTCAGCAGCTGCTCCAGCTCTTATCTTGATCTGCTGGGTGTCAAAGCATCATCATCATCGTGGTGTCGCTTAAGGCTGATTATATTAAGTATCAAGGCAATGCTTTATTAATTATTAAGTGAAATGATATATAATATATTTAATGCATTATTAATCTTTTTAAAAAGAGACGACTCAACTGTCATGAGCTGATTTTTCTGAAACACATTATTCTGAATGTAAACCTGACAGATATACAGTGATGTCTGACCTCTGACCTCTTCGTGACAGAGGGAATGTGAGAAGAGGGTTTCCCTGTAAGGATGAATAAATGATTGTGTTATCCTACACTGGCACACATAGAGGAGTTACATACAAGAGCACAATGCAAGGTGTACAGACAATAGACTGTAGGTGTTGTGTTTGGAAATGTTGGTTAATCACAACCAAACAACGAGTTCGTCTTCTGGGTCTTTCAGGAAAGTGGACCTGGACCACTGCCTGGTTCGTCAGTCAAGAGGGAGCAGGCGAAGTGTCCTCTGTGTTGTTGTGGAAAGCATCCGCACCACACGTCAGTGCTCTCTGACCGTCCACGCTGGAATGAGAGGGACGACCATGAGGGTAAACGCACAAGTCCATAGAGGCCTAAACTCAACTTAATTACAATAAAAACAGAAACACTGTCTTTGAGTTGTGGACAAAGCACGATGTTTAAATTTATCAACATCAGCTCTGAGATGCTTCATCTTTCCTTTACTGGACCCCTAAGTCTGCATCGCTCAGCTCTCTGCCCTGCTGCAGTTTCAGATCGACGACGGCAGAAACCCGAAAGGTCGAGACAAGGCCATCGTCATCCCGGCTCACACCACCATCGCCTTCAGCATCTGTGAGCTGTTCATTCGAATGGACGGGCGGCTTGGTAAGGAGGCTGCCTCTGATTTAGGATCATCAAACACCCACACAGACAGTTTTTTGGACTAACATAAATCTCTACCTGTACAGGTCGTGTGTCGTTCTTCACCTGAGTTTGATGAGCCTGGAAGTGTTTTCAGCTCTTCATATACTGCTCTTTCTTCAACTTCTATCACACACTTCATGCTATATTTTCCAGTAAAAGTAAAGTAAATATAGAGCTCAGTTTAACTGACTCCGACTTTAATCCTCTACCCACAAAGCTGAGATGAAAGTCAGCAGAGCACTTAAAGGATAAGGAGATTCTAAGAAAATTAAAGGTCTGAATCCTTTTATGGTTAAAAGCTGTGCCCCACATGAAATGTTGTGTGGGTGTATATTAGTTGTGGTTAACACCTGAGGCTGTTCAGCATTCAAAGCTTCATGCCATGCATTCTTATCTTAAATGGAAGGAGTCAGAGCAATTTCTGCACCTTTAAACCTGAAAATTGATCATTTCTTTCACTGGAGTCGTGCCATCGTGTCTTATGGCCTGAAATTACAGGGCCACAGCTTTTGATTGCTTTGCAGTCTTTGAAAATGTTGAACTCAGTCGCATTTGCTACATGAGTTTGAAGTGTTTGATTTTGAAAGCTTTTGTGGATTTGCAATAGTAGACCAAAGGGGTGTGTGTGACCACGTGGCCTAATGGACAAGGCGTCTGACTTCGGATCAGAAGATTGAGGGTTCGAGTCCCTTCGTGGTTGAAGTGTGGCACAATCACTCTCCTTGTGGGTTGTTCAGGAGAGTTATGAGCTGCTATGGTTGTGGGTTTAGGTTTGATGGGAAGTCCAAAAACATGATGCACATTTTGCTCCATAGAAACAAATATAATGACTAATGCCACAACCTCTTACATGTTGAGCAAGCTCACTAAAGTGTCTGTAGAGTTGGCTGTTTAGCTCATATGGTTTGCAAGTGGTGTTTTTAATGCAAAGATTGTGAGTTCAACCCACATGGTGGTCAGTTTTTAGGATCCACTGATGGAAAGATTTAATAGATTTGAAGAGTGTCAAATAATAATAAATTATTATCTTAGAACTACATTTATCTGACAGCTGCAACTTAGGCTGAAGCTCTTAAAGAATATTTAATGTCTGACTGAAGCATTTTGATTTTCAGTTTACTGCCTTTAAAGCTGCTGTGCTACTGGCCGGTTAGCTCAGATGGTTAGAGCGTGGTGCTAATAACGCCAAGGTCATGGGTTCAATCCCCATACTGGCCAAGCTTCTGTGTTTTTTAGTGGCATTGGCCACTGGGAAGTTCCTCTGATATTTTAACAATAAAAACATTAGTTGCAGTGATAAACTGCACTGTGGATGAAAACACACCTCCACTGCTGCCTAAATTAAATTAGATTCACAGCACCTGGGTGAACACGAAAGTTGTTTTGTGATATTTTCTTCCTCTGTGTCAGATATTTGTGTAGGCCCAGAGTCTGAAGGGGGATTTGAGCGGGAGCAGATCAGGGAGCAATTTGGCGGCTTCATCGGTCGCTTCTCCATGGGTCGACTGCGCCGGTTCCTGTCTGGGATCATCTACGGAAACCCCTTCAGGGCAGGTACAGGAATGATCTCTACTTCATAGTAAACAGTTATTTTACAGCTATTTTTTTTTGTTATACTTGCTTTATGCTTTATCCAACTCCTGTGCAGATGACCGAACATTTGAGGAGCTCACTCACTCTGACACCTACATGGACGACATGGTGACCGACTACTACGAGAAAGCCGCCAGCATGACGGACGTGTCCACCGCCTACCTGAGGGAAAGCACCCACACACGGGTCAACCTCCTCAAACACAACATCCCCAAGGGCCCCTGTGCGCTGTGCGGCATGGGCAACCAGAGGCGGGAAACTGTCTACGGCTGCCTGGAGTGCTCAGCTGGAGGCCAAAAATATGTCCGCCTGCACGTGGTGCCTTGTTTTGACCTTTGGCACAAAACGCTTAGGTGAAAAAGAGAAATGCTCACACATGGGAGCAGCTTTGTTCGTAGGTTGTTTTTTTTTTCTGGTGGTACTAGATGGTACAAGTGTAACTGTTTACCATGTTGATTTTCAGATGTTTAGTCTTGAAGTATTTCAAATAAAAATCCCGAAAACTGGACTTGTCCTTTTGCAAAGTATCTAAACATCCGTGACAGTTTAAACATCTTGAGCCATTACTTCAGCAACAGCCAACTGTCCCAGTAAAAGATGTAAATATAAACTTGGTGTCATCTCTCACTTTGTGGTGTAATGTACAGTATCGCTTTCAGTTTACCTTTGGCACCAGCTCATCTCCACACGTGTGCTGTGTTTGCTCAGTGGCTGCCAGACGATGAATTATTCAGTGACAGTATTAAAAATGGACAGGGGGATCGTGTGTAGGCCAGCGAGGGAAGGACAACTGGAAAGGATGACCTGGTTTTGATCCGTTCCAAGTGTGACATTTATTCTGAGCGGGTCATTTCTGACTTCCCATGGTTTTGGAATTATAGCCTTACATTAATTAAACTGTGATCAAAATCACTAATAACACTATTTGAAGACTCACACAGAAAGCTGACATGACACTCAGTAAATTCTTACTTCACAACTCAAATGTGGTTGCCTCCTTATCTTGGAAAGCATGAACATCCTCCCTGATGTGATCTTGTAAACAATATCCTGCATGACCGAGTGCTGGTGAGAAAAAGACTCCTTCACCCTCCCTGCAGCTAGAGGGCGCATTGCTTCATGTCTTTACTCAACTCGAGCCGGATGCTCCGAGTGTCAACAAAACGCAAACACGTGTGGAGGAAGAAGCATGTGTAGCAGGAACCTCATATTTTTATTTGTACGGGGATGTTTAAAGATTTAAGAAGAAGATAAATGCACAAAGTTTAAGGAATATTTATTAAAATGAAGTTTGCTTATAGGGTAAGTACGCCGCTGTTAGCTAAACTGGGAATGTCGCAACATTAAGTGCACGGGAGACAACGTCAGACCAAATTTCATTCAAAAATTGCTAAATTATTATTTATTACTTATTTGCATCATTTCATAGCCTCAGCGGTACAAACCACGCAGCACATTTCAGACTACTACTGTAAAATGGTAACATTCACACTTAAATTCGGTTAAAACAGCGTTTGGTTCATGACTTTATTGATATTAAGGTGTGTTTTCTGTGACTGTCCTCCACTAAAGCAACAAATAAATAAATAAATAAAACCACTCTGCATTGTTTGTAGTTTTCCAATCTGCTCGGAGCAGTCTACCGCCAGGGAAATCTGAATTTCTCTAAAGATGGCAACGCTGTGATCAGTCCGGTTGGAAACAGAATCTCAGTCTTCGACCTGAAGAAGTAAGTCACCAACAGTAAACAGAATAAATGTTGTGCACAATCCTTTGCCTGCACATCAAGATTATACATGTCACTGTATTCATTGAGTTTTTGTGTTAACACAACCTAAGCTTGTTTTCAAATGGGCAAAATAAACCTCTCCTTTTTTAATGCACAATATCTTGAAAATTGAAGTTGAATTTAAGACGTAAAACAAAGCAAGACTGAACATTTTCTTTTTTTGTCTTCAAGCAACACATCTGAGACGTTACCTGTCTCCACCACAAAGAACATAACGTGTGTGGGTCTCTCTCCTGATGGAAACTTAGCTGTCATAGTAGATGAAGGTAAGAGGCTCCACTGAACTTTTTCTCTTGTGATATCTAATAAGAAGGAGTTAAAACTGCAAAAATCCAAATGTGTCTGTGTGTGTTCATGTTCATGTCTCATACAGATGGCGCAGCGCTGTTGGTCAGTCTCGTCACCCGAGCCATCCTCCATCATTTCCACTTTCACAAGCCTGTCAACAGCATCCGTTTCTCTCCTGACGGCAGGTAAACAGCTCGACCTTTGACCTGGAACAAAAAATCAGCACCTGCTATTGAAGAGTGGTCGTTACTTTTTTCAGCTCAGATGATTTTTCTGTAAAAGTTGCAGCAGACGCATCACTACACGTCAAACATAAGGCGTTTAAATCATTTCCTTTTCCTTATTCTTTGAATCAATCAGAATAGAAAAGATCATATTAACAATTACTCATTTAATGAAATCCTAAGAAACATTATTTGTCCCTCTCAGGAAATTTGTTGTTACGAAGGAGAACGTAGCTCTGATGTACCATGCTCCTGGGAAACAGCGGGAGTTTAACGCCTTTGTGTTGGATAAAAGCTACTACGGCCCCTACGATGAAACCACCTGCATCGACTGGACCGACGACTCCAAGTGAGTAAAAGTTAAGCAGTTTGCTGGACATAAAAGTGAACAAGACACCTGTAACTGAGAAAAGACGAATCATCATAAATGGCGGTTGTGACGTTTGGCTTCAGGTGTTTTGTGGTGGGCAGCAAAGACATGTCGACGTGGGTGTTTGGTGCAGAGCGCTGGGCCAACCTCATCTACTACTCCCTGGGTGGACACAAGGATGTGATCGTCGGCAGTTTCTTTGAGAAGGACAGCCTGGATGTGAGTTTATTTCTGCCTTCTGTGACGTTATGATTCAGGCTGAAAGTACAAATGTGGTTTTGCTTAAACATCCAAAAGACAATGTTGATACAGAGACCCTGGCAAACTTCTGAATGTAACCCTGTGTGTTTATCCTGTGTTTCCAGCTGTACACGGTGAGTCAGGATGGTACGCTGTGCATCTGGGAGAGCGACACCGAGTTGGATGGCCTCGTCCTGAGGAAGAGCCGGGACAAACCCAAGACACCGAGACAGGGGGAAGAAGAGGAGGAGGAGGAGAGGCTAGAGGGAGAGGAGGGAGAGGAGGGAGAGGTCATCAGAGGGAAAGCTGAAGCTCCCAAAGAGAAGACGACGAAGAACGTTCGTTACAAGCAGAGAAGCAAGTAAGAAACCTTTTCATTTTTTGTTCAGTTTTGGTTGATTTTGTTAATGAAATTACTTCTTCATTTTTTGGTAAATGTAAGTGGACACGCTTTGCAATAATCCAATAAAATCCAATATATCCAGCGTTGCAGCATTAAAGCTTCAGAAATGTCTTAGACAGTAAATGATTTAATATTATTTTTACAACCCCTCTTATTTACATTTATCCCATACTGTATTGTACTTAGTTTGGTTTCTGTATGTTTAGGTTGTCAAGTTCTTTCTGTCAAACCTAAAAACCACATAACGATGCTCAGTCACGACCAGAAGTCCTTCCAAAAAACACTGTAACACTCAGACCTTGACAGTGTGAGTGGTAATTATCTGGCTCTCCATTAAGCTGCTGACTTTACAAAGTGCAGGTTCATTTGTCCCTTGGCTGCTCTGAAACTGTAACAGCTGTATCAGCATTTGTAATGAAAACCAGCGTGTGCTGTAGCTTTGAGCTGGTGTCTCATTGCTATATTTCCTTTTTTCCCTTCTCTTGTAGACACTTCTTCAACAAGGAGGGGGATTTTAACAACCTGACTGCTGCCACCTTTCACAAGCCGACTCACATCCTGGTCACTGGTTTTGCGTCTGGTATCTTCCACCTGCACGAACTCCCAGAATTCAACCTTATTCATTCCCTGAGGTGAGAGAAAAGTAAGCTTTTTGTTTAAGAAGTGCTCCTATCAGTGTGCTGTAGAGAGAAAATAGGAGACAAAAGTTAAAATGGGATTATAACATCATTAGATAGGACAGGACTGACGGGGTTTTCCCATTTGAACTCTGTTATCTTATGTGACTCTCTGAATGTTTCTCCCTTCAGTATTTCAGACCGGAGAATTGCTTCAGTTGCCATAAACAGCTCTGGAGACTGGATCGGCTTTGGGTGCTCAGGTAAGAGGTCAGGATGGATTCGTGGTTTTCTGTTGCAGCAGGTGCAGCTAACTGATTTGTCTTGATTGTATTTTGTGTGTTTTGTGGGACCTTGTTTGTTTCAGGGATGGGTCAGCTGCTGGTGTGGGAGTGGCAGAGCGAGTCGTACGTCTTCAAGCAGCAGGGACACTTCAACAACATGGCCTCAATGGCCTACTCACCAGACGGACAGTACATGGCAACAGGAGGGGACGATGGCAAAGTGAGTGCTTCACATCTTCTTCTTCTCCACTGTCATTTCAGGTATTATGATATTTACTTGGGGAGCAATAACCTAAAGTTGTATAAAGGATGTTTTGTGATAGGAGACTCATGGATACCTGGTATTTTCATGAACCAGACAACGATGATGAACAGTGATAAAATTCTAATGTTGATTCAAACCTACACAAAGCAGTCAAACGTTCTTGGACCAGCGCCTGTGCTAAAGCTGTGAGTATCAAAGTGTTTATATATCTGAAGGCTGTGTTTTTTTTTCTCCCTCAGGTCAAAGTGTGGAACAGCAACAGCGGACTTTGCTTCGTCACCTTCACAGAGCACACCAGCAGCATCACCAACGTCACCTTCACCTCCAGCGGCTTTGTCGTCGTCAGCGCTTCTCTGGATGGGACGGTCAGAGCGTTTGACCTGCACAGGTGAACTTAGAGCAAAGCTGGTTCACTTCCAGCAAAAACAAAAGAGAGCGAGAATATGGATTTGTGTTTCGCACACAGTGCATGTGTTGAACGTGTTTGTGTTTATTTACAGGTACCGAAACTTCCGGACGTTCACGTCACCGCGGCCTGCACAGTTTTCCTCCCTCGCAGTCGACAGCAGTGGAGAGCTGGTGAGCGCAGGAGCTCAGGACTCCTTTGAGATCTTCATCTGGTCCATGCAGACAGGCAGACTGCTGGAGGTATTCACACTATTACATATATTTAAACTCTTTAGTCACAATTATATTTCCTCTTTATAATGTTAGTATGTTTTATACAGTGTATTTAACAGCTGTGATGCCTCATCTCCTTCCTCCCTATGATTAATTAGGTTCTTGGGGGTCATGAGGGTCCAGTCAGCTGCTTGTGTTTCAGTCCAGTCCAGTCCATCTTGGCCAGCTCCTCGTGGGATCGCACCATCCGGCTGTGGGACATGTTGGACAGCTGGCAGGTCAAGGAAACACTTCCCCTCACCTCTGATGGTAAATAAAGATTGAGTGGACAATCCCCAGTGCAACCACTAAGGGGCACCAGAGTTGGAAAGATTTAAAGTGAACTGTCCCTAGACTCACAAATGGTGACTGAACTAAGATCAGTCACCGATTCTTGTGATACGTTGGTGTAAATATAACAGATTTAGACATGATTAATTAACTAACTGCACTCACTGTGGGTTTTTTTCCCTCAGGTTTGGCGGTCACTTACCGCCCTGATGGTCAGGAGTTGGCCGTGGCCACTCTGAACGGGGAGATCACTTTCTGGAACCCCCAGACAGCCACACAAACCGGCTCCGTGGCTGGACGCCACGACCTGGACATGGGCCGTAAAGAGACGGATAAAATCACAGCCAAGCAGTCCGCCAAGGGCAAGTGAGTGGACAAGAACCACACCATCAGTCTCCAGCTGTCTCTCAGTTTGTTTCCTCTGGTTCAGGTTGTGTGTTATATTTGTTTTTCCATTAAGGTCCTTTACGTGTCTGTGCTACTCTGCGGATGGGGAGTCTATTTTGGCAGGAGGTCAGTCCAAGTTTGTCTGCATCTACAACATCAAGGAGCAGATGCTCATGAAGAAGTTTGAAATCTCCTGCAACTTGTCCTTCGACGCCATGGAGGTACAGTCTTAGAATCAGTTCAGTCACAGATAATTGAATTTAATGCCCATAACTAGTATGGGAACCCTGTTATCTTATTCACGTTGACGTGTCTCTTTACCTTCAGGAGTTCCTGGACAGGCGGAAAATGACAGAGTTCGGCAGCCTGGCTCTGGTGGATGAGGGAGCTGGGGACGGAGACGGGGTCAACATCAGCCTCCCTGGAGTCAGGAGAGGTACCACTCTGCCTTCACTGCCTCAGACCAGTTATCATAATGTATAAGACTCATTTGTGGAGATTTGACAGCACATCAGTTTTTATATTAATTGGTAAATTTCCAAAAAAAATGGTTGATTAAAGTCACCTGTGTTGTTACTTGATCTTCTCTTATTCCCTGATGTTTCTGCCAGACTTCACTCGATGTTCTCACTGCAGGTTTTTCTCCATATAACCAGTAAGTATTTTTCTCTCTGCATGTGTTTAAAGGCGACATGAGTTCTCGACACTTCAAACCAGAGATCAGAGTCAGCTCGCTGCGGTTCTCCCCCACTGGTAGGTGACAGCTGAGAAAAATATTTCCCCTGCAGAGAAGTTGCCATTATTAGAGGAAAATTCATTCATTCCATGTTCTTTCAGGTCGTAGCTGGGCGGCCACCACCACCGAGGGTCTGCTGGTCTACTCTCTTGACGGGTCTATGGTGTTTGACCCCTACGACCTCGACCTGGACGTGACGCCGGCCAGCATACGCAAGCAGCTGAGGCTTCAGGAGTGGGCATCGGCCATCGTCCTGGCGTTCAGACTCAACGAAAAGGCCTTGAAGCAGGAGGTGTTGGAAACGGTGCCACATGAGCAGAGTGAGTGAACCATCCATCAGACAACACAGTGAATTTTACATGACTGGCTATGAATTTAATTCACTATAAAGCTGAAAACGCCTGAAAGATCCGGCTCGTCTGTGTTTGTCCTCCAGTCCCAGTGGTTTGTGGCTCTCTACCTGACATTTACGTGGAAAAGCTGCTGGGATTTGTGGCGGCATGTTTGGAGAAGTCCAGTCACCTGCAGTTCTACATGACCTGGGCCCAGAGCCTGCTCATGCTGCACGGACAGAAACTCAAGAACAGGTCTGCTCCCGGCCCCTTATTACCTTTTCTATGAGTTTGTTTTAAATTGTGCAGGACCTGGAGAATGATTTTAAGTAAACAGAAACACTAACACCAGTGTGGACACAGACTGGCAACACAGTCAGTTTTATTTGTAATTTACTGGATGTAAAACTAACATTTCATGGCATTTTGTGCGTTTCATGTAATTCTGAGTGACTATACCAGATGTCCTTTGGTGTGCAGGTCAGGATCCATACTGCCCACCCTCCAGGCGCTGCAGAAGAGCATCCAGAGACACTTTGACAACCTGTCCAAACTGTAAGTCTCAACGTTTTAGCTATACAAACCCACAGTTCTTCATGTTACAGTACATATGGCCCTGTTGGCATCCAAATTCAAACCAAGTCAGTAACTATAAATGTGTATTTTCTCTGTACAGGTGTGACTTTAACATGTATAACATTCGTTATGCTGTGGCTCTGTCGAAGCAGAGGGGTTTAAAGAGAGCAGCTGAGGAGGACAAGGAAGAGGAGGAGGATGAAGAGCTGTCTGAGGAGATGAGTGAAGCCTCCTTAGAGGATGCAGAGATGATGCTTTAGGTTGTGTCCTGAAACCACCTCATTTTATCACCATGGCTGATGTCTGTGCACAGAATAATAATGTTGGAGAGACTGAGAATATTATGATTGTAAACTGTTTTTTTATTATTAAATTCATATGTAAATGTGCATGTTTTTATGTTTCATTTGGCCCCCATTCACTTTGGCTAAATGCCCCACATGCACAGGTGATTCCTTGTGGCTTAGAGATAATATGGGCTTCCACTGAAACAAGACAAGGGATGCTGGTTATAATTTAATTTACCTGAAAATTGCTACTGTAGTTTGAATCCTAACTAATTTCCTTAACATTTAGTACTTTAATGCATCTAATGCCTTTGAAAATGGCACTTAACTCATGGGTTATTGTGGTGTTTAGTGCTAATAAAATGTCACTGATCTTTGCATGTGTTAGGTGGACTAGGGCTGCAACCATAGGCTGTAATTGATGGCATTTTCTATTATTTAGCTGTTCGCACAGGGTTTTATTGGACAAAATGTTAAAACACAATATAAAATGCTGATAAAGTAACTATGGCCCAACGTTATAAGTTATATTTAACTAATGAAAGCAACTGTAACCAGCAAGTATTTGATATTTTTCCATCTGAATTTGGCTGAACTACAACCCCGGCTCGAATCAAACCACATTACCCGGTAGCACTTGCGGCGGCGGAGCGGAAAAGGTGGAGTTTGAACCAAAATGAGGGAAAATAAGAACATGTCCGAGTCCCCTTCTCAAGCGGGAAAAGAAATACCGGCGAAAAAACAAAAACTAAGCAGTGACGAGAACAGTAACCCAGACTTATCAGGAGACGAGAATGTAAGAAATTAAACCGTGTTGTTTTTTAGGCTATAAGTGACCCACAATTAGGCTTTGGCGAGATAGCATTGTGCTAAAGTAGCCGACTAGCTAAAGAAGCTAGCTAGCAGCTTTGTCCGTCTATACCGGCTGAATTCAGACAGCTGCTCGAAAACCGATATTAGCTGTAAACCCGTTTAATATCTCCAGAATGTGCTATATACATTTAGTATGTACTCACTGTCTCTTTTACGTACACACTCAAATGCCACTTTCTTTGGGCTCTGACTACAACCATTCACGTGTAAACTTAAGTTAGCGTTAGCACTAGCAGCTAATAGAAATGTGCATTGTGCTAGAGTTATTGGAAATTACCTGTTGGCGTAAGGGTTAATGGAAAGGCATAAGTTTGGGATACGTGAATGAAAGGTGCCTTATCACCAGCAGGAAAAGCTGATAATATGAGGGCCATTTTGGTCGTAGTTAGGACTATATACCTCTTCTGAGCTCGTGTTACTTATAAGAAGTAGGTGTTTCATGTTAAATGTCTTGTGCAAGAATTAAATGCTTCAAAGTTGGTACCTGCAGAATTTAACAAACTTTTTGGTGAAACTTCTGCAGTTAAATACATTTACAAGATGCTAAGAAGAGTTGAGCTGTCTGCATTACGACTGTTACAGAAAAGCATTGATGTGGTGCAGATTATTGGGCATATTATTAAATGAAACATCACGGTCTTTGTCCAGTGTTGCTTGTCACCTTGTAAAAAATGTTGAGAAATGTTTTAAAACAGCTCCGGACACCATACAGATACTGGTACCAAATTATTGTTGTGTCTGTCATTAAAATATCAAAGTATTTAACTGGTAAACTACAGGTTAAATGGTCATTTCAGATCTGTATATACATCACCTTGATTTTGTAGGACGATGCTGTCAGTGTGGAGAGTGGGACTAATGCGGAGCGCCCAGACACACCTACGAACACTGCCAACGCCCCGGGCAGAAAGAGCTGGGGCAAGGGGAAGTGGAAGTCCAAGAAGTGCAGATACTCTTTTAAATGTGTCAACAGTCTGAGGGTATGTACATCCACCACCCTGAACAGCATGTGCAAAAACTATTGGACATTTTACCATAGGATTACCATCACAGTACTTTTTTTTTTTTTTTTCAAAAGCTGTGGTCCCATCCAAATTTTACTTTGACAAACTTCTGTTTCAATATTGGTTCATCACAAAATCCATCTTAACTGTTGGACCAGCCGAGCATATTTTCACTGAAATGCTAAATAAGCAGCATAATGTCAGGTGTGACAGGTTAATTTCACCCTCCGAATGTTGTTGATAGTAACTTAGTGGTTTTCACAGGAGGACCATGGCCAGCCGCTGTTTGGAGTCCAGTTTAACTGGCACAGCAAGGAGGGAGATCCGCTGGTATTTGCCACAGTTGGGAGTAACAGGGTAAGATGAGCTGCCTGGGTTGCAAGTTCTATCTGTTGTATTTCTAAATGACCCCATTCTTGTTTGACATACTATACGGTACTCTCCTGTGTTCTTGGCCGTGCATAACATTTTTTTAAGTAAAAAAAAAAATTTTTGTGTCGTTCCATAACTAACCAGTGGTGTCTTTTCTCCTCCAGGTAACTTTGTATGAATGTCACTCTCAGGGAGAAATAAGACTCTTGCAGTCTTATGTTGATGCAGATGTATCCTTTCGCTTGCTTGAAGTGCCTTGCAAAGTAGCTCCTTCCTTGCTGTCATTTGTCATTTGTTCATCACAGTTTACACACAGAAAGTCCGGTTGCTTTTGTTTTTAACATTTATTATGTGTATAACCTGGAAGGAAGAACGCCAGCATAGACGTATTTAATTTCTTGTCACCTGAGCTAACCCCAAACACAGTTACAGATAAGGTAAAATGTTTGTACAGAAATGTAGTTAACTTGTCATGTTCTGGAAATCATTTGAACAAGATAAACAAAAAAAAACAAGCCGTGTACTGCTGACAGCAGCAAGACATGGCACAGTAAAAACAGGGGATTTTAAGTAATAGAGATACACAACCACCTTTCAGGAAAAGTTAGTATTAAGATCACGGGGAGAAATTTTTTTGTGATTTCTTTGACTACATGCGTTCAAAGGCAGAGGAGAACTTCTATACGTGTGCCTGGACCTACGACACCAACACAAGTCATCCCCTGCTGGCTGTAGCCGGATCCCGTGGTATCATTCGGGTGATCAACCACATCACAATGCAGTGCATCAAGGTACATTTAATACGTTACCTCTCAAATCTTTTCTTTCTGGACACACACAGTTATATATATATATATATATATATATATATATATATATATATATATATGTGTGTGTGTAACATAAATGGCTCAGATGTAAGCATCAAAAACGTGAAGTATTCTTTCTGCACAGTTCAACACTCCACTTTTTTTTTTTTTTACGCCCAGCATTATGTAGGTCATGGAAATGCCATCAATGAACTCAAGTTTCACCCGAGGGATCCGAATCTTCTCCTGTCGGTCAGCAAAGGTAAAAACAGACAATAATAATCATACAATATAAAAACAGTTCAGCTATGACATAGAAAAGCCAATAAGTGATATGTTTTCTGATGTAATAGCATTGACTTTGGCGGCTTTATTGATCTCAACACCGAAAATGTCTCTCACCCATGATTTATTGTTACCTTCACTGTGGGACAGGTAAGAGGTAGGTTACAGTTGTTCACATCACCCTATGACAGCAGAGATAGATGGAGTTTTTTTATTACCCCGTGATTGTCAGGTGCTTCCTTAATTTGAGTTAAAAGCAAACAGCATGGTTTGCTTCTCCGATAAGGACTGACAGCAAAGTTTAATATTTTATTTCGTCAAGTGAATGTTGAGTGGAAACATTTAATGGTTTTTCATGATTGTAGCTGTTAAATCAGTGCAAAGTGACAGAGCAACAGATGTTAAGCTTTGTTGAAATTACTCTTAAAGCCATGTGTTGGCAAAGTTTGACTGTAGTTTAACTTGATTTTCTTCTCTTTAGTTTTACTTGTATAAAAGGACTGAAACTACATGGATTGACAGTAATAATCTGTAACCTCTCTGGCAGCATAAATTATAAACAAATGAACCACTCTTTCATGGCACTTACAAGGTGACTTCTTTTGTTTTTAATTGCTTATTTCGTACCTGTTTCCTCAGATCACGCCCTTCGTCTATGGAACATTCAGACAGACACGTTAGTGGCGATATTTGGTGGTGTGGAGGGTCATCGAGACGAAGTCCTGAGCGCTGTGAGTGTCGTTACATCAAACCTTGTACCAACGCCCCCTGGAATTAAGCTTAAACCCCAGATAGTAACTGGCTTTTCAAAGAGTCTTTTGTTGTTAGGTCACAGGAAAAAAAAATGTTCCTTGAGGGGTAAAGAGGGGAAGTAAACAAGATTGTATCACATAATTAAATAACCAACAGATAAACGGAACACATTTATCTCAGAATATTATTATCATAAAAAATAAAGAATTAATGGCCATACAGATCATATCACTCCAGGTTATGTAGTCCCATCAATAGGTATGGTTAAAGAAGATGTTTTATTTAAAGGGTTTTTAAACTGTTTCCTCATTTGTCTCTTTTTTGTGTCTCACTTTAGGATTTTGATCTCCTAGGTGAAAAGATTATGTCATGTGGGATGGACCACTCCTTAAAACTTTGGCGAATCAATTCAGAGAGAATGCAGAAAGCCATTCGTGGATCTTATGAGTACAACCCCTCAAAGACCAACAGGTACAAAATACAAAATAGTTTTTTGGTCTTTCCATGTCCTGTTTTACCTGTGGAGACTCTTTGACCAGCCAAATCTCCAAAGTTTTTAGAAATAAATCTAACATGGGGTGATGCTTTTCTTGTTTGAATCCATTTTTACTCGATTTGTGTTTCCTTCAGGCCTTTTGTCTCACAGAAAATTCACTTCCCTGACTTCTCAACACGAGACATCCATAGAAACTATGTGGACTGTGTGCGGTGGCTGGGGGACCTTATTCTCTCTAAGGCAAGTTATTAGTGAGTGTAATGATGCTTAAAATGGCCTGAATACTAAATCTGTGATGTTAAATATGTTTAATTATAAATATTAACTTTGTCTGATAAAAAGGTAACATTCTAGAAATAAGGAAAAAACTTTCCTGTGTTTAGTTGCGATTTTTTAATTGTTTTTGTTCTCATTTCCTTTTCCTGTCTCACTGCAGTCTTGTGAAAATGCCATCGTGTGCTGGAAACCAGGAAAGATGGAGGACGACATCGATCACATTAAGCCAAATGAGTCGAATGTGACGATCCTGGGACGCTTTGATTATAGCCAGTGTGACATTTGGTACATGCGCTTCTCCATGGACTTCTGGCAGAAGGTTAGATAACTTAATATGTTTTTTCATCTGTAGTCATGGTGCTGAAATCACCACAGAGTTTTGCTCATATTGTGTCTTTTGTGATGGTGATTTACAGATGCTGGCTTTGGGAAACCAGGTGGGGAAGCTTTACGTGTGGGACCTTGAAGTGGAAGATCCTCATAAAGCAAAGTAAGTCCACACCATAGAAGGCAAGAAATGTTTTTTTTTTTTTTTAAATCAAAACAGATAAGTCACAGTTTTAATCCTCGTTGACAGGCAGGTTATGTGTCCTGTCACTGATGATGAAGGTTGGCTTAATGCCTCAAAATATGAATGTAATGTTATACGTTTCACACCCAACTGATGTGTAGTGAAGCATTACATGACACTTTAGTGACCCAGGGAACTATGGGTGTGATTGACACCACCAACAAGCTTAAGTTGCACTGATTTAAAAAATTTTTTGTCAGTGTTGGCAGAATAACTCTTAGAAAAACAAAACCACAGTGATAAATGACCATTTGGTGAGTGCTGTGTCTCCAGTTTCTTAATTGCGAGAATTTGCACCTTTTCTTGAGTGGACAGCCATGCCGCCTGTACTCTCCGTGCTGAGTACAGAATGAACCACACAAACGTTAAAACAACCCGAACCGTCGTGTTTCTGGTCTCCAGGTGCACCACGCTGACACTCCCGAAATGCATGTCAGCCATCCGGCAAACCAGCTTCAGCCGCGACAGCAGCATTTTGATAGCGGTGTGCGATGATGCTTCGATCTGGCGCTGGGATCGACAGCGCTGAGAGGCTCTGACCGAGAGAAATTTGGTTCCTGTCGCTTTTATCCCTCCCAACCTGTTTCCCTGTTGTACAGATCTACACTGCAAAAAATGTCCATTTGAACACTTTGTCGTGTGTGGTCTAAAAATACTGCATCTGCTAAAAAGAAAAAAAAACTGAGGCTTCGTGTCAAGGTGAAAGGATCTTGTCCTACTCCAGCCACAGAGTTTGTTTTTATTTCCTGTTTGTGTGATGGCGGGATTTTTGAGAAAAAAACAGCAGATTTTGAAGAAGTTTACGGACAAGGTTGACGCCAGATCAAGGAACAAGAACATCACTGAAGATGAGTTGAGATTTTTCAATGATGAGTTTTTTCCCTTTAGATGAACAAAATAAAAAATACCATGAATTATAAATGTATGTTTTTAATTTCAGTGGGTTTTTTGGGTCTGTTTTTAAATGTAAGGAACAGGAAGTATAACGTGGGTAAAATAATCAGCATCAGCAGATTCTCATCTCCTCTGTGTGCCTTCTAGTTTCTAGTCTCATTTATTGAAAGTTCATAAATTAATCAATATCACCACTTTCAGTTCTTGAGAAAAGAGCAATTGTTTTTTTCAGCCACCTGCAGTTTTTTGTCACTTGTTTTTAGGGGAAAAACTTTTAAGATAAAATGACTAAAGGCAGGGTTTTTTTTGCTGTGTGGCATATTTTATATCCATTAGTACACACAAAACAAAATGATGTTTTGTCTTCAGTTAGTCTAACATTTCCTACATTCCTTTGCATCTCTTTAGACACCCTCTTGGTTTTGCTTCGACCTCCCCCAACCCTCCCACCTTCACACACATACTTGCCATTGATATTTGAGGCTTTATTGAGTCCAGTCAATAAAATGATTTTTGTAAATACATATTAAAGAGTCCGTTTGTGCAATTAAAGAGTATTGGCAGTTGGGAATATAAACGTTGGTTTGGCAAAAAGTGAAATGAAATTGTATTTTTATCTTTAGTTCTCCAGAAGAGAGGAGAAATTGCATCGCAGTCGCATTTGGATGATTGGATCTTTTTACAGTGGCAGACTGGCTTTTATTTTGAAAAGTTCCACCTAATCCCCTATAATAAAAGTCTGCTGAAGGGAGGGGAAGGGGGGGTCTCTTTGCTTTTATGGAGTGCTTGTACTGAATTTATTTGGACTTAAATAAAACTTATTTTTCTACGTTTGGTTTATTTCTCTGCTTAATTTTCTCTCAATGAATAACTCATACAACTCAAACATAGTCCAGCTGCAGAGGCCACAGAGGGAATGTAAGGCCTTGTGGAAGAGCTGTATCAGTGTGAATATCAGATGAAATTAATATATAAGGTTAGGAAGTCACTTTTTTGCACTTTTTAGTGTTTGTGACGCTTATCTGCGCCGTGAGGTTTGTGCGCTTTCTGCTCCCGCATGCACAGGTCATGTGATTCATTTATCATCATGAACCCCCACCTCTGATCAAAAACCTCCAACTCCCGCGCTGCGCCGCGCTCGCCTTATCTCCAGGAACAGGACGCGGCGCTTGTCCACTGCGGACTTTTGCCCTCCGACTTTGACAGGTGGAGATAAGCCGAACGGCATCAGAGCAGCTCCTCCAACATGTTTTCGCCTAAGTCGCCCAGAAGTCGGTCCAAGTATGTCTCCAGGTCTCCGGAGCAGATCTGTATGGTTGACTGTGTCTGTAAGCCGGGCTGCACCTGTAGTGTCCACTCCGCAGGCAGCGGCGAGAGACGCTGCGCTCAGGAGTTTAAGGTAGGCCTCCAGAGACCTGCAGGGACATCTGCAGCTCATGTCCTGTCTGACTCCACAGTTTCCCATGTTGCAAGGTCAGGGAAGTTACTTAAAAAACTTATTTTGAAGGGTTTATCAGGCCATGTCCACCTGTGGCAGTTAATATAGTTTCTTTTGGCACAAAAAGTAGTTTAATGGCGACTTTAATGGCCCAGGAGCCACATGATGATAATCATCAATTTCTTCACACTTCATGTGCCCATATTTATAATTTATATTTAAACATTTAGTGTGTAATGTACAAAACACTACAATGTAGCTGTCAGCAGATACAGATGTTTATTAATGCATGCAAGTGGAGGCTTCACTTATAATTGTTGACATACTGTGGCCTACATTGACATGCATCTAAAATGTCCTGATAGCTGCTTACAGCTACATGATTATGTGTCATTTAGAAAATAGAAATGAAAGTGATAACAGCAAAAGGCAAGTCTCTAAAATAATTAACATTCAAATGGAAAATCACTGTTGAGCTGGTCACAGCTCAAAAATGTATGCAACCTGTTGGGAGGGGTCTCTGGTAGTTAAAGCTTCATTTTAAGGTGATACAAGCTAAACTAAAAGCCAGGAATCCAAATGACCCCAGGTATGTGTAAGATGATTTAGTTTTTCTTTCAGTGATCTGGCATTGAACAATAGTTTTATTGTCAGCGGGTGAAACACTACACGGCCCATGTATCAGCTGTAGCATCCATGCTGTGGTTGCTATGGAGGTTGAATGCACTTAAAGTATGTGCTCTGGACACATGCCATATGAATGTAATGCAACCATGCAAGTTACTGAGTTTACCACAAGTCAGTCAGGGTTACACAACAAAATGCAAAGTGTAACTCAGAGATATTCGCCACGATTATATATCACAGCAGCTCTTTTGTCGTATTTATTCTAAATTTCTATATAGCTTTAGTTTTAAAAGTCAGGTTTTTCACTCTTTTAGGTTTAAAGAGCTTATTTGACATAAATATCCCCGTGTGTGTCTTAAAACTGAGCCAACAAGAGAAAAATTATTTAAGAAATTAAAGAACGTAAAGATTAGTGGCTGATACTTTACAGTAGCCCGGTGCCAGATTTCTTTATTGTTAAAATGCTCAATGAGGTAGCTCAACAGGGGCTTTATTCAACATTATACCAAGTACAAATCACTCATGATTACAGTAAATGCACATAATCTGTCCTTGTTTTGATTCCAGATTTGATGCTGCATATATGGCAAGTCAGACTGGGTTTTATTCCAGCAAATTTTAAACAAAACAGAAGCAAAACCTATGTGAACTTTCTCAAAATGGGTTTAAGTGGACAAAACTCTGAAGCTCTAACACAAACAAGAGAAATAATTTAATTAGGACGGTTATCATGCTTGCACTGTTGAAATCAATGGAGAAAATGTGATTAGAGTCACTCTCCACTAACGTTATATTCAGGTCCCTGCAGTAATGACCTTTCTCACCACAGACTGTAAATAACAATACCTCCACCACTCTGTAATCCCCTTGCATCTTTTCCTTATTCATAAACATGATACCAATCAGTGATGCTTAGCCAGTGTTAACAGGTAGGTTATTTCAGTGGATGAATTTGATTGGTGCGAGAGCCACCCAATCATTAATTAATTCTCCTTCATCCTGAGCGATGACATGACACATACCAGAAAATATTCGCAGTACATTCAGCAAACAGCCAAAAGAAAAGTTAAGACAGCAAGGTGTGACGGCAGGTACTCATGATGCAGGTAGGCAGAAAATCACTGCTATCATCTGTAAAAAGTAATGTTAAGATATTTCTATATGTTTTTAATGTAAATAGTATCAGAACATCAGTTAACTTTATTAAAAGTAAAGATTTTTGGTGCTATTACTCATCTTTGCAATAGGCTCTTTAATTTTGTGACTTGTTCTGGAACTTCTCAGGAAAGTCAACATTTGAACATTTTCTCAGGAAAGTCAACATTTTGCAATAACAATAATAAGTTTGTGACAAAACAATACAATTTAATACAATTTCCTTAATTGTTTTTTAGATTAAACTTTGTTTTCATTGCACTGAGCATGAGCACGACGAAAGGCAGTTTTGCATCTAAACTAATGTAAAGAATGAGGAACAACAGACAAAAAACAAAGTAGCTATGATGTTCTGTGTGTAATAATAAATAAAATGTAAAGTATAAACAGCAGTTTTGCAGTACTGAGAACATAGCTTTGTTTTGACATCATAAACATATCACAGGAGACTGCTGCAGAGACAGTGGACATTTATGGAGGATGGTTTAAAACGTTTGATTTTTCTGGGAAGTGTTTGCCTGTGTGTGATTTATTAGAGAACTGTTGCACTTTGAACATCTAAACAGTGCTCATGAACTCAGCAGTCAACATTTCAGTGTTTGTACTGTAACACAAAGAGACACATGAGGACAAAAAAAGATTTTTGAAGTCTTTTTGACCTGATGTTGTCAAATCAGCAGGGCCTCTTAGCCTTAACTTTAACTAGTTGTTCTCACTTACTTGTCTTTCTGTTTCTGATGGCTGAACAAGCATGAAGTAGCCACAGTGAGCAGGAGAGGAAAAAGATGCTTTTACAAACAACATGCTAACAGTGCACTTTTCAGTGTGGACATCTGGACTGCAGAAACGTAGCGTTCAGCATGTCCACACTGTTTTTGTGTAGCCCCAGTGGCCTAATGGATAAGGCACTGGCCTCCTAAGCCAGGGATTGTGGGTTCGAGTCCCATCTGGGGTGATTTCCAGCAGAGTGGCGCAGCGGAAGCGTGCTGGGCCCATAACCCAGAGGTCGATGGATCGAAACCATCCTCTGCTATGGAAGTTATTTTAGCATTTTTGACAGCTGGTTTAATCCTCTTGTAGCTGTTATTCTCATCGGTGGGAAGCAAGATGTGACTTAATGTTCATAGTTGCACAAATACTTTTAGTTTGTGTGACTAACCTGTTTTTGGCTTTCTATATAAATAACAAACATACATGTAAAGAATGTACTTTTAGGAATGATTTATACATTTTAAAAAGAGGCATTAATAATTAAAAATGAAAGCAGCTTTTAAAGTGAAACTCTTCATATGTAGCTGGCTTCTGTCCTCATTTCTGTGAGGTACCAATGACTTTTGACTTTAAGCAGAGTCACGTTGGAAGGCTTATGTGAAGGGCCAGTCATGTGGTTTTTAGGCCCCAAACTGGCAGGGCTGGCCTTTTCTCCATTGGGGTTGAATTTAGTCTCCCATTTCTGTGTGGTGTTTTAACCATCTAAGCTGATTTTACAATATCAGAGACTTAAAATGCCCCCAAAATTTTAATTGGTTGAAGCTTTTTTTTCCCCTGGTTTGTTTGGACTAACCAGCCTCTGACATGTTTGGAAATGATCAAGAGCATTAGTCTTATTTTTATACATAGGCAGAATGCATTAATAATCAAGATTAAACTATCTCATAATTACAACATGAGGTTCCGCAGTTTTTACAGTCCCTGAGTTTTCTAAATTAACAAATGCTTAACTAACTTTTCTTTCATCTTTCAAGGAAAATTGCGCTGATGTGGGGAAACAAGGCCTTGACAACTTGGCCTATGAGTATGGCAGCCAGAGCGAACTCTACCCTCCACCCAAAACTGCCTCCAGGGTGAGCTTTAAACTCCTGGGACTCACCAGCGAGCACCAGGCCCAAGCCATCGAAGCCAGAATCTCCATCCTGAAGGGAGTACTTGGTATCAGCTTGTCTTTACCCAGAAAATTAGCCAAAGTGGACTATGATGTTTCAGTTATCACAACCAAAGAGATCGCCTTGGAGCTCCAGAGCTTGGGATACAGCGTGGAGTCAGCGGTGCAGATCAGGGTGGATGGTATGCACTGCCAGTCCTGTGTGCAGTCCATCGAGGGACATCTTTGTGAGCTACCAGGGGTTTCGTATATTCAGGTGTCTCTTCAGGACAGTGCAGCACTGATTGTATTTCAGCCTCTTCTAGTTACGCAACAGGAACTGAGAGACAAGATCGAGGACATGGGGTTTGATGCCACTTTATTATCTGAGGACCCATCTGCAGAAGATATAAGCCACTGGCAGATGGACATGTTGACTTCATCAACCCAGACTGTAACCATATGGATTGTAGGGATGACTTGCAACTCTTGTGTGCAGTCCATAGAAGGGAGGATCTCTCAGATGACAGGAGTACAGACGATAGCGGTGTCACTGAAGGATGAAAAGGGAATGATAACCTTTGACCCCTGTCTGACGGAGCCGGAGCAGCTCAGGGCAGCTATTGAGGACATGGGCTTTGACGCATCACTTCAGGGTAGGCACCAATGAGAAAGGTTTGCTCATGATTACATTTTGATGTGATTTTTGATTGGCTGGTTCAAGCTCTAAGGGGAAAAAAATGGAACATGGCAGCTGTCACCATAAAGCACCTCCAGAAATGAATGTAGTGTGAGTGCAGAGGTTGTATTTTGAAAAGGGAGAACAAGCAGCATCTTTGTTGAAACAGCATAATAATGAGAGGAGAGATAAACAGGAGGAATTTCTAGATCCAAAAAAATTATCTCTCTGTATTAATGATTCTTTAAATTGGGCTCAAAAAGTGTGATGATCATTTGTTCATTTGTGAGAATTACAGATTATACTGTAATTATTATTTAGTACATACAGATTATCAAGAAAATACTTAGTCTGCACCAATATAAGGACAACAAAGCCAGCCCATAACTTTACTAATTTTGGTCTTCCCAGCATCATCTCTAGCAGCAACTTATTAGAAGAGGAGTTGGTTTTGGAACACTACTGGGCATTGAACTGGTTTTTCAGCTTGCTGGGCTCGAGGTAGAAAAGCACCCATTGTTAGATGAACTCCAGCGGCTTATATTGTTGTCATTCAAGCAATGTATTCCATCCCACTCATGAATTCCTGTACATGATATGTTAAGATGCTTTCAGGAGAACTATGTTATTTATAACCTTGTGAGTACTGCCAGAGAATTAAAGTGTGTAGTGTAAGAAGCATGTGTAGAAAGAAACCTCGAGGTAGAACCTGTACATTATGCGCAGAAAGACTTTCATTAAGCTCTTGCATGTATAATCTATAGAGTACTATGGGCCACTAGGGCAACAGGACACCTCGTATTCACCTCACTTCAGTTTCCACAGATTACCATGGAAACCAGACAAGTATGCTCTCCAGGGCGGCTTGAGGCCTCTTTACGGCAGCTGGTGCTTTCTTGTTGGATTTAATGACAAAAACAGTTTGCCAAGACGTGGAATTAAGTCAGGGCAGATTATGAGCAGATTCTTTCATGTACCTTGTTCGATCTCAGCCGTCAAGGTCGAGTTGGAGTTCTCTGCTTTTAAAGCAGCTTTTTGAGGACTGTACTTATGTTTAATTCAGACCTACAATTTAGCATCAAAGTTTTGAATATTTGTTCCAAGTTGCTGTGAAGTATTCAGAGTAATAGTGATACTAAATCTATTCTAGGTGTTCAGACTATACTATGCACCATACTGAGACATATAATATTTAGGATATTCTCTTTAATACACATAGGGCAGTAACTGCAGTTTATTTCCTGCATCAGGATACTGACCCACTTGCATCTATGCCCACTGACTTTGTTCTTTCTTCTCCTCAGAGCCTGAGAAGAGCGTTCAGAGTTATGAAAAGTCCAGGCCTGTGAGCTCCGGACCTTCTCACTTTCCTGACTTGCAATCAGCCAATAAGGCAGGAATCAGCAATGGCACTGGATCACAGGCTAACACTGCAAACTGTCAACCCAACTCTCCTGACATAAATGTTCAGAAATGCTTCATCTGTGTAATGGGAATGACCTGTGCCTCCTGTGTGGCCAACATTGAGAGGAACCTGCTCAAACACAAGGGTAAGTCTGATTAAACAGTCCCTTTATTTACCAGTTTTTGTATTTGCAGCATATGAGAGAATCCCTTGGTTTGAATATGTTGAAATGTGGGTTATTGATTGAGTAAACTTAGTTTTCCTTTAAAGTTTTAACAGAAGTTGTGTTTGTTTGACAGTACTTCACAACTGCTTTGACTTCCAGGAATCATCTCGGTGCTGGTATCCCTAATGGCTGGAAAGGCAGAGGTGAAATATGATTCAGACGTCATAAACGCTGCTGCTGTGACTCAGCGCATACAAGACTTAGGCTTTGGGGCCAAACTGATAGAGGACAATGCAGTAACACACGGGAAACTGGACCTCTCAGTGAGTCTTCACAACATTATGTGACACAGAATTCTTAAGTACTGAAAGCAGGCAGTAATTTTCACCATCCTGCACTTTTAGATAACAGGTATGACATGTGCATCATGTGTCCACAACATTGAGTCCAAGCTCATCACAACCAAAGGGATCCTCGGGGCCTCTGTTGCTCTTGCTACTAAAAAAGCGCAGATCCAGTTTGACCCAGAAGAACTCGGACCTCGAGATATTATCAGGATTGTTCAGGTAACTGTCACGTAATATTTTACTGTCTAACATAAGATTCCTCTTGTTTAAATCCTTGATGTTATATCTTGGCGTTGTTTCTCACTGTAGAGCCTTGGATTCGAGGCCAGTCTGGTGAAGGAGGGCTTCAAACACAACCTCGATCACTCAGAGGAAATTAGACAGCAAGTATCTATTTTAGAAATTGTCCACATTATTAGAGTAAGTGCAGTCTTATGAGGCTGTGTCGTTTTTAAGGCAAAGTCACCTTCAGACCACACAAACTTGTGTTATATTTCATCTCAAATACTACATTAATGACTTGCTGTAATTGATGTGAAAATGACATTTTAATGAGTTTCAAAAGGTTGATACAGATTAAAATAAAATGTCAAGTAGGACAGTGTTTTACTCCTTCAACCTCTGGGTTATGCACCCCACCAAAGCACCACCAAAATCCTTTCACCCCAGATTGGACTTGAACCCTCAGTCCCTGGTTTAGGAAGCCAATGCCTTGTCCCTTATCCCACAGTAGAAAACATTTCAAAGGTAACAGGTAAAGTCACAAGGAAAAGGAAAAAACGTATTTCAACAGCGTCTTGTTTCTGTCACCTTTGCAGGTGGAAGAGCTCCTTCCTGTTCAGCCTTGTTTTTGGCCTACCTGTCATGGGCCTCATGATCTACATGATGATAATGGATAGTCAGCACCAGGAACATGGAGGCTCCATGCCCGAGGAGCAGAACCTGTTGCCAGGCCTCTCCCTCCTCAACCTGGCTTTCTTCCTGCTCTGTACACCTGTGCAGGTGAGGGAACAGGGAACCTTGCTGGTTTCTTTTTTGCTGAGTTCTTTGCTTAATTCACATCTTTTACTCAGAAACGGCTGGGTGTTTCCTTTTTGTAAGAATATAATTGTGGTTGGTTCCTTATGCATGAAGGGACCTTTTGTTTCTTGTAATTCTACAAGTTAGTAAGTTGATAGTTTAATGCTCTTCTTAGACAGTGGATCACTCTTGGCACTTGGCTACTTCAACAAACTGGGGTTTATTATCCAGCAAGGACTCATGTAGATGAAAATAATATCCATTCCTTCTTGCCAAAGAAAAGCCGTCTGCCATCAAGGAAATTAAATTAAAAGTTAAAAAAGAAACAGAAATGTGTGACTTTACTGCTTACATAAAAACAAGATTAAAGAATACAAGGAAAAGATGCCGCAGTGCAGCCCACGTTGTTTCACTGACTGCCAATTTTTTCTGTCTTCATTTCCTTCCAGTTCTTCGGAGGCCGGAACTTCTATATCCAGGCCTATCGCTCGTTAAAACACCGCACAGCCAACATGGATGTGCTGATTGTGTTGGCCACCTCTATCGCCTACATCTACTCCTGTGTGGTCCTCATCGTAGCCATGGCTGAGCGAGCCAATCAGAGCCCCGTCACCTTTTTCGACACTCCACCCATGCTGTTTGTGTTCATTGCACTGGGTCGATGGTTGGAGCATGTTGCCAAGGTAAAAATCATTAAATAGGGTTTTTTTTTCTAAATTCACACAATTTTTACACAACTTTCATTTCTTTCCTGTTTCACTGGCAATGGTGAACCACACTATAACCCTCTAAACTATAATGTCACATGGGTAGCATTTTTATTCTTTTTCTTATAGTCTTAAATTACTACAAAAGCAGAACTTGTTCCTTATAAGAGTCTTCATCAACTGAGTTTTTATTATAAAACTTGGACGACACATCTGCGGGCATTTTAACAACCTGGGACGTTATTATAGGTCATGTCAGGAGTGGTTGTAGTGAATGATTAACTGTACATCAGCTGCTGCTGTAACACAATCATAAGACCGCATTAAATTTTATCCTGACATTTGTTTGTGACCTTGCTGTACCCACAACTACAGTAAAAGCTCCGACCAGCGAGCAGTCAGTCAGGTCTGGGTGTTTTTATGCATCATGAATCATCCTTAAATAAGAGCTGTCATTCACAACCGCTGACAAGTCTGAATCCATGAGAATGTGTGCAACACTAAAATATTTTAAGTAGTTAGTTTTGAAGAAAAGCTGAAGCCAGCATGAATTTTTTTCTTCTTCTTCTTTTTATTTTTTGCTGATGGATGTAGTTACTTTGTACCGTATTAAAATGCCAAAATTAACGCTGCAGCTTTTATTTGTTCTGCTTTGTAATCATTGAGAATTACAGGAAAGTAATCTCTTATGTTCTTAATTTTTAGATGCCAACGTTCTGCACAAATCACCTTTATAATGCTCTATAGCCAAGTCAAGTGCTCCTCACTGACCTCTGGGCTATGATTTTTCTTTATTACTTTGCTTCGTCTCCATTTCTGCAGAGTAAAACCTCAGAGGCTTTGGCCAAACTAATGTCCCTTCAAGCCACCGATGCCACTGTGGTCACTTTGGGACCTGACCACTCCATCATCAGGTGAGACACAAGACACAACAAAACAGTGCACCTGAAAGTGTATCGCTGTGAGAAATGTGCAAACATTTAACATACTGACAAGCTGAAATAGATCTAAGCCACTTATGTCAGAGAAACAAGTTTCAAACAACAGAAATAAAACAAATAATACATCAACACATAATTATAAAGTGTGACTGTAAAAACCTTTGTATGCTTCAGTGAGGAGCAGGTGGTGGTGGAGCTGGTCCAGCGAGGCGACATTGTGAAGGTCGTCCCAGGAGGAAAGTTCCCCGTTGACGGAAAAGTGATAGAGGGAAGCTCCATGGCAGACGAGTCCTTGATCACAGGTAGGAGGATGTAACAGTTAAAGAGCACTGATGCTGCCATTTTAAATCTGCAGAATGAAATTACTGATGATTTATCTTTCAGCTGTGAAATCTAATCAGTGAAAGAAAGTGTTCATTCTGTTTGAGGAAGGAGTTTTTAATCAAGCACACAAAAGTTTGTACCTTTTTTCCACCTCGTATCTCTGTCAGGTGAGCCGATGCCTGTTAGCAAAAAGGTGGGGAGTCTGGTGATCACGGGCTCCATCAATGCTCATGGTGCTCTTCTGGTGGAGGCTACTCATGTCGGTGCTGACACGACTCTGTCTCAGATTGTCAAACTGGTGGAAGAAGCCCAAACTTCCAAGGTAAGAGGCAGGTTTTCAAAATTTCGATCAGATGCTTGAACTAAAAAACTCTTGATTTGGAAAGAAAACAAATTATCCAGCACGCTGTCCATCAGTTGTGCTTTATTTATAAAAGTGAGAACAAGAGTTAATGCTGCAGTTAACTCCTCTGCGCTCTTGTGTTTGCTCAGGCCCCCATCCAGCAGTTTGCAGACAGGCTCAGCGGATACTTTGTGCCCTTCATAGTTATCGTTTCTCTGCTAACACTGGTGGCCTGGATGGCAATCGGGTTTGTCGACTTTGACATTGTGAAGGAAAACTTCCCGGTAAGTGTGCACAAAAATGTTTTCATTTGCAAACAAAAGCGGCTGTCATAAAGGTTTGACATGCAGAGGGTTCTGTGTGAGCGTTTTCATATCATTTTCATATTGCCTCCTCACAGGGTTATAACCAGAACATCTCCAAGGCGGAAGTTATCGTCCGCTTCGCCTTCCAGGCGTCCATCACTGTTTTATCCATTGCCTGCCCCTGCTCTCTGGGGCTTGCAACCCCGACGGCTGTAATGGTGGGCACAGGTGTTGGCGCTCAGAACGGGATCCTCATTAAAGGAGGCGAGCCGCTGGAGATGGCACATAAGGCAATGCACTTTACACCCTGCTTCTGACTCCTGAAAAGTACTGCTGTTAGCAATGTAATACTCATAACTGTTTTATTTGTTTGTACCTTTATATCAGCATGTAAATAAATATCCATGAATGGCAAAGCATACACCAACAACAGGTAAACAATTTAGGGGAAGGAGGCAAACCAGCCTTTTCATTTCATTTACTTATTGACAAGGATAATGCAAGATGTTCTGAAAACAATGAAGTGATTGTTAAAAATGACACAAGGCAACAAGGAGTCAGAAATAAAGAACAGCCAGGCACAGCAACAGGAAACAGCAACGCACAGCTGAGCATGCAGAGCAGCAATAAGCAATGAGACCTTTATAGTTAGAAAAACAAAGTGCCTGCAGTAGGTACTGGTATGTTGGTGTGCAGCATACCAGCCTCAAGATGTAAGTGATACTTGTTAATCTTCTTACTTAATACATGAGAAATGAGTTTCCCACACACTGAGGCGAGGACTCAAAGAGATCCCCCTCCTCAGTGTCTCCTTCATTCCTATCACTCTGCTAACCTGTTTCTGTTCTAATTAACTAGTGACACCGTGTGGCGTCAGATGTCACTGCTTCATTACTGAAACACTCTCCTTTTTTTATTTTAACAATATCACACATTTCATTCAGGGCAGGAACATGGATGATATAATATAATATTAGCTAAATAAACAGCATTTTGATTTTCTATCTTAAGGACTATTAGACAAAGTGCAGAGGTCATAAAAAAGATGGAGCCATGACTCCGCTGTGTTTCTGTGTGTCACTGCTCCCTCAGATCAATGTGGTGATGTTCGATAAGACCGGGACGATTACACACGGCGTGCCTCAGGTGACTCGTGTGTTGGTGTTGTGGGAAATGGCCCGCATGCCCCTGAGGAAGATCCTGGCCGTGGTGGGGACAGCAGAGGCCAGCAGTGAGCACCCGCTGGGCATGGCTGTCGCTAAGCACTGCAAAGAGGTGAGAGAGGGAGCCAGGGAGGTCAGAGTCTTAATCTGATCTTGCTCATCAGCATGTAGAGTTTATGCTTGTATTTGTGTGATTACCTGTGCGTTTTAAAGTGTATTTACTAACAATAGATGTCAGAAGCTTTATTCAAAGCTTCTCGTTACCAGAACTTTGTCTGTGTGATGATAACAGGAGCTGGGCAGTGACGTGCTGGGCTACTGCCAGGACTTCCAGGCGGTTCCCGGCTGTGGGATCAGCTGCCGGGTGTCCAATGTGGAGCATCTGCTTCAGCACCAGAGCGAAGAGCTTTTCCTGCTTCCGGGAGCCACCACAGACGAAAGCAGCCTGCTCTCTGCTGCCGAGGCTCCGTCTGCAGGTCTGATGGTTCTCACTTTATGGAGTTCAACCCAGAATTCTATATTTACCTGTTGATTGAACTTCAGTTTTTGTGCAGACTCAAATTTGAGAGGTTTGTTTAACTGATACTCACTTTATTTGAATATAATCAGAGCTGCCTGGCTCTAGTCAATAAGTCAATAAGAAGCCTTTGTCTTTTCTGTGTAGGATATATAAACAAATACATTATTCAAGTCCTTTTACCTAAACAATTAAGGCTGTTCCATACAAGATGTATCTGTCAGAGTCTCATCAGCTGACCTTATAAATCAAACCACGCTGGTTAGCTCCGTTGGTTAAAGCATGGTGCTAATAACACCAAGGTCACAGGTACTATTCAGGGGTTCTTCCTCAGGAATTATATTGTGTACTGCCTTCCTATCCTCTGTTCACTTCAGCCTTGATTTAAAATATTTGACAAACCCATGGGCTCTGAGTGGGAAAAACCATTAATGTGCAAAGTGACAGTACAGATATACCATGATTTATAACTTAACAGAACAGTTTTTAATGCATTATAACAGAATTCTTATTTTTTTTATGTCTTTGCTTCCAGGAGGAGTGGTGTCTTACTCAGTCCTGATCGGAAACAGAGAATGGATGAGGAGGAACGGTCACCACATTGGAGCAGATGTTGATGCTGCCATGAGCAGCCATGAGACTAAAGGGCAGACAGCCATCCTGGTGGCCATAGACGGTGAGGATAAAACCTGCAAGATGTTTACAGACCTTACTGCTGCAGCTCTCCAGTTGTACCTCATTGTATGTTATGTGTGTTCTCTGCAGGTGTGCTGTGCGCCATGTTAGCTATTGCTGACACAGTGAAAGCAGAGTCAGCGTTAGCAGTGCATACACTCAACAGCATGGGCATTGAGGTGGTTATGATAACAGGAGACAACAGGCGCACAGCCAAAGCTATCGCCACACAGGTAAAGCACACACACATCAATAAAGAATTTTAAAAAATACTGAAAGAAAAGCACCTGAATAAATGAAATAAAATGCCTGGATGTTTGGTTGACAACAGGTGGGGATCAGAAAGGTGTTTGCAGAAGTGCTGCCGTCACATAAGGTGGCTAAAGTACAAGAGCTGCAGGAGAAAGGCCTGCGAGTTGCCATGGTGGGAGACGGCGTTAATGACTCTCCCGCACTCGCCCGTGCCGACGTCGGCATCGCCATCGGCACGGGAACAGATGTGGCTATCGAGGCGGCAGATATTGTCCTGATCAGAGTAAGTGACACACTGTGACTGTGCAGAGATACAGTGACATGTTCAAACTAACATGGAGGTTTTTCCACTGTTCAGAATGATCTGCTGGATGTTGTGGCAAGTATCGAGCTGTCGAAGAAGACGGTGCGGAGGATAAGGATCAACTTTGTCTTCGCTGTCATCTACAACCTTCTAGGAATACCAGTCGCTGCTGGTAAGGACTGATTATAAACTGACTGGAAAATGGAATCAAACTCTACGCTTGATTCTAGCAGAGGTGGTGAAAGGCCTTACATTACCAGAGAAATGAAGAGATGTTGTTGTAGCTGGCTGCACAAGCAGCAAAAGAGTCCTGTTGTTTTTAAACCACAGGAGACGCTGAAATGAAATTATCGGAAGGAAAGACAAACATTTGTTTACACTGGCATCGTGTAGATGACAGTGAAATGGCAGTGTTGCAGCTGTAATCTGCACAAAAGTTAAGTAAGAGCAAACTTAGACTTTGTTACATAAACGTTTAAAAAACGAAACCAAACTGAAACAGGCCAAAGTTACACAAACTAGATAAAGCTTTTTTTCGTGAACGCTGAAGCGTTGTCGCAGATGAAGTCCTCCCCTCTGTTGGTTGTAGGTGTGTTCATGCCTGTCGGCCTGGTGCTTCAACCCTGGATGGGCTCGGCTGCCATGGCTGCCTCGTCCGTATCCGTGGTTCTGTCTTCTTTACTGCTGAGAACGTGAGTCTGTATAAATTTCCATCAAAGAGTGCATCCCGGTGACAGAGGCTGCAGTGATGTTTGTCACTGCAGCCTCCTCTTCATAGGAATCAGCTAACTTTCATTATATTTTTCATCTTCAGAGGTGAATATAATAACCATCTGTTTCCTCCAGGTATAAGAAAACCTCTGTGGAGCTGTATGAGGTGCGCGCACGAGGTCAAATGAAGAGCCTCCGGTCGTCTCAGATCAGCACACATCTGGGACTGGACGGGCGGCGGCGCAGCCCTGCTCTCTCGACCGGAGCTCCGCAGCTGAGTCAAAGCACCGTGGCCCCACCCAGCCAGGGAACATCCATTAACTCTGTCCAGGAGCAGCAGGACCGATATTCCCTCCTGGATCACCAGACTGAAGCAGACCTAAATGTGTAGTAAGAGGTAAAGGGAAGTAGTGCTGAGACAGTTTCTGCCTGGTTCTCACGTTTACGAATGTAGTTAATCTCTTTGTGTAATATTTCTATTCTATGTATTTTTGTAAATAGACAAGGCTAATTGAGCACAGAAATGTTAAAGTGCTCTTCTATTTTACCCGTTCATCTTTGGCTCATGAATCCAAAAGCACCAGTACTGGCGTCTCTGAGGACCCTCAGTCAACACTGATCTATGGCTTTCTTTCAGAAAATGTCTGACATTCAAGCTGCTGTTCGACTGCAGTTTTGAAGCATTTTGTGTATGTTTTTCCTGTTTCATGGCAGGTAACAGGTGCTACAGGAATCAAAGCTGATATTTGAAAATAGGTTTGCTTGCTCGTCACTCAAATCCTAAGTAACTGCACTTTTACAAGATACTTAACTCAGAGTAAAGCTACACATTGTCTTTTTGGATAAGACAGTGTTGGTTTCTCAGGTTATAAACAATGAATAGGTTCATAGAGGAAAAATCTGCATTTTCTAGAACAGTCTAAGTTAAGATTATTTTTTCTTATTTTAAATTCCAACCCTTGAACAAAGCTTTGCAAGGTTTAAAGTTCATCCGTTAAATATAGAAACGAGGAAGGAGAAGTGGAGTTCAGACCTTCTGGACTTTATTTCACGTGTATTTCGAGCAGTGCCAGCGATAATTAATGGAGCAGATTAATCAAATGATCTCATCCGTGGATTCTACAGTTAACCAGAAAGAACCAGTTTCTCATTTTGTTGAGCTTAATCACAAGTGAACAGATATATATCGGGTTTTATGGATATAAATAAACTCTTGTCTCTCACTCAGCCCGCAAAATAGTCCATTTTCATCGCAGACGTGACCTGATGGCAGGAAACGCAAAGGTGGAATCAAGAAGACATGTCAAAAGGGCAGTTAATTATTTTGCGTTCACACCTTCAGAGTCGTTAAGGTTACATGTGGGTCATCGGGCCACCTGGCAGTCATGTGAGAGTCTTAAGTGTCACATGACTCCAGGTGTGAATAGGTCGTTAACTGCCTGGGAAGCGACATCGGGACAACACAGTGAGTAGCTGATAAAGGTCGGGGTGTGCTTAGAATGAGCCTGTTCGTACGAAGTGTTGTCCGAAGGCAAACGTGTTCACAGCTATTGCAAACAGCCACACTTAAAGGTGTGGTAAGAAGCAAGTAGTGAGATGTGATAATTATTCAGATAGGGATAACAGCACAGACTTTCAGATTATCTTCTCTTTAAGATATATATAAAAAAAGAAAAGTAATCGTATGAAAGTTGAAAAAAAAAACAGAGCTGGAAGGTGAAGTTCAAATCCTGCCTACTTTTCCACCTCTGAAACGCAGGACAGTTGTGGTATGAAGGGTGCACAATTATTGATTTCAGAAGGTTATAAAACTTGTCCTACACAGTCCCCAGAGGGTTTTCCATGCTGTTCGATAATCTGTCAGGTACTTTGTTTGAGGTGTGCTCAACCTTTTAGCCTGTTTGCGTTGAGCCGTCCAACTGTTTTGTCTCCCCATTGAATAGGTGTGTGTGTGTTCGCTCTGTATCAGACTGTGACTTTTCTTCTCTGCCTCACTTGATGATCATCTTGTTGCTGTTTTGACAAAGGTTTTTAGAGCTTTCTCTGGGTTTAGAGTTAGTATTTATAGACACATTCTCTAATAACTCACCAGCTTGTATTTTAGTTTTGGGGCTGTATTTAGCAGGTTTGTTTTTTGTGGGAAGGAGATATTTTCACTGTATTCACCCACGCATCTGCATAGATTATCACTTACATCTCCTCTTTTAGTGTTATAATCTTTTATTGGTGTATTTTGTCACTCGACTCAAGCCTAACAGTGTGTCACAATGTATTTTACAGCATTGTTAATATGGGCGCACAGCCCCCCGAGGAGTCCTTTGCTTGCTCAGCTATTCATCTGTAATCGTGCCAAGTTTGAGGCTGATACACTCCGCCTCCCTCAGCCTGCAGCCGAGTGCGTTTTACGGCTGCAGACACAGTCCGATGGCCTCACAATGATGCAAAGACCTCTGACAGACGATGACGATTTGGATATTATCACAGTTCTGTAGGTAAACCTATGTTTCCTTAGAAACGTACAAACATACCTGCTTAACATTTGCCTTTGAAGCAAAAACACAGATTTAGTCTATAAATGATTCCTCAGCACATTTATGTTTGTTCTTTAACAATAATATGAAAATCAATTTGTTATTGTACTTTTCATAAAGGTACGACCCAGGGGAAGGTCGTATATTTTCCTGAGTTATAGGTTTGAGAAGGGTGAAAAAGGATAGAAAAAACCCAGCAGCGGTGCAGTAATGTCAGCTTTATCAAAATATTTTCACACAGTTCAAAGCTTGGAGGCGCCTGAGCGGAGCTTTTTTCTGCTATTCTGCAAAGACAATCCTTGTGACCCAAGAGCAGTAGAGGAGGAAAAGATTAAGTGTACTTACAGCAGCCCAGAGGGATTAAACAGTTGCCTCTGCAAAGGTACACTTATCTGTGATGTAATCGTTTCAAACTTTTCCTTTACAGGTGTGCGTTCAGAAACTATTCAAACCTTTTCACTTTATATTATACATATAGGGTATGTATTAGTAAAAAGAATTTCCGTAGCAGAGGATGGTTTCGATCCATCGACCTCTGGGTTATGGGCCCAGCACGCTTCCTCTGCGCCACTCTGCTGGAAATCACCCCAGATGGGACTCGAACCCACAATCCCTGGCTTAGGAGGCCAGTGCCTTATCCATTAGGCCACTGGGGCTGGACAGTATGTGTAGCCATAGAAAGAAACATCACATGTATGCCATTTTTGGGTGTCCACATACTTCTGGCATTAGTGCTTCTCACTCACTTTCTCTGCCTCTTGTCATACACATGAATTTAAAAACTGCATCTTGGAGGATACGTCTTGAATCACAAGAGCTGTCAGGGTGCAGAATTCATTCATTCTTTTTTTTTTTTTTATCTGACTCTGCCTCATCTCTCTCTTTTTCTCTCTCTCTCATACACACACACACACAAAACACAATTCAGATGCTTCATATCTTCATGAATTCATTCTGAACTGAGCAGGCCTCTCTCAGCGTGTTCCTCCACCAGCCCCTGTGGAACACAATGATAGTGAATTATTCCCCTCCTCTCTAAACCCAAACGCTGCATTTTCCTTCAAGACTGCATCTTAAATTGAAAGACCCCCTCAGCAGGACTCTCTCAACTTCTTTGTGTCCATGTGTAGTGACTACTTTTCTTTGTTTGTGTCTCCGTTTTAACCTCATTCTGCTTCTATATTGCCTCATAAAAAAACACTGAGATGTGCCCAGAGAATCCATCCTGAATGGAAAGATGTATGATGTATGGATCAAAGAAGAGATGTGACGCCTGTCTCATTTGCATTTCCAGGAACAGATGGTCGCCATGAAATGTTATGGGTGCCATGAATATCCTAACATCAGGGCTTTGTATTCATTGCAGGGTTTTGTTTGTTTCTCCATTCATGTGTCATTACAGGCCTATATGTGTTTACCCTGTTGTCTTCCATCTTCAGAAACAATTTCAGAGAAAATAAAACATCTCCAGAAAGTGGATGTTTGTGGATGTATGTGTCCAAGAGTGTCAAATGCTTGAAAGGCAAAAGTTGTGAGGAGACAAAGACATTAAACTCATTAAAGTGCAAAAAAAGATAAAAATGTATTTCAGAGGGGAAAAAAAGTGCATGTGAATGAACATGCTCTGAATATGAAAGTGGCTGGCTGCTGTTTGAGCAGCTGATCCAATTAAGGGAGGCACTTAATTGAATCAGGTGTGCGAGAGCAGAGCTGCAGCACAAACACTGAGGCAGCTTAACAGGAAGGACTCTGCTGGGAAACACTCCATTAGGCTAATTAGGCTAATTACTCTAATAAACTTCTTAAATGACTATGCAAACTTTCTGGGAGTCACCTTACCCACCAGGCTTGACACAAAGATCACCTGTGTACCTGGAAGCTTTGAGAACACCGAACCTACAGCTTGGCAAAACTTCACACTCCCCGAAGCTCCTGAAGGCAAGTTTTATTTTCATGACTTTTCTTTAACTTCTTCACTATTGGTATTAGTCCAATGTAATTTTCAAATTGCACTTTTTTCTACGTTAACTATCATAGAGGCTCTTTTAAAGCTGCATGCTAAAGCTCTTTTGTTTAGCTAATTACATGACAGGTGAGAAAAGGTAAGTTTTCCTTTGAGTAAATGTGTTTTGCAACATGTCAAAACATATTCCTGTAAGGTTAAGTTCCTGTTTTCTCAGTCTGAAAAATTCATACAAACACAATGTGATGAAACTATTTCATTCTGCTTCTGTGACTTACATGTAATAATAATAATAATAATAATAATAATAATAATAATAATAATAACAACAAAAGGCACAAAGTAGGAGTTTTTAAGAAGGTGAAGGGCCTCTTCTTTCATACTGTACTGAAAAACTAAGTGATCTCTAAGCCTCAACTAATTTACAGGCATAAATTTAATTGAAAATTGTCTCCTTCCTCCTGCTGAGAGAGGAGGAGAAGATTAAATTCTTCCTCAGAGAGTGAACACTTCTGGCTGTGCTGTCAGCGTGCCATCCGCCTCAGTGAGAGTAATAACAGCAGCAATAAAACTGTACTTAATTTATATATTCAGCAATTTGCTTTAAAACTAAAAGAAGCTTTCCAGTCATTGTACTGTATGACAGAAATTTGTCTCTGTGAATGATTCATCAAACAACATGTAGCCTACATTCTCTTATTGCACTGCTGTAACTTTATTGCACTGTATTGTTCTTTTTTTAGGAAGTAATACAAATAAGTTAGTCCCTAAATTAAACTGTAGGGGAGAAAAAAACAGGCTGTGAAATGAACAGACAGGTCACGACTTAAGGTCACCTCAGTATAAACATCCCTCTTATTCTCTGTCTTCTGCAGACACTTAAACCTTGAACAGCGATCCGTGAAGGTGCTGCGTAATGCATCAGCTCTGACCAATAAAGGTGAGGTGTGTGTATGTGTATCGGTGTGTTGCAAGATGTCAGTGTGACAGAGACACATTTGTTTTTTGATTTTTATTTCCTGAGAGCAGGACTGGAACCGAGAGCAGATTCAGATAGGAATTCAAATTTGTGGACACAAACTTCATGTGTCTATAAAGTTTAGTTTGGACATTTAGTGTGATTTTAGTTTGGACATGGCTTTGGCTGTGGTTTCTCCATCATGTTTACTGTCCCCAAAGAAGAAATGATGTTTAAGATGTCTCCACAGTAATATCTGTCCAGTCAATGATGAACAGATGTTCCAGTGTTGGAATTATGTGTTTTAATCAGTGGGCTGATCATACACTGCAGTTTATGTTTGTAAATTAAATGATGTGACAGCTGTTTTTTTTATGTTAAGCATCCACTCAACTGCTGCTTCTAAAGGATATTCCTGTCTTTTGGTTCAAATGTGAGAAGCTGCAGCAGTGAAGCCAGTATTTTTAATTTTTTTCATCTGAGGGGCAAAATGAAGTTGGTTATTTCCAATTTCACATCCCATGATTACTTCATTGGTGCAATAGGTGCTCTGTGTGCAACGGTCAGTTAAGCAGCCAAAATGTCATCCTGCCTGTGCAATGTCAATTTGGGGAAATCATGACGTCAAAGTGTTTGTTCCACAGCCGTTTCCGAAGCACCTCTGCCGTGTCAATCACAAAAATATTGCTGGAAAACATGAAAAACACACCATCCAGCCCGTGAAGCATTTGAATTCCTCATCTTCAAGCAGTTTTTATATTTCAGAGAACACATAGGAGCCAAAGATGATACAAGTTCCAACCATGAAGGGACTCGAACCCTCAATCTTCTGATCCGAAGTCAGACGCCTTATCCATTAGGCCACATGGTCTTGTTGAGCTTCTGCTTAGATTTTGGTTGTGGTCCAGCTCACAAGTAGGCAAGAGCTGACCTGCAGCCAGTAAGACAGACTTATCTGGGGAGCCGAGAATGCTAATTACATTGGTAGCCTTTCAGTATGATAAAATGGCTGCATCCAAGCATCCGATTCCCTGATGCAGGGTAAAGTCCATTTTGCTTTTAAAGACATTGCTTTGTCTGTGACACCAGACATTGCAGAGAAAATACGTTCCAGAAACAAACTGGGACATATGCATACATTTTGCATATGAGAGACAGCAAGAGAGATTGATGATAACTGATCATAATTCATAGATTTTGTAGGACACAGAGTCCTCTCAGCCACTTGGTCACATGGGAGCTGGTGTCTTCGTTCCACTTTGTCAAACCTGTGACACGTCTGAGAGAGCGTGCCAGAGGGACAGACTTAGTTCATGCACAGGTGATGTTACTATATCAATCAGTCCTCAAGTGGGTTTTGACGGGACCACGAGTTGCAGTTGCAAGGGAACAGAACTCCACGTGGCTTAACATTGCTCAGTGTATGGCCCCTGGTAATAGCTCTGAATTCAATTCATTAGACACTCAAGAATTAATTTACCTTGAGAGAGCGTTAAACCCGACTGGATGTAGACAGTGATGAGAGACACACATTCACCTCTTGATGTTTTCTATTTTGCTGAAGGTCGTTGTTTATAAGTGAAGGCGCAGCGAGGCCTTCAGCTAATCTGTAAACATTGCCTAAATGTTCATTGAGAAATGGTCAATCTCCATAAAAGGGTTTTATTCTACATTACTGAAGCTGGCAAATGTACATCATAAATCAATGACGATGTGATGGATTTGAGTCAGTAAGAATATTGAATAATACAACATTAATGAAACAACACATTTGCCAACAATTTAATGACGTAGACAGTACAGTACAGTGTCTCATTTTCCTGTGGCTTCATTATAAACTAAAAGAATGACAGTGGCAAACCACTCATGTTAACATTTTCAGTATGTTTATTTATATGTATAAATATGTCTTTAATCTTAAATATCTGGTCTGCAGATTTAGCCATGCCGCTTCAGAGTGGCTAATGAAATTCCACTCTGAGCTTAAACGGAGGGAGGCACACTGACCTCAAATGTGTTCGGCTAATTAATAATATTCAGTTCATTATGATATACACCACAGCCCTCTGGACTTGTGAGATAAAGTAATGTGGACTGTAATTAACATTGCGACCGTTTGACGGGAGGGATAGGTCGAGTTTTAGAGACTACAAGGTCAGCATTAGATACTACACAAAATATATTAAGTGCTTTTCACTGGCAGAGAGAGGATAAAAGACAGGCCACAGTTTTGTGTCCTAAAATTGTAATATTGAAAAAGAATAAACAGATGAATCAAGTCATTCACATGATTATATAAAGCGATGCTGTAGTAGGATATTAAATGAGCAGCTCTCATAATGCCTTCTACAAAGGCTCATTGGATTTATGGATTTGAACTTTTGGCAGGATGAAACTATTTTTGGTTTGCAAGACACGTATTAATATTCTGACTCATCCCGATCTTTGCAGCTGAAGATCTATGGCTTCTTTATTTGGAGCTGTGGGTATTTTTCATAGTAATCTGATCTCATTGTGAGGAATGTGTTACGGCTTCAGATGAGCTGATACGGGACGGCGCGTGAGGTTTAAAGGCTGTGCGGCGCATTTATTGGCGTGAGGCTGCAACAACAATGACCATAAAAAACATTTACAGAATTCAATGCAGGATTCACCAACCGTTTCCAGTTGTATCCTGAGGGGGAACATTTCCAGAATGTAAAGAAAAATAAATGCAGCAGTCTCTTGTGATAAGATGTAGCGAGACAGCTGCATCTGACTTACTGAGAGACAGGATGGGATGCTCACAGACCCATGAAAGGGCAGGAGCTTGGTGTATATACAGCCACTGGAAAACTGACTTGAGTTGGCATAAAGCTGCAGTAATCATGATTGTAATTAAGAAATACACCGGTTTTATTATTCTGAATTTAAAACGTGGGACTGTAATAGATAATCCTAATCCTAAATGCTGCTTTATGGTCTCTAAGAGTGTTTCCTTTCACCTGATTTTATAAGCATTTTCAATGTGGAAATTAAAAACAACCTGAGTGGAAACTCACACAAATGTTTTTAGTTGAAGTGGTAAAAGATGGTGTATAGATTAAAACAAAATGTGTCAATGTGCAATAGAAACAGACTTAGGGAATAAATCATGAAGCCTGTGATATACACATCACTCAAGCTACAGCAGTGGATTGAAACACAAACACTTTTTCTGGTAATTCAGCTAAAATGTGCTCATCATTTGAATGGAAACTTGACTTTGCCCAAATTCATTTCAGGCTCAACAGGAAGTGAGAGATCTATCTGCAGAAAGCTGACTGAAACTGCTGCAGCATGTCTGCTTTCACCTGCCCCAACATCTGACTTCAAAGAAGAAACTCAGACTGAGTGAGTACACAAACAGTACAAACACTATTACTCTGCAAAAGCGTCGGTTTTTCCTATTACGTTGTTTAACACGACTAAAATGTGTCAGAATAAGACTTTCGGTTGTTTTGCCTTTGTGCTACCTTAAACTTGAGAAATATATGAGAGCAATTTATAAAAGCCTGTAACGTCAATTAAACCTCAGCAGTATTTGTTCAATATCTGAGACAAGCTCATCTAATGGAGGTTTTCTGTGGCTGAAATCGATTATTTTCACTCCTGAAAGTGACAGAGTTATTACGTTTGGAAGCAAAAACATTAGGTGAGCTGACAAGAGTTCAAGCGTGAAATTTAATTGCTGGTTGCAATTCCACCTTAAATGTAAGATGTAGGAGTAGAAGAAAGGTTCAGTACCACCATACACAATCTCCACTACTGGCCTCGATCCTTTATAGGATATTAAATATACAAAATCTTTACATTAAGAAGGAATCATTCACTCATTCTGACAGGGAATTTTACAGTTAATACATCTAAATGTTACTTCTACTTTTTGTTTTTTCTGCTACTCCCCCCGAGAAGTCCCCAGTCAAGGTTTACTTTTTTGAAATACATCATAAAACTTTACGCTCCCTCCCAAAAAAACAACTTTAAACTTAGAAGTGATATCCCCCTCTGACGCTGTGGGGATTATTTTCCAGGTATCTCATTTGAGTGGAGTGGTGTGGTCTGCTGGGGCAGCAGTATCTCAACAGCAGACAGGAAGAGACTAAATAAACTGATCAAGAGGGCAGGCTCTGTCCTCAGGTGCCCCCTGGATACAGAGGAGGGAGAGCGACTTATGTGCAGTGCTATACTTCGTGTAAACAATGTGCAACATTACACCTCATGTAAATACACTGTTGATGTAAATATTTGTTTGATATCTGCCCTCGTCTGCATCCTGCTACAGCTGTAACAATGCTAATTTCCCCTTGTGGGATGAATCAAAGTTCATCTCATCTTATCTTGTTTCACTGAACTCTGAGTGGCTCTCAGGAAAAACCACAAAACGATATTCAAAACTGTTTGGGGTTTTTGGTGAAGTTTACCTCAGAGATCCTTTTATGCATTATACATAACATTGGAGTGAAAAATAATGATGTGCCACCTTGTTTTTTTCCACAGAAGGGAAATAAATCGAGATGCTAGGCCTCGAAATATTAACTGTTTTCCTGCTGGTCTCACGTTTAGGGTTAATTTTGAACAAGCTAAAAGTTTTGTTAAGTTAAAGAGTGTTGCGGATCTTGAGCCAGTACTTGAAGATGATGAGACTTTTAAACTTCCTCCCAAAGTCTTTGTGCCTTGGTCTGAATATATATCACAGAGCAATGTTTTATCACTTCCTGCAAAGCTGTCACTTATCAGTGTTCTTTATGTGCTGTGAGCATATTCACTGGTACACTTTCATCTGTATTCACTGGTGCACGTTCATCTATATTCGCTGGTACTGTTGCATCTTTTCAAACTCTAGAAGACACTGCTCGCTGTGTCATAGTCCTTGCTGATGTGGGATGTGCTGGGCAGGGACTTGAGGTACTCCATGTGCCTCCTGGCGTCCTCCTGGTTGTGTTTGATGTAGTAAATGATATAAGCCGTGACCATGGAGAACCAGCAGAACATGGCCACAAACATGGCCACGTCTGTCGTCTTGTGGTGGAAGTTGCAAAAGTTGATCCCAGAGTCCAGGACCTGGATCACTGGTTGTCCCACGTACTCCTCCTGCACCGACGTGTAGCAGCTGACCTCGTTCACCGTCTCAGGGTCCAGCCTCAGCTCCCTCAGCACCTCCTGCAAAGAGCACTCGCAGTGCCAGGGGTTGTGGGAGAGGCGGACGCGGGCGTGGAGCTTGGCGAACGTGTCCTTAGGGAGGCTGCTAAGGTGGTTGTTTGAAAGATCCAAGGTCCGCAGGCTATCTGAAATCCCTTGAAAGGCACCAACCTCCACATTCTCGATGGAGTTGTGAGATAAGTCCAGCTCCCTGAGGCGGTGGAGGTCTGTGAACGCCTCCTTTGGGATGTGTCTGATCCGGTTAGATGAAAGCAAGAGGACAACAGTGTCCTTGGGCAAGTTTGAAGGGATGTTCTCCAAGTTGCGTGAGGTGCACTGCACCACCATGCCATTCCTGTCCGTGCAGTGACAGGTCTTAGGGCAAGCATATGCAGTCATAATCATAGACAGGAGCCACAATGTTCCCACAAGGAGAAGAGAACCACAGGAAGGAGGTTTTATGGCTGGCCTATGCCTCTGAGTGGCCCCCATTAGCGGGCGTTCCGACTGAAATCAGCCCTGCGTTAAAACAACGCAAGGGGCTGCGTTGGTGGCTCTATGCTCCTTCAGGTAGCAATAACACATGAAATACAATCCAGGAAGTTCAGTTTGAATTACAGGTCGGTGAATTTGGAGGCTGATCAGATGCAAAAACACTGCAGAGCTGCTTCGGATACTCTGACATAGGATTTTACAACTCTGGAAAGTTATCAGGGCAGCACAGTTACAAGGTAAACAGCAGAAATAGTCTGTTCACATTCAAACAAGAATGTGTGCTTGCATGTATTTGATTGGCCAGTGCAGAGCCTTGCTGTAGCCCGCTGTGTTGACACCCCAGCTGTGTCGCCGGGCTCGTTTCATTCAAATAAATGAACAGGCTGCATTTTTTTTTCATGCAGGGCTAAACCCTGTCTGAACACAGCCTTAGTCTGGGCACTAACGTTTCATTCTCATCACTCACTCGGACATTATCGTTCATCAGTTTCCTCGACAGTGATAGAAAACTCAGCTCTGATCCAACACAAAAGGAGCAAGTGTCCAAAGGTTTTCATACTAGTTAAATGAGCGGTCAAAGTGCAGCACAGCTGAAGAGAGAGGGGAAGGAAATTTTCTGACAGGCCCAGTCATAATCATGTATCCAGGGTTGGAGGGCACGTCTTCTGGGCTGATGGGAAGAAACCTGTGTGAGAGAAATAGATGAAAAGATGGAAAGAGAAAAGGTGAGATAAAGACAATCTCGGGTCTGAACAATAAGTTCTTCACATTCCGGAGTTTCTTTGTTTTGTGTTTTGCTGCCTTGGACTTGCTGTTTAGAAATCCTGTTACTATACCTTAAATACATTTTATGCTGTTAATTTTCTGGTCCCATCATGTAAAAAGTGCCTGTTCAGTCAAACTTCTACACCATGTCCCTGCATCAGACTCCTTCCTCCTTGGAGGGGAGGCTAGTAAAGTTCAACATTATCATAATAATAGCATGTTTCCTCAGTATGGGCCTCCCACACTCAAGATTTGTCCCTGTGAGGAAATGACATACCGTTAAACAAGGTGTGGGCTCATCAATATGCAGCAGATGAACTTTGAAAAACAGTGATTTGTGATGACATAAAAAAAAAAAACTGGTCTGTAGTCTATAAGATGAATAGTGACGTATGTGAGAGCAGTGAAGGTCATAATGCAGATTAACAGCAGAACAGGACACAATGCGTTGGCCGGAAGATCACAACACAAACAACAACCGATAAGCAGCTTTTTGATCGAGGTAATCGAACAGGTTGCTCTGAAACTGTGTCTGAGTCCTGAGATAATACTTACATTGACAAGTTAAATGTATCAGGCATATGATGGAATCAGTATCATAGACAGCAAATGTCCTTGTAAGAATATTGTAGGAATATTGTGGGGAGACTAAAGAAAATAGGACATTGTTATTGTAAATCTACTTATTTGGTAATAACAGAGATAAAACCATTTGCACTAATTGTTAAAATACTGTTTAAAGCAAACAGGCAAAGAAATATTAATAATAATAATGATGATAACTGGTCGATTTCTCAGTCTTCTTTGTCTTCTTGATATAGTGAATTGAACATAATTGTGTTTTGGACAAAACAAGACTCTAGTAAAAACCCCAACTGGTGTAATCAGTTAATTAATCTTGACAACAAACAACAGATTATGAAAATAAATAGTTTCAGCCCTAAAAGCCACAACACACAAACTAAAGTTCCCTTCAGAATATTATAAAAATATCTTCAGAGAGCGTTTTTCTCATTGGCAAATCAATAATTATGTAAATTATGAATCCAGTTGGTGACAAACTAAAGACAGAAACACAAATCAGCTTACTAATTAATTTGTTCACTGTGTTTAACACTTGAAGAAATTTTCCTCTGCTCAGATTTTCATGTCTTTCAAATTAATCAGCTTTCAGAGGCGGCTGAAATCCCTCCTGTTAATTAGACTGTGAAAAGTGAGTTAATTATTGTTCTTTGAGTCGGCTCCTACCTGATAGCCTCACTCTGTCCGGGTCAGATAACCGCGCAGTCTCGGGGGAGATGCTGCTGGCATCCAGGAAGAAATAAGCGGAGAAAAGCATCGCTTCATCCTTTGCAAATACACGCACGTCTCCGGTGACTTTGAAATAAAGAGAGAATGCAGCCAGTTCAGGAGTCGGGGTGCAACACTTTACTGTCAGTTCACAGCCTCCTGTCGGTGCAGCTTTGCAGCAGCAGTGTGTCTGTCGGTGTGTGTGGATGTGGATGTGTGCACAGGGTCCCGTTTCTCCTCTTAAGCGGAAAAACCTGCGACTCACCGGGGAAACTACTGCTATCAACTATAACGGCTGAACAGAGCCAAAGAAACTTTATTGATATTACCCAGTTTCCACAGATTTCAATCAGCTTGTCAGCAATATTAAAACAATATTAATTATTTCCAAATGTATTGTAACAGTATTTCAGCCTGCAATAGTAAAACAGTTACCCATAATCCCTCAGTGGTGGAATGTAACTAATCACATTTACTTAATTACTTCACAAAGTCCAGTTTTCAGGTACTTTATAGGGAAATACTGCACTTTATACTCAACCACACTTACATTTAGTTAGTTTACATCCACAACATATTGTATAATCTGCTTGTAAATACATTCTGCATCGTTTAATTTCTTAATTAAACAAGAATAGAGGTAAAATTAGATGTAACTCGACCAGTTACATTAGTAAATGTAATAAAATTCACATGGCTGCTGACTGTAGGTTCACACAGACATGAGAGTCAATCTTAACATCTGACTCTCAGCAAGAAAGTGAATAAGTGTATTTATAAGTGTATTTATGTAAGTGTACTTTTCTTTTCTTGTTAGTTATTTGTCCATCACAAGTTCACTTCAGGCAGTTAATGTTTTGTACTGATAATTCAAAAGTTTCATGCAGAGGTGCTCCATGTGTGAGTCAGCTAACCTTTTCTAATGGAAAAAATTAACTTGACGTACCACAGGTGTCTGAAGTAGCTCTAATTTCAACTCTATATAAGTAGTAGATGATGAGCTTTTTTGGTTTTGCTGCTGAAAAGCCAAAATGGACAAACTTGTGAGAAAAGTCTGCGTCTTTAGTAACTTGTGATGGAAATTTCCTGTGTTTACTAGACTAAATAATTGGCTGATTTCTAGAAAGTATATTTGATCGGACTGAAAATGAATATCTGTTACTGTCCTATTGTACAGTGTTCTCTATCACCTACAGTATCTGCTCATTCCACTGTACCCACTGATGTATCAAATTTAAATTTCATGCTCGCTTGCACCTCTGAATGACATCTAAACCTCTTTTCAAGTTTTTAGGATGTCTCCTCTGCCTGATGGTTTTTTTTCCCCCAGTCGTTTGATGCACGCTAAAGGACAGTTAACTATAAAGTGCAGTGTAAAAACAGCTCACCACAGAGGACTTATGGAAATTAAAGGGTCAAAAAATTCCAAATAACCTCTTAAAGCATGCGTGTACTATTACTTAGAAGTTTCCTTACTATATGTGCAGGTATACAGGTGCAAGATAAATCTCCCTGTAGATGCTCATAGGAAAGGAGTTGAGAGTAAATTTTCTGACTCACAAAATCAATCACTCATACACGATCGTCCTACAGTAAATAAAGAGTCCTTCTAAGGCCCCCAAAGGTCCCTGAACCCCATTTCAGTAACCTACCACTGCCTTATTCTCCTCATGCTCAGTCTGTGACTGATGGCTTGCCCTGGGTGTCACTCTCTGTCATTCTTCATAAACATTGATTACAATTGTCCTGCCCCTGATGGAAGATGGACTTCAATACGGAGCCCGTCACACCCACGGTGACTAAAGACCTTTGAAGGCACTCCCAGCTGTATCGCCGTGACGCAGAGACCACCTGAATGCAGCCAGCGCCTTTGCCTTTTGCAGAGCATCTGTATGATTAAATGGCAGCCACGTGCAGAGTTCAGCCCTGTCAATTTTGCTGAAAGGCAGAATCATTGATTTTATCGACTAGTCAAGCATTTTAGCCTGCATGAGTTTGCTTCGCTGTGATAGTAGACACGCTCATAAATGTCAAAACAGCCTAACACCAGTTTTTTTTTTCCTTGCTTCTGGATAATCAGGATGATAGATTTACTTCCCGTTCTCCACTGTTTGAGCTCCGTGAAACTTGCCAAGGAATTTGTCTAACATCCTTACTCATCTTGTTGGACTCCTGGCAGAATTCCTGCCTGGTAACCCATCTTAAATGAATTCCTCCCCAGGATCACAATGACATGTAGCCAAGCCAGTTAAGGGGAAGCTTTGTCGTGCGAGCATTATAGGCTGAGTGATTCCGTCACAACACAATTCATGAGACATATTTATCATGTAAATTGTAACAGATGATTAATTCAAGTTATTTCCTCTGAACAAAGATACCATTTCATTCTGTCCCATCTGCTCCTCCTGCGTGGTGTTGCTGCAGATGACATTGCGAAGTCACTCTCGGCACGGCGCTGCCCTACAGTCTATATTGACCTCTCCGATGCCACGCTCAGTACATTTGATAATGCTTTCCCGCTGCAGAGACTATGTGACATTGGATTTTGCTCACTCTGCTTGCAATTGCTTTCATTCACGGGCGAGGACAATGCAGAGCCACGTCCACAATCAGAGTGGAAAAGAAAGAGGCCCAGCATATTTGCTGGCAGGAGACTCCTCACACTCCCTACTTCAAGACATTTTAGATTTGCACGTCGTCTCTCTCATTGCTTTGACATCAGTCCTTTGCATTATAGAGAAGGTTGTCTGTAAGCAGCTTACAGCAGTGCTGAGTGATAGCCTGGACCCGCTCCAGCTTTCATGCCAAGCCAACACAGGGACGCAGCATGCCTTTATGTTTTGGGCGAGCCCAGTCAGACAAACCCTTATTGAACTGTTACTGTAGGTAAATTGATTGAGGAGATAACAGTCTGATGCCCAGCGTACAGACCACTTGATTTACTGATGTCCTTTTTGTTAAAGGTTGAGCTTCAGAGCTGTCTGGGTTACATCTTAAAAAAGAAACAAACATGATTTTTTAATTGATTTTTTGGCTTTGTGACAAATTGTGACGAGATTTGTGCTTGTTAATTGCAGCAACAGGGAGCAGTGTACAGCTGTATGAAGTGAGGAAGGACAGCGCTTTGCAGAATTGTCCACTTTGTCGTCATGCTGCTGTCTGGTAGATTTTTGTGTGCCTTGCTGTATAAATTTGCATATTAATGATGTAAAACTAATTTCTTTTTTAACCTTGTGTTTGCATTTTTGATGACATGCTTGATACGTGTTCTTTTTGTCAAGGAGATCATGGCGGGACTTGATGGCGGGTCCATCTTCATACGTCTGTGGTGTTTCTTAAACGTGTTGTGGTGATTTGTTTCCAGTTGTGAATTTACTGCATCTCTGATATGCACCTCGGACTGACTTCTTCTTATTATATTGGTTGTCATGTGTCACATCAAACTGACAGAAAATTTACAGTGGGGATACTTTAACCAGTGGTGCCTCTGTCCCACTGCGCTGAAAGGAACGTCACCATCTCCTTTTGTGTTGTTTTAGAGCTGTATTTTATTTTTTAATATAGATTAATATTCTTTGTACTTCCCCCTGCGACATGCTGTTATTAAACAATACAGCGTGAATAGATTTGTCATGACTGTGGTGTGGCAGGGGTTGATTCCTCAGTCAGACTCACCGTCAGCTGCAGGGGCAGCCCGTTAAACTTCGATACACACTGCAAAGCTCTGTGTTGGATCTCGGCCAGCGATTACAGCCTGCCTACCTATCAACTTCTCAGACAGCTTCTTGGCTCTCACCAAGAAATTCTTAATCTATCTCTGAATCCAGCCCTGAGCCCAGGAGCCGTGATCTGTTTTCGCTAAAACTGAGGGGGTTCCCTGTCTCAACAGCTTGAAACTTACATATCCTGGCATCATCTTGTGATCTGTTTTAAGCCGTCAGTTCTCTTCTAAGATAAACTCAGGGGTATTCTGGTGACATGGTGTCACTGTTCTGCCAGACGCCATAAAAATAAGACCAGCTTTCTGTCCTTGAGTAGCTTCTCAGTGTTCTGAGTTAAAATCCATCCAGACACAGAACAACTTCATTTCCCAGATACCTCCTGAGGTTGAGCTGAAAAAAATCCTTCAGATATCCTGTGTTGTTTCTGAACTTTTCACCTGTTTATTACTCACAGCTTCTTGGTTCAAGTCCTATTAGCAGAGCTCATATGAGAGGTCTGTGTTTGTCATTGTAATTATTATTGAATTATCTGAACTGTCTGCACTGTAGCTGGTGAAATATTAGTGGAGAAGAAGGAACCTGTGATTCCAGTAATGTTCTTTAGTCATTTTCCAATTAGGACAAATTAAAAATAAATTAGAGTTAATGGTAATAATTATAAGAAATGATAGTTATTCCTCATTAAGCTGCAAACCAAAGACCTCACAACGTCCTCGAACCGCTCTTTGACAATCCCTGCTCCAAACAAAAAGCATGCAGCAGCTCTTAACTGTATCACTCGATTGTGTTTTTTAATCTGATTTTAATGTTTGTTGCACTGAAATTGCACAGCTATCTTTTAAGAAAGGATAAATGAGATTCTCATTTAAAACTCATCTAATTACCATAATCACTTTATACAATAATTAGCTATATTCAATTACTATCAAAATCTCCCTGGGGGGATTTTGCTCGACATAGGCCCTTGTCAGCTCATGGTTCATCAGGCTTTAATGTGTGCACATAGATGGTGTAGAAATAATCGAAAGTCAGTCATTTTCTCTAAGGAGCAACAAAGAGAAGCCAGAGAAAAACAAGTCACAGAAAGAAAAAATGAAACTTTATTTGTTTTTATACTTACCAACACTTTTGAAATTAAAACCTATGTAATTACTCACAACTAATATAGATCTGCACATAGCAAATAAATCAATTGAAAATAGTTACAAAGTTCTATCACTTTTTTTTCCCAAACTGCAATACACACAAACAAAAGCTGAAAAAACAAACAAACAAAAAAAAAAACATGTCTAGTCATTCTTTTTTTTTCCTGCTGTTGCTGCCACATGGAAAGTGGTAAAATTTAAAAAAAAAAAAAAAAAACATTTTTCAACAAGCTACACAGCTCTCCTGTCTCTATGCTAATAACTGAATAACTGAATAAATAATTGCACATTGCACCCTATTATTGCATTAGTTGCAGTTTGTTTCAAAGTCGTAGTATACTCAGGCATATACACAAATGTAAATACAGTTTTCAAACACTGAGTAACACATGAATATTGATGTTATTGAAATCACACTGCCATCACTTACAACTCAATATTCCTGCTTAGCGATCAAAGTAATTTTACACAACAATAATTTGTCAAATGCACGCGCTGGCTGTGCTAATAACCATTAGCAACTGTTGATTGTCCATTATTTAAGCAAACATTTCAGTGGTAACACATGCACTGGTAACTGTTGTATAAAAGCCATAATACCCTTGAGGATGTTCTTCACTGTTACAGTATGTGGGTACTTCGGAAAGAATGCCCTCTTAGGTATTAGCTAACTGTTCTAAAAAGCAAGTTTGCCCCCCAAAAAAAAAAAAAAAATCCAAACAAAACAATTTCTGCTTGTTCATTTGACAAACATTCCAATTGAAGTACAAGCTATGACAACTCGAAATAAACAGAAACACAAATCCATAATTTCAATGCTAGCACGACTACTTGAGTTCACATCAAAATGTAAGAATTATTGCAGAATAATCACTGACTATGCATTGTTCAGTATATTGATACAGCATTTGGTCCATTTACATAATCACATTTGTGTCATCAAAGCGCTTAAGATCCAAACTCAAAAGAAAAATCTGACATTTTGGCAGATGTGCTTGCTTTAGCTGTTTCCTTCTGCTCCCAGTCTGCTGGTGTACAGACGTCAATGTGGTATCAGTTGTCTAAGTTTCAGCGAGAAAGCAAATACCCATATTTCTCAAAATGTGGAATCTTTCCTTTAAGCTCAGCGTAGGCTACTGGAAATAAAACAAAAGTCGTGGTATGTATGAAGAAAATGCAGAATGTTGCTGTGTTGGACAGTAGATAATGTGATTCGACAATAACATTCAACAGCTGTTTGTATGCGTCAACACTGAATTGAGGTCAGCTGAAGCTCGCAAACGAGATGACTCGAGCTGTCCAATAGTATTTAGAGCATCCTCATGAGCAGAATACGCGTGGGATGGTTGAAACACTGAATCATATCAAATATCATCCACACCTCCCTCTCAAATTAAATACAATACAACTAAATTAACTTAGCTTAAGTTTCATGATCAACAAACAAAAAGTCAAAGGTGCATCACCACACCATAAATAAATACATGCTGGTTTTACTGAAAACCAGCGAAGCAGGAATTGTCATCCAACCTGTCCTTTTTTTTTTTTTTTAAATAAAAACAATTAAGTTGCTGACATAGTCGTGACAATAAAAAGACATTCAAACCTAAAGCGTCAAATCAACCGTATGACAACGAAAAGAACATGACAAGATGAACAATCGTGAAAAAGAGACTGAGTGGTCACGTCCGCCCAGGCCCCGTGGGTTCCCCCCAATGAACCCCTGAACATTCCTTGGCCCAAAAAATACCATTCGGCTTCGTCCAAACGTTTAGGCCGCTCTGCCGTTAAGATTCGGCTTCTCCTTGTTTTTCGCTCTCTTGAAAGCTTCCACAAGGACCCAGAATTTTTTTTTTTTTTTTTTTTGCAAGCAGCCTATCAAATACTTCCCGGCACGAAGGAAGGAAGCTGAAAGGTTTGGACGCAACACTTGGCTTTTAAGTCCAACTAATTCCTCCCACATCAGAGGCAGTCCAGAGTAAAGTGTTGAGTAGTCTATTGCATGAGCGCCGCGTAGTCGACTAATGTGCTAAGTCACAATAGTCCTCGTACAAAACAAATACAGTATAATAATAAGTTAGTAAACAATCATTTAAATTTTCAGTCAGTGTTTTCACCACTGATTTTTCACTAATTTCCATTCATGCATCTATATACTAATGATCGGTGTTGATAGAAGGAGGCTATGTCGGAAAGATTTTCGTCTGGGCAGGGAGTAGGACTAGACGTGAATGGCCAAAAATGCTGAAAAAGTTTGCGGAAAAGAACAGGAGCACAAAGATATAATAATAACGTTTGAAGGAACACGCACACTGAACAGGCTTACTCAAATACACAATGATACGACACTGAACACATGCAATATAAGCAATAATGTAAATATAGGAAATTAACATGAGAAGGGAGGCTCCAGGAGTGATACCATTGGCTTAAAAGGGTCATGTGATGCAGCAGAGATTCATGGGTAGAGATTGGATTTGTAACTAGACAGAGATGCAAATTAGGACAAACGCAGAACAGTCCAATTTTTTTTCTTTTCAAAATACATTATCAAAATTTGATAATTTGGCTACATCCCACCACACACTCTGCCGATAGCATCACTGAGCAGCTGTAATAGGCAAATAACTACGTTCTACAAAAATGTTCAGTCTTTTACTAGTACTTCTTATACTTTTAAATGATGTTCTATGACGCAGCACTGACAGAGAGAAAGAGAAAGCAATAGACAGAGAGAAAAAGAAGAAAGATTAACACAAGTTGTTCCTAATAAACATTCAACATGCTTCAACAGTTCTCTAAAAAAAACCTAATCAACAGAGAATTTCTTTTTTGTAATCCTTTTTTTTAAATATATATTTAATTTGGCTCTCTGAAATAAAAGCGAGCACCCAGCCCTCCCTGGTGTATAAACAACTTTGAACCAGGGCGGGAAGGTGGTCTGGTTTTTTCGGAGAGCCAGAGCCAGAGTCCGAAGGGCTTCATCAGGGTTGTCTGCGGTAGTCAGTCATTGGAAAGGGCCAAACGGAGGAGCCAGTCAGGGATCTCAGGATGTGGTCATGGAAGATGGGTCGTTCCACATGGCCGCCACGTCTCTGAACCTAAAGGAGGATATTGGAGAATTAAGTAGTAATTTTCCCCATTGTAGCCTGAAATTTGGCTAAAGTGAAATAATTTTATACCACATTTTGGGAAAGAGTTTTAACTTTCTCTCTTGTTTGTTTCATTTAATCTCTTCACACCAGACTCTAACCAACAGGACCTGAGTTCTGACCTTGCATTGATGAGGTACTGGGCCAGGCTGATGTTGGCGGGGGTCCCTGTGATGGTGATCTGGCGCTCCGATGACCCTTCCATGGCGTTAGCAATTTTGATCTGCGCCCCAGACATCTGACGGATCTCGTTGATTTTGGTTCCCTGGCGTCCGATTATGCAGCCTATTAGCTGGGAAGAAAATGGGGGTTGGACTTAGGATGGCCAGAACACACGAAACAGGTATAAATACACACAGACCCGTAAATACACACATGTTGATCCAACGCTACTCTTTATCTGATGGGACATAGGTTCTCTGTGATGCATGAGAGCGCTGGCCAGTCGTCATCAGCTTTCAGCTTTAACTTTAACTTCTTTCTTGGGTCCAGCGAGTCTTTTCCATTAAGGACATTCACTTTACACAGCCAGCTGCCTTTGGCTGTACTGAAACTCTGCTGCGGAGAAGGAGATCTCTATCGTTGCAGTTGAACTGCTGTCACATTGTGTTGCTGCAAGCTTCAACAGGAAGCCATGTGAAAAGATAATAAACCACAGTTTTTGACACAGTTTTTGGTCCAACAGTTGTGAATTTGGGCTTGTTCCTGACAATTGTTGTGCCTCTATGTTGTTGCATTTTGCTGTTTTGGATCAGAATTTATAATTTAACCAACCAATTAAGAATTCATCATCTAATTCCTCTGAAAATAGACTTTAATAGGGGGTTATTAAATATGGCACTCGACGTACGTATTTTACATATTTTGACAAATGTACTCACATCATTGGGAATGGTGAGTTCATGAGTACTGGCCTGGTTACTGGCATCCAGACCTGCTGCTGAACACAGGAAGCAGACAGAAAGAGAGGAGGGAAGGAAGAGCACATAAAATAGAGTTTGGCACATTTAGGGAGTGAATAACAATGATGAAGTGCTGTCCTGGCGTTTTCTCATTCCCTGTCTATTGACCAGTAGCATTTGTATGTCACTGGAAAGTCTGGCTCGGCCCTGAGCAGAGCCTATGTACGCTGTAAAAACCTGTCACCCGACAATTTGAATTCTACCTACGAAATGAAGAAAGAAGCAATCTGAGGCAACTGAGTCGTTAAAAAAAGGACGCTAAGGGAAAACCAAAGAACGAAAGAAACCTCAACATCAACAAGAGCAGACCACCAGCAGGCCATGTCAATGGCAGTGCACCACAGAGACCATTAGGAGGAGAATGACGAGAAGAAGAAAAAGAGAAAGGACAGAGACAGGAAAAGAAGAGAAAGAGAAAAAAAAGGAGGAAGAGAATGTGTTTGTCTCTACAGGTAAAAACGAGAGAAGGAGCTTTGGTAAAGAGGGTCGTTGTGTAGGTGGGTACGTACCGGGGAAGGCAGGGGTGGTCTGTCCGAGGGGGGTAAAGGGGGTTTGCTGCATAGCCAACTGGTGGAGCTTGCTCAACTGCTGAGGGGGGGAGGAGGAGGACAGCAGAGCTATGAGGTCATCGTTAAAAACACACTCCCGCTCACGCACACACACGCACAGCAGACACACACGCACACACGCACACATACAGGTCTGTCCGAAATGCTACAAGAGTAAAGAGAGGATCTGAGGAGAAGTAACAACACAGACAGGTGAAGGACAAAGACTAAGAGAAAGAGAGAAAAGAAAGAAGAGAAGAGGAAGCTCATAAAGGACTTGGCCTGTGAATGGGGCACAGTGTACAGTACATGTACAGTGAGCTGAACATGTTAGAGAATGCATCTATGTTAGAGTAGTTAAATACACACCTTACATTTCTGCCCTTGTGTTTCTGTTTTGCAAAGGTTGGGGAAAAAAAACCCCATCATGCCAAGTGTCTCTCTTTTGACGGCACCATGCACAGAGCTTGCAAAGCTGCAACTGGAGAGTAACTGTTCAGGATAATATCTGTTTTAACATATGGTCATTTGGTAACCTGTAATCATATTCCCTTATTTATTAAGTTTCTGTTAATTTCATGTGCTTTCATTACAGTAAAGATATGGTTATGTAGAGTTTTAAACTGCCAGCGTCAAAAACTCTCCACCAAAGCAGCCTTTTCAATCCACAAAACTGCTTCAGTCATTGTTTTCTTATTTTTGTCCTCTGGTTCTAATCTTGGATGAAATGCTTTTCATCAACTGACATTTAAAAAAACTGAATACAAATGAAAACAACAGTGTTTGCTGTGATATAACATCAATTTCAAGCAGGTTTTAGGCCTCAAGTTGATTGTAATAGCATTTTGAAATAACAATAACCACCAGGCCAAGCCCCATGAGGTTTCATGCCAACCAGAGGGCAGGGAGGCAAGAGTCAGAAAAGATAGAAAATATAGGAATTACACATCAGAAAAAGCTGTATTAATATTAACAATTAATATTAATAAGGGTGGAAAGAGAGTAAGAAGAGCCTGCAACTCAAAGAGAGAAATAAGAGAGAAATTTGGATGCAGCGAGACAGAATTATGGAGAGTGCAGTGTGGACTGCCTCGTGGGGTTATCACTCACATCTGGATGAGGGATGGCGTACTGTCCTTGAATGGTATAAGCCTGCAGACATGAGGAGAAGAGCTTATTGTTATCTTGTTACATCATCGGTACAAGCACACAGAAATACTGGCTTCAAATAAAACACATTCTGTATTAAATCAATTTCTGACAAGGTAAAACTGTTGAGCCTGTAGCAGAATTTTCCCAAAACGGAATACAATTTAAGAAAATAATAAATGACATTTCTACAACTTAAGCACTCTATAGACTTTTATATTTTTTGCTTTATTAAAAGAAAGTCATGCACTATAGACTCCCTGTCATGTTTTCCTACTATTCATCAATCAGATCCAGTTGAACTAAATCAATAAGGGACAACGCAGACAGTGGGGAGGTGATAGGGAGGGTGTGGAGGAAACCAGAGGAGTGGCCCTGAGAGCAGTAATGTGACTTGACCTATTGGATGTGTGGTGGTTTCTACGGGCCACAGAGGTCAGAACTGGGCTAAATTTCATTTCATCAACCGAGACGGCAGCTGAAACTATACTGTACACAGAAAATTGAATGTTTCAGGTCTCTATATGGGATCAGTTCAGTGGGGATTTGGTGAGTCAGGCAGTTTCTTAAGTTAAAAAGTAAATGATAGATCTCAAAATTTAGATATTTGGTTGCCTTTCCCAGGATTGACCCATATAAGAATTTAAAATCAAGTAGAATTAAATGGAAATATTTCATTTGTTTCCTGGTGGTGTCAGCTCTCTGCTAATTGATGAGGATATAAGGTAACATGATGCTGCTGGTATTCAAATATATTGCTATTCAAATATACAGCTGAGGCAATAAACCTATCTGAAGGAAAACATAAGAGGAAAACTGTATGTTGTGAAATTTGGATCAGTCAAAAGTCATTTTTATGCAGAAATGTGAAAAAGAAAATCACTGCTTTCAGGTTTTCAAATGTGAATATTTGCTGAATTTCTTAATTTTTTTATGGCAGTAAACTCTTAAACTCTTGAATTATATCAACAAAAGCTCTGTTTCTACCAGCTTTACAATGGTATCAAGCCACAATAGGTTCTCCTGTCTCCTGTCATTCACATCCAGCCCACTAGCTGCCGCCACTGCAGAACACCTGACCTACACACCTGCTTCCCATTAGCCTCCACAGCCTAGCCTGCTCTCTTGTTTTGTGTGTGTACATGTTTCTCTTCTGCTTTCTGATTTTGGAATCTTTCCATATCAAGTTGTTTTACCTCAAAACACCCAGTATGTTTATGTTTTCTCTGCCTTTGGATCCACATCAGCTCTAATGGATTTGTAACTGAGGTGGGCAACTAAACTTTACAAGGCCTGTTCTTGGTAAGTCAGGAAACACCTTGACATCTAAATGAATGAGGTCATTTAGTGTAATTAGACATGTTGTGTTAGTGTTTTTAGCCCATATGTGTAATTTGATTTTTCAGTTTTTAGTTCAAACCATGACATTTTATTGTCATTTTTACTAATGACGTTGTTGCTCTTGTGTCCTTTTCTAATTCTTATCTGATCCTTAGTCTGATGTTTTGTGCACCTAACTTAGATGGCAGTGTGTGTGTTTGTCTGCTCGAGGTGTTTCTGTCACCAGTTGAACTAATTTCTGTCCTCTGATGGGAAGATTGAGGGAACCTCCATTTGGATTTACAGTGTGTGTATACATATAGATGTGGAACTGCTGTGATGCTTGATTATGCACCTGATGAAGGCTGAACACACTGAAAAGTTGTAAACAAATAGGTATTTCAGCAGCAAGTAATACAGTGTGTGTGAGTTGATTCCTATGGCGTCTTATTATCTAAAATCAAGGTCTTTTTTGTCTTTGTTTGTCTTTGTCTCTGTTTAGGTTTAACACGGAGGACTTTCCCAAAGTTGGCCAACTTCCCCAGAAGTGTGATGAATCCACTAATGTCATTTATCCCAGTTCTGCTGTGAGTGGCTGGGGTTGATGGATGACAGTAAGGGTACAGTAAACAGCAGTGATGGGTTCATGCTTGTTGGGGGTGGTGGTGGGGGGAGTGAGGAAGGGAGGAAAAGTGAGTAAAACCTGGTGCGACACTAACAGGCAGTGGCTGGTGCTGCAGTAAGAGGCTGAGGTTGGCTGTGGACGCCCCCAGTGGGTCTGCTCTTACCTGGCCACCTGAAAAAATGACAGGGGTGGAGGCAGGCTTGGGGCGGTAGGGGATGGTGGCACCTTTCGGTGGGGACTGAGGAGAGCAAAGGAGGAGAGAGTGGGGGATAGAAGAAGGGGTGAGATGTGGAGAGAGTGTTAGAGCAGAAAGAAAGACAGAAATAGAGAGAGAGAAAGAAAGAAGTTGCATAAAGTGAGACCAGAAGGGACAGTGCCTTAGGGAAAGACAGCCTGTGACACTCAAAACAAAAGTGCTCTTCACTGTGTGTTCATGCTGACATAAAATGTCCAAATCGTGGTTCAGTGCACAGCTAGACTCAGATTTACCTGGATTATCACTTTCAACTGGATAATGATGACTCAACATACTGTATTTCAAATAGCTTTTTAAGTCCATGTTCTAGAGACTTACACTCATGTCACATATCTCCTAGTATCCATGGCTGGTGCCATCATGAAGGCCCAATGGAGAACTGGCTGTGCAGATAGTTAAAATTAATGGTGCAAGAAAAAGAGAGACAACTACAAAGTGTGTAGCCCTTTGGTCTAAAGCATTATTCTAATGTTGACATGTATCTGCGAGCTTGTAATGATATTTTCTGCAATGTCTGTATTTTGCGAAAACAGAGTCAGGGGGGAAAAAGGCAGCACTAGAGGTGAAAAGGAGCAAACTAAGCACCTGATGTATTGATCTTCTGGGTGAAATTTATTTACAGTCAGTGACTTTACAAATCTGCTGACATGTGTTGGCTTTAAGCCTCCGTTAGAGCATGTGTGACGACAGTGAGCTCACATGATCAGCGGTCAACAGATTCAAGCGAAAGAAATCAAATTTGTGAGCTTTTTTATTGTAAATAAAATTCACACAGAAGATCAGCACATTATTATGACTATTGCTGCCTTTATTTCCTGACTCTGTAGACATTACTGCAGGAGAAGGACATCTGTTTCCTCTAGTTTCTTCTATATTGTTTTTTTTTTTAAGCTATTGGACAAGAGAAATGTGTTAGCAGCAATACAGTGGTGTGCAGCTGTGCAGATTTGCAAACTCAAAACATTATTAAGACACACAATCAAGCTGATGCATCAGTAGTGAAATAGCAGTAGCTGTAAATAAGAGAAATAAGCCATGTTTTATCATCATCAGCCCTCGATACAGCAGATCAAAGACAAAGCTGAGTTACAGTTATAATCCTTAAGATTTTCATAACACCAACCCTCATTTTTGTTAAAATATATATTGTAGATGGTAAATATTTTTCTGCCATAGCAACATATGGTATTTAATTCTGGGAAGGGTCCTTGTGAGGTTTTTAGGCAGGCAGACCTGAGGATGCCTCTGATTACAGCTTTGTCGACACTCAGAAAGTTAAAGAAACTCAACCATGAACCTGAAGGACTGTTGCACACTGAAGACGTCACAGCTGAAAAGTCTGTGCAATGTTTTATACTCCAGCTTTGTTCATGTGAAGATGGCTGCTTTCTTTCTTTATCAGCAGCATGAGTGAGTTTTGCTGCACTGTAAAGCTGATCCCCTGCTGTGTTTTGTAAATTGATTAGTCAATCAGCAGTGATTTAGATTATAGATTAAAAGGCATTTTTAAGTAAAAATGCTAATAAATGCTCCAGGAGTGTTTCTCATATTAAACTAAGTGTCACCAAATCAATCAAGACTGAAATCTTAAGGATTATAACCGTAAACAAACCACTGTATCTTCCATTTCAGGCTTTTCAATCACAACATAAAGTCACTGTTACTAATGATTCCTTTATTTCCCTTGTTTTTTCCCCTTCCCCTCTTCCACACTGTACCTCAAGCATCACCACACATATCTGTTTGACACACTGGATGATGGCTTCTGGGGCCCCTGAGATCGTCACTGCTCTCTCAGTGGAGTTGGGGAGCATGTCGCCTGCAACCTGGACCTGTGCTCCTGTGGACTGGAGGTAAGAAGGAAACGCAGAAATAAGAATAAGAAATCATACAGGCAGTGAATCTTTTATTGATCCTGCTTTTTTTTTTTTTTTAAACAACTTCAAACTGACACCAGAGCAGCAAAATAAGCTTGGAGCTGGGGATTATGGAGCACTTAAAGCTTAAATGAAAACTATATGAATAAGTGTGGGATTTAGAAAGCTTACATGAGAACTGCATGAAGGATTAATATGAGATTTGCAATATACTATGGTTATATGATTAAAAAGATTATGCATGTGATTAATTTTCAGTTTTACACAGTGAAAACTGATGTTACTGAAGCATTTACTCAAATATCTGACAACATTTTAATTCATATGGCACTTATAGAGATTATTAGGATAAAAAAAGAAAAAAAGAAAGGGTAAATTCGGGATAAATGCTTCAAATGAAGAATGTGTTTCTATAAATCCCACCTCTCTCATTTCTTTGATTTTGGAGCCTCCTTTGCCGATGAGGGAACCACACTGGCTGGCTGGGACAACAAGCCTCAGGGTTACAGGGGGCTTACTGGTGGCTGGACTGTTGCTCATGGAATTGATTATGTCCTGAGGGGGGAGAAAAGATCAGGTTTTATCAGATAAATCCTGGGTCCTTCACAACATGTCACTGGTGGCTTTGTAGTAATCCACCTTCATGCATGTATCCTGCATCACTAGAAACTGCAGAGCACTGTCTTGGTTGTCAAACAGAAATCAAATAGCTGAGTAAAAATGACATATTTAGTTGTTTTTACAACCCCAGCAGGAAACAGACCTTAAAAATAAGCATCTTCAAACATTAACGCTCTGTTACCTCTTATTTCATGAACTCGAACAGCTGAAAATAATTACAGCATGTGCAAAAGTCTGGGCACCAGTCTATAGTCATCCTACCAAGCGAAGTGTTTCCCTTTCATCTGTATGTGTACATGTGGAAGGTAGTCTTATTTATCCCCCTCCACCCTGGCCCATCATTCCTTGACACTTTGGCTTGGTCCGGCTGGAAGCAAAATCAAAACACCGTACTGGCCCACTTTCAAAGGGTGCTGCAAGGTTAGATCAGCACATTTCTGTCCTACATAACGGGGCCAAGCCTGCTTTGTATTCCATTTGGAAATGAGTCAGTACCCATGCTAAAGCACTCCACTGGTGGAATGTAACTGAGTGCATTTACTCTAGTACTTCACTTGAGAACAGCTATCGTTCCATTAGAGCCTGAGATTTGCTTACAGAACACATGGAGTGCTTATAAAATATGTTTTGTTAGAGTTTGAACTACTCTACCTAACAATATATGCAAGTAGAGCTGAAATGTTTACTCCATAGGAAAAAAAAATAATGTCTATGGACTCTGATTGATTTGATTAATTGTTGGTTTGATCATTTTTCAAAGCTCCGGCTTCTCAGATGTGGAAATTTGCTGCTTCAAACTTGTAATTATTTAAATGTATTCTTTATCATTTTGAGGTTTGGACTGTTGGTTGGACCAAATGTTTTTGTGCATTTTTCTGTACTGAATACTGAACACTATTGAATACATTTTCCTGGTAGTAAGTGACATTTGAAATGCAGAAATCTTTATTTATGATGAGATATTTCTACAGTGTGATATTACAACTTTTACTGAAGAAGAGGATGTGAATGATGCATGTTAATACCTCCTCAAACTTGTAGGCTATCATGGCAAAAGCCTTGAAAATAGCATCTGTTGGCCCGGTGATGGTGACTATCCGTTCAGGGCAGTTCCCCTCTGAGATGTTGATACGGGCACCGCTCTACAGGGCAAAAAAAGGACAAAACAATACACAATTAAGAGATAGAAACAATCACTGAGAGTGTTGAGGCTTATAGAGTATTTGTAGAAAAGTTTAACTCACATCTTCACGCATTTTCTTCACTGTTTCTCCTTTCTGGAAACAAAATAAAGGAACAATATTGAGATGCTTAGTGTATTTCCTGAAGGTGTTATGATGCTTTACATGGTCTGCTTGTTGTGTTGGTGATAAATACCTTTCCTATGATGCTTCCAACCTCCTGCAGAGAGAGAAAAAGTATTTATGCCACAGGGACACTTGAAATCAGCTATTTTCTTTGTGACAGATCCAGTAATTGAAGAAAGTTATAGAGTAGGAAATTGAGTTCATTGCCGAGAACTGTGTTTGTGTTTTTTTTGTTTTGTTGTTGTTGTTGTTTTCTCTTTTTGTTACCTTGCCGTGCATCAGCAGCCTGATGGTGAGGGTCACATTCAGTCCACCTTCTGATTGGACCTTGATGGGCTCCATGTCGGGATCGGATGTGAAGGAATAAGGGGCGTGGTCGTGTGAGAGAGGAGTTCAAGGGCCAACGCGAGTGTGATGGTGGAGTCAGCCAACCGGTCACCTGCCACAGAGATGGACAAATAGAGAGATGAATAAAAATAAAGACAGACCTGATGAGATTAGGCTGAGCAGATAGTGAGCTGAGAATGTTTAGGAGTAAGAGTTTAATATTTTAAGAGGTGGATTAATCCAGATTTGGTGCTGTAGTGAGTATTTACAGAAGCAGGACTGAGTGTGAGGGACTCAGAATATACTACAGTGTGTGTGTGTGTGTTTCATTGTAATGAAGGAACATGTCACCCAGTCCTTTTTGCCCCAGGGGAAAAAGACATTATAGTAATAACTGTAATAATGATTATATACAATACTTCCATAGATGTGAGGGACTCTGCTTTTGAAAAAAAAGAAAAAAGCAGTACACAGCCGTTTGCATTAACAGCCGTTGAAATGTAGGTCAGCATATGTCTCTTCAGTCACGAGATGAGCCATCGAACGTCGAGCGCCATATTTATTTTTATCAAGCCCATTTCAGCTGGAACCCCACTAAATTCTGCCTGACAAGTGATGTAATGAGTCAAGCAAGACTTCACAGTGAACACAAGAGGGCGCTTTAGTCTGTAATCTGGCTCCCTAACAGTGGATCTGAATATTCAGTGCACTGCAGTCAGGGCTGGAGCGGAGGATTTTAATCTGGTACAGTTTATTAAAAAAAAAAAATCAGGCATTTATACTGTGACAACTGCAGCTTACCCTGCTTTTATAGTCAGTGGCTTCAAATGATGCCAAAAATCACAAAATGTAAATGATTGTCATCTTATATTAGAAAGGAAACACTGCAGGTACTCAATTTTTTTAAGCTGAAATAATGATCATTGGTGATGAGCTTAACTCATTCTCAAATTATGAATAATTATTGTTAATAAAAAGAAATGAAATGCATGAATACTGCCCTGCAGATTGTGGTTGAATTGGCTGTTGGCAGTAGAAAGCAGGTGAAGATTGAAGTGGTAAATTGGCCCCAAAAATGTGAACTGAAAGGAATTCATATTAGATATTTTCTATTTTTGTTCTGTAACAAGGAAATAGAGATGCAGGCAGTCATAAAAGTACAGGAATAGTAAAACATATTGAAGAAAGCACATCAAACAGTATTTTCTTACTTTATGTATCTACATTGCAGATACAATGCTGCTGAAAGATAATATGTGGACAGAGAAGCTCCTGAAGCAGTTGACCTTGACTGAAGAGACAGATAATGTCACTCTTTGCCAATCAGCCTTTGCTGTTGTGTGGAAATGGAAATTAAATGTATATATGTGTGTGTGTGTGTGTATTTAATCTCACTTATCGAGTCTTTTCCCTGCCTCCCTCTACTTAATTGCTAATTTGCAGTTGTGGTCTTGGCAGTTTTGTTTTTTTTTCCTGCCTGAAAAGAAATAAGAGTATTTAAAATCCATGAGATGATTAAAATGAATGCAGCTCTTGAGTAGTCATTAAGCACAGAGTTATAACACGACCAGCTGTGTTTGTTTAATCAGAAATGAGGGAGTTTACAAGCAGCTCATTTGTCTTTTGATTAGACTGCAGTCTTTAGTTGCGCTGACAGACGCATGCACCAATCTGAAAGGGTGGATGCTTCAGTCCAGGTTTGCAGGTTCAAGGTTTGTCAGTTGAACTGCTTGGCCTTGCTGTCACCCTGTTTGAATGATCACCACCAGCACAGTGGGAGCCAAACCTAACAGCTTCATACCCCTGAAAGGAGCTATGTGCACAGATGTATGACTCTGTCTCAGACTGGTGGTCCAGCACTGTGTTGGTCTGAGGGGACTATGAAACAGGTGATGATAGTTTGGACTGGGCAAGTACAGATAAAAGCACTTCTGCCACATTATATAACCAAAAAAAAAACCCATCCATTAAATGCTTTTATAACATTTAAAATAAGATGCTTCACAAATTCAGCCATGCAGAGACAAAATATGATTCAGGTTTAGGGACTTTCTCCTTTTCTGACACATAATTTCTACAAAGATGTTGCTTTGTCTGTAAAATGTAAAAGAATACCTCATAATTTCTCAGAGTGAAAGGTGACATCTTTGTTTTGTCCAATCAACAGTCTAAAACCCAAAGATATTCATTGTACTATGATTTGAATGAAATGAAGAAAAGCAGCAAATTCTGACACTGAAAAGCTTCTTCTGGAGAATGAATTGTGGTTTTGTTTCATAAATGACTGAAAGAATTTGTCATTTGTCAAAAGAGTTGTTCATTTTCTGTCAGTTGACCAACAGTTTCAGCTCTAAATGTAAAAATGCCCAAACAAGCACTGCTTGATTGATGGAGGAGGCAATCTACAACATCCTGAGATGCACACAGAATGTTAATGTATGTTGTTCACTGGTTTGCAGTCTGCAGCTAAAGATGGTTTTCATTACCAGTTAATCTGAAAATAATTTTCTTGGGTAACTGATTGTTTGGTTTATAAAATGTCAGAAAATAGTGAAATAATGCTCATGAGAATTTCCTTCAGGCCATCAAACGCCTATTACTGTCCAACCAACAGTCCAAATACTCAATGATAAAACCAGGTTAATTACATATATCAAAAGAGTTGCTGATTAACACCAATGTGTTAATCGATTACTCGTTTAAGATCTAGTTGATGTGGTGTTATGTCATATTGTGATTGCTTAAGTGTTAATGGTTTCAGTCTGGACCCACACATATGCTAAAAATAAATAATAATAATAATAACTGTTCCTCCTCTAATCTACGCCGCATGCAGAGGCAGAGCCGAGAAATGTGCTGGTCGGAGGCCAGGGGAGGTTCGAGAGATAAGGACAGGGATTCTGTTGCCAGCTGTCTCTCCAATCTCCCAGAGGAGACCAGATTACATAAAAAGCCTTAATCCGGGTTTAAGACCCAAGCCAGCGGTGCCGGTCCTCTCCAGGGGCGGGGAGGGGTGGGGCAGAAAAAAACCTACCAAGATTGACGACAGGATTCAAGCTAACGTTGATGATACATGGCACAGCATTCATCCCCTCTCAAGACTACAAATTGAGGTTTTTGGGGGCAAAGAAGAGCTTAAAGAAGCGACTTTCACTGCAAGATTTCTTTCTGAAAGCTAGTAGATAACATCTTTGACTACATTTGCATTTTGTACATGCTTTTAGAAACCTCCTCCCTTCCTCCACTCCTGCACAATTATGAACTGCCCCTTAAAAAAAAAAGTATCTTCAAAGAGCCTCCTCTCCCGTGGTTAAGACAGTGAAACTGGGATACTCTGTATCTGTAGATTTAGGTCAATAAAAACGAGTCTGCTGGACCTCAGAGATGAACGAGGTCAGCGTTAAGAGCTGCGTTTTGAATAGTTCTCCTCCCAGACAGTATTTTGCTCATACATCCTGTAGCATAATAGAATTAGGTCAAGGCCCCGTGAATCATTTGCCCCAATGGGCTAAAACCTTCCAGCAAATAGGCAGTTATTATTTTAAGGTCTGAATTTCTTACTCTTAAAAGCTGCATTTCAAAAGCTGATGAACAGCCTCGTAAAAGCTTTTAAAAAATAACCTGATTTTTGATCAATGTCCTGACTGACCACTGATCATTTCAAACATATTACATATTAATCGATTTTGTAATGTCCCCCTCTTGTCTCTTTGTTGATCAGGCAGGAAGTTGGAGAGAATGAGAAACGCAGAGAGAGATGGCAGGGAATTTTTCATGACATCTGATGGGGAAAGTGGGTCATGCTCGGTGTTGCAGTGCTGCTAGCCTCCTCCTCTATGGCGGCTATTGAATTAATCACGCTTTACGCTCGGCTGGACAACGCAGTGCACAAAATGGCTCCCCCGCCTCCCCCTCGCCTCCCATCTCTCCCTGCGTCTTCTCGGCGCTCGCCACAGAAAAGACTTGTGCATTGCTCTTGAAGAACTTGAATCTAAGGTCTCTTCTCTTTTCATCTCCCGGCCTCTGCTTTATGTGCTGCTAACAATGAGAAGATGCTGCTCTTATGCAGAGCCACTGGTGTGTAAATGATGAGAAAACACTCACCAATGGATGAAAAAGCAAATTTAAGGGCAGATATTTCACATGTGAAATCATCATTTCTAAGATGCTTTGCTGCTTATTGATCATAAATGAATGCTGGTGCTCTTAGTTATTTCTCACCTTGTTTTTTTTTTAGAGTATATCAGTGTTTAAAGATATAAAGTGAAAATACTGATGTATTTATCTGGCTTTTTGCTCTCTTGACTCTGACAGGAAGAAGGCAGGGAAGGCTACAGATATGGAGGCGTCTCATTACAGCACTCTGCATATAAAACGGGACGGGGACTGGACAATTCTCTGACTCTGCTCTGAACTCCAGGCTGAGAGCTGCTGCACAGTAAGGTGACCATCAACTCACTTTGGCCCCCTTTGACACGCTCCACCTCACTCTGTCCGCAGTCCTTTGAGTCCAGAAAGTGTTTTTAAAATGTGAAACTACGCCCCGTGAATTCAGTTTTAAGCCACTTTTCATAGATTCTAGGCGCGACCTGAAACCTTATGCAGTCTAATCTAACACCTCACATACTGGTACAAAATGTAGGTTAATCAATTCAAAAGCTGCTGCTGTTTTGCATTTCAAGCAGTAAATGACAGATAAAGTCACTGTCATCTCCACCCAGTGTTTGAGGTGTGTATTTTAGCTCTGAGTTCACATTCAAGGACATCTGCAAACACGTAGGCTGCCCAAGCTGTGGTGTTTTTCAGCTGAAACCATGAATATTGGATATTTTATTGTGATTATAATCATTTTTCTCACCAAATCTCTTTGTCAGAATATTTCCTGATTTAAGATTAAGTGATTCCTTAAGAGGTTTAACCTCATCTGACTAGTTTTCATGTAGTCAGATGAGAAGAGGATGACACCAGCCGGCCAGTATTAGATTTTCAGTTAAAGGCTAGTCGAGGGTTCTCCTGCATGTTGCCCGTTTAAAGATAAAGCTTCAGTTATTTCAGTAGAGGAGTGTTTTCACCATATCATCAGAGGGCTCTAAAAGATTCGACCCAAACCCAAAAATAACTACGAAAAATGTAAAACTTTAAAAACTAAAATCATTATTTCGTTTTAACCATATGAGATGAACATGGCATTATAGAAATACAAGTGCTTTACTGCAGGTTACCTGTCTTAAAGTAAGAAAGATGCAGTTACTGTTGACAGAATAACTGACAAATACAGACAGAGGAAGAGAAACGTGAAATCCTGTGAAGAAAATCATGAAATGGACGACCGGCAGTCTAATCTCGGCCAAAGCTCCTGTCATCTGTTCATCCTAATCCACATATCTACAGATATGTCATTATGACGTTTTGATATAAAACCCTTCATCGCTGTGAACCAGAGCCTGAGCTGAGGCTGGACAGACAGAGTTCATTGAAAATGAAGAGTTTCACTTTTTAATTTTTTGAGATAATGAATTTAAAGTGAGAGAGTTGTCTGCTTTTAGATAAACGAGTGGTGTAAGGAGGGAAAAACGTAGAATGAAGAATGGGTTTTGTTCCTCTTTGTCTCTTCAGCATCTTCAGCTTGGATATGTGACATAATTACTTCATTTATTGCTGTGGAAAATGTGAATATAAGAATGCAAAGTGTGTATTGGAGAGAGATTTTAGTTCCAACAGTGTTCTGGTTGCCATATTTTATAGGCAAAATTATCCTGGATATAACTCATGTTTTGTGTGACGATTACATATGGAGATAAGTCATAAAAGAGGAATGCCAGTACAGGAATACAGCCTGTCCTAAGGAGCCTTGTTCTTAAAAATAGTCTGAATGAATCCCAAACTAAGTTTATCTATTTTTAGGTGCTATGGAAGGAGGTGTCCTCATCTGAGGTCTTTGACATCTACAGCTTTTTGCTTAGTTGTATTCCCAAACCTGTTTGACTTTTAAAAATAGATACATGTAGAATCTAATGAACCTCCTGAGGTGGCTCAAGGTGGCATTTATGTTGTAGATTTTTGAGTTTTACTTTTAGTTTAGTGTTTGAACTGTCACTGTTTGGCACTGCTGTATTTTACCCATGTTGTCCCGTGCTTACATATGGTCTTGAATATATTTTACGCTGGGCTTGTACTGTAAATTATCCTGGTAATTTCAAGTCTGGCAGTTAATCTACTCAACCAAAAGAAAAGGTTTACTTGTAATGTAGCCAATATGTTAGCCCATGACCGGGCTGTTGTACGTTTGTGCTCCAGTTACATGTAAGCAAAAGAAAAATGAGTGTGCATATAGGGCAGCAGAGGGGGAGCACAGCGCGTGACCTGGTTGATCCATATGTTTTTCATAGGATCTGTTCAGAGCATCTCAGTGATGAAATGAGGAACGTCTCACTTTCAGGACCTTTTGGCCCTTTTAAGTCACATTTGCAGGGGAAAAACCTCTCAGAGGCAAAGTTGGTGACAGGGAAAGCAACAGGAACGAGGGAATCTGAGGAGCAGTTCAAAAACGATGATAAATAATTGCTGGCGATGGTCACTCCTGTCAGAAATAGTAACTGTAAGCAGATCAAGTAGAAGGAATGGAGAGGAGTTCCACTGAGTCCTGAGGTTTTCGCCCTCAGTTTACTGGTATATGAGCAGCTCTTGTCTCGTCTGGCACAGGCTTTTGTTGTATGTGGTGCGGCGGAGTTGGGGGTGGGGGGGGGGGGGGGGCGTCCACCCAGTCGGCCTTCCTATACGCCGCTATGACAGTGCTCTCAAGAGCTGTCAGCCCACATCAGCAGCCCAGCATCCTGATAGCTCAGCCTAAATCACAATCAAATCTGTGGCCACCACATCCTCACCACAACCAGTCAAATCAGAGAAAAGCCACGAGCAAAGAGGACACGAGGGCCAACTATCACCAAGTCGCTTTAAAAGTACCTCACAGAGTACTACGTGTTTGCTTCAAATAGTCCAAGTGTGTGTGTGTCTGTGTAGGGGGGGTGGGGGTTCCAGTGAGCACAGTGTAACAGGCTTTACAGTGCAGGCACACCATGTTGTGCTGTGAATGCGGCGCTAAGAGCTGAGCGTTAAGTCGGCCATTTTAGATTTGCCACAATTTGTAATGTGAGATCACTGCTTGTCACAAAGTCATGGCTTCCATACGTGGAGCTTTCAGCGAGCAGTCATGCAGAACGGGTCGAGCGTTCATCCCCTTTTCCTTTGGTTTCCTGTTTTTAGATAATTGTTATCGTCATGCCTTTCACATCATTTTGAGTCACTGCTCTATTTTAGTATCGTCTCCCGCAGTAGGAACATAAATTTGCGAGCATACAGGACTTTCACTGTTGATCTCACAGGCTGTTTTACCCAAACAAAGGAGTTATTCATCGGCGTATTTCAAGTCAAATACAATATTTATCTTTTGAGCTAATGACAAATGACATTTTTGGTCTATGACTTGCCGAGAATAAGGCCATCAGCAGTGCTAATATCAGTGTGACGATAATTGGAATAATGATCTCAGGGAGGAACTGATGTATCAATTCCACTGACCATCACGTTACGTTATCATTTCTACAGTGAAAAAGGTCAGCCCAGCTTCATAGTTTACATTCATTCATTCGTTTCATGTTCCCCATTCGGTGCTAATTCTTTAACAATAAAATCGCTCATGCTTGGATCTAACCCGAGACAATGAACACCCAAGCAATGACAATCAAGAGACCCCCCGAAAGCAAAACCGACTGACCATAAAATCGACTATTCTCTGGGGAAAACCAAAATATTTCCACACTGCATGCCGTCACCTTATTGGGACTCGCTGAGGATAACTTCCGAAAATGTTAACTTGGTCTACTTCAAATAACTGAATTAGATAATGAGTTAAGAAGTCGTGCTGTGTTCCAGCTCATTGTCAGGATAATGATTCTTCTTGACTGTGGGTTAGTTATCAAGTTAATTAATTATTGATGTTGTTGAACACCTCAGCGTTGACCTGGATTTCATGCAAGTTTTGATTCTTTTGGAAGTCCAGAAACCGTGAAACTCAATTATCAATTATTATTTATCTAAAAAAATATTGGAAAAAAATAAATTATGCATTTCAATACGAGCATTCCAGGCAAAAAGGCTAAAGCACACCTTGGACTAGGCTTTACCAAATGATTCTTCATAAGAGCCATAGAAAGAGCGTTTACCTTTATGTAGCGCAGGACTCAGTAGACGATGACCACTTTCAGCGTTGCAAGATTAAAAATCGCAAAGGGAAAATTATTTTTTTTCCCCTCTTCCTTTTGCTCTGCCCAGTACAAACCGCGCCACGCTATTGGTCCAAACCACCAGGTCACATGAGCGACCAGAAGCACACGTGACACTTCTCGAAATTATATGATGAAACGAAAACGACTGGCATCCTCAATGAGCGCAGTTTTTGTTGAAACGCTGCGATACTCTGTTTGTCATACTGTTTGGTGTCAAGTGTAAATAGGCCGTATGATGAGGCGTAATCTGGGTGACCATCACCCACCGCCCCGTCAGCTGCCCCCCTTCCCTCAGTTGCAACAAAAGGGGGCATGCCCAGTGAGGCACACGGGCATTGTGGGGGCATGTCTGGGGATGAGGTGGCCTGAATCAGAACTGTAGCCTCCGGGGCGCTTGTGTGTCTCTGGGGAGGGTCGAGCACCCCCAGAATCCACCGAGCTATCGTCCTTGTCATTGTTGATAGCAATTGACACAAAAATAACCCGGCTACATGTTCGAATAACGCCTTTCTTAGGTTAAAAACACACTGAGGTGCAGCTGCCAGAGTGTTTTGTTATGTGCAGCCATGAGGGACTCAGGACAGTTGAGGAACTTTTTGGGCTTGATGCGTCTCAGAGAAGTAGAGGTCAGACCAAACACACACACTCTTAAACATGCATGCAACCCCAGCAGTGCACAAGCACACTACCGTGACATCCAGCCTCTCTGTTCCTCTGCTTTTTAATCTGCTTCTGTGTGTGGATGTGTGTGTGTCTGTCTATGAGTGTGTACGTGCAGAATTACAGAGCTTTGGAGGCATCCCATCCAGATTTTCCAATCCAGCACAAATCCAGCCCTCATGTCAGATGGACAGTTGTGCAGAGCTTAATCTGACATTATTAGGGTTGGACGGCTGCAGCAGCAGAACGTTTAAGGGAGCTGCTAGGGAAAAGCAAACAGTGAGGTTATACTGTCTGGATTAGGGGCAATGCAGACAATGAAGATCATGTTTCACCTCGCTGTCAATTGTTTTCACTTAGCACAGATGCTCTCCACGCAAAATCCAGTCTTAGTCCTACATCAAACAAAAAAATAAAGGCTTTGCAAAGAGGCTCCCAGTACGCCTTTAGTGTTTGTACCTATGCAGCACAAAATTGTAACCATCCCTTTACCTACCCACCCGACTGTAAAATGGCCCATGGGATAAACTACAAATAGAGCATTAAATTTGCTCCACATTGAATCATAAGAGGCAAAATAAGAGTGTGCGGGGTAAAACTGAGCGCCACGTCAGAGGAAATCTGCTTTATATTTGAATGACACTGTTGGCTCGCCTTCAAAACCCAAAACCAAGAGTGGTGGTAGCCCCGGATAAAAACTAGTTTACATAACATTCTTGTATAATTGAGTAAAGTCTAATCTTCATTAGGGCTAAATGCGTTCTGTCCTCAGTCCTTTGAGAAATGACATATAATCTGACAAAAAAAAGTTGTTTGATGGAGCAGTATTAATGGCTTAAAGGGCCATAATAAGCCATCTAAATGAAAAAAGTGAAATCATAGATTATTCTCTACATAATAAACTTGCACTATTTGTGAGATCCAGGTCTCTGTATCACGCCAAAACCTAAAAATAAATCTTGTTTGACGGAAGTACTCAGATATTGCCACTCAGGCTTGTTTCACAATGCCCTGGTTTAGGTCAAAGGTCAAACTGCTTACCGGTTAAGTTGTGGGGAAGCTCCTGATCAGGAGAGAGGAGGTGCAGCTTGGGAGTTTAGGACCAAGATGGCAGATTATGGGCACACTAGGGACTGGGGCAGCTTCCATGGGCCTATAAGTTGACTAACCCCCCGCCCATGGCCTCCAGCAAGGTGATTAACTCAAGCTGGTGCAGCAAACATAGACCCCCCCCTTCCTCAACCCCACCCCTAACAGAGCTTGTCCTCATAGCCACTCATGTCTCCTATCAGGGTGCCAGGGTCCTAATGAAGGCAGAAGGGCGTGAAGGAGAGAGTGAGGGAGATCACAGTGACGGTCAATCTCACTGATTGTTGACGAGCGCAGGAGAGTGGTGACAAAAGTGGGCTGAGTCAGCCCCACCAAGCAGCAAATAATGAGAAATATGGCCCAAAAAACTTATGAATATTACTAAAGTAGTAACCATGGACGGGGCCCCTGATGGTGTCGGGGTTAGGGTCAAGGGGCCAAGCATCAACCACAATGTCCCTGATTCGCGTGCACTTGCTTGTCATTCCCTGTTTGTGTCTCCCCTCATTTTCTGTGATCTGTCTACTACTGCTCGCTGCCACATGAAGTCACTGAAAAAGATAAAAGTCCAAATTTATTCCCCGGGTCGTGTGACAAAAGTTTAAAAGTGTAGTAAGTTTATTTATAGATCAAAAGAATCTAGGAAAAATCTTTGGAAACTCAAAGAAGACCAGAGGGTTTTACAACTGGATCGTTGTATAGGAATAAAACTGTATTTTACAGCTTAATTCACTCATTTTTCTCTGCACAAAGTTCAGCTTACATGGAAAACGAGAAAAGGAAGATTACTGTAAAACTAGAAAGGCATGAAAGAAAGGTTGGAGAAACTTAGAAATGAAAAGTTGTTGAAAAGTAAAGTGAATTTTGTGTGTGAAAGAGGGTGAGGCAAAGTAGGAGACTGCTCACATTGGCTTTGAGCTATTTATGCCACACTTTCAACTGCAATCAATGTTGGTTTTCCATGAGCAACCAACAGTATGTAACCACTGACTGTCAGATAACTGGACCGCAGCCAGCCAGCTCAGTGGGTGTCTGTCCAAAAACAAGTTGCAACAATGCTTAAGTCCTGTTTATGAGAAATCATGTTAGAAAATTCAATAAATGTAAACTTTAGTGTGCAACAAGCCATGGTTCTCCACATCCTACTATTCTATATCTGAATTTATTGCTATTAACCTATAGTTTAATGATATTCAGTGTTATATTTCTGATAAAGTGAGTGATTGCTCCCTAATCTCAGAGGAACCCACTTCCAAAATCATATTAGAGGTATAATTAGCTTCTAAATTCCAACAAAATCCATATTTGGTGTTATTTCTATATTGATTATTTGAGGATCATTCTTACTTTGAAGCAGCAACAATAATCTTTACAGTTTCATACAATCAGTCCCCAGTATGATTTTGAAAAAGCATTTCATTCTTTAACAACAACATTAAATAATTATTAAATTGAGTTGAGTGAGTTGAGGGTGGTTTTCAGTAAGGACAGTTGTTTAGCCTGTTCATTTTCCTTTGCCACAGTGTCTCCTCTGAGATTAAAATGAAGTTTCCTCTGTAGTCATGCTACCTCTGCCCGTCATTCAGTATTCAACAGATAAGTGATGGAAAAAAACGATTAGAGAGAACAGACAGAAAAACAAAACAGGTAACAGACGAGATAAGGCGGCATTCAAGTTTGCTTTTAATGAAAATGTCAGCAAGTAATCTTTAAAATCTTTTAAACTTCTTTTATCTTGAAGTGAATTTGTTCCTGCAGCATGTCTGCTTATATTTCAGACCCATAAACTAATCTAAAAGAGGATTCAGATATTCTTAACATTGTTCTGTATGAAGGGGCAAATTAGTGTAAAAGCAGATAATAATAATAGACACACAGACAGGAAGCTGTACTTAAATATAAATAACGATAATCCAAAAAGAATTATAGAGACCCTTTTGAACCCTTTTCTCTTTTATGGTGGTTAGACTTTATAAAGTCTAACCATCCTCTTTTATGTGGAGAGTTTATCCCCGATAGCCATAACTGGAGCACTCTTGTGTCTTGGGAACAATAAACCTTCATGCTCTAAAAGCCTTCGTCCATAACTCTAAAGCTGCTCCACACAAAGCAGCTCCATGTTCCTAATGGAAAATATTGCCTGACCCTCTCCACTGACGTGGTCAATGCAGCCAGTAATGGGTATACACTGCCTCCTGGCAAAAACCATTGATGAATAAACTTCCGTTTGATGAGGAACTTTGACTGTGTCTAACTCCTCTGGGCACAAACACTATGTTCTTGCTTTGTTAGTGTACAAAAAAAAACCCCAACAAGATACTGTACCACGTAGATGCAGATGCAAGATACAACTTGCAATAACATTTGTTTGGGAGGAAGTTTAGTTTGAGTTTAGTTTAGTTTGTCTCACACAGGGGGACAACATATTACAGATTGATGAGGAGACAACACTTAGTCATAGAGGGAAGCTGTATTTCCCAGATTAATCCAACAAGCTGTCTTCTGAAGGGGGATAAATTAAATATTTACCTCCATTTCCTTTGGAGATAAAAAAAAGAACAAAATGGGTCCAATAAAAGTCAAGAAAGAACATTTGAAAATTAGTTTAAACTTTCAGAAAGTCTTATCTCGACTCTGACACTGCAGATCACTTTCTGTCTAATTTATTTAAATGAGTATCCTCTTTAGTGAAACCCCGACCCCCGTGACAAAATGCAGGAACAGCCTGACTCGACAATATTTTAAAGGGAAATAATGTAATCTGCAGTGGTTGGATCCAAGCGGGCCTGTTCTTAGATTTGATCTAAAAAAAAAAAAAAAAAAGATAATCCTTATGTTTTATTTTTCAATATTTGATCGTTACTAAATCCTCACCCTTTTTGTGGATCCTAATCTTTTCTCATCATCTAAATGTATAGCCTTTCCAGGAAAAAATATCTAACATCAGGCTACATATACTGTCAAAACACACAATAGTCATGTCAAACTTGGTGAATAACTAGGTGATCATTTAAAAAAAGTAATGGAGCACTAAATGTTTTAGGTGATAACTGGCATTTTAATCTGGTATTTTGTGCCATTTCAAAATGAAATACACAATACAAACCTCGTTTTGTGTCACGAAATCTGTTCAAGTTGGCGTGGAGTCCTTTGCAGTGAGCTGCTGAGTGTCAAGTTAGAGATGGAGCTTTGTGAAAGGATAACTGTCTTAAGAAATAAGAGGGAGAACCCTCTCTTATCTCCAGTGTAAATGTAGATCTGAGGTTCCTGAGGACAGCACACATTTGAAAAGTCTTTGGCATATCACAAACCAAGGCTGCAACCTTGCACGTTGGTGGCTTTAAATTATACCATGAGGTTGCTGTTTTAAAGGTGACATCTGGAAACTGCAGACCTGAACTCAGACTGTTCCTATTTGCAGTTTCTTGTCAGAACATCAGGATGATTCTCAGCTCCAGTTTGTAATTTATGCTAATGGGCCTGCTGCAGTTTACATTAAAGCCTTGACTTGTTCAGCTCTTCCAGAGGGTGTCTGCTTCAGTCTGAGGATTACCTTGGTGGCAACACAGGCCAGACCATTGTGGTGTTGAGTCACAACAAATACTATATGACGGAAATCTATTTTAATCAACACAACGCATCGACACGTGGGCTCCCCTAGAACAATCCCGATAGGATTTAGACTCAAACCATCCGATGAGATCTGACATGTTAAGATGCGGGGCACATACAGCTGTGAAATCAGATGAGGATGATGAGCAAGGCAACCATGTGCTGAACTGTAATGATATGAGCCAGGGGATTATGGGTACGGTAACTGCAGGGCAGGCAGCGCAAGAATACACATCTGGGATGGAGATGATTTGCAGCACAGACGACTCGTGATAGATAAATCGACAGACAGATGGGTGTATAGATGAATGAATGAGACCATACCTGAATGGATGAATGGATAGAAGAAGAAATGGATGACTGGTGTTTTGCAGAAGCGGCGCAAACCAGTTTCTTAGCCCGTCCAAAGAGTGCAGTGATAGAAATCGGACCTGACCGTGCCAGAGGCTGGAGATGAGACACACTCGCGCACACATGGAGGAACATCACTGAACCTCAGAAGGACAGTTTCTGACGCTAGCAAAGTTAGAGGGCCCGTAAGACACGAACGCTCGAGACGACCTCGGGGGCCTCGAGTAGCCTCAATAATTACTCAGTTTTAGTTCCCATCCTCCCACTGAAATGTGAAAGGCGTAATAGATGAAAATACTATTCAGTTGTAATAAAAGTCAAGTTAATAAAAGGCTGTTATTGGCCAGAATGATCCCAGGTTTTGTGCTACTCAACAGCTTCAAATTAATAATGTTAAGGGGAGTTTGAACTCGTTGGCTTTTTGAGTGAATGTGGAGGTTTCCGATATGAAGCAATCATTTTTTTGGCTGCAGTGCCTGCTGGGAAAATACGCCTTTTTCAAGATGACTGATTAAGTGCTGATACGTCTTGTCCTGCCCATATATACAGTGATTTCTCTTTCTTTCTCTTCCCCCCTCCCCTCCCCTCTTTCATACTGTCTCCCATCTACACACACACACATACACACATGCACACACACTCTCTGGCTGCCTCCTAGCTGAAGCTGCCAGTGTGGCAGAACCAGTTGCTTTGACAAAGGACACAAGTTCCCCTGGGTGTCAGTCGGACTGAAACCTTGATGCCCTGAATATACTGGAAGTGTCACTGTTTGCATGAGGGTGTGTGTCTGAGTGTCTGTATACTGTATGCAAAGGGCTTGCGTGGTCTTGTTCTATTCTTGTGAGGACCAAATGCGCCGAAAAGCATGCGGGGGTGAGGGGAAACACCCTAAAAATGTTATGACCTGGTTCAAGCGGCCACAACAGAAGGGAGACACGCCATCAGAGAGAGTAGGCAGTCTGCAGCCAAGACCTATATAACCTGGGACCACTGGGGTCCACACAAACCAGTTTTCCCTCTGAAACCATAGAGCACAACATAGTTAGAGCAAGCGACGGGGAATATTTGGGTCTCTGCTCACCCACATAAGCAGCAGTAAGTTGGGGAATAGTGTTCTTAGGCTGCTCTAACACAGCCAGGTCATGCTGGTCTAAGTGCATTGTGATGATGGAAATGCATCTGACAGTTTCTTTGGTCTAAGAATACACAGAGGGTGTTTTGGTGAGAAATAATGAATATAGAATTTGTTTACAAAGGATCATGTGACCTGCAATCACGACTGTGACCACTAGAGCAAAATCTCTGCATAGTTCAGGAGACTTTCTTTGGGCCTGGGTGTTGTTTTTTTTTTTTTTTTTCTTTGAGAACATTGGGCATTAAACAGGACAGGAGGGACGGTGATGTCTCATCCTCGTAACTGTCTGAAACCTCAGTTTTTGTTGTTGAATCAGCTCCCAGAATAAACCCAAAAGAAAATGTGTCTAAATCACAGACAACACAGGAGAAACCGTAGAGGAGTCGCTGAGAGAAAACTGAAACAGATGTTTCGGTGAATCAGGATGAGGCCGAGCCATTTAGAGCTCATGTCTGTATGAAATTATATCGGACTGTTAATGAAAGGCTGAAGTCATGGACAGTGACTCAGACTTTTTGTAGATCAGAGTATTTTGAACAGGCATCAAACCAGCAACCCCCCCTTTTTTTTATTTCTTTGATTCATCCTGATTTTTTTAAAGCATAGTCTGTCCTGCAGGATGGATGTGGGCACACAGTGGATTTGCTGCTTACTAAAACTGACATTCCTCATGGCTGTAGCACCATATGTGGAGCTGCTCACTTAGCCCATGCATGGCTGGTTTCCATCATTAGCAAAGAATAAAAAATAAATAAATTAGGCCTTGTTATTTCAAGCATTTTTCTTTCCCCTCAATTAAAGATCCAGCGGTTTTCATGTGGGCAGGTTCTGATCTGTGCTGGCTGCATAGAAGTGTGAAATACAGGGAAAAAAATGTACAAGTGACCCAATTTAAATACATAAGTACGAAAATATGAGACTAATCAAGAAGCAAAAGTCACATCAGGACAGTCTTTTGATTAAAACATTGTGAATTAAACTGCCAAACCCCAGCAGGGAGCATGGGTGATTTGTAATTCTTGCCATAATTTTTCATTATGTGTTTTAATTTGCATTCACATCTGTGAGGGATTCTGTTAACATAAACCACTCAGCTGTAAAACATTAGACTGAGCCCCTCAGCCTAGTGTTTTTAACAGGAACATATTTAATTTTAATGCATTTTTAAAAAAGAGCTGTTTCAGGTTGGCCCATAATGTTTGTTAAATGTTGTGTCGTATTGAAAAAACAAATGTAAACACTCATAATTCATGTTAATGTACTGGGATGGCAGTGTAACCTTTTATCTGTCAGCTGTGTGACTCTGTGTTGCTTCGTCTTTCACTTATGTATTTCAGACCGAGGTTGTTCATGAGCAGTGAGCAGAAAAGTGACAAATTGCTTCTTTTTTATTATATTTTAGCGTCTTTATTAGTTTTATTAGTGCTCTAATATTTAAGAAAGTTAAAAACATTGAGCAGAATTTTGTGATTCTTATCCTGTGAATTGCCGCCATGTTGTTGCCTCTGTCGTTTAGATTTGGTGTTTTTAGTCCATCTGTCTGTTGCCTTGTTGTTGAAATGGATTGGGTGTGAAATGTTTTGTCTCTAGCTGCAGTTAACACTCACACGGCAGCTCAGTCCCCGGACGATTACTTTGTCCTTTTGCCTTTTAAATCCATTTCTTCTGACTTACGGCCTGTTTTTGCTGACAGTCATAACAGTGATGTGGTTCAGCCTCTGTAGAACCAGCCTCATTTGGTTGACTCATAATCTTGGAATTGCCAAAGGACAAATAATGTTCTGCAGGCTGCTAGCTCCCCTTGGTGGATGGAGTCGGTACACTGAGATGTTAGTAAAGTTAACAGGCGTCATCTTCAGTAAGCGGTTTGTGGTGTATGTATTCAGTAGTATGTTGAGATCCGGTTGTGAGACTTGAGCAGGACTGTAAACTTCCACAGGTAAACTCTGCCAATAATCAGTTACAGACATTAAAATCAATTAATTAATTATCAGTACAGTCATTATCAGATCTTGAGCTCAGAACAGATTAACAAAACCTGCAAACACGATCAAATACGGCATGAAAAGCGTATTCAGTGACTGAAATCAATTCAAAAATACGATAATTAAGTTCTATTTGACATCTAGAGCTTTATTAGTGAGAAATAAACCCCAGAAAAATGAGTTCAAACAAAAATGTCAGCTTAAAATTAGTCAAAGAAGTTCCCATCATTCATTTATCCTACATTGTGTGTTATTCAAAGCAGACGCGCCCTTAATCCTTTTACTCTGCATCGTGTCTTAAGGGCTTTTTCTTTTTACAGCAGAAACACATTTGCATACTGCAATAAACAAGGAAGTGAAATTTTGTTGTTTTTTTTTTGCCGGCACGTCCTCCTGGGATCAGGGGGAAAACACAGCTCGTCAAGCATAGCAGTAAAGTGGAATTTTAACAACAAAGCAACTACAGCTGTAATAAGCTGATGTTTTAGTGCTAATCATCTCAGTTTTCAACAGAATTTTCTTGGTAGGAGTGGGAATTTTAACATGTGCAAAATCTGGAGTGGAAAACCGTTGGGCTGCTGGCAAGTCAGTAGATGTTAAAGACATCAAGACAGTTTGTTTTCCATCCATTCATATATTTTGCACATCTGATTCAATCATAGTGTAGCTCCTGCAGAAGTTATTTAAAAGAAAGCATTACAAGTTATGTGTCTGTTGCACAGTTTGTAGATCCACCTGAAAACTGTAAACCCTTTATCCTCAACTCAGTTGCCTCCTCTCGGCCCCCTCTTCAGTCGATGATTCAGCTTTTGCAAGGGGATCCTGTGGCGTGCCCAGACCAGATGGGATATTTAAACCCTCCAGCATGTTCTTGATCTTCCTTGCCTCCCAGTTGCTCAAAATAACTGCCACAGGGAGGCGTCCTGGAGGCATCCTGAGCAGATGTCTGAACTATCTCTGCTGACTCCTGTCAACAAGAGAAACACAGGTTCTGTGCCTGGATAATTTATTTTATTTCATACATCCGTGACCCCATAGATTTTCAAGCAAAGCTGTAAAACTTACTAACTGCTTTGTTATTATTAGAATATTTTAAACAAAGACAGTGGTACAATTCAGTCCTTTTCTTAATGTCCATAGACTATAAAAGATGAAAACTTCTGAGCACAAACTTTTGTAAATAATAATTTTAAAATATTACACAGTCTTTGTCCCTGTTCCATACTTCCATATTAATTCCAAGCAGGTTTAAAGAGTACAGTAGTGAGTGTGGAAAACACTTTGGAAATGTGGCAAAATTATGTAAGTACTCAAAAAGGAAAAAAAAAAAAAGTGTGTATGCAAACTAAAACCAGCTTGAGATCTGAGCCTGCAGGAGAAGCTCCTCACAGCTGCAGACAATTAAAACAAATTATGGCGGGGTGGAGAGCCAACTTGAGGAAGATTATGCAAAAAAAAAAAAAAAAAAAAATGAATCTGAGAAGAAGTATTTTGCTTTTTGTTGCGATGTATAATAGGCAGCAGTGTTCCAAAGCTGTGGCTTGATTGACATCGATCTGTGCACATTTTGCATAAATCTCTGGCAGTAATAAAGTTTAGACCACCATGCAGCTCTAAATGAGGACAAGTGTACTTTTAACATAAAGAAAAAACAAATCTTGCTTTCACCCCTTTGTGTGAAGACAGTTTGCTTCCCATTTGATCACAGAAAATCAATACCAAAAACTTGAACTGCCTTTGATCTGCGATCAATATTAAATGTCAGAGTTGTCAAACTGTGTGACTTTGCTTCAGAATAACTGGAGCAGAGTGCAAACAAAAAAAAAAAGTTAAAACAAATCGAAAGCTTCAGCCCAAGATTAATGATGGGTGAAAACTGTCACAGAGCTTTATTAAACAGGTCTTTTACCCTGACACCACACAGTCTCTGGGACAAATACCAGTTTACACCTTAGAAAAGACTTTGCCAAAGGTCTTGGAGACATGTCTTTTGTTTACTGAGAAGATTTTACAAGCCAAGGTCAATATGCTTTAGCCTCTGTTTTACAGCTGCATGGTTACTATGACTGAGTGTTCAGGTTAATATCACAGAAGAAATATAACGAGCAGTTTAACTGCTGCTTTTTCCCCAATTACAGTTTTAGGCTTGTAATATTTCAGTGGCAACAAGAGAGCAGAGACGGATTGATAGTGGTGTAAATGCAGATTATTTATGTCTCCTATGGGTAGTTGTTCCCAACCTGGGGGTCGAGACCCTTTCAAGAGGCTGAAGAAATACAGTTTGAGGGTCACGATGTGAATAACAGGCTGAGACAGAAGAAAAAAAACAGTTGTTATTGTTTCATCTCTTCAGGCCTCTCAGAAGTATTCATATCAAACATTTTAAGAAAGATAAAGACACTATGGTTGATCTGATAACAGGTTCCATGATATCAGTCTTCATTTTAAGAGTTCAAGCTGTAGATGAAGTGATCAGTCTTTACTTTCATAACATGTTTTATGATAAATATAAATCAAGATCTCTGCTTTATGCATCTCTGGCTTCTGTTGACATGCTATACAGTCATGCAGTGCGTTAACTCTATTGGTCAGGTTCCTCTAGTAAAAGAGAAAATGTCTCTCGACAGACCTTCTTAAATTAAGGTTTTTAAAACCAAAGTACTGGACAAAATGAAATGTCATGATGATTGCTGAGATGCTGAGATTTCACCGAAGAAGAGATAGTGTTTATGTTCTGGTGGCGCTACATGAAAGGTCAAGGGGATCATCACACTCGTCTGGGGAGCATGAATGTCTGTACGAAATGTCATGGTAATCCATACAATAGTTTCAAAGTGGTGGATCAACCCACAGACTCCCACATATTGATTTAGCTTATGTCTTATAGTTGAGTAGTTTGTGGTGATGTTTTGTCTTGTGTCACTTTATTTGTGTTTTGGGTTGCCAGGTTGTGGAAAATCCTCCTCCAGCATGACACGTTTGTCTTTTTAGCTCTTTTGTTCTAGACCTAAAAGAAAAAAGAAAAAAAAAAGACGAGCAAAGCGGACCTGGAGGGAGATTTTCCACAACCTGGCAACCCAAAAGTTGCTGTTATCGATGGCTTATTGCTCAGTAAAGCTTTGGTAAATCATTTTAATAACCAGTAAGAAAATCCATTCATTACAGCTTATGAATATAATCTTTGTAACCTGATAACATAATCAACAGTTGATCACTGACAACATGCCGGTGATTCAGTGATGAGACGCGCATCCCCCCCTCCTCTCACCCTCTCCCTCCCTCCTCCTCATCCTCCATCCTCTGTGTTGTGACAGGATTTGTAACGTCAGTGTCGGTGCTGAGGGAAGCACCGTGCAGCCGTGCCGTGTTTATGTGTGTGTTTGATTTGTGCGTGTGTGTCTGTGTGTGTATGGGTGTGTGTGTGTGTTGGCCGGAGGAGTTACCGCCGAAGCTCCTGCAGACAAGAGACATTTTCTGATCCTCCGGGCTTTTCCTATAACCTGTCAGATTAAACCAGCCTTTCGTCCTCTGGATGAGACAGACCACCTTTGCGCTCCTGCGCCTCAAGCCTCCTCGCTTGCTTAAATATAACCCTATTGTCTTCTTTTATTTATTTATATATCTACATTTTTTTATTTATTTAAACCCCTTTTCCTTCCTCTTCTTGGCTGAGATGACAGCCGAACCGCCTGAGCGCTGTCCGCGGTGCTGAAACGCCGCCTCCAGCTGACATTTGACGCAAAGCTGAGCCCGCAAGACACGCGCAGAGCAGGAGACAAGTGGCGGAGAGGGTCGAACTACCTGTTAGCTTCTCCGGACTGCGGGATTATGCGGGCTCCGCCGCGCGTTTGAGACCCAGGCGAAGGGGCTGAGAAATGTCGCTTCATCTCCACTCAGCAGAGGCCATTTGAATTCGCAGCTGCACACCTACTGACCTACTTTGTGCAAGTTGGAAATAAAAAAACAGTGCGGTGCAGGTTCGGAAATTGTGCCTGCGTTAAAAGAAGGTGAAGATGAAGGGTGATGAGGAAACAGCGGTGACCCTGTGGGGAAACTTCCAGTAAAACGCAGGGGAGTTCGGGGGGGGGTGGAAAGGAAGAGTAGAAGGTGCTGAAGAGCCAGAGGTGTGTGCGCGAAGACAGAGAAGGTTATGACCGCGTCTCCTCACCTGGACCTCGGGCTGCTGCTGTTGCTTCTGGCCTGCTGGCAAACACCGGGAATGGTCGGAGCAAGTGAGTCTCTCTGCCCCAGATTTCCCGTTTCTAAGTTAGTGTGTCTGCGTTTAATATAAATCTAATAATCTTGCATCAAAGTTAAATTAAGAAATAGTGTTGTTGGAATGATAAATTGAACAGGAATCAGTCCTGGCAGGTGATCTCTCAGGTGTTTCTGAGGTGAGCATCAGCTCAAGGTGGTTGCTCTTTTTCTTCAAGCAGGATTTTTTTTTTCTTTTCTTTTTTTTTTTACCAAATTTTTGAGAAATTCCCATTTAAAAGAGAAGTGTTCAGACTGGATTTTGGACATAAATGGAGGAAATTATATATAATTAGGAAATTATATATTATTTTATGTTTTTACACTGCAAGCAGGAAGCTGCTGGACATTTTTTCTTTTAGTTTTAGCGTATTCCTTTTTTTTTTAACAAGATCTGGGGAAATCTCACAGCATGAATATGAGAAAATGACGATAATCATACTCTGTTTTGGACAAAAAAAAGGACAATATTCTCTTTCATTGTCCATGTTCTCAGTGCAGCTGTCTCTTTCTATCTGCATCTCCTCCTCTGCATTGGTTCAGTTAAACCCCTTCACCTGCTGGTGGTCGAGTCAGTACAAGACCTCATGCTGTGCAGCCACACATTATTCAACCCCACTGAGCTTCATTTTGAATTCTAGTGTAGATTCAAAAGTCTCTAAAGACACTGAATATGCCTGGTGTAAAAGGATTAGAGACACAGCAATGAAAAGCCATAAAAAACAGTCTTGGGTTTGAATATTTCACTCAGGGTAAACATCACGTGGCTTCAATGAGGAGTTAGAATAAGATAACAGAGAATATGTGATTCTGTCGGACAGCGTGGAATCAGATTATTTTAACAAACAAAAAGAGAAAACTGGATGTTAAGTGGCTTAAAAACCCTCGAAATATTTAAGAGTTGATGCCACGCTGAGTTAAGAGGGTACTTGCCTTGTAAAATGATCATCTTATACAACAAAGGGCAGGTCTGTCTCTCAAATGGAGCCTATTTTTTCATCATGCGGAGCGTTAAGTACATGACAGCAGCACAGCTTTACATTAACGTATTGCTTCGTGTGCACGTCTGTGTGATTTGAAGTGAGTGGGGAGGTGCTATTGCACTATTTACCCCTTATATTTCAACTAGACAAACAGCTGTTATAAAACTGTCAGAGCCTTAATTGAATGTCTATCAGGGGATTAGAATTTCAAAGCAATCTCTTGCTCACTCTCTGGCCTGTTTAATTAGCTGTAGTGGGAATGCACTGGCACGTAAATCATCCGAACCTCTGGTTAGATTCCTGCTCTCTGTACCTTTACACAGTTTTATGTAAAGCAGCCTTTGGCAAATGAATCCAAATCTACGTGCTTCTCCCTGGCTGGATACCAAGAGGCAGCTGATCTGTGTTTACGAGGCTTTGTATTGATATGGCCAATGAAGTGTGCATTTTTTATTTCCCCACATGGCCTTCACCCTCTCCGCTCACCACATAAACATCTCGTCTTTACAGGAGCTCATCAACCACGCTGCATCCTGCTGCTCTTTGCCTCTGGGTTAAAGAAGGATTTCCATTCATGAAAAACAGCTGGAGAAAAAAAAATAATTTTCTCCTTCAATATTAGCTTTAGTTGAAATATAAATCGGTAGAAATTGTTGCCAGTGTAACCACAGGACAAACATACTGATGCAAACAGCAGTTGAGATGCAGTTATATCTGATTTTTAAAGATTGTCTCATGAATTCAATGCGACAGGTAGCATTACTGAATCCACCTGATCATTGCTTCAGGTTCTGATTTCAGCTAATAAAAAGCTCTGTGTGCTATTCTGCTTATAAAACTTTTTATTTTATAATCTAGTAACTTGGAAATAGCTTCCTTCCAACTTGGGGTCAGGTCAGAGCTCGCTCTGCTTGATGAAGCCTGTTTGCCTCTGAAATCCCTGCAGGACAAAACCGAATCTTAGCTTTTCCACATTCTGAATGTTTTGACTCCACCCTGGGCTGGAGCTCATCGCAGATGAAATGATGTTTGCTGTGCTGACATTGAAATTCCTGCGGGGTTGTGATTGATTTTGAAAGTTGTGCTTTTGAGTTGTACTCGATGGACTCTGGACGCTGTGTGGAATCTCACCACGAGGACCATTGAGTAGCTGTTGGGGAGCTTTTGACTGTACCACACCATCTTCTTCAGCAGGTGGAGTTTGCTCAGTTGTCAGTGGATATTTGAGGGGAGTTTATGTGTCTTTATTGGATGCAAAGATTGTGGAGAGACAGGACATGAGGGCCCCTGGCTGGATTTGTAGTGTTCTGGTTCATATTCAACTTTCCACCTTGTACTACATTGCTACAGTCCCTGTTATCATACTGTGACTACAGCTGCTGTCCATGTGTGCCATGGATGAGGATTGGACCATGAATTTGGACACTCAAGGAGACAAAGTTTCTCCAGACAGTACTAAGATCTGGTTGGACTCTGGTTGTGTTTTTAGGTTGCATCTCACTGCTCCCATACGGGGATGAGACGATAAGCATTTCCAGCCTTTTGGAGAGTGGCTCAAAGAAGGAAGCTGAACATTTGCAGCATGTAGGGATCATAAAAATGCACCAACTGTGGCCACAGGAGGTCTTTATTGAAAAGGAGCAGGGCAAAGTGCTGCTTTATTCATGCAGGGAAGGCTCCTCTGCCCTGCTCCGCTCAGCCTCGCATCACGGCTGTCTGCTCATTGTTGATTGTCGTTATTTATTCTCTTTGCTCTCTGAGATTTTCTCCGGCAACCTGACGATTTAAATGGCTCCTGTGTGTCTCCTCCACCTGGGTTATTTCGGTTTTGCAGCACCGCTGTCATTTTGCTGCTCAAAGATTCCCGCAGAGCTCGGTTTGATGTGTTCTTGTGGGACGTGACTCAACTTTTTTTGCGGCCGGAGAGCAAATTAAAATTCTCATCTAATTGCTGACATTTGGCTGCGGTTCTAAAATGCAGTTGCATAATGTGGTCATTAATCAGAAAATATGATTAGCAACTTTCAGCTGACTCACAGAAAGTTACGCAAGAATTTAAAAGCTTATCATGTCAGGTTTTACCTGAACGTGACGGGTCCGGGGCCCTGTGCTAATATTCCTCATTAGAGAGTCAATCAAATGACACAGAGACACAAAGCAACTAGAAAGAATCAAGCAACTTCAAAGAGACGCACAAAACGGCCGCTATGAGGTGAAAATGACTACAAAGGGAATGTTGTTGTGTGTGTGTGTGTGTGTCAGTCTGTGGGGTCTTGCTCCGATGTAGCGTGGGGTCGTTTACATGCCGGTGCCCAGGGGCTTATTGTTTTACAATCCGTCCATGAACATACTGCATCTTAATCAGCATGCACAGGTTGTTGCTGTATCTCGAGCGCACACACACACACACACACACACACACTTACACAGACACCCATCCGCCACAGAGAGGGGAAGGTAGCCATTAGCCAGATTAGGCTGTCTGAGTCTATCAGCAAACCATTTCTTTGCTGTGATTTACAGTCGGCTGTCCGGCTCAAGTCGTACGTCACAGGCTACTCTACTCCAGGAGGAACGATGTCAACAACGACTGTAAACAACGGCTTGTTTTTGTTGTTGTTCTGGTGCTGGCTCCGTCATTGTAGTGTTGCTAGGGGCTGCAGAGAGACGCATTCTTGGATTTGACAATGAAACGTACGTTTGCTATGAAGCTTTTGTCGTCTCGTTGTACAAGAAATGAACAGGGTGTTGTGTGGAAAAATCAAACCACTGCATGTATGTGTGTGTGTGTGTTTCTGAACTTCAGAGAATAAACTAATGACTGAAATAGGAGGAAATCCTCAAAGGCAAACACATCCTGGCCGTTCCCCTCTTCGTCTCAGAGTTATAATTTTAGTATGATTAAGATGACACCCTCTGGAGACCAGTCCACCTGTTCCTGGTGAAGGTTCTTCTGTGTACAGCTCATAACAAGATAAAATAAGATAAATCAATTCTCAAAAATGTCACTGGATTTTTTAAATACCTAATGTTTTGTATTATTTAATTTATGAAAGATTTAATTCAATAATAGAATATTTACTAAGGAGCATTTATAACCTCACACAGCTTCTGATTCTGATTATTATTTAGAACAAGTTGTGTCTGTTTGTTGGTCAGTTTCGATGAGACTGGAAAACATGTATTTTTTAAGCATTATCTTCCTACACTTTGTGTTTAGTGCTAATAAATAAAAGTGAGCATGCTAACACAGCATTTCTCTACTGCTGTGGCCTCACATATTGCACTGAGCAGCTGCAGCACATACCATTTCTGTTAATGCAGACGTCTTGTTACCTGGTAGCTAATAGACTTCTCCTGTTGCTTGGTGATGGATGGATGAATATTTGTTTGCTGCTAAGGGAACAACAGGCACATTTTTGGAAATATAAAATCAAATTTATGGACAGTCATATTAAAAACCTTAATCAGCATACATGTGATATATGAGTTATAGAATAACTGAGCCCTTTTATGGTTATAGCTTGGGTGAAGATGGATGGATGAAGTCTAGATATGTTATGTTTATGTCAGTGTCTTGTGTGTTTATTGCCTGTGTATGTACGAAGTTCATATTTATCGTAAATGTTTAAAAAAAACCTTAGAAGCCCAAATTTGGCTTATTTTGAAACAGTTATAGATCTGAAAAGTGGCTGAAAACATTATGAGGTGTTTTTAAAAAATTATGAATAAGCATAAATAAATAAATTGCACAAACTGGGCTCAAACATGAAGGACAAACAAGGACATGTGTGTGTGTGTGCGCCTTTACATCCACCTGAACTGCTGTATTTCATCATTTAATCAATATCCACATTCTACTCCTTCTCCTACTCCCTGTTTTTCTTCCACCCTCCTTCCATCTCTCGCTTTTTTTACCACTCCCTCCATCATTGATCTTTTTTTTCCTCCCTCACTGTCCATCCGTCTCACTTTGCCCTTCGTCTGTCTTCTCTCTCAAAACCAAAAGACTGAAAATCCACTCGCCATCTCTTGATATCTGCCCGAGATAATTGCTCTCTCTTCTCATTCTCTTCATCTTTTTTTTCCATTCATCCCTCGCTCTGTCATATTCCTGTCGTCTTTCATCCTTGTCTCTCTCTCTCTCTCTCCCTCTCCACTGTTTCTCCCCCTCATCTCCATCTCTTTTCCTCTGTCTTCCTGACTCTATCTAAGCCTCCCCTCTCATCTCTTCTTCTGGTGTGTATAATGTAATTGCAGAAGTCTATTCACTGTGTGCACACTCCATTGCAGCCCTGGCAGATGAAAGCGGTTGGGATTTAGCAGCCGTAACATGATGGGAGTTTGGGGGAATCTTTGCTGTCATTGGCAGAGACGAGGGAACATGGTTTTCAGTGTGCTTCTGTCTGTGGAGTGTGTTTGTGTAGGTGGAGGACGGGATTTATGTGCATGTCTTTAATTATATGTACATATGTTTGTTTTCTGAATGTCTGCATGTCTATTCAATTCCCTCTGTATAACGCTATATGGCCAAAAGTATGTAGACACATGAATGTGGATAGATAAAGTCCTGCACATACATAACTGGCTTCCCGTGCTTGGTGTGGAAGAACTTGACAGGCCTGCACAGAGCCCTGACCTCAGCCTCATCCAGCTCCTCTGGGATGAGCCGGAACATAGACGGCGATCCAGGCCTCACGAAACGTTAGTTCCGACAGAAATCAAAGCGAATTTCTGGCTTGTGTTGAGATGTGCAGACCAGAAACAGAACCCTGAGGTTAAAAAGCGGATGTAAGCAGAGGCAGAGGATATTTGTTCTTGATAGTTGTATTATTTAGCCCACAGAAATCCAGACATGGACAGAGCGTCTTATCTTTCTTAGCAACAAAGAAGAAACCAGCATCAAGAGGAAGAGAAGATGGACAGATTATACCTGCAGCCAACGACCCACTAATGTTTTTCTCCATAGCATCTCTTTCAGGGTGAGACAGGTTGTGGTTTTGATGGTAGTGGAGCTCCAGGAAGTAGGTCAATGGTGCAGTTGTGTGAACGATGAGGCAGCAAGGAGATGGCGAGATTCTTGCTGAACACCTCCCTGAGATCATGGCGGATGGGTCAGGCAGTGTCCCTCTGGCTGTCAGAGACTAAAACTGTGTGCCAGTTTTGGTAGAAACAGTCTGCTTTCAGTAAGTGGAGGAGAGTAGCGGCAAATTCAGTCGGTCAGTCTGCAACAAGAAAAAAAACTGGGATCTACAGGGAACTCCTCCTTTGTTTTCTTTCTAAACAATTTAACTTAAATGTCTAAGTTCTGTTGTTTGTTAGAATAAACCGTGTTTACAGGAGTGAGTTCATCACGGGGTCTGAGTTCTTGCTGTTCATGGTACTTCAGCTCCACAGTCTATACATTAGCCTGCATGAAAGGATTATGAAATTTATATTCAGAGGGAGATTTAGATGCAAATTGACACAACTAGGTATGTTAAGAGGAGGCTGTTATTGCAGCAGGTTAATGCCTTTTGTTGTAGAATAATGTATTTATCAGGAACATATAGGTGTAATGTTTGGGTGGCCATGTACTGGAGCAGAGATGAATCTCAGAAAACGATTGAAAAAAGGAAAAATGTAGCCACAAACATCCGGTTTCAAGTCAGGTCCTCTGAATCAAAGAGCAGGAGCTTCTTTCTACAGGCGCCATTTAGCTCAGACCTTCAGTAATTACACAGGCAGGAATTTATCAGAGAGCAGTGGCCAATTTTTACGCCCACGGGATCAGGAAATAGACCAGAATGCATTGCAGCCACAGGACAGGTTGGGTTGAGACACAAATGCTGCTTTTTCTCAACTGCAAAAAAAAAAAAAAAAACTCCCACCTCCTTGCTTTCGCTATGCTGCTTCATTCACTCCACCTCCACACACTGGATTCAACAGGCTCATAATCCTTCCCTGTGAGCTGTCAGAGGGCATTCTGGGAAATGTAGGAAGTCAGGAAGTCCCAAACTGAAGCGGACAAACCAACTCGCTCACTATCACAGATTGTCACAGGTCCTGTTGCATGAGTGTTAAAGAAAGTGTGTGGATCTTTCCTTTAATGACTGTGGAGCAGCTCTGGCAGGCGGGCCGGCGTGTCCTGCAGGGAGCGGGGGAAGTCTGGCTTGCATAATGAGCTGTGGTTAGCTTGTTAGCCTGAGATAGAGCTTGACATTCACGGTCATACTCCACAGAGCCTGACTGGATGCTTTCGCTTTGGAATTGGACTGAATTTTTTTTTTTTACAGTCTGTCACCAAATATTGGGAGAGTTGGTGTCAGTGCTGCCGTCTCCTCCACCGGCCAGAAAATGAGCAGTTTTCTTTGTTGTTTTTTTTTTTAAGGTAAAGGAGAGGTGATACTGTTTGGTTGTCCCTGCTGCAAACAAGGTGGCATACAGAAGTACTTCATGGAAAATTAAACAAAGCTACAATGCTGTGTTAAAGTAAAATAATAAAAAGCAATAAAATAAGTTAAAACATATCAGTCAGATTTGTTTTTGCAAAGAAATCAGCATCTTTGCTGTTTGTGTTGACTTGTGCACACAGAAGACACACAAACACACAAAAGGACATGCACATGCTCCTCCAGTGGGCACGTATTAATTGCTCTCTGCAGCCAGAGAAATTGATGAGAAATGTGGAGTGCTATTCTCGTCCTGCGCTAAAAAAGAAGAAGTTGGAGAGGATGAGCTGAACTCAATAGTTCCTGACTCGCAGTTAAAACCCAGTTTTTGATTCCATTAGATGTTATATCATCAGCGCTGAGCTGAAGGATGCTGCTCGTTTCTGTCGCTCTTCCTTTCCTTTCCGGGTTTTATGTCTTCATGTCTCATTTGGTCTTTCTTGCCATTGTCTTTTGTGCTTTTTCTGTCTCTATGTGTGTCTTTCTGTGTTTTGTTTTTCTGTATTTCATTCAGTCGTTTTGTCTCATTTTGTTTTTGTTTGTCTCTTTAATTTGTGTTATGTGTCTTTCTTTTTTTTATTGCATTGTCTTTGTTTCTGTTTTCCTTTTATGGCTTTCTTTTGTGCCGTCTTTCTGTCTCTGTGTCTTTCTGTGTCACTTCAGCTTTTTCTACCTCTTTCTTTCATGTCTCTTTTCTTTCACACTCTTTGCTTGTTTCCCTCTTTCTTTCCTCCAGATGTTTCAACTGTGTTGAAGGGGGTTATGTCTCCCAGCTCCCCTCTTTCTCTTTCTGTATCTCTTTTTTCCTTTTGTTTTATTTCCCTCCATCCCTGTTTCCTCCTTTCCTTCCCTCCTAATTCTTCCTGTATACCTCATAAAAATAAAGGTAAAGAACAAGTTTTCTCTCTTATTTACCTTCTTTTTCCTTTGCCTTCCGTAGAGGTCGCAGCTTTTGCAGATGATTTAGTGTTAGAAAAAAAATCTCCCACTCTCTTGGTGAGCACTTCAGGTTTCCCATCACTTTTAACCTGCCCCCAGAGAGTTATTAATATGAGCCCTGGAGTGTGTGAGCACTGTCTGAGTGTGTATGTGTGTTTCTCATACTTTGCACGTGATCATACATTTACATCTTAGCCATTTAGCTGACACTTTAATCCGCCACGAATCACAATGACAGAGGAGACCACCATCTTGCTCAAGGACACTTGGACAGGCGCTGATAGAAACTCACACTCACCAAAAAACACGTGGGCATGATGGAGTATCTGTGTGGATGTTTTTTTTTTTTTTTTAATTCAGGACATCCAGCTGGAGTTGAAGACACTGTAAGAACTGGGGGATATTTGTGCATTAGCCAGTGAATATGAGCGGATGCTCACCAATCATATATTGGTGTAATGTTGGCGTGTCCACATACATTTGGCCTTTTAGTGTATTTCCTGGAAGTGCAGTAGAGTTTGGGCTCAGAAGCTGTGATCGTGATTGTAACATTCAGGTGTCCATATACTTTTGGCTGAATTGGGTGTTATGTTTTTCAATTCGTCTCCTTTTCTGATTTAGCTTTTTTTCTTTGTTGCAGCAGGACGAGGATGCTCTGCACACAAGCCTTCCCAACTGTCCCTCACATCTAATATATTAATGTGTATGTGTATGTGTGTTAACAGCTGTGCCAGCAGCCCCGGTGAATGTATCGGTGACCCAGCTGAGGGCGCACTCGGCCATGGTGACCTGGAACGTCCCTCAGGGAGATACTGTCATTGGATACGCCATCTCACAGCAGGTAAAGTACAGTAGCCCTGTATCATCACTGTGTGTGTGTGTGTGTGTGTGTGACAGTGAATAAAGCAATTGAGCTCAAAAATGGATTTTTCCTAATTGGTTTAATCCTCAAAAAGCTTGAAAAACAATTTCTCAGGCTTCCCATTAAACTCAGTCAATCAGCCTCACGTCAAATTTACCCTGATCTAACCTTTTCTCCCTCCGAGCTCTCATTTGGTTGAAGGCCAATTAATTTTGCAGGGATACAAATTGAAAGGATATAAATTATGAACCAAATGCCCAGAAAACTTGGCTTGCTGCCACGTTCTGGGCCAGAAAACAGCTTTTTCAAAGATGAATCATGTATTTTTTTTTTTTTTGTGATCCGTCTTCATTTCCAGAGGAGTGGACTCTTCTTCTCTTCTTTTTTTTTTTTTTTGTTCTGCTGTTGTCTACAGGGGTTTTTAAAACGCTGTGTCATTCTCGAGGCCAGTAGACAGTCAGCATTCTGCTCTAAGACACTTTCCCTCATGAGGGGTTGAATGTGTCTCCTAAAAAAAAAAAAAAAAAGAAAAAAGTCTGGAAATGCCAGTGCAGTGTGCTCATAAACATTTAACTTGAAAAGCTTGTGAATGTCAAGCCTGGCTGCTGTTTGACGTAGGTACTTGAAGCAATAATGTAAAAAAAAAAAAAAAAGAAAAGAAAAAACAAATCTCCTGATTAGAAAAGTTTCCAGCCAAAAGAAGGCGTGTAACTTTCTAAGTATCCAATCAGCAAGAAAAAAGCATACAGGCACAGGTAATGAAATAGCTGAATTGAAATATAACTACTAAGTAAATGAACATTGTGTTGTGGCTCCGATATTTTTAAACACTTTTAATTATATAATATTTTCCTATAGTTGAATTAACTGGCCTGATTAGTGTTTTTCTCTCGCTCTCATTTGCAGCACAGGTGTTACAGCTCACTCTGTATTTGTTTCCTAATGAAAAGGTAATTCATATTTCGTCCTAATTAGCTGAGCTGCTCTGCAGTCTCTCCAAGTGTCCCCAAGCAACTGCAGGACTGCCAAAGTGCCCCCTGGAGTACAAGTGTCCCTGGCTGCATCACTGTAAAAGACATTTCACATTAATTCTGCTCGTGCATCGCCACGTTTTGTTCGTCTCACATCTCTAGAAACTGCAGGCTGCAAACTCAGCTCGGCTCATTCTAATCAGTTTTTACCACCCACAGTTTGGCGAAAAGGAGAATCAGACATTAGCTGAGCTCTGAGTGGGAGTTGTCTCCATTAGTGGAAATGATTTGGCCGGGACTCGTCTCACAGGAGGAACATCCACAGCGGCGGCAATGCCAAACAACTGTTGTGTTTTTTTGTTTTCTTTTTTTTTTTGTCCACTTTTAAAATCGCCTCACGTCTGACTCAGAGTCCATCGACTTAGTGGCATTTTCCAGAAAACAGAGGGATGTAAAACATCTCCTGCTAATCTCAGAAAGCACTTCTGAAAAAACCTTACTCAAATATTAATAAGGGAGGTAATGGGAGCAGGTAGATGCTGCTGCAGAGAGGGTATCCATGCAGAAGGTTGAGCTCTTTTCAAAAGCTGTTGTTGATAAAGGTGAAAATGAACAAAAGATCAAAAAATGAAATGCAGTTACATGAAATTATGCTTCTGTCAATCAAGTATATCTTCAGGGTTTTTTTTCTTAGAAGCCAGTTCATTTAAAAACAAGCAGCAGCGGTTCAGTGTCGAGCTTTAGCTGTATGTGATTTGAATCCACATACAGGCGGCTTTTCAGGGGATTATTTCATATACAGTATCTTTCAGTAACAAGCTGAGCCTCCTCTTTGTGAAGGAGAAACAGGACGAGTGAATCTGCTCAGACAAAGAGTTGCCTCACTCATCTGAAGTTGTTCCAAATCCCAAAGCGCCGGCTGCTGAGATTCACACATTATGCAACAGCACTCACACACACACAGACACTCACACACACACACACACAGAGGAAGTAACCCAATTTCAGGTTACATCTCCGAAACTCCCAATAATCATTATTCCGATTCATAAATCCCAAACTATCACAAACACAAGGTTAATTGATGATTAATGTGCGTACGTGGGTGGACGCTGATGAAATGAATCCGAGCTGGGTTTGCAGACAGTGTCTGTTGTAAACTGTAGGCGTGCTTTGAGGTTTCTCAGCCTGCTACTAGGAGAAAATTGTCAGTGCATGACAACAACAGAGGCGAGATTTGTTCCTGCCGCCCCTCTCACTGAGATGCATGAGGCTGCTGATTTATTTCTTGACCTAAAAGTAGTTGAAAAACCGAGGTTTGGCAGCTGCACCTGTAGACGCCATGGTCGGTCATCACAGAAGAAACGTTTTGCTGAGGTTACCCTGAGCATCACATCGCGCCTCTTCTGTGCTTTTTAAAAAAAAGTATCTGAGGCGTCGGTTTGTCTCAGCTGATCCACAACCAGACAATCTTTTCTTTTACAGCCACGGAAACAGAGCTCCCTGCAAAACCTTTCATTTGATAAATAAATTCCCTCCACACTTGGTCTTGGACCGTCGTATAATCATTTAATTCTCTCAATACAATTCATTGCATCAAATTTATGTCCCTCTCAGGCAATTTACAATCTGTCCTAACCTCTGAGTGGGGCGTGTTAGATCCATAATGAGTGGAAATATGCATATAATGCAGCAAAGCCCTTTGATTTTTAGAGTTAAAATCAGTTGAAATAAATCTGATCATGTATTTAGTAACTTTCCGTAGTATTCAGTTTCATCCTGTAGTAGTCACTGTGTGGGAGGACTGGGATGTGACAGTAAAGTCACATGCTGTCAGATGCCTTTTTGCCTGAATGATGGAGTGTGCAGAGTTTTGTTAGAATTTGTTGGATTCAGAGTTTTAGTTCCAAAATCTGAGGTTCTTGCAAAATATCCATAGAATCACTGGCACCGATCAACAAGCCTTTAAACCCCTGAAAAGATACATTTTCTTTCTCCCCAGTAAAACTTTCCTTGCTGACCTGCTGCTCTCAGGGCTGTCAGAGGAGCAGGAGACACCACTCTGACTCTGCTGTTTCTCTGATTCAGACATCTGGAAGCCTCAAGTGTCCTGCCAGCCTCCTATTTATTGACTTTTCCTCCTCCTTTATTGCTTTATAGCCACATTTACTTTCTGGGAAAGTTGTGTCTCATTCTAAAGCAGACTTAATGCCATTGGCTGGATAGTCGGCTTTAATCCAGTGAGGGCGGGGGGGAAACAGTTGGTGAGGATTAATGGAGTTCTTCCCATGCATTTGTTAATACTTCTACATCTCAATGTCACAAAAACAAAAGAGATGGCTGCGGATTTCCTTCATGTCTCTTCATGTATTTGCACGTCTCATTTCCAGAGGCCGGACGGCCTGATGCAGCGCTCCATCCGAGAGGTGAACACGTCCAGCCGCTGGTGTGTGCTTTGGGACCTGGACGAGGACACCCATTACAGTGTCCAGGTGAGATGTGCACACACTCTTTTATGTGTCTTCAGCCTCAGTGCGTCCAGTTTGTGGTTATCTGTGACTGTGTTATGTCTGCTCAGAAAACCTTTTCCTTTGTTCTCTCGGTTTGATCAAGGACTCAGAGAGACGATACCACTGTCTTTGTAAGGCACTGATAATGATCCTAGTGTCCAGCAGTCCAAAGAAATAATATTCAGTCCCTGTCCATAACTCATGGATTGAACTATAAATACTTATACATCTACATGGTTGCAGCTTTATCTTGGAGAGCACATACAGAGAGTGTGGACTTGAGCTGTGTTTTGTCAAACTTGTAAAAATGTGCAAAAAGAAATCAGTAAATGAAATGCAGATATCTGCAGGGCAGCTTTAGAACTTCATCGATAATAAATAGCATTTTAGAAATGAACTCTTACTTTTATTAACCTCCTCTCAGTGTATAATTAACATGCACTTTATTTATGGCACATCTATTAGTTATTAAAGCTCAGTGCTTAAATCAAAAGCCAGCCCAAAGCCAGCTACTCTCTGAAGGAGGGGTATCTAAAGTGACTCTATTATCATGACACTATTAAACTTTTTATAATCCATTATAGCTTAATAGACCGACGCAAATTGTCCTTCAGAGCTGGAGGACTTGGTTAAATAAGCAGCAGATGTCCTGCAGAAGTGTCATTGAGCAAAGCACTGAAGCCTCACCAGCACCGGTGGGCTGGAATTTGACCTCTGACCTCCCTGTAGAGGGCAAAAGACAATTTCCCCATGGGAACAGATTAGGGCTCTGATCAAATGTGCAGCTCTCCGATACAAAAAGTCTTTTGGATACTTTTAGACTAATTCAAGGTCTTGTAATGAAATGTTTTAGTCAACTTTTGTGTTGTACCCACTCTGCTGCTGAGGAGAGTTATTTTCCTAAAGTGACTTGCAGCAACCTCCACAGAAAACTTGCTGCTTCCAACCTCAGTGTGGTTCAGTGTGTAGGTGGAGACAGTGGTGATCTGTGATGGATTTCTCTCCTTTACTTCCTGTTTCCAAACTCTGCTGTAGCTGCTAGATATAACTCAGTGTTCTGTTTCATAGAGAAACACACCATCAAACGTCATCTTGAATGGATTTAAACTTTCAAATCTGAGTTCTCTCTGTTATAGCTCTCACTCTGCTTCTGCATTTACGGTACCGTTCGTCCTCCAGTGATCACTCAGGATCCTGGCTCTGAACCAAACCACCATTTACTCGCTAAATACACCCTTGCAAGCCAGTTTCTTCTCACCGTTACATAATGTCGTCCTCCGTTAATGACAGGCCGGGAATGCACCCAATGTTTTGAGTGTAGTCTGATGATATGGCTCCATCTTGGCTTCAGTATTTCCTTAAAAATACTGAAGCTGTGTGGTACTTTCTGCTCTCTGCTTTTATGGGTTTAGGTGCAGTCCGTCGGGCCGCACGGTGACAGCCAACCCAGCCGCGCCGTCCACTTCAGGACCCTGGAGAGAAGTGACCATTATCCAGCCGGAGTCCTGGACCACCGTAAATAAACACAAATAAACACACAGACACACAAAGAAAAGGCACACTCTTGTCTTTTTCAGAAAACAAGTTATAAATGTATTTTTGACATTTTCCCATATAATTTACTGCAGTCATTACACACAGGTAAATGTACATTTCATTGACATTTTTTTTGTTCCTCATTAATAATATCTGACAGTGCTGAATCTTCATTTGTTCTCAGATGAACCAGCGATGGAGGGTCTGGGTATGACTCCTCACTTACAGACAGGAGAGCTGCTCATTATCACCACTGTGCTGCTGCTGTGGGCAGGTCAGGCTGGATGTGTGCGTGGGCGTGTGGATGGGTCTGCTTGACTGTGTGTAGACTCTGCATGTAAAAGGCAACCCCCCCCCCCCCCCCCCCCCCCCACCACCTCCTCCTGCACAAGAGCCACAGATTCAAAGAGACATCTCTGTGGTTGTTTTGCATGTTTTTTTGTTGTTGTTGTTTTGTGTCTCTTCGTGGTCGTTATGTCTGTGTTTGACTTTCTTCACTCTCCTGTTCTCCATGTGATTGTCCCCTCCAGCCGTCATCGCCCTCTTCTGCAGACAGTACGACATCATCAAAGACAACGACTCCAACGGCACCAAGGAGAAAGCCAAGAGGCCGCTGGTCCGCGCCACTTCCTCCTACTACAATGCTTCAGCCGGCAGCTCGCCCATCTACCACAATGGAGCCGTACGAAGCAACAGGGTGAGTCACTCCTCATTTCTCCACCAACCTCCAACCTTTGCTCAGAAAACTTCTCCCTCTCATCCTTCTCCATTTTGTTGCAGTGCTACTCTATAATGCATGATCATTCTTGGTTGCCAGGAATATTTTGTACTGTCTGAAGAGCCTTTGTAGCTGCATCAGAGATCTCCTAGCAACCAGAGCTGCTGCCATCATGGCTAAATATAAAACAACCAGGCTGGAAACAGCTTGCTGGGTTGTTGCTGTGTATCTATTGACTGACATGTTCAGTAGAAGTGAGCAGTCTGACAAGGTAAATCTGTTTCCAGATACAAGTGAAGATGAGAGGAGTTAGAGCACCAAGCAGCACAGCAATGTTCGCCTATTTGAAAACTGCGTGTTGGGTTTTCTGCTTGAATTTAAAACAAAGCTCTGTTTGGCTGCTGTGATAATTGAAGATGGTAGTAAAAAAAATCAGATTTGAAATATCTTGAAAGTTCCCTGTGGACTGCTCAAAGCTGTGTGGTGAGGCTGCATGCTGATTAAAAATGTTTTTGGCAAAAATCTAACAAGAACTTGTTGTATTGGCACAAGTCGCCGCAGGGCAGAGACGAGTTGAAGGCAACAACAAAACACAATGTGCTAAACATGAGTCATTTTATGTCTGGTTGCCTTGATAACAAGGAGTGTCTCATCACCCTCCCCAAAGTCACAATTTCTTATTTCTAATGTTTTTCAGCCAAAAAACATGAATCCACAGGGACGCATTGTGCTGTCACACATGAGTTTAATGGGTTATTGATTGACGGCCATTATATGTGGAGTGCATTAAGGCACGTGGCTTTGCATGTGAACTGGACCCACACACTTTATGAATCATGTTCATGTATGTGACCCTCTGCCTCTTTGTCCTTATGACTCATGTGTTAATGCACTTGTTCCTTTTTTCAGCTCCACAGAGCCTCCTCCTCCATCAGCATCATCAGGGTCTGAGTTGGGATGTTTGTTCAGCAGCCCAGGACAAGTGGAGCCGACGATGTGCCGAACTTTGGTGAGATTATCATGAGAAGCAGAGGATTTATAGACCTGCTGGATGTCTAATTTATTGTAAAATATGGGCGAAGTGAGAAGAACTCCATGCAAATCAGAATTGAAATCTGTCTAAGGAGTCACACTTTGGATGAAGTGGATGACTACTGCACTCTAGTGGCACAAGACTGCAGTGTTAAAACATCATGGCCTCCTGTGGTGTCGTATCATTGCAGCTTTTTCTTGGGTCCTTCCCAGCAAAAGAACTAATATCAAAAATAATATAAAATGTTTTTCTCCTCTCTGATGTCAAAGACTAAATGCTAGTATTTGCCAGCATGTCGGCCAAATCCTGTCTGCCTCAAACTAATTGATTTTTCCAACACATCTGTGTGTGTTATACCCTGTGTGCACATTTGACTACTATTTTTGTGTGATTTATACATTTTTAAATTAATAATCAATCATTTGATGTACAGTACTAACATCAAAAACAGTGTATTATATGTAATTAGAATCTGTACATATATTGAAGGCAGGTAAATTGAAGTTAAAGGTAATTTAAGTGTAATTTAAACATTTGAATGTATGTGACGATGGTGCTGGAGGTGGGAAACAGCAGTTTAATCAAGTCAGCTCATGTTTTATCATTAACTTATTGTACTCAGAGAATTCATCCTTTCAAGTCTTGTGACCTAAAATGATGAATCAACCAAATCTCTTTGATTTCTTTAGCTTATCTCCCCGGAGTGCAGTTTGTAGGTTAAAATTGTTGTTGTAAAGATGTTTTTGGACAGGAAAATATTTTATCTATAAAAAGTGATCATTTGATCATGCAAAAAACTCCATTGTTGTAGTTTAGTTTGACTCAGTCAACCAAAATAGCAGTCTTTCACTGTGTATCCAGGTTGGATGAAGAGTCTGCTCATAATCTGTTTATGTTTGTATTCTACAGTTTATTGTATTCTACAATAAACAAGAGGGAGGTACAAGAGGTGTTACAGAAACAAACAAGTATATACAGACTATTGTATTTTTTCCCCTTCTTACATGGTGTCAATATCAATGTTTTTAAAGTTCATCTGCTGTTAATGTTCATTAATGCTTGTGGAGATTTTCAGGTTTTTATGAGGTGTGGACAACAGATGGCGCCTGAACTCCATCCCAGGAGGTAATTAGTAGTAAATGAATTGTAGTGTAGTGTAGTGTAGTGTAGTGTAGTGTAGAGTAGTGTAGTGTAGTGTAGTGTAGTGTAGAGTAGTGTAGTGTAGTGTAGTGTAGTGTAGAGTAGTGTAGTGTAGTGTAGTGTAGTGTAGTGTAGTGTAGAGTAGAGTAGTGTAGTGTAGTGTAGTGTAGTGTAGAGTAGTGTAGTGTAGTGTAGTGTAGAGTAGAGTAGTGTAGTGTAGTGTAGTGTAGAGTAGAGTAGAGTAGAGTAGTGTAGTGTAGAGTAGAGTAGAGTAGAGTAGAGTAGAGTAGAGTAGTGTAGTGTAGAGTAGAGTAGAGTAGAGTAGTGTAGTGTAGTGTAGTGTAGAGCAGAGCAGAGCAGAGCAGAGCAGAGCAGAGCAGAGTAGAGCAGAGTAGAGTAGAGTAGTAGTGGTGGTGGTGGTGGTGGTGGGGTTCGGTGGTGGTGGTGGTGGGGTTCGGTGGTGGTGGTGGTGGGGTTCGGTGGTGGGTGGGGGGAGGGGTTCGGTGGGGGGAGGGCGGTGGGGTTCGGTGGGGGGGTTTGGTGGGGGGGGGTTTGGTGGGGAGGGGGAGGGGGGTGGGGGTGAGAGGCCCAGAGGCTGGAGGGCACTCAAAAAACGGGAAGGGCTACAGCTGTTCAAAAAAATAACATAACCCCCCTTGTTCACCTCCCCCGAAACTCGGGGACCTCCACCCCCCCGAGCCCACCCTCACACCCTTTATATCGCGGTTACGCCCACCGACCTTCTGTTAATTCATGCCCACCGGCCTTCTGCTCCACACAGGTGGAGCTCATACCCATTACGCTCACCAGCCTTCATTTTGGGAAGTCATGGGGCTTGAACCCATACTCATATAGTTCCCAGCTATCCGTTTACCCATCTGAGCTGTTCATCTCAACACTTACAACCTTTCTCGGATCCCTTTTCAATCTTTACTTTGGGTGTCTGACTTCAAAAGTCAAAAGTTCTGAGAAGGAATTGAACCCACGATCTCATAGTCCCCAACCATCCACTTATCCATCTGAGCTATTCATCTCAACACTTACAACCTTTCTCGGATCCCTTTTCAATCTTTACTTTGGGTGTCTGACTTCAAAAGTTAACAGGTTCTAAGAAGGAATCGAACCCACAGTCTCACGATTCCCAACCATCCACTTATCCATCTGAGCTATTCATCTCAACACTTACAACCTTTCTCGGATCCCTTTTCAATCTTTACTTTGGGTGTCTGACTTCAAAAATTAACAGGTTCTAAGAAGGAATCGAACCTACAGTCTCACGGTTCCCAACCATCCACTTATCCATCTGAGCTATTCATCTCAACACTTACAACCTTTCTCGGATCCCTTTTCAATCTTTACTTTGGGTGTCTGACTTCAAAAATTAACAGGTTCTAAGAAGGAATCGAACCCACAGTCTCACGGTTCCCAACCATCCACTTATCCATCTGAGCTATGTGGCTCCACACTCACAATTGATTGTCTCACAACTTTTCACATATCACTTTGGCCTCTGGCCTTCAAAACTGAACTGTTCCTCCTAAGTATTGAACCCACAGTTCTGAAGTCTTTCATCTAGGTGTTGGACTTGTAATATACCAAGGTCTGAATTCACAACCTGAAGACTTCAACAACCAACCAATCAGCAGGACCAAGGTTTACAGTCAGTTGCTTATGTTCAAAAATCACCAGCTTTCAACCTGCAACCAACCAAGCACTCCGAGCAACTTTAACTGTCAAAGCTTTTTAGTCTTTCCTCTAAATGTTGGACCTCAAAATTAAAAGGAGTAGCAAAGGATCCAGTAGAAAGACCAGAGTCAATGACTGCACCATTTTCAGATCTTCTCTACAGGTCATTTTGCTATCAATTGAAAACACCTGAGTCTGCAGACACTGATTGCTGTCTCAGGTGGTGTCAGTTGGTCACACTGCAACACAAACTGCCACTGTTTTACATGAAAAGAGGAATCTTTGCTGCATTTATGTTAATAAGCCTCTTCCTGCATTTTCTTCTTCAGGATTTAGGAGAAATGACAACTTAAGACTACCTCCTTGTTTGGGTTGATTGACAGTCGTCCATACAATGCAGCTGAAAGAGCTTCCTGTCCACACACTGATAGGCGCCAAGCCCATGAATGACCCAGATAAATGTCAAGACACCTTGCAGAATGGGTTTTTGTTCAACCAGAGGAGGTTCAAGAGTTGCCCAGAAAGGTCTGAACCATTATGTCACCCTATAAAGTGGAAATATTTCAGGGTTCACCTGGCACTTTTTCACTCTTTTACCTCATTTCTGCAGTCTTACACATCTTCGGTCCTCTGAAAAGCCGAGCAGGAACCCTGGAGATTACATTTTAAACATTAGGTAGCCATCTTAATATTTCATGTCTCAATTTCACAATCTCCTTATCTAATGACTTTCACTTGCAATTAGTCTTAAAGGCACAAATAACACCAAATATCCAAACAGTTGAATTAGTCAGTTCCCTTGCCTGCCATCTCCAGTGCTCCAAACTGCGAGTGTTGTTGTCAGCACAAAGGCCCTCTACAGAGCACATTTGTAAATGTGTCTTCATATCTCTTTATTAAGGAAAAACATACTACTTGATCAAATTTTATTGTGCCCCTAAAGTTCTTCAGTCACTCCTGTATTTTCTAACTCAGGAGCACATGTGCTCCTTGAGAAAAACGTAAGCGTTAAGCCCTGACCCTCTCCCATGTCAATATTTGAACCTTTCTTTCCTTGCAAGAGGTCGATGTGATTAATTTCTGAAGCCGTCGGATAATTATCATCTTATTTATCATAATTATTAGCTGAATAATTGAGGGTTTGCTGAGTTGTTGAGGGCCTGGGGGGCCTGGTCCCAGTGCTCTTACTCACAGTTCTAATTAAAACTCATCAAAACGTGATTATTTTGCAACAACTTGTTTATGGAAACTTGGAGGACGGCTGATAATTTCCACTTATAAATTTCTAATTGCTAGCACTGGCACTCAAATTCATGGGCTGGGGACGGTGCTAACACTGCTAACGCATGCAAGGCATAGCTGGATTAGTCAGTGAGAGGGGTCATGGGGCTAAAAAGTGTCCCAGGGCCCTACCAAAAAAACATGCACATAATTTAGTCCAAACAAAATGATATTGTGGGGCTTGTTTTTTTGCATCTGATTTTTTTTGGGGGGGGGGGGGGGGGGGCATCAGGTCTTTGAGCTTTGAAACTATCATGGACCAATAAAAAGTACAAAAATATGCAGTAAGTGAAGAGTTAACTGAACCAATAACACTTAGTAAAACAAATCCAAAGGGTGAATTTCATGAGTTTTTCAATACTTTTCAGAGGGCAATCAAATATTTCTTACAGGTATTTAAACAAGAGTCTTATTTCCACTGGAGATGGGTGAGTATCATGTCTCCTTCACTTGTACTTGCCTTAGTTTGGTTTGGGCCTCTATGCAGCCAGAGAGCAACACTAAAGCAGTACACAAGACTTAAAAAGTGCCTCTCCTCCCACTGCAGCATATTTTTCCTATAAGAAAAAAAGTACTACAACTACCATGGACCATATAATAAAAAAAATATATATAATAGCTCAAGGCATCAATATTTCTGAAATCCTGATCACCATCAGAAATTCCTTTTGAATTAAGGAGAAGATGACAACAATGGAGACAGTAAGTACTTACACCACCCTCACACCATCATCCTCACATTTTTCAATTAGTGTGCAGGCAGACACCTCAGCGTGGCTGGCATCACCGTCCTAATCCTCAGGAGAGAGAGAAAGAGGGGGGGGGGGGGGGGGGGGGGGAGAAAAAAAAGAGCATTAGTGGTCATATGCCAGCCAGATTTGTCCCATTATTCATTACAATTAATTGCTTCCCTGTACTCCCGGCCTTTCCCAGGAAGGCAGCGCTCCGTGGACGTCTCCGCTGCAGATTGTAATATGAGCACAGGACTTAAAGCTGTCATTCAAATCTCACTGTGACCTTTCGGGAGAAAAGGATGTTTTTCACCCAGTTTGCAGGGATGAAATTCAGTGTGTGTGTTCCTGTACTTCTATCCTTGTGAGAACCAATCTGTGAGGATATGTTGGCCGGGTGCAACCTGACCCGATGTTTCACAATTACAGACAGAAAGGCAACACTTAAGAGGAAACTAAATCCTTCTGAACTCCACCTCCATCATTATATGCAGATAAACTGTTAGTACTAAAAATATCCACCTGCATATTGTAATGTACAGCAGCTGTTATCTCTCACTTCATTAAACAATAGAGGTCAGCAGTGAGGCAGCGAATCCATTCAGAGTAGGTTGAAATACAGGTAAAAAATTAAAGATACTGAAGAAAATAAGCTCACCACAAGGTCCTGGAGGTTTGGATCCTGGCACATCTTCAGCAGGAGTTCTCAGTTGTCAGTGAGCTGCAACGTATGACAAACACTTAAAGTGCACAGAAAGTTATCTATGCTTTCCATTCTTCTGATGGGCATTGATTTAAATCACCTAAGATTAATTAGACTCACCAACAGACTGATGTTAAATAATCCTTGGTTGCAGCTCACTAACACATTAAAATAAAATAAAATAAAATAATAATAATAATAATAACAAAAACCTAATCTACAATTAATCAGACAGAACCTAAAAGTCAACAATTTTCAGAGCCCAAATTGATGTACGTTTCTATCCAACCAACAAGTTCAATTTAGTTCCATTTAAAATAATAAAAAACAGAGGGAAAAAAAACTGTTTGACAAGATAAAACATCCAATTAAACAATAAATACAGACAAATAAAAGGAAAAAAGCAAACCGTTCACAGGATGTTGCATCACCTCTCTCTGCTGTCATGACGCCAGGTATGAATGATGTCCACAAGAAACACAAAAAAAAATGCACAAAAGGTTTGCAAGCAACCAGATACATTTAATTAGATAATTGCTTTGTTTCTTTTTTTTTTTACCTGAAGATGGACTCACAGTATTCTTACAGTAGTGGTGGAAAAGAAAAAGAACAAGGAATATGATTCTCTTTGAGCCTGGATAAAGCTGTAATTTCATCCATAAGAAGACAATCAAACATCGGGATTTAAGTCGTGCTGCCCATGAGCTATTGTTGACGGGCCGGCATTGGCAGTTTGAAGGGTCCTCAGTGTGGAGGTATTGTAGTTGAACCCCCATGTGACCACACGCTGACACCCACACATGCTTCAGTTACAGTGTTTAGTACATGGGACAAGTATGGAATGATTCAGTTTACTGCATAAAAATAATCCAAGTCCAAAGAAAATAGCAACACCTGCTGCTAGTAATGAATAGAAATCATAATATGAAGGCAATAAGGAAGCACAGTCTGCACACACACACACACACACACATACTCACTCGCATGTCTTTCACAATGAAAAACCTTTAACAGAGGCCTGTGGTGAGGAGGAGAGAGGGTGAACAGGCTTTTAGTTAAAAAAAATTTTTCTTTTATTTACCATTTAAAAAAGAGTGAGAGCTCCTCACTGTCAATGAAGGGATTTATTTTGGACTTTTTTAAAACTTTAAGTATAAAAAACCTGCATGGGACACATTAAAAAGGCTGGGTATTGTTTCTGTCTTTTTTTTTTATACTGGTTGGTTGGGGGGCATGTTTATCTGACGCCCAAACACTGCACGGCGGTTTACAGTACTCACAAAGTGCATTTCCTGGCTCCTATTTTTATGTAAAAGCCAGAAATGTCAAAATAAGGGTGAAAAATTGAGAAGAACATAACATGGTAAAAAACACGGCAGAGTCGGCCGGTTAGCTGGTAGAGCATGAGACTCAATTTCTTGGGGCCATGGGTTTGAGCCCCACTCTGGACGGCACCCCCTCTCATGGGCTCACCACCTGTGGGAGGTGCCGTAGGACTTTGGTGCATTGTGGACTGGGCGGGCGTTGCCCCTGTGACCTGGGCCTGGACCCAGATAAGCTGCAGATGATGACATGACAAAACATGGTGGCTCCTCCTTTACAACAGACCTCTGCTATCACAAATATTGACATACAATACAGTTTAAATACTATTCCTTATATAATAGCTGTTATAAATGATATAAACGTCTAAACATTCTCAACATTAATTAATTCCTGTGTTTCTTGAACATGGAGTGTTTGTGAAAAAGAGGGTAAATGGTGTCGTTTCTTAGGCACATCGAGGTACATTTACATTCATACAGTGCTCCACCTTTCATCCACCCTTAACAACCACTAAACGCTGAAGATAAAACACGCTATGACACGATGTAATGCCCATGCTGGATTAAAAATCTTATTTCTGTCACATAAAGAAAACATCAGCTGACAGCATGCAGGATTATATCTCAGTTTGGTGCCATCAGACAGACTGGATGTGCGTAAATACAGCTGCTAAACTCCACTACAACACACATTGTAAAAATAAAGATTGTGCTTTACATTATTTAGAGAATAAAGTTAACACCTAGCATGCGATTCAGCTAATAAAAATAACTCATAGTCCCTTTAAAATCCTGTTTTTGTGATGCACTTAGTAATATAGTGAAATCTATAATCTCTGCACTTGTGTATAGATATATAAATGGCTGCAGCAACATAAGGAAAAAAGAATAAATAATTCTTAAAAAATATCTGTGGAAAGAACAGGTGATTTAAAAGCATCAACATCCTTGGACAGCAGTGCTAAAGCTGGAAACCTTGTCATGTAAACCTCAGTATCAGTAGTTTTCTGCAACAGATGGATTTCCTTCCAAATTACAAAGTTCCTTCCAGGAAACCTTTAGAGAAGTATTAGGAAATGATGGACCTCTAAAATAAAGCATAACCAAAACCTCAGTCGCCTTCTGAAGAAGCTGCATCGCATTGAGTGTCCATAATATTCAAAAAGAAATTTTGCAGAAACTACAAAGAAAATGTCAAAATTCAAATATCAAGGAGTTGTTTTTTTTAAAAGACAGTAAAAAACATTGTGTGTACATTGTGTGCTGTGTAATATCAGAGGCACCGGATGTGGAGACCCAGTCAATCAAAGACATAAACAATCCAACACATCTACTCTCTGACTTCTAACTAATCTCAGCCTCAATCATTAGATACAATTTCACCCAAAACACACTCAGAACTGTTGCTGGTCTGCACTTGATTTGGCCAAATTCATCCCGTCGCGTGCTTGATTGCAATATTGTCATTCAAATAGAGCCATTTGCATGAGACCCCCTTATTTTTTTCCCCATTACCACCTTTAAAGAAGAAGCAGCTGAAGGTTTTCTTGGCATCCCTGAAATCCTCCTCGTCTCCAGCTCAGACTCCACCCCCGCTTCGGTCCACTGTCACCGGGCCTCTCTTCTCCAGAGTCTCCTCTGCCGTTTTCATGAGAATGGCCAGGCGGCTGTCTGACACTTGTCCCTTCTTCACGGCGCTCATCAGCTACAGAGGAAACAGCAGAGAGCGTGGAAGAGCGTTCTGGTTACAGCGGAAAAGGTTAACTTGTCAAACCAACTGCTTTCCTCTGGTAGAAATAATTATCTGTACGACACTGAAAACACCTGCTGCCACACAGTGAAACTTAGAGCTGTCTCTTCATGTTTTAGAGCTGAACTCAGTGGGGTTTTTTTTTTATTTTTAAATGAAAATGAAGATATTTCATCAGCCAGTGCTGCTGCAAGAACACATGCAGCCCTTCAGTTTCTGTAACTACACAAAACAGGTTTGACCACATCAGATTCTGGGAGTAAAACCCAAACAGGAAGATGAACTTGTCAATATTTGATCTCATCTGTGTGGTTTACTAAACATTTCAAACATTTCATTTGAGGATATCTGCAAAACTGAGCAAAGAAACAATAAATATAAGATTAAATTAATTATGGCCATTTTAAGTTTATACTTTTAGATTTTATTTGCTTCAGTGCATTGTTTTGTGTTGCATTTACAACAGATCCCTGATTTACTTTATTAATCAAATCCTTCTTTTAAACATCAGAGTTCTGATATTTTCTTTGTAGTAATTCCTCTAAATTCAACTTGTGCAATTTAAAACTACCAATGCATGAAGCCACCGAGTGCAGCTTTAACACTTTGCCATTCAGACCTAATGGCTGAAAGGCAAAACTGTTACAGAATCTGTTTCCCATCAGTGCAACACTACCTGCTTGTTGTCCCATGAGTCATCCACGTGCAGGTCAGGCGCACACACAAGCATCATAAAACACACAACACGCATGGTTAAATAATGTCTGACTTTATTGTCCAGCTATGAGCTGCAGCGCAGTGAGAGGCCACTAATGAAGACTGAATCATCGACTGTCATCAAGCTCCGTTATAATGACTCTGTGAGAAAGTAATTTAGCAGCAGACGGACGTGGAGCTCTGGACTCACTTCAGGCCTCATTACACAAGTCGCTGACAGAGGTTCTCCTCGCTCATTAGCTTCATCTACTCAAACCTGCTGGTTTAGTCTTCACACCTTCTGTTTGCAGCAACGGATGTTCACATGCTCTCACATCTCAGGTCAAGACAATGGTCTTTTTTTTTTTTTTTAACGACTCCAGGTTTGGTGACCAGATAAAACACGTACGAGGAGGAATATGTTTTTATCTTGTATTATCCAGCCTTCATGTCCTCAGTGCTGTTGTTCTGCTCGTATGAGAGGGGGCAGGCACTGACACACGTGTTAGGTATTAATAGTTCCTCTCAGTTGAAGATGCACACACTCACACCACAGTGCATACTGTGTGTGCGCTCAGAAAAATTTTACTTTCATTGTCTTCAGCATTTGTCTTTTCTTCCATTACTACATTTTGTTTTAGGAAAATACAGTTCTAGAATTAGAAACTAAACAAGGGTGCAAATAATATTTTTTTAATCAAATGCACTCTTGCTACAACTGATTAATTTAAATGGAATGAGACACTGATTTTTGTGTCATCACTCCATGTGTAAATTAGAGCTGTAATTTACATCCTCAGCTTACTGTAACACTGCCAGTGACCACTTCAAATCTCTTTTACTTTTAGCTTGAATTCTAACTTTTAATCCATTTCTAAAAACTAGAGTGGTGATTGAAAGTCGCAGATTTTACTGCAGTATTGAGGTAAAATGTATGTGCTGATCTGAATGTGTAATTATTTGTCGTCTGCGAAAGCCTTGATGTCGTAGATCACTCTTCTCTCTGAGTTATCACTGTCTGCATGTTACATACCTGCAGGAATTCATCAATTTCAACTTGTCCGTTCTTGTTGAGGTCCACCTCATTAAGGATTTCATGGAGCGCATTTTCATCAATGTGGACATTGATGCTCTGCAGAGAAGAAAAAACAAGGCCAGGGATCAATAAGATATAATGAAGACAGGTGTGTAAAGATGAAAGAAAAAAGAAAGACAGAGACCGAGAGAGAAGCCAAGAAAGAAAAGGAGAGGCGATGAAAGAACTCACTTCCAAAACTTGCTGGACATCAACAGTGGTGATGAATCCTTTGCTCTCTTTGTCAAACTTATGGAAACGTTTCTTGTATCTGTCAGACACATGAGAAGTTATTAACTGTCACCTCTTTGCATGTGATTCAACAGCATTTAGGATCAAAGATCATTTTTGGTCCCTTTATTTGATATCGATAGTAGAAATAAAGACAGATTATATTATCTGGTTGTATAATATCCACACTGGATGCTCTGTGTTGTGTTTACCTATCCACACACAGGGAATGTCTGAAACTGCAAGACCATATGGAACTCACTGAGAGCTGTTCTTAGTAAGTAATACTTGAAGGTGACTCAGATGACATTTTTACTTCTTTTATCTGGATTAAAGTGGCTGGAAGGTCGGGGGACAGAGTTCAGGTAGGTTTTAGTAAGAAAGTCAGTCTGAACCAATAAAAGTTGGGCTGGCGTCTCCAGAGGAAAGTACACTCCCGACTGAACCGATCACCAGCTCATCTGCAGGAATTCAACTTCGATCAGAAACAGAAAATGAAGGACTTGGGAATGCCGGCTAATGTTAATTACCTGACTACTTCCTGGTAGTCTAAGTTGATCTCAGTCGTCTTGGTCAGCTGCTCAGAGCGAGACCTGTAACCCATCTCATGATACAAAAACTTCCTAGCTGCTTCGAGCTCTGCCTGGAATACACATCACCATTGAGAGAGAGGAGTCAGAAAGGAGCTTATAGTGATGATATGAAATTGATTATAAAATAAAATCCTGTTGTAAAATCATACTGTCTTCCTCTCCTGACTCCAGTCTAGCTCTTTCCCCATGATCTGGACGATGCGTGGGAGGGCTTCATCGGCCGCCTGCACGTTCAAGAAGCCCAGGCGTGTTCGTCGGGCGATGACATCAATGGCGGTGCAGGCGTACTCCTTAATTGCATACAGCACCTGAGAAGGAAGACACACTCCCAAATGAAATAACAAAAAGCCTTGAGAGAGACACACACACAAACATGCTGTTTGCATGAAATCCAACTTTACCTCACTCTCAATGTAAGGAAACTCAGACACCAGCCTTTTCCCGACGATTGGCCATCTTTGCCCTGTGACCTGAGCCATCTTTGCCACGTCAAACGCCTTTCCACCGTATGTCGAGGCCAGGTGCTGTGCTACCTGTGCACAGGGAGGAAGAAAAAAAATTACAAACAAAATGACGGAAATTGTCAGAAACATCTGAAATTTACAAAAAACATTAGTACAACCCTAAAAAATATTAAACAATATTAATATATGAATAGCAAGTTTGCATTATAACCTTTTATTAAGAACTTACTCAAATAAATAGAATGAGTAGGTAGCTTTAAACTGGCTGTGGAGATCACATGATCGATTTCACCTCTTCGGAGTTAAACGATAAACGTTACAACGCCACTTTGTCAATGAGGTGTCACATGTTTACAGAACACAAGAGGTCTATTTGCTATTCAGATCGTTGTCTTGCCGATCGTGTGAAAAGGGCAAACGCTGTCCAAATATCAACAGTGACCTTTCAGGAATATTCGCGAGAACTCCAGAGTCAGTGCTGAACGCCTCTAATGAGGAGTAAGTATACTGTAGGCGCTCGGGTACACGAGTACTTTTTCTTCATGAAACAATGTCCTATTGGGTTTAATGAAAACGCTCAGGCTAATTATTGGAAAGATGGCGTGTAGCTGATGTAAATCAATGTGCCCTTACTTCATGCCATTGATAAATTGTTCAGCATACAGTGCGTTTTCACGTGTGTCCAGTCCTTTGTGTAGTAGAAATGTCAGCATTGTTACAGCAGCGGCTTTAATGTCAGCTCCATTGCCGCTGCTGGTGAAGAAGACAGTGAATGCGTCTGAGTGAGCAGGCTTTTCCAGGTTGGTTTGCAACAAGGTTCAATCCACTTACTTAACCAGAAAAACTGTGGTTCTCTGATTCCGTCCACTGAGGTTTAATGAGATGATTTGTGCCCTCAGAGCGATTCTTCCTCTGAGAACTGTCCCATTCATCCAACTACTGCTGCTCCTTCTGTGTTTCTTACCTCATTCTCCAGGCCGTAGTCCTGCACCAGGCGGATGTAGAGGGTCGGAGTCCAGCCCTTTGCCCCCTCCAGCATTAGACCAACAGTCTTGCAGGGCCCAGCTGAGAGGCCGTGGGCTTTGATGGCTGCATCCAGAGTTTCTTCAGCCATGGACCTGTAGGTAGTCCACTTCCCACCTGGACATAGACAAAACTGTGCATTAATATGAAAGGTAATCATCATCAAATTTCCAAACACTGAAAAGGAGACTTGACTGACCAGCGATGGTGACCAGTCCACTGTCACTGATGCTGACGATGTGGTTCCTGCAGATGGACTGAGTGTCTTTGGAGTTGGGGTCGGTCACCAGGGGACGGATGCCGCTCCACGCCGCCAACACGTCTCCTCTGCGTACTGCACACACAAACACACAGTCACATTTCACAGATTCACCAAAATAATAGAACCTGAGCGGAGAACTTAAAAGAGTATGAGTTGTGTATATGTGACAATAAAAACAGACTCCAGTACCTTCTACGTCAGGGCTGAGGTAGTTGCGAACCTCCCTCAGGATGAAGTTGATGTCGTCCTCCCCCGGGATTGGGTGAGCGGTCACGCTGGTGGGGGTGTCGGTCGTGCCGGCGATGGTCATCTTCTCCCAGGGCAGGAAGAAGATGACACGTCCGTCGCTTGTAGCCGGATCGAGTAGACCCATGTTGTCAGGACTGTTGGTCAGAAAAAACAAAAAGAGGAGGATTCATCATTAAAACACATACTAGTAGCAGTTTGTATTATATGTATTTTATCATTATTACCGTCTTGTGTTTGTGGCTGATATGACAGTTCAATTTTCCTGTTAAGTAGATGTTCTAAGTCTATTTTACTGAATTTGTGTCTGAGAGAAGAATCAAGGGTTGTGAGGAGGAGGAAAAAAAGGAAAAAGGAAAACTAAAAGCAGAGAACAAGTAAAGAGAAGAGAAGCAAATTAAGGAGGTGAGGAGTTAGGAAGAAAATAGGAGAAAAGACGGGGGGAGGAAGAGGAGGGGGGCGGCAGATAGTGGCAGGAGGAAGACGAGAGAAAGGGAGGAGGAGGAGAATTAGGTGGTTGGCATTTCTGCGGCTGTTCAAAGGGCTCGCGCTCCCTCGGGTTTCGCTCAATAAGCTTCGCTGAACTTTAAAAAACCCCGACTTCAACAAAACCACTCTATTGCTCTGCTGTATCTTAACCAGTATGCATGTAAGTATAGGTCAGATAATAGTTTAGCCAGCTTAGTATTTACACAGAGAAATGAGAAAACACTGAGGAATAAATATGAGCAACTTAATGCATTTGAAATCGTCTCCACAACTTAAAGGAAAAAACAAAAAGAATCATGTCTTTAAAGCACAGATTATTCATGTGTAATGTATGACAGTGTTATGCTGTACCTGTAGTAACCAGGGATGACAATGTGAACTCCAGCACTGGGCTGGCAGATGTTTGTGGTTTCCTGGTTGTCCATCTTCCTCAGCGAGTCTGTGAACGGTCCAGTGGCGTTGATCACACACTTGGCCTTCACATCGAATTCCTGTCCTGTTAAAAAGAGAGAGAAATCAACTGCATTTGGTTTTTCAGTGAAAATCATGACATTACTTGATTTACTAGACAGAAACCAAACAAATATCCCGACAGAAGTTTTTGTTAAAAATGAATCGACTGATTTTACTTCAAAGCTTCACCTCTCACTGGCCTCTTAAAATACAACAGCATCTCAAAATATTTAAATCAGTGTAAAACTAAAACCTAGAAGCCTGAACTGTTTTACCTGACATTCATTTTAAAATGACAGTTAGTCAGCCTTCTGTTTAACCCCAGATATATATTGGCCTTTCAGGTGTTACAGCGCTGAGGTAATCGCACTGCGTGCCTCACCTGTGATGACGTCCCTGCAGCGGGCGCCACGCACCTTCTCCTTGCCGGTCTGCGGATCCTTTGTCTTCAGTAGGTGAACCACCTCGGTGTAGTTGGCGATGGCGGCGCCATAACGAGAGGCAGAAAGGGCGATGGCCAGGTTCATACGGGCGTCATTGTGCTGCCCTGAGGGAGGCAGACATGTGAGACAGGGTTTTAGGCATCCAGCTGGATTTCTTACTCATTTCTTATCCACACTGATTTGCAAATATGTGCAAGATGGCTGCTGGTTGACTCAAGATGGCTGCTGGTTAGACACACTGTGCTGGCCAGCTTGAACAATCCCTCAAATATCATGAAAACAGTTTGACATCTAAGCTTTCTGTGAAGTTTTTTAACTTTACAAGGAAGTGAAGTTTAACCTTGAAGTAGCATTTTCTGCTATTTTGAAGTTTTGAGCACTTTTCATGACATGTGCTTGGCAACCAGCATTACTGGATTACCTGGAATCTCAGCAAGATACTTTTTTTTTTTCTTTCTTCTTCTTCTTCTTTCCCTCATTTTTCTATAATTATTTAAAGAAATGGCAACTAAGAAACTGGCAGAAGATGTGGAGGAAGTGAAAAAGTCTCTGAGCTTTATGTCAGAGAAACTAAGTAAGGTGGTGAAACAACAGATGGGCCTACTGGATTTAATTGAGGAAGTGCGATAACTGAACGCTGTGATCAAAGAAAAAGACAAGAAGATTGAAGAGATGGAAAGAAGAGTGGAAGATTTGGAACAATACACAAGGATGGATGATTTGGTGATATCTGGCCTTGAGACAACCCATTGTACTTATGCACGGATCATAGCAGTTGACAAAGAGGGGGAAGATGCACCAAGAGGTGAACTGCACTCACTTTAACAGCAAGTTATCCAGTTTTTTATTAGCAAGTAAACTTTAGCAAGTAAAAATATAGCTGGTTGTTACACCATATCAAAAAACCAAAGCAAAAGACCAAACATTGTCATTCGCACAAAGAGAAATGCTGAAATTGCACGACAAGCAAGAATTCGGAAGAAGGAGAGGCGAATTCAAGACACTTGGACAAGAAACTGTAAAGTAATGATAAGACTGAATGGTACACCAGAACAGGCCAAAGTTATAGTCATTAGAGACATGATAGATCTTGATCAGTATAAATAAGATTATGGTGAAGAAGGGGAGTAGTGGGAAATGTCTTTTCTGTTGTTATTGTTGTTGTTTTGTTTTTTGTTGTTGAGATAAATGAGAACAAATATTTTCAGTAGGTGATAATTGAAATTAAGGTGGAAAGATTACTTTCCACCTTAATTTCAATGGTTAGACATTAGATTACTTAAATTACTTTATATTAATTAGTTGTATTTATAGAACTCCTGGATCCTGTATCGATCAATTTAATAAGAAGATTTCTGAGTTACAGCGGGGATCGAACGTTTGGGCACCCCAGGTAAAAATTTGTATTAATGTGCATAAAACAGCCAAGGAAAGATGGAAAAATCTCCAAAAGGCATCAAATTACAGATTAGACATTCTTATAATATGTCAAAAAAAGTTAGATTTTATTTCCATCATTTACACTTTCAAAATAACAGAGAAAAAATGGCGTCTGCAAAAGTTTGGGCACCCTGCAGAGTTTGTAGCAAACACCGCCCCCTGTGGAAAGCTGAGACCTGACAGTGGCATGGATTGTTCTCAATCATCGTCTGGAAAGACCAGGTGATGTCAATCTCCAAGGTTTTAAATGCCCAGACACATCTGACCTTGCCCCAACAACCAGCACCATAGGTTCTTCTAAGCAGTTGTCTAAAAAACTAAAACTGAAAATAGTTGACGCTCACAGAGCAGGAGAAGGTTATAAGAAGATAGCAAAACGTTTTCAGATGCCAATATCCTCTGTTCAAAATGTAATTAAGAAATGGCAGTCATCAGGAACAGTGGAAGTTAAAGCAAGATCTGGAAGACCGAGAAAAATATCAGACAGAACAGCTCGCAGGATTGTGAGAAAAGCAAGTCAAAACCCACATTTGACTGCACGATAGACACTGGAGTTGTGGTACACTATTCCACTATAAAGAGAAACTAGTACAAATATGGTCTTCATGGAAGAGTCATCAGAAGAAAACCTCTTCTATGTACTCACCACAAAAAACAGCGTTTGAAGTTTGCAAAAGAACATATAGACAAGCCTGATGCGTTTTGTAAAGTTTGTAAAGTTTGTAAAGAGAAGAAAGGGCACAGAATTTAATGAAAAGAACCTCTGTCCAACTGTTAAGCATGGGGGTGGATCAGTCATGTTTTGAGGTTGTATTGCAGCCAGTGGCACAGGGAACATTTCACGAGTAGAGGGAAAAATGGATTCAATAAAATTTCAGCAAATTTTGGACGCTAACATGATGCCATCTGTGAAAAAGCTGAAGTTATAGAGAGGATGGCTTCTACAAATGGATAATGATCCTAAACACATCTTAACGAGTTGATTAAAAATAGTTACAATAAGGATTTTCCAACATACATTGTTAAAAATGACAATTTAGTTATTGAGAATAAAGAGGAGATTGTTGATGAGTTTAATGATTTTTTTGTTAATATAGGCCGGAATCTAGCAAAAGAAATTGACCCTCCAAGAGATGGAGATATTAAATTTGATAGTGACTTCAATAATTATAACTCAAGCATTGATGGAATTTGTAGAACATATATCTACAGCAATAGATAAGAAAGAGCATGCTGTGGATGTGTTTATTGATTTAAGTAAAGCATTTGATACTATCGATCACTCCCTACTTATGCAGAAATGTGAACAATATGGTATAAGAGGTGTTGCACAATGTTGGTTAAAAAGTTATTTAAGCAACAGGTTTCAATATGTAAAAATTAATAATATTGAATCACAGATGAAAAGAGTAACCTGTGGTGTTCCACAGGGTTCAGTATTGGGACCTAAGTTATTTATATAAATGATATCTGTAGAATTTCAAATATATTAAAATTTGTTATGTTTGCTGATGATACAAATTTATTTTGTTCTGGGGAGAACATGACTCAGTTATTAAAAACTATAGAAAGGGAATTGATCATGTTGAAAAAATGGTTTGATTTTAATAATGATATCACTAAATGAAAATAAAACCAAATTTATGGTGTTTGGTGGATTTAAGGCCAACTGTGACATAAAACTGAATTTAAATGGTGTTGAAATTGAAAGGGTAAATGAAACTAAGTTTCTGGGAGTGATTATAGATCAGGGGTGGGCAAACTGTTCCACAAAGGGCCAGTGTGGCTGCAGGTTTTTGTTCCAACCAATGAAGAGCACAGTTTGACCAATCAACTGTCTGAAGATTGAGATCAGTTGATTAAATGAGTCAAGTCTGGTGTGCTGCTGCTTGGTTGGAACAAAAACCTGCAGCCACACCAGACTTGACTCAGTTGATTAAATGAGTCAAGTCTGGTGTGCTGCTGCTTGGTTGGAACAAAAACCTGCAGCCACACCGGCCCTTTGTGGAACAGTTTGCCCACCCGTTATAGATCATAAACTGTGTTGGAAGCCACATATAGATTATATCAAACGTAAATTATCTAAATCAGTTGCTGTTCTTTATAAAGTAAGAGATTTGTTAAATAAGAAATGTCTGCATGTACTGTATTCTTCACTTGTTCTACCTTAAAGGTCATATTGTGCTTTAGTATGGGGAAATTCATATAAAACAAATATAGACCCAATTATTAAACTCCAGAAAAGAGCCATTAGAATAATAAACAAAGTTGGATACCAACAACCAACTAATCAATTGTTTATAGGATCCTCTATTTTGAAATTTATGGATATAGTGTATTTACAGACACTTGAAGTGCTTTTTCGGGTGGTGAAAAATAGTGTTCCTATTTCCATTCAGACTTTATTTAAATTAAGAGAAGGAAATTATCATTTAAGAGGATTGTTTATGTTTGAGACATGTAAAGTGAGAACAAATATATAATATAGATGTTTCTAATTTTTGTAGTTCTCATTTATATAGATGAGGGGGCCAGAATATTAGAAACAACCCTGGAAATGCACTGGCAATAAACATGTAGGAAGGAGCATGGCAGCAGCATAAACACACTGTAGCTGCATTTTCCAAGGAATATAAACAAACATAGCACCCTGCCAATTCAAAATGAGAGGATTAGGCCTCTACGTTTGCTGTCCTGTGTTTGGGAGAGTAAAAGAGCCTCTGCTGTTGTTGGTGGCAGCCAGATCAGCGGTAACCAAGACAGCGGGAGAAATAGCTGTTGCTCAGTCGGTCCGACGACGACGCTCTTCTGCGCTCTACACCGCCGGGAGAGAAGGTCAGATTTCGAAATGTCACGGGCGTGATTGTTCCAGACGGCATAATTGGAGAAAAGACGCCCCACCCCTCCACCATCCTGGCCCTGTCCCCCCTCAGAGCAGATGATGGTGGGGAGTGGGAGGAGGAGGAGGTGGAAATCAAACATATGCTGCTCTGCACCAAGAAAATGCTCGTCCCTTTCTCCGACCTGCAGTAAATCCAGTTTTATCTGACCACTTACATTTTACATTTGGAGAGAACAAGGTTTTAAAAATGCAACTGCATATTCAGAGTGCTGTATTAATACAGCACAAAGCATCTGCCAAGATATTACTGCCATGTAAATTAAAATGGAGAATTTCTATTTCATGAAAACAACTAATAAGAGTGAGAGTCGCATCTTTTAAACTGCAGAAAAGAACAGCACAGATTTCATTTTTGGCAAACTCATCACTCATCACACAACCTGTAGATTTTGATAAACAGAATTTTTGAATAGTTTTGAATACCATAAATAAAAGAGCCTCTGTAATTGGCATCTGATCTAAAAAAAAGAGGCTACCTGTTGTGATTGGACATGACGAGGTGATACTCAGTGAAGCCTGCAGTAACAGACACATCACCCACAGACACAAAGTTGTTATTTTCAGTGGCGGAAAGGAAGCAATGCCTGCAGCACGAATCTCCTCACACTCAGCTGGACGCTCAGCATATGTTTGGTTCTCCTCTGCACCCATCCAGGCAACACGCAACCTTTACTGCCACGGGGAGGAGAGGGCATCCTACCAGCCTGTCAACACATTTTGTTAGGGACCAGTGGACATGTGAACGCCACAGGCAAGATTTACATCTGAGGCCTTTTTCAGCAGAGGGTAATCTTTCATCTCCTGTTTAGCCTCATCACAGAGATTCTACACAATTTCTATAACATGACAATTTTATTAATTCATTTTTAATTTGCAGAATTAAAATCCTGTTCTTTTTTTAATGTTGCACAGCTTTACAGGCGCAGTGCTTGTTGATGCTGATTGTGCAACTGTCAAACTGTACGACACAGTTTTCCCATAAAAGAGAAACCACACTCACCACGCTTTAAACTCACATATATAATAATATATCATATATATATATATAGATAGATCGATAGATATAATATTATCACATACAAAATAAGTGCATCGAGAGAGGTAAAGGTTTAAAACTGTCTAAATTTCACCTCATAAACAGTTGGATTTCATTAATTTTAAAGGCTTGAAATGTTAAACTCTCCTGTATTTGAGAAGAAAAGGGGAATAATCAGAGAAAAGTCGGCTGAACTGATTTGTTTTTGATTATCTTCTATCCCTTTAATCTTCTCCTGATCCCTTTGATTTGTCTGGGAGACCCTGGCTCTTGGGAACTGCTGTGCTTTAGGAACGTTATATTTTCACAAGGACACTGAAGCATTTTGAAAACATAAAGCATGTTTTCACAGTGTTTCAAATGCTTATGTTGTTACATAAATAGCACAGAGAGGCTCCTCTGTATACTATCAGCTCTTAGCTCAAGTTCCAGTCACAGAGCTCTATTTGAGACCATGGTGTTATATTGTGCTTTTTTAGTAGTTCATACTAATGTTCTAACTGATTTCCCAGTGGTTAGAAACAAGAAGGGAAAACACTGAAAAGAAATGAAATGAATCAACAAACAATGTGTGCTTTAGATGACTGTCCATACATGGCGGTGTCTGTGTGAAAACATCCACTTTAAAGCAAAGCAAAAAAAAAAACAAAAAACAGCCGCCGCAGGCGTTAAACGACGGAGCACTGACTCACCGTCGTAGTAGACGATTGCTCCCACCAGCTTGTCCTTCTTCAGCATGGGGAACAGCTCCAACGCCTTGGTCTTACTGAGCACGTAGCTGCTTTTCAGGCACTGAGTCCCAGCCACCAAGTCGTACATCTTGATCCCTGCCCAGTAGTAAGGCAACTGCCACCATCTTGGAAGTTAACGCAGTGATTCCAGTTAGATACAAAATTAATTCATCTGCCATTTTCATCCTTTTTGGCCCATCAAATCATTTTAGGTCATCAAAAGCCACAAACACAAATTCAGAAGCTGGTGTTAATTTTCCATCCAGATAAATATGAAATAAAACTGAAGTCTTCTGCAGTTAAAAGACTAAAAGCATCATGCTAACAAAAAATAGCAATTATCACCTGCTTGTTGGTTCTGTTTTTCCCCACATGTCCTGAGCTCCCTTGTGGAATTTGTCTTACTGTATGAATCTGACACTTACTTGTAAACAGGAAGGAAGCATGATGGGTAACGGAAGTCTTCTTCAGTTAAAAGACTAAAAGCATCATGCTAACAAAAAATAGCAATTATCGCCTGCTTGTTGGTTCTGTTTTTCCCCACATGTCCAGGGCTCCCTTGTGGAATTTTTCTTACTGTATGAATCTGACACTCACTTGTAAACAGGAAGCATGATGGGTAGTGGCGCGGATAGGTGAGGTGCAATGTCCAGGAGGTTGGCTCGCTCGTGGAGGGCCTCTTTCACCATCATGTACTGTTTCAGACGCAGAATGAGAACAAAAAGATGAGGACAGAAGAAAAGCAACAAGATAAGGATGAAAAATAAAACGATGAAGATGAACCTGTTCGTAGTCTAACTGCATGATGGCCTTCTGAAGGTAACGGACTCCACCGTGGATTAGCTTGGTACTCCGGCTGCTCGTCCCCGAGGAGAAGTCGCTTCTCTCTACAAGGGCAGTCTTTAGGTCTGAGGAAAATCATACAAGATGAAGCAATATGTTTACTAGTATGTGTCTTAAAAGCTTGTAGTTATTACAAGATGTTTAACAGTTTCACAAGAGTACCAAACCACAAAAAATACTATAAATTCTCCTCTCTGCAGTATATTTATTTCTACCATCTTAGCAACTAACACTTTATAATTAAACTGGTCGTCATAGCTTCCCTCAGTCTGACAAAAGAATGAGAAAAGCTGAAATCAAATTTAGTTCCACTGACACAGACTGTGATACAGGAACGCTCTATTTATGTAAATAAACACACACAAAAAAAATAATATACAGCATGCAAGACAAATAGAGTTAGTCACCAAAAATCAGTTCGTCTCTCAGGAACGCTATTTTTGCTGCATTAGTTTTGATTAAAGTTTAGCTGTAGCAGCATCAGATGATTAGAAAGCCAGCAAGAAAGCCCACACACAGCTGTGAAGGTAACCTAGATGAGTGTATCTGTATTTTCAGTATCAGCTGAGCGTTTGTGTTTATGAGCGAGACCACTGCAAACTGATACGAGCTGGTTTTGTGCCAGCCTGCGAGGCGTTTCCCTCCTTCAATCATAACTCAATAAGGACATTTACAGAGCTTGAAACCTGCTACATCCCAGGAGAGTGATGCACTTGAAAGCAGAAAGGAGCTGTTGACAGTGAGCTTACTGCGTGTGACAGCGTCTAAGGCACATCCTGCACCCGTGGCCCCTCCTCCGACTACCAGGACGTCAAACTCCTCGGTGGTTCTCAGCGCGGAGAGCTGGGCCTGGCGAGAGGGAAGCTCGTCCGCGAAGGGAACCTTCAGCTCTGCTTCTGCTGCCACGTGGGCTAACCGAGCCTGGGTGTGACAGATACACCAACACAATGAGCACAGCACCTTTCATGACTTAACGATTACTCTGAATTCAACTGTGCCATTGTGTAGTTTTTTGTTAATTTCTATGTTAAAGTCTATTTTAAATGTTTTAAAATGATGCAGATACAGCAACACTTTCCTTGCGGTGCATTCTGAAACATTACAAGCACGCTGCATGCACATTCACAGTGTAACGTGCTTATGCATTATTCTCTTATCATAATCGCCTCATAAGATAACGTGAAGTAACAGATAATGACTTGCAATCATGTTCATACATTATGGATTTGATGTGACTGCATAATGACATTACTGTAAGACATACGCTGGTATGCCTGCTTATAATGTGCATTGCTGAGCTTTAATGGATGGAATATAATGTGTGTGCACAATAGCATAATGACCAGAAACCAGCATTGATCAGTGCCTCATGAGTGGAGACCATAATCTCAGGTAACATGGTTGTTATGAATATGGACTGAATGATGTCAGCTGATGTGACTGTGACTTCTTGATGCTTGATTGGCTAAAAGAAACTGATGCAGCCTGGATACTGATACTGAGTTATAAAATATGTGATAATTAAATATTGGCTGGTCCTTTTTTTCTTTTCTTTTAAACATTAACACATACATACACAACATTTCTGACCTTTAAAGGTCATTTCTTTGGTAATGTTCTTTTTTTTTTGCCTTTGTTGTAGCAGCAATGAGACAAAGTTTTAACTCTGCCAGCAACAATAAAAGAAAATAATATTTAATAACATCACAGCTGTTAAAGGAGTACTTTTGATATTTTAAGTATATATATAGTTACACACTGATCCAGAGGTAAGGTTTTGAATGCAGGACTTACAGGACTTACAGTAACAATGAGATTATAATGTGCTTATGATGTCTCATTTCACCTTTACAAGTGAAGTGTTGCTTAAAAAAAAAACAGCTGATATTATTGGCTATTGGTCACAAAGCAAAGCGTGATGGGGGTTACTATCTGCTGCAACATGCTGCTCACCTTTGCAAAACCCAGAAAAAGCATCTCAAACCAGATAGCAGTCTTTAAACACCATTTATACCTATTGTTTGATTAGCAAAATAATTAATTTAAAGAAATAATCACAACTCCAATAAAAAAAACAAAAAAAAAACACACAGCTCCCCTCTGATACGAGGATGTGGGATTTTACTTCTAATGAAATATTTATTCATTTTTCTATTTAGCAGTTCGGGCTAAATGATTGCATCAAGCTGCTTTGAAGCCAGCGCAGCATTTGACTTGCAAATAGCCGCAAGCGTTTGTAATTTAGGCCTGCAACCGCAAACAAGACGATGATATAATCATTGTCTATTTTTGATGATGCATACAGACAAACACCGCCACAGAATTAAGTGCCAGCGTGCCCCCTGTAATCAAGTTAAGTCAGAGAATGGCACAGCAAGGCCCATGCTAATAGCCAATCGGCCGCTGTCTTGAAAACTTCTCCAAGCCACATGCCCTTGCTAAAGGAGACAAGACGGACATTCATCTCATCAGCATTGCAATTACTGGGATTAGACGCATGCATGATTACAAACTATTGTGAAAATAATTATATTTCATCAGGGTCGACTTCTTGCTTACCAATCCATGCTTGGTTGAGAGGACGACGATGGGCAAGAGAAGACATTATCGCGCCAGGACACAAAACAGAGTTCACATTAGGTTGTACAGTCAAATAAAGTCTGGTATGTAGTTGTGTGGCATGTCTAAAATAAGCCTACGTCAGGTCAGAGGTCAGGGGAAACACAGCTGCTTCTCCATCTTAAATGAGGCCAAGCCGTGTGGTTGTTTATGGGTTTGAGCAGATGATCAGTGGCTCAGTTTTGAGAAAGTGCTGCATTCAAATACTCTAAGAATCAAGAGTTTTGGAGAGCTTTGGGATTTAAGTGTTAACATGACACAAAACTTACCATATACAGGGAATCTACCGGGTTTACCAAATTAAACAGAATGTAATTTAATATCAGCTTAACAGTCACAGTGACTGAGCACATTAATTTACTGCCATTTTTTTAATGTGTATAACAAAATATGTATGACAAAACAATACCCTTATCTAATCATTAAACACAAGCTGGACCTGGATAAGCAGCAGAAAATGGATGGATGAATGGATGGATGGATGGATGGATGGATGGATGGATGGATGGAGTTCAGGAACAATGGTACTGGGGATTTTAGAGTTTTCTATTTTCTTTTTTTTTTTTAAATCAGATACAAAAACATTTTATAATAATTAACATTGCTGTCTATGTACAGCAGGCAAGGAAAAACATTTTAGATGCCCAGAATATATCAAATGTTTTTAAATTCTACAGACTTTGCATGATAACTGGGAGAAAAACATGTCTCTTAACGCTGTGTTTGGCATTACTAGCTTTTTTTCTATACTCAGAAATTTCATAAACAAAAGGAACTTGGCTAAGAGCTTGGTTATGTGTGGCTGGGTTGCTGAGACAACCATCACTAAGAGAGGAACCCCCCCAATCAGAACAAGGGACAACTTTGACGCTACACTTATTTGCATTGTCATAGTTACATGAGAGGACTGAAATCACTTTAATGCCTCATGTCTTAACTGCTGCTGCAGCTTCAAATTTACCTTACACATACAGTATGTGAGGTTAGAATATGTCTGTGACAACAGGCTTTACATCTACTTCTCTAAAACATTTGACTTTATTACAAAAACAACCACAGCTCACAGGGCTCACAGAACAAGCTGTCCTCGATTCCTCAATTGCATTTTCTGAATATAACTCATTCTATTGGACCAGAAAGTAGAGGGAAAACATTTGGATGTGGATGCGTTTAAAAACTGCAAAAACCTTCTGGTACAAGAAAACGTGTTCATTTTATCATCACTTCTATGCAGAGCAGGACCCAGTGCATGCTGGCAACCGATATGCCTCCTGCACAGCAACTGGTAAACAATACAAAAGAAGAAAACACACACCTTGGAGACAAAAGCAAGCGCATTCCAAAATCCAGACTGAACATGCCCTGAATGTCCCTCCCTACTATGTAGACTTTTTTCCTGAGTTGCAGAAATAAAGGTATTATTTTCCAAAGTTACAGCGTGTTCAGCACGGACACAGTCTGGAGACTCAAAACGTCTTGGACATAACATACACCTGCAGGAGAGCACTAACAACAACCTCATAAGTTTTGTTAGCATATTTATATTTATACATTTGCTTGTATTTTCTGCATTTTCCCACAGTGGTGTGAGAGAAATTCTTGTTAAAATCATGTGTTTGTCTTTTACTAATATAAATAGATGTGTCATATATAATCCACATGATAATACAATGTTCAAGTTGTTGAGAACCTAAATACAAAGAAACTCATTATGAAGGAGTTTAGTCTAGAGGGGGATGGAGACCTCTTTCTATGTACATGTGTTGTGTGAATGCACACAAGAACAGGACATGCGTCTGCGGCAGTTCAAAGTCATAGCACGGTGTAAGACAAGACAAGCTTTGTATTATACTGTGTCATACCCAGAATCTAATCTTATACATAGTTTGTCTTGTCTTAAACAGCTGCCAGGGTGGAAAAGCATCTCAAGCATCATGTACAGGAGGCCCCTACAAATCAAACATTTGATGGAATGACTCTTAAAATCGACTTACCTGCGTCTTCCTGTACTCAATTAGGTGCGAGAGGCCAAAAACCGTGGCGACCGCCCCACCCCCTATGATCGCCGTCCGTTTCAGAGCCTTCCTGAATGCCATTGGCCCTGTGGAAAAAGTAAAGTGCAGTGAGGAGGCAGAGCGGGGACAGCTGGGTTATAAGACATTGACATGACAGATGATCATGTGAAAGACGCATGCAAGCTTAAGAGAAGGAGCACCACATGCAGGGTGGAGTGGGGTGGAGGGGGCACGGGTGTGGGTGTGGGTGAGGGTGAATGGGGGAGGAGGATCTAAAATGCCGCAACACTAGGACAAAAGTTCACGTGAAGAAGACATGAAGAGACGGAGGAATGGTGTCAGTGTGTGCTGGTGACTGTTTACACCTGTGGAATAAATTTCCTTTCTCAGACACAGACCTGTAAACTGTTACTGTGACAATTTTGTTAATATATCACATATTTAAGTCGACAGCTGCAACTAAACTCACACAAAACTCACAGAAAACAAGAGGAAAAACTGAAAACTCACATTCGAGAAGCTGGAATCATCAAATATTTGGCATAAATGTTTGAAAAAGGACTTGAGTCTTACTCTTTTGTGTCCTATCATTATGAAATTCATACCTTTTAGCCAGTTCATCAGACTAAATAAGCACTTAAAGGACAGCACACTCCCTCTGGTAACTTGTGATGTCATTTGTTATCATTTTTGACATTTAAAACATTTCGTAAAAACACTAACTGACAGATTAATCAATGATGAAAATGATTGTTAGTTTGCACATCTTACAAAATCATTATGTGTCCAACTATACAACATTAACACATTTCATTCACTCTGCTTTGATAATTAGCTGCTGTGTGCAATGCATGAAAATATCTAGAGATATAAAATGAATAATAATATTTTATAACAATTATTTCTACGATTATTTTGATGGAGAAACTCCAACACTCAGTCAGCCTGCCGAGTGCTGGAGTCATGAGCGTTTTGTGGGCTGGCCACACTGCTGCAGTCCAACCAAAACAGAAAGCAACATATGGTAAATACACCAAATTATTTTTATTTGGTAAATTAAAACATACATATAATATTTAGATTTGTGCAAGGACAGACTAACTACTAACTTTCTGCACAAATCTACAAATTTGCAAAGGTGGAAATAGGGAATATTTGGCTTTTTTGCCTGAAAAATGAACTAAAACCATCAAGAGACGCTGTACAACAAATAAACTCTGCAGCAAAACATGAGTATATTTGCAGTTTAGTGTTAAGCAACTGTTAGAATACAGTTTCCACATCTTCATAATGACCCTGTGTCCCATAATGAGCAGAACATGATACCAGCCCTGCCTGGCAGGGTGGAGGGCCTCAATTCCCACCGAGGGCAGCCCAAAAAAGTATTTGCATTCCCAGTGTAACACACTTTGAATAAAGGTTTCCAGGGAGTGGCATACGCTGAGGCAGATTCTAATGCATTTTAATAAAACACAGCTACAGATGGCACAAATGTCAATAACCAGTCTGGTCTAACAGATGACCTATTAAAAGTACAACACTGTTGTGTCTGCTAATATTAGCAGCAAAAATCAGTATAACACTCCTGCTGCCAACTTTTGAGCAAGTTATAAATTGTAGTATGTCGCTTAATACAACTGTTAAACTGCAACAATATGTAAAAATATTATTTACCTTAAAATTACCATAAAATGGGTAACGTCTGACCTGTTTTTTTTAACAGAAATGACCAAAACAAATGCACAGTTGGATTGTGGGATGTCTGTGCGCTCCTCATTATAAGAGCCTATCCGAAGGCAAACAGCTACTTAACCTGGTTTAGGAAAAACAGCCTCTTTTATTGCTCGCTATAAAGACGTTCAAACAAGTTCTCCACAGAACTGAAAGCACACTGTGTAATCTATCGCACCACAACTGCATACGTTAGGTGCTCAAGCTGTGAGATACAGTATGTGACCATATGACTGAAATAATTATAGCTCTCTCTCTCAGTATAATTGTGGCAGAGGGTTTCTGGAGGAGCGTTAATGTCCCTTCATGGCTGAAATAGCGTTTCAGTTCCGTCAGATCTAAATATCAAATGTTTTTGGTAGCAACCAAGATGTGAACATTGCGTTTGGCTGTGGAAACCTCTCAAGTGCCAAAAGCTGATCTGGTCAGATTAGTAATCTTGTTAATGTATTCTTTGATTGGACAGTTCTTGGTTTTAGTCTGGAGCTGCTTTAAATACGAGGTTTGACACCTGAATGTTGTGGTTTCTAGGAAGCAGTAATGGCCATTTTCACCATTCTGGCATGTTTCATAAGCTCAATGAATCAGTTAATCGAGAAAACAATGAGAATACTAATCAATAACTAATCAATAACAAAAATACTTTACCTGTAGCCCCAAGTACCTCACTCATAATAACTCGTATAAAAGAGTATTTCTCAAATTTCCATTGTTCACTTGAGAAAAAAATGAAATTACTATTAAAATAGTCTAAAATTAGCTTTATGTGTTATTCAAATCAGGAAATATCAAATCAAAGATTAAGTAAACATGATTTCTTCACAACATACACCATACATTTTCAGTCCTCTGTGTTACACATTACACATTTTGGTTGTTACCAAAGGCTCCACACAAAACCCTGGTATTAGACTTTTATATTCAGGCAAAGACAACGTTTAACATTTGAGAAATCCGCCTTCTTTTGCTAAATACAAAGAGCTTTTTGTTTTTTGTTTTATTTCTAGTATACTTTAGGAATACTCCTACCAGCACTGTTATTGAACATTTGTAACCCACACCGAGCCCTACACTGTGTACTGGCCTTCCAAACCCAACGTAATCAAAGCTGACTCAGTGGCATACCACAGGCTTTCACACTCTTTCACAGGCTGCTCATTACTGAACACCATAAAGGGCAAATATGACAATAATTAGCACAGAGGAACCTCTCTGACAGGAATCTGCTGATGGCTGTAGTTTAGCCAGCTGAACCACACGGCTGTCTAATTGTTGTGAGCGAAACTGAAGCACTGAGTGAGAAAATGTGACTTATCCCTGCTCCTGGTGATGCTGGGACACCCCCACTCCTCATTCACAGTTTGGGAGATCACAACCCAAGCCTTCACTCCGATCAGCCTACACATTATGAGTCAGCAGGTGTGGGGTGGGGTGGGGGCTTCCTGGTTGCAATGTGGGCTGGTATTTCAGACACACATGGCGAACTCCATTGACATTTTTGCTCTTTTAAAATGTATTTCCTGATGAGGGCGGGGAGCCCTGTTTGTAGTAATAACAACGATAGGATTTCTGATGCCAGGTCACTGACTAGTTATTGCTGTGTTATCTATCACCACACAAGAGGAAGTCGGTGTTATTTTAAACTGACATCTTGCTATGGATTAAAATGTCAGCTCAGTTTGGTGTGTGAGAGAAAACCGACAACAAGCTCCGTCTTAACAGTCACGAATAAGCTCTTTACGTTATAACAAGACGAGTTGCGCCTTGACAGGAAGGGCTAACGTTATGGGGACAATTTAGCTGTATATACGATTGCAAAAGAACAAAAATATGTACATTAACTGACATGTCCTTAGCCAAAACTGAGGAGAAGAGGTTATTATTTCATCGTTTTTCAGACACCAGAAAAGAAAAAACTTGCAGATGTTGCCCCGTTTTTTGGCTCTTTGCCAAAAAACACGGGGTTAAACCTTCCGTTTTCAAGATTTTAAAACGTCCAGACAACACTGTGTGATACAACAGACATTCCCACTTACAGGATTTCTTGTTTTGTGGCTGAATAAACGTCGCTCGGAGCGATGCAGGACGGCGACTGAGGACATCGGCTGTTATCCAAACCTTAGCCTGTGTTTGACAGCGACAACCAGGAAACCAAGCGACGCCGAGTGACGTCGCGGAGAGCCAATCGAAATACAGAGCTCGACTACGCTCGTCCAATTGTGTTCGAGCCGAGGCGGTGCCATGCTGTTGACGTTAGGAGAGAGCAAGCTTGCACAACGCTGGTCTCTCTTCCATCCTCTTCTTCCTCCAGAGTATTAATGAAGAGGGAGAAGTGCTACCAGCTCTCGTTTCCTCTTTCCTTCAGCCATGGATGCCCAGGCACAAACCCAGGGCCCCAAAGGGTCAAGGGGCCCCTGAGTTTCACCTGAACTTCAAGAGACAGAAAGCCTCAGAAAGAACTACAAAAAGCCTAAAAACAACTTCAAAGCTATGCAGCATCACTGCAAAGAGATACAAATCAGCCACAGAGATGTCCATAATGTCCACATAAACACAACACAACCACAACCAGATGCATGATTACTACAAAAAACAGTGACAGAGACACAGAGATGCAAAAAGACCACAAAAGATGCAGAACAACTACAAAGAGACTACAAAGCACTACCAAAGACATGAGCCACCTTTATCCAGTCACGCCCAGTGCTTCACTGTAGTTTCCCAACTACCTGGAATATTATTCCCACAGCTCACAGACTGCAGACCTGCAACTGCCTGTCCTGCTCCAACTTAGAGGCTTTATTCATTTATATCCTGTTCAAAATAAAAAGACTGGGTTTAACTTCAACTCATGGTCTCTGGCTCTGAGCTCTGCATTTTGGGTCCTAAAGACTTACTAAACATTACCAAAAACAAGAAAGAGCACAAAAAGATGCAAAATGATCACAAGGTTGCACAAAATGTGTGGCCTCTTTCAGTCTAGGATGGGGTCTTGCTCCCATTTCAGAAAGGTGTGGGGTTTTTTACATCCGTGTGCCCAGAGAGAGGAAAGGAACATTAAAGCCTTCAGCACATAAAGAAACTGACAGGTTAATATTTTTTTGTGTCTTCAGATTAAAGCTTGAAGATGACTTTGAATCTTAATACCAAGACATACTGCATTGTTAAACAGCCACAGCCCTAATAGTTTATTAAATGGCACTAAAATACTTAAAATATGAGGCAAACTGCAAGAAAGTGGGCCACGAGCATTATTTCCAGATTACATGTGGCGCTTTCTGTGCCCAGACCAGTCAATGGCCCTCACACACACGCACGCACACACTACTCCACCCCTCTGTGGCTTGTGCGTAATAGGGTTTGGCATTTGGTACGCACCGCGTAAACAAAAGCACATTGTCGGTGTCACTGGCAGTCAGTCTGCAAGCCACGAGTGGGAGAAGTGAACAGTCATTTCCTTTGCTCTCCAGACAGCGAGTGGACTTTTCTAGTCGCAGCTAAAGTTTGAACAGATCCACAAGCAGCACTTCAGCAGAGATGGGAATATTTACCACCGCCCTTCTGCGCTGGATGGAGGTTTAAGGTATTGCCTATTCAACTTTTTCCTCAACCAATTTATGAAGAAATCAATGGCTTCATGTCAGTGTAAAGCCTGCAAGGGATGATCTGGTGCTTTTTGTTTCATAACCAGAAAGATTCCGACGGGAAATCATCTGAAACGTCAGACTTTTTACGCCCTAAGGTAATAACTGATTAAAATTCAGGTCTTCATGCATCTCAATTTCATACGTCGTTTTAGACTATTCAAAATAGTTTTATAGTCGTATCTCTCTCTCAGCAAGTGAAAATTTGTGCATAACTGGGTGCGCAACTTGTTTTCAATGTACATTTCATATTAATTTCCTCAGTAAAATCATAAAGAAAACATAACACTGTTTAATGCTGGATACAAGAGACATTTTCATCTCTATTTTCAAATTTAATCACTTGTTGAAGTCAAAGAACTAAAGTGCCTCAGTGCCACAGTGATTCCAGTGTGCCTGCTGTCAACTGACTGCATTATGTCCATGTTTGCAGAGACCATGCCGTGTGTCCAGACCCAGTGCGGCTCCTCTCCACAAGGAGCCAGTCCGGCGTCCCAGAGCGCCGGCGGAGAGCGCAGCTGCGACTTCCTTACCCCGGAGTTTGTCAAATTCAGCATGGACCTCACCAACAGTGAAATCTCATCTGCAACGTCGGGCCCCAGTTTTGGCCCTTTGTCGGACACATACAGCTCCGGGTACGACGTGAAGCCCCCGTGTCTCTTCCAGATGCCAGTTCAGGGGGAGCTTCCGTGCGTCAAGGTGGAGGATGCGCACGGGTGTCCGCGGTATCAGCCGACTCAGCATCCCTCCCACCAGTCAGACGAGCTACTCTCCTCCCCGGGCTCCGTTTATTATTACCGCTCTCCCTCTCCGCACACCCCTATCACATCCAGCTTTCAAACTCCACCGGGACACATCTGGGATGACTCCGGTTCTCTGTACAATTTTCGACAAGACTATTTGGCTGCGGCGCACAGGAAAAACTCACTATCCAGATTTTCCCTGTTTTCCCTCAAACACGCGCAACACGGCGGTCAGAGCTTGTCCACCTGCCAGATGAAATTTGACGGATCTCTCCATGTGTCCATGAACCTGGACGCAACCGGAGCGCACCAGCAGCTGGACAGTCCCGGAGTTTTGGGTTCCGCCGGTTTGGGAAAGCAGCCCGGTGTGGGGTTTCCTCACCCGCTCCAGCTCGCCCACAGTCATCACTTTATGGACTACCAGACTTCCTCTGCCCCCAGCCGAGGACCGCTGAGCATGGAGGGGTTGTGCGCGGTGTGCGGAGATAACGCAGCGTGCCAGCACTATGGAGTGCGCACCTGCGAGGGCTGCAAGGGCTTTTTCAAGGTTTGTTCTCAATGAAAATATATTTAAAACTGCATGAAAAAGTTCAGTTTTAACGAGGAAATTTGCAGGAAGCTGATGGACAAACACGATGCAGGCACTAAAAAAGTTTAAACGGACTAATGCTGCATATTTCTATCTAAAAAAACTGCTTCTGACACCGCTTTCATGAAAAGTAAAATTTGAAAAGATCATTTTTTTAAAAACCATGGATATATTCACTTTATCGACATGGCCACACTCTCTCCTAATGAAACCCTAATTTCGAGTAACAGGCTATAATGTAAAAAATTCCACTGGGACCCTGACTGGCCTCTTAAAGTGGACATTATACTTCAGATGCACGTTTTGATCCCCTGACACACGCGTTTTGGGGGCGAATGCCCTGTATGGAAATGGCCACCAACGTGCCATGAATAAAAACCTTCCCATTCTTCTCTCAGAGGGAGATTCCCGGGGGCTATTCTCCAAATTATGAATGACCACGACCCTGTATTTACCCAGACTGGCCTGTCCGCCTGCTGAATGCCTTATACTGCCTACCCTGGCCCACAGGAGCAAGAGTGTTGCTGTTAATTTTCAAAAGACCATTTAAGGGTCTTTATGTGGATCCATTTCGAAAGAACCCCTCAAGATAGGTTCTCTGTGACATTATTGTGCATAAATCGCAAAGTTGCTGTTCTTCTTTTATACAGACCATTGCAGAACCCTTTCAAAAAGGTTCCTCGTGCCTATAGATAAGCTCATCTCCCACAGGCTTGTAGAAAAAGTATTTTTTGCCATATAAAGAACCATATGAGAACAGCTCTATCATGATATTAGTTCTACAGAGACCAATATTGTGATTCAGTGGTCTTTTAAGATGCACTTGTACCAAAGTGCAGCAAAGAGCATGTCCAGAAAAGGTTCTGTGTGGTATATTCAGACAGCTCCATGTGAAGATTTATATGAACATTCATTAAAATGAAATATTAGGTGTAATCTCAGCCAAGTAAGCACCAGTTTAAACTTGATCTCTTTAACACTTTAACACTCTTTAACTTGTATATTGAAAAATACCTACACTTTTCCCTGTTTTCATGCAGCGCACAGTGCAAAAAAATGCCAAGTACGTGTGTTTGGCTGCCAAAAGCTGCCCTGTGGACAAACGCAGGAGGAACCGATGCCAATATTGTCGCTTCCAGAAGTGCCTTGCTGTGGGAATGGTCAAAGAAGGTATACAGATACACCTCAAAACCAGGTTTCATATCTGACACTGGGGGTGGAAACTTATTCATTTACACAGGTGGAAAAAAAAACAAAAAACAGATCAAAACAAAAACTGAAAAGTTTCCGTTTCTCCTCATGCTCTGCAGTGGTGAGGACAGACGGTCTGAAAGGTCGAAGAGGTCGCCTGCCATCTAAACCCAAAGCTCTGTCAGACTCATCTTCTCCTGTCAGCACCCTCCTGAGTGCCCTCATCAGGGCACATGTGGAGTCAAACCCTCCACCCTCTCGCCTCGACTACTCCAAAGTAATCACACTTTACAAGCATCACTTCATTATTAGCATAAATACAAAAATAGCATAAAATACAGTAGTAAGAGATGATATTTTAATCAGTCTTACCTGATGCTGATGGTGACCTTTTCCTGCAGTTCAAGGAGAGTCCTGGAAGTCCACCAGGAGACGAAGCACAGCACGTCCGGCAGTTTTACGACCTCCTGACCAGATCGATGGAGGTGATCCGAGGGTGGGCGCAGAAGATCCCGGGCTTTACCTCCCTTCCCAAACACGACCAGGAACTCCTCTTCTACTCAGCTTTCCTGGAGCTCTTTGTTTTACGACTCTCATACAGGTAAAGAACAAACCTTTCATCACACACTGAGGTACTGGCTGCTAATAAACACAACAAAAGTCACTAATGACACGTGGGTTAGAAAACCCAGAAGGACATAGGAACTGATTGAAGACAAAGCCTTTCGTCAAAAAAATCTGTTTTTTTGTTTTTATTTACAAATGAATTTCTGTGTCTGATAAGAGACGCATGCAGAAGTCATCGAACAGGCTTCTCTGCACCAATCTTATGCATTAAAGTGTAACCAAGCAGTTTATACCTACCTCTGCCTCTCAGCTTTTTACTTTTAGCACAAGCTGTCATAACGTTTCAGATCCAATCCAGAGGAAGGGAAGCTGATCTTCTGCGACGGGTCGGTGTGGCACCGGCTCCAGTGCCTGAGGGGCTTTGGGGAATGGATTGACAGCATCGTTGAGTTCTCCGCCAACCTGCAGAGGATGAACCTGGACGTCTCCACCTTTTCCTGCATATGCACCCTCGCCCTGGTCACAGGTGAGATACTGAAAAACATTTTGTTTATGCTCACACCTCATGATTTCTATCATCCCATATCGATGCTACTTTCAAGTTCTCCAACCGGAGTCATTTCCTAGTATTTGGAAATTAGAATTGTGCATGTTTGTGGTCTGTTTGGTGTGAAATATTAAATAAACCAACCCATTACAAAAAAAAAAAATGTAGCTCAGATTTACATAGCTAAAAGTTTATGTTAAAAATCAAATTATACTTCAAGTGAAATAGCTTATTCTTGGTTGTGAACCACATTTAGTGGGTTTGAGATCATGTACTTAGTTGATTGTAATGATTTAACCACAAACTGGTGGATCAGTGATTCCCAGTCAGGGTATTTCTGCAGCTGCCATAAATTCTTGAAATGTCCAGACAGATGAAACTTTCTGTGTAAAAACAGCCTTTGAATGTGTTACTGTCTGAAGTCGCCCCCACATTATAAACCATGTTAACATGTGTTTTTGAAATCTGACTCACGGACCTGCAGAGAGGCACGGACTGAAGGAGCCGAAGAGAGTGGAGGAGCTGCAGAACAACATCGTCAAGTGCTTAAAGGACGGCGGGATGTGCGCCGACGGCGGCTCAAGCTGCTGGTCTGACCATTTGTCCAGACTCTTAGAAAAGCTGCCTGAACTCCGCACTCTGTGCATCCAAGGCCTGCAGAGGATTTTCTATTTGAAGCTGGAGGATCTGGTGCCGCCGCCTGCAATAATAGATAAGTTATTCCTTGACACATTGCCATTTTAGAGACACAAGAGAATACACAGTGATGTTAAACTACTTTTGCTTTAATCCCAGCAGTCATTCCTGACAGTTTGAGCTCTGTGCACGACATTAAAAAAAATTCAGAAACTAATATTGAGCAGTTAAAATCATATTTTCTCAAGAACAAGTGAAATCAGAGAGATCCCATTTGTTTCAACAATTGTGACTCCTCAGCCTACCTGTAATTTTCACAATATCAAACAACGTGCTTTGGAATATTTTACAAACACTTCCTGAATCTAATGAAACTGAAGCAGGTGATGGAGAATTTTTTTAAATCCTGTAGATCAGGAGAGGACCAGTTTCATTAATTGTTTCATTAATGCCTCTAATTAGATTTTTTTTTTTTTTTACAATGTGATTTAAACAGACAGTCAGGACAAAGCTGTGGACTGCAAGTGAATAAAACTAAAGATTTATCTTACACCCTTTCCTGCTTCTCAGCATTTTGATACGAGATAAGTGCGTCCCATCATGTTTAGGTTCTTTATAACAGTCTATATTAATCATATAGTGATTAATATAATATTCAGTAGACTCTCTCATGGTCTTGTGTTCTCACAGTAAATTGTCATTGTCCATGTTTTAATAAAAGTTACTGCTGCTGAAGTTTGGTTTATTTAAGGTTTGATGTGGTAAATTATTTTTGATGACAGTATCATGACTGTAAAATTATGTTTGGCTAGTTTTCTGAATATAATTTTACTAATATTTCTATCCTAAAATACCCATTTCAAGACAACTCATTATTTTACAGTGAAATTGAATATCGGTGCCTTTGCATGGAGGTTGTGTTAAATAAACTGTCAAATGTTGATTCTGTCCCAGTTTTGAGATCTGTGTTTTCACACAGAGATACAAGGTTTTTCAACAAATTGCCTGTATTTTTTATTTTATTATTATCAGTTAATTATTTTAAGCTCATAGGTTTTCTGTAAAGAGTCATTCTGTATTTTCAGGTCATTTATAACCTACTAGATATTTTCTTTTACTTTTAACTATTTAAGGATTAGCTAAACCTCCTCGTTTGACACTTTAAGTGAGTACATATAAAATAACACCAGACACTGGAAAACACAACAGTACATGTTTATCCAAGTTATAATACAAATTAGACTGTAAGACATTCACTCTAAGAAATGCAGAGTGTTTTAGAGTGTTTTTCCTAAACTAGACTGATGTGCTGGGATTTTTTTTTGGTCATTTTTAATGTTAAATGACAAAAAAAGAGTAAAAAAAAAAAAAAAAAAAAAAAACTCTGCAAAGGAAGTGCCACCATCAACATATGCACACGTATGTATGCACGTTTGAGTAAAGGTCATAGGTCACATGAATCCTCAGTATTTTACAGAGAGAAAATAATGTTTCAGAAAAGCAAACCAACTGTTCGTTATTTGGCCAGACAACAGGAAAGCGTGTGTGCGTGTGTGTGTGTGTGTGTGTGTGTGTTTCATGTCCGTTGGCTGCCTGACATTTCTGCAGCCCTTTGGTTAGATCTGGCATTAAAGAAGTCAGTTTCTGCTGCTGCTGGCAAAGATAAAGGCCACGAATTCAGCACCTGCACCGGGAAAAGTCAAACAGGGGAAATAACTACAGCTGCTGATCACTGTGGTAAATAAAACCTAAGATAACCTACGACAACAACCTCAAATGTATGTTAAATCATAATCAGGTCATTGGGGAAAAATTAAATCATTAGAAATCAGCCGAGCTGATTTGTCTGCTACAACGTTTTCTCTTCTATCTGGCAAAAAAGATAATGTTTTTTTTGTGAATTAAAAGTCTTATATAAAAATAGAATGATGTTCCCAAGGAGGTTTTAATAGGCCCGCAGATCAATAGTGGAGGCTGTTTAATGCTCCAGCGTGGCCGGCCGAGATAGAAATGAATCGATGATAATATCGGAGAAATGTCCAATTTATTCTGATGCTGATGGTGATTGACAGGTAGAGAGAAAGTGTAGCACAATATCAGACATCTCAAAGCACAACTGCAGTTCCAGCTGCTATAGCTCCTATTTATGGACATTAAAAGACTCCATTCAGTGCAGTGGTCACTACTGATACAAAACAAACTCCATAGGAATATTAAGCAAGACCTGCAGTTTTCAGAAGATTAATGCCCACCACTCTGGAATGACATATAATGGAATTAGGTGAAATGTTCGGGTGTCTGCAAAGTTTTGGCCATGCAGTGTACGTCAAGTCATTAAAGGAATGAGTTACATGCAAAGAGGAGCTTTGGCTCCCTGTACAATAGAAATATGGGAATATCACAGTGGTACCATGGGACAAAGAGCTGTTCAAGATAAAGAGGTCAGATCTCAGCTGCTGCCCAAAATACAAACATCCTCACCCCTCTGTTGTCTGTCTGTCACTCACTGTCACACAACTCAACCTGCACCACAAACAGGTTGCATTTTGGGGGCTCCCGAAGACTCCCGGCCCTCAGGCTTTGCCGGCTGCGGCCGTACAGGAGCATCGAGTATTTTTTATCTCGAGAGCACGATTTGTGGGATTTTTTTCTGAGGCTCTGACTGACGACTTTGATCTCTGCATCCATCCAGCTTCAATACAGCTTAACCGTTATCGCTGCCAGCCCAGAGACCGCGAGCATCAAGATGGGCTTATGGGCAGGGACCCCCCGCTCACTTTCAACATGTAATCCATTACAGATTATGGCAGATTACTGATCAGATGCTTCAATAGCTGTTGTAATTATACATGAATTTGTTGACAGTCAGACACATAAGACTGGACTGATCCATCTAATAAATCACTTGAAACAACAGCCAAACCAAACATGAACTTCCCAACTGAAATATTCTCATGCTGTTTATTCTGTGGTATCCTGGGGGTTTGACAGGAAATCAAATAATAATATTTCTTCATGGCAATATTTCATTTTTAAAATGAATCAATCTGCTAAATTTGCAGAGAACAGACATGTTATAGTCGTTTTATTCATGAACAGATTCTCAACTAAGTTTCCTGAAAGTTTTCTACTATATACTAATATCATTACTGTGTTACCCTGTGCAGTCAGACAAATCACATTTAATTTGACCTACATCCACACACATCTAACCACATCACAACCAGGGACGAATCACTGAAGGGGCCTAGAACCAGGGCTGAGAGGTCAGGGGGGTCCCTGGGACAGAGGCTCTGTATGAAACAACTGTCAGTGTTTCAAATGACCACAAAGAGATGCAAAACAACCAACAAAAGACAAAAAGATGGCCACAGAGATGCAAAATGATCACAAAACGTACAAAATGCCTGAAAGCAGAGGCACAACGACCATAAATAGATGCAAAACAACCACAAAAAGAAGCAAGATGTCACAAATGAGACATAAAGCAACCAAGCAGGGACACAATATGTCCAAAATAATCATGGCTGTGGGTCCTATTTACAAGGAGTGCGTATCATTTTACTTTATAATCCATTCATGATCATAACTAAAATTTTTATGTACATTAATTATTCTGAGTGACTGTAACCACAAATATCTTAATACCTAATTCAAGCAAGCTGGACTTGCACCACCATCACTCTCTAAAACAAGAAACCTGCAAGGAACAGCCACATACTCCAGTTAGACCAGTACTACACCAGCATGACTGTTTAGAAATTGTTTTAAGTAAATTTAAAACTGACTTTCTGTGTCAGAGCTTCGTTTGTTTAGGAAAGCGAGCGGATTTTGAATGAAAACAGATTAGTGTTTTGTCAGGATGAAGAGTCCACTTAACAACTCTTGCTCTAAATCTTCTTGTCATCAAAACAACAGATAATAATTGGGAGGGATTAGAGTCGGCTATTTCTGAGGGTAAATCCTTCAGGGAGCCCGAATCTCTCTCAGCGAGAAATGAAATTAGCATTCTCTGCTAACAGGACAAACAGTCGTCTAAACACTTGAATCAGTGGATTGGATTATTTCAGCCCAGAGACAAAGGACAGAATACACACAGAGGATCCCAGGTGGTGCATCAAGCACCCGAAATATCCCACTTCAGTATTTTAACCCCAGTTCTGAGCTAATTTATTAAAAGGAATTTGGTAACACTACGTGGAAGAGAGCATGTTTACTTTTTATAAAATTATGTTTGACATCAACTGGTTACTCTCTCAGTTCATCTGCTCTCTTTTCACATCACAACCAGGCCCAAACATCTTTTTTTCCTATACATTAACAGTTATGTGGACCAATCACATCAATACTGAAGACACAAAAAGTTTTGTCTGCCAGTGTTTGACTGTGTGTTTTGCAGATCAAACATTAGATTCTTGACAAAACATCACAGCCTTACACTGGACTTGAGTTTTTACAAACACACACACTTCTTCTTGCCAACTTGCAGCTTAGCACAGCAGCTAATGTCACACCCAAAATGCACAAATGCACAAATCACCTGACACAACATTTGTCTCCCAGCAAGACAACTTTATATCCATCAACAACAACAAGTTGCATCAATGTGGACGATATGGTCTTTGAAGCACTGTTCATGCATTCATGTATTATTAGTATTCAGAAGTGGCATCTCTGTGCTGCAGCAGGGTATTTTTTTGCAGCACTTTACATATTTATTACACACACTGCAGGATATTATACAGATATAAAAACACAGCAGTGTGGGTCAAAGCCGTCTTCTGCATTTGGCAACAAGTTCTCATCCATATAAAGGCTTTTACATACCTGATCCATCTTCTGCTGGGACATCCAGGCGTTGGGCATCTGTCATTTATCCTGTCCAGTCTGATGGACTTGACACCTCCATGAGAAAAACAGTCCCTCTGCGTGTGTTGCTGACTTCTGCTGTGAGAAATGTGTTTTCCCACATATAAAATGTAAATAAAATAAAAATAAAAATAAAAACATTGAGGAAAAAGAAAATTTCTGTCTCTGTCTGGCTTCAGCTTGTGTTTGGGTTCCTCACAGAGTGCAGGTGTTGCTAATCACACTAACGAAGGCTCTCCTCCCTCTCAGGGTCCCAGTGAAAAGCTTACTGTAAGAGTTTCTCTCTGAATACAACACAACAGTACAATTAAAAATAACTACACATTATACAAACTAAAAACAATCAATAAATATACTGTATCTTCACTGATTTCATAATTTTTTTAAATAACATTAAGACTCTTCAAGCCCTGGAGGACATGGATATTTCTATGAGATATTTCAGTTTTATGTGAGCGTCACACCACTGATTTAATGTACTATGTACTTTCAATGTAGACACTTGATTGGTTGAATTTAAATAATGTGTAATGTCACATGCATAAATCAGATATACAGTTTCTGAATAAGTCTACAGCAGGACACACTGTACAACACAAGCAGTAACTTTCCCATTTACAGTAAAGTTTCCTGCTGGGTTATTGATTTAGTTTTAATTTGATTAAAATAATAACATTAAACACAACATTTAAGGATACAAGGCAGCTGTGTTTGCAGTGGCAGTTTGTGCATTTGCTGTATTGCCGTATTTGTTTTATTGTTTTTTGCAAAACAGAGTTTTTCTCATCAAATTCCAACTCGAGCCACTGCAAAGAAGAACAGGGCAAAGAAAAAGCTGCAGTGAGGAGAAACAAGGGACAGAAATTGTTCACAGTCTCACCACCGAGGAAGGTGTAAAAGAAAAGTAATCTGTGTGCCTCCGTGGGGAGGAGGACGAAACACAACACTTGAAAAAGATCTCCATTATCCGTCTATCGCAAGCTATCTCTCCTTTCCAAAAAAGATGCTTAGGGGAGTGTTTGAAGAGGAATGAGCGGTTTAGGGGATGAAGCTACAGGCTCCCGAGGACTATGGAGTTTGTTTGAGGATTATGAGGGCGTTTACATTCAGGGCTGAAGGCCTGGTGCGATGAGCTTGGGCATCTGAGGGCTCCTGGATCAGCCTCACATTCCCGTAGAGAGTGATGGACAGGTAAAGTTCACAAACACTGGTGGACCAGAAACGGAAAACTTCTGTGAAGTGAAAAATTTGAGGGAGAGAATCAACCTGTTTTCCCAAATGCACAATAACTCTTCTTCTCTTGTACCAAATGTAATGATGCCTTACATCCTGCAGGCATGTACAGTAAAGTGTAGTAGTAGTTTGCACACTTCTGGCCTCAGTCTTTAAAATATACAAACAGGATGATAAATACATAAGCAGTAGTTTTCTGATGATGACAACAGATGTGAACAACACTTTGTGCAAGATCTTGTGTCACTGAGATGGGAAATATCTAAATAAAATCATAAAACATTGACACACAGTCAGAAAAACTGTGGTCCGCCTCTGTGCAGTTTCACTGTTGGAGACAATGAAAATAATGAGGGCTCCATCTAGTGGCTCTAAGCTGCATCACCATTTCAGGTGATAACAGCAATTTAATCATTGCTGAAATTCCTGAAGCAGCTGCAAATTAAACAATCGAGTCGCATAAATGGAAACAGAAAAAAATATATATGTTAACAACAATACTTTCATTAGTTCAAACCAAAAGACTGATAAGTCCTTGTGCCTGTGGTCAAAATTAAATCACACTGTCTAAGAATATCCTCAGAGGTACATCAAATTTATTTTCTTAGCTGTTTTCAATTTTTAGCCCACCACAGATAAGAAGTCCTGAACGTGGTCAGAACAAACGGAAGGCCTGACTGATATGACTGGTGTTCCTTTTATTCTGAAAAGGCCAAAAAGGAAGTCTTCTTTCACTCTAGATAAAAAAAAGGGACTTTAAAAGAACAAAGTTGCAGCTGTTGATGGCTCCACCTCCTCTCCTCCGCCCCCTGTAGTAGCTATAAAAGTGTGTGCGTCACACACTGATGGGACTTCACTCACAGAGATCTCATTATAGGTGCACTGTGAGAACCTACAAGTTTGAACCTCCTCTCCAAAAAGGACAATCAAAGCAGCAGAATGGTGAGTATTAAGTCTTTATTATGATTAATAACAATTAACCTGATATTATTCCTCTGATTACTTTTTTTTTTTTTTTTTAAAGCTAAAGTTGCAGCATTTTATGTGTTAATAGTAAAAATTAGGAGTCATTTCTGACATGTGACACAGAAAACCTTTAATAATCACAGTTTCCTCTTGTATCTGCAGACATTTTCCCCTAAAAGTGTTACAAACCCGAGCTTTTGTCCATTGTTTCAACTTTAATGATCCCCAGGCTGCTTCTGGAAAACATTCTGGCAATGCCACAGCACATAAAACAGAGCGGCGGAAAACTTTTACATGTTTGACATAGTGAAAAACATAAAGTCAGTCGGTGGAAATGTGCTACCAGGCATGTGGCTCCGGCTCCAGTAAAGGTTAACTGCTTCCATATGGGGACTGGAGGACTGTCTGTCAGGAGGGCGTGCTTGTTTGCCCGGGCTGGTTGGGAATGCTGATGTGGCTTCCAGCGGCCACTTGTGTATTTTACATTTCTATTTCTGCCGTTCACCACCGTGCTGATAAGCTGCTGCATGCCTGCAGACCTGAAGCTGCTGCTTTAGGGTCTTTTGAATACATTAACTTTACGGAAAAGCTCTGTTCAAACACAAACAGGATCAGAACAACATGCAAACTAACACGCACACGTTTCTGACGTGAAACATGAGGTGAAGCACATGATATAAATCCTTGAAGCCTTGAAGGATCAACATTTTTACAACAGCTGAAGAGTCTTAAGTCCATTCTTCAGTTTGAGTTTAAGACGCTGACTTTTCCCCTTTGACTTAGTTCCTTTATAACATGGTTGCAAACCGTGTGTTGAAACGCTTGTGGGTCATTTAGAAACGCAAAAAGCAGAAGTGAATAAAGAGAGTCCGTTAGAGAAGTTTAAAAAGTACAGTTAGTCTGAGTTTAGACAGTCAACATCTTGTGTCCTGGCTTTGTTTTATTCACATTACATTACATTTTGGTTTTATGGTTTGCGTCTGTGTGATGTGGCCCTCTGTGGCACCTCAGCTTCACTTTCACTCTGGAAAACTTGAAATTCCAAATTATTTCTCTGATTCATCGCCACTTTTCCACAGTACAATGCTCCTCTGTGTTTGCTCTCCCCTGCTGGGATCCTGACGTCAAATGTGACGTATTTCACTTTAGGACAAGATACAGGAAGTAGATAATGACCCTCCCCCAGCCCCCTACCCTCTTTCGCCCAGCATAAATTTCAGAGGCTGTTTGCCTTGTAAACAACCAGTGTGGTGTGATGCAACACCAGTGAGCAAACAGACCCCCACTCCCAGCAAACACCAGCAAACAGAAGCTTCATATTACTTTTGTAATGTTGTGGGCTATTCTCTAAGCATGTTGCATTTGCAGAGAGACTGTAGATGTTGAGCAACATTGGTTATTTTAGGAACAGTCTACAGCTTTAGCATACTGTGTCCATGATATAAGCTGCTGTCTGAGTTAAAACAGGTCAGTGGGTTAGAGCTGCCATGGGTGTGTGTGTGTGGGTCGTATGATTGAAGCCTCACTCAAAATAGCTGTCTGCTGAGCTGGCTGCCATCACCATACTTGGCAGCTCCCATGTCATTGTGACCCCTCCTCCGTCCTTAACACAAGCTTTTTTGGGGGGGTGGGGAGGCCTGGGGATCAAAGTTCAAAACAAGCCCAAAGCCACGCTGGGAGAAAGAATTCAAATCCAGCTTATTCACTGTTCAGGCTTTAAGTTGTGGGTTCTGGAGGTTAATATCTGTGGATATTAAAAAAAAAGATCAGTGGTTTAAATTTGTTTTATATCATTCAAAGAGCAGTCTTAAGGAACGTGGACATCTTGAAATAAAGTCAACATCACACTGTCTCTTTCAGTTCCTGAAAAAAAACTCACAGTGAAGCAAAAGTCAAAACATATGTCATGAGTGATTATCAAACTCACTCAGACAGAAATTTTCCCTCCAAATAATGAGCCCAAACTTGTTTCAGTCCATGCACATGCTCATCGCCTTCCTCCACCCTCCTCCACCACCCACATAATTTACAAGGAACTAGAAATACTTCAGCAGGGTGTGGGAGCACTTTGGCCTCTACAGACACTCTGACAAGACTGTGCTAATCACCACTGCCTGCTTATTTAGATCGGCGACTGCTGATTCGATGTGTCACATCCCGTTTGTAAGACTCTCAGCAAAAGTTTGCAACAGAAAACCGGAGCTCTGATCTCAGAGAAGTCAGGCTGTTGTGCAAATGATGTGACAGCACAAGAGCAACTGAGAAATCATCTGAACATTTTGACTCCACCCAGTTTTGCTTGTACTCAACTGTCATTTTCAGCAGGTCAAGACAGGTTTAAAAGCACATGTGCTGGCATTAAACTATCCAGCGAAGCGGTCTGACCCATTTGTGCTTTGAAATGTGGTGGTGTTTTTGATTTGCACGATGAATTCAGCGATAATTTTGACATTCAGCAGCTGGAAATGGGAAAGATACAGTTGAAATTGATCCTAATCTGCAGTGTGACATTAAATAACCTTAAATCTTATTGGATTTAGTCAAGAATCATAAACATTTCAAATCTAAACCTTCCTTATTTTTCCTTCTACAGCGTGAGTGTATCTCCATCCACGTTGGTCAGGCCGGTGTCCAGATGGGCAACACCTGCTGGGAGCTGTACTGCCTGGAGCACGGCATCCAGCCCGACGGCCACATGCCCAGCGCCAAGCCCAGCGGAGGCTACGACGACTCCTTCACCACCTTCTTCAGCGAGACTGGCACCGGGAAGTACGTCCCCAGAGCCATCTTTGTCGACCTGGAACCCACCGTCATCGGTGAGGAGGAAATCAAAGCATTGTCATTTATATGAACTCATATTTTAATCAAAGCTCATTTCAGGTCTGCAAAGTTTTACTGTGTCCCCACCCACCTGAGTTTAAATAAGCCAATCAAAATGTTTTTGCCTCCAACAGCTCAGTCTGCACTGTAAGTTTTTAAAGTCTGGTAAAAACTGCATGAGCATTCATCTTTTTCAGCTCTGAATTTATTGAAATATTTTTAAAAGCACTTGTCTGTGCAGCATATCTCTCCTTAGACCATTGAATCACAGAAGAAAAACTCCACACACACACACACACAATTCTCCTCATAAAGTATTAACATTCTATCTCTTCTGTCTGTTTGTTAGATGAGGTTCGGACAGGCACGTACCGCCAGCTTTTCCACCCCGAGCAGCTGATCTCAGGGAAGGAGGACGCCGCCAACAACTACGCCCGCGGCCACTACACCGTCGGAAAAGAGCACATCGATTCTGTTCTCGACAGGATCCGCAAGCTGGTAAGAAGAGCTGCAAGAGGACTTAAGTCATTATTGATGAGAGGCCGGTCTTTACAGCAGTTTCACAACATCCAGCAGATGTCATTAATCATTCTGTCTGAAGCGGAGAAAAGCCCGTCAGCTGTTGTTCAGTGATTTGTTGCTACTGTGATATGACTGAAAAGCATCATATCAAGTAAAAGAGAACAAAATTCTCGAGAATTTTTTTTTAAATAGTTGATATTCTTGATGTTATAAACCCTAATTACTAATCGGCCCTGTTGTTAAATTGTAAATTCTTCTCTCGTTCAGTCTGACCAGTGCACAGGGCTCCAAGGTTTCCTGGTCTTTCATTCCTTCGGAGGAGGAACCGGCTCAGGCTTCACCTCTCTCCTGATGGAACGTCTCTCAGTAGACTTTGGCAAGAAGTCCAAGCTGGAGTTTGCCATCTACCCGGCTCCTCAGGTGTCCACAGCTGTGGTGGAGCCCTACAACTCCATCCTGACCACTCACACCACCCTGGAGCACTCAGACTGCGCCTTCATGGTGGACAATGAGGCCATCTACGACATCTGTCGCAGGAATTTGGACATCGAGCGTCCATCTTACACCAACCTGAATCGCCTCATCAGCCAGATCGTCTCCTCCATCACTGCCTCCTTGCGCTTCGATGGTGCATTGAACGTGGATCTGACTGAGTTCCAGACCAACCTGGTGCCTTATCCTCGTATCCACTTCCCTCTGGCCACCTATGCCCCAGTGATCTCAGCTGAAAAGGCGTACCACGAGCAGCTCACCGTAGCTGAAATCACCAACTCCTGCTTTGAGCCATCCAATCAGATGGTGAAATGCGACCCTCGTCATGGCAAGTACATGGCCTGCTGCCTGCTGTACCGTGGCGACGTGGTGCCCAAAGACGTCAATGTGGCAATCAGCAACATCAAAACCAAACGCACCATCCAGTTTGTGGACTGGTGTCCCACAGGCTTCAAGGTGGGCATCAACTACCAGCCGCCCACCGTGGTTCCTGGAGGAGACCTGGCCAAGGTGCAGAGGGCCGTGTGCATGCTGAGCAACACCACCGCCATCGCCGAGGCCTGGGCTCGACTGGACCACAAGTTCGACCTGATGTACGCCAAGAGGGCCTTCGTCCACTGGTACGTCGGGGAGGGAATGGAAGAGGGAGAGTTCTCAGAGGCTAGAGAGGACATGGCCGCCCTGGAGAAGGACTACGAAGAGGTCGGCATCGACTCATACGAAGAAGATGAAGAGGGCGAGGAGTATTAAAAACAAGGGCAGAGCTGGATGAAAGAAAGTTCCCTCAGATTGCAACAAGTTTTCATCTTTTTAATATCCGACAGTCACTGAGTCGAGTCTCCTCCAGAGGCAGTCTGAGTGTTAACGTGCAGTTTAACGACTGGTATGTAAGGCCACTAATAAACACTAATGTTCCTGCCAGGCAGCAGTCCAAGCTCAATCCCATGGTGTTTGGTTTTATTGAAAAATGACTCTCCAGTGAGAGAGGATGTATCATTACCGTCTTTTCTAAATAAAGCTGTTTACACCTATTTCTCTGGATCAAACAATTCTTCATCACAACCGTACCCACAGCATTATTCCTTTAAGTATCTGATTTACAGAGCACTACTTGAAAGTTATCATGAATTAATCAATAAGTAAAGTTATTGGCTATTAATTTGCTTTTGGGTGATTTTCTTCAAAAAGTTTATTAAAAAGTCTCTTTAAATTTACAGAACAGAAACTCAGTTCATTTTTCATAAATTTTTACCAGAAACGAAACAAAATCATCTCACAGCTTTTACACATTTGGTTGAGCTGCACGCCGTCCACCACAAGATGGTAGTGTGCTGTTATTTTGAAAGGAACCTGAGCCACCACAGCGATCAGAGCGACCCCAGAACTGCAGCTTTTCTCTGATCGTTTCATCCAGAGCATCTGAGAGACTGTGACACTGAAGTCCACTGACATTTTGTATCTGCATTTAATTTCTTATTAGGATCTACAAACAGTAACCTGAAAAACAATTCTACAAGACGTAGAATGAGCAGGACCTGCTGTCTCCTCGTCTGTCCAAGAGAACTGAGTAATGTTTTATACAGCAGCTCCTCCATCTTTGAGGCCGTGGTTTTCCCACAGGTTGTGAAGAAGAGCCTTCACCTCAGCTTCATGCTTTAAAATAAAGCTTGTTTAAAACTGAGATGAATTTTTCTTTTACTACAGTAAGAAATGTAGCAAAGGCTTTTTTCTTCTTTGTAGATTTTCTGAGCAGAACCACCAGAGACTGACTTATTTCCCGGTTCAGGTCTGAACTCACAGTTTCTGAAGTTGCTGTTGGACTTTTCCCTCCCCTCCTCAGTGGATGCGGCCTCCATATTGACTCTGTAATTGCTTTGATGTAATTAAGGCTCAATTTGAGCTGAGTCTAGGCAGCGTGGACAGGGGATTTATGAAGGTCAGGAAGGACAGAGACAAAGATAAATGTTCTTTCCCTTTATATTTCATGAGTACAGCAAGATTTTTTTTTCCCTTTATGTTTTGTTCTCAGTTTGGGTGAACGTGGCTTTTTCAGAGTGCTGGCAGGGTTACACGCTGCCACACCTACGCAGCATGACAAAGGGAAATTAAAAGGTGCTGATATCAGTGTAGGGTTGGGACAGATTGCTGAATGATAGTGGTGCAAAGGGTGGAGAAAAGCTTTGCATTTTCAAGGCTGAGGAGTGGTATCACTGTTGGATGGTAGAAAAGACCCTGCACAAAAACACCCATGCACACCATGTCTTAGCAAAGTCTACAGTATGGAAAGCCTAGGATATAAGGGATTAAGCAGTATGCAGGATTTTATTAATTAGTTTGTTTAGCACACTTCATTGTCCATTGCAATGATTCTGTCCAAGTGAAATGATTTTATAAAGTGCTGTCTCCTCTGTCATGCAGTGTTTGGAGCCTTCACACCCTGCTGCTCTCAGGGACTAACAGTAACACGAATATAAAATGTTAAGAAATTATTCTCGTATTGATGGTTTTTTACTCTTTCCATTTTCTTTCCTTTGTTCACCTCAAGGTCCGAGGAATTTATGAGTTCAGGACTTGGCTGGCAACTTGTCACATTATGTTTTAACTTCTTTCTGATTAAAAAAAAAGTTTCCTTTAAAAAAGAAATATAAAAAGTACAAGTTCTTGTGCAACAGAGTCTGGTTGGAAAATTTGCTGTCAATACTGCCCTTGATTCAAAACTCAGTCCAGAAGTTAATAAACACGCAATCAACATTCAGGTGAGGAGCTGAGTGAATGAGTGAGGGTGTGTTCATCAGGTGACTGAATGTGGGGGACAGCAGAGGACACCTGAGGGACAAGCAGGGAATGGTTGTAGCCATGAAGGGAACTGTCCTTAACCTGTGGCAGATTTTAGGTGAACTTTTGGTCTTTAAACACATTGTGATTCTTCAGGATGAATGTAAAGCTCAGAAATCTCAGAAAGAACATCAGGTTGTTATTTTTCAAACTCCTCAACCACAAAATTAAGTCTCAAACATGGTTTCTTCATTCTTCTTTAATATTAAAACAGCCAAAGAAAAAAAATAAATACAACGAGCTTGTCTTTACTCAGCCCACATTCACCCCCCCTCACCGCCAGAGTTAAATCAAGTTGAACTCACAGTACAAACTCCAACAGAGACAATAACCATGACTTCACATACTGTTGCTTTGAGTGGGGCTCAGTGAGGCAACAGTGAGTTACAAAGCACAGTGGGGTGGGTTGGTTGGTGGGGGTCCGGGGGGGTTGGGGGCAGCAGCAGTGTGATATCTTAGCAGATAAACGCGGGATGATGTTGCATCAGCAGCTGCTCGGTCCGGGACGTGCGAAAAGCGCACGACGTTTCATCTCTAAGCGAACTGAGACACTGTAGCCGTATCCAAGGATACCAGAGGCGTTGGCATGGCAACCCGTTGCCAGCTCGCAGTGTCATCACCGACGGCCTCACACGCCGACTTTTCTCTCTTCGTAACTCGGGTTTCCTCGTGCTTCGTGTTGCTGTTTGCATATGGCAGGTATGAAAATGAAACCGCAGACGCTGAACACAAGTTGTCTCCTCTCCTCGGTCTAAGAGCCTCAGCAGCGCAGAGGACATTCATCACTGTGATTAAGGGCACTTGTGTGCGGCCGACAGTAATTGTCTGAATCACTCTCACACCCATAATCACAGTGAAGAGCGCTCTCAGGCTCTGTGTTGCCATAACACTTACGATGCCTTTTAGTGCAATGCTTTGTGGATAACACTATAACCTGGGAGTATTTCCAAACTGTTTGCTACAGGAGAAAGAAAATGAATAAAAAATAACAACACATTTAAGCAGCTGAATGTGCACAAACTCGGCTGCAAAGTGAAGAGCAATTGCACTTATAATAATTCACCCAGAACAGTACTCAGACAAATTTCAATTAATGACATTTTACATGAGAGATGAACACATTACAGCAGAAATTATACATCTAAAGTTATATATCACCAAGTAAACGTCAATAAACCTGTTTTCCCTTTATGATGTTCGCTTTGTTTCCAGAAAAATAGTTAATTTTAAAGAACTTTTAGGCTAAAACACAGAACAGTCAAGGCTATGAGCAGCTAGTGGGTGGTAAAGTAAGGTTACGTTGTTGCGAAGATGTATTCTTGGTAGTGTGTGTTTGTTTTCTTCCCTTGGCTTTAAAAACTGGATGAAATGCAACAGGTGAGAAAGTGTACAAGTATGCAAATTAGCCTGCGCCAGGACGAGGTGCTGATTGGTGAACCACATCTGCTGCGGCAGCTGATTGGCTCCTTCTAGATCACCGCGTCTAAGACGGTACCGCCGCGCTACAGGCAAACACTCGTCTCCATTTTGGTAGTTGTATGTTTGTTTTCATCCCTTGGCTTTAAAATCTGGATGAAATGCAACAGGTGAGAAAGTGTACAAGTATGCAAATTAGCCTGCGCCAGGACGAGGTGCTGATTGGTGAACCACATCTGCTGCGGCAGCTGATTGGCTCCTTCTAGATCACCGCGTCTAAGACGGTACCGCCGCGCTTCAGGCAAACACTCGTCTCCATTTTGGTAGTTTTGTGTTTGTTTTCATCCCTTGGCTTTAAAATCTGGATGAAATGCAACAGGTGAGAAAGTGTACAAGTATGCAAATTAGCCTGCGCCAGGACGAGGTGCTGATTGGTGAACCACATCTGCTGCGGCAGCTGATTGGCTCCTTCTAGATCACCGCGTCTAAGACGGTACCGCCGCGCTTCAGGCAAACACTCGTCTCCATTTTGGTAGTTTTATGTTTGTTTTCATCCCTTGGCTTTAAAATCTGGATGAAATGCAACAGGTGAGAAAGTGTACAAGTATGCAAATTAGCCTGCGCCAGGACGAGGTGCTGATTGGTGAACCACATCTGCTGCGGCAGCTGATTGGCTCCTTCTAGATCACCGCGTCTAAGACGGTACCGCCGCGCTTCAGGCAAACACTCGTCTCCATTTTGGTAGTTTTATGTTTGTTTTCATCCCTTGGCTTTAAAATCTGGATGAAATGCAACAGGTGAGAAAGTGTACAAGTATGCAAATTGGCCTGCGCCAGGACGAGGTGCTGATTGGTGAATCACATCTGCTGCGGCAGCTGATTGGCTCCTTCTAGATCACCGCGTCTAAGACGGTACCGCCGCGCTACAGGCAAACACTCGTCTCCATTTTGGTAGTTTTATGTTTGTTTTCATCCCTTGGCTTTAAAATCTGGATGAAATGCAACAGGAGAGAAAGTGTACAAGTATGCAAATTAGCTTGCGCAAGGACGAGGTGCTGATTGGTGAACCACATCTTCTGCGGCAGCTGATTGGCTCCTTCTAGATCACCGCGTCTAAGACGGCGCCTCCGCGCTACAGGCGAACACTCTTCTCCATTTTGGTAGTTGTATGTTTGTTTTCATCCCTTGGCTTTAAAATCTGGATGAAATGCAACAGGAGAGAAAGTGTACGAGTATGCAAATTGGCCTGCGCCAGGACGAGGTGCTGATTGGTGAACCACATCTGCTGCGGCAGCTGATTGGCTCCTTCTAGATCATGACGTGTAAGACGGCGCTGCCGCGCTACACTGGTCTCCTTTTTGTCCGGCTAGGCCGCACTCTTGTTCGGATACTTTTTGTCCTGACCAGCCGGTGGCTTTTTTTTTTTTACCTCTTTAGCCAAATTTGTTGATACCTAGAAAACATCTTGAAAGCACATTGTAAATAAAGACAATAGTTATAAACTACCAATATCACCCCCCCCCCCCCCCCCCCCTCCCAAGACAGAGCATAACATAATTAGGACATAGGTGTGGTTTAAGAGGTGCTTTTTTAAAGTATTACAAAGTGAAGTACTAAATTATAAATATCTACTTTTAGAAATAAATACCAACAACAAGGAGACAGTGTAATAAAAAAATGGAATGCAATGTTAAATTCTGCATCTATTTAGAACTATTGCTGTCTAAAGGACGGATAACTACAAATCTGCAGACTGACATGACATCTCTAAGAGTCTGTTTCAAGATGAACCAACAAAATCTGCTTTTTGGTTGGTTGCACATGTTCTACTATGATGCCTTGAACAAGTTAATCACGTTTATCCACGAGAAATGTTGACATTAGGCAACACAGTTATAGTATAGAGGATATGAAGGTACCATAAGCCTAACAATGTGCCACAGAAAAGTTTTTTCACTCAAAACAAATACTAACTTTTCCTAGTGGACGTTTTGGAAGCACAGTCACGCCTGTGCATTTTAAAAATGGTTTCATGTCCCACTGACAGGCCAGATTGTCATAATCAGGAAGTAATGCTCTGTTATGTTTTGTCTTGTGTTCCTGTGGTCTTGTGAGTTCTGCTTTTATTTTGAAATTTTATCTCCTCTTGTTTCAGGTTGCTTGCCCTTCCTCTTGTTTCCCCGCCCTAATTGTTTCCACCTGTTCCCCATTACCTTGTGTCTATATATTGTCTGCGTCTCCCTTTGTTCTGGTTCGTCTTGTCTTTAATCGAGTGAACCAGCGCCTATTCCTTGTCATTGATCTCTATGTCAGATTTTTGTGTTCTTTTGTGGCATCAAAATGAAATATTATACTTGGAGACAGAGCTTGTAATCAATATACTGGGCTGCTAAAAAAAATCAATTTAAAACCAGGCAAAAAAACCAAAAACATAATGACGGGTGATTTCAAACCATCAATAGAAAACCACCTTCCACAAGACTGTGTTGTATGTGGCAGAATCCCAAATACTGTTAACAGAAGCAGCCAGGTCTCACAAAACTTAATGATATGAGGTGCAAATGAAGCGCCCCCTACAGGTGAACACTGCATCGTGATATTTGACATTAGAGCCGAGTGTCTGAGCTTTATTCTACTGAGATGATGAGCAATGGAAACTAGTCTGATACGTTGACGAGAAGCTTGTTTTGTCCATCAAACATTGTGCTACAGGTATAAAACACACACACACACTCACTCAAATCAGTCTACCAGGGGCACAAAGGCTCATAAACACACAAACTGACACACACAGTTGTCGAACACGGTCCAGTAATAACCCTCTCACTCATCGTCCCGCTGTTGGTCGAGTAACGATGACGCATCGAGCAGACATCCTCTGAAATAACCAATTAGGGAGTGAGTCAGCTGAATCCGGCTGCGTTTTGACAGGAAGTGTCCCTCGTCTGGATAAATCTGAAGAGACGAAAGAGTAAACAACATATAAAATTCACACAAGAAAAATTTTTTTTGGGACTTTTCAGTGTTTTGTGGACAAAAATATTCCAAACAAACTCTTTCAAATACATCCTAACGTGTATAATTTCCTAGTTACTTGCTGGAAATCAGAATAATTCACAAGCTCACTGAGCTATTCCACTCAAAGTCCACTTACGTGAAATGTAAAAAGTCTCCTTTATCTGAGCGTATTATGTACCTGCATAGTGTAGTTGGCTCCGATCTTTATTAAGTGTTTGATGAGCTCTGCTGAATGCTGGAAGTGAACGTTCGCTGTGCAGGAAAAAAAAACAAAAAACAGAACAAGGTCACGTTTTAGTGCTCTGCCTCAACGAGAGGCTCTTTTTAAAAAGAGTGACGCCTGCCTTTAATGGCACACACTGTGGGTTCCAATGAAAATCACATCGTACCGTCAGCAGTCCCGTGAGCCAGAAACAGAGTTCCTCCCTGCAGACTTCTCATGCTGGGCAGGAGTTTGGACGCCTGGAAGAAGTTGTATGATATGTTAGAACAGGGCCCCTGTGATTGGTATATTAGCTTCTGTAGTTTAGTCAGGCCCCTCCAATGGGTCAGCACGTGTACATGGAAATGAAAAAAAAAAAAAACCTCAGCTCCACATTGGTGCATCTTATATTTCTCTCTGAGACAATTACCCAGGTTGCGTTTGGATTCATTGCTCAGGAGAGCGTAGCTGTGATCTCTCAGTCTCTTACTCCCATTATTCAGCTTTTCCCAGCTGGGATTCAAACTGGACGATTTTCGGGCCCCAGTCAGCCGCCGCACATCAAACGCCCACACGTTTTATAACCCATTTCTCTTTGGTCTCATTGAGTCTCTGAGGACAGGATGAGTGATGAGGCTTCAAAGATTATTGTTTGATCAGATCGTGCCACACGTCCCATCTTTGGATCTCATTTAAAGCAGGACCCCCCCAGCACCACCACCACTCGCCACCCCTCCCTCACTGTGAGAGCCACAAAAATAGCATCCTCTGGCCCAATTATAAGCAACCCACTTAGGAAGAAAAACACACTTTGACTGCAACCTTCACTTGGAGGACAATTGTGTATATTTTTTTTGTTTTAAGCCTGCACCTCTGGCATTTTCCTACTGTTCATGTTTGCGTGTTTGTCTTTTCTTCGCCGCTGTAAAAGACGAGATTTGGAGCGTTGCCTAAAATGCTGGTGGCCACGTTCTCTTCTTTATTTTTAGCGGAAAGGCGAATGTTTTGTTTGTGAAGTGAACCAAAGACGTGTGTGTGTGTGTGTGGCCTGCTTTAGAAAGCTGTGCAATGAAAGGATTCTGTGAATCTAAAACTGACATTTCACTACAAAGAGAGAAATACATTTACACTGCGTTGTAGTATTTGAATTCATAAGCTGTGCACCAGCAGCCTCTTAATTATATCTCTATTACAGTCAGTAAACGCAGAATTGATTTTATTTTCTGTTTCTACACTGAACGTTTTGAGTCTGGTCACTGGAAAAAGATTCAGTAGATGGCAAAAAATAAAAAATAAAACCAAGCTCAGCAGCAGATGGACGACTGGTAGAAACAACTCACTTGGTATCTGTTCTCCTCAGTCGAAGGCAAGCCGAAGTATCTCTCAGAAAATGCCGAGGCTGGAAGAAAGAGCAGAAAACAAAGAGGTTTGTTAAGTAGAACGAGGAAAAAGTGGAGCTTTAGGGAAGAAAACAAATGTTGGAGCTATAGTCAACAACTGAAGGGTTTCTTCTTTATACTTTTAACAAATACAGGCAGAGATTTTCCATGTTTGACAGCAGAAAAGAATCCTACACAGTAAGTATGGTGTGTTTAACATGTCTGTGTTTTCAGCTTCTAAAAAAAAAACAGACTGAATTCCTCATTATACTCTGAAACACAAGAACTAGAGGTTTTACAGACACACTTCAGTCTATTAAACTCTAATCACATGCAGTTGTAGCTCCTCAGCGACTCAGCAGCTCTAATACTGTCCCCAGAAATGAAAGCTTTTCATCCCAAAATTCAATAAGCCTGAATTCCCGAAAGCACAACCTGAGGATAATTAAAGTCACCTCACTCAGACAATACAAGCCGGACAAAGACGTCGTGAATCAGGGAAATGAGGAGGAGTCGGTGCTGCAGCAGCAGAAGTAATAAATATTTCCACGTCCGTGCGGTGTGCAGTAAAGAAGAAGATGATGTGAGGAAGTGCATTTGAATTCGACCTCTCGCTCACCGTACATGGACCAGTCAATGACCGGAGCCTGAGCCGCGGCGCATCTGATCAGCCCCTCCGTCGACTTCAGCATGGTCAGCGCGAGGAAGCCGCCGTAGTCCTGACGGAGAGACATCAAACTAGTTAGGAAAGACATAAAATGAATGTTTCATGTGGACACCTCACAGGAATGATCAAACCAGGAGAAGACTTAACACCAGGATCCTTGTTAACATGCAGACACACTCATTTCTAAATATATTAATATACACATTAAGTTTTTTTTCTCATTAATAATCTCATGGAAATCTTAAATCAGGAATATTCCCAAAGTTCACATCATTACGAATGGCCTCATAAATGATTGTGTGCATGTTAACAACTTGCTCGGAGTTGGAGGAAGCCTCATTGAGCATTTCAGCCACACGGCCGTCACACATTTATTCAGTCGGCTGAAAAATCAGGGTCTGATTAATTCACCGGCAAAAACACGAACCTCTCCGAAGACTCCCACACGGGTGCGATCGATGAACGGCAGCTTCACCAGGTATCTGAAGGAACATGGAGGGAGAGGCATGTTTATTTAATGTGAGGCATTAGCTGTGTCTGTGGACTTTGTATTAGAAAGGATCAGAGGAAGTTACACTTTCAGCTTGAATGTACAGAAAGCCACGTGACCAACACTAAGGAGGTCAAAGGTTAAAGCCACAGGGAATTACTGACAACACTCCTGAGGTGCCTCGACCGATCAGGTGTGAGAGGGATGCTGGGAAAAGAAACCAGAAAACCAGGTAGAAGGTATTTTTGAAGCAGATCACCAAGCACCATGAGTGTCATCACCCCCCACCCACCCCCAAAAAAATTCAAAGACGGCGTCTCTGAAATTCTAATGAGAAGAACTTAATCATACAGAGAAACGGGAGGAAATGGTGCAAAGGTCTGTGTTACGTACTCAAGAGCTGCTATCTGGTCCTCAGCGTCCACTGTGCCGAGGCTCTGCTGTAAAACCCTGTGATGTGAAAAAGAAAAAAAAAAAAAGAGACCACGAGGTCAGGAAGGATTAACGGAGACCTTACATGAAGAACAAAGTCTAATCCAGAGTCAGAAAAGATAAAAGCTGTAGGAATTGTCCATAACAGAAACTTCTAAAACCAAAAATAACTTTTTGTTGAATCTTTATGAATGGAATGTACATAACCTTTGCCCTCTGAACCCCGACCCTCTGCCGTCGAGTCGAGCCACGACGACCTGCTCGGATCCCACCAGCACCCAGTCCCAGTCCAGCCTGAACTCCTCCGTCACTGTCTGGTCGCCTGGAGAACTGCCACTATCAGGACAGACGGGGACAGACACTGGTTCAGGGAATAGTGTCTACAGTATTAAATGTATTACAGCTTCACCATGGAGCAGAGTATCTCTTTATTTAACTATTTTTAGTGTTATTGTTGTGTATTTTATTCTAATTCATTTTCAGTTTGCCTGATTTTCCAGTGCTGACCATATTTGACGCTGCCAGGCTTCTAAAAAACATCTATATGACTGTTTCCTGATCAGCTCCGTGTTTACGGCTGTGACAGTGAAACACAGAATACAGCCTACAGCAGTTTAACCTCAAAGAACACGGGAAAAGAGGAAAATTCTTGCATTGTATGCATAAAGAAAGGATTATAGGACATTAAAATTGTAGCTATGATGTGAAATTTTATGCTAAATTTACATTTTCTCACCTAACATCCATTTTATATTCATTTATTAGCGCTGTTGATATATAAAATGTGTTTTACGGCCTGCAGGTATGGAGGAGGGAAGCGTTTCACTTTCAGCCGTCCTCACTGAATTTGGCCTTTGAAGCTCGCACCGCTGCACCAAGTGTAAATGAAAAAAATGTAAATGTAATCAAAGTGGAACGGGTTTACATAATAAGGAGAAGGCCGTAGAGGTAGGACTCGGAGAAGTCGGGGGGATAGATGAGCTTCAGAGGCAGCTCTGTGGGAGAAGAGACAGAAACATGAGCTGGGGGAGACGGAGGAAAAAATAAATAGAAATCTGGGAAACACGCAGATGACGGACAGGTGCAAACACATTTAACACTCGTGTCATTCGCCCTCTGAGTAGCTCAATTATCTCGTGACGATCACACAGCTGTTAAGTGCAGATCATTTTGTACCAAAGTTGTCATTAGTGATCATCCGGATGTCGGTCTGAATCGTCCTTTTAGTCTCCAGCGCAGACCGCAGAGGGAGGTTGTTCTCCAAGATGAAATACGCTGTGAAGGAAGAAATCACATTTATTTAAAGTGAGTGAGCAGAATAGTGATTTATTAGCTCGAAATGAAACTTCTTTTTTGAAGACCAAGCAGAGCCTCAAACAGAGAGGAGACTGTGATTTAAAAACCAACAGTTACTGTTAATATAAGAAGGGAAACCTTAGCCTCACTGAGAAGCTTATAGGGAAGCGATGCACTGCTCTTTAACAGATGTGGGGCAGTTAACCAGACGTGCATCTACCAAACCAACTACTTACACAGAAAATTCACCTTCCTATCTCACTTGTCTACGTTTGTTTTAGGTGCTGGCACAGTGGCACATGTAAACTTCTAATTTCACATATTTGCAGCTTAGAAGTTGCTTATAATTTTTAGACGCACATTTGCATGACACAGCCTATAGTTTTGGTTAATGAGCGTCTTGTTTCTACAGTTGTCCTACAGTTATCCTGCCTCAGCCTGAAGCCAAATGCTCCAGCATGCACAGCTCATGAACACTGAGAGACATCTGAGGAGCATATCTCTTCTCATGCATTCATGTGTCCTCGTGGCGGAGCAGCAAAGGTGAGCTGCGAGGTCATGTAGGAGTAAAGACAATAGAGAGAAGGGGTCACATAAAATATTCAGAACCTCATCCAGAAACCACAGCACTGGAAGCACATTGCTGCATTTTTATTTTATACTCACCTATACACATAGTAGGCAGGCTTCCTATACATGGACCATTAAATAAATAATACTTTTCAATGTTTTAGGTTGAATGGTGGTTAAATCTCTGTTTATTTAGGTGAATAGTGTCCGATTAAAGTGTGGTAAGAAACACATTAAACTTCTTGAAATGTACAAATTACCATTGTAGTCTGGCACAGATTCACATCCAGCAGCTGCTAATGTTTTAAGAGATAATGACGCTTAATTGCTGCAAACTGTTTTCCATTTCAGAGCAGACATGAGAAGAAGCTGCCCACGCACAAACCTCCCATCAACACAAACTGGTTTCATACACTAAATATAATAAATACTCACAGTCCACGTCGTCCAAGCTTAGAAGCAGCAGAGCTGGAACTCCAGGACCTGAAAGGGAAAATATCTTTGTTGGATATTTTCTGAATTCTCAACAGGAGCTTCTGATAAACTCCCACCCTGTTATGGGCTGTGTGTTGACAGATTATTTAGGATTTAAAGCTGAAATGTTGATTCATTTTGCTGGGGGTTAGGAGGTGTTTTTTTCTAAAACCTCGGTGCCGTCATTGTGCCATCAATAAAAGCAGGGAGACTAAATCAAACAGAAAAGGCAGTAAGTTGCATATGATTTAAAGTGGGACAGAGTTACTGCTCCCAGAGTCAAAATTTAAACCCAGAGAAGCAGCATTTAATTTCTGTGAGTGATACATCAGGAGCCAGCCCACAGAAAACTTGAATTCTACTCCAACTTTCCAATTTAAAACTTGTGGCTTTGTGTTTCTTTCACATCTTGTCTAAATGTCTTTTTTGGTCTGCACTGATGCTGAAGGGTGATAATCGGAAGAAAAAGAAAAAGCTTGCATCGCCTTGTCTCCCATCATCAAAACAACTCCACCTCCTGTGGATATTTGTCCCTGAAGGCTTAAATGGTGAGCTGCTAAAATCATATTTAACCAGAATTTCCTGTGAAACTTGATTAAGATTATTTGGGAAATAGCTTGTTTACTTGAAAAAAGGGTCAAAAATCTTTTTTATCATGCAACAAAGGAAATATTATTTCATCTAGATGTTAAAAAGAGTTTTTAAGGATTCTGGATTCTGTTTTTAAAAGATCTTCTAGGTTGCCAGATATTTATTTTCCATAAAATCAGATGGTATGTTGGAAGCTGGAAGCTGATGATAACACATGAGAGGCACAGAGAAGTGGAGACTCTGTGTGTGAGACTGAGAGAAGTTTATTTTCTGCAGGATCCGGTTAATAAATTTAAAGCTTTGACCTTTACAGTGCAGGATGGCGTGCTGCGCATCGGGGCTGACGTCAGCGTCGAAAAAAGTACACTCCTCCTTCAGTCCACAGGTGAGACATCGCCGTGGAAACAGGCCAATGGTGGACACACTGTCAGAGGAAATATTTAATAATGGCTGTAGAAATAATGAACATAATACTTTTAAGACATAAAATAGCTCATCTGTGTGTATGAGTGTATTTCACCTGTGTAAGTGTCTCTGTTGTGCAGAGTCCTCTGTGCTCAGAAAGTATCTGTGGAGAAAAGCAGAGCAGCTAAAGTAGGACAAGGTCACGGATCCATTATACATCTGCCTTCTCTAGCTTCTGCACATCACAGCCGCCCAACCATAAACCCTGCGCCTCACAAAGCATGTTAAACAATACATGTTTCAAACATGTGACCTTCATTGTCTCCTTCAGCAGAACAGAATCTGTGGTTATGGTAAGAAAGTTCAAGTCAAGAAACAGAACTGAAACTTACATGATCTGGTTGTTTTCGTCGTACGCTACGATTTTTGTCACCTCCCAGTCCCCTGACGTTAAGTGGCGCACTTCGTCCTGGTCGCTTCGTAACTGGAAGAGAATCAGTTTGTAGGATTGGAAACTTGTTGAGATCTTAACATGTTAAGATGCAAAAAGAGACTCATTACATGGACATTTTCTGCGCTAAGAGACAGAGAAGGACAGAGTATGTGTAGGGTAAAGAGAAACAAAGGGAGAGTCCTTCTGGAGTCACCTTTTTGGTGAACATGGTGATGTGGTGGAAGTCTCCCTGACCTCCTTGTTTCACGGGCAGAGTGAGTAAAAACCTGCTCCTGTCCTGGGAGAACAGCGGCTCCTGTCTCTGCAGGGAGGAACACAGACTTCAGAGGTGACACTTCTACATGCATGAATGAGTCTGACTGTATTCTGCCTCAATAATAGAACATATATATATATATATATATATATATATATATATAGCTGGAGATGCACAGACACAACAGGAAGGTCATTTTATATGTGGGGCCCAGATGGAGACAGTTTGTGAGCAGAAAACTGTACCTTATTGTTGTTAAATACTGTTATGAGAAATGTCTGTATTCAGGTTTACCTGTCTGGAAATCCATGTCTCTGAGGAGTCCTCGTGCCTCTGAATGAAAGGGAAGAAAATTAAATCCGCTTTGGTTGTGAAAAGTGAAAAACATATTGAGCAGGTGTTGGATCGCTGCAGAGATTTTTACTTCCACCTGAATTTTATATGCTGCTGCAATACAAATGACTTGGACATTTGGTTTGCAAAGAATCACAGCGACATGGTTGTTTTCCAAAGAGGTGCGTGATGGATGTAGTGTCCAATCAAGCAGAAGTTATTTGCATTTAACAGTCCATGTGGCAGCTGATTGGCATCCTCAAAGTTGCAGTTTTTACTATGAAATTTTCTCTGTGTTACTGCTCTTTGCACTAAAAAGACACTTTTGCAGCCTGTTGAAGTCTCAATGTTCCACATCTTCAACAGAAAAATCCAGAGTAAGTTTATTATCTGCGTTTGTGCTCAGTCATTTGTCAGTTGCACCTCTGTTGCAACAGAGGTGGCTGCTGGGAGGCAAACACTGTGCCTGGCAGCACACATCTCTTCCTGATCTAACCGGCTTCCACCCCAATCCCACTCTTCAAGCCAAAAACACCCACCTGAAGACAGGCTCCTAAGGTGGCGTCACACACCGTCAGCAGTGAATTGTTCTGGGGCCGGTTGAGCCACCGCACAGCAAGGTGAGTATTACTGATCCACTTCACCATGGTGACGTAGAAATCTCTGCAGAGGAGATGAAGAGACAAATCAGACTGGGGATTTAGTGCACACTGAAGACTGTATTCATGTGTGTGTGTGTGTTTGTTACCGGTGTCTGAGCTGCTCAGGAGGCTGCAGCTCCTGAGTGTGTGTCGCTCCAAACAGGTTGACCACCGACAACTTGACCACAGGGTTTGTCTGACCAGCCTGAAGAGGTAAAATCGAGACAAGCAAAAAAAACAAAGGAACAAGCAAAGACACTTTCACAGGAACCTGAGGGATCATCGTTTAAACTTTATTCTTACGCTTGTATGCAGACTAATTTCACATCTTTGCATTTGATTTTATGCAGAGACTAAAAGGTTAGAGCCACTTAATTGGAATTAATTAATTGGAAGCAAACCAATTGAACACTGCTTCACTTTTACCTATAATTAGTCCTAAATTAGTTTTTTTTTTTTGGGTGTGTGTCAGGAAATTTATGCATATATCACTGACCCTTAACTGAGGAGCAGCAGCAGCAGGGTCCAGGCTTACCATAGGATACGGGTACTGTAGTCCTCGGGGGTAGGCGCTGCCAGTGAACTGGGGCAGAGACATGTTGGGCACCAGGGTGTCATCGATGGTGAGGAAAGCCAGTCGCTCTCCGTCCGGCGACCACCAGTGAGCCAAGTGTGAACGCAGAATCTCCTCTGATGAGAAAAATCAAAAATCATTTGCTTTATTTTTCTTCATGTTCTGATTCTACAATGCTCAGAGGTGCTCATGAAAGATGAACTGTGCCGTTTGTTGGTTTTATTTCACTTTTTTTGGAAGCTGTTTACACATGAGCCTCTGCAGTTAAAACCTGGTCAAAAACAGACAACTGAAGGGACAAACATCTGGCTGCTCATTTCACTGCTGAAAGAGGATTCACAGTAAGAGAATAATACTTTCCTTCACTGTTAAAACATCTGAAGTAAAAGCAAATCAAAAGAAAAGGAAAAACACACAGCTCACAGTAAATCTACAAACAGAAATTATTCTATAATGTTTCCCATCTGCCCCAGTCTGTGACTGTGATGTGCTGCTCTCTGTGCAAACTGCAGAGACCATCACCACATTACTGAATTTGTTTACACAGGGACTTAATGGATTGTAGAGGCTTGCTGTTGATTTTTCATTGCCATTCTGTTTAGTTTGTCTTGTCTGCTCTGCTGCATTTTTAATGCCGGAGACAAATCTTTGAAACATTTTAAACAGCTGAACAGAGGATACACAGTGTACCCTGCCACTGTATCCTTGACCAGAAGATCAAAGAACATTTCTCTTTTTGCCTCGTGGCTTCTGAAAGGAGAGGAGAAATCTAAAAAAAAATAAATGTTGCAACTGGAGCATAATGGAGTCTGAAGCTTTATAGACTAAGAATTTATAGACTTGTTTGCATAGAAAAACTACTTACTACATGCTGCTAACCACTACTTACTCAAACATTTAATTAAATATTGCATTTAAATCATGAAAAAACCTGCATCATTTACATGTGTGCATGATTTCATGTTGCACATTTGGTGAAACGATTCAGTGGACTGAAGCATTTATGTTCAGCGTTCTCTGACTTCTCTGAACTCACCCTCATACAACCAGTCAGCGAGTCCGTTGAAGATGACTCCTTCCATCCCAGAGGAGGTGATTCTCAGGGAGATGCTCCTCACATCTGACTGGTAGTAGATGTTATTTTCAAAGATGTAGATCTGAGGGGAAAGAAGAGAGGATGAGGGGATTAATCACAAACTCACACATACGCATAATCCTTTGTTCTTCATCACATTTTTGCTGCTGTTGTCAAACTGAAACTTTTGCTTTTGTGCGTCTGTTTCCTTCTGTTTTTCTTTTTTGATTTCCTTTCTGATGAGATTTTGTTTTTTCATATTAAAGCCCCCGGTTTATCTCACCATGCAGCAAACGTGTGTGTTTGTTCTCTCTCTTCCATCAGTGCTTTAACATTTGCATTTGCAAAATCAAACAGGATCAGCCCGACACATCCTGCATGTTCACCAATATCCTGAGTCCACCTGAGTTCATTGTCTCCGGTATGGACAGCATTTGTCCTCTTCCTGGAGATATTTGTTTTGGGGTCAAATGCTGTTGACTGCAAATAAAACATTTATCAGTTTACTTTCACCATGGTTATGATAAAACATTGGTGGCTTAGAGTGTGTGTGTGTGTGTGTGTGTAGGAAGAGACTGGAGGATGAGTGCACTGGGAGAACAGGTGTGACTCACTTTAAACACTAACACCGATTCAGATTTCCTGAATTTACAATCCACAATGTTTAGGACTGTAAAGCAGTTTGGAAACTTTGCTGTGAATCAGTTTTCCTACTTTAATATCAGCGATAATCACGATTATCACTGGAGGAGGATGCTGAGTCAGCTAGAAGCTCCATTTATTTACTAGTTTTGAAAAATGGTGATTTAGCAGTAATCCCTCAGTGTTGTTTTCAGGTAAGCTTCCCGAAAATTCTCCTCATTGCTATACAAGTAAGAAAAATAAATAAATTATGTAGGAGTTCTGTGAAAAATAGTTCAAAAACATCCAGAAATACCCAACTGAGTTTCCCAGAAAGACTTCTCGAATATAACAAGCAAGAACTTAATAACTTTCTCCATGTCCCTCATAATTAGTGCCAAACTGTGTAGGCCTTTCTTGGAAAAATCCAGCTCAATGCCAAATAAGTTTTAGGAAAGTATGAGGAAAGTTTCCATGAAATTACAGGAATCCTAAAATAAAGTTTTACTCTCACTTTCTCCCTAAAAACGTATTTAAGTTATGAAATTCTGGTGATAAAGAGCTAAAAGTTTAAGGAGTGGATAACTGACTTTTTAACCAAGCCCTGAAATGATCAAGAAAAGCAGCAGTAAAATAATAACATACTATCTCGGCTCAGCTAACGGGTCTGTTGTAGAAGTCCTCACTCATGTGTATAAGAGGCCCCCTGAGTGTAATGTAATGTAAAAATGGTCACAGTTGGAATTAGGTCAGTGGCTGAGGAGATGGACGAACACAGAAAAACAGGCACAGTATGATGTAAACAGCCCGTTCTATAAAAAAAAAACAATGGCATCAGAGCAGCAGCATCATCGCTGGATCAAATCCCTGCAGAGAGACGAAGCAGCTTGAAAGACGGCGAGCAGAGAGAAGAGATGGATCACATCAACACGCACATTTGCAAACACACTCAGCCTTACCAGCTGTTGTCCTTGTCTTCCCCATGCTGCGTGTTGGAGCACTGCGTTCTGAACCTCTGGAGGGTTTAGCTCCCAAACCTCCCTGATAGCACACACACAAACACACACACATATATATTAACAACCACCATCTGTTTGCGAACAACACCACGCACATGCATCAGGGAGCAAAACATTTAAAAACATGAATGGAAAAACAGTAGGGTAAAGGTAGACTCGCGTACCTCGTGTAGATGTTGTAAACGATATAGGACGCCGTGTATGAATATCTGTACACCTGCAATGAGAATTCAAACCATCACGTCATGCAAATATTGATCTGTGTCTGATACCTCGTGGCAATGACAGCGTCTCAAAGTCAAGAAAACAACAAGAGAGACTCACATGAGGAAACAAAGTCACTGGAGCAGCTAATAACCAACAACAGCAGGGAAACAACAAAAACAGAGCGAGAAAATGGAAACTGGGCTCACGGAAACAGACAGAGAGGAACCAACAACTTCCAGACATAAGTGAAATAGAAATACAAAAGCCTGAGTCCTGTAACGCTGCTGAAACAAAGAGGACCTAATGGACATGATGGGAAAAGGACTCAGAAGGGGGTGTACTACTGGTGCACAGATACATATACATACGGGTGTGGTGATCATCAAAGTTGTGTGAAAGAGAAAACCTCTTATTTCGTTCCCCCCAAAAATAGCTTTAAAGTTGGAACAGTCGTCTCGCTCCACGCTGTCTGACAGTATCATACAGTCTGTATTCTGTAGCAGCCTGTTGCGTCTCTCCATGAAAGCTATACAATGTTTACGCTGAATGAAATATTTAAACCCAGGACCGTGTGTGTGTGTTTGTGGCTGCACCATCCCTTCAGATTTACTGTGCATCGCTTCATACACATTTCCCCAAAGCTCAGGCTGACATATTGGGTATTTATGGAAATTTTGGGGTCTTCACTTGTATTTAAAATCAAGTTTGTTTTTTGCCTAAGCTCCCAGAGACTTCATCCATTGCTTCAACCTGTTTTCCCCACTGCCAGGTGAACTGTGCTACGTGCATCCTGCACAGCTGATTTCCCTTCACGCATGGCGGTGCGCTAACTGAGAGAAATTCAATTGAGAGCAGCTAAAAACCACAGGGTGTGGTGTTACTTGTACCTCGAGGGGGATTTCGCGTTGCCCCGGCAACAAATAAAACTGGAGTGCAATCAATTAGGCCTTAATATGCAGAAGTGGAGTGAAATGATGCTAAAGAATTAGTTTTTTTTTTTTTAAAGTGCATACTTGAATCTTTTTTTTTAATATCAAACAGTGGGATAACATCCATCCCACTCAGAGGCCCTTAAACCAAAAAGCGGTTTTGCCTTTGTCAATCACTACAGGAGTATATACTCCAGGACACACGTCCTCCTATGGTTTTTCAGCTGCTGCAGTCTTTCTAAACCTGAGCTGGGATCCATCTGTTTGCAAACAAATCTAAAAATCAATGGAAAAACCTTGACTGCAAGGCTTTGTTGCAGATGACTGAGCATTAACATGCAGAAAAGTACACTATGTACTGTGGAGTAAGTCAAAATGCACAAGAAGCACAAAACACACACACACACACACACAAAGGATAACAAACTGAAACACAACAAATAAATCCACACCTGTTCAGTGCAGGTGATGCAATTTGTTTTCAGAGGGAAACAAAGTGTGTGTGTTCATGTGTAAGTATTCATTCTTCCCCAACATTTGGCGTGAGCTTGGTCCAACTCTCAGTTATCCTAATTAGCCAAAGCATCAAAGTTGATTGTCGATTTTATTTCTATGAAGCACAAAGAAGCAGAGTTCTCATCAGAGAACAAGAGAGAAAAAATAAGAATAAAATCAAATACAAACCCATAAACCTGAAGAACAGGGCAAAAGCCTGTGTGTGTGTGTGTGTGTTTGTGTATGCAGATGAGTGAGTGACAGCCTGCCAGGAAATAAACAAAAGAGAAAAGAAAAGAACAGCTGGTAATGTTTAGGATGATCCACAGCTCCAATCACAGCCTGTGAGGTCGTGAGAAGGACGCAAATCAAAACCCACAAACAGCTCTGTGGTTGGTTTTTATTGTGATTCTGATTTGTCGTGTTGTTTTGAGAAGAAATTCTCATTTGAAACTCACCTGTTTGACATCGTAGGCGAAGAGTGCGTACTTCAGATCTGCAGAGAGCGAGTACTTTGCCACCTTGAAAGCCACCTAAAAAAAATTAAAAAAAAAAAAAAAAAGGTAGCAAATAGAACAGCCGAGAAGATTTTATTTGGTGGGGGGTCAAACCAATGGCTTCCTAAATACAAGGCCCCCTCTGCTTTTTGAGTTTGCACGCAGAGTTACCGCAGGGCCTCCAATCCTCATCAAATCCCCTTATGCAATCATTAAAACTACAAGCCAGAGCAGCGTGGAACAGCTCTGCAAAATTCCTGCTACATGGCGAGAAGGAGGCAGGAAAAGAGCCAAATAAAAGTGCTTCACAGAGAAGGTGAGGGAGGGAGGATAAAGGGCTTATCATTTTTCACAGTATATGAGTGTTGTGGAATAGCAGCCTAAAACACGATTATAATGATGCAATTAGAGAACAGCTAAATTTGGCCTGCTTTTGATTACATTTGTCATTACTGGTTGGATTTCACTGAAACAGCATTTAAAGGATAATCACATTACAAATACTGACATAATTTCATATTCCTGGTAGTAATATGTGGGAAACAACTGCAGACGATGATGGTAAATGTTCACTTGACAGCCAGAGTTAGAAAGCTTAAAAGCAAATCTGACCATTCAGTGATTTGATTGCATTACAAGAAGGCAAACGCTAATCTGAAATGATATTTGAAAAGCACCAAATCACTCTCCTCCAGGCGGGGTGAGGTGAACTGATTTGGTGACCCGAAATCCCGAGTTCGCCCACGGTGAAGACAGCTGAGCACACAGCCGCCCTCAGCAGGATATTATCGCTCTCTGATTCTGCAGGTAACAGAGTGACGAGATGCTGCCGGCAGCTTTGACATGTCTCCTGCAGCCTCTCGGGATCCAATCACAACAGAGAGAGAGACGAGAAGAGAGCAGCTCCGTCTCTCTGTTAAAGAAGAGCGCCGAGGACTGGCCAGCAGCAAGGTTAGGAAGCCTTGTCCTACATACAATGTTCTGTCTTTTATGGAATTCCTGAATTTGATTATTAAAGTGTGCACACAAGAGGCTGTGGACACGTGTGGGGCTCTGCAGTTTTAAATCTAAAACGTTAGATTTGTGGGGGGAAAAAAAACACAAATTCTATAGCAGTAAAATAAAGATAGAATAAGATAATGTTAGAATGAATGGAAACTGAAAAGACAAAAAAACAAAAGCTAACCACAAAAAAAACCTACAAACGTGCTGTTGCTCAGAATGACTTCGGTCTCGTTTGAGGCGAAGTTGAACTTGATGACGTGACCGTCCCGGTTCCTGTACACCACCTCTGAATCTGAGGGAGAAATCAGAAAAAAAAAAAAACATATGATTAGCAGAAGATGAAAACAGCCAGCAGAACCTATAAAGGTCACTGTACTGCACATAAAGAGCAACCGGAGTGAACTGCAAGGCATTAAAAAGTGACCTCACCTAATAAAAAAGCAAAGGTTAAGTTACTGTATGTGGACACCAAAGTTAGATTCAGTGTAGCCTCAGTCCTGCTGCTGCTAATTGTGCTCGTGAGACATGCACTGCAGTTTTGAAGTTGGAAATCCACCTGACAACAATTATTTAGGCACAAATAGACACAAAAACAGAGACGGAGCCCTTTGGAAAAATGTCTGCTGAGCAAAATGTCTCTCAGAAATGCATCAGAATATACTGTGACTGGGCAAATGCTGCTGTGCTCATGTTACACACTTTGGAAATGACTGTGTTTACCTGTTTCTGACTCTGTTCACTTTAACATCAAAGTGGTAATTACTATGACAAATTTACTTTTTACTTTAACTTTTTTTTTTTAAAGCTTCAACATGTCTGAGCTAAATAATACTGAGGTGTCTGAAAAGCTAAGGCTTATCTCAGTTTATCTCAGGTCTAATTAGGCAGAATAAGCAGAGACACCTGTGTGAGGGGACTCTGCATCCACAACCCTGGTCATTACCAGCCATGATTGACAACTGGCCGATAATGTAACATGTTAATGGCAAATAAATCCATGTAACACTTACTCATTGTGTTTAATTGACTGAAACTGAATGTGTGTAATAATAATAAGAAGAAGAAGAAGAGATGTGGAGTTTAATCCTGGTTTCCAGTATCTGCACTGTGACACTGGTGTATAAATGCAACATAAATTGAAAGGGCTTGATTGTCTAAATGTGCATCAAAATGACATCAATCAGCAGGAGAGGTCAGATATATGATAATGAATGTTGTTCCTGTGGGTGTTACCCCCCCTCACACACACACCCACCTCACCCCCGACCCCCTGATTTCCATTAAACAAGGGATTCAGAGACTGTCAGTTCATTAGCCACTGATCTGAACCGGACTGCCTGTCCACTGGGAACATTTGTAATTCACACAAATAGCCATCCTTGCTGGCACGTAACCACACACACACACACATTCGTGCTGTCCTGGATCTCTCGTATCACACTTAGGTCATAGCTGCACCTTCCAGACCTGCTGCCACATTAATTCACCGTGTGTGTGTGAGACGTGAAGTCTTGCAGCAGCTACTGTGGTCATTTCAAACAAAAGCAGCTTCTGCCACACACGTTCAAAGAGCCGCTGTGTCAGAAACCTGCTGGGAATCATGGAATCGAATTGATTTTACTCCTGTTGGATGAGCATAAAATTTACATACGGGCACCAGCTGATAAAACAGGCCAACTTAAGTCCAACTTAACTGTCTTTGGCCTCCACATAAAACACACACACACAGCAGATAACGACAGGAACGACACTGATGTATTACTAATCCAAGGACTAAAATCCTTGAAGTCAGTCTCCCCTGTTTCCTGTTTTGTGTCCATTCTCGCCAAACTGAACCAGGAGCAGCTGTGCCTCCACGCCCCCTCCCTCCTGATGAACTCCTGAAACTCATTTGGAATGAATTTGTGGCTGATTGCAGGGGAGGCAATCACTCACTGCTGCATGAGGAGAGACAGCTTTCAGGCGAAATATGCATTAATAAAGAAGTATAAAAAAAAAAAAAAAGTTTTAAAAATGCCTTCACATCGTTAGGTGGCTGGTGGTGAGGTTCATGTGGAGAATGCATCAAATGAAAAAAACATGACTCAAATTTTAACTGTTTAACTGGATTTAGATTCAAACTACTTTGGATTTTGGGAATTTTCACCTGCACGTGACTTCAAAATAAAAGCATCTCAAATGTCGTAGGTGCCTGTGGCTGAATAAGAGAAAATCTCTGCCCACATATAGACACATATTGGTGTATTTATCAGTAACAGATGAGTTACAGTGGATCTATAGGCGATGTATTATTGAAGAGAGGGTTCTGCTTTTGTTGTATTGTTTCTAAACATGATTTACTTACTATACATAATACAATCATAAATAACGCATCATTCATTTTGTTTTATTCATATGGGTCACCGCTAAAGATGCAACCTATTGTTTGTACAACTCTCACTAGCAATCATGTATGACAAGCCAAGCAGCGTGAAGCACTCATCCATAACACACTCTGATTGCGCACACTCACGCACACACACACACACACACACACACACGCTGGTTATGTTTCTTTCTTATATAACTACCTGGATGTTTTCTTTGGGTTAATCTTATATAAACAAGCTCTCCTTTACATTAGCCATAAATTAAACAAAAACTCCATGAATAATTCACTCATATATATTGTACATCTCAGCTGTGGCCCTATAAGCATGGAGCATATAGAAATGTCAAACTAGATATATCGTAAGCAATGAAACCATCTCCGCTGAAAGGCGATTATACGGTTCCCTTGGTAACATCAAAAATCAGCGTAGCATCCATAATGCTGATGATGATGCAAGAAAATCATTAATAAGCAGAGAGAGCAGTATAGAATACTGATGGAGCAGCTTTCTGCCTTTACACTGCGCCCCACCAAAGCCTGCAGAGACTCCACAGCGTGACATACACTATTTATCTGTTTTCTTTATTTTAAGTTCATCTCCGCCGCTGAACACGTTTATCGATGCGGCGTTTTCTCTGCTGCAGCTCTCAGACATCGCCTGTCAATCCATCAGTGTGAGCACGACTTTGACATCTTATCTCTTGGTTGATTTTCTCTGTCCAGCAGCTTTTGCTTCTAACGACCGTGTTTTTTTCTTCTTTTATTCTTAAATGTATTGACATAACAGAACAGACCCCAAAGATCTGAACCCTCACAGGGTGGTTTATGGTCTGTATTTATCAGACTTCTAGAATTACACGCAATAAAAAAGTTTATGAAGTGGCCTCCTCCTCCTTACAGCTGAGTGGAAAAGTCACACAGCGCTCAACTGATCATATGTTTGATCTATATATATCTGCCGTATCGTACCTTATGTTTTAATCAGGAATAATTAACAACAATTTAATAATGTCTAAATATAATGTCTAAACATATATTCTGCATGTTGGTAGATGAGGTTCGGAGAATTTAGGGACTTTAAATCAAATCAATGTCAGATTTATTCTTGTTTGTTTTTCATTCGAGAAATTACAAAAAAAAAGAAAGAAGAATTGATGTGACATCCGCTCAAATGTTTAAATCAAATAACAGACTCAAACTATTCTTAATAGATAAAAAAAAGGTTGGATACACCCTTTTTAGCTGTGTCTACATCATATAGGTAGGTTGGTGGAGATGGGAAACGGCCTGTGAGCGTTCACGTTATTAGAACATGTTGAAAACTATGGTCATATCATGCTTTCACGCCACCAATACTCAGGATCTAATCTATCTAATACAACAGGGTGTGAGCTCGATGACATTATTTATTTGCATTCATCCTTCATCTGTGTTTGCGCTGCCTTTCACTCAGGAGGAACGTGCTCTGTGCGGTCAGGAAACAGATTTGGCCACTGATGTGTTTGATTGTTTGGCTCTGGTTTCCTGATGGGGTTGAGATGAAATATTATCTTGATGTTATTCAGCTCTTGTTTAGCAGCCACTGAACTCAAGGAGCTGCAATCTCACATCTTAATTTTTTTTTATGTTATTTAGTTTTTTGAAGTGTTTGGACGTGACTGTGGCTTCCTGAGGGTTGGAATTTCACTGCCTCTTGCCTTGTTTCACTCAATTTATCAACAGTCTGGTGTTTCTTGAAGTACTATTATAAAAGATCTGATGTAAGTGTCCCTCGTGCTATTAAATTAGGGTGAGCAGCTATTGAAGCCTGACTTGGATGTTAGAGAAGAGAAGAGGAAATGAGTTGGTGGTGGAGGGGGGGCTGTCAAGGAAGCAATTTTCATTACAGACGTGTTTGAATTACACCCACAACACCTCCAGGAGGCCCGGCAGTAAATTCAGGCCCAGGCTCTCAGCTCCCATCACACCCAGCCGACATTAGATTTACACCACACAACATGTCAAGGCGGTAATTTCCCAACTTTATCATCCATCTCAACAAAACAGCTAATGGGACGGCTGACCCTGTTGGGCTGAAAAATTCAATATTGTGGTACTAAAAAACAACTCACTTCTCACTCTCGTAGGTGATGTAATGCAGCCTCTGTAAAACCTGAGCTGACAGCTGCCTGTGATTCTTCAGCATTATGCAGTTTGTCCATCATGTCATTCCTACTCCTTCTATCTGACCTGACTGATCTTGACTGTGCTCGTTAGATGGGTGAACACCGGGTCAGTTAAATGCATGGGTGCTTTCTCATGCCTGTATCTCGGCACTTACATAAACACATACTGCCTGTAACCTCTTCAGAAACTAAAGAAAACCCACTAAAGTCTGTGTGGCTTGGTGCAGAGCAGGTAGCGCATCTGCCTAAAAACCAAAATGACAAGTTTAAGGATGCCATAAACCTGCAGAGCTGGGTGATAATCCTTTGCGTATCATCACTTCATATACAACTAATCATGTGATCGTTGTTTGTATAAAAATACTGATTAAAGCAGCTTTAAACACCACATGCTGGATAATTTTATTTGCTGATTGTAAGCACCAACTGGCAAAGCTCAAACTAATTCGGTGGGATCAGTCGTGACGCCCGAATCACATTCAGATCAAATGTGTGTCCCCGCTTTGAGGGAGTGAAATACGGTCCTCACAAGCATATGTATACATCTGTGTGTGTGTATGTGCATTGGAGACCATCCCAACCAGAGCCCATAATGAGAAGCCACAGGCCACAGGACTAGTCATTAGTATTATCTCCCTGTGGAAGGAAAGGACACAGCAGGCGGTGGATTTCTGTTTCATATCCAGAGCAGGAAGGCCATCTCTCACTGTCTCCCTGTCCCTCCACTTCTGTCCTTGTGTCCCTCTTTCCCTCCTCTTATACCTTCTGTCACTCCCAGCAAGTCTCCATGAAGGTGTTATGGAGGTATTTAGTCACCTTCTCTTCTGAATTTAACAGTGAAGCAATAATTTAGCTGTCATGTTGTCAACAAACCGCTGCAATTTTCCTTTTTTCTGCTCAGCTCTTCCAGCCATTGCTGCTGTTTACTGTCTCCCTCTTTCTTCCTTGGATGCAAATGCAATCTGTCACGCTGTGAATGAACCAGTTAAACAACTGGGACATTTCAGATTCTCCACTTTTGGACTTGAATACGAGGAAGAACACATGGAGGAATAGCGTTTGGTCATAGATACAGCAGAGCTCATCTGTCTTACGTAACATGGGAAGACAATGTGATGAGGAGGTGTCGGCGATGTGGCCTGGAGACAAGATCAGGGAGGAGAAAGGTCAGTGAACTGAAGTGGAGGGATGTGATGGGAACAACACTGGTCGTGATCAAAATATGGTTGGAGAGCTGTGAATTTACTGCATTGACTTGGATTATTCCCCTCACATACACGCACATTCAGTAGGGAGCAAATTGGGGTTCAGACTCCTGCTCAAGGACACGTTGACAAAACCCTACAATTAATGGCCGACCCCTCCACCCCCTGAGCTACAGCTGCTGAAAAGAAGACCTCTAACAGCAGGACTGGGATCCCAATGTCCCCTGGATGTGGCGATGCACGTCCAACTTAAAGCTCTTACAGCCACTTGCATGTTTGAAGCATTAAATTCACTTACGCATATAAAAAAAACTCCTATTCTTACTGACAAATTGACTTAAAGTTAATGTTAAACAATTACTTTTATTATTTTGACAGCTAAAAATGTCAAGTATTATTATAATTATTATATTGCTTAAATCTGGTTTATCACAGGGTGGGAAGATATCTGACCCCGACTCGCTGTAGGCTGTCATGCTCTTGATTCAACATGACACTGTGAGGCCATCTGTGTTTGGACATGCAGGTCAGCAGGGGTCGCTTCAATTAGCTCATGTGTTTGTAAGGAAACGCATGAGAAAAAAAGAAAAGAAACAAAAGATCGGGAGCTGTATTCATTTACAAATAGCATAAAAAATAAAAAATAAAATTCAATAAAAAATTCAATTTAATTCAATTTATAAGTGTGTTAAAATAATAAATAAAACATTGTCCAGAGTTTTGGAGCTGCAAATGTGATCAACCTCTCTGTCAAAAGTCAAATGAAGGCATTTGTTTTTGGAACAGTAGGAATATGTTAAAAATACAAACATCAAAAGCTTTTGTATGAACCACTGTGTCTTCTTTACCTTATCTGAGTTTTTACCTGCCTGTAAAACTTCTTTAATATGAGATCATGAGGATTTCACTGTAACTGCAGACAGTTCACAGTTAGCAGCTCCTTCCAGAGACTATAGCCTCGGTGAATAAATGGTTTTGATAAATGCGGCATTATTACTGGCTGCTTCTCTTCACTGACAAATGTGTGGAGCCTATAATGAAACCTCAGGTGGAGAGATTCTCATTTTCTGCTAATGCACTTCCCACAGTGCTCTGAACTTGTTTTGTCTCCCCTGATAGGAAGATCATGTCCATCGTGTGGTTAGATGATTTTATCTGGACGGTACTGTTGTGTTATTAAGCTCACATCTTCGCCAGTCAGCATCGCCTAGCTCCAAAACAATAGAACACAAATTGTTTGATCTCATTTTTAATGATGGGAAAAATTAACCTCACAATCTTTGAATTATCTATTTGTTTCTTTTTAAGTTAATTTCTTTATTTTGTACTGTTTATCCCAATTTGTTGACCTTTATTTTGGTGAGTAAAATTCAGAATTAAATTCATCAAGCTCGGAGCAAAAATGAACCTGAACAGGTGCAGCTGTTCCCAGTGGAAAACAGGTATAAAGGTGCTAAAACACGCTGTGTTCAAACCAGCTCTCAAACAGTTTTGAATTTCTGTAGGCGACAAGAAGAAGCCAGACATGTCCGGCTGTTCCATCCACACTGAACAGCAGCTGACAAAGGAGCTCATATATTTCATTACTAGAGGATAAAAATACCAAACCGTGTCTTATCTACCTTCTGGAACTCACATACTGTCCCTCAAACTTTCACTCAAACGTCACCTCTCTGCTTTCTCGTCAAAGTCTCACCGTTTTGTTCTCCTCTGTTATATCATCATCGCACTTTCCTCACAATGTCACACTGTCCTCACCTCCTGATTCTCTTCCTGAGCTACGTCAGCTTCACCTTCATTCAATGCTCACATTGAATGCAGCGGAGGTTTCACTGTCTGACTTCTTGCCTTTATATCCCCTAGCTTGGTGTTTTTGGCTCCATTGTGTGGTGAGGTGATGTTCTTTTTTCCATGAGAATCTAATTAAAAACCATAAATTCATTTCCTGAAAAAATCATAAATGTTTGCAGACCTCCACCAAGGCCAAACGATAAGAATGTGATTTAATACCATCTTCACCATCACACTGGTCTAAGAATGATGAAAAATCAATGGTGACTGAGGAATTTCTTTCCTGATGAACTACTCACCACTGATCCAGGTGGCCTCAGGGTCATGAATGCCAAACTCTGGTTTATACAGATCTGCCACAGTCAGCCTGGATTTGCTGCTGCCAGGAACCTCCACTGGGAAAACACACAATCAAATCCAGTCTGTTTCACAGATTCATCAGTGAAGAACAAAAGGCAAAGCAAAGAGACAATCAAGAGCAAACACAATATCAAAAAGGTGCCTGAAAAGACATTTTAAGATTTGAGGTTTTCTGATTAAAGGGAGGAGAGAAGCTGGGAAACTCACTGCTAAAGAGATGCAGTAATTATACATATTCATCCGTTTACTTCTGCATGAATGCACACATGACCACTACACAACCACTGACACACACTGGAGTGGTATATTTTATGTTCCATTACATTTCATTAAAGATTTTAGTGCAGTATGCAATGCTGTCAGAATTCAGATGATTTTATTTTGTGGTATATCTATACTTCTATCAACTTTACTGTCGTGATGCTTCCCTTCATCTTAAACAGCTGACGTACCGGGTGTCAGGACGACCACAGACATGGTGATGAGTGAGCAGACCACCACGATCACCAGCAGAGAGATGGCAATGCCCTTCCAGTTCCTCTGCGGCGGGCTGACGTCCACAAACTCCTGCAAGACACGCACAGAAACACACTGATCAACACCGTCGCTCCACACTGTGATTCCACGTTCAGCCCCCACTCTCCTGGTTTCAGGTTTTGGGATTTAATCCCATTTAGACAATCAAACACTAACTCAATGAGCAGTATACAATACAGAGGTATAGTACAGACTTTAGTGTAACTGAAGGATTATGATGATAAAACCATTTTGAATGAATGTGTCAAACACTGAGGATCAGAGGCACAAATGTGCCCAGAACAATCTGCATCACATGTACTGCTGGTGAGGTGGAAACTATTTAATTAATGAAGCAAGAAAATCTGATTCACACCCACGCACACACACACCCACACACAGACACACACCCACACACAGACACACACCCACACACACACACAGCAGTGGGTAGAGTGTTCTTTGCACACCACTGGGCCATCGACTTCTCTCTGAGTATTAGTTCAACATCTCGGAGCTAATTCTCTGCATGCTACGTGTGTGCGTGTGTGTGTGTGTGTGTGTGTGTGTGTGTGTGTGTGTGTGCATGCGTGTGTGTGTGTGTGTGTGTGTGTGTGTGTGTGTGTGTGTGTGTGTGTGTGAAGTGAGCTTCGCCAGACATAGTTCACTGCAACAGTCTGTTGATCAGACTCACTTCAGTGGAGAGTAAAGCAAGCGAGGAGTTCAAGCATGTGTGTCAGTGTTTGTGTTTACGAGTGCGTTTGATTGTGTGTTTGAGAGCGAGAGGCACAGTTAAAGGCATTAAAATGCAGGAACAGATCAACAGTGTTTTTACTTTGCTCCAATGAGACTTAACAAACACATTATATACTGTTTATTTAGGAGTAAATATTTTACAAGCAATTTTAACTTGCTCAATGATCTGAAAACACCAAGGAAGGTGGAGTTTCTATTGTAAGCTGTAAAAACATCTACAGACCTAAAAAATTAATTTAAGCAATTTTACTGCAAGAAGCTGATGAAGTAAGACTGTGAGAAGTGGGTTTAACACCCAATTGAAACTCACTCGCACACTAAAAATTGTAACAACATCCTCAGAGTCCACAGAAACACAACAAACAATGGCTCCAAAACAAAAATCTATTAAAGTGCACCAAATAGAGGGTACAAAGTGGCAGATTATCTGGGCAAATGGAAAACAAGAAAGACTTAAATACAGGCGGGTGAACAAACACAAACCTGGCAACCCAGAGGAAACAGACTGTCAAGTTCTGCAAACAAGCAGAGGTCGAGAATGAGCAACGCTCTCTACTCGCTACCCTGCAGCATGTGTAAAGCCATAACACCAAGTTCTTCACCAAAATAAAACCAATGATGAAAAGCAGAGGACTGCTCACCAATTAAAGCTCATTCCTCTCAGTAAGTTCGAGGTTTTACATGCTGATATTTCAAATAATGTGTTGATTATACAGTAATCAAGGCGTCTGTAATGACTGGTTTTATGAGACTGATATTGTATGTGTGCAGATTGCAGTATGTTTGCTGATGTTTTACAGACCAAACATTTAATCGACTGATCAAGAAAATAATCTTCAGTTGCAGCTCTATATCTATATGTGTGTGATTCTCACATTCTCAGGTCTCTCCTGCAAAATGGATCCTGAATAGAGTAAATAAAGCTCAACTCTCAAACCAAAACGAAATTCAGTATTTACTGGAGGAAAATCTGACACTCCCATGGAAGCAGCAAAATGTATTAAAGCGTGCCTGAAGGAAAACCAGCAGAACAACACATGAACCTGCAGCAAGCTTCATCCAAGCATGTGCATTTATATAGTGTATTCTATATAAGGTATTATATACTTAATATTGTATTGCAATGCTTTGGTCAAAGCCTGATGGATGTGACTATGGCCTGATCTGAGTGTCCTCCTCGTGTCAGACTTTAATGCTTTGCAGCGTCCAAACAGGCAACAGTTCCTCTTCTATGAGAGATGATGACTCCGTCTGAGTCTCTGTTATGCAACTCACATCACAACAACATGAGATTACACAGCCTCAGCTCTCACACCTGCTCAAAACCGACATCAAACATCCTCTGCGAAGGATCAAAATCTGACTTCACGGAGACAGAAATCACAAGTTTGGCGAGGAGAACTGTGATCCACTGAGACTGAACTAATTCCCCCAAAACTCTCTCAGTTTACTACAAAGATTTAGAGTCCAGAGTGATAAACCCACACCCAGTTATAATCACTTCCACAGGCTGTAGTCTGCTTCACAGAGGTGGAGTGAACTCTGTGAATCTCATGCAGTTTGTACATAAAATGCAATCAACAATAAAAAAGGAATCTCCTGTCATAACCACAAAATCAGCTCAAAATTTATGTAACATGAAGGAGCAAAACAGCTCAGAGAAAAATCAACATATATGCCTTAATATTCCTGTCGCCACTGTGAGTTGTGCTTTGACCTTACTCTACTTTATTTTTGATCTTATTTTGATCTCTAGTCAATAATCCCGTAATATTCGAAGCAAGCACCAAGCAGAGCGCATCTAGTAACCACAGTTTTTCCATACGTCCTTCCAAAATATATGATGACTGTCGCCTGTCCACACAGAGCAGATTTATGTCCTCACAGCTGAAGGAACAGAAATCAATCGCTCATGATTTGCATGTACCTCATCCTGCTGCGCCTCTTTCGGTTTCTTCTTGGTCGGGTCTTTGGACGCTGTCATTGTACCCGAGCCACAGTCTCCTTTCTCAGCCTGAATCCAGCGGCTCTCCCGGTAATAACATCCAGACCTGTCGGCGCGTCAATTTAGCAGCAGGAGAGGCAAGCTGGTCGGGATCAAGACCACGACGACTTCCTGCTATGGCTTTCAAAATAAAGGCCCCTTCACTAGGTACATTAACAAGTGTTTATCTGGTAAAACCGAATTATGGAGGTTAACTTTATTAGGAACCGAGATTCTCAAATAAAGTCCATTGTTGTATTATTTTTCCTCTAGCACTGGTTTGGTTGGTTTGTTAAACCTGTTTTTAAGGACAATACTCCAGTATAAGAACTGTTTTAAACTCGCTTTATGGTTACTGAGATTCACATTTGAGAGAGCTTTTGTCATGGGCTTTTATTTTTGTAATTGATGCAAACATCCGGTGTCATTTTGCATATTTCTCATTAACTACGAGAAGTGTCCACATTTTATACCATGCAAAAATCTATCTATCTATCTATCTGCTGTGTGGATGTCTGTAGCGCTGTCCATGGTACTGAATGTGTTCAGGAGGGACTTTAGCGCTGTCCATGTGACTGAAAATCATTTCATCCTCAGTATTTTATTTATTTATTTAAAATCTGGTTGTATATTTGTTGTTTCATATGTCATTTCCCCATTAGCTAGAGAGCTCTAACAAAGTAACAGCAGATTATGTTACTGTAAAACCTATTTGGCAATAATGGATTATCCACACTCAGCAAACAGTGACCTGTTTCAGTGGGTCTGAAGGAAAATACTGTTGGTTTGTACAGGGTGGTTTACAAGAAGATTTTCCTCAAAATATGACTTTTAAATATCTCATACTATAAAAATATGTTTACAAATGTGACATAGTCTGACAGGAAGATTCAGATAATTACTTAAAGTCTTTAGACCAGTATATTAAACAGCCACATTATGACCTCCCGATTAATTAATGCTGCAGCAAGAAATTAAAGCAATCTAACACGTGAACTCAGTCATTAGTTTGACTAAAAATCATGTATGTGGTTTGATTAGCAATCTGCTTGCTGACAAATTATGCAGCACAGGCCTTGATTAAATAAAAAACGACTCAATCAACCCATTACATTCTTTGAGTAGTTTGAGCACATGTCTAATACCAAGTTGTTTACAGCAACCATATTTCTGGTTCTTTTAAATCTGTTATAGTAAAACAGTAATACACGTGTCCTTTTCCTACAGCCAACACAAAAGCAATAAAAGCAAAAACACAGAGGCTCCTATGCTAACTGTTGGTATTTATAGTTTTCTTGTGAATTAGTATTAGTAAAGCAGTGTAATATTCCCATAGGGAGTTACAGTGTTACTGCATGTAGCACTTTGTGGTATTTTTACCTCTCCTGATGTCACTCTACTATTCCTACAGTATCACTTCAGGGACTAAGAGCCCTCCTGTGATATCTAGTATTAGAATATCCCTCAGAAATAAATTATAGGATTATAGCTCTGCATGTCATCGGACCGAGGCTTCATCTGAAATCCCTTCAGAGGAGAATGAAGCGAGACAATCAAGCAGATCAGTAGCCAGCTGGCCTTTCCTGCTGCCAAGTGACTGAATGCAAACTGATAGGTGTCACAGAGAAAGCCCCCGAAGACACAAACCCCACCAGCACACACTCTACACACACTGTGCCCACTATCCCATCTAAAAATAATGACCATAACAGGAGGGAGGGGAATGAAAAAAAAGCACTCACAAATGAAGATGGAGGAGTAGATGCCAAAAGACAAACAAGCCTGCGGATATGTGTCTCCTTGTGTGTGTTTGTGCATGTATGTGTACACTTATGAGGACCACATCCTCTCTCAAAGACTGAAAAAAGCAGATTTTTCACTTGAGGTGAAGCAGCATGTCCCAGCCATTAAAGTTTGAAGACAGGAAGACAGGAAAATAAAGAACAGCATTGTTTTTTTGTTTGTATAAAATGCTGCTAGGCCTTGGAAAGCTTAATGTTTAGTTAAGTAGGGTTGTGACTGTAGCTCTTACATGCTTTTGAGAAGAATGAAAAACAAAAATTCAGCATCTTCCAGCCCTATGCACAGCATCAACATGTAGAGAAACAGTTGCTAACCTATGATTGGTCAACTTGAGGTAAAACTTTACGTTTACATGTGCAGAAAAGAGACCAAACGCTTCGTTCTACTGCCAAAAACACAGTTGTAACAGAGCAGTTCTATTCTCTCGGCCTGCAGCGAGATGACTGATTAGGTTGTCAGCTGAAATTTCTGTTGGATCTCTGCTCTGATTCACTAGCTTACCCCTCTTTATTGAAAATGTGTGACATTATTATACATGTCACTTACACACAGGTAGGCTGTGCCAGAGATTTGTAGGGACTAGATAAGCTCTGCCAGGGGTTTTACAAGTCCTTCTGGTGGGTAACAGGGCCTGATGTGAGCCAGAGATTAATTAACATCCCTTTAATGTTAGAATTAAGAGCAATACGAGTACTATGGCATCATGGGAAATGATGCCATAGTACAGGAGTAGTATAGGATCCAGTGTTTTTGGAGCTTTACCCATGTTAGAGTTTAAAAGTTATGATATCAGCAGTACTTTGGTCACTCTTTTTAAAATCTGTCACTTGCAAGTAACCAGACACAAGTTGCTATAATTCCCCCATGAGGATTTTCCAATCAGTGGTTGCCCTCTGTATGAAAGAAAGATCTTACTCTGCTATTACAGAAACTAATCCTGACTCACAGTTGTATCTAATTTCACATCTTAAGATATGAAATGCTAATTTGCTTCTTTTCCAATCAGAAAAAGGTAAGAAATCAAAAGCATTTCTTCTCTGCTGTGTGCTGTGGGAAACTGAATGAACCGTGTTAGCGCTCAGATGAAGACGGGAGGAAAGGCTTGAGGTCAACGAGCATGGAGCGAGGGAAGAAAGTGACCGCACACTGAAGAAGCAAAAGAGAGAGAAGCTGAAGATGATGGAAGTTGTGGAGGAATGGAAGATAAGAGGGGTTGCAGTGAAAGAGAAAGGGGTCAGGAACAGAGGAAGAGGGAGGAAAAGATCCTCAAAGCTGGACTCCCTTCCCTGCCCCATTAAATATTTAACAGGTGGAATCAGAGACCACATGGAAATGATCTCTTTCTCTCTGACCTCTGCTGATGTTTGGGAAGTTCACTAATGTCTCTGAGGCTGAAATCTTCTCCAGTCTTTTCAGACCACAAGCCAGTTTGTGCATCTGTGTTTATGTGTGCACATGCATTATTAGCTCTAGCATTTGTGCATGTTTGCATTCTCTTTGCATGCATATATTTGTGCACCAGCCTTCATGCCTTTTTCTGTCTAAACTGTGCAAACAATATTCACATTTCTGCTGTGCATTGAGCTGGAATCAGACTGCAGAACCAAATTATGTGTTTTACTGTCATTGTGAGTTTATTAACTGGATAGGAGATAATGCATTAAGCAAATGTTTACTGTTATATGCTGTTAGTCTTCTCATTAATCTTTTTGTGTTTGTTTTCCTGTAAAATATTAAGTAGTATTAAGAATATTTCTTTTTTGGCTGAGTCAATACCTCACAACACAAGTTTTACTAAGGCTTAACCAAACCTTATAACACCACTGGGATCAATACCAAACCAAAAAAAAAGACCAGAATATTTCCACCAGCAGCACTCAGCACTGTGCGGCTCGTGCCAGAGGCAATCAGCAGGCAACACTTTGTTTTAATGGGTCACGAGCCAAAACAGTTGAGATTCCTCCTCCTCTCTGATCTCCAAATGCTTCTGGGTTTCACTCCTGCTGTCTAATCAGGGACTGATTTACACCTGGGATGCCAGGTGAATGTAATTAACCCGCTGCCAGGATGGAAACCTGCAGGGCTCGAAGTTTGGTACCACTGATGTTTGGTGGAAAAGTGTTTTTTTGATAAGGAAACCTCCTAAGTGGGTTAATTGACTTAGAGGGTTCCGAGGCAAAGTCCTGATAAGAGCAGGTTAAAGTCACAAAATACTGAGGAAAAGTGGTTCACTGCTTCTCTTCCTCTCTGGGATACATAAAACAATCCAAAGACACGTCATCTTTTCATTAAGTAGCCTAGTCTTACTTTAATTAAACGAATTACAGTCACTTCTTAAGATTTTGTTTCTTTATAACTTTTCCTTCAGATTTCAGGGCAATCTGCAGGGAGAAGGATGTCATTTTTTTAACTATCTGCATTTGAATTGACTACGAAGAAAATATTTATGCTTCTGATGTGTATTTCAGATTATTTCTAATTACTTTTAAGTAATTGGGTCTTTCACTTAGCAGCTTGGAGGCAGAAAGTCTCCATATTTCCTTCAGTTTCTCACAAGGAAAGCAATTTTAAAAAGCGAAGGAAGACACATGACCTATTGCTTGTCATCTTTTATCTTTCCTCCATCTTCCAAGTTTGTCCTCATAGTCATACTAGTCATAAAGGAAGGAAATTTACCCAAGAACCAACCTGTAAATAATCATAAAAAAAGAAAAATGCTACACTCCGTCCTGAAAGTCTGCTCCTTGAATATTAATTTATATTTCAGTGTGTTTTGCAGCAGAAGGGGCCTTAAACCCTGAACTATGGGAATGCTTTAAATCTCCTCAAGGCCTAAATATCCATTTATAGAAATGCAAAATTGCAAACAGCACAGGCACAAAGACAGTAAGCTGCGAGTGGGAGTGTAGTGCTGCTGGCAGATGAAAGCCATGTACCTGCAAAACACATTAGTCATCTCCGTGATGATACACATGGATATTTTAATCTATACACAGGGATTTCATAAGGTTTCCAAAGCTCAGAGGTGCATAAATGAAAGATTAAACTCAAGAATAAACAAGAGATCATCTTGCAATGAGATCACACCAGCCACAACACCCATCAACATGTTGATGTTCTGACCCACGAGGACTCAGTAGTCATTAAAACATCATTACAGTACTCAGTACTCAAAACACTCAAATAAGTAAATGGACACTGGTGGATAACAAGACACAAAAACCAGCAGGCGCTGCAGAAGAAAAACTGAATCCACAACCTTGACCTAGAAAAAAGTAGGGCAAGGTTTACAGACTGACCAAGTGTGCAGCACTCATTAACCAGCGTGAGGTCCTTGCTGGGCTTTATCCAAGAGGACCTGAGAATGAGTATTTGGTCGAAACAAGCAATTTCAAGTAGAGCTGAAATGATTAATGTGCAACTATTTTGAGAATGGATTAATTGTTTCAGAGATTTTTCAGGCAAAAATAGTGAAAAACTGCCAAATATCTGCAGATTTCAGCCTCTCAAAAGGCAAGACTTTATTTCATTTACCGTATGATTGTAAAATGAATATTTGGGAATTTGGGGGGGTTGTGAACTTTTGGTCAAGCAAGACATTTAAAGATTTCCCTTTAGATTATAGTTATAGTTTTTTGAGGTTCCATAGACTAAACCACTTAAATTATCTGTAGATTAATCAGTAATGAAAATAATCATTAGTTGCAGTTGCCAGTAATGTGAAGATGTCACCCTGGCCTTTATGAAACAATTAACCTGGAAAATTAGACTTATTGTTAGTTGCAGTCATACAAAAACTATATCAAAATTTAGTCTTTTTTAAAGCGTTTTCCTAATGTCATGTGTAGACGTCCCCGGATCATAGACCATCAACCGGTGTAATGTCTCACTTCAAATCCAGGTATGTGATTACAGCGTCACAACTTGATGCTGTTTGATGCTACTTAGAAACAGCATGTAGCTCTTGTTTTGTTTATGTCAACTTCATTATTTTACCTCAGTATTTATGGGATGTGGACCATATTCTGGCTTCGTCTCTGTAGCTAAAAACAAAAGCAGTCTCAGATGAGTGTTTTCTGGTTTTCCATTGGCTAAAGTCTGCACCATATAACCCCAACATCCTGTGTTCAAATCTCAGAGAAACACACTCTGCAGCCCATTCATCACTCACACTGACAACAATAATATGAGTCCTGACACACTTTGAGTCTCAGAGGGGATGTTTCTCAGAACTCGACTCTCCCTGGAGGCAGCAGGCACTCCTGGGACTTTATGATAAAACACACAGACGTCACTACTTTTGACGAAGGTCTATCACCTCATCACAAACAACCTCATGTCAAACTGTGCATATTAGAATCATCTGATTATATACATATTACACTTTATTCATTACTGATCACCAAGATATTGAGCCGCCAGCTATGAAGGAAACATTAGGATCTTTTTTTTTTTTTTTTAAATATTCAGTCAACGCTGAAGGCAAGGCCCACATATCTTAATACTCACTTAGCACCTTCCTGAAGAACCACAGTGCTGTGGGTTCTATAAATAAAAGTATGTTGACACCTCACCTCTTGGAACCTGAGCTCTGGGTCCATCATGTTGATGTCTCTTCAGTAAAAACACTGAATTGTCAAGCGTAAAACTCAGGCAACGAGACGATCCCTCCAGCAAATCCAACTGTTTCACAAACTCAGAAGTGGGCAGTGCTGTCCAGAAACAATACAAAATGCATTTGCTGTGAACTGCAACTGAGTAAAAAACAACAATAAGCAAGTAAAAGATAGACTGCTCTCCTTCTCTTGCCACCAGCATGTCTGTCTGGCTTTTCTCCTCAGAGTAAACAGACGTCTGGCACACACACGCACACACACACAAACCCCTCTGTTCTGATTTTACTACATAAAAAATGGTGTCATTCATAAGTGAAATCAGTCAACCCAGTTTCACTTGGCATCATTAGTCTGATAATCTAATTCTGTGTAAAGGGAAATTTGTCTGGTGGTGACACCGAAGCCCGCTGAGCTGAATTGATTTGGTTTCTGTGTTAAAAAGGACAATCAGGCAAAAATGGGTTTCAAAGAACCCTGAAGGAAAAAGTCGAAAACTATCGATTTTACATATATGTCATCTTTTCTTACCTTTATTTGCTACGACAAACACACCTGCAATCACTTATTTATTGTTAAGACAGTTAACAACAGGCCTGAACTCACTTTGGACCAAAAACTGTATCTGATACTTTTTAGGCAAATACACAGCACATTAAACTGTGTGGTTTTATTGTTTTCACTACATTAAAAACAAGCTGTAACATGCAAACATGCAAATTTCTTATTTCAATGCATGATTAAATAATAGAACTTGAAAATCATTTGTATTCATTATAGTAAAATTCAACTACCGCCTCCCCCCGTACACTTGGTTGCGCCCATGCCAAGTTTGCCAGTTAGCATGGTTAGCTAGCTCAACAATTCGGTATTTTGGTTTAGAGTGTCGTTTTTTTTTTTCACTGGTGGTAATTTGACCGTTTTTTTCTTTAAATTAGGTCATTCACCTGAGGTGAACAAATGAACAAAGTTACGGCAAAAAAACCTGACGAAAAAAGTACGTAAGTAAACGCCTGAGTAGGTAACATTAGCTTATAAAGTTAGTTAGCAGCTAACCATTCCGCTAATTGTTATTGTCAGTGGAAGAAAGTAACTAATTTAAATGCATTTACTTGTACTTCACTCGAGTATTTCCATTTAACGCTGCTTTATACTCCACCACATTTCAGAGGGAGATTTTACACAGTGTATAATAAAACAAGCTTTATAAATACAATGCATTGCTAAAGATTAAATTAGTGGTTTCTAACCTTTTTGTCTTCTTACAAACAGCAGTGTGGGTTGTCTCGGTGGGTTGTCAGCAGCTTTTTTGTTCTTTCCTATCCCATTAATCAGATTTATCTGGTGTCCCTGTGTATTAAACTGTATATAAAGCAGTTCAAACTGGCTCCACCTCCAACAGCTACAACAGTAACATGCTGCTGACACACTGATGCTTCAGTATTGATTATCTAGTGATGTCACACATATCAATATATCAGCCATAGCCACTGTTCTTTACATTCTTGCTATGTAGCCAGCTAAAAAGCATAATGATGTTAAAGTAGATAAAACTAGTAATACAAGTAGAACAGTGATATTAAAATAATCATCAAGGTCAGGCTTTGTTCCTCTGGTAAAATAATGGTATCTGGTCCCATTGCAGGCAGCAAAGAGAGACAGGAAGAGGGAGAGAGATGCTGAAAGCAGTGGCCAGACACAGGACATTCTCTGGAGACACAGTTGACACAGTAATGGACTACAGGTAACAGCATCTTGTGTATGAATGACTGCGGTGACATAAACAGCAGATATCCCAAGCTTACTCAGATTAAGAGGATCTATAAAGAAGCCTTCAAAATTTCAGATAAGAAACTCAACTGAAGTGACTGGAAATATCTAGACATGATGTCTAGTCATTTATGATCTTCCATTATTATTATTCATTACAAGAATCAAAACACACCTATTGACAAAGTAGATTCAGAAACAGAAGGGTTTTTTGGGGTAACATTTTCCTTTAGCACCCATGACACTGCATGAGCTCACTGTTCAACGACCTTAAATTTGCCAGTAAGAAGATTAAAAGCTGCAAATTTCCGACATTTATAAATCAAGGCATCAGCGAGCAGCAGGAAGGTTGACAGACAGGAAGGAAAAGCCTCGAGGGGTTTCAGTCTGGGGGGGTCAAATCACAAAGTTGACTCTGCTGCAGAGCAGTTCAAAGTCAACTCAACCTGCTTAGACAGATTATAGTAAGAGGTGCAGCTGTGCTGGAGGAGACTGTTAGACTGACGCTGACTGTCACTGAGTGAAATGCTGTCTGAATCGAAGCCCATGAGCAAAGATGACTCTTTGTTATTAATTTACTTTGACGTGACGCTGCAGTTCTTTTACCTGTGTGACATTTTAGTAAAAATAAAAAAACTGAACAAAAGTTTAAAGGGCAGGTTGTAGATACAATTATTTGCTTTCTTGCCACAAGTTAGATAATAAGACTGATACCACTCTCATGTCTGTACAGTAAAAATGAATCACTGTCCAGCAGCCTGTTGGCTTAACTTATGGTTAATGGCTCATATAGCTTAACTGGGTGCTAGAAAGATAGCTTCATTTTTATTGACAGAGCAAGGCTGACCATTTTCTCCTTTTCCAGTCTTTAAACTAATATTAAAGTATGTTAAAATAAGTATAAATAATAGATACTAAATATACCGGACAAACATGAGAGTGGTATCAATCTTATCCACTAAAAAACTAAATTTCAAACTAGTTTTATAAAACAACTTGGTTTGGAGTTCATATGATCAAACATAACTGAAGCTCAAGACTTAAAACATATCTTTTAAAAAAATGTCTTTTCCACAAGAGCTCATTACAGCTTTTACATCTGCACATACACAAAGTTTTCACCTTTTTCTAACCTCCCATTTTAGCACCTGGAGAGAAACTGTGGATCACAGAGTTCATTACTGATTAAGAGAAAAGCTTTTATTAGTCAGAAACATCACAGAGCTGCTTGGCCCTTCCTTATCTCTGCCTCTCTCTCTGTGTTTTTTATTCAGCTCCATACTGGACCAACTGTGACTGGCCGACCGTAGCAATTAACTGAACATTTTGGTTCTTTTTTTTCCAGTTTTCTATGTATTTATCTTTACACTGAACTGACAAAAACCTTAGTCACAAGACTTCCACAGTAATTTTTGTTCAGAGACATTAATTAATAATGTTTAAACTAAACTCATCAATTGTGGATTAAATGCTCTGTGACAGTGCCAGGCCTACTACTGGGTGAAATGGGTTTGACTTTTCCAAAGTAACAATCATTTCAGTTGACACCCAATAAGGAGGGGGAAGGTGTCATTACTGAACAGTATGTGGCTGGCTGTGGTAGCACCCTTGGGAAGTTAAGGCATCACATAATGTTTATTTTGTGGTTAGGCAGGCAGGTTACATGTGGTGACTGAAGGTACCTGTTGTTTCCAGTGATTAATTCTAAAAGTTTCTAATGATTATTAGTTGTGTGTTTATAGCTGTTAATTGCAGCTAGAAAAAATCATAACCGATTATATAATGTCTAAAAAAGGTATTTTATTTTTATTTTCACATCCTGCAGGTGATGTTAACAAGCTGTAGCACAATAGCTGTAGGACAAATTAGTTCCCCCTACAACATTAGGAGGACACCTCATATGTGGGGTAATAGCAGTAGACTCAGTTGCTAGATTTTATACCCTTGAATTTTCTGTGTACACATCGCCTAGTCTCCAGATCTGGTGTTTGCAGCTGCTTCTGTGAAGAGAAATACAGTAGTTTTCTCCTTGTGCAAGGATGTGAGCAGTGTGTAGCCTGTGGGCTGCTGCCTTGTGAGCAGTGACCTTGGTTTGGACAATTATATTCCAGAGCAGTCTAACCTGAGATTATTCCTCGTGGTACTTGGTGCCATATGAGCTGCTGTGACTCACTGACATGAAAATAAAACACTTCAAAGTAAACAGTGGCGGGAGGATTGTGAATAAAATAAACAGTTCTTCCATTCCCTCATACATGTTCATTGCTTTATTTTTTAGGTTTTGGTTTATTATTAGGGATAACACCTTAACTCATACTCGCCTGCCTATTTTTGTATGTCTTTGTGGCATTAATATAATGCGAATACGGTCAAAATTGGGATAGAATAACAGAGAACAGGGAAATCTCTTTATATTTCTTTTCTATGACTTGTGTGAGGCTGTCCTCTAGTGACAAAAGGTGGACTTGCATTCATGTGCACCTAATTCCAAATAAACTCAGTCACTTTCTGTTGGTCTGTTACCCACATCCTGAGGGGCCAAATGGCTTTAGATTTATTCTGTGTTAATTCATTTTTTAGCAGTTTATTTAATAATATCTAATAATATATAACAATAGGGGGGGCTGTGCAAACTCCTCTTGTGTTCATTAAGTAAGGAATTAATACACATAACCAAATTAAATATGAAAAACTGGCAAATGTTAGAAAGCAACAGTGAATATTAAGTTCAGGTTATGACACAGTAATTCACAGTTTTGTTCTCTGTTCTGTCACTCTTCCTTGTTTTGAATTGATAATGTTCTTGTGCATTACATAGCTGGAAACTTGGCAGTGTGACTCTTCATCTCACACACAGCCTGGCTTTCACAAGATAACAGTGTAGGCTGTGCAAATGCAGACAGCTCTGCACTCAGCTCTGCATTTAGGATTTCTTAACAGCAAATCTTGGTTCTGCAAATTTAAAGTTGTGAATCTATTCAGGCAGCAATGACTCAAAGTGCCTTTATTATGTGACACTGTGCACTGAGGCTTCAGTATGTACTTAATAATATAGTTTAGGTATAGGGGCTTTATTGAATGAGTGGGAGATGTTAAAATTAGCCACTGAAGCTCATGTGCTTCAAGTCAACATGCGTCAACATGCTAATGACAGGTTTATGAGTATCTTCAGCGCAGTAAAGACAGTGATAATGAGCATAGGATTAGTCACCTTCCTCCACTGCTCACATGCTAATGAGCTTCTTTACTCCATGTCCATCTCCACGGTAACAGATGGCAGTGACGACACAGGGCTAATGTTAATATTCAGTGATTTGAGTGTGATTGGGAACTGCGCAGGCTGTTTAAACTCTGTTATGATGGCAGTCTGTTCACTTTCACAGGTTTTAGGGTTGGGAGTTCAGCCCAGCGCAGGTTCTGAGCTGTTGTTGCTTCCAAAAGAATAAACCATGTCAGCTGAAACCCAGCTTCTTGCTATAGAGGGATGTTTTGGTTTCAGTCTCTTACATTTTACATTTATAACTTAAACGAAAGGCTCAACAACAATTTGGAAGATGCACTTAACAGCTAGACTGGAAAAATCTAGCTGTTGTGAGTCAGTGTTTGAGTTCAGATCGGATTTATGAAAAGACAATTTCAGATGTTTTCTTATATGTACGAGCAAAAAAAGGAGCATACTTCTCGATGTCAGCAGACCGTGAAAGATGTTAACACAAGCTGAACGATAAGAATGTCTTGTCATTTTAAAGTGATGCTTGGCGCTTCTGCAACTGACTCACTGCAAACTCTAGTGTATGAACACACTCCCACTCTCCTGACCCTGTGCAAATGGGATTTGACTGATATATATATGATAAAAATGTCCTGGATTAACAAGTTACTTAGCAACAACCAGCCTGATCATTGCAGCAGAGGGAGTGATTAACATAATGATGATAAAACAGCAAAAAATTCTAAGCTGAAATATACTTCTCTAAAATGAAGTAAAACGAGCCACTGTTCAACTACAACAGAATAAATGTGCATTGATTTTAAACAGTGATTATTGTATAACTCATTAATAAAGTCAAACTCAGCAACTTGTGCCAGTTAAAATTTATATCCCCCAGCCAACTGCTTGGACATAACAGTGAATCTGGCTCAGTTACACTACGTTTATAGTCTCAGATTTCATATAAAGGCATTATATTAATATATAATAAACCCTTCAGCACGTTAGATTCACCTTTCACCTGCCTCCATCTGCACACTCTCCCTCACATACTAGAGGAAAGTAGATTATGATTATTTTAATTCAAAAGCAACAGAAGAAGCTACTGCTTCTGCTGCTGGGGAAACAATTACTAGATGACTTGTTCCCATTTATCACTGACTTGGTTATGAAAACAATCCAACCAGACTCTGTGGAACCAGCTGGACTTTGTCAAAGACTTGGCTCCACAAGAAACAAAGCTCTTGATAAACAAAATCACCATGTTAGAAGGGACATCCAAAATCTGGAGACCTTTGCTTATCATGAGTCATGCTGAGAATTAACCAGGCCAGAGGAAGTTTTCTCTCAAGTTTAAAAAAAAAAAAAAAATAGCTGGAAGCCCGAACAGATCAGACCACAAACAAAGATATGCATCAAAGCAGTGCTATTACTGAGCTGATACATGGCGAACAACGAAGACAGCCACATAGAAAATGCTGACATTTACAAACAGCTTCCTTCAAAGAGGTGTACACATCCAACAGCCAGACACCTTTAGAAATGCTGACCGATCAACACACAGAAGAACATTACCAGGGGAAACAGAGGAGTTAGAAAACCTGGAACACAACACCCAGAAAGTGTTGTCAGATATAAGTGGTGATCTAACTGATCCTGCTAAAGTCATGGAGTTGAAACTGCTGAGCAAAACAGGCACTAATGCTCCACTAGTTTAGATGAAAAAGATCTTGACAGTGAGATAAGAAAAGATGTTAGCAGTGCATACATGCATATTTATTTTCCCCAGTTAAATGTGAATCGGTTCAGATCTATGATTTCTGCTATAGCAGTGACTATATTTAGATTTCACGCCTCCAGAGCACCTTTGATTTGAGACTGCATTGAGAGAGAGATGATTGACGTGCTGTAAAGCTGTCTGCCGGATGTTTTGTCACAGATTATGAATCGAGGGTCACCACAGCTGCTCTGTTCGGCTTCGGTTTCACAGGCAGTGAATTTCCCTCAGTCGCCGTACATCCCAGCAGGTCCTGTGTGGGTGGACAGCCCGATACATCCTGTATGGAAACTTTTATATCCCTTTGAAATGTTATTCAAACCTTTCTCTTTCTCTTTCTTTGTGTTTCCTTTACTTATTCTTCATTTAATAGAGTTACAGTGATGTTTCGCAAATAGTTTTGGGATTCATCAAGGATGGACTTTGCAGTGGATTGGGACATTATCAGGGCCAAGGCTCAAATTTAGACTAATGAATCCAGAGAAAGAAGAAAGCCTGTATGTCTTCATAAGCCTGAGCAGAATTTTCATATACAACCACTGTGCCTCAAAAGGCAGCAGCTTATTTATGAAGCGCCTGAAACCAGGTGGCACATGAGGCTGGATTACTGAGCTATGATTTATGGCACAATTAAAACCACTCAGGCTAAATAATGCAAATAAAAAGCAACAAGGCATCCATGGTCATTTTTTACTGTTGCCGTGTCTCTTTGGTGATTTGTAGTGGTTGTAAAGTGAAATTTGAAGAGGACAGCTTGTGGATAAAAGGGAAAACTCAGGCTACAGGAATGCCTGTTGGAAAAATAGTATGAGCAGCATTAGATCTCATATATCTGAGGAAATACTTCTTCTTTCTGTGCATAAGTTGTACCTCTTATTGAAGCCACCTCCCGCCAGATTACTCCCGTCCTGCTGCTACAGGGCTACGGCGGCACAGGATTGTACGGGATTATACTTTGGCTGTTCGTTTCGCTGTCTGAGGGATCTGCTCGCAGCTAAGAACCGCTTTGCATAAACTGCGAGCAGTAATGAAGCTCTTTAATGTTGGAGCCTTTATTCCACTTGCTGCTGTCACTGTGTCTCGGCTTTGTCTTATCAGCCATAAAACATGAGGAGGTCACAGGAAACACACCTTCACTTTGATCATTCGGTATCTCTCACATATGGAGGACGTTCATTTTGCCAAATAAGGATTTGAATAACCTTTTATATGCTGAATAATCGCCGTACTTAAAATTCCCAGTTTTAGAAAAATCTGTACATATATATTGTTGTGTATTTTAAGACTTAAATAAGAGCTATAATTGTTGGAAACCCACACTTTATAAGCACATGTAGAAGACAATGCTGTATTTTTGTCAAACAAAAGAAGACGCGGTTTAACATGCAGACATCTACTAAACTTTTACTTTTAAACATGAAGCGCTGAATAACTAAGAATCTTTTAATCAGCTTTAAAATTCTGTATGGGATCAGTGGATGAAATGATCAAATGAATAAATAAATAAAAAAGAAATATCAATTAAAGTCAGTCTGTATCTCAAAAGAAAAAGAAAGAAAGAATGAGCACAATCCCACATCACACTCGCTGCGTTGTGGTCATTGCAGAAAAAGTTTATGTCATTCTCCCATTCTGCTTTCAAAGTGTCTGAGTGATCGTTCACTTCGAGAACGATCATCCTCATCGTCTGCCGCCACATTTTCATTTTCAGACAGTGAAACTCGCACACCATTATGTTCCTGTGACAGATCGCAGATTGCTAACAGTGTGACACTGCCTGCTATCACCTGATACCAGGAAAAACAAGAGGCACTTGGATTGATTTATGCTCAGTGTACTAGTAGTTTCTAACAGAAGTTTCCAAAAAAGAAAAAAAAATCAGTTTTATGTCATTAACATGCAGATTTATGCAGCAAGGCACATCAAAATCTGATCAGAATGAAGTCTCCACTATGAATTGTTCTTTATTTATCGTGTTCACAGCAATGATTCTACAGAGGCAGACACCAGCACAATGACATGATGTCCCCACATACCGTACACCATGGTGGCAGGACATAAAGACTGACATTACAAACCTCAGTTCCCCAAAGACTGTTCAAAGTTTTAAGAAGAAAACCTTCAGAAAATAATGATTATCAATCATCAGTAGATGATAAAAGAATTTCATCTAGCTCACAGTGAGGGATTGATATCGTTTTAATTTTCTCTCATATTTATTAGTGTGAAGCCATTTGATTGTATGATAAAGCCTCAAACAGATAAACTTGATATAACTTTAATTTAAAAGCTGCATATCCACCTTTTGAAGCTGATTAGTTATAGACAGTCATCACTGACACAGCCAGCTCTTAACTGTTAAATCCATCTGGATATATGAAAATGTTTTGAACACCTGAACTATTACTCAATATTTGAACTCTGTCAGTGGAGTTGAAGATGAGTGGTGCAGTGATGATAAAAAATGAAAAAAAAAAAAAGAAAAACATAACGGGGATAAAAAACATCATATCACATCATGAAGACATCAGTCCCACCTTGGTATCCTTGGCTGGCTGACACTCAATCTGATGAGAGACAGATGCAGTTTGATTCATCTTTGCTCCTCAGTTTCACCGAATGCTCCTTTATCTGAAACGCAGGATGTCAAAATAAAATCCCCAGCGCTGCCGTCAGTCGTAGGCTCCCAGCAGCTCAGTTTTGAAGTTTCCTGCGACTTCCCCTGGCTGACCAAAGCAGAGACTGATGCTATACTGAGAACTGAAGGCTGGAACTGCTCTCCCTCGTCGTTTGCTGAAGCTTCACCCGAGGCAACACATTTAAATACACAATTTATTTTCCCTCCTTTGTTTCTTTCTCCAGCAGAAAATGGTCTGAAAGCCACATTCAAACGCAGTCCCTCCCTCTCTCCTCTTCCCTCTATAGCAAGTATGTGCTGCTTCATATGAAGCTGACAGACAGTTCATAAACCAGGACGTTTGCCAGTGCCTCCCACATGCGAAGACGTCTCTTGATCAGAATGCAAATTTGCTCCAGGCACAGATATTGCAGGCGTTTGGTTTTGAGCTTTTACATGTAAAGCCTTTTTTCCGATGCTTCTATTCAAAGCATCTTACAGCAGGGGTTTAGTGTTTGCATGAAAAGTATTTTCACTGGAAGTGTTGCTTTCTTTGAAGGACTCGCACTGATGAATTCATGTTGAACTAAAGACTTTGACCCCTCATGAACCAGCTGCTCTTTGTTTTGAACTAGATGAGCTGAAAGATGTTTCTTTTTTCAGTTTACAAGGTAAATCCATGTTATTCAAAACCAGTAGATGTAGAAGAAGAGAAGCAGGAAGAAGGAAAGGTCTTTTTGACAATATTTATAGAAAGACACTATAAATATTGCAACTAAACTGCAATAGCAAATTCGTTTTTTAAGTATCCTGCTGCAGTTTAGTCCTGTATAAACATAATTTCTTGGAGACAGGGTTGTCCATATGGTCTTCTGCTGTACCTGCACTGAAGGCTGTGTTATAAGATGTTAAATAGTCAGAGCAAACACAGGCAGCTGATCATAGTTGGCCACCATAATTAGATTTTTGGGGAGGTGTCATAATCAGCCTTTACATGAACAGGCTGTCAGGCTGAATGATAAAGTGAAAACTAAATGGCACATCAGCGTAGGTGGGTGGAGGACATATTACCTGACGTTGTAACTGATGTAATGTAACTACACATATTTTAGCTCAGGTTTTAGTAAATATAACTGAACATGGTGATTATCAAAAAGCAGCATAGCTGTTCTCATCCCTGTTGAAAGCTCCTTAAGAATTTATGACCGACAATTATTTATTGATGTTTGAATGGTGGAACTTGAATTTTTACTATCTGGAAATTTTCCGGAGCCTTCAGTCACATTGGTGAAGAGAAAATGTCCAATAAGTTGATCTTGTGCTAAGAATTTTAGACTAGAGATGGTGCAGTGGATTTAGTATTACTTACAAAGGACTTTGAGTAGCAATAATTTGGTGTCATCAGTCATTTTGTAAGAACTAATGAGATTTATTTAAAATATTCGACATCTGTTAGCGTGATAAAACTCCACATGTGCAGATCATGAATCAGTTCCTGACGGGATATGAAAGATTTATGAATGTCACCGTAACTAAGCCTCATCTTCTTATTAATGTGTGCAAGTTAAATCTTCATCCCTCTTCCCAGATTTGTTGTTATCTGTTACAGTAAACTGTTGTCCCCATTAAAAATGTATGTCCTGGATGCATATTTGATGAGCTGTTTTCCATGCCACTAATCATATTTATTATCCAGAATATGATCGCTTTCATTGAGCAGGCATAGCTTTTAACATCAGAAACTCTCACCAGCCAAGTTTCTATTGGTTTTCCAGTCAATGGTTTCCTATCTCAGTATTACATTTAACATGACTTTTTTTCAATGGAAATTGTTTGTTCACTGCCATTTAATTCCATGCAGACTGTTTAAATTAGTAATTTAAGTAATTTTAATATTTTATGGTACCAGTGTCTTCTTCAAATTGACCATAATTCTGTGATGTTAAGATCAGAAGTAATTCCTGTACTTTTAAGGCGTTACCTTTGAGTTCTTGAGCTTCTGTTGAACACACACCACTGTACATGTGATAATAATAATGCTCATTGTCCACATTTCTCTTTGAACCAACATTATGTACTGTATTTTAATGCTTGCAAATCCAAAAAAATCCCTCTGCGTGTAAAAGCACAGTGGTCCAGACGTGAGAAAAGCCTGTTCTGCTGCAGTAATTGCTTGAGAAAAGGCAAAATTACTTAACTGCAAAGATGTCTGACCAAAAAAAGACAGAATATGTGAATGTGTAAGTATTTCTTGAAATTCCACTGGTCTTTTCCCATATTCCCTCATTTCTTTCATAGTATTTTAGTAATTTAAGAGGCAATAAACCTTTAAGAATGCCTGAAAACAACTGACATGTAGAAAAACACGTACAGAGACTACAAATCACTGTCTAACGAGGATCTGACAGATTTGGATTTTAATGAACTGTAATGGCTCTCTCCTCTAGTTTAATTGGCATATTTATCTTCATATTTTCACCATATTTATAATTCCCACTAATCACAATATTCCCAGTTTGTGCATTTATCATGAGTTTGTTATTTTCTTCTTTACGCGTTGCAAAAATAGTTAATTTCATACTGTGGTGATTTTCAGTAAATAATGAAATGTTACTAATCACAGTGGAGCATCTTTAATTAGAGCAGCTGTGCAGGAGGCGAAAAGCCCAGAGTAACCAAGACAAACCGTTTTCCAAAGACAGCGTGGAGTGTAATGAGCCTCCTGTCCAATGGGGAGGATTTACACTTAGTCATGACATGAAAAATTACTTTTGCACCTTGTTAATGTAGACGATTTCACAATAAATGCCAACACATTTATAACAATTGTGTTTTTGTTCATTACAACATAAACATTACTAGAAAAAGATGGATTTTTTTTGCAGTGTTAAGTAAAATCATTAACTCATATTTGAACATTTCCAGCCCTACACTCCTGCAATCATGTAGAATTTATTTTTTATGAATTTCTGGAGTGTAAGCAGATAAGTAAAGTTGTTTCCAAAATGCAATTTAAGTTGGACTTCAAACACCGTCATGTGTTAGTTCTTGAATTTTTTTTTTTTTTTTTTTTTGCTGAATTTCAAGGGGAATCAATTTTCTTTGGAGCACCTTTTAAGAAACAAGATTATCGCAGAGCTATAAAGATGTAAACTTTGAAAGATGATACTGGGTGTGGAAGGCCATCACAGAGTCGGATGGACTAATAAAAGAGGACATTAAAGCAAACGAGGGAGATTGTTTAGAGCTCTGTCTCCTCTCTCCTGAGTTTAATAGCACCTGTGGGTCCGCTGCCTGGTTTCAAATGCATTGGTTAAATGGAAGAATACAATAGTGTAATATTACTCCATGTCCATATGCATCAGGTTTATAAATGGACCTATATCCTGAAGGAAATCCATTTAAATGTAAGACTAAGGGTTAAACAAATAAGCATTAGACCTGTAGTGATAATTGATGGCTTGCCATGTACAGCTGCTAAACCAAGCTTAAACCATCTTCACCATATTTTCCTCTTGCATACGAAACTTGTATGAGTGAGCTATTGGCTCAAACCCCAAGCTTAACTTGCTAATTTTAGCGACACTGCAGAGGCAATGTTGCTGCCATCTGTTTAATTGGATAAGGGATTATTAGTGAAATATAAATAACCAATATTAACCCTAATAATATATATTTTTTTTTAGCAAAATTGGAATTTTGATACATATTCTTTGGGCATCTCCCTCTAACAATTTTAACATACTTATACATATTGTATGGAAGTGACCATGAGGCCGGCCTTGTTGTGTGCGACTGATTGGCAGCTCAGCTAATCGCTCATTAATCCCTTTGTGTTGTTGCCTTTGGAGTGCGGAAAACTGTGCTATTTTTACTAGAAGACAATGGAGATCATGCAGAGCTAATGTTATACTTCTGTGTATTGCACAGATGGGAAGGCAACATTAAGATAAAGAACAGGGTCTAGGTTTGTTGCATTTATTTTCATACACTGGCTACATTTAGTCATTAAAATCACAGTACAGTGTTTAAATAAAAATACTACTAGTAAACAATTTACTGTATACTTATTTTAAATATTACAGTCATTTAAACTATTGACCTTCAGGACTTCCACACAATTATACCCATGCACACATATAAAAACTGACAAATTAAAAAGGTCTATGTATGTGCAAATACACATGTACCATGCAGAACACGGCAATACGTGTTGCATTGTAGCATTTCTGATTTTATTTTACAGACATAGAGAAAGATTTCAGGAGGAAGTAATAAGGCAGAGTGTCCATAGTCTGGGTTATTGCTCCTTTGTGTTATGATGCTCAAGCTTGTAAATTATTTAGTTAGTTCATTTGGCTTTTAACACTATCCCCTTTTTGATCAACCAAAAAGAAGGACTCAACCTCCAGAGCAGCTCCACTTCGTCGGGAAAGGTTTACAGTATATGTCTCATTTCACCAGACCCGAAATACTTTCCTGTGTCCTTCTCACTTCATCATGATCTCCCTGATCCTCGAGGCCCCTGTGAGGAGTGTCTAAGTAAGGGATTTCCCGCCCCGTTTTCTCTGGGATCCTGGTTCTCGGGTAACCAGCCACGAGGTGGTGGTAGCTGGGGAGGACGAAGTGGTTGCACCCCTCCACTTGGATGTTCAAGGTCAGCAAGGTCTTCGTCTCCTTCTGCCCAATCTGAACTGCGTCTCCTGGGTGCAGGAACTGGTGCTCTCCTGTGTGCTCCAGGAGATGGAGCATGTGGGTAGGCAGAAGTGGCTGACTGCTCCCCTGCACTTCCAGACTCCTTGATGGTGTTCAACCTCCTCATAGGTACTAGAGAGCGGGACGAGGAGCGGAGCGACACACCAGAGGACTGGAGACGAGCCGAGAGACGGTCCACCTCACCACCACCTAATACAATACCAGTAATTGAACACAGTTTTAAGTTAAAACAGTATTTGGATTAGTCACCTTTTAATCACCAAATTTCACCAAACGTCATCTCTCTGTGTTTTATTCATCTAGAGAAACAAACCAGATTTCTATAAACTCACCGTGACTTCGTCTTCTGAGGGCAAAGGCAGACTCCAGATCTCCACCAGGTTGGAGGGAGTAGTACTTCTGAGACTTGGGGATATTCTGTGCTGGCTGACAGAGGAGGAAGAATGAAGGTCGATCAGGTGAGGAAAAAAAGGTTGCAACATATTTTTAATGTTCGCCAAAAAGCAAAAACCCACCATCTCATGGAAACTTCCTGCACGAAGGCTCCGCCTGATGCTCGCATGGCGGCGGATCAGAATCTCCCTGGTTCGGCTTTCGTCGGGCAGATTGTACTTGTTGGTGTATGCCATCGTCTGGAATACAGTGAGAGATATTTGTTATGAGCTGACTTGTTTTTAATACAAAAAGCTATGTTAGGATGTACATCAATATTTACACTGACAGGACCCGATAAAACCAGGGCAACAACAGACTTCATAACTGCTCCTTTAAGAATAAGTCTGTATTTTTCAAAACAAAGAACTGACCCTGCTAATAAGTGTAATCTAACTTATTCCTTCTAAAAATAACATATCTCTGCAGCTGTGGTGTTGACAGTACCTTCTGACGGATCTTGTACATGTTCTTTGACAGGATGTCGTGCATTTTCCTCACGTCAGCTGCCAGGAACTTCTTCTTGGGTCGAGACATCTCCTTCTCCATCTTCTTCTCATCACTGATTGGAGATGAGAGCAATTAACAGTGAAGGAGAGACACTAATAAAAGATAATGCTTTATTATTAATATTGATATTAAAATTGGCTGCAGTTAGGAGCTTGCCATCTGATGGAAAACAGCATCATCAGCAGGAGATAAATTAGATTTAGTATAAAGGCTTCATGCATTTAGCTGATGCGCTGACTGTTAAGCAGATACAGTTTCAGTTGTCTTACTTAAAGACTTTACCTGTTTATCAACAGAGGAGCTGAGTTAATGCAAAAATAACTTTAACTTTTGGGTTGCCAGTTGAAGCTTTTAGGTTGCAGAGTATCTGAGTCAAAAACATTTATTCATGACTTACTAACATCACTCTTAAACATGTTTTACCATGTTTTTCCACTTGACAGCAAAAAGACAGTATTTTTAATAAATAGGGCTAAAACCAGTCAGTCTGTTGAACTTACTGTAGAGAAACAATAGATGGCGCAGCACTGATGTCTCCCATAGGTGTGTCCAGTAAGTCAATGGCATTCTGCAGCTCCAGTTTCTTATACAGAGACACAATACTGGACTCAGCCCTGTTGTCTCGAAGCAGGATGCGCCTCAAAAAACGATCGTTGAATTTCTTGAACCTGGCACACAGACAAATGAATAAAGATTATTAGCATATTAAGCTTTATATTCTCTTTCTTGATCTAAATGAATGAGGAAATAAGTCTTAATCTGCAGGATGAGACCAACTGGTTCACATTAAAGGAGAAGAGATAACAAGAAACTGTTCTATAAATGAGAACTTGTTGTACTTTCAATCCAATTGCATTAAAATACATGATCACATAGACAGTGACATAGCTCCTACTTGTCTTTCCAGTAATAGTGACTCCACTGTCCACACAGGTCCTCAATACCACAAACAACATGCTCCATCACCTGACAAAACACATATATTCACAGTCCATTAAAAATTAAGTTAAAATCAGTAAATTTGACAAAACAGCAACAGATGATACTTACCCTGGTGTGAATCTCCACATTGATGGTGTTCAGGTCTTTGTTGGTCTTCCTGATGTTTAAATACTCTAGTATGGGACGGATGCTGATGCCCTGGAAAGAAGGCAGAATAAAAAACACAAGATTTTATTTCTTGTAAAAGGGGTCAGAGTGGTTGTCTTTAAAATGCCTTTTGTTGAGAATGTATAGATATAAACTGTCTAAGCCAAATTAGTATCCTTTTAACGTGTGTTTTTCATTTACTTAAATACATATATAAAAAGGCAACACGTATATTGTACTTCAATTTGTAGGACAAAGCCCACCTGTATAAAAACAGTAAAAATAATGATGGCGATTGAAGCCGTGACAAACAGGTTCCTTCTGTTGATGTTACTGGGCAATGTGAAGACCAGGGCGAAGCAGATTGCCCCTCGCAGGCCTCCATAGGCGAGTCCAAACTGGTCCTTGAAAGTGAACTGGATGGTGCGGAACGGATTGATGATCTGAGTCAACACCAGAATTCCTGCAGGACAAAAGAGACATCAGTTTCATAAACCTGTTAGAATGATCAACGTCTTGAAAATTAAAAGTGTCTGCTTTAAACAGGGGAGGAAAGAGCTTTTTCCCCTCCTGCTATCTTCCATATATATTGAGCCTCTCACCAAGTCCTCTCCAGATGAAGGCAAAGAGCAGGGTAAACAGGATGTAGGCCCAGTTCCACTCATGTTCACTTGTTATTGTAACAACACCCAGGAAGAAGAAGATGAGGGTTTCAGAGACGGTGGACAGCATCTTCACAACATGGCGAATGGTGGTGCAGGATCTCTGAGATACATTCTCCTCCACGTAGTACTTCATGGTTATGGCACATGTTATAATGCTGCATGGAGGAAAAACAACACAAGTGTGTGACTGAATGCAATTTTGATTGTCCAGTCAAAGTGAAGGATCTCAGAATCTGGATATATTGAATAATAATGTTTATTCTTTGTGTATCTGAGACCTCTGTTTCATTATCTCAGCTGGACAGTTTGCGTTTCTTCTCTACTCTTTTATTTTTAGACACACTCATGATTTTGTCACATACTTTTTCACCAACACTTTGTTACACCCTTGTGTAAGTGAATCACACCTATGTTACATGATGCCACACATGTCAGTTTGAGCTTGCCTCACACTCAGGGGGCGGATAAGTATGTGGAGGAGCAGGTTTGTACAAGTTACACAACATGAAACTACAGACATGCCAGGGAACCATTATCTCACTTTCTATAGTGAAGAACATATTTCCTAACCTAAAGGAGGTAGGAAAGAAAGCAATGAAGCATATTTCCTTGGTATTTAGAGAAGCTGAATAGATACCCTCATGGCTGTAATGTTTGGATCAGTTGCATCAAATTCAAATATTTCAAATATTTTTTCTTAAATATAACAACTGTAAAACAAGAAAATATGTTGTCAATAACTAAGATGGAGATTTTTGATATTGATACTCTTACTCAAGTAAAGGGTTTGAATACTTCTTGCATCACTGTCTGTGTCTGTGTTAGATGCTGGTTTGTGAGTATTGTCTCACTCATCTGTGTAGATTAACCTGTGTTTGTTTGTTTACACTCACGCCAAGACGCTGGAGATTGCAAACAGCTCAGCTACCAGATACGCCAGGTAGCTGTACATGAAGACGAAGAGGGGCTCGATCTGACGGACGTTGTGGGTGAAACGTGTGGTGAAAGCAGCCACGAATCCGAAAAGAAGGCCAAAAAGGACACCCCCAAACCCCACCACGAAGAACCTGGCCACTCCCAAAAACACATCACTGGATTCAACAATGGGTAAGTCTGCCAAAAAGGCAAACATGCTGTAAAGCACCTGAGGAGAGGGAGAGACAAAGACAGAATACAGAGGAGAAGTCAGCTGTTGTGTATAGGGTTTCCATTAGGGCATTCTTTTCACACTAAATAACACACAAATACACTAACAGTAAACTGGAGATCTCAGCTAGTTGTTGTCAAGCAAGTTAAACTACTCAGTCAAGACTCAAAGCAAAGGCGGGCTGATTATGGTTGATAGCCTCGTTTAACAATGAGGAACTGGCCAAACAAGACTGAGGGGAGAACTGCAGGGGCACACAGATCCAGTCTCTGTCATCCCCCCAGGCGTGGCAGGTTATTCACAAATGCACAGAACACCAGCTGCTTTTTGCTGAAGCAGTGGTAAGAAAAGAGTAATTCACTGATATAATGTTATACTGGGCATTAGCAGACCCCAGTGGGTACTGCAGACAGCATTTGCCGTAAACAAATATAAGCAAAAAAACACGGCTCAGATTGCAGCCCAGAAAATCAAATCTCTTATTAATAAGCTTTGTTTATTGTATTTTGAGGTAGGTTTGCTTGGCTCACACACAAGCAAAAAAGAAAACACATATCCCCAGTAGCTACTCACCACAGTGACAGCATCGTTGAAGAGGCCCTCTCCAAATATGACTATGTAAATCTGTTCATTGACTCCAATGTCCTCAAACACATTCAGAGCAGCCACTGGGTCCACGGCTGAAATGATGGAGGCAAACAGCAAGTTCTCCTGTGAAGTGAGTTAAGAAACACATGAAGTTCAGTCTGTCTGCCTAAATGACAAAAGTCATTTAGGCTCAGTCCATCACTTAACACTTAGTAGCTGCTGCAGTAAAGTAAATTTATTGTAGAATTGCATCACATGATCATCATCAGCAGATGGAGAATGCCCAGTTGTCTTTGAATTGTAGATGTTTGCTTAAAAGCTGAGCTTCACCTTTGACACAGCAGTTTTCAATCATGTGACATAGTGCAACATGTGATATGATTAAAAGCTCCAGAGCAGCTACTAAATTAATCTTAGGGTGAGATTGTAGTGAGTTTGCCTGAATTGTGAGTCCCAAATCACAGGGGTGGTTCACAGTATAGAGAAGCCAAAAAATAAGGTTTACTTTTCCAGACTTTGCTCTAATGTTTGAACAATTTTATGTGTTCACTGTTTAAATTATTCAAGTTAAACAAGGAAAAATTACTCTTTGTTTAAGGAGTCACAGGCCCATAGACGTGATGATTAGTTGCAAGGTAGACATTGTCTTGTTTTAAACAGTCTTGAGCCAAAAAGAATGGGAACTGTGGCCACACATGACATTACAATAGTGCCACTTTTACAAATATTACAGACCATGTATGGGTCCAAGTATCAAAATAAAAGATCAGCTTTAGAGTAAAATGTCATAATCACATGTGTAAATATCACTTGCATTGAGCCATACACATAGATATCACTTTTGATCTTTCAATCAGAAGAAGCCACTTTCTTACTGTGTCAGTTTTAATCTATGATTGGTGTGATACACACCTCCCTGTCTTTCCTGTGACTTTAACTGACCTGCAGGTTGATATCTTGCACTCCAAACACTTCAAACTGGCAAATGGCGAACAGAGAAAGCCCAATGCCAATACTGTTCCACAGAGTTCCCACCACGGCGTACCACAGCACCGTGCCAATGTTTTCAAAAAATGGCCTTGTGGGCATAAAGTAACCACTGTCGAGGACGATGGGTGGGAGCATGTAGAGGAAGAAGACATTGGAGCTGAGCACAGCGGGGGGTTCCTCTTTGACGGAGTGCATGATGGCACCGACGATGAGGCCAATTGTGATCAGGAGACAGGACTCTGGGATCCAAATGGTGATTTTATGGTAAATGTGGAAACCTGGAGAGAGGACAATGAGAAGATTGGACTCCAATCTCATGTGCTGTTATCTTAAGTAATATTGCTGCAACTGTTCTGGTTGCAAATCCTTATACAAACCCTGTTACTGCACAAATGTAAACCTAAACATGGTGGTTCATCCATACATACCAATTTTGGCAAAGGAGGCCAGCAGTACCCACAGAGTAAACTCAAAGGGGACCTGAATCCGGGGGTAGTCCATAGTAAACACAGGGAGGCTGGCCCTCTCTTCTTCTGGGAAGGCCTGAGGTGCATTGATTTGGTTGTGGAGAGGTTTCACAGTGGGGACGTTAGCTGGCGTTGAAGGTTTTGATTCCTGAGGCTCACATTTCCCACTAAAGCAGCAGAGCAAGAGGAGCAAAAGCATGCAAAAAACTCCTCTTTGAGTCCAGACTTCAGATAAAATCGAGGTCCCCATTTCCACCAGCCAGCACAGGTCTCAAGTTATTCCAATGTGAGATATACAACACTCAAAATATGAGCCACAAAGCATTGAAAAAATGTCTTTTGTGAACCTTCAGTAGGTTGTTGCAAATAAAAAAAAGTATTTTAATTTAAAAATTAGAACTAACATTTAGTTAGTCCTATAAACCTTAACTCTCTTACTCCTGTCCATGTCCAGTTTCAACTGAAGAAAGATGTCATAATGAAGTTCTTGTTTGATAAAATAGAAGAAACGAAGACCTCCTTCTAAACAGTCTTAACAGGAATTGGTCTGAGCCACAACACAATTCTGGTTTCAAGTGTCGCTGAACCTGCTTGTCAAATGTGCTTTGCTTAATGGGTGGAGCCCCTTAGGACTACATGTCCTAAATGACATGAAAAGAAAACAGCTAGACAATGTTGTTGCAAAGTTTCCATTGGTCAAATTCACCCGCTACTCTGGTTTGGTATAAATCAGTATTCAAATTAATCATAAACACAGACAGGTTTATGGGTGTGACTTAGGTTAGGGTGTTCAAAGCTGGAGCTGCAGGTTAAAACCTGCAATACCATGTAGTTTCCACATGATGGCGGTAGAAGGCAATTTAACACTGGCACTGTGGCATCCAGTTTCCACATGATGTCAGGTCAAGCACAAATAGACCTGTGCCTAGGTCAGGTTTACATGTTGTGTGTTTGGTAACAGGAGTAGCAGTTGTGGTGGAAACAGTAATGATGGTAGTGGCTCTACTAGAAGGGTATAGTGGGGTGTAGTGGAAATACAGAGGCAGCAGCTTTACTGTTAGTAAGTCTGTATGAGATTTGAGTTAACTGTTAAGCATAGTTTGATTTCAGGCAGGACAACGGATTGCAATAATTTGCATTATGGGGGTCAAAAACTAAAACTAGTAGTAAAATTAAAAGTATTGTGTTATGCAGAAAAAAAACTACTGGTGCATTAATGTGTACAAAGCTTTGTAATCCTGGTGATACTGATTTTAACGACTTTATTTTGCTGGGTAATCAGTAATGTATTAAATGTACTGGACTGATAGTATGTTCTGTGGAAGTGGGTGTGTTTGTTGTTCTTGTTTTCTGTAGTTACGTAATATTTATTTTCATTTTTTCATTGTTTAAAAACAAAAATCTGCGTAAGCTGCGTAATAGCCGGCGTGATGACGCAACCGGCGTGATACGCTGGAGGGGCTTGGCCAGCGGCAGCCGCTGCTGCGGCTACGGCAGAGTGTGATAGAGTCTGAAACAGTGCGGCAGTTTGAAGACACTCCTCACAGCTGTGTGATTTTTTTTTTTATTAATTAAACGGATATTTTATCACCACACAACACTGAATTGGTAAGTCGTGGTTACTTACAGTGGATTTTAATTCAAATGGCGCAGCATAATGACGGGTTTATGCGCTGAAGTGAGCTAACGGCTGCGGCTTTGTCAGTGTTTATCTAGCGATAAGTTTGGAAACGGAAGCGAGTTGAGTGTATTGGTAAGCAAGACAGGGTCGTCTCATATTATTGTCCCATGACTTAAAAAACAGGAAGGAAAATATAGCATTTGATTACATGAGACTAACGCCGATCCATGACAGGACGTGGGGGGTCAGCAACAAGGACAGACAGCGCACTTAAACGGGCGGAATGTTGGTTATAATTGGGGTAATGTGTCATATAATTTCAGTGATCACACATATTAAAATGTGCAAGGGGCTTCTTAAGTGTGGCAGCCGGGTCACAGCCTGAGAAACACCGCTGCCACTGGTATTACGTAACTTAGGAAACGGTGCATTTTCCTCCGAGCCTGTGTGTGAATTCAGACACACAGCTGTAATTGCTGTGTAATAGCTGGGCTTGCAAATGATGTTGCACCCACAGATCTTCCTGTGAAACACACACACACATCAAAACACACTTTGTGTTTTGGTCATTTTGCAGTGTAATGTGTGAGTGCACTGCTTTTGCTGTGAGTATATATGTGTGTGTGTGTATGTGCAGCATGTCCTGTCTGGATGCTGACTGTGGCAGTACACATGTGCTGAGTGTGTGTGTGTGAGTGTGAGTTTGCATGTTGTCCACACAGTTCACTGCAGTCTTTCTGTTGGCCACGGCTGGTTTTGAGTTTCGCTGTGCAGGAGTCAAGGTCAGCTGGACACTGACTTCTAAGAGCTGATGATGCTCTTTACGCGGAGGAGAGTGACCTGTTTGAAAATGAGGCCTTCAGGTTTTGTGTATAACCAAATTTTAAATAATGACACTGAGGATAGCTTCAGTGTTGTAAAGCTTTGCCTTTGTTCTGCTGCTGGGAAACCAACTTTATGATGTTTGCTCCATTTTTTTATGGTATGAGATATGAAGCTATGACTCTGCAAAGTTAAACCAAGTTACTTTGTGTTTTATACTGTTTATCTAATAGATAACATAGTCAACAATAATTCAAACTGTACCAACCAAAGACAAGACAAAGATCTGTTTTTAGACATTTAGAGATTTTGTAGAGAAATTTAATATCTGTCAGAAAGGGTGCACTCACCCAAACCTTTAGTTTGAAGTTCTGCATCTTTGCCTTATACCATCCAAAGCTACTTTTTTCCTGTGCTGTTTTTTCTCCCTGTAGTCTTGGAAAACCCCACTATTTCCACTTCCTCCTGCATTTACATGTAAATCATTGTTTGTCACTCTCTGTCTCCCCAGCCCAAACAGCAGTCTCGTAGGTTTAAATACAGGATGATTTTAGCAGCCAGGTTTGCAGCAGGGGAAATTCTCAAAACTGATTTGATGTGGGAACTGGCACTTTGAGAGATGAGGGGAATGTTTAAGAGGCTTTTTCTACCCTCACAACAATAGTCTTATCATGGTGTGAGGACGTTCAGGATGTACAAGGCAGCTGATAGTTGCAACTCTAACATGTCTAAAAATCTGAGATGTAAACCAAAACAGAAAATGTTCAGTTTACTATTACTGATTACAAAGAAAACCAACAAATCACATTTGAGAAGTTGGAATCTGTAATCTGTCTGTTGTTTTATGGATTAATCAGCTAATTGTTTGATTTCCAGTAACTTTGGTTGTCATTTGGTTTGTCTGAACAGGTTTCAGATGTGAGGCGAACCATATTTAGTGGCAGAATTTAGTAAAACAGGCCGCTGACACTGTCTGATCCACATTGATCAGTTGGAATTTGATTTGAAATCACACGTCCAGTGTTTTCCTCTATGTCCATCATATTTGTGTGTGTGTGTTTGTGTGTGGTGACTCATCAAACTCTCCCACTCAGCTCCAGAGGGTCGAGCAGAAGCCTGTTGATTCATCGTCATCTGTGTCTTCCTCTGTTTCTGCTTTTCTTGCTCTTCTTCATGCGACATATCACACGTACGGAGTTAGCGACAGATGTTAGCCTCTTGCTGCATCTTATTGCCCGTCTCTTTTTTATAGGTGGATGTGGAGAAGCATATAGCTTACATAATGTGGAGACTCAGGCGGATGGACATTGGACATAAACATTGTTAGGCTTTTACATTGTAAGCCCATATGTTAACACACACTCAGAGGGATGTTGTGTGTGTTTGAGTTTGATGCCTTTTTACTCACAACTCCATTTTCTCCAGTGTCTCACACAGATGCACACACCTCGTGTGCATGTATTCAGCTGTGGTGCTCTGACTAACAGTGCATAGACACACCAGTCTCCTGATGACGGGAGCTCCCATGCAACTGTCCATTTAATTATTGATGAGCACGGGGGAAAATGGAGAGGCATCAAAAAGAAGAGTGAAACCAGTGTGTGTGTGTGTGTGTGTGTGTGTGTGTGTGTGTGTGTGTGTGTGTGTGTGTGTTTGTGTGTGTGCTGCCAAAGATGGGACCACCACATGGAGCATGGCAAAAAACGTGATTTGTCTCCCTAAGGTTTCTGTGTACAAGTCAGCTCCACACTGTAAAGAAAAAAATCTGTGGCATCAGATGATTGAGTCCTGTAAAAAAAAAAATGTGATGTTGCATCAGTGCACTTTTAACGCAGATGTCTGTAAAGTGTATACAGCTATTCATACATATGTAAAACACAAAAAACTAACACAACCGTCCTGCAGTAAATCATCCTTTCGTGAAGGTTACCCATTAAAGCTGTTTTGTAGAGTTTTATAGTGTTGATTGAACCAATTTGGTCACTTTTGTATTTCGTTATAGTGACAGGTCTTATTATTTTGTCCACCCCAAAAGGGCAGGCTATATATAAGAGAAACCTCCACTAGGGATAAATACATCCCTACTGGAAGAAGTGTTTTTACTGCAGACCAGGCAGAGGAAGAGTTAATTGGCTCGAATGTTTGGGAAGCAGCGAGCTGTCAGAGAGAGAGAGAGAGAGAGGTGGAACGCACGAGGAAGAGGAGAGGGCGAGGGCTGGCTGCAGTCTCTTTGCCTCGTGACGGCGTCTGCAGCGTGAGTTTGTTTACATCCGTCGGCAGCAGACAGAGCGGAGCAGACGTCCTCGGGTATGTGTGTAAACTCAGGCTGCTATCAGCATCACCCTGAAACGCACACATTTGGACAGTGTGATTCTGGTTTAGTGCTGTGACAGTGACATCTGATCTGTGTGTGGGCATTTGGGAGAAATTGCACCATCATGCTATGATGCTAATCGGTTGTCTTTAACCAGTCGTGGTACGACTTGTTGGACTTACGCAGCATTTAATTGCAAAAGGATGCTGTGCTGAGACATGGAAGACACAGGATGGTTTCACTACCTCAGCCACTGCTATAGTGCAATATTGGTTCTAAGTAAAGGGACTTATACCATGGTTTACAGCAGGTTACACTGTCAGTGCAGTGTAAAGGCAGGTGAATGATGGAGAATTAATAAGCCGGGAGAATGTGAAAATGAATGAAGATTAATGTTATTGTACCTTCAGAGTGGCTTAAAATAGGGCTGCAGTTAATGATTATTTTAATAATCAATTTATCTGATGGGTATTTTCTCAATGAATCAATTAAATGTGTGGTTAAGAAAATGTCAGAAAATAGTGAAACATGCCAAACATCCCAGGTAACATGGTTAGAATCTGGTTAGCATCAGATATTTTCCATTAATCAACCATCAGAGTAGTTGGCCATTAGTTTTCTCTCAGTCGACTAAATGATTGATCCACTTATCTTTGCAAGTCCCTTTGTTGCAAATATGATCAAGGTGCTATCACCTCTTAACCCTTTGCCTTATTGATTTTTCTTTTTTTGCTGGTCATAAGGGAACTATGTCTGATTTAGGAGCTGCTCTCTCCACGTGACCTTTGATCTGAGATGTAAACCAAAGACTGGGAATTTCAGCCACACTGCATGTGCCCAAAAAGGCTGTGTCACACCAACCGATCAGCTTGCCAGGGCAGATATGGGCCTCATCCAGACAACAGCACAGTTGTAGTGGGATAACATCTTGCATAATTAAAGAGCATGTGCTCATACTGTTTTGTTGTTGTTGGTTTTATTTATTTATTTTTTTTGCATGTGTCTTGTTAGTGAGAGCACCCTGCAGCCCTGAGATGTTAAACACGATGCCTCAGACAAATGAGGCAGACAAATGTCCGTCCTGGCAAACAGCATCACTGTGGCACAGGTGGCTGAAACTCGATCACTGGCCTTTCATGCAAACCAGGGACAGAGATGTGAAACAGACCTGTTACACTGCATTTTTCACTGCTTTCATTTTTAAAAGCTTATTTTGTCATTTGATATAACAGCGTTTCTCTGTGTTTGAGGTTTTAGGAGAAGGATTTCAAGCCCATAAAGCAAAACAGCATATCCCTAAGCAACTGGAGAGAAACCTGTCCTGCACTTACTGTCGTCTCTAATCAGACTATGTGACTTCATGGACGTGACTCATTGGTCATAGTCACATGTTTTGTTTTGTTTTGTTTTTTTCTCCTTTCTCTCTGTCTCTTGATTCTGATGATTCAGACCACATGAGGTCATGGTGGTCTGTTTGGTGAGCAACTCAGGAATCCATAAAATCATCTTTTATTTAATTTAAGGGAGAACACGTGAAAGTGAGGTTTAATAATTTCACCCTTCAAGTGATGACACCTTGAAATAAACCGAACAGTGTGAGATTCAGGATTCATAATTAAAACCCTGGACAGAAACAACAACCAAACCATCCTCATAGTATAAAAACACAGAGTGAGCATCTTTGCAGAGATGCAGCTTGGAACTTCAAAGACAAAAGTACGTTGGTGAGATCTTTGACTTTATCAAAAGGGAAGAGATTTTGTTCCCATACATCCAAAAGGAAGCGAGAGAGAGAGATACAGCGTTTGGGACTTGTGTTCTAACAAATCCGTCTTGAACCGGCGGCTTAAACCTTTTGTTCTTCATCAGCAAGTCTTCATTGATTACTTCCTTCATATTGTGGGAACTGATGCTTGCAGTTTCTCCTCTGAGCCAGTCAAAGAGAGACTTGTAACTCGAGCCTGCCACCTCACTTCTGCTTTCAGCGTCTCTGCAAACTCTTCAAACTTGTTTTTTTTTTTTGTTTTGTTTTCTGCCTCCTGCGTCACTTCACCGCAACAGAGTAGGCCCGTCTGTTGTTTAAACCCACACTGACTCTCTTACAGCTGCACTGGAAGTGATTTAAATGTGTGAAAGTCCACCCATATCGAATGGCACCCTGCACGTTTGCTTTTGCTGTGCTTGTGACATTCCTTTTTAAGTGATAACGCTTTAGCAGATAGAACTGCACATCCTCACCTCTCGTGTCATTTTATGTTATTGGTTTTTTTTTGTTTTCAGGTTTTTAAAATAAAGTTCATGTTTCGTTTTTTTAATGTGATCTATTCATTAGATGTCTAATTATGTTCCTAGTGTGAAGTTAATGTCTCATTTTATTAAGTGATCTCCTAAACAAGATGATTTTTCACTGTACTCAAGTAAAATGATCTGTTGCATAACAATAGTGAAAGCGATTGTGACTCTTACAAGGTGGCTGCAGAGTTTCTCTTCATTGGGGAACTGAGTGGTGTGTGTGCGTCTATGCTTGTACTTCTGTCTTTATGGGGACCAATTTCAGTTTTGGACTGTGAGAGTGAGGATGTTCCAGTGGCTTTTTGAGAGCTAACACTTAGGTTTAGACTCCTTTAAGACACTTCCTGAAAAAAACAACAGGAAGTTATGCCAACTTGAGCAAGAAACACGCACACACTGAGTGAGGTTTGTACTCTTGTTCCATTTTTCTTTAGCAGTTATCAGGTGAAAAAGTATTGGGCTGTGCAGGATCTCACTTTGTCTTGCTTATACTGGAACATTACACATTGTTTGTCTGTGACTGTTTAAGCTTAGTTTGACTGAAATTGTCCGCCTGAAGACTTTCGATGCTGGTTGACTCAGTGACACGTGATTACCATGGTAACAGCAAGTGAAGTCTAAAGGGGACGGTCACAGCAGCTGCTCATAAGATCAAATTTAGCCTAGTTGTGATGTTAGTTTGCTAACTGAACTCTCTATGTATGCTCACAGATGTTTCCAGATGTTTTGCTCCTTCTTGTATTTTTTTTTTTTTTTTTTTTTTTTTGTGCATTAGCAATATTTTATTTGGTTTATATCTCATCAATATCATAGGTTTTTATTTCCAGTCAGTAAGGATAAAATCTTCTGTCATAGAATGTGTCATTTACTATTTCTGAGTCAATATCTGAATTGTTTGAGGTGAGGTTTATTAGAAATTTCTATGTGATAAATATTGTCAAGTTTAGTCATGCAAGGTCAGGAAACTGTCGTGGTGTTTGCAGGGCTGCCGTGGAAACTCTTGCCAGTAATTTTTGAAGATTGTGAGTCATTGTTTTCAAACTTAAATTCGAAAAGAAATGAGAAATAGCTGGTGGCGTGGCGAGACTCATGGCTGAGAGTGAGGGGGAGAAACTCAATATAGCTGTGTGTGTGTGTGTGTGTGTGTGTGTGTGTGTGTGTGTGTGTTTTAGGGTGTGGGCAATGCTCATTTTCATGTGAAAGGGCTACAGCTGCTCTGTCCCTCTAAAGAAATTATTCATGCTTTATTCTAATGCTGGTCCCAGGGGGTCCACACACACACACAGAGCAATGTGTGTGTGTGTGTGTGTGTGTGTGTGTGTATTATTGACCCAATTGAGCAACATTGGGTTAAATTTGTGTTTGACAGAACTGTTCTGTCTTTTCTGTTTTTTAAATTTTGGTACTGTGATAGAAAGTGAGCAACAAGCCATTTTTATTGCACAGTGAACACAGCTCATTCCCCATTTTAGTCTTATAAAGATAAAATTATGTGGACAAACAAGCATGAACAAGCTTTAAATGAACTAGACTTGAATTCAAATTTAAAACCTGTCATTTCATGTCTTTTCAGGTTGTGAACTTCTGCTGCCCTGTTTGGACGATAGTCCTCACTGAACCTGGACAAGCTCCCTCCTTCCCTTCATCCCATCCATAGACTGTGAGTAGGCACAAAATGATCCTGCGACCCAGCCTGCACCCTTTACACCCTCAAAATGTTATATTACTAGGGCTCCAGCTAATTACTCTGTTGCTAACATTTTAAAAACCCAAACCTAATGCAAGATTTGTTTGAATCATTTAGATGAGAAAGTAGTAAAAATGGTCAAAATTGTCTTTTGCACAAAAAAATGTTGTAAAAATTACAGAATCCAGAACAAAAATGTCTTTCTTGGTCTAGAGCCTGGTTTTACACCACATTTTATCAACAAGTTTTAGAAATATCCTGCTAACAAGAGACAAGATTGCAAACATAACATCCTGACATTTTAATACTATGACTGAATATTTTCTTGATGAACTTACATTGCTTTTTAAAAAATGTTATCCATTCATTTGAACGAGTATAGCTCATACATGAAAGCTGGAAACATGAGACAGATCTGTAATCAGATACTGGCTGTTTTGATGAATCATCTCTTCATATCACAACATGATGCTCTGTAAACCAGTTATGCAGGAGGAGAGATCATATTTTGACGCTCATGTCATTGAGGGTTTCTCTAATCTGGCCGTGAAAAGATAAAGAACACAGAGGTCAGACAGCTGCTGTACAGTTTCATCACGTTTGCCATGTCAGTCTGAGCACAGTGGACGCAGTGATTTGTTGGTATGAACAGACAAGGTCTTTGTATCAGAGCTGATATAGAGCTTATAGCAGGGATGAGGCTGAGTAACTTGATGAATAGATCCTTAGTCTGAACTTGACAACGTTATACCGTAGCTTGAGGATCATGGATGCAATGTAACTTCCTTGTGCATTGTGCCTGGACTTTTAAAGGTTGGTATTTGTGTAAGTTCTTGAAAGTTCTGCATAGTGTTAGTGTCCTGCAGGCACAACAGTTGGTGGCAAAAGGTTAGGAAAGGGCAAAAAATCAAAATGGTTTGCTTTGTGTTGTGTTCCAACATACAATAGATTCCTTTTCTACTTTGAGCAAAAAGTAAATTCTCCTGTAAACCTGTTTTTAATCTGAAAGCTGAAGTGAAATCAGAACTTACAGGCTTTGTTCCACAAGTAAGAAAACCTAAAATGGTAAGTTGTGTGACCTTATAAGTTTAGGTAAGGACAGTTATTCAATATTTCAATTTTCTATTTCTATTTGATATTTTTAGTAACATTTAACAAACTCCATTACCCATAACCACTGGACTAAACGTCTCAGCTCTTTCAGACACGTCTGTAATAACACTGGGGATGACATCTCAAGATGTCGTCCTGGACTCTGGGAAACTGGATTGGATTGTTTTTACTGTTTTATGACGTTTAATAGAGCAAACAATTAATGGACTGATCAACACAGAAAGTTAGTTAGTTGCAGCCCTGAACCAAACCTTGTAGCAGCTCAGTTAAGTGATGATTCCTTTATCTCTGTTGCAGAAACACTGGTATTTGTTTACACTAAAACCCCATGCATTACTTCTAACATTTTTATAATATTGTTAAATGTCAAAAAGCAAATTATAATTGCACCAATAGCTGTCAGAAGAACGTGATATCTATCTGAGAACAGAAAGTGACTGGATACATTCACACGCTTAAGCACAGAAAAAAGTGTGGTGTGATGCCTTGTCTTCAGTGTGTTAAAGGTCTCTTGGCAGAGAGGAAGCTTGAAAATGGGGTTTCACCATGTATGGTCAACTGGACTCTCACTCTCTTTTGCTCTGCCTCTCTTTCTCCCAATCTGTCTTTTCTTGGCTGTGGATGAAACTAAGACAGAAGCTTCGAACACATGGACGTACATGCAGCCAGTCTTTTCCATAGGGAGCGTTGAAGCAAACAAACAGGTTTAGAAACTTAAACCCATTTGTAGCTGCCTCCTGTCTTCACTGCCTCCAAAAAGAAAAATATGTTTTTTTCCATTTATTAAAAGCCCGCTGTAAGATCTTCATACTATATTGAATGACCTTTCATGGATCTTGTTTCCCTTTGTGCTTTTAATGATCTTGTTTTTAAAGATTTGATTTCACAGCATGCTGCAGATTTACACGGCCAAAAAAACTCTCCTCCAACCTAAACAAGTCATTCGTCATGACCTTCAAAAGATTAAAAGTTTGTTCTTGACCTTGAGAACAATTTTCCATACAAGGTGTTGGTGTGTGGCCTTCAGTTGTACTGCATGATCTACTGCAGCAGATTAAATATTCAAGTCAATAATTTAATATTGGCAAATTTTACATTAGTCCATAGAAGTTAATCCAAACAAATACTGTTTAATTTTGCAATCTCAAAATCACTTGACAGTAACTGTAAATTACAGCTGTGTCGCTGATGTAACCAGTTAAAGCTTGAAGTTGAAACCCATGTTCTTATGCTGGTGACAGCAGAGCACAGATTCAGAAAACTTGTCTTGTTGTTAATGAATCTTTAGGTCTGTTTATAACGCCAACAAACCGAAATCCACTTTGTCAATCCTGGATTGGGGTTTTATGTGTCAGGAGCTAAGGCCCGGATTTACCTAACCCTAACCCTGTAGAGCTTTTCTGTGTGTGTGTGTGTGTGTGTGTGTGTGTGTGTGTGTGTGTGTGTGTGTGTGTGTGTGTGTGTGTGTGTGTGTGTGTGTGTCTGCCCCAACTCATGTGACTCACAAACCTACACAAACTAACATGCTATGCAGGCTAAATTTGGAGCTTCCTTACACGGCAGCTTTTCATGCTCAGTGAAATTTCTGTTGAACCATTGGTTTGGAGCAGAGTTTGACTTCCTCATTTTTGCTGCTCATTTAATATATATATTTATTTATTTATTTATTTTTTAATTTTATTTTATTTGGCATCCTTGTGCTGGTTTGGCAAAAGAGTGAATTTCCAGATCTGCCAAATCCCTTAATTGAATTGAGGTGTTAATCCGTCTGTCACACACGGCACAAATGGATTTGCAAAGAATGTGAGGTGGACGTGTCTTTTTCAGGATGCATGGTGAAGTTAAACTGAGAAAGAAAAGTATTCGACGTCACTGTTGTGCGTTTATAGATTTCAGCTCTTTGGGTCACCTAAAATAAAATCAGGAAGCTAATTTCCATTAAAAGTATGAGGCTTGGAAATGGATGATGTGTAGGAACCCATTTTTGATAAGGAAAGTTGGAAGCAAGTACATGTCTTAAGCCCTCTCAAACCATGGTGTTTTTTGGCTTTGGGAGTGGAAAATGTGACTCCTGTTGGCTGAGAGACTGGAAATTTCTTTCTAGGTTTAGGAACAAAGACCAGAGATATATTGAGTCTGGTAATTTTCTTATGAGCATTACTTTTGCTTGTGTGCAATCTGAAAAGCCGATGAGGACAGCATATTTACAATTTTCATTGTTCACTACTGTTTTAGCAGGAACATGCTGCTTAAATATCAACAGTGCTTGCTCTGTGAGGTGGCTGTGTTCGCCCCAGCACACATGTGCTTGTTTTTGCCTTTAAACCCGTCGTCAAAGCTCATGTTGTGACATTAATATTGAATAATTGTACAAACAACGCGATGTTCCATCCACAGAGGACAGGTATGTCTCCTGCTCAAGAAATATTTAGCTGTGCTGCTCACCTTGTCTTGCAGTCTTAACATTTTCTGTCTTACTTATTCATCCTCCTGTTCCTGTGTCCATTATCCAAAGACAAGATAATCCCAGAAAGTACATAAAATAAAAAAAGAGCTCCATGATTAAAATGTATGGAAAGATTTTACCACTTAAAATTAAATGTCATGGATTGGACATAAAGACAAGAGGCACATGCAGACCTGCAGGAACAAGCATTTCAAGTGCACATAGATTTTCCCCCATCCAGAGAGGACTTCAGGTAGTGTTCCAGATGTTTGCTTTGACAGATGTAGGGCACGTGTATCTGAGCTGTCCAAAGTGGGGCATATCTGGCACTGCCAGGAGATCAGTGCTGTATACCGTATATGAGGAAGTAGGCCACCAACTATTAACCCAGAACCACAGTTAAAATGAGATCACTCTGTGGGCCTATTTGTAAAAGATGTAGAGTTGGTTTCAACAGACCCCCAGAAAAAAAAAACAACTTTAAACTGAGGGTTCACCTGCTCGTTTTTTTATGCTGAATAATTTAAATATTCTATAAATTACATGAGGAAAAAATCATCCTCAGTGGGTGGAACATGACTGTTGATGAGCATATTAAAGAAAATATAAAGAATTGTGTTCAGTGTAACTTTGACCTCAATCTGAATCACTGAAACACATTTTTCTGAAGTAAATAGAGCACAATTCTACCAAAATAGACCACAGAGATCTCCAGCCGTGTATTGTCTAACTAGACCACGGTGCTTCTCCATTTGAGTCCACTACCGTCCCTTGCGCTTGCTGCTTTGCTGCAAATAGGCTAATTGCTCTTTAACAAAATGGGACAGAGGAGAGACAAAACGAAAGCAGGAGAGACTGCAAGAGTGGGACAGTTTGTTTCACCTTCAGGGACACAAATCCCAAAAGATTTAGATGGGCAGAAGAAATAGAGCAAAAAACTTGTAGATTTGGGGAACACAACAGTAATGTGAGCCAGATAACAGACCTCAGGTGAAAAACACCCAATTTAAAAAAAAAATAAGGGGGGGGGGGGCATTGAAGGGGAGACAGATGGGCATCAAGAAAAGACAAACAAAGGGAATGAGGAGGAAGAGAAAAAAGTACAAAACTGCAGAGGACCTTATGAGAGACCTACAGTCTCTTAGCAACATCAACATATGGTGATACTTGCTCTTCTAGTGAGCAAGAACAGGCACATGAAATGCAAATTTGTGGGATGACACACACAGATGCAAATAAACACCTTTCTGAAGCAAGCATTAATTCTCTTAGACAAACATATACATTCCCCAGTTGAAGGATTGCTTGTTGAGAACTTGTCATGTTGCAGATACCACCACCCAAAACATAAAGTTTTTCATTTATCTAACTCCCCACGCTCTCTTCTTCTTCTCTCCATTTAGAGAGGTCAACTGCTTTCTGGAGCAGGTGTAGATTTACGCAGAAAGAGGGGCACATCACATGGGAGTGTGTGACTGCGTGTGTGAGGGTGTGTGTTCAGGCCTCCTGCCGTCGCCTGCTCTTTCCGGACAGACATGGCGGGAGGCAGAGAGCGCGGCTCCCGGACACAGAGGCCATGGTCCGTGTACCGGGCCAACACGTTCGAGCTGTCCAACGAGATGATCGGCCTGGCCCTCGCAGGTAAGGCAGAGTTTGATGCTGATAGAGGTTTAATGACAGTAAGTCAAGTAAAACAGAATCTGGCAGAAAAAAAAACATTGACAATGTCAAGCATTGTCAATGTTTGAAGTTATCCATGCTGAATTTAAAGTAGGATGTTTAAAAATATATATATTTTCATCAAATGATGAATCATTTGTTCTAAAAACATTCAGAAAACAAGGACACATTCAGTTTGACAATGACATAACAGAAAATTTTTAAAAGAAGAAATGCACAAAAATAATATACATACTTTCAAATGAATTTAGTAATTTGACACATACAGGAACTACCAGATATAAACATAGCCTGGCATTAATGTTGGCCTCTTGCAGCACCACTGAAACTAAAATTGCACACTTACTGATCAGCACCCTCTCTCTCTCTCTCTTTCACACACACGCATACACACTTTGTGTTGGCAGTGTATTACACTTGTGTGGGAGCCAATAGCCTCTACAGCCACTGAAGCCAGCGATAATGAGGCCTGAGGGCTGCTCTTCATCTGTCAACGTATCACACTGAGAGCCAGTTGATATTACTGTTACTTGAGGCTTCATAGGCTGTTTTTTTGAAAACTAATGGTGACTTGTTGATTGTTTTCCAGGAAATAGTCAGGACCCAGATGAACCTGTGCTGGAGTTCAGCGTGGGTGAGTAACACGCGCTTCCACAACAGTTTAGGCTTTTAACTGATGCTGCCATCCCGAGTAACTTGGACTCAATTTAGCAATATCTGTAATTTTAAAAGTTTATTTTTTAAAAGTTAAAATAATTAAAGGATAGCTATGGAAAAGTTGCTGGGATTTTAGCTGCATGGGGACAGTAATAAGCAAAATTATGATCGTCTAGTCACAAGGCAGTCAGTGTAATTATTAAGGCAGTCTGGCATTTGTCTGTGTTGGTGGTTTTAGGGATCAAGTTTATTACTTTTTTTTTTGCAAGTCAGTTTGAGTTCTTCCAAAACTGCTGGACGGGTTTCAGATAACCTATTTGAATGCCTCTGGGCTCTCTCAGTATTGACTGTATAACTGCGTGTGTGTTGTCCTCCAGCCTGCACAGACCTGGTGACTCCTGCTTTGGATCGAAAACCCAACAGCTTTGTAGCAGTGAGCTGCACGACACCACCACAGGCCTTCTGGACCAAACACGCCCAGACTGAAGTCATAGAGGTCAGACTCTTTCTGCTCCCAGTCACCCTCTGTTTTAAAGTCACAGTGAAATGGAAGCTAAAGCATTTCAAGCTTCCATAATCTCACGTATTTTTAAGGGATTTTATCAAATTGTTCAGGTGTTTGATTTTAATGCTCAGGAGTAGGCGTAGCTTAGCCACCACAGAGTCTCTGGTGGACCTGCAGAGGACTGTTCGCCTCCACCTGCACCTCCCTCACCCACATTGTTAGATCAGGAGGTGGAAGACAAGGGAGATGTGAATAAATTGAACTGCAAGCATGCACTTTTTGCCTACTAATGTCCAAACACACACCTCTGACCCCTCATATTTAAATCCATAAGCTAACAATCCCGGGCAGTTTGGGGTCAGCCGGATGCTTGAAATCTGATTTCATTCGATAAATTCACAGTGAGCACACACCCACGAGTGTGCAATGAGTCATCAAATTATCATTTTTAATTTTAAAAACATTTTACAGGAAAGGCCAGAGAGATGATTTCGATGTAGAAATATTCAAAAAAAGCTTTTTTGGTTTATAAAAAGAGGGAAAAAAAACAAATAACAGAGGCGAAGGATGATTTTTACTCTCTTTAATGTTTATTGTTATACATTACAGAATAATTTTTTGATTATTTTCTACTGTTACTGTTTAGTCCATTGTTTTATAAAATGTCAGAAGATTGTGAAGAATATCCTAAAGCCTAAGGTAATGTTTTCGAATCGCTTGTTTGGTCTAACGAGCAGCTAAGAACCAAAACATATGCTGTTAACTGTCATGTAAGACAAAGTCATGTCACAAAGTGATATTGATTCACCTTGTAACCGGCTCTGTCCACAGGGCACCAGTAATCCCATCTTCCTCAGCAGCATTGCCTTCTTCCAGGAGTCCAACATCAACCAGCAGACGCAGGTGAAACTGGCCATCTATGACGTCAAGGACCGCTCGCAGGGCACGGTACGATTCCAGTTAGTGTAACTTCAACAGAGACAAGCATGGTCTCATTTGGCTTTTGTCCTCTTTAGTTCACACCAGTTAAGAACAGATGCAGGAGTGGTTGTATATGAACACCAGTGTAAACAGTTGTCTGTCTCTCTCTGTCTGTCTAGATGTATATGTTGGGCTCTGCGCTTTTTCCTGTAAAGGAGTTGTTGCAGGAGAAGAGCCACAGATTACAGCTGGAACTGAGGTAACACACACACACATTTCTGCTTTAGAAAAAATATGTGATCTTGCCTACATTATGTACCAGTTGCTCTGCTTCAGTGTTAGTTAATAGTGGGCAAAAAAGACTGTGATGTACAGTTTTCACATTTGTTTTGCATTTTATAGCTAAAACGTTTAATCTTCAGACTAACTGACAGATTAACTGATAATAGAATAATTGTTAGCTGCAGCCCTAATGCATTCATTTGAAAAAAATCTGTAAAATGTGTTTCACTGGACAGATCAGCGGAGAACCAACGAGTGGGGAACATCACCATAGCTGCATGGCAGATGGAGGACAGGGCAGATCATAGGATGTCGGTCAGCCGCCTGCCAGACAGCGTCAATGGCCGGGTAAGCAGTAAGCTGATTGGCCGGTTAATTGGCCCGATGAGCTCTATTTTTCATATTGATTGTAAATAAATGAATTGAGTCCTGTGGACAGTTTAAGCCTTAAAAAAACAAAAGTATTTTCCACAACTTTAAGTCTGCTGCCCCAGTTCGACCATAATGGCCACAATAAGTCTCAAAAACAGATTTGAATTGGATTTTTACAATAAGAGACGAGGGTTCATTTACAACCACTGGCTCCATATTTATTGTTTTTAAAGGGACAGTCAAATTGGACGAAGCTTATTTAATTATTTCAGATTTTACAAGCTGTGAGTCAGATTTTTGGCACCTGATGTAGATAAAATGGTTTCATGTGAGTCTCTGAGGCTTCCTGTTTGCCTGTGTTTATGTATAGTGCTATATAAAACTCCCTCAACCTGCTTTATGTCAAAATAAACATGTCACACAGCCTTACACATGGCGGTAAAGTGGTTTATCCCTGTGGATTTTGGTTTGTGTGGGAGCTCTGTCAGCGTGGTTAGAGTGTGATGGTTAGAGTGTAAGTTTGAGAGTGGACAGAAAGGTGGAGGTGGTTGTTGCCCACCAGAGTTTACTTTCTGTGTAACGTCGGTTCATGTGTGTGTCCTGCAGACGGTGCTGCCTGTTGACGAGAGCCTCACGGAGTCGATGGGAGTCCGAATCAAGTACGCCTCGCTATGCAAAGACACCCTGCTGCGCTCAGGTATGACTCTTTTTTACTGCTGGTTTATTACATATTCATTTAAAACCATTTTTGGATCTTAACAACCTTCATCACATTTATAAATAAGCATCACAACAGTTCCATTTGTAGACATAGATACTGAGTAGATCATCTGACTTTTAGGAAACCAGGTAATCAGGTAAACAATGTGTCATTTATATACAGACAGATTTAAAGGTGACTGTAAAATCTGAGCAAGAAGAAAAAGGTAATTAAAGTAAAAACAGCAATGCTAATCTTAAATAGAAATCTCATTAACTGCTGTAAAACTTGCTTCAGATCGGCCGAACTGAACTTGACCTTTTGCTCTTCAACCATCCCTCGGTTATCAGCCTCCTCCCTCTTTGCTTTCTCCTCTTTCGTCTTCCTCCATCTCTCTTGCCCACATGGCTCCATGTTTACCGATACATCAGGTCGTGAATCTTATTATCAAGTAGAAATATATTGATTGTCACCGCTGAGTGGGAGGTATCTGTTTACCTCAGGGATAGATTGCAGATCCAGAAATAACACATGAAATGTTTGAGAGTGTACAATAACATTTGTATTATTAGAGGAGACAGAAAACTAACTAAAAACTGTCTTTACTTAGGAAAACTCAGATCAATCTAATTTCAAAACTAACTTAAGATTTCACTTCACACAGGACACAAACATAATGCAGTCCAGGCTAATTGAATTTTCTGTGGCTTCAGTTTTTGGAGGCACAATGTCCAGGATGTACCGCTTCCCCACAACTGATGGGAACCACCTACGGGTGCTGGAGCAGATGGCTGAGAGCGTCCTGTCGCTAAACATTCCCAGACAGTTTGTCAAACTGCTGCTGGAGGAGGATGCAGCCAGGTACACACATAACACACATTTAGCTTTGGTTCTTTTTGCAGCACAATTAACGGAACGGAATAGAATCGAAGTGCCACTCTGGTCACCAGTTTTTATGATAAATCAAAAGTTATTATTTCTCAAATTATTGTTAGTATTTCCTCTACGTCATAGGCTGGTAGAAGTGGATTAATAAAGCATAAAGTAGGTGTGATATTTGATAGAAGAAAAGTCTCATCCATCTCAGCAGCTCCTGGATTCAGAAAGTGTTTTGCCACTAACAATTATTTTCATTCTGCATATTATTTTCTTGAGTAGTTGACTGATTGTTTGGTCTGTAACATGCCAGAAAACTGCCTAATGCCTAACTCCCACTCTCTTGAACAACTCTTTCTCTGTCTCCAGGGTCTGTGAGCTGGAGGAGTTGGGAGAGTTATCCCCCTGCTGGGAGAACCTGCGGCGACAGATTGTCTCTCAGTACCAGACCATAATACTCACATACCAGGAAACACTGTCAGACCTTAACGACTACAGAGGTTAGTGTCCCACAGTAGTTTGCAGTTTCTATGTGGTCTCTTGTCAACTGAGTTTTAAATTAAGCTATGGCTAAGCTTCCTGTTATGTTTGTCACACACAATTATTCCCCTTTCTCCTGTTCTCTTCCCTCTCTTTCTCTGCCTACTGCACATCAGGTCCATCATTCAAAGCCAGCAACCTGAAGGCAGACAGGAAGCTGGAGTTCATGCCAACCAACCTACACGTTCAGAGGATGAGGGTACAGGATGAGCTGGGCTTCGGTGAGACACGTAGACACCAACATGCCAAAATGTTCTCCCTTTTCAGGTCATGGTTCTGGTTATTTCTTTTTACACAAATGCCTTTCTTATTCTGAAAACCTCTGGTTCCATGTGCACATTTTTCCTCCAGAACACACATATGATGTGATAACTATTGGAGCTCCAGCTGCTCACTGCCAGGGTTTTAAAAACAGCGGTCTGAGGAAACTCATCCAGAAGTTTGAGGAGGCAAAGAAGCAGTAAGTTCAGACGTCACTAGCTTGGAAAAAAAACGTGTACAAAAATGGCTGATCTAATAGAAAAAAAAAAACATTTGCATGTTTTTTTCCTCTCTCAGTCGCAGTGATATCTGCTCTTGTCTTGAATTTTATTCTTTGCTTCATTCATCATTTGACTTGTTTCAGATAATTCAAACAGGTGATTCATTTGATCCAAATGAAGTTATTTTGTGTGAAAGTTTGACCTACTTTGATTTTGGCATAAAATGAATGCATTCTTTCTTCAACGTTTGCATTGATTCTGCGGTTCGGTTTTATAGCTCCCTCTTAATTTTGTTTTTGTTACTTTTTTGATCAGCGTATATGAGGAGGGATGGTGAGTTGTTGCACTGCTTTGCTTGTTTTCATTTGTTTGTACACTGTTTGCCTCTCACTGCTTTATACCACCACAAAATATTACACGCACAAAGGTTTATGACTTAAGTGCATTGCAGACGAACAGGTGAGTAAGTTTAGGGTGAATGAATGTGATTTGCAGACACCACAGACACAACTTAGATTTTCAGTCACACGATGCATTTGTATTAACAGTGTTGTGTTTGAAAGTAACAAAACTGTATGTTGTCTAAAACCAACACACTTATGTGTGAAACCCAGATATTTTGTAACACAGCACACCAGGTCTGGTAAAATACCGCTCATTTTGTAAATTCAGGCGTTGTTATTCTTATAACATATATCTACACGTGGGAAACTGTAAAGCTGACATTAAAGCATTGATAAGAATTTCTTACATGTGCATAAAGCTCTATCTGAATTTCTAAAGTGAGTGGTATCACCTCCAGCCCTTTTTATTGAAGTTTCATCTTGTCTTTGTGTTTACCTGTAGCATTTTTCTCAAAACCAGTTCAGACCATTATTAAGAAAAGGCATGTGCATGCAAATGCTATGTTTATGTCTGTAGTATTAATAAAATTGCATTTTAATTCCATAAAAAGGCCAAGTAAGAATTCTTCCCCTCCATGGACATAAATAATTTAGAAACAGACCTTGGACAGAGGTTCCAAGACATTAGTCAGCCTTTTACATATTGATGATATAAGAGTGTCATCAGCATCAGTTATTTACCGGCAACCTGCTAAGACCTTGTGTCTTTGCTTTCTGCAGCAGCGCCCTCTCCAGCTCGCAGTCCATCGTCTACATACCCCAGGATATTGTCCGAGCCAAAGAGATCATCGCCCACATCAACACGCTGAAGACTCAGGTCAGCTACTACGCCGAGAGGCTTTCCCGAGCCGCCAAGGACCGATCGGCCAGCGGACTGGAGAGGACGCTCGCTATTCTGGCTGATAAGGTGGGAGCCTGAAACACAACAGAATGTGGAAAATCTAGGTGGAAGCAGAAACTTTGTGTAGAAGTTTGAGTTAGAGTCACTTTATATCTCAGTGGAACAACCACAATGTACATAAAGACATAACATTTTGGAAAACCTACAATAACAGCATTAAATTACTGATGGAATTCAAATCTGCGACTTTGACGCTGTGTAATTGTTGTTCAAAAACTATTTTTGTGTTGTTCTGAAGTGACATTTCTTATCAGACACTGATACCTACCCCTCTTCCTCTCAGACTCGTCAGCTGGTGACGGTGTGCGACTGTAAGCTGCTGGCTTCAGCTATTCAGGCCCTGAACGCAGCACGGCCCGAGTACATTGCCTCCAAAGCATCTCCTACCGCCGACTCAGAGCAAGTCGTCCTCCGCAACGACCAGGACACGCTGTTGGCCAAGTGGAGCGGCCGCAACAGCCGATCCTCACTGCATGTAGACTGGCATGAAGAGGAGTGGGTAAGTTAATTAGGTAGTAAAGAAATAACAAATACAACCCGAGAGGGACTGCTAAGATTACATAAATCATCATTAGCCAAAATTGTGGCGTGCTCCCTGATTTGCATAATAATGTGATTCATCTCACATCTTTTCTCGCCTCTGGTTAAAATCTGTTCCTGTGCTGATATTTCTCTAATAGCTTTTTTGCCTTTTCTTTTTTTACTGTGTCCAAATTTCTAACATCTGCACACCGTTCAAAGGACACATAGCACACAGTTCTGTACATTACCTCTCACTTTCTCTCCTCCAGGAGAAGGTTTGGTTAAATGTGGATAAATCTCTGGAGTGCATCATCCAGCGTGTTGACAAGCTGCTTCAGAAAGAGAGAAGACCCAGCGACGCCAGTCAGGACAGCACCCAGAGTGACCTGCAGAGCAGCAGCAGTAAGAAAGGTAAATGTGTTTAAATTTTAATATCAGAGGGTTTTTTTATGTTTAGACTTCAGTTTTATTTGACAGCCTTTATTTAAACAGATGGATGGTGATGCTTTGTTTTCAGCTGTACATTTACTACATCACTCACCCATAAATTTCAAAGTTGAAATCTGTTGAATTAAGTTTTTCATTTTGTTTTGCTTGCTCCCTGCTGGTTTCATTTGTTGAATTATTGACAAGCAGAATAATTTAGTGGCTAAAAATGGTGAGAAATATCCTAAATTATAAGATCTGAACAAAATGAAAATAAAGCAACGGAAAACAAAGATTAACAGCAAAATTTGTTGATGCAACATAAATAGACAGTTAGAAATGACATGATGTTTAAATGCATAGAGTAACACTGCTGTGTGTGGCTATGAAAAGGTGGCGGAAAAAGACGAGCTTTCTGGATCAACCCAGGAAGTATGTCGCAGGAATCTCCATCATTACCATCATCATCATCATCATCATCACCTCCACCACCATCCTCTTCCTCTCTGTCTGCCCTCTCCTCTGCACGTCCTCCCAGCCCTGAACAAGAATCCTGTATGTTTGTTTTATTGTTTATTTTTCTTCTGTTTCTTCTTCTCTTATCCCTCCATTGTCTATTTTCAGTTGAGTTTTCTTTTTGTTGCATAATTTTATTCAGTTGGAGAAACTTCGCTTTGACAATTGTTTCATCAGTGGAGCTGTGACTTGCTTCTCAAAGAGAGTTCCCTTTGAAGTCCTACCACAAACTGATTTTTCCTTCACCTACTCATCTGTAGCAAAATCACTCATCATCACCTGTTATGAGACAAACTGTAATGTTAAGCATTTTGTTTTGTGCGCGTTCTTTGTCACTGTCTTTTTGTTCTGTCCAAAGTCCACAGTGTTGCAGCTATAAGCAGAAAATTAGAAACAGTTGTTTTATTCTCTCCAGCTTTGCCGGTGTAAGTGCTGCTGTTACTGCTCCGTGGTTCAGCCCCTCAACCAGCGGATGGGTCTTAGAATTTGTGCTCACTGTATATGTTGTCCTGGACCAGGGTCAAATATCTATTCAACAGAAGGCCAGTTAGAATCTATCAATCCTGACTGAGGCTCTCAACTTTTAATTAGCTTTACTTCTTGTGTTTTGAGTCTCAGCTTTGGGGCTCTCCACACTGAACAAGCCTCAGCTGCACCCGACAATCTGTAACCGTCACAGCTGACAGATTGTGTTGCAGTAAAAAATAGACATGTGTAGGCAACGAGATGACATAAAACACTGGTGTTCTGTTTTCCTAGGCAGGAAATCTTGAACCCACATCCTGAGTTTCAGGGTGGGCTTATGGCTGTTTGCAAGCAAGAGCAAGCATTAGCTGGTCAGACCAGTTAGATAGCTCTGTTTAGAGCAATGAAATGGCGTTACATAACAGGCTCTTCTTCTTCATTCTTACATCTGTGTTTTGCATTGCACAAGATGGAAAAACATCCCATAACTAAATAAGAAATTGCAAAAGAGGCCACCTTTATTTTGATCACTAAAGCCAAACTGGTTTCTGAATAGATGATTCACCCTGGTCTGCAGTGTTCTGTGTGTCTCTGCTGCCCTGTGTGGCTTGCAGCGCCCGCTAATCATGCATGTTGCACCTCCATCCCCTCTTCCAGATGGAAGCCCCGGTGCTGAGGAGGCGTACCCAGGTAAGAGCTGCCTCCTCCACCCATGCTTCTCTCTCTCTACCCCACACTCTCCAGGACTCTGACTCATCAGTAACGTGGAATTTGAGCAGAGATTAAACCTAACTTGATTGTAGTATATGCCTCTTTATTAAAGAGAAACTTAAACCCCCTCTTAAACAACCACATATTCAAATAATGCTTTTGAACCATAGACCGTATTGAACCCAGAGCTCCCACAAGACGGCCACAGAAAGTGGATAGTGCCAGCATCTCCACCATATGTTAGTGAGCAGACTCTCCACAACAGAGCTCACCTTGGTTTTTAAGTCTTAATAGAGGTGGTATCACCTCATACTTAGGCTGTGTAGAGCACAGAGACAGCACAGTTTTGGGCATTGAAATTAGATGATTTTGAAGAAGACTCTTTGATTGGTTTTGATTCTACTGTGATTTCCCCTGAGGGAATCTTCAGTGTTTCGTTTCTTCTTTTCATAATGGTTTTTAGAAGTGGTTGCTTCTTATGTTCATGGGAAATTTAGGGCATCTCGAGGATAAAAGGAAGTTGGTTGGGGTTTTCCTTTTTTCCAAATTTCCTGGTAGTTTGTAAAGAAACTATGGTCTCTCTCAGTGCTTCTGCGCTCCCTGTTGCTTCTCTGTTCCATCTGTTTTCTGTTTCTGTCTTACAAAGCTCAAAGTGAAGTCACCGATTCACCTTAAATGGCATCATCCTAAATTTTGTCTAATCTCTCTAATGTATTTATGTGTCCATACCTGTGCTTTATATGCCTGTACGTGTGTTTCCCAGGCGAGTGGAGCGAGGCGTTGTACCCTCTCCTCACCACGCTCACAGAGTGCGTCGCCATGATGAGCGACAAGGCCAAAAAGTCAATGGTCTTCCTGCTGATGCAGGACAGCGCCCCGACGATAGCCATGGACCTGTCGCTGCAGTACCGCCGTGACGTCGTCTTCTGCCAGACGGTCAGCACTCACGCACAAACACACAAAGCGGCTTGACATTTACTCAGACACACTTGCTGTCACCCTCACCCACACACATTTATACCTGCATTAACTTAAGTGTTCTGTATATTTTCAGTGTTTAGCTAATGTGCTTATCCCAGAATGACTCACAGTCATGGAGTCAATAAAACATTTTGTTAAAATCTGTAAATATTGCGAACATGGGGAGAACAAAGTTCCAGCGCTTAGTGTCTTGGCAATATTTATATGGCTATTAAACTCTTGTACACTTGTGTAAAAAGTAAGGGCAAGGAAATAAAAACATAGAAGAAAGTGAGACAGAAAGAGAAGGGATTTCTTTACACCTACTCTCCTGAGCTGCCGGAACAAACCTCAAAGATGTGTCAGTTCTTTGGGCCACAGTTAAAAAGAGGATGCCCAGAGGTAGTCGAGGTAGTGGATTTCTTTTCTTGCAACTTTTCATTTTTACAGCCTCTTATTTTTGTAGTTCTGGCAAACGTTCTTATCAGTTAGAGTAAGAGGTGCATTGGCTCACAGGTTCGTAGAAGATGTTTTGGACAAGGGATCAGTTTTACAACAGCATCATGGCCATAGAGCACAAGTGTGGGACATGTTTAATCCAATCAGGTTAAACCTGTGAATCTAATCCACGTATTTAGAGGTGAAAAGCACAGACAGTTCTGTGTAGCTTTAGTTGTAAAACTCTTAGTATTTTCTTAGTATTCACTGTCGGCCAGTTACATAAAACTCTTCAACATAATGATTTAACACACGCACTGAGCTGCACAGGATTTCCTTTACACATGGATGCACAGAAACATGCATCCACTTACATAATCTCATAAGCAGTCACGCTTTACTGTGTCTAAATATAAAACCATATGTTGATTTGAATCACAGGACAATATGCAGATATAAGATTAATGCTTGTGTAAGCACATGCCATCATATCTAATGGACAAGCTTTGCCATTTTTCTAATGGATACAACTTACTCTGCAACCAATGACCATGTTGATGAGATACTTTTGTCTTATCACACACAAACACTCAGCAGAGAATACAAAGCAGCTTCCCCCTTGTTATGAACTGATGTTAATGTTGGTGTGTTAATGCAGATGTGTGTGTGTGTGTGTGTGTGTGTGTGTGTGTGCGTGTGTGTGTGTGTGTGTGTGTGCGTGTGTGTGTGTGTGTGTGTGTTGCAGCTCACCGCCCTCATCTGCGGCTTCATTATCAAGCTGAGGAACTGTCTCCGTGACAACGGATTCCTCCGACAGCTCTACACCATCGGCCTGCTGGCTCAGTTTGAGTCCCTGCTCAGTACCTACGGTACAAATACACACACATACACACTCTCTGCAGCTCTTTAAAAGTCTTTAGCAGAAGGTATTAAAAAGTCTTAAATTTAATTCTCTTATATTCTCTACATGTTCTCTTTCCTGTATGGGCAGAAATATTAGTTTTAAGATGGTTTTGTATCCGACTGCTGCTGTCGAGAGTCGTTACACATCACTAAACTAAACGTGGGATTGTTGTGACAGTGGATTATGTCGCAGTTTCAGTCAGCACAATCAGACCTGTGGCAAACACTGTCACTATTGCTGTTTACAGTAGGAAGCTCATTGACTCATAATAGACAAAACAGAGCTGAAACAGATTTATCATTTTTATGCGACAGACGTGGCATCAACTCCATTGGTTTGTGAACTTACTCTCTGATACATTTCTGCTGCTCACCCATTATAAATGTGTGTGTTTTAGGAGAGGAGCTGTCCATGTTGGAGGACATGAGCGTCGGCATCATGGATTTGCGTAATGTTACCTTTAAGGTAAAAAGACGTGATGTGCAGTAGTTTGGTTTGGCTCTGTTTTCAGCATATTAATCATTCTTCGTTGCTCACAACACAGAAGAGTCACAGTGACAACATCAGTGACACATGCAGCCCCTGGCATTAAGCAGATATTACAAAACTGAAGTTGTCATATTATTAAAAAAGTCTACATATATTTTACCTTACTCGCAGGTGACCCAGGCTACCGGCAGCTCAGCGCCCGACATGTTGCCGATCATCACCGGGAACCGGGACGGCTTCAACGTCCGTATCCCGCTGCCAGGAACCATGTTTGACGCTTTACCACGGGAGATCCAGAGTGGCATGTTGCTGAGGGTTCAGCCGGTGCACTTCAACGTCGGCATCAACGAACAGCAGACGCTGGCTGAGAAGTGCGTGAGGAGGAGAAGAAAAGATGGATTAACTGTGGCGTGTTTCAGTGCAGCCTCAGGTCGATCAGTGAACAGAGCGATGGCAGTTTTGTCTAAGAAAAACTTGTCTTTGTTTTTGTTGTTCAGGTTTGGAGACACATCTCTGCAGGAGATCATCAACTTGGAGAGTCTGAGCAGGCTAAATTCATACTATGAACAGTTCAAAGAAGTCCTGCCTGAGGACTGTAAGTACGACAGTGTGCTAATAACAGAGCAAGTTACTGGTACACTTGATTTTTTTTTCTTATAGAGGACATAGAAAGATTTATTTCCCTTCTTTTTTTCCCCCTTATCCACATTTCCCATCAACCCCCCTCCACCCCGCAGGCCTCCCGAGGTCTCGTTCTCAGACTTGTCTTCCTGAGCTGCTGAGGTTTCTGGGGCAGAACGTCCACGCCCGGAAAAACAAGAACGTGGATATCCTCTGGCAGGCTGCCGAGGTGACGTTTCTGGAACATACTGGACAGATTTTCATCCAGTGTTTACATATGTTGTCCTAAAACATGAAGCAAATTATTGTTGTAATATCTAAAAAAAAAAAGTCAGGAGTATCCTGGATTTGTATGCTAATGTCAGCAAGTCTGTGTTAATTGTATCAGTATATAAATCAGATATTAATCATATTATACAAATGTAAAAATACCCACAATTGTATGCTATTATTTTAAGGCAAAGCTGCTCTTTCCTGTTCACCCATAACTCAAACGTGTCTTCCCTCCTGATCTCAGATTTGTCGCCGGCTGAACGGGGTTCGTTTTACCAGCTGCAAAAGCGCCAAAGACCGCACGGCCATGTCGGTGACTCTGGAGCAGTGCCTGATCCTGCAGCATGAACACGGCATGGCGCCGCAGGTCTTCACGCAGGCCCTCGACTGCATGCGCAGGTAGGACGCCATCACAGTGAATGAATACAAAACACACCACTACAAATCACACCTGGGCAAAAAAACAAAGAAGCCAGCTTTTCTTTTCATCTGTACTATAAAGCCATTGATTTATTTGAGTTTTTTTAATAGCTTTAATCGATGATTTAATAGTTTAGTTAATAGTTTTAAAATGAAGGTTTTGCCCACGTGCGATTTAAAAGGTTATGCCATTGCCTGCTTTCTGAACTGAACTGGAGTTTCTGATTCGTCTCAAAGGGGATGCTTGAATATATTGAAATTCAGTTGGTTACGTACTTCACCAGACTCTTGTCAAAAAACTTGAAATTTAGTTGATAACCATTCTTTTTTGGAGACAAGAATGTGACAATGGTCTGGAGAAGAGTTACCTAACTGAAATTCAAGTGAGAGGATCTTCCTTTGATTGTGTATTTTGGGTGTTTGTTGGTTTGTCTGCGTCTTTTTTGTCTGTCCATCTGTCTGCACAACATTGTCTTGTCTGTCTTTTCTGTCTGTATGTCCAAGGCTAGCCTACGCCGTTTCAGAGTCTGAGTTGCTGGCAGAGTATTTATTTGTATTATCGAAGCACTTGACCAACCATCGTCATTATCTTTTTCTTTTCTTTAATCCCTCCTTTACTTTTCATTCATTCATGTCCAAAGTATGTCGGAGCCCCCTCCTGTTGAAAGGGGATAAAGAAAGATTTAGTTTGTCTTTACATCACAGTCACGTCAGAGTTTGAGTAAAATGCTGCCCTCTTAAAGCAAAGCAGCAGCACTTCACCACTTCAGGCTGTGCATTTTAAAAGGTTGGTTCGCCCAAATTACAAAACACTATTTCACCTCTTCTGGTATCTAGGTATCTATGTTCTGAGTTCAGTTGAATATCCTGTGTTTGGGAAAAAGACATTATGTATTAACAGAAACAAAAAACAAACAATATATGAGACAGGAAACTGTGGCTGATGAGTTTAGGTGTGCAGGGAATTTATGGTCTCAAACACAATGTTATTGATATTGATCCACAGAGTTAAATGTGATTTCCCACTAGAGGACAGTCACAGTATTTATGGCCTCTTTTAAAGTTCCTGCTACTCTCAGTAACAATATGATAAGGACGTAAATTTATATTCAAGTGTTTGTGATTTTCTGTGTCAGAACAGTTGTGTGTCCAAAGTGGAGTTTTATGTGGCTTTATGTTGTAGATATTTTGTTGTTAAGCCCGTGTAAACGATGTAATCGCACCTGTACCTGTGCTCAATAAAAGCTGCACTCCCACAGATACTCGCATGATACAATGTCTCTTCACCTTTTCCTCCCCCTTTTTCTCCTCCTCACATTTCTGCCTTTTCCCTCCCCCTCCCCACCTCATCAGCCGACGAGCATGAAAATAGCTTCTTGATCATTTTTAGAGTTTGCTTTATTTCCCCGTGGAATGGTTTTAAACTGTGATGCATGATGGGAAAAGCTTGGAGATTTTACATCCCTGCCCTCCAGACGTCCCCTTCATTACCCCTTTTTCCTTCTCATCCATAAGTAGTTGAAAATGAACAAAGTAAATGGACAATACACCCTTAAAAAACATTTTGAAGTTAAGTTTGTAACTTTTTGGCGCTTACTGCTTTCTAAGCATTTATTATTGAAAAAGGTAACACCTCTAACAGCATGCTAGCTTTCTATGCAAACTGTTTGAAGTCCCAAGTTCCTTTTACCCCTTCCATTTAAAGGATGTTTTTCCTGTGAGCGCTTGGTTTTCATTTGTCACAAGTGAAACGTTTTTCCTGTCACTTTTCCCTCCTTTCCCTTCTCCTTCTTCACCCCATGTCTTAGAGTATATAAACATGGAGAGCCATTGCTGTGTTTTCTTATCTTCTTTCCTTTTCTGATAGAAACATCTTTCTTAATTTTCTCTTTTTTCTCTCTCCTCTCTTCCTCGTTTTCCTCCTCCTCTGTTTCCCGTGACATGATTTCTGTTTGTTTGATCGGCTCATATTTGCGGGATTGATTTACTGTGGTTGGTTCGTAATTCATTTCCATTTGTTGTGACTTCAATATGATTTTTTTATTACTTTTTGAAATGTGGTTATTATTTTCCTGCCACACCATGAAATCTGTTGCCCCTCATCGTGGCTGTGGCTTCTTCATATCGTGATTTGTGGCCACGTCTCCCGTTATTTTGCCATTCCACCTCTGTGCATGCCATCTGTTTACTTTGGCTTTGGTGCGACACATGCTGCTCCTTCCCCTTTAATCTCCCTCCCTTCCTCTTCTTCTTCCTTCCTTCCTTCTTTTATCTTCCTTCTTATTTCCTCCTAACACTCTCCTTCCTCCTCCATCACCTTTTTCCCTCTCTCACTGCCCCCATACTTTTTCCTCATCTGTTTCCCTCTTCTGTGCATTTCCTAACCTCTCCCCCACCACCTCCCTTCCTCCAACTTTTTTTGCTGCTCCACACCTCCTCCTCCTGTTACTCCTCTTCTTCCTCCCACCCCCGTGGCACGGCAGCATTGGGACGAGGGAGGGGGTGATCCAGAAGAACCTAAGCGGCTTGCTGCCGGTGCGTGACTTCCGGCTGGACCCCAGCCTCCTGTACTCGCTGCCCCTGCTGGCCCTCAGCCCCAACCTCCTGGTGGTGTGGATCTTCCTCAGCGTGGCTTATTTCCTGGCCAAGCTCCGCTGCAGCTGAACGGCCACGAGCAGCTCTCTGGCAGGAGTGACTGACCGAATGTAAAACGTAACACACGTCCGTGGTTTCTGAGGAGGGGTGGGAATACTCCACACTGAGTCCTGAGGGTGTTTCTGAAACTGTGCCACTGTCCTGTGAGTGTGCATGGAATTCATGCACACTAATGCTGTACAGTATGTACACACCGTCCCACCCTGACTAAGGGCTTTTCACAACTAATGCCCCATCGATCAAGGGCCACGCCCTGCCCTTTTTTGTTTATGGACACGTTCTCATGGTTTTTTTTTTCTCTTTCCAACTTAACATGGTTGGCGAAGCCTGGAAAAGTATTATAATCAGTTACTATATCTCAGTTAAGATATGATGATTTACTTTGTGAGGCTACAGACATCATAGGTTTGACATTGAGATTATAACCACACTAAGCTGGCTAAATCTGAAAACCCAGTTTACACGTGTGCATTTTATGCAACTTTATACGTCTACTGCACCACGTCAGGGGCAAATACTGTACTTTTTACTCCTCTACATTTATCTGAAACTTACTAGTTTATTTGTAAATTATGATTTTACACACAGGCTGTGACATTAAAATGCTGCTTACCTGTTAAAGCATCAGTAATAATATTACAATAATATGATATATATAGTAATATAACACCCTGAAATCAGGCCAGTGAGTACTTATACTTTAAATACTTTCTAGTGTATTTTGCTAATAGCGCTTTCTAATGAAATCATTATTTTATGATTGTAAAGCTGTGTGACAAAATTAAATAAATAGAGGTTAAAATTATTATCCTCAAGATTTCAGCCCTGGTGGAACAGTCGCAGGTCTCTGTGATAAATTTCCTGTGACTATTTCACAATAAAAGTCATGATTAGGAAAGCAGTTCCCTCCTTCCTTTCCCATGCACACAAAAACATCAGATTGGATCTTTTAAAAAAGTGAGAAAGACCGAGATGGAGAGAAAAAGCTGTATTCAAATTCAGCCAGCTTAGTGTGAACGTAGTCCGAGTCATTTCATGTGAATAATCTTCAGATATAAACATTGTGGCCTCGCTAACAGCTGTACTGCACAGCCGCCATAAGCATGCATGTCTGGATGATTATGGCAGACAGTGTTCACGACACTGACGATGAACTCTGGGGAAACTTTGCTTCTAAACTGTACCAGTGTCAGAGAATCTCCATGTTTTTAGTATACAGCGCCCTCTAAAGGACAGATGCTGTTCCACCATTTCTGGTCTGTGTGACTGCGAGTGAGTGCTCTGCCTTATTCTTTATTGTTACAACAACAAACACTCACTGATAACAAACTAGAAAGCCGCAGTTTGTGAAACTTAGACCAGAAACCCTAACTGAGATGTGAATATGTATGAAAATAAGCAGATTATATATTCATTTTGATTTCAGGAAAGAGTTATTGTTGATAGTAGCTACCATTATGAAAAAATATCCCATTAATATTTTAAGCTTGGCACAAACAGCTGGCTCGTTTCATTTTGTGCAATACATTTAGCTTGTTTGATTTCTCATTGTCTTCCATGTGCTTTTGCACTTACCTGACAAGCTAAACTGGAGAGAGCAGAGGCTTTTATTTTGTGCCAAAATGAATCAAGTATACTTTAGCTTATATATATTTTTTCAGACAGTATTTGCTGATTTTATTTCTTTAGGTCTTCCTGCTTTTGTAGACAGTAGACAGAGCTTGTTTGCTTCTACTTCAGCCTTTGCACTTACCAGCAGATCTGGGTCTGATATTACCTCTCACTGACTGAAATTATCCAGACTTAAGCCTTTACCTGGGAGTTTGAACAGACAGTATTAGTATTAGGAATACAAGAATAATTAAGAAAATTATTCAGTCTAATCAATTATCTGTTTTCCACTATATCACATCAGTGGATAATTGATAATAAGTATCTTAAAATGCTGATGCAATGTATTTATAGCAGGTATATAATGAAGTGAACTCATATAAAAACCTCAGCCAGACTAAGATGATTATACCAGGTGCAGTTCAATGAAAACTTGGGTGCATAAATGTTATATTCCTTTATTTGCTGCATACAAGGCGCCTCTGCACCCTCCTTTTCATGTGGCTAAGAGCGTTTTAAATACCTTGCATTCCTTTACATAAGCAACAGAGCAGAAAGCCCAGGGATCAGGCCTCGTGACATGCGTGATCCATTTCACTCATTTCTTAAAGATAAGGAACTGTGTGATTGAAGGGAAATATGTGCATTTTCCTGTGTAGCAAGTTGTAGCAGAAAAAAAACCACCTTCAGCTTTATATTTGCACACTGTGTCTGCTAATCTTGTATGCACTGTAGTCATGTAAAGTGTTAACGTGTCGGGAGCAAGCGTTGTTTGTGTGACCCTGCGTGCAGAACAGTATTAACGCAGGAAAAATAATATGTGACGTCCTCATGGAAAAATGGGGAGAAATACCTCTCGACTTGTCCTTTAAATTTAAAGACCGTTTCCACATCACTCACTTTTTTTAACACCAGAAACCCCTGGGCTGTTCTGTCCTGACTGAGGTTTAAGTTCAGTTCATTTGTAAAATCAGTGACAAGTCACTTAGTTTTAACTCCCCGAGGCCGAGTGTTTGCTCTCACCCTCACTGAGAGCAGCCAACAACGGCACACTGGGTTTTTTTCTGGGGGGAGGCTGGGGGGCACTTTAATTGATCCCAGTGTGCCTCATCAGATACAGTAAGTCGGTAACTCAACCCACATCTGCTCTGCAGCTTTCATGCCAATGCAGTGAAGATTAGCTCTGTCTTGCCAATTGACAAAGTTAAATCTTTGTGTTTTCTAGGATGCAGTTTCTAATTGGCTGATGTTGGAATGTATTACTGTAGGATATTCAGGGGAAATGAGTTTGATTATGCAGTGTAGTGCTGAATTTATCTGTACCTGTTTACATTCATCCAGATGTTGACAAACACAAAGACAAACTGGTACAGATGCAGTTATTGTAGTTAATATTAGCTTTACAGAGTGGAGTGGTGTAGAGCGGAAAAACAGATGTTACTGATGGACCATGTGACGAGTTGACTTAGTTTGTAGTTAAGCTGTAAGATGAGTGAATGAATGTGTCCATGTTTGTGCCAAAGGCGTCAGTCAGGTGTTTATCAGGTGAATTCAGGTGTGTGGGATCTGTGTTTGCGAAAAGAGATCAAATCAGAATACATGTGATGTGTTTGTCTGAATTCAGTCCTCTACAGTGTAGTTTCTGTGTCCTAGAAAGGAGAGAAATACACTAGAAAATGAGTTCAGTTTCTCTTGTTTCAGTCGTTTTAAAGCCACAATCCTGGAATATAATCTGACTGAATTATTATTTTTATTTTATCATTATTTTTGTCTATAAAATGGTGAGATGATGGTGTTCAGTGATGCTGTACGTATGCAAACACTTCTTACTTCTCATTGTTGTATTTTTGTGGTAAACAGTGTTAAAGCTCACAGTCGTATTTCCCAGCTACTGTCACCACCTGTACTGCTTCATACCAACTGATTAGGAATATTGTGTACGTGTTGACACTGTTTAGAGCTACCTCTGTGAGACAGAAGTTACAGCATATTACAGAACCTAGAGTTTATTTTAAAATATTATTAATACAAAATGCATAATCACTGAGCAGCAGGGATGTGAGAAAGTGGTAGTTTTCTGTAAAACGTGTTCAAGAATAAGTCCCAGTGAATTAATATTTTCAACTTCAGATGCACTTCTGATTAATGCCCCATACTTTAACATGTAGTTACACTAAAGTGCTTCCTAAAAAACCTTCTATCATTGACCTTATAGAGAAACATCTCAGTTTTGCCAATTTTTTTCTTCCTTTATTTTTTTTATTCTTAGGAATCCAGATGTATCAGAGAATATATTTGTACCGCTGTACATAAATTGTATTTAAATGCTTGTATTGCCTAAATGCTATTGTCTTAAGTTATTCCAAAGCAGATATATAAATAATCTATAAAATATGATTACTATGCTTGTGCCATAACTGTCATGCTGTCGTCACTTTATATCACAGCATGTGTCTGTGTGGTTACTGTAATATGCACATTTATGTGTTTTTGTTTATCGCAACTATTAACTGTTAATTTAATTACATATTAGTGACATAATAACAGTTTGCAGTTACTTTTAAACCCCTGTTAAAACTTAAATGACAGGATAAATATGATGTAAACTGGTTATTTGTAATATTTGAATTAAAAACTAACAACAAACTGTTATTATGTTAAAAGGAGGTTATTGCATTTACATGTGTAACCTGACCTGAGGAGTTTCCTTTCAGTGTTGACCAAACCGATGGATTTTGGAGTCAAATATCACATTTTTGGTTTCTGTGTTTCTTTTCCACATTTATTTACAATCAGTGCTTTTCTACTGAGACTCAGCAGCAGTTTAATGTCTAAAGCTTTAGCCGCGCTGTGTCCCATGCTACGTGTTGCACTAAATGTACCACAAACCCAAGAGAACCTCCAGTCAGTGAGTCCTGAAAGCCGCTGTCCTCCTGTAATAAATGTTTTCTGCCTCCAACTGCAGAACATAAACAGATCCCAGTGATACTTTGTGGTCTTTAAAGTTCATTTGATTTTGTGCTGGAGACAAAAAAAATCGCTCTTTCTCTCATGTTTTTTTTAATTTATGCTTTGAAAAGAAGAACAAGGCTCTTTTCTTTAACTTAAACTGGTTTAGATTCTCACCGGTTATATGTCAGTGTCAATGTGTGTGTTTGTGTGTATGTCGTTGCATGTTTGCATAATTGTTCTTTGCACTGACCATATCTCTGGTTGTTCCTCATTCAGTCTAAAGCAGCCTGAAGATATCTTTGAACCTCCACTGATCATCAGTTAGAGACGCAACAACACCACCAGTAGCACTCAGTCTGTCTGCCAGTCATTTTAAAATCTGTCTGTGAACATCCTCCCCCTCTGTCTCCTCCTCCCTCCCCCTCTGTCTCCTCCTCCCTCTTCCTCTGTCTCCTCAGTGAGGGCTGCAGACGAGAAAACACAGTGAAGAACGTCGGATGCCGAAAGTACGCGTTCAACTCGCTGCAGCTCAAAGCCTTCCCCAAACACTACCGACCACCTGACGGCACCTACGGCAAAGTCGAAACCTGATTGGACTGCAGAGAGCTGTAGACCAGGATGTTTGGATATTATTGGACTACTGTGTTTTAGGAAGACCAAGATCAGACAGGGGACAATCAAGACACTGTTCACAAACAGAATCTGTTTTATTTGACCATCAGGTCACCTGGTTACTGTTTCAGGTTTTAGATTTGAGTTGTTTGGACGTGTACTCAGTGATTCTGTGTCACACTAAACCCACAGATTTCAACAAGCTTATTATAATTACTGATTTTCGGTGCTGTATTAGTTGCTTATGTCATATTATGCATAACATGCTGAATATGAGAATATGTTTCCAGGTAGCTAAATGGCAAGCTCCTGAGTTTTTTTTTTTTTGTTTTTTTACAAAAATGTGCATAACCAGCACAGCCTCATTCAATCAAGCACTGATATAATCAATATTAACCACACAAACATTTATATTTATGTTCTTTTATCCCCTGTCGACCCACAGTATTAGGACAGATGTGTTTTCACATTATGCCTTTCATGTATCTATGCAGTTAGGTTGTCCTCTACTTTGCATTAAATATTTAGGCTCATCAAAACTGAAAAAAAACTGTTCACCATAATGAACTGACCCTTACCAGCTTTAGAGCAGCTGACCCTGACCACTGACCTCCTCATGGTGACTGGAAAGGAAAATTGAAGTAAAATTTAGAACAATGTCAAAACTTTTCTCAAAAGGAGGCGAGAAGATGGAGAACAAGCAGTCAAATTTAAAATCAAAGGATAAAGTTGGCTGATCACAGTTGGAGAAAGTAAATCTCTCAGCACAGTGAGACATAACGAAATCAGAAAAAAGTAAATATGAATATGAAATATGTTTCTATGCAGTTTGTTTTCATACTTATTTTTGATTTTAAAGAACATCTGCAAACTGTAGACACATTTCTACTTGAAAATGTCAGATTGAGACAAGTGTTGTGGACCTTTTCCTTCACTGAGCAAACAAGACTATCAAACTGCCACGTTAATCTGCAATGACCTGTCTGTACCACAAGGGGGAGATATTTCACTGTAAAGCCACTTTGCAGCTGTTTGTACTTCACATTTCAGCAGTTCACCACCTCATGTGACATATTTTTGAGTATAATGCTTCTTACTGTGACATGAACTACACTGTCAGAATCACTGCTGATGGAAAGCCCACTGCAGTCCACATTTATAACTGTATGTACATGTTCCACTGAGGGAGGATGAGGTATTTTGTTCTGTCAGCATATCGTGTAGAACATTTGCCATTTTATTTTAAGACTGCAGTAGTTTCCGTTCTCACACACTGAAGGAGATCTGTGAAGGTTTTAATGTTGCTGTGTATTATAACTTGTCTATCTGACACTGAAATAAATATAAAATGGGTTTGTGTTTGGTTTTTTGTTGTTTTCAAATTATAAATATTTAAATATAGATAAACCTACTGAGTAAAAATTAAACCCTTTTATAAGGGCAGAAAAGTTGCAATAGAAGATTTAGCACCACATGGTCAAAAGTATATGGACATTCATGGCAGTGTGACGGTGATCATCCTGAACGACACCGGAAACACACCTCAGAGTTCAGTCCTCATCAGTTACACCTGAGCTTTTAACAGCGCGACAGGTCAAACTGTCTTCGCTGGAGAATAATCACTGAGAGAGCAGAGCTGATTCTCACACTCAAGTAAGTACCTTTATTTCCGGTTGCTGATATTTATTCTTTATTCTTTATTCTTTATTTACGCAGCGCGCACAGTTCGCTTTTCTCGGCCGAAAGCGAATATTGTTCGCCCAGCCTCTTGGCGGCGCCAGTGGTTCGTTCATCGTGTGCGACAGGCGAAGGAGAAGGGTGGGTGGGGAAAGAAGTCAAGAAGCACCAGAAACAGTGCAAAAAATATTAACTTTAATTATATTAATTATATTTTAATTTGTTTTAGTTCGCAAAATGTCAGAAAATAATCAGTAACGTTTTCAAATGACTTGTGTTTTTGGATCAACAGCCTAAAACTCAGATCTTTCCTATTTAATCCACAGTCATACAAAACAAAGCATCAGAGCTTTACATTTATGAAGCTGTAATTGTAAAATGTTTGCTTTTATTTTGCTATTTTTTTTCAATAGTTACCAAAACTGTTGCCAATATCTTTTCACCTTTAAAAATGCTGCAGTTTAAGTTTAGCTTCTCAGTTTTTGAATTGGCCTGAAAGCAAAAGCAGCAGGGGTGTCCACGTACTTTTGGCCACACAGTTACTGTACGGTAACAGGTGCAAGATAATCAGAGAAACATCCGGTTCCTCTGTCTAATTTTTAAATTAGATTTTAGTTTTTTCTTTTGCACAGAGTGAGAGCTCTGCTCATGCATCAGTGGGGTCATCTAATGCTGCTCATCATCTTTTCCTCCTCACTGTACCACAAAATGACTAAAAGACTCACAACTGCTGTTTTAAAAAATTCTGTAATCATGACAAACATCATAATTCTTATCATCCTTCAGCAAACAAATTGACCTTATTCACACTAAAAAACAACAACAACACAGTTTATGTGTGTTTAAATTTCCGTCATGTCACATGAAAACCTGAACAAATTGTGTGAAATTCACTCCAACACATCTAAGGGAAACCCAAACAGCTCTCAGAATGAACTGCTGCTGTGTTGTGAATGGGTATATATTGTGTGGAAGGCAGCACTAGCAGACAGTCCTCGGACACGGTGGTTCAAAGAAGCTTCACCAGCATGAACACGATTTTCTTCATCAGCCAAATCGTTGGCATCGTCCCCATCTCTGCTGTCCTGCTCTTCGTCCTGGCCAAGCTGGTTTCCCGCCGCCCCAGCAGCCATTTGCAGGACGGCTACGGCTACGCTGTGCTGATAACAGGCTGTGACAGCGGCTTTGGACACCAGCTGGCTCAGTGTTTGGACCACAAAGGGTTTGTGGTCTTCGCTGGGTGTTTGTCTCCAGAAGGAGCCGGAGCCCAGAGCCTGGCCAGACAGAGCTCCAGTAATCTGAAAATCCTCAAACTGGACGTCACCAGTGATGAAGAGGTGCAGCAGGCAAAGAAGACGGTCCAGGACAACCTGCCAGAGAAAGGTGAGAGTTTAGCACAGTGGGGAAAAAAACAACTTTTATTATTATTTCTAAACTTTTTTTTTTCCTGGTGTAAAAGTTAAATATCTTAATTTTGCAAAACTAAGAGAGTAAGTATCTCAAAACTTAGACTTATCACATAAATGTGACTCACAATGTGAAAACTCTGACTTAGAGTGAAATTCTTTCAGTTTAACATTTCATACAGCGTCTGAAGAAATAATTGTTGACTCAGATATTTGAAATTGCTTGATCACATTGGATGCAAACTGAAATATTTCATCCTGGCTGCTTGTTTAAAGTGCTCATTAAATCACATGTAACACCATCTGTGTAATGCATACATAGCCTTCATGTTCTTTAAAGTTCCGTCTTCTCTTCCTGGAGAATGACCTGTGACCTTTATGCTTCCTCAGGGCTGTGGGCCGTCGTGAATAACGCTGGGATCTCAGACTGGGCCGAGATCGAGTGGAGCACCATCGAAGATTTCCGCAAAATGGTCGACATCAACCTGTTTGGCTGCATCAGGACCTCCATTGCATTTCTGCCTCTGGTTCGTGCTGCTAAAGGTAAGAAAACGTGAAACTCTCTGCTCTATAACCTCACTCTCTCACTGCAGTGGATGAAAATACAGTTTTGTTTTTTCTGGCTGCCACAGGTCGGATGGTTTATGTTTCAAGCATCTTTGCCTTCTTCAACTGCCTGAACATGGGAGCGTACAGTGTGTCAAAGAGGGGTCTGGAGGCGTTTGCGGATTGCTTGAGGGTTGAAATGGCCAGTTTTGATGTGAAGGTACAGTGATTCCGGAAAAACCACACACAAACAAATCCTGTGACACTGTGAAGCATGAGGCGTGACACAGTGGGAATTCTGCGGTAGATAAAATGAGACGCCTGCGGGCGAATGGGAAGGAAACTAACTTTCAGAGTTTGCAGGCTTGTTTTTTAATTTATTTTATTAAGTATAAAATCCGCATGAGTTTTATTATAACAACACTGTGCAGAGCTGAGTGTGCTATGTCATTGCTGCGCTCACACTAAGACTGAAAACAAGCCTTTCTTTGTCCTAAGATGATAAAATCATTTCTTTGAATCTCAGACAAATGCAGCATCCAGCTTATAAGTTTCCCTTTTTCAGGTCAGCATCATCCAGCCGGGTAACTTCGGCCGAGCCACCAACATCCTGAAGATGAAAACAGGTTCAGACATCTGGGAGAAACTAGATGACGAGCGGAAACACATGTTCAACCGACAGTACATCGACCTGGCCAACGACTACTTCAATTCAACGTGCAAGGCGGGATTCAAGGACGCCGACATGGTCATCAGGGCCATGCTGCACGCAGTCACATCACCTCAGCCGAACTACAGATACCTGCTGGTCTCTGCGATGGACAGGTTTTTCTTCCAGCTCTTCCCTTTTCTCCCCACCTTCCTCACTGACGCTGTGTTTTCTCTCAGCCCCATTTTCACTAAAAGAAAGGAAATGCTTTACGCTATGTAGGACAGAGGTTTGTTCAGAGTGAGGGACGGTGTCTCTCTGTTGGAATAAAAGTTAGATTTTTGTCATGAATCATTATTTTATCTTTATTTCTTATCATTTACTTATTTATGTACTTATTCTGTTATTATTGCTTTTGTACACTCTCTGCAAATGCAAATGTTCTTCCCTCAATTATTAAATAAAGAAAAAATAATTGACATATATATAATAAAAATGTGTGTGTGTGTACCTGTATAGTCATATACATATATGCCCTGTAGTTGCCAATAAATTAAATAATGATAGAAATTAAATCATAAATAAAAACAATAAAATATTTAACAGATGCCAAGAAAAAATGAAAATAGTGAATACATTAATAGATAAATACATAGATGCATTTTTCAACAAATAGATCAACAAAATCCTCAAAAACAAAATACAGTCTTTGTATCAGGCCTATATAACATCTGCAAACTTCCCCCATTTTAATATTTCATGGTTAAAGCAGCTATAATTGATCAATAAGTATTTAATAAAGGGATCAGTCTTTAGTGATGAAACTACAGAGGACAGTCGCTCACTTCTTCTGAGTAGGTTACGTTTTGGTAAAGATTTGAGAGTCTGGGGTGAGCTGAGGTTTTGGTAATAACACTTATCAGAACATCTTTCACTTCCTGGAAAGCAATAAAACAACAACAAAAAAGAAGAAACTACGCATTGAAGCTCTTGTGATGAAAAGCTGAATTCATAAGAACTAAAACATAGATGTTGAAGTTAGCACTCTGAGGTTAGCAGCCGCAGCTTCACTTGGCCTGGAATGACCAACAGCTTTCTCACTGTGCTGTTCAGTCAAAGAGCTAAACATGACAGAAACAATTAGTTGATGATCAATATAGTTGATATAACAGGGGTTTAATAAACGATGGAGACATGTCACAGACTCACAGCCGTTTTTTAGGAAATGAAAAATAACTATTTAATGCAAACAGTGGTCTTTTTGAGAGGTGTTTTTCTCACCATCTACATATGCAGAAAATACACAGCTGGAACTGTTTGTGTGACTGCAGATCTTAAAGACAGCAGACATTATAAGACATACAGATTTGATTCCATGCTGCTTTTGTCCACTTCTGTCCTCTATGACACTCTTGACTTTTTTGCTTTTACAGGGGTCACTCAAATGAACACGACTCCTGATGCTCGGCTTGTGGCAACACTGATGCTAGCTCATGAGGGCGGTTTCAAGTAGTCAACATTGGACAACATCCTGGTCTGATTCACCTCTGATGTCCTCACTGAGCTCGCTGGAAGATGAGTCACACTCCACTGAAACCCTCGGAGGCCTGAGTTCTCTGAGAACAACCAGCATGTTTGTTGATGTGAGTATTTGGATTATTCTTGTCACCACTTTCACTCACAAGCTCGGTGTATGACAAGCTGATGATGAAGAGCAAGCAGAGAAGTGCGATGATGTGCATTTATCTCGGATTTGTCTCTTTCATGGAAGAACTGAACAGGGAATTAGACTTTTTGAATCCGACAGTGTGAGTTAAATAACAAAGCATTAACTCATAGCTTTGTAATCACTGTCTAAAATCTAATCTGAAAACTTGACAAATTGTGAAATTTACAGCAGAGTGGAAAATCACTTAATGTCCACGACGTCCCGTGTTCATGAGGTAATTTCTTGTTTCTGCTGGATTCAACCAAAACCTGGGTCATGTGAACAACCAGGGCTTTATAGAAAATGCACTGACATTTATCTCCACGGTGATAAATTAAATGTGGCAACAGTGTGAAAGTCAGACAACAGGCAGCTGACACAGACCGTGTTGTGTATCTGGAGGATTTTAAGTTTTGTCTCCGTTGCAGCCAAACATGTTCATCAGTTCCACGTTTTGAAGAGATAAAAGCATGAATGACCTTCTTCAGCCACCTTCTTCTTCTCAAACGAGATAAACGACCTGATTTAGGTGAATAATACTGTTTGTCTCAGCTGAATAAAACCAAATTCATGACTTTAGTCATCTGAGCATGAAATAATAAGTCAAAGTCAAAGAGGATTTTCATTTTTATCACACAACTGGCAGAAATGTTTGGCCAGACATCAAATAATACGAGTTAGTCAAGATGACTGGATGATTCCTTGTTCTGAGGCTTTTATGTGAGTTAAAAGGACAAACTGAGAGTGATGCAGTGGTTTTAGTGATGTATGATGCTGCTGCACCCAGCTGGTAAGAAAATTAATTGCTTTTAATACAATTTAAAGGCTTAGTTCGCCAAAATGTCCCTATCCCTAAACCCTATCCCTAAGTGTGTGTCTCTGAAATTGTTACCTCCAACCGCAAAACTATGGAACACAATTTTACCTCAGTGTCTTTTTATTAGTTTTCCATTTTCAGTTCAGTTAGACATCACAGGACTTTTAAATTTAAAACACGATGAGGACAGAGCATGAAAGAACCACCTCACTACAACTCACTGCGTTCGCCTTCATTGATGGATGGTACGAGAGGTCAAATAAAAGAGATCACAGTGGTGGGATTAAGTCACCACGTTTATAAGAAGTGCTGTGTTCTTGACCTGAATATATCAGGTTGAAATTCATGGAGAAGACATGATAGTGAGGACCAGACAGAAACTATAAAATCTTATGACTGACAGCTACTTTAATTCAGCGTAACTATCAGTAATACTTACATGTTAATGGACTATTTCTTCTCTCTCGTCCTTCCACATCTTCTTTCGTTTTCAGGATTTCGCATGTTCAAGTGTCTCTGATCACTCTTCAGATAAAAAGTCACAATTTGACTCCTTTATGTGACATAAATGTATTTTTTAGACAGTGTGGAAGTTCTCTGACCTTGCCTTTAATAACACAAGGACTAGTTACATCAGATTCTTCATCCCTTTTCATTGTCAGTCTTCTTTTCTCTTTTGTGAATATTTGCTGATGGACTTTGACGCTACCTGTTAGCAGACCAGTATCACAAGAGGCAAATTCGGACTCGTCTCAAAAAAATTGACACGTTCTGCAGGAATTAAGAGACACACACACACACCATGCGACAGGATGTGGAAGCTTTCAAAATGACATAAAGGAAGTTTAATCCACTTATTTTAAAATAGTTTCATTCTAAATAAGTTTTAATAGTTTTTGTTGTGCATCTTGAAGACTGTATTCAATTCATTGTATTCAAGTGTCATCTTATTTTAAATTATCATCATATTTGTGAAATTTCAAAAACAGAAGGAAATTAAGGTTAAAAAAATAAATTCTTCCTTCCTAGGAAACTTAGGAGACATCTTTCCAAACTCACACAACATGCCAGTCCACCTTCTCTGAATCATTTAATCATTTTATTCATGCTTTTGTTTGTTTTGTCTTTCAGTCTGGATCTAAATCATCCCAGAGAGCCACGGAGGCAGGAAGAGTCCCACTGTCCCCAGCAAGCACACGATAATGAACATCCACAGGAAGATCCGGTCTACAACCATGGCGACATACTTCCAGTCCTCCTTCACCTGCAGAGACAACAAGAACAGGAGACTCTAAATGTCCCAGATATTTACAAAACAGTCCAAACTTCATTCATTCATCTTTCTGATCAACAAAAAGGGGCCACACTCGCCGAAAAGTCTGCATCCTCTGCTCTCAGATGCTCTGCGATGTAGGTGACCCCCTCCAGGGCGGATACCACTGCTGGAGACAGAACAGAGACCGACGGGCTCTGGAACGAGCCACGCTCCACAGGAGGGGCATCCCAGTCCAAGCTGAGCCTGGAGTGTCTCTGTGGCAGGAGGGAGTATCCAAGAGATGGAGGGGGTGGAGGAGAGAGGGGAGAAACCCTCGGCCGACCAGCGATCTTCAAACCAAACCTCGCCAGGTCGTCCGTGTTCGGGTGATGATCGCAGTTGTGAATTTCATCTCCGGCATCCAAGGAGTCCAGCTGGTGGCTGGTGTGGCAACCGCCGTCATCCTGGTAACCATGGAGATCGATGTCTGACTCCTCGGTGATCCAGGTGGACGTGATGTGGGAGGGGCAAGGAGTCTGCACAGGGAGGAGCTTATCAGTCAGGTGGCGCCTCCTGAGAAAACAAAGAGAGTTTGGCAGTGAGTGGCATATTTTTCAATGTGAATCTCAGTTTTCATTGCTTTTTGTCCACAGCACTACACCTGTCAGTGACCATGCACAATGATTCTTACCTGACAGGCCTGAGACCGTGAAGTGGACGCTTCATGCACAACCAGCGTGGCACCGCTGAGAGGAAGAGCCTCCGGACCCATCGAGGCATGGTGTGAGTCGCTGACGAGCGGTGGTGCACGTTCAGCACGAACACGGTGATGACGATGGACAGCGTGACGAAGATCATGGTGAAGAGCAGGTACTCCCCTATCAGAGGTATGACCAGCGACGTGGACGGGATGATCTCTGTGATCAGCAGCAGGAAGACGGTGAGCGACAGCAGCACGGAGATGCACAGGGTGATTTTCTCGCCGCAGTCCGACGGCAGGTAGAAAACCAGGACGGTCAGGCAGGAGATGAGGAGGCAGGGGATGATGAGGTTGATGGTGTAGAACAAGGGGAGGCGGCGGATGACAAAGTAGTAGGTGATGTCCGGGTAGATCTCATGGCAGCAGTCGTATTTCTTGGTGTTGTATGTGCCCACGGCGTTGACAATCGCCCACTCGCCACTCTCCCAGTAATCCTAGAAAATAGATTTCTTTATTTAAAGCCATGTAAGTGATGTGGTTCTGGGGATGGCCCTGTTGGTCAGTCCACCTCTGTGGTCCAGACTAAAACATCACAACAACTGTCTGATGAGAGTCTTTGGAGTCAGGTCATTATTTAGCTGATATCTTGTAGCCTGATTCTGGCATCTGAGTCTGCAGCTCATGCTCAGAGGAAGGGTCAGAGGATTACTGAAGTCATGAGGCCTGATTCTCCAGGAACCACGAACGTCTGTGCCAAATTTCATAGAAATCGGTTCAGGTGGTGTTAAGGTATTTAGACCAAAGTGGTGTGACTTTGGCAGCCCTAAACCGGCTACAGGTTCACTGGTGAAGAGCAGAAAACACAAACCCTCAGCATCTAAAACCTGACAAACCTCTCCAGGTTCAGGCATTTCCTCTCTCCTGCTGATCTGAAAAAAACTAATCCACGCATTTTGTTTCCTCAGAGCTTAATGCTGCAATGCAACAAGATGCTGAGAAATATTCTGTTAATTAAAAAGTGAGCAGCCAGAGTCTTTAGTTGGCATCCTGCAGCAAAACAAAACGTTGAAACAGAGCAAGTGTGAACCGTAGATAAGAGAAGGTAAAGAGGCAGAGCTGGCGGTAAGTGGCAAATCACAACAGAACAGAGATTTGTGACGAAATGGCACAAACTCAGAATAAAAATCAAAACAGAGGCAGACGGAGGAGCAAACGGTCCAACTCCCACATCCCTCCGTTCTCACCTTCAGGTCCACGGTGTTCTCAAAGGGCTCCAGGTCGATCTTGGCTCGGTCGTATGTCCAGGAGCCGAACTTCATCTTGCAGCTCTGCTGGTCGAAGGGGAAGAAGGTGACGTCGATGGAGCAGGACGACTTGTAGATGGCCGGCGGCACCCAGCGGACACGACCTGTGTGAAACAGCTGGGCTTTGGTCATGTGGGTGACGGCGAACTCTCCGTCTGCACTGGAAAAAGAAGAAGGTGAGGGGCAAGAAAGTTGAGTAAAAGTTGGAAAGGAGGAGTGAGAACTGACAAGAAAGAAAGAAAGACAGAGGACACCGACACTGGAGTATTACAGGGAGAAAAAGGACAAATTTCTCTGTATATGAAATGTATACAAAGATATTTTATTCAACAAGGTTCCCCAGTTTCCCGTCTCATTAAGTTTCAAACTCAAAAGGTGAATCAATAAACCTGGAGCTATGCCCATTTACAGAGGCGGCGTTAAATAATTGATCACTGAATGTTTGAGACACTCGGTTCATGATGCAAGCTCATTTAAACAAATGCTGGAGGAGGAGAAAGTTTCATCTCCTTCCAGACAAAATTTCAGAATTAATGCTTCCTGGAGCCCTGAAGGGAGGAAACGAGACTTTGACTAAAAAAAAAATCGGGATGATGCAAGATCTGTGTGCAGCCGCAACACAACCAGGGTCATTTATTCAACAGGATAATTTGCATGTTTCGCCAATTGGTATTCAGGAATATGCAGAAATGCTGTGGGTCTCATCACGCTGTAAGAGACCTTCCCTCCTTAGATGCTCTTCAGCCGATGAGCACGTTGTTATGGATCAAGCAGGTAATTGATCACTACAGATAATTTGCAGCTCCACCTACAGAAATTCAAAATCATCTCCGTGGAGAGTGGAGTGTACGCGTCCTTGGTCGCCTGTGCAGGCTCCTGGATTTGTGTGTGCACTGAAAAACATCTTGAAAAGTGACAGTTTGCAGTTTTTCAGGGAAAAGTCAAGTTAGAATAAATGAAAAAGATACTTAAAGTCCCTTCAAGGTCTCTTTACTTCTTCCTTTTTCTGCTGATGATTTTGTGTTGTGTGCGTCGCCTAAACACTTAAACGCCTAAACTTTGTGTAACAGAACTGAAGGAAGCAAACATGAGTTTGATATGACAACCCAAAAAACTACAATTATAAGAAGTCTTTTTGTACTTGTTGTACAGAACGATGTCGGGCACCCAGATGAGCTCAGAGGGAACTCTGATGGACGTCACGTTGTCAAAGTCAGAGGGACTCCACTGCAGCTTGTAATCCGTCCACTCCTGTCAGGACATACATTGAGACAGATTTAAGACACAAGTCTTGTTTAAAACCACTTTTAAATTTGTTTTTATTTCTTCTCAGTGAACATAGGCCAAATCAGCAGATGATGAATATTAGTACAAGCAACTTTAACTCAGCATTCAAGGACTGAGATTTGTCTCTTCCTCACCTGTTTCAGCCACACGTTGGTCGTCATCATCTGATTTTTCTCATCCTAAAAGCCAAGAATTTAGAAAAACAGCTGATAAGTGTTTTGTGGACCTCTGGTGTTTTTAGTTTACGACCTTCCAAACATTTCTAGTGTTTGTTCCTACCACGTCTATCAGCTGTGCGATCGAGAGGCCGAACTTGACGATGACCACGTCGGTGACGTTTCGTGCCGGACGCGTCCACTTGCTGTATCCACCAAACAAGCTCCTGAAGAGCTCGTCCTCAGTGTGGACACGAGTCCAGTCTTCAGCCAGCACTAAGAAGGAGAGAAAGAGGAGGAGAATGAAGGAGAGGTCAGACGGAGGTCACAAGACGATAAACAACATGTCAGTGTCATTTTATTCAATTTAGTTTTTTATTTTAACCTTAATTTAATCGAAACTATTAGAGATACTAAACTTCACTCTTTGGTGTGAATTATTATAAGGACCTGTTATATTTGAATATGTGACACAGGTGAGACAAAAAGGCTCCAAAGGCTGTTAAAGGCTCTCAGGTGAAAAAGCCTTTACAGGTGAGAGAGCTGCTGTATCCACTCTCTGGAAAGAAGCAATTACCTGAATTTTATTATTCATTAAAATGTTCTGGATTCAGACAGTACACGGAGGATGTGATCTACTGCACTTTGTTTTAATTTTATCTTACAGTCAGAGATAATTGAACTCTGTGTAAAAAACCAACATGAATCCAGGTTTTCCGGCAGCCATCGTTCTGTAGAGGCGTCATTTCATGCTTGGAGTAAAGCTCCTTAATTCCTGATGTCTGACCTTCAGTGCTGGATGTGATTTGGTCTCTTGCAGGTTAAATGAACACTGGTGGAAGAAGCTGCGTGTGGTAAAATGTCTCCTTTTTCTCTTCGCTTTAAGACCATCAACCTCTCCCTCACTCTGCCTCTCCCTCTGTCTGTCTCTGAGCTCACAGCTTTGAACTCTGGCGAGCGATCTGGCATCACCAGCAAGCAATTTAGGATTAGCCAGTGCAGGAAACAGTGAGCCAAGAGCGCAAACTGTGCAAATGTATGTGTTATGCCAGTTTTTGTGATTATATTGGTTATTTATAACCGACAAAATGATGTGTTCAGGTGAGGCTCTGCCAGTGGAGGAGAGACAGATAACACGTTGTGGGATTATACTTCAGTTTATTCAGCATTGAGACTTTTTCTCAACACTCATGTCTGCAGACAAACTCCAGGTTTCATTATAGTTACAAGCAATTTATTTTGTTTAAACCCTGACAGGATGAATTTACTCCTAATTATCATCAAGCTGTTCTGTCCCACCAAGGACAGAAAAGTATAGGATTCCTCCAAGAATATGTTATGTCTAATTCTCATACTACAGGAGGTAAAAATGCCATAAAGTCAAGTCCCCAGTATTATATAGCACCTCATCCTATGAGAGATCAGCATGATTCATGGTGCTCAGTGAGTGAAGTAAGTAAAAACAGTTGGTATTGTGGGCATTTCAATGAACTGTTCTCGTTTTACCGGAGACATTCAGTGGCATGATGGACATGTGATTTGGCCTTTGACTCAAACTGAGACTGTCCATCCCATTTCAGAGACATTCATCCTCTTTAAGTATTTTTTAAGCTTTTAATCAATCACTGTGTTAAATGTGACTGTGTTTCATAGGAAACTGAACTATACCAAGATTCATCAAGTCACTGTAAAAACTCACCATTCAGTGTTTAACTACACGCCTCAAGTACCACACTGAATGGTGTTAATTAATCATATTATAGCAAAAATAAGGATAAAAAACAACTTAAAATATTATAAAGTCGCTCCAGAAGCACTATCAGATGGCAGTGCTTTTCTGTTCAAAGTTTAAAATGAACAAATCTAACTGATGGAAAGGCACAGAGAAGAGATTAATGTTGCTGCCTCACTCACCGCAGCTGACGAGGATCCAGCAGCAGAGCAGCGGGGTCGGATCTCCTCTCCGCTCCATCTGGAACTAACACAAACCGGAGTCCAGCGTTGCTCCGGTGAAGCTCAGGCTGAGGCAGAAGTACCGAGCCTTTGTTCCCCCACCGATCACCTCCACACTCTGTCTGCTCCGCTCTGCTTCAAGCAGCCTCAGACCCCCCACAGCCCTGTCTCCTTGCATCAGCATCACATCACAGGCGCTTCTGAAATAATCATAATAATAATAGTAATAAGAATACAAAACAACATATTACTTAGCAGGGACATGAATATTCATTGTACATCAGTGATAATGAAATGAGTGCAAAAATCATGCCAGATACACAACAACAACAACAACAACAACAACAATGCCGCCTTGTCAGTACTTTGTTGTATATTACCTTGTAATTATGAGAGTCCAACATTTCCTCTTTTTTTGTGAATAAAATAAAACAAATGTCAATAGAACCATTTTCTTTCCTGAAACCAGAACAAGATCCAAACTAACTGGAGAGACCAAACACACACAGACACACACACACACACACACAACCAAGGTCGATAGTCTCTCACTTTCAGTCAGGTGGTGTACCATACACTCCTCTGACCCCAACTGCCTTTCTCTATTTTGTATGAAGTAGCGTCTGCAGTGTGAATACATCATTACAGTCAGACATGCAAAGTGCTCAAATCAGCAGATTAAAGTGCTCGGTGAGTGGAAATGACACCAGCCAAGTAGAAAAGTGAACTGGAAGAGCTGGAGGAAGTTAAAATATAAAGTTTGACTCAGAGCTCACTGCCATCCTGGGTCCTTTTAAGGACAGATACTGTTGAGGACACAGAGGACCTGTGGTCAATACTTTTTTTCTTGGACATTTGGGGGTAAGGATGGTCTTAGGATATATATTGAAATTTTATAACAGCATTCAGGACTAAACCAAGTCAAAAGGCAGCCAGAGCCAGACTAAGACTAAAGCTAATCATGGCTGTGCCCCATGTCTGACTACATGAGATATGGGAGACGATCTGTGTGCCCGCTCTTTGATTTAACCTTCAGACCCCAATTTAAAGCTGAGGCTGCAGGTTTAAAGTTAAAGAGCAGAGGAGACACATTTTTCCTTATATTTCTTATAGACATTGTACTGTGCATACACATCTTTGGAAAAAAAGCACAAAGCATTTTTGTTTTTTGATTGATTTTATATGACTAAATCTAACTGTGCACAGACCTACAGTTTCACTCCTTTCTAGGAAACATTTCAAACAAATCTCTGCCATTAAAGTTGTTTCCCACATTAGCACGGATTGGTTTTTACTTGTCATGCTGTGGAACAGAGCAATCGACTCATTCAATGACTTTAAAAGTTGCACAATTTCATTTATAAACAGAAATACGCCTTCGCTCTCTGTCTATTCTGAGTCCTCTCGGAATCCGTCGAACTCCAGCTGAGAGGCACCTGAGAGCGAGAAAAAACTGAGAGGTCTCACTCTGATAATATTTTGGTGTACCGTCTCGAGAAAAATGCGTTAATGATTCATATTTTAGAGAAAATTTCCACAACTTAAGTACAACATATAAGGCGAGTCTTATATTTTTGGCTAATTTTGTAGGCAGGTCTTCTTGAGGACCTTCTTGAAATGTTAATAGGTTTGTTATTTTAGTTTGTTGTGAGTGTTTAATCAAAATTTTTTTGTGTGTTTAATCTGTCCATGTCTAAAAATAATGACATATATATAATATAATAATGACAAAATTCTCACCAGGCTTACACACATTTCAAGTGCACAGTGAGTGAGTATTTGATGCGTAGTATGACTTTAAGGCACGTCCTCATACTCGCTGCTGAGTCAGATCTCTTGCCTCGTAGACGATCTTCGTCGTTAGCAGCGCCTCTCCGTGTCAACATCAGGAGATGAGCAACAACAACCAGCGGCATTTAGCTGCGAAACAACGCAACAGACGTGTGTGTTACTCATCTGTGTGAGTGAGCATCTCAAAGAGCGGTGAGTGGAAACAGCTGGTGAGAAAGATCAGGTTATTATTTCCAAGGAAAGACAGAAGAGACACCTGTGATTGGGGCTAGCTTAGTTAGCTGGATTGATTAGCTGATGTTAGCTAGCAGGATTAACATTAGTATTTACCACCTGTCAGAGGTTTCATGTAGTAAATGCAGGTTTTTGAGAGTGTGTTTTGGGTGTCAGCTGGTTAACGAGGAGTAGAAGGAGTCTGAGAAGGGAGGGAATAGCTTAAACCCACGAAAATGAAACCACAGCTGCTTTCCCTCTGACATTTCACATGGTTTCCTTATCTGTGCAGTGAGTTGTTGGGGTTTACTCCTGGGTTTTTCCCTGCAATTCGTGCTTTGTTTGCACAACAAGATGTGTTTGCCGGCTCCCAGCTAATGAGGCGTGTTTTGTTTGTGTTGTAGGTTTGCATTCAGGAGACAGCAGCACCGTCAGCCCAGAGTCTGACCTGCAGATGGAGTAACAAACCCCCACTCATGGAAACCCAGAGGAAGAGGTAGGTCTCTCCAAAGTCCTCCTAAAGAGGATTATTTTGCTCCACTCAATTGCTGCTTCTACTCTGGGTGCCTGGATGTGATCACCATGTGACATCGCCTACGGATGGGCTGGTTCACACTTCTGCTTTCACCCACAAAACATCTGTTGTTCAGATGAAATGCTGCTCCAGACTGAGAGAAGTGTGTGTGTGTGTGTGGGGGGGGGTGTGGGGGGGGGGGGGGGCTGAAACACCGGCTCAGGCCAAATCCTGAGGACCTGCCGGCAGTTTGGCAACTTCTGCCAGCCACGCCTCCTCACCTCTAATCCCTTTCTCTTTCAGATTGAGTCGCCTTTTTATTGGATGTTTTTCTGCACTTTCACTTTCGTCCTGTCCAGCATTTGGACGGAGTGTTAGGCAATTCATTTATTACCTCACAGACAGAAATCTGCAGCTATTTCTGAGTCTCATATGGTGGTAAACAGAATACATTTGGGTTTTGGACAGTTGGGTGTATAAAATAAGAAATTTGAACATTATAAATTTAATTTTCTCTTTTTTCAGAATCCTATGTCCTGTCTTTAATTTAGACAGTTTTAGAATTAGTCTGCATTAATCCTCATTTGTCATTTGATAGTTCATCAAAGGTCAAGGGTCACACTGTTCAGATTTTTTTTTCTTGTTGTCAACAAAACCTACTATGAATTGATCCTACTAATGATTAATCTCCCAGCTCTGGGGATGACGGCGGTGGCGAGCGAGGCCTGCTCCACACCTGGAAGGGCTACTCCTGCAGTGTCACCCCAGAGAAGCTGCTCCTGCCCCGGTCGGTCCTTCAGGTCGCCCTGGGCACACGACATGGAGTTCTGCTGGTGGAAGGTAAAACTTTTTATTGATTGTTTTGGGTATTTTTATTAAACATATACATATATACCTAATAATCACTTGATTAATCACAGCCTTCAATCAAAATCAAATCTGCATTGACTTGGTTAAAGAGTATTACTGTTGTGTGGTGACAAAATAGTTCCCTCTAAATGTCAGCTTTTCTGGAACTGAAAACACGAAACCAGATGTGAGAAAACTGCCATGTTCCTCTTTGTGGTGTTTTTACTTCCAACGCAGGAGGTCAGGTGTACAGTTTTGGGGAGCTGTCGTGGAAACAGAGTCAGGTCCCTGAGCCGGTGAGACCCACCCTGGAGAGTGCTCTCAGCGGGCAGCGTGTGGTCACTGTTGCAGCTGGAAGTTTCCACAGTGGGGCGGTGACAGAGGATGGTGGCGTTCACATGTGGGGGGACAATGGTGCGGGACAGTGTGGCCTGTCGGGCCTCAACATCGTCCCCAACCCGACTCCGGTGGCCCTGGTGGACTCTGATACTTCCCCCCCTCAGACGGTGCCGGTGCTGGAGCTGGCCTGTGGGAAGCAGCACACCCTGGCTCTGTCTGTCCAGCGGGAGGTGTGGGCCTGGGGCAGCGGTTGCCAGATGGGCCTCAACGCCACCAACTTTCCTGTGTGGAAACCGCAGAAGGTCGAACACTTAGCAGGAAGGTATGTACTTCAGGTGGCCTGTGGAGCTTCTCACAGCTTGGCTCTGGTTCGCTGCCTGGGCCCCCAGGATGTCCACCGGCCCCCTGTGGACAAATGCAGACAGTGTAACCAGCTGCTGTACACCATGACAGACAAAGAGGACCACGTCATCATCTCTGACAGTCATTACTGCCCCCTTGGTGTGGAGCTGACTGAGGACGAGGGGCGGCTGGAGGCACCTGCCCCCACCCAAGGACTCAAAACATCCCCATCTGAGCCAGTCCTCCCCTCCCATTTCTCCACCTCAAACTCTGACTCCCCAGCACCTTCTAAAAGTGCTGACCCCACCCCCAACCAGGACGTGGAGAAAGGGGAATCAGCCTTGGCTAACGGAGTGCTGCCGGGCTCAGACTCTGACCCCACGGCTCAGTCCAAATGTGGCAGTGGCGCCGTATCTGTGGTCAAGAGTTCACTCTATCCGGACGAGCAGGCTGTCAAAGACTACCTGAAGAAACTGTCAGACAACACACAGGCGGAGGCAAAGACAACTGCTGGAGGTCTGCACGCTCTGCTGGTGAGTTTCCCTGTTCTATGGCATAATAATGAGAAAAAAATACTTTTGATCTGTATGGAGATGTCAGCATCATTTTAATATTTGACCTGTGAGTTTAAACCTGATTCTTCTGTTTCTTGTCCAGCCTTCAGCCGGAGGACTCACCTCCACCCCGAGCTCCACACTCAACAACCTGGTGGCCTCCTGCGCCTCCGCAGTGGGCGAGCGGGTGGCCTCCACCTACGAGGCCTTGTCCCTCAAAAGGATGATGAACTTCTACCTGCCCTCAGGGGTGTCGAGGTCAGGCGGGCAGGCGGGACTTACCGGTGCTGGCGCGGGCGATAACACCGCTGAGCGTGTCCGCCAGGAGGACTCCATGCAGGGCAAGAAGAGCTCCAGCACAGGGGACATCCGCGAGGAGGAGGCCGAGGGTCTGCGGCGCCGCCTCTCGCTGCCAGGACTCCTCTCACAGGGTAGATACGCTGTTCACCTCTTATCCTCCTCCTATGCCCTGCTGCGTAAGTACACCTTGCGCATGCACAGGTCGATGTGTGCATGTGTGTGCACGTGCGTCGGCTTCAGGCTTCACCATCCAGCTTGTGGGCACTGCAAAGGCTTGTCAGTGTGGCATGCTCTGTGCACAGCTGAGTCTGTCACATTTTGTGTGCGTCATATGCAGGTGTCAAACAGCTCGTCACAGAACTGTAATCCAAATAAACAGTAAAATCTGCGAGGTTTTCGTTCTATTTCACAGCAGCTAGAAGCTTAAAACAGCACAATAACTGATCAATAGCTGAGGCAAAAACTGACAATGAGTTAGGACTGATAGAGTTAAGTATTTTTTTGTGTGTGCAGCTGACTTCTCTCTGCTATTTTAGTCAGCGTAATTAAACATAATGAAAAATAGCTCTTGAGTCCACACAAGAACACGACTCACAGCACACTTACGTGTGTTAAGGCCGACTGGAGAGTCATAATCCTCCTAAAGGAACCGACAAGTCACTGTCAAGTCATTTCTTCATTTTCAGTCTCTCAAAACTGATCCAGCAAACTGTGACGCAGGGCTCAAGCTCCGTGTCCTACTTTGTGCTTGTGAGTGCCAGTTGGAGCCAGGTTAGCCTGACTGAATGGTCGCCTTTGTGTAATTAAAAACACAGAGGAATGCAGATTGATTTTTTTTTTTTAAGCCTCCAACTTTGTTAATGTGCCTCCAGTGGGGCAGGGAGAAGGGACAGAAAAAGCATATCTATGCTACGTTTCAGCTGTCTGACAGGCTTTTTCAGTGATGACGAGCATTGGATGGCACAGAAGGATTTAGCAGATTTAACAGAGCAGAATGACGGTTTTGGGTGTTAATAATGAGAGAGAAGGGAGCTACTGTAGGTGCATTATGGGATTGGTGTGTAACCCCGAACAGAAAAAAAAGCAGGCGTAGAAAATGAATACGTGGATGGAGTTTCCCCCATCTAACATCATATCTGTCATTCCTCACAGACGACCCGAGATCATTTGCTCTGCATTTCATCAGCTCGTTTTGAACTGACCTCTTGAGGGTTTTCTGAATGTCGGGTTTCGAGGCTGAAAGATCAGGTTTGATGAGGAAACTGGGAGACGAATCGTGAAAACTCACACGCAAGAAAAACTCCCCAAAAAAATCATTGGGTTAGACACATGAAGAGCCACCATCAGCCAAAATCAAATCCAGCTAAGAAATTACAGCCTGGATAATGACCATGTTTAGGTCTTTAAACACACTATGGTTTATTTTCCCTGGATTCTCTGAATTCATCGGTGGATATTAGCAGCTGTAGCTGTGAGAAGTCTGGCTGCTGTTATTAATAAAGGCTGGATATTAATTCTCGCCCAGTGTCCCCCAGATTTTCCATGTCTGTGTCCTCTGGGTCACCAGATGGCTCCCTCCTGGAGGCCATGGAGATATGTGTGTTAGTGCTTTCATGCATGCTCAAGACAGTAAATTAGCTGTTGTGTCCATCAGATATTTAGTTTCCAGCAATGGAAAAAGAACAAGATTTTTTTTGTTGTGCACAAGCTCAAAGAATGACTTAGCCTGCTATTTTCTAAAAAAAAATATATTTTTTTAAATTTAATTTAAGTTCTGTTCCTTATTTTACCCCAGGTTTGTGAACCACTGGTCCAAGTGACACTGATCCAAATTTACAAAAGCAAAACTGTGATTTAAATATATTTCTTCTCATTAGGAATTATGTTATGATGCAGTAACATCAGATCCAGTAGGCCTCTCATCCGTGTTCCCAGCCACTCTGTCCTTTCCCTGATCAGTGTTTGTTCTGTCTGCTGGCTGCAGGCCTCCCCTGGTTGTTTGTCTGCTGTGTGACAGCATGTGTTTGACATGACCTGGCTGATGTGATCTGATCTGAAAGTCGCTGCTGTCTCTGTGCAGGCGTTTGCTATGTTTTGGATTACATTCATTGATTTGTGCTGGACTTTGGACATATTCACTCTCGCTTAGATAGTTTCCGTGGCTTAATGAAGACGTTCTTTAAAGAGACAGGAGCAGGTGAAATTCAGCATTCAGTAATTTGTTCATGAGGTGACAAAGTCTTAGGCCAGTTAAGTATCTTTGCAGTGAAGAGAAAAAAAGGAAGAGACATTGAAGAAATCCTGTTTTATCTTTTCTGTATTCACAGTGTCCCCCCGGCTGCTGAGGAAAGCCGGTCGTCCCAGGATGCGTGCCGTTGCCCTCACCCCCCTGGGAGGGGCGGTCCCCGAGGCCCAGGAGGTGCTGCCCACCCTGCAGACGGAGGTGTGGAGCTGGGGCCACGGCGAGCACGGACAGCTGGGACATGGAGACAACCTGGCCAGGTAGGGATGCAGCCTGTTAGCAAAGCTATGACAGTACATCTGTACATGTGTGCTATTAGTTTCTGACAGTAGTGTGATGTGTCAGATTACAGCCGCTGTGCATCAAGAGTCTGAATAATAAGGAGGTGGTGCGGGTGGCGGCCGGCGCTCATCATTCCCTCGCTGTGACCGCTCAGTCTCAGGTCAGTCAGTAGCTTCAGTCCTTCTCCGTTCGTTTACCTGTCCAGCTTAACTCTTTACTACATATGTAGTACCCAGGTTCATAAGTCCTTCTGTCTTCCAGGTGTTTTCATGGGGCAGAAACAGCTCTGGGCAGCTCGGACACATGGAGTCACCCAGCACCGTCCCCCGCCTCGCAAAGGTGAGGAACCCACCTCCTGTACAGCCGTACTCACACACATAAGCCCTGAAGTTTGTGGGGTTTTTTTTTTTTTTCCTCATCTGAGCTTTTTGCCTCCTGGTCCAGCTGTCGGAGGGCATCCGGGTGTGGGACGTGAGTGCTGGAGAGAGACACAGCCTCCTGCTCGCAGACGGAGACTGCATCCAGCCCATCATTTACTACAGTGGGCAGCAGGTGAAAGACGGGGAGGAAGAGAGCCAGACCAAGGAGCTGGCTCGGCCGGAAGAAGGAGAGGAAGAGCAGGAGCGGGCAGGAGGCTACACCCCTCAGCCTGTACTGCTTCCCTTCTGCATGAACGTAAGGGCGAAGATGAACAGGATCCACAGTGTTTGCCTGTGTAAATTTGGATAGTAAACTTTCAGCACCAACACTTTCTTTGAGAAGTATTAAGAATTCCATCAAGATCCATTAACATAGTTTAAAATTCTCAAAATTTTCATTTAAATCACAAATAGTCTGATTGAAGAATAAACAAATAAGATTATTTATCTGATCAGACATTCAGTGTGCCCGTGTTGTTCCATGTGTTTTCCAGCTGGGTTATGTCAGCAGCGTGTTCGCAGGCGGCCGGCGGTGCGTGGCGCTCTCAGACAGGAACGTGATGGGCTTCATCGCCAGCCTCCACGAGCTGGCCGCAGCCGAGAGGAAGTTCTACTGCAAGCTGTGTAACGTCAAGACACAGATAATACGCCCCCTGCTGGAGCTGGGTAAGAGTGACACAAAGGGAGGTCCCAAAAGTTTAATTTCTGGATCAAAAGACACAGGAGCCATTTTTATCATTTGTTTTCACTTTAGCTTCTGCTGATTTTTTTCTGCTCGTGTTCCGTCCTTCTCCAGAGTCTCTGAGCTCGGCCCTCGGCCCGGTGACCCTCGGGCTCCTGCAGACTCTCGCGGGTAATTTCAGCCTCCTGTGTCACCTGACCGGGCAGCACGCCGCCAGCCTCACCGCTAACCTGCGCCGTGGGCGTGATGTCAAAAGTCTGCTCATCCTTGACCACGCCAGCATCTTCCTCGACTCTTATAATGAGTACGTCTTCACTATTGTGACTCATTTGATTACTTGCAGGACTTAAAACAATAAATTCACACCCATAAAATGAATTTACACAATACTAATACTAATTACTTCTCTGTTTATGTCAAGGTACTGCAGCTCGCTGGGCAACTTCCAGGTGATGGGAGGTATCCAGGCCCTGACCAAGCCCTCGCTGTGAGTCCACACAAATCCACAGAACACAAAAAAACAGTTGTTGGTTTGAATATTTAATAACTAGTAATGCTTTTTCTTTGAAGAGATTTCTTTGGGAAGAGTCCTGAGCTGCTCCAGAGGCTGTCAGAGTGCAGCGAGGAGAACCCCGCCATGGCCGACCTCCTGGCGGCGATCTTCTACCTCCCAACTCACCACCTTCACGAATACGGCCGGCTGCTGCTCAAGCTGGCCACCTGCTTCGAAGTGGTAGGGGAAACGAACACAAACAGCAGTCACACATTTCTCAGTGTTACACTGATTCATTTTAGTGCCAAATTAAAGTTCAGGAGCTTTTCTAAGAATTCAGTTAAATCCCATTCATTTTTTTAAGGGAATTATTAGGGAACATGGGACCTGTTAAACAAACAGTGGTTTTAAATCATTAAAAGTTTGTGAAAATGTCTTTAAAAGCCTTGAAAAATGTTTGGATTGTGAGCTTTAATTTTCCTCTGTGTGTATATTTGCTTTGGTACAATTAACAGAATCTGACTCTGTTTGAAAAACCACATTACACATTTCATGGTAAATCTTTTCCGTGTGTTGTCAGTCCACCAGTGACTACCAGAAGCTGCAGGACAGCTGCTCCAAGTTCGAAGCCTCGGTCCTCCAGCTGAAGAGAAAAAGAAAGGAGGCTGAGTACACGTTTCACTTCTGGAAGAGCTTCCCTGGCAAAATGACGGTAAACTCGCTGAGTGTATGTGTTTCTTGTTGTTACCACCAACTTAATCCTTCACATTGATTCCTCGAGGTGTCACGTGATGTCACATATGGCTGAATGGTGTCATTGTGCGTCGTCAGGACTCTCTCAGGAAGCCTCACCGCCGGCTGATCTGCGAGAGCAGCAACAAGGCTCTGACCCTGCAGAACGCCGGGCGGTTCTCCGTCAACTGGTTCATCCTTTTCAACGACGCTTTGGTCCACGCGCAGGTCAGCTCCACTCACACTCTTTTGCTTCTTTTGGCTCTTTCACCTGTTTTTTTTTTTTTTTGTTGTTTTTTTTAAATCCGCCATATTTGAGACACTGTAACCTGGTGTGTTTCAAGCATTTGTGTGTGTGCTTGCCTTTCGTGCTGTCAGGGCGTGGCGCCTTGTAAAAATCTTGTAAGTATGCAGTCAGAAGCAAATGTCAGCAGAGCGACCCCGACTCTCCCCCTGTCCCACTCTTCTTCTTCTTCATTATGTGTGTGTGTGTGACAGGCTTAGGGCTCTGTGTCATAAGATTCAGCCATGTTGGAGCTGTTTCACATTTTCACACATGACAAACACTTCGACACACACACACACACAGGAACCTGTAAATGAGGTGAAGTCATAAAATCTGAGATAAGTATGAATGATGCTGAGCTAATGATGGCTGAAGTATCTGCAGATATTTAGGATTTGGTTCATTTCCTTGTAAAGAAAACTTTAAGCAACAGCAGCACATCAGTCAGCCGATACAAAGTCACGCTGTGAAGCCAGATTTTGATAAAACCCACTTTTTTTTTTTTTTCAGCTTTTGTAGAAAAGTTTCCAGAGACATCAAGTACATCAAGGAAAGTGTTTAAGATATATAAGATATGATACTGCCAGATGGCGGAGAATAAGATGATTTCATTCATTCAACTTTGTCTCAGAGGGTTTTAATCTGTATAATATATAAGAGTAAAACTAAACAAGGACAGAGACAAAATTTCAGTTTCATGTTTGAACAACATGCAGCATCCACTCAGATTTTCCCAGTGATACGCAGCCCTATCCCTGCCTTCACTGTCTGCCTGCTCTCTACCTCTGTGAGACTGCACCAGAGGATGAACTGGCTAAAACCAAGGCTCAGTTGTTTTTGTGTTTTACTGATCTTATTCCTCCTTTTGCCACGTTGCCGTTGGCGGTTTGAAATCCAAAACATGCCGAAACCTTTGATAAATGTTTCATCCACCGTCTTCTCAGAGTATTTGTTCCCTGTTAAAGCCTTGGTTCACATGTAAACAGAGGTCGGACCACTGAGTTTGAAAGGATAGAATAAACAGTCTGCAGGAAATCCACTTCAGCTGAAACACCTGTTCTATCCTTTCAGATTCTATACCTGCCAACAGCTTCTGGTTCACTTCTCTGAAGCAGTTTCCCTCCTGCTTTCCCTGCTTGTCTCCCTTTTCTCTCAGTTTCCTCTGTGTGTTTTCGTCCCTGCCCGTTCCTCCCTCTCTCCTGTAGTCTGCATCTATCCTGTGGTTGTCCTGCACATTTCTGTCCCCCTGCTTCCTGACTGTGTGACTGTGTGTGAAATTGCTGCTGTGTACAGTCACTGAAAAGAACAATTGAAGAAAACAAATTTAAGGTTTGTCATAGAAAATAAAGTTGACGCTGAGCCTCAATGACAGTGTCTCCATCAGTTTATAGACCTGTGTTCTGTTTAATATCCAAGTGCAGTTGTATTATTCGTAGCATTGTTCCCGTCCAGTCTTTCTAAGTATTTCTTCTTGTGTACTTAGAGCAGCATGTGGTTAGATGTTTTATGAAAATAACAATGTTCCCTTCCCTTTCTAAACACTTATCCTTTCTTTCTCTTCTCCTCTCTGGTAATCTCTCTGTCCTCCTCCCTCCATCTCTTCCCCTTTTCATGCTTGTGCCTTTCTTTTTTTTTTTCCCCCTTGTCTTTCCCTTTCTCCTCAACCAGTTCTCCACCCATCACGTCTTCCCTTTGGCCACGCTGTGGGTGGAGCCCATCCCAGAGGAGAACACTGGCATGTGAGTCTCAGTTGTCTCCATCTCCGTCCAGATCGTGAAACGTTTAAGGATTGGAGAAAACCTTATAAATATTTTGGAAAATAGGACATCTCAGTTTTATCTATAATGTGTATTTTATTTGTTTAAAGCCGCAAATCACTGTGTTTTATACATTTGTATTTGTTCCCAGTTTAAAACTGTGTAAATGTGTTTGCTTGCATGTGTGCGTAGATACGGTTTAAAGGTGATCACACCAGAGGAGACCTTCACCCTGCTGGCCTTATCTCCCATGGAGAAGGTAGAGCATCTTTAAAAGCTACTGACTGCACGTCCATCACTGGCCTGAATTACACTTTAAAGGTATGTGTGAATTTGTTCCCAGGCCAAGTGGCTTCGCTCCATCAACCAGGCGGTGGACCAGGCCCTGAGTGGGACCGGGCAGGACACGTCATCTGTCAGCTCGGGGTCAGGGCAAAAGTTGGAGCCTCCGATCTCCAGGACGGCCTCCTACACTTTTTATAAGGACGGACGTCTGAAAGAGGCCAAGTACGAAGGCCGCTGGCTCGCTGGAAAACCCAACGGCAGGTAGGACACACACACTGCCTGTCTGCATTTTGAGAGAGCATTTTAAATATTAATGTTGATATAACTTATGATTGGGATTCATTATGTTTCTCAGGGGAGTGTTAAAATGGCCTGATGGGCGAATGTACACAGGGGAGTTTAAGAACGGACTGGAGGATGGGTGAGTGCTGGCTGTTAAACCTGAAAGCTCTGATTCTTTCATTATCTTTGATAAGTGTTTTTAAAGCTTCTGTCCTTTGCATGTTTGTATGTGTTTGTGTAGCTTTGGTGAATTTGTGGCTCCCAATAAAACACTCAACAAGAACGATTACTATCAAGGCTACTGGAAAGAAGGCAAGATGCACGGCCTGGGGACATACAGGTGAGTGTCGCGTGGGTGTGTGTGTGAGCAGTTTACCTACATGTACTGAAGCCCACTCTCCTCAGAATTAACGTCCTCCGTCTGCCCGCCAGGTATGCCAGCGGTGAAGTTTACGATGGATCCTTCCAGGACGGCATGCGACACGGCCACGGGATGCTGCGCAGTGGCAAGCTCAACACCTCCTCCCCCAGTGTCTTCATCGGCCAGTGGCAGCAGGACAAGAAGAGCGGCTATGGCGTCTTTGACGATATCACAAAGTACGCTCGCTGCCACTGTCAGACTTGTGCTTCCTCTTTCATAAGAGGATGTAAGTTAGAGCTGTTTGTCTGGTTTTTTTTTTTCTCAGAGGGGAAAAGTACATGGGCATGTGGCAGGACCACCTGCGGCAGGGCACCGGGATCGTCGTCACGCAGTTTGGCCTGTACTATGAAGGCGCCTTCAAGGATAATAAGATGATGGTGAGAAGTACTTTTCTACTTCTAAACAGATTCTTTTTGGTTCTGTCAAGTCCTCAAATTCCCCAGCACTGACTTTTATTTTGTTGTTATTTAGTCAGGGTTTTAGAACAGACAGGGAGATTGAAATAATGGTTATGTGTGAAAGTGTCTAGAACATTTGGAACTAAAGTGGTAAACAATGCTGTCCTTTTCAGGGCACAGGGATCCTTCTGTCGGAGGACGACACGGCGTATGAGGGGGAATTCTCTGACGACTGGACCCTTAACGGGAAGGTGACTGATAAACATTAGGGGCAAAATAATGCTAATTGATACTGGCAGTAAAATGTACATGAGTGTAGTTTAATGCACTGACTGGCTGTTCCTCAGGGTGTGCTGACCATGGCGAACGGTGACTACCTGGAGGGCTCCTTTGGTGGTGAATGGGGCTCCGGCCTCAAGGTGACGGGGTCCTACTTCAAACCACACCTGTTCGACGCCGACAAGGACAAGACCCGTGTTGTGTAAGCTCACAGAGTGTCTGAAATTATTATTATTATAACTTTATTTATCTGGTCTTGTTATAGTTTATATATTTTGTGTGTGATGTTGCAGGAAGCTTGGGCGTCTGTGTGTGTGCGCGGAGGATAAGTGGCAGGCGGTGTTTGACGAGTGCTGGAGTCAGCTGGGCTGCGAGGCGCCGGACCAGGGAGAAAACTGGAAGGCCTGGGAGAACATCGCCGTGGCCCTCACCACCAGCCGACGACAGATCCAGGACAGGTACGCACAATATGTACAATATGTACACACATCCATACATTAAGTACGATCAGATTCCATCTATGAATAATGGCCACAATATCTTAGTTAAGACGCTGATGAATCTTTGAATCACTAAGTATTTCACTGACTGAATATATGAATATGTTTGTGTGTGTGTGTGTGTGTGTGTGTGTGTGTGTGTGTGTGTGTGTTGCAGTCCGGAGATGTTGTCTCGGACTCACAGCAAAACCCTGGAGAGTCTAGAGGTCATCCCGCAGCATGTAGGACCCATCACTATGGAGAGATATCACACCATCCGCCTCTACCTCCTCAAGGTGAGTCCGCCCACCACTCCCCACCTTCACGGAAAGCGTGTTCATTATTGGGGATAGTAAAAATATTCCCTCCCCACCCTAGGCATGTGACACCCCCCTCCACCCACTGGGCCGGCTGTTGGAGACACTGGTGGCGGTCTACAGGATGACCTACGTGGGCGTTGGAGCCAACCGGCGACTGCTGCATCAGGCCGTCAACGAGATCAAGTCTTATCTCAACCGCATCTTCCAGATTGTCAGGTACTTTACATACGGTACAAACACCTGCTGCTTGTAGGTTACTGTCATTTAATGATGTTTTAATATATATTTTTTAAATTCTTCGTAGGTTTCTGTTCCCAGACCTGCCAGAAGAGGGCGGTCTAATTCCAGAGCCGACCACCAACATGCAGGACACGAAGGAGCCAGACTCGGCTGATGCCCCGCCGGAGTCTCCCAAACCTGGGTAAAAACTGAGCACTGCCCCTCTGAAGCTTTGGTTGGGTATCATCAGGTGCCACTTGGTCACATTAACCTCTCCTGTGTGTCCTGTCCACTCAGCCGTGTGGTGAGCAGCTCGGCTCTGCTGCTTCCTGTCCTGCTGCCTCGTCTCTACCCACCGCTCTTCACCCTCTACGCCCTGGACAAAGAGAGAGAAGACGACGTGTACTGGGAGTGTGTCCTCCGCCTCAACAAGCAGCCAGACCTCGCCCTCCTCGCCTTCCTGGGCGTCCAGCAGTACGTCACACACTGGGATTCATTTCATTTTTTGCATGGAAATCCTAAACAGTTACTTCCTCTGTTTTTTTTCTTTCCTCCCTCAGAAAGTTCTGGCCTGTTTCCATTCCTGACTCCACACTTGCACTGGGGGAGAAGCAGCAGGTACATTCACTTTATTTTTATCTTAAGCACAAAAAAAAAGGCTGGGACAGAAAACAAATACAATCTAGGAAGTCCAGTTTTACAAACTGTAAGACAAGATTTTATATGAGGTACTGCACTGTTTAAAGTTGTAAATAGTGGCTGTCCTGGCCTGTGTGTGTGTCCTCCAGGTCCTCTCCAGCACCAAGGACGCCTGCTTTGCCTCTGCAGTGGAAACACTGCAGCAGATCAGGTACAGCACCTGTAGGACAAATTAAATGTTTATTCTAGTCTTCAGTGCTAATGTGGTTTTTCATCTTAAATAAACCGCACCGTGTTTGTTAAACTGCAGTTTGCACCGAATATGAACCAGTTTTTCATTTGCGGAAACAAAGGAACAGACCCTCGGTTTGTATCAGGAAAAACAGTTTGAGATACAGCCAGAAAATTCTACAAATATATGAACAAACAAAATAAAGAAGTTAAATTCTAATTGAATTTAAAACACTCGAGTAATGCTTGCTTACTCAAGATCTTTGTTCCTTGTACTTTGCGTGTTTGCAGCACGACGTTCACCCCGTCTGACAAGCTGCAGGTGATCCAGCTCACCTTTGAGGAGATCACACAGGAGGTTCAGTCACTGCTGAAGCAGGACTTCCTGTGGTCCATGGACGACCTCTTCCCCGTCTTCCTCTACGTTGTGCTGCGAGCTCGGTCAGTCCCAAACCCAGAGAGCATATTGTTTTGTTGTAGCTGTCAATAGTGTAATCTAACAATTAATCCGTTATTATTTTCAGTATCTTGTGACATTTACTGGACATTTGATTTCCCCCTTTAGTATCAGGAACCTGGGGTCAGAGGTCAGCCTGATCGAGGACCTGATGGACCCCTGCGTCCAACATGGCGAGCATGGAATCATGTTCACCACGCTCAAGGTAACACACAGCAAAGCCTTATCTCACGTGTCCCACAGTTTCCCATCATTTCTTAGAAGGGAGCTGATACGTAACCGTACATTCTTATTCCTGGAGAGGATTATGGGAAAATGGAGACAGTGTTCAGTTACACTGACACCAATTAATCACTTTTTAGTTGTAGCACAAAATTTGGAACGTGTCTGCAGGCAAGTGGACTCTTATTCTGAAAGTCTACATGACTTGCAACGCACCTCCAGCTTTAAGGTGAAGTCTAAAATAAGATTATCCAGTCACTTCCTGTTTGAATTTTATTGACTGCACTGGCCTGTCGTATGTCTTATCCACCTGCAGGCCTGCTACTACCAGATCCAGCATGAGAAGATCACTTAAAGAGGCCTTACATCCTCAGTGATCTGCATGCTGCTGTCCCACCTGCCCCTCCCCACAGCCAATCGCAGGCCCACGACCAGCCAGGCTTCAGGATGACGGATGTGTGCAGTGGCCAATGGGAAGTGGAGGATCATACGAACAGGTTCCCGACAGCTCCATCTTCTGCTGTTACAGAGATGGGATCACCTCTCCCTCTCTGACACACACACACACACATATACCAACTCTCTGCGGAGCGTTTTGCAGTTTTAGTGACCTTTACCAACCTCTTATCTACGAATCATTAAGGTACATGTGAAGATTGTTTTACTGTCGGAGATAAACCACTTCATTCCGTCCAATGTGAAATGACGAAAGACTGACTGACTGTGGGGAATCCTGATGTGGGCGGTGCTGGAAAAAACAAATGAATTTATATCGTCATTCGCTCTTTCAATGGTTAACTGGGAAAGAGTAAGAAGTTTATACCAGTGTTTGTTTTTGTTTGTTTGTTGGTGTTGGTGCCAATGGGATACACGGTTTTCTGCTCACAGTCTGCGTACTGAGAGATGCCAGAGCTCATTTTCTTCCTTCAGACGAGTCCGATTTTCAGCATGAAAAACAACTTTTTGTGGGAGATTAATAGATTATTTGCTGAAACATGAAGTTTTTTTTTTTACTCACCTGACACCTACATGAAGACACCGACATAACAAAGAAGGACATCGTCTCCTAAAAGCACGTGGCTTTTAGGAGAACTCGACAGAACATTTTATTTAATGTCTTTATCATCTGAGTTAACTGTTTGTTTACAGCCAGCTCAGTTCAGTGTCTGATCCACTGCATGGGATGTTGCAGTCCTGAATGGTTGCCATAGAAAAGCTCAGGGAAGCAATTTAGCTTTCACATGTTCATTAAAGCAGTGAGTAGATTTGAATGAAGGAGGAATGAAGGTTTGATGCTGTATTTATATAAGAAATCATGCACAGCATGCAGTGGGTAAATGTAAACTGACTTGACTACAGCTCTAAATGACACTAATGCTTCATTCTCCTGTTGCACCAGCTGGTAGTTGAATACGGTTCAAAGCAGTTGGCAGCCAACCAGCTCCTCCAGTTTTCCTTTTCAAGAAGAGGCGTTGCTGGGAGACGAGTAAAACGCAGCGCTGACAGTTTCTATCAGACTGATCATCACCATGACTTGTTTCTGAAGATCCAGTTACACAAATGTGAAATGACGGGACTGTTGAACACAAGCTTTGGCTGGATTATTGACTTGAAAGCACACACGTTTTCCAAATGCACACTTTGACTGTTCTGGTAGACGGTTAGCTTCCTGACTTTAAGAGAAGGCACAGGTCAAAGGTCAGTCACTGTCCCTCTAATGCAAAACCAGGCTGAGAAAAAATACAGTGAAAAGAAATGTTCAGTCTCCTTACAAATCTTTTTACAAATAGAATTTTTCCCCCAGCTGCAGGTGACGTGTCAGCAGAGAGGCCGGCAATCAGCTTAATGCAAACACTGTTATTATAGATGTGATGTCCAAAGCTGATTCTCTGCTCTGTCTGTTAATACTGACTGTTCTTTTTTTAAACCATTTACAGCACTAACTGTCAGACATTGTTGCTTATTTGAGATTTGTGAATTGCGTCACACGCCAGTTTATAAAAAGAGCTTAAGAGAGGATTCAGAGGATGACCCAGCCTTTTTTTTTTTTTTTTTTTCAATATCATGGCTTTTGTTTTCTCAGACGGTTTAACAATAGAAAAGCCTTCAGATCACAGGCCCCTTTTTGAAGGGAGTAAATTTAAGTGAAGCTGCAGGACTTTTGAAAATCTAGCTCCAGAAAATCTGTGTTAAATGGTTTGAATTTACATCCAGACCGTAAAGCTGCTGCTGTTACCTACAGCTTTGCTCTTCTGAACTTACACTGGTATAAGGGTGAAGTTGGATAAATTTTGTGTGGACAAATAGTTAAATTTTTACAGATGAATTTAACAGAAAAACTGAAACAAAAACAGTGAAATAATCTTTTCAGCTGTTGTAAAATGCAGGTAATTTGCAGCAGCTACTTTTGTAGTAAACTCCTTAGAGTATAACTATTTTCAATCAGGCCACTCTTGTAGTTTTGTGACTGAAAAACAGACGTATTAACACTCTTCAGTCACAGAGTGTGAGCTTCTGTCACTGCGGAGACCTTATGTGCCTGACGCTCAAAAACAGTGAAGCAATATTGTCTTTGTAACACAGAAGTTCAAACATGGATGCACTGTACGCAAGAAAAAAAAACATTCCCCAGGTTTGACATGATTTTGTGAGTTGTTTTGTTTGTTTGCATCTGACCTCTTCAGTATTTTGTGTAGATGTTGATGTGTCTGACACAATCTGAATGGTTTCTGCTGCCACTTACAACGAAGGACAAACCAGTATTTTCAGCAGACGACACAAATGACTTGTAAATCCAACCACTAATGTAGAACGGGACATTTATTGTGATGGTCGCACTCTAACTGAGTCCCTGACATGAAGTGTTATTTTCAGTCCAAACTGACCAGTTATGTAGTTAATATAAACTGAAGAAAACCTGGTGACAACTGACTGGTTAATGTCCTGACCTCAGCAGCTGTGTTGTGTTTAAAAATAACTGTTGTATCAATGGAGTTTGGTGTTTCCGGATTGACATTTTGTGTTTCAGCTGGCTGACATGGCGCCCACCTGTGTGTCTTTTATGTCAAATGAATTGTACCTTTTAAATGATAACAAAGGGCAATAAACTCATTTGATGGACATTGCTAACTAATCTGCTCTGACATTTTTGTTGTAATGCAAAAACAATGCAGAATTTTTAATTGCAGATGGGATTTTTTTTTTTTTACAGGTCAGTAGAAGCCTCTCAAATGTCAGAGGTGCTGTGGCACCAATAAACCATCTATTTTTGAGGCTTGAGTTTGGTGAGAATTAACCAACAAACACAAACCTTTTTGTCAAGTGCAAAGGGATAATCCCAGTGTTTGGGGAACAATACAGCATCTTAGGATTTTGTTTTCGGATGGAGGGAGGGGAGAGTTTGTTGAATTTCCTTGTCATTGAATTAGATTACCAATCAGGAGATTATCCCCATTCCTGACAGATTTTTGGGTTTGAGTAAGGAGACTAAAAGATTGCTTATCAGAGCATCATGTCCACTCTTCATTAACTCATTAACACATTAGCAGATCTTTTAATTACTCACTAAAGGCTTCTTCAACCTTTGTAACTCCTTCTGGCTTTTTTCCTGTCAATTTAATTACACTCTAAATGTTCTGTTCTCACCCTGAGAACTGAAATCATGAAGCACTTTACTAAACTGTGAAGACAAAATGCACAGCATGCAGTGGGTAAACATATGATCTTGAAGCCTTTCTCTGGTTTTCTGAAGTAACACCTAAATTTTCTCCCTTTTTCTCAGTCCTTTGCCTCTTCTCCCTGCAGCTCCTCCTGCGTGCCGCTAAAAGCTGAAAGAGTTAAGAAGATTTGGCAGCTCTGCGGCAACCAGCCAGCCGGTGAGAGAGGAACTGGCTTCCGGTGGCCAGAGGCAGGCGGCTCACTTGCCCGGGATTAAGTGGGATCGGGAGAGATTACAGCCCTCTCTCTCTCTCGTTCCCTGTAGCTCGATGAAAGCCTAGTGCTCCGTCCGGTGCCCTGGGAATATTTTCCCACCATATTTACATGTTCCTGTACCCATAACTGTGCTAAGACCTGCAGGAGCTGGAGGATAAAGGCTTGTGGCTTCCCTAAGGCCTTCAACGTGGAGGTAAGATGCATCAAATTACTTTTAAAAAAAAGAGCTAGAGAGAGAGAGGGCTTGGAGGAAGGCCAGAGGGATCATCCTCTTCCTCCTCTTTAACTACAGAAATTTCTCAGATGGGTGTTTACCTCTTGAGTAGCTGCATCTGTTCCAATCACTTTTTTTTTAAATAGGTATTTTTTGCTCAAATACAACAAACCTGTCATCTTATCATAGTTTTTACAGTCCTGGTCAGGGATATAAAGTAAAACCTGCTTAAACATAGTTTATTAACGTGTTTATCCCCTGTTTTGGTCTTTAATGTCAAATAGACCAGATGCAGGTAAAAATAGCTTCACAGCTGAAATATTTCCTGAAAATATATCAAATATTTGTTGATGAAAGTGTTTGCTGTCCTGTGACGGCTCACCAGCCCGAGATCATGCTTCACACATCTCTGTATTTACATCACTGTTGCTCTTCCAAGTTGCCGTAAAGTGTGCCATTAACCCCTGACCCCATTCGCACTAACGACTGGTGGAGTAGTGACTGCACCTCTACACTACCTGATCCCTCTGCACGCTCACGACTGGGTGGATTACCAGCAAAGGACAGTGGACAAGTGAAGCCACAGAGGGGGCCGAGAAGTCTCTGGTTCACTGCACGTCAGTCGGTTTTGGTAGTTTGACTGAGTGAAAGTGTGTTAAGGCTTTTGCACCTTTAAAGTATCAACTAAAGCAACTCACACTGTGCTCTCATGGGGCGTACTCCTGAATAAAGTTGTGTTGGATCAAATTACCAAACATTAACTGACACAAATCAGTGCTGTAATGCTGTAGCCCAGCAACAGGTGACCCTCATCACACACTCATGTTTCAGTGTTCCTGTATTTTTTAGGGTATTAATCAAACCTTTAAGCCAAGGCTTTGTTGGGTTTCCTTCACTTTTCCAGGATTTTTCCTGTCCTGGTGAGCGGTCGGCGAGGGGTCGGGGTGAGAGGTCAGAGGTCAGGAGTCCAGTGACCATGAGGCAGGCGGTGGAGGCTCAGGTGTTAAACCCCCACTGTGAACTTGGAGAACACGGTCAGTATTAGCACCATTAGTGCAAATGAAATTTCTAACTTTGAAGAGTTGATGATTTATTGTGAAGACTGAAGCACTTTGGGATTATTTTGGGAGTTTTTCTGAAACAATCATTGTCTTTCTTTCCTCTGATAATAATCCATTAGTGTGTGTCTGTGTGTCGTAGGCCTGCGTCAGATCCTGACGGATGTGATTGAGGAGGTGCAGCAGTCTGTAAATCAGGACATTGATGGAGCAGAGATTCTCCACAGTTTGCTGAACGCGCCCTGGCTGCAGTCACTGCTCAAGGTCTGCAAACTCTCTCCTCTACCAGAACTGAAAGTTTACTTTTGTTCATTAATTTGGCTTCTTGCAAAATGTTGACATCAATAATCAACTTGACACCAGCTCCACCATAACATACTGTTTATTTTTTGTTTAATTCATTCTCTTTCTGCTGTTGAAACATAGTTGTCATGCAAGCTTGGCAGCAAAATTACTGTCAGATAAAGTTTTTGGGAGCTAAAGTTACTTAAGTTACTTAACTACTTGCTGGAAATACTATTATATTAGATTCTGACATTTTAATGATCTGATATCACTGTTTTCAGGTTTATGAGTGTCTTCAGAGGTACCTGAGGGATTCCCCAGCTCCGGCTCTGGAATACGCTTCAGGACTCTCACTTCAAGTTACACTTTGTTTCATAATATTAAACGGTCTTTCTCACAATCAGTTTGTATAGGTCTTTTTTTTTTTAAATGGTGAATATGTGGTTTCCTGTCTGTGTAGCTGCTGATCGACATCAGAGCGTTACCAGGCTGCTCTGAAGAGGCCAAAGAGCTCTACCGCCTCCTGCGGCAGCCTCACCTGCAGGTAAGAGACCATGTCTGGGTTTGTGTGTTTATTCTTTGTATTTCTATACCATGTACAAACACATGGTTTTTTTTGTGTCTGAAATAAAGCATGCCATGTGTGTTTGGCACAGTTTGTGATGAAAAATCTGCCTGATCTTCCTGTTTTGCAGGCTCTTCTCTCGGCTCATGATACGGTGGCCCAGAGGGACTATGAGCCAGTGCTGCCGCCGATGCCCGAAGATCTGCCTGACGATGAGGAGGCCACCAGGATTGTGTGCCTGGTCAAAAACAAACAGCCTCTGGTGAGCTGCACAGCTAATGCCTCCTGATTACTCATTTACAGTTTAAGCATTGTTAAATTATAAAAACTGCAAATGAAGTTTGGTGTGCACAGTTTTTTAATAATTCAGAAGACCTTCTTTAGGCCCGAGATGACTGACAAACCTTTGCAGATTCAGTATTTAGGCTCTACGTGACCTGGACATGAGGCCACATTTTGATGGGATCACCCCTTTCTATGTATGAATTTTAGTTTTTAATCCCTCTTGACAAAAAAAAGGTTTGTAGGGATTAGGGAAACCCATCAGACAAACCTCACAGAGCATAAAAAATGGCATCAGAACATGAAGTAATACAACAAAAAAACTAAATTGTTTGGTCGAGCTTTCCTTTCGAGGTAACCACAGTCAAGAAAGTTCTGATTCACAGATATTATGCTCAATATTTGTATTATTTCTTTGATAGAAATCGTTCTAATGAAAATTGGTTTGGGTGAACTGACCCTTTAAGCTTCCCGTAGTCTTTAGAAAGAGTTGAATATTTTATCTGAATGATGTGTGAAGGAAGAAGAAGTTTTGTCTGTAAGTAACAGCACATACATTTCAGTGCATAAACTGGTCCACAGTGGGGTTGCTTTTTTTCCACTACTGTCTAAGCAGATGCTCATGGGTATTTTAATATGCAGGCTTTTTTTTGCTAAATATAAATCAAACAGCTGACTGCATCCAGCAGAGACCAGATGTTTGAACTTTATAATCTCTCATTTGTTTAATTGTCTGTGTATGCTACAGATGATTTCCTAACAGCAGAGCCTCCTGGGAGAGAAGGATTTTTAAGAAGAACAAAATGGTTTGGAGACATCTGACACTCATTTAATATCAGTCTCTGCAAAATACTTAATATACTTAGTTCTTTTAACAGGAAGTACAGTGGACATTCTTCGTCTCCAGTTGCTGTGTTGAACACTTCCTCTACCTTTGAGTGACTCTCTTGTCTCACAGCTTTACAACCACCAGAGAGTCGGGCTGCCGCTGCCTGGTTCTTCCCCTCCCTGTGCGAAAAGCTCCAGAGAGGGGCTTCACAGTCACTGGAACACCCTGAGGCGCCTGACCCGGCAGGGGCCTCACCGACATGGCGCCTCTGGAGTCCAGAGCCTGGATGTCAAGGACTCATTGTGGTGTAGCGTTCGGAGAGGCAGCTACCCTCCGACTGAGACACTGTGCCACTCAGCAGGGGCTCGGCCGTATCCTGCACCTCAAGATAAGCCGATGAGAAACTGTCAGGTGTGCTGTGGCAAAACCATGAGCCAGTGTAGAGTTTGTTACACCAACCTGCTCTGGGAGCAAAGTCTGAACCGCTCTGCGCCTTCGGTCTACAGCTCTGTTCTGATTGGTAAGAAAACATCTGGGCCTCGTGTCGCGGCAACAATCGACTGTAGAAGTTAGAAACTATTCTAAAGTTTAAAGAGCGAGAGCAGACACGTGCTGCTTAACGCTGGGTTTTTCTTGGTGCTGAAGATGATACTGAACACACTTAAAAGTAATTTCACTTATTGATAGTGGCTAAAATCAATATTTTAAAAAAGAAAATAGATTAAAAAATTAAAGAAAACAACAAAACGTGTATAAAACGTAGTTTTAAGTTCGATCACTTCTGAAAGCACCTTCAGTTACAGCCTCTGCGTCAGTATAAGATGCTTTTATCAACGCTCATCATCTGTCATTCACCCTCTTCATCCATCCTTCATCACATCTGCTCGTGGTTTTTCATGGATTAATAATGTCTGTTTTCTCATTGGAGACAACATCGTAGAAGAGCTAGACAGCGGAAACGAGGATGAAACAGGAGAATCTGCTGACGCTCCATCCCTGCGTCCCACATCCCAGCGTTGGACCGTGTCTCCTCCATGCCTCACTGTGCCCTACTACTCTAACACAGATGATCGCTTCCGGCCAGGCATGTCTCCACCACTCCGAAACAAAAGCCCTCGCATCCGCACAGCTCCCCCCAGCCCCATGCGCCCTCGCCGCTTAGTGGATATGCCCCCCGTGCCGCCTGTGGAGCTCGCCAAGCAGGAGAGTCTGGACGAGCTGAGGACGACTGTGCAGCTGGCTGCCAGCTCCATGGAGAACAGCACCAAGGACATAAAGATCCTGGGGGAGAAGATGGCAGCCGCCACTGAACGCATGTCAGAGACGGTGCAGGACAACTCGCATGCCTTAGTCCTCCTCACTCAGGTGGTGGACCGGCTGCAGGCGTTCCTCACCACCACCAGGACTGAGATTAACGCCCCAAATCCTGCAGTCGATGAGCAAGACGGCACACCCAAGAGAAGCCAAACTCCAAAGATTCGAGGGCAGCGTCCATCTTTGACACACCAGTCCAAATGTTCCTTTCCCTCACTTCTTTCCTCCACCTCCTCCTCCAGCTCCCTCAGCACCTCCCTTGATACTCCCTCCACCTCCCAGGGCACCGGCTGTCTGTCTGTATCCTGCCGCGGATCACCTCGAACTGCCCAAAAAAACAAAAACACCCCTTTGCCACAGAAGAAGCACGTCCATGCTGATCTCCAAGCGTCCAAGCATCCTCTAACCAACGGTCTGGTGGATGAGTCCAAGGAGACATCCAACACTGTGAAAAGAGGTCGCTCAAACCAGAGGAAGAAGAGAAAGAAGGCAACATGAGAGGTGCCGAAAAGTGTCCAAGAAAATGGACTTCTTGGGTCCTTTGAAGGCGTCTCCACAGAGTGGCTGACCTGCAAACGTGCACAGCGGTAGTTCACATTTCAGGTGTTTTTCGTTCATCATGTTGTTGTTGTTTCTGTAGGAGAGGGACCATCTCATTCTTTCACTCCACATTTCCATTCTTTCCTATCACCAGCGATGTCTCTCGTCTGGAGCCTTCATTTCAAGAACTCCCCCAGTATTCATGTGGAGCTTGACTTTCACCTGTGTCACTGTTTTGTTTGTGCCTGGATTGTCATGAATTAAACTTTCCAAACTCTTTTTCCATTTCACACCCAAGTGTTTACATCCTGTTGCTGCCTCCCCACTGACTCCATCAACCTTCTTCTTCTTCAGTTTATTTATTCAGTGCTTTCGTGTTTTTTTGTTCTAGGGAGCAACTATAAAGAGAAACGAGATCACGGGGGAGATTTTTGTTGCGCGGGTGATTCACGGAGGGCTGGCTGATCGAAGTGGTGAGTGTTTTCTACCTCAAGCTTGAAGTGTGAAACTACACTTGAAAACCTTAGTTTTAGTTTCCTTTGTGTTTACCAGTGTGTGTGTGTGTGTGTAGGTCTGCTTCATGCAGGGGACAGGATCATAGAGGTGAATGGTTTTCCTGTGGATGGGATGGAGCCTGAGCAAGTTATTCAAGTTGTGGTGAGTTGTGTGTGCTTTAAAATGCACATTATCTTCTGTGAACCATGTATATCTGCTAATGAATCTATGTTTTTTCTGTACACACAATCAGCAAGCGAGGTCGCAAGGCACCATCATGTTTAAGGTTGTTCCCATCACAGAAAGGCCAGTCCACAACCAGACGATGGTAAATCATCATATACACCTCCCAGATTGTTTTGCCTCATATTTCTGCCTAAAAACTCCAACATACTGGTGCTGTAAACAAACCTGTCTTGTGTTAGCTCTACGTGCGGGCCATGGCTGACTACAGCCCTCAGCAGGACCCGGCCATCCCCTGCGCCGATGCCGGTATGAGCTTCAGAAAAGGCGACGTCCTGGAGATCGTGGACCAGACGGATGGCCTTTGGTGGCAGGCCAAGAAACTGCCCAGCAACACGGCCTGTGCCGGCCTCATCCCGTCCACCAACCTGCTCAAACGGTCAGGAGAGAGTCAAGTTTGTCAATATCTTTTCTAATTTTCAGATTTCTGACACTTCATCAACCTTAACTGATTATTTGAGAAAGTAATCATCAGAAATGTAAGCATGTTGCAGTACGTGTTATGATGTGGCTTCATTTAAACCTGAATCTGCATGTGGGAACAGGAAGCAGAGGGAGTTCTGGTGGTCTCAGCCTTATCAGCCACACGCCTGCATTCAGACCTGTAAGTCAGACCCAGATTTTCTTTAACTCAAACTTTGAATAAAAGTCCAAACAGTTTGAGAAGTGACAGTCCCTGTACAGCCTGGTTTCACAGTCGGGTTTTCATTGTATTTTACTCCACGCTTACTGAAGTGAGCACTGTAGAGGAAGGTAAGGACAGATTACACTTCATGATTTAGGCAAAACTAGAACCCACACATGTATTTTTATATGTTAAAGAGATAACAGTTTATTTTTCCTCCACAGAGGAGGACATGATGGCCATCGATGAGAAATGTGTTGAAGCAGGTAAAGCCTCACCTGTCGTGCTCTTTTAATCTCTTATACACAAACTTATTGTACGTCTTTGCCGCTTTGTGATTAATTTCCCCTGCGTGTTTTTCTTTCTGACAGATGAGGAGGCATTTGAATCTGGTAGGTAAGTCTTTGTTGATTTAATCTGTTCTGATTCTGACTTGTTAAAAATGCAGAGCGTCCCTCTGTTTGCTGCCCTTCATCTGAAGCTTCTTCTGTTCTTTCTCTCCCAAACCTTTCTGCTGTGCGATGGAAATGTTAGAGGAGCTCAGGGAAGGTAAGAAAACCATGGTTTTACAATCATAGATCAGTGATTCTGCATCTCTTTTCCCTCTGATGTAGTAAATTGCAACGTCTTGTGAATATTCCCTAAGTTGCTGTGTATTTAATTACTATGAAACTGATTATTCTTCAGTGAATCATGCAGCTCCTCAATATTTTCTTTTTTTTTTCTCTCTGTGCTTCTCTTCATGTCAAATCAGAGGAGGATGACTTCAGTAGCAACATTGAAGGGATGTATTTAGGTAAGTCTTCAAACATAAATATCACATCAGATCCTTTATGTTTTATTAAAAGGTTTCTGCGTATGTATCATGGATCAGATGATGATTCTTTTTTTTTTTTCTCTCAGCGGGTTTCAGGCGCAGCATGCGTCTGTGTAGGCGCCGTTCTCACAGCACCACCCAGCCCTCCTGCCACACCCGCTGTCCCAGCAGCTGCTACAGCGCCCTCAACAGCCCCTACGAGGAGGTGGTGCGCTACCAGCGCCACCCACAGGACACACACCGCCTCATCGCCCTCTTAGGTACATTAATCATTTGAGTTTGGTGGTTTTAAGAGTCTTATTTTGGACAAGGAAAATAAAACATTACAGATGCTTAGAAATTAGCTTTAGGGCGACATTAAATTAGTTTAACTCATAAAACATGACTTATATTTCTAACCAAACATGTTTATACATGAGAAATTACCGTTTCATCCATCAAACTGCAAATCAAAAATGAATAAAAGTTTGAGATGTTTCCTGTTTTTGCTCAGGCCCATCTGGTGTGGGTGTGAATGAACTTCGGAGGCGCTTGATTGAAATGAATCCCAACATCTTCCAGGGAGCTTTACCTTGTATGTATCATCCAATTATTATCATTATCATCCAACAAATTTACACTGAAATAAATGGTCAACAAAAGTATTTTTGTCTGTCTCTAAGAGAAACAACACATTTTGTTTTACAAACTGTGAATAAAAATCTTCTTTTCTACTTGATCAGACACCACGAGAGCACCCAAAGCATACGAGGAGTCTGGGAGAGAATATTCCTTCACCAGCCGAGAAATCTTCGACAACATGGTTTATAACAACAGGTACGACTGATTGATTTTATGATTTTCAAAAGGCAAAATGTTCATTTACTAAATCTAACAACTTATTTCTGAGCATTTTCCTTATTCCTCCCGTCTGTAAGATGATCAGAGTTTAGAATAGAGTTTATAATGCTGATTTGATTTTGAAAAAAATCTTGATGGACTTTTAACTTTTAATCTGAGCTTTAAAGAAATAAACCGACGACATTCAACAGGTTTCTGGAGTACGGGGAGTATAAAGGGAATCTGTACGGCACCAGCATCGACTCTGTGAAGGACGTGTTAAACAGCGGAAAGATCTGCATCATTGACATCGAGCCAAACGTAAATACAACATGGAGATTCAAGTTTTAAAGTCTCTTTCCCAAACTTATGTTTATCCATTTAAAAACTAATGACATTATCATTATCTGTTATGTATAAATTCACTGATGTTTTGTGCTTCATGCCACTTTTATAACATGGTTTTATTTCTCTGTTTAGGCCATTCAGGCAGTGAGGACCCATGAACTGAGGGCCTACATCATCTACGTGAAGCCGCCTTCTCTGGAACGCCTCAGGGAGACCAGACAGGATTCCTACATCACCACCAACTACTACGTCAACCGACCGTTCAAAGTAAACTGTCCCATGGCCACATTTTATCTTTCTGGTCTCTTATAGGTCTGGTCTTCATACATCAGGCTGCGATTGCCTCTGTCACATTTGAACAGTATTTCTAAGCAGGGTGAAGCTGGAGTCTGATTTTTGTGTCCTCCAACAGAGTGAAGACTTCCAGGAGATGGAAGAAGCAGCCCGGAAGCTTGAGTCCCACTATTGCCAGTTTTTTGACCAGGTGATCATCAATGATGAGCTGCAAGACTCCTGCGTCCAGCTGCTGACAGCGGTAAGGAAGGCGCAGGATGAGCCACAGTGGGTCCCTGCCAGCTGGATACGACCCACCTCCGAATCGTAAGGGAGGACGGAGGAGAAAACAAGGGGACAACACAGATGTGACCCCTTTTTATTCAGGCAGCAAGTTTTGGAAACTGAAAGTCTGGAATATCATCCCAAAAAGCTTTACGTTGAAATCAGTTTGTTTAATGTCTAATACTGAATGTTTTAGGGGAGTAGGGCATGAAAAAAATCCAAATATCTTGATCTTGGTGTTTCTGGCGGGCTTCGTCCGGTTCTTAAGTCGTTTCAAATCCCCAAAGACGAAGGATGAAGCTGGACTCAAGCCCAAAGAAACTCTGGCAGTTTGTCACCACTTTATTTTCTTATAACTAGTAGTAAGACTGCTTTGTTTTTAGACAAATATAGTAATTCTACAACCAGGGGCGCCTTCCTCCAGTGTGTTTTTGGAACTACAGGATGTTTAGATTATAGTGAGAGAGTTCTTTTTGAAAAGGTAGATTCCTGCTTTGCATGTGGCTTTAATTTTAACAAAACAGGTTAATTTCTTGCCCTGCTCCCCACTCTTGTAACACAGACCTACAATAAATAATGTTATCTTTTTCTAATTGATGTTTACATATTAGAAAGAAAGCTGTTTTTTTTTTTCAATCTTGTTAAATTTTGTCATTTCTATCATTTCTTTGTGTTTTACAATAGCTAACATGTGTCACTGCATGCCAAAAAGTTGTTCAAGATTTACAAAAAATTAACAAGATGCTGTGTTGAGCAAACTCTTGCAATAATAACACTTTGTGTCCTTATTTCATTCAAACAATGGGATGAAAACCACGTTTTTCAGGGTGAGATGCAACTAAAGTGCAAAGCAAAGCAATGACATTTTAATATTTGTACATGTCTGTCACATTAATAAACCAATTCTCATAGTAATTTGTTTCACATTCATTTATTAACCCGATTTGTCACCTTGCCTGTTCTCGCTATGTATGGGACCTTTTATTTTGATGACACCGGAAGTCTTGCGTGCTACTCGTAAATACGTCCGGGTAGCAGCTCTCTGCTCGCAGAGCGTAGGTAAAATAACAACCAAAGGAACAGTTTATTCACTTGTGAACGGTTTCATCCTTTAAACACACTTTTAAACTAAGGATGAATCAGTCTTTGTCCTGGATGAATATTTGAAGGCGCAGTTTTAGAGAATTTCGGAGAAATGGATCCGGGAGGCTCGAAGGTAAACAACATGTCAGAAATAACGGAAACGTTTAAGTGGCTATAAGACTCACAATAAATGTAATCTCTGTGGCAATGTTTCAGAATCAGTCAAGCTTACAGTTGTTATAGTTCACTGTACTGTTGGTGTGAACTACATTATTGGTTTAAACTAAAGCTAGCGAACAGTTAATGGCCTCGGGAATCTCTGTGATAACATTATACGTTTATACATTTAAATAGAAACACCAACTGGAAAGTTATTTGTTAATATCGCTAATAATCAATATTTTTGTCATTGTAGAAAATGCGATCCAGGGAGCTCCCGCCTCTTCCACAGGTTAGTCAGTCAGATCCAGGTGACCTTAGTTCCTTACCCTTATTTATTACATCTGTACCACAATAAGGCAACTTAACATTTGTGAAACTGTAATCAGGAAATATTTGGAGGTTTTACTAAATAAATGAGAGAATAAACAAATTTAGTCAATAAGAATATGTTGTTTTGCAATTGAGTAAATAAATAATTATAGCACAATTTGGATTTCAGACATATTATAGCATAAAAACATAAACTAATGCTGCAACAGTGAGTCATTCAACAATTTTAATAATAAATGAATTGTTTAAGTAATTTAACCATCAGAAATATCAATCATGTGAAGACTTTTACTCCTTGATTGTCAACAAACAAACCTAAACAGAAGTAGAATTGAGTTTTAGTGACAGTGTAGTTCACTTTGCACAGCTCTGAGCGTCGTCAGAAATATCAAACCAGACTCCACAGACGCACTTCCTTGGCTTTTCAAACAAATAGATGCATAAATAAACACACTGCCTCTGCTCCAAGAGTTTGAAAAAAGATTTGACCTCTGCCCTGAGTAATCCTCGGTCCTGGCAGATGTATGAACACAGATTTAGCCGAGGATTTAACAGCCAGGATGTTATGTGTGGCTTCACTCCGCTCTTATTGATTCTTGGGTGAAATGGCCAGAAAGACGACGGCAAGGTTTTGATCTTGCATGTTCTATCTGACTTTACGCTTTAACTTCAAATAAAACATGTACAATGCAATATTAAAATCCAGACCAGCTCAGCTGTTATGTAAGTGTCCATGACTTAAGAAGCTTCTCAGCAGCTTCCCAGTCACGTCACCGTGTTCATGCTCTTTGTAGATAATTTAGTTTCGTTATCAGGCCTTTGAAAATGAACATTAACAAATAAAGAAGAAAACTGACTTGTGCTTCTCCTTTTGTCTCAAGCGAGGCCAGCGAACGCTTCCCACAATGGTGAGGTAGGTAAATGTTTTTATTTATAACACTGACTGATATCATTTTGTTTTTATCTTTTGCTGAACAGTCAAACCAAGTTTTCTCTTTTTTTCTTCTCTTTTTTTTGTTGTATGCAATGAAACATGAAGTCAAGACACAGCTGGTGAGTCAGGATTTGTACAGAAGAAGTTGTTGATAATGTTTATCATATATTCTCCTCATTTTCGTCCTGAAGCTTTTTAATTTAACTTTTCTTTTGTTTATCTTCTTGTGCAGGAGAAATGCCAGCAACAAAACACAAGAAGAAGAGGGTGAGAAAGGAGACAAATGAAGTCGATGATATGGACGGTATGTGTGGAGAATTAGACCCATCAACATAAATCAGTTTTCAGATTTGCTACTCCCACTTTTTTTTAACCCCATTTCCTCCCACCTCTCAGAATAAAGTGTCAGCACTCAGTCTTCTTAATTCCACCTTCCATTTTTAGATCAGGGGATGGAGATGGGAGGCCTGGGCAGCAGGAGGGCCTCTGAGGTCAGAGAGCAACTTTCCCTTGAACCCACAACTGAATCTGCTCCACAGAGGAGGAAGAAGAAAAAGAAAACTGCCACTATAGGTAAAACCAGACAACACACTCCTCCTGTGTTTGTTGCTTTTCTGCATTGTAGAGCCACTGACCCTCACATGCTGTAGTTTCATCCGGATAAAAACAACAGGTATCTGTGTAATGTAACCAGTGCTAATGTGTAACTTCATGGTTGTGTCGGGGTTTCAGATCTTGAAGATGATCAAGCTGATCTAGTAAATGGAGATACAGCAGATCAGACGACTGATGGAGAAGAAGTGGTCAAAAAACCTAAAAAGAAAAAGTAAGAAACACAGAAAATAATGACAGTAAATTTTAGGAATAGTTATGGAATCTGGTGCATCTTTCTCTGTAACCTCTATTTTTGTAATTTCAGGAAGTCAAAAGTCGTTGAATCGCAGCTTCCTGATGAGTTGGATGTAGAAGAGGATGATATTATCACTGACACCCCTCCTGCTATCCCCCAGCATTCCCTGTTCTCGGCCCCTCAGGGTCAGAGCCAGCCGGTCGGGAAGGTCTTTGTCGAGAGGAACAGTGAGTAGCGAAGGAGGAAGATGAAGTGTTCAAGCCTTTTACGTGTCCATGTGGACATTCTAACTTAAACGTGCGTGTCTTCCCATGCAGAGCGTTTCCAGGCAGCGGAGCGCTCAGACTGGAGGAAGACCAGTGACCAGATGGATAACCTGACGGACTTCCAGCACATGCAGCCGCTCTGGACCACCAGAGACGTTTCTATTAGAGTGCACGCAGGTTTCAGGTGAAGGAAAAGTGCCTCTTTATACAAAACAGTGTATACATGGACACATTGTCCCCCCTTTTTTAACGTCTTTCCTCTCTTCTGTATCTGGTTCAGGGTGTTCGGTCTGTACTGTCACGGCTTCCTGGCGGGCTACGCTGTGTGGAACATCGTGGTGGTTTATATGTTGGCCGGGCAGCACCTCACCTCTCTGTCCAACCTGCTGGAGCAGTACCACAGCCTGGCTTACCCCTCGCAGTCCCTGCTCTACATGCTGCTGGCCATCAGCACTGTGGCCGCCTTCGACAGGTGAGGAGCGACTAGATCAGTGTAGTTAAAGAAACCGGGGCTCATTCTCGCTAATGCTCAGTTTGAAGAACATTCCCAGATAGATACATTACTTAACATTACGCTTCCTGTTAGTCAATCAGTCGTCTGTGTATATTAAACCTCCTCTGCTTCTCAGAGTGAATCTGGCCAAAGGTTCCATGGCTCTGCGGGAGTTCATCACGCTGGACCCCGTCGCTCTCGCCTCATTCTGTGAGTCCACACTGTTTTTATTATCCAGTGACGTGAAAGTCCACAAATCAAACAAAGGTTGTTGAGGGTTAAACAGATGGTGTCTGTTTGGTTCCAGGTCACACTCTTTGTGTATTTTTCTCCCTTCTGCAGTGTATTTCTCAGCGTTGGTCCTCTGCTTGAGTCAGCAGATGACCAGCGATAGAATCAACCTGTACCCATCCCTCAACACGACGTTGTGGTGAGCTCACTCAAGCTATTTCATGTTAGGTTTCTATCTTATCACGAAGCCTGGATATGAAACCTGAAACCTTTTCTGCTCTAGGCCACCAGGGTCAGAGCACCAGATTCTCCACCCATGGGTAACAGTCAACCTGGTGGTGGCTCTGCTTGTTGGCCTGGCCTGGATCTTCATTGCCACCCAACCTGAGACAGACTATACTGAGGGTGAGAGAATAATCTGTGCTTATTTGGGGGTTTGCTTCAAAGGAAAATCCTAAAACAACTGAACATGAAAAGGTAAATTTTATTGTCTTGTCCTTCCTCCTCAGGTTATCTGATGGCCATGGAGATTGAGCCGCCCAAACCAGAGGACAAATCAGAAATGACCGCCTGATAAAAATGGCTGTCTATCGGCTCTGACACTACAGCTTTGTTGTCATTTTGCACATATTTTTGAGCTGTGTTTTGGCAGTGAACTCTGAATGTGTTTTACTGTGTATTATTTTTGTATTTTTGAAATGTGAATGTGCTCGTTTCTTTTTTAAATACAGGGTTTTACCAACAAATCCAGCAATGTGTTTTTATTTCATTAAGAGGGAATTCAATAGTATCACCGGGTAAACCAGATAAACTCAGCATACTCAGGTTCCCACCTTTATAGTATATTTATTAGGTGCAATAATTACATGTAGAGTGGAATGAGCAGCAGTGGAAGAGGTATTAAACTCGTTTTCAAGTAAAACTAACAATACCACAATATAAAAATTACTCCATTACTCTTGCTTAATAAAAGTACAGAAATATTGGCAAGTTGTTCTAAATAATGGAGTAAAGCTGTTCCATAAAATCTTAGTAAATTATTTATTAACCATTCATAAAGACAGAAATAACACTAATCGATGAAACCCCTTTCGATTAGTTTCCTCTGCCTTCCGTTCAGACCATGTAGTCGAACACAGAACAGCTTCTTGCCCCTGCTGTCTCTGTTGACGTGGAGACGGTGGCTGTGAATGGGTTTGGGTGGAAATCTCCAGATATTCATGAGTAAAAGTTTGTAAAATAGGGCTGTTAAAAACGAGCAGACATGCTGGACTTTGCCATCTTTGCTGTCACGTTTGTCATCATTTTAGTCGGCGCTGTTCTCTACTTGTACCCGGTATGTCACTGCAAGTTTCAAGTTAGCTTTAAGTTAGCTACTTAGCTGGTTACCTAGTTAAATTATTACGCCAGTTTCCTCCAGTAAATCTCTTGATTTAATGCTGCCTTGCTCTTTGACAGGGGGAAACATCTCGTATAACCCCATTTAAGAGATACACTGAATCGTTGCTATCTTTTCCTTATTCCGTTATTCATTTTAGTACACCAAACAGGAATCTCTTTCACTGAAATGCAACTTTAAGAGTTCACGGTGGGCGGCAGCGAGCTCTAATCTACTTACCTAAATTAGCTACTAAAGTGAAAAAATAAAATCAAATGCCACAGAGTGCACCAGTTTAATGCCGATTATATCCGAAGGCTCCAATAATTGATCTAGGGACCGTGGATGGTGTCTTACAATGTGTGTGATTGCCACTAAGCAAAGAAGCTTTAAATTGGCATATTTTTCAAAGTGATTCCATATGAATGAATGGAACACGAACTTATGGGTGCTATCTGGTTTTAGGTCAACCATAGCCGATCTGTCAGCTTATTGGAGAAGACAATTAGTGCATGAACGGATATGTAGATAGTACACATGTGCATATATACTATCATAAATCGTGTTTACAATATATTGCTTATTTTACTGACATTAACAGCACAGTCCCATTTGTAACCATATTTTCAGTCATCCAGAAGAGCCTCTGGCATCCCAGGTCTCAACCCTACAGATGAGAAGTAAGTCAATGTATTTAACTATCTTTACAGCTACTGTTAACTTTCATTCTGTGAAAGGATTAATTCATATACCCCAGTTAACCACCCTCCTCTTTCTAGATTTGTGCGGTTGACAGACAGACAAGAAAGTGACCAAATGTGCTTAAATAGCTGTTCATATTAGTTTCACATTCATGGCTTTTTGCTCTCTCAGGGATGGGAACCTGCAGGACATCGTGAACAGAGGCAGTCTGCACGAGTTCCTGGTCAGTCTGCATCAGGAGTTCGGGTCTGTGGCATCATTCTGGTTCGGCGGTCGGCCGGTGGTCAGCCTGGGCTCTGTGAGCCAGCTACAGCAACACATCAACCCCAACCACACCAGTGAGTCCACCAGCATGAAGGAGTTAAAATGAGAGTTTTTGCTACTTGTGATAACTATAATAATAATACTAGAGTAATAGATTTTGATGCTTGACATTTTGTACTGCTGATCCCCTTCAACAGAGTATCCGATGCCAAACAAAAACAAACTGGACTCTTTCTCTTTGCTCCTCAGCTGACTCCTTTGAGACGATGCTCAAGTCGTTGCTAGGTTACCAGTCAGGGATGGGAGGCGGGGCCAGTGAGACCATGATGAGAAAAAAGGTGTACGAGAGTGCTGTCAACAATACACTGAAGACCAACTTCCCTCTTGTGCTCAAGGTGTGTACCTCTGTTGAAAAGACAGTAACAGTAACACTACCCATTCATCTATAATGTATAGAAGTTTTAGGCATTATGAGATGTACCCTCTGTAATCGACTGCTGTTTCCCAGCTGGTGGAGGAGCTGGTTGGGAAGTGGAAGTCGTTCCCAGAGGCTCAGCACATCCCACTGTGTGCCCACCAGCTGGGTTTGGCCATGAAGACCGTCACCCAGCTTGCCCTGGGTGAGCGCTTCAGAGACGACACGGAGGTCATTTCCTTCCGCAAGAACCATGACGCGGTGAGGCGGTCTGCCTTAAACACCTTAAAGATCACACCATTTATTTTTCTCATCTTCTAACTCACGTTGATGCCAGCAGATCTGGTCAGAGATCGGGAAAGGCTACTTGGATGGCTCCCTGGAGAAGAGCTCCAGCAGAAAAGGACATTATGAGAAGGGTGAGTGAGGTTTTCATTATTTGTTTTTTTTTGTGCAGAGTGAGCTTACGTCAACTGCTCTGCGTTATTGAAGGATGAGTGGAAACACTGAACTACTGTGTGGCATTATTTTCTGAGTCTAGTTTTTGTCTTGGTCTTTGTGTTTGTTCCATTTCTCCCCCTCACACCTGCTGTGTGTTGACATGTGGGAGCAGCAGTGGGCTTCTGGTATTGTTCAGCTGTGGAGAAACAGGAGGAAAAGTTTACAGAGGCTTAGATATGATCTGTGTGTAAAGCTGCTTGACAGACAGCAGAGACAGAGTCTGAGAACAGAAAAAGACGTGTCCAACACATGCAGTGTCATCACCTTACTCTGTGAAAAGCCACTGTTTTTGGAGGCTTTTATTGATTTCTCTGCCAAGGACAGTTGTTCCAGGCACTCGGCTGAAGGACTGGAAACAAGATGGATGCTTGAAATGCAGACTTTTTAACCTGTAATCTCAGTATGGATCTTTATTTCTGTTCAGCTCTGTCAGAGATGGAGTCTGTGCTTCTGTCAGTGGCTAAGGAGAGAAAAGCCCAGAGGAAGCAGACGGTGTTTGTCGACGCTCTGCTTCAGTCCAGCCTCACAGAGCGACAGGTGAGTGCTTGATGAAATCTCCTAATCTGGTTTAACGAAATGAAAGATAACGAAAGATCCTCACTATTCCCACAAAGGTCTAAAGAAGTACAGAAATTCATTTTCTTTTTTTAATTTCAGATCATGGAGGATTGCATGGTTTTCACTTTGGCCGGATGCGTCATCACTGCCAACTGTAAGTGCCAACTATCAAAACAGTTCAGATCAGATCTCTCAATCAACTAATCGATTAATAACCGAATTAGGGCATAAGTGTCTACTGAAGCGTTCTAGACTAAAAATGCTCCTTTTTCATGGGATTCTCTAAACTTTCAATGTCAAATGTTGTGATGTGGCAGTGTGTATCTGGGCACTTCACTTCCTGTCCACCTCAGAGGAAGTTCAGGAAAAGCTGTACCAGGAGCTGGAGGACGTTTTGGGTTCGGATCCAGTTTCCCTGGACAAGATCCCTCAGCTTAGGTAAGATCTTTGGACCTCAGACTAGACTAGACATCTGACATTGGACCAGTTTTAGTGATGGATGGATGATTCATACAGTCACTGTGTTTCAAATTTCAAACATTTAAAGGTTGTAAGTGCTTCACCACTGATTCAACCTGAACATTTAATGTTCTTGTTACACAAAGGAGACAGATACACAGCAACACTCATGAAGACGTGGTTGGTGTGTTTGATAAACTTGATCTTATTAAATTTCTGTCCTTGAATAGATACTGCCAGCAGGTCCTCAACGAGACGGTGAGGACTGCCAAGCTGACCCCCGTCGCGGCTCGGCTTCAGGAAGTGGAGGGCAAAGTCGACCAACATGTCATCCCCAAAGAGGTGTCTGGTTTCCAGCTGTCTGTTTATTTCTGTTCAGCTCTTTGTTACCTTATTGCAGCCAGACAAGTGGACAGTTTAGTTTTTATTAGGTTTGAGAAGCCTTGAGAAAGGAAACAATAACCATACAGAAAAAGATATCAATATCAATATTGAGGAAAGTGTATGTACTATGTTGTTGCTGTCATATTTCAGACTCTGGTGATCTACGCTTTAGGAGTAGTCCTGCAAGATTCTGACACCTGGAGCACCCCATACAGGTGTGCTTTACATGTGAACATTGACTGTTTAAACAGAATAACAGCATCACAGGTTTAAAATATTGATCAGTCCTGTGCCTGACATGGTGGTTACTGTGACATCCTTCAGGTTTGACCCAGATCGATTTGAGGAGGAATCAGCCAGGAAGAGCTTCTGTCTGCTCGGCTTCTCTGGGAATCAAACATGCCCAGAGCTCAGGTAAAGATTTAACATTAAAACACAAACCGAACGATGAGAGCATTTCCTGCAAACTTCAGTGATTCACAAATGACTGTATTTGCTCTCTCTGACAGGTTCGCCTACACCGTAGCCACTGTCCTGCTCAGCTCTTTGGTGCGGCAGCTGAAGCTTCACAAGTTGAAAGGACAAGTCATTGAGGTCAGATCTGAGCTGGTGTCCTCACCTAAGGACGAAACCTGGATCACTGTCAGCAGAAGAGGCTAGAACTAGTCCTTAAAACCACTGGAGACCGAAGAGCTGAGTCCTGACTCGTAATGGAATAAATTTAACAACATTGATTAAAGAAATAACCAGCAAAGTATCTGTTTGAAAATCCAATCTGTCAGAGAAACATCATTTTTTCAGCCCATGACTCACGTTACCTCCTGTCTTTAGAAAAAGCACTACGGTAGTTGAGACTTGTGGGAGTTAAACTCTTACTTTGTGTCTTTCTTAAAGGCTTTTTCTTAACTGCCCCGGTTGTTTTTCTGGTCCTTTTTCAGCTGAAGAGCATTATTACCTTGTCTGTCCACAGGTTAAATTTGACTTATTGAAAGACTCCATCTGTTACAGGAGGAAAACTCATAACATTAATATTCTACGATGTAGAGAAAAAAAAAACTTCTCGCCAGAAGTGTTTCTATAATTCTTAGAACAACTGCCTTAAGTCCGTGTTTCAAATGACACAGGGCTTGTTTGTATATTAAAACAGGCCAAATGGTGTTTAGACATTTCATTCCTTTTTTGTAAAGACATCTTATATTATGATTAAATATGTATGAAGATTCTGTGTGACTCTATGTCCTTCCTTTCATTTTATTTTGTGTGTCACTGCTTCACTAACAGGCAGATCTAAAATAATTCAGTTTTAAATTGTGTGCTGCATCAGATCTTTTAAATGTTTCCTGCCTACACATGGAAATATTTAACAAAATTAAATTAGGCCTGAAACTAATGATTGTTTTCATTATAATTTTTTTATTATTATTAGATTAATAGTTTATCTGGGTATAAATGAAAACAATTCAAGTTAATCGCATTATGGAAAAACAAATCGTGGAGTCTGAAGCTTTTTGGAGGCATCAGGGCAGTTGGCTGCTGCTCTGTAACTGCATTAAAGAGGGAACACCCATGGGAGATAAATGAAGTCTCTTTTTTTATTGCAAATATTTCATTCACTGATTTGGTGTGGATCTACAATATTCCTGAACTCAAAGCTAATAAAAATATAACAAGAATAAACATATTACAAGCAGTTTCTCCAGTATTTTGCAAACCCCATAGTCTCAAACGTGTTTAAACAGTGGTGAATCTGTTTTAATGCGTTTCTCTTCTAAACATTATTAATTTTGGGAACCCCTGCTCTCCGCCAGCTGCTGGGAGAATCCCTGCAGTACCGCACACGGCCGCGGTGGCGCCAGTGAGCTCCCCCACACATTCACACTGCTCCGCTAAAGATGTGAAAATGGCGGAGCTACAAATGCTTCTGGAAGAGGAGATTCCAGCAGGACGAAGCGCACTATTAGACAGTTTTACCAATTTGGAAAGGGTCGCGGAGTACTGCGAGAGCAACTATGTCCAGGTAGGCTGTCGCCTGTGTGGAGGAGAAAAACGGTGTGGTTTTTGTGTTGGCGACACCACGGAGGGGCGAACTGATGCTGGGCTAGCTGTTGCTAACGCTGGCGATGTGGTTAGCTATCTTCGGCTAAAGCTAAAACAACACGCTGTCAGAGTATTTTGTTCACATAACTATCACATGATTTGTCATTCCCCAAGCTGTGTTCGTGCCAAGAGGCATCAGCGGTGTTTTGGGGGCGTATTCCCATCGACATAACGGTGTGTGTGTGACTTGTACATCCACGGTGGGCTACAGCGTTAGCCAGGTAGCTCGCTAGCCAGCTGCTCGGCATCACCCACGGTCTAAATAACCAAACAGGCACCGTGAAAATCAATTTCTCTGCTCTCCGTGGGATCAATCACTGTCGCTACAGCAGCCAGCTGATCAGGGTCCGGCCGGAGATGTAGGACGCGATATCAAGCCAGAGTAATCTCCGATGAGCTTTGGTTGACAGAAGATAAACCACTGATTTATGATGTTGCATTCTTAATGCTGCAGCCATATAAATACACTGAAATTGTGCCTATAACCCATTAAAATGCTGAAGTTAAAGGCTTTTTAGCTATGATGGCTTATTTCCTTTCATACCTTGAGCTTGAGGTTAAAAAGGACAGTGTAATGTTGCATTTCTGTGTCAGCATCTTTAAAAATTGTTGATTTGCTCAGCTTTTTTGCCTTAATGTGTGTATGAGAGGAGTCGATCAGCCCCATTCATACCCTTTATTTGTGATATGCTGCAGGTGTGATCTCACTTTTTCAGCGGTTTTGTGTATCTGAGCTTTCTCTCATCTCAGACTTTACAGGCCAGGTTTGATAGGTGTGAAATTTGGGACCACAGTGTTTGCCAGAAGAGGTTTTGACAAGGTGTGATACTGAAATCTGACATCCTTGATGAACAGGGCTGATCAGGTCTGACAGGTTAACCTGTGAGGGAGGAGGAGGTGGCGGCCGTGGCCCTCGGATGTTGGCAGCTTGCTGTCTGGCAGGCTGCCCTGGTTTCTTCTCACCCTGCAAGGTTTACTCAGCTGCTGTCAGATGGGTATTACACTAATAGATTAGTTAGACAGAAGGAGTCATCGGGGGGATAGTCAGTGGGATGCTTCATCTCTCCTTCTCAGCTCAAATTCACATCTTTGCCCTGCCATGGCTGTCTCTAAATCTTGTAAAATAAGTCATGTAGGCATGGACACTTGTTGAATTTGTGCTTGAAGAGTGCTTAATTTTACATTTTTTAAAGCTTTGGCTAGGATACTATACTTCTTTGTTTTTTCCCCACCTGTAATCCACATGCTACAGGTGTGTGAACTAAAACTTAAACTCAAATCAACTTAGTTTTATTAATGTAGCCTAATGTCACAAATTTGCGTCAGAGGGCTTTACATTCTGTACAGATTTCAATGCCTTTTAACTTAAGACTCTTGATTCAGAAAATTAGTCTGATGCTCAGGGTGTTAGTACTTTTTTTGTGATATGTTGAACTGTATGCTAATGTTTTTTTAAAATTACAAGTCCCATATTTTCTCGCTAATTTCCTGGAAACTTAAGTCATAATTTTCTAAAGAAACCTTGCATTTAGTTGTTAATTATGAGTCTATTTCCAAGAAAGGCCTTTGCATTTTGGGACTAATTAGAAGTGTTACATGTATTGAGTAAGAAAATTATGGAGTAGGTAATTGAAAATAATCATAATTTATAAGCAGATGTTTGTATCCATCTGTCTTTCTTAGAAAGACAAAAAAAAGAACAGAAAATATTTCCTTTCTGCCTTCTGGGCAGAAGCTACAGCTACACACCTGACTTTTGCCACGTAACTTGTTTGTCCTCATATTTTGGCAATGCTGCAACCTCCACACTCCTCTTAAATGATGCTGTTTGTTTGCAGACTGCCTGATGATTTGTTAGAATGGATTTCACTTCGTGATTCCTCTGAATCTTGTATCACAACAAGATATAAATGTGTGTGTTTTCAAATAAAAGGGAACTGACATGTAACCACTGAGGATGCTGCTGTTTCAACTAGTGGGACACCCCTGCCCGTTGGGTATATTGTGCTGTTTCTTATTATGACTTTTACAGTTTTGTGTTGTCTTATACCAGTTTAACTATAAATGTCAGAGCGGGCATCAGCATTACTCAGCATCAGCTTACAGCTTTATGGTTAAAAACAGCATAACACAGACTGAGTTACGCTGTACAAACATTTGACAAAGCAGAAATCAAATGAAATCAATCAATCAATATCCAATCATGACCCAAAGGCTGCTGTGTGCTGAGTGTGTTTATGCTCCGTCAAGTAATCAGTTTGCTGCTATGCTATGCATACAAAAAGAAGGGACAACTGTTTTGAAAACAGATGATTAATGGTTTTGTTTTAAGGTTGCAACTGTTATATTCATTATTAAGTGCTCTACTTATTATTATCCACATTAGTAGATTAAGACATGAGAAAATAGTGAAAAAATTTCCTTCAGTTTCCCCAGATGATGAGCCTTTATGCATCTTTGTAAAATAAGGAGTGAGGTACTCTGTAAGTATTCTCCTCAGTTTCTAAATTAATTATATTTTGGTTTATTATTACTATTATTATGTTATTTATTTTGATTATTGACTAATCACCTTGGCTGTAAAATATAAAAAAAAAACAGTGAAAGAACGAAGAGAAAGAATTTTGTGACATTTTTGTTTGAAAAATGACCAACGATAAAATGACAAATAAGTTGCTTTCAATTTTAAAAATTAAGTACTTGTAGCCTGTTACAACCCAAACCTGCATGCAGTGCTACAGGCCACAGTGTCAGCAAGGAGCACCGTTTCCCAGCAGAAACATTAGCTGATTCATCTGCCCTTTGATGTTCCTGTTGATGTGCCCACGCTGAGCCCACGGCCCGACCAGCAGCCTCACAAGACTCCTTTTACTCTGGCTGCAGCTGTATTTATTACCTGCGACTCACTTCCAGGCCATTAAGGTTTTTTTTTTCTAACTTCACTGAAATGCTTCTTCTTGGCACTGAAACGTTGAAGCAGCAGTTTCCCTTCATGTTGATGCCACAAATTGCACATTACACGCAGACACCCTGCGTGCGATGTTTACATTGAACATCTGATATTGCAGTGTCACAGCAAAGCAAGAAAGTGGTTTTAACTTATTTAACATCCTGTCAAAAGTACTTTAGGCCAGTTTAGAGCTGCAAAGATTAAACTGTTAGTTGATTATTAACTTTTCAGTCATTTTTCAAGCAAAAAAGTTTAAAAAACATCAGTTTCAGCTCCTCAGATGTGAAGATTGCTGCTTTTCTGTATTATATACAATAATAAACTGTATATCTTCGGGTTCTGGACTGGTTGTGAGATTAAAAAAAGAAAATTAAAAGCGTCACCTTGTTCTCGGGTGAAATTACCATAGACTGCTCTTTATTATTTTCTTATATCTCATAAATAAAACAGCAATTATGAAAGTGGTGTAGTTTCAGCTTTAGGACTGATACACATACGCTTGACATGGGTCGCTGTTTTTCATGAAATGTAAATGCTTAAAATACTTGACCAAATCAGAAGCTGCTGTGTTATTCGACTGACTGTTAAACTGTCACCTGTTTGCCATTATTACTGTTGGCAGTGCTGTTATAGTAACTTTCAGTTTTGCCTCTAATTTCACAATATCACAAAAAATAAGAATGTTGGCAATATCCATGCTGAGATTTATTTTACCCACAGTGTTAATCGGTAGCATGTGTTTTTTACTGCGTCTTAACGGGCAACAGAAAACATTTCAACACGTAATAAAGTTTTTATGTTGAAATCACTTATCTTCATTGCATTATGCCTGCATTACAGGACACACTGATTAGAGATGGATGTCATTCTTCTCACTTGTCCTTTCTCTTTTTCAGTCTCCAGACAAGCAGAGGGCGCTGGAGGAGACCAAGAACTATACCACCCAGTCTCTGGCCAGCGTAGCCTACCTGATCAACACGCTGGCCAACAATGTCCTGCAGATGCTGGACATCCAGGCCTCACAGCTCCGCCGCATGGAGTCCTCCATCAACCACATCTCACAGGTCAGGAGCTGACTCACAGAACTGAACACCAAGAATAACGATTACCCCACCTTTCCTAAAGACATTATGGTTTAGCCATCTTAAATAACTGTTAACACAGTGGTCAAGGTGACAACAGGCCTTGGCTTGTGAGTCAAAAATAAATGATGAAATTAACAAGAATGTCTTGTCCTTTGCTTCTTGTCCTCAGACGGTGGACATCCACAAAGAGAAGGTAGCCCGGCGGGAGATTGGCATCCTCACCACCAACAAGAACACATCCCGCACACACAAGATCATCGCCCCAGCCAATCCAGAGAGGCCCGTGCGCTACATCCGCAAGCCCATTGACTACAGCCTGTTAGACGACATGGGCCACGGAGTGAAGGTGGTCATTTCCTTCTTTTCCCCTGTATTTTACCAAATAGGTTTAATTGTGTGGAAGAATCACTGCTGCCAATCCCCCAGAAAGGTCTTAATTAAGTTCATTTGACTTTTAGTGAAACAAATGTGTTTGCACCAGGGTGGATAGGAAGATTACAAGTAGTAAATTTGGGCAGTAGTGAAATAAATAGGAAAAGGACTTTTAGAGGTCAAGCAATCTCTACTTGGTTTCTGTGACAAGTAATGTTAGAAAAAAATCAATGACTCAGGCTTCACACCACGATGGGAAACTAATATCACCCAGGACATAAACTCTGCTAAACACACTGCATCTTCTGTTGTTGGAAATCCTTCACCTGCTTCTGCTAACAGGTTCCTGTCCTGGTAATGATTTTATTTAATAAAAAGGTAAAAGTGATTTTGCAAAGCTACTTTCCCACTGACTTTGGGAACAAAGACGAGCTTGTTCCCCCTCAAATCAAAGGCCAAGCTTCAACCTTACAAGGGTCTCAAAGAACAAATTCCTTCAATCTCAACACTGAGCCATTGTTGCTTGAATCTTACCATCTTGGCTCTATGTACCACATGCATGAGTAATTGTTGTTTTTCCTCTCTTCCTTCACACACTAATCCCCTGGTTTCTTCTCTTTCTCTCTTTCTGCTTGCCTAATTTTATCTTAATAATCAACCGTAGTGGTTGCAAAGGTTTAAGGTAAGATTTTTAAAGTAAGAGCCTCAAACAAGGGAGGTGGTTTTGTGTTTTTTGAATGAGTTGTTTTGTTTTGAAGTGCTGTGGGAGCAGTCTGTCTTTATGTATTTATCTTTTTGGTTTTTACATTTTGTTAAATGTTCTAGGAGCATGTTTGCTGTTAAAGGAATTGTTTGGCATTTCATGAACTACCCTTATTTACTTTCTTGTCAAGGATGAAGGGAGAAGATCGATACCACTTCTCATTTCTGTCTCTTCAGTATGACACTGGTTAGCTTAGCAAACCGTCTCCTGGCTCCAACTTTATATTAAACTAATAGATGTGAGAGGTATTGATCTTCTCATCTAGCTTGGCAAGATGTGAACTTCTCCTTTTAAAGTACTGTGGTTAACCAACACATATCCTCACTCATGTCTTCCTGCCATAGGCCAGCGCCCAGAACATGAAGGCTGGAGGAGGCGGTCTCCCTCGCACCAACCCCCCCACACAGAAGCCCCCCAGCCCGCCCATGACAGGCAAAGGGACCCTTGGGTATGTAAACTGTGCCGGCGTCTTGATGCGTGTTCAGATGGAGGCCGAGTTGTGTCCGTCAGAGGCTGAATGTGTGTTTGTGGCTTTGGGAGAGAAACCACGAGCCCCTCAGATGGGCCTGGTTGCTCCCAGTTTCATCATCGCCCCTTCACCTCTTTGTTTAATTAGTGTCCTTGGGGTGGTTTAAAATGCATTTCAGTGCCAGTTCTCATCACAGTGGTACTCTTTGTTTTTTGGTCTGTGCTGGGAAGACTGGATCGGGCGTCTCCCTTTTTTAAAAAAATTGTTTAATTTTCCCATTTTCTCTTCATGGAGCAGAAATCTTTACATCAAGCATAAACCTCCTCCCTGAGAATACTAACCATGTAGCCACCATTCTGCTCTGGGTGAATGCTAAAACATTTACAAAAATAAAGGGTTTATGAAACTCCAAACTGTCAAATTTCAGCATGTAGTTTGATTAAAATTTAAAACAAGGCATGTAATTGGGTCTGGAAAGTCCCTTCTGTTGTGACTGAGCCAGGGTTTTAGCAGAATGTTTTACAGGTGCTGAGCTCTCAGATCTCCCAGTCTTCAATCTTTTATTAGCATTTGTCGAATGCCAGGGCACAGGAGGAACTTTATCACACAGTCTACAGTCAGAAATTCTACTCCTCTCGCTGGCGGTGCGAATCAGGGTGGCAAATTATCTACAGCTATCAGTCAGATGGTGTTAAGTTTTTACTTCACTGAAAGAAAATATTATTATACAAGATAACAAAAGGCAGGAAACCAACACTTTGTAGGAGCTTGAAGCAGAGAATTTTTGATATTTTTAGATTTAATTTATTATTTTTATACATTTGACTAATATGTTTTTACTGTATTTGTGTTGTTTATGAAGTTTTAGTATTTTTACAGAAGTTTTCTGTATTCTGTCCAGGCTATAATCTGGATACAAACTCTTGACTGGCCACGGTAGTTAAAGGAGACAGAATACTGCCATGTGACCAATAGCGTGTGGTCATTTCCCACCCTGATTGTGTGTGTGGAATAAGGGTAGAGTTTAAATGTTGTTTTTATATTTTGTCTGTAAGAACTCATGATCCCAGAGCTGTAGAGGTTTTTGATGTTTTTTCTGTTCTGTGTCTGACTGTTGAAGGTATCTCTTATCCCACAGGGACTCTGCTAGTGCAGCACATCAATGTTGTGTTCTTGTCACCCTTGGGACCTTCCTGGGCGTCAAGTTCTGTTTGTGTTTCTCTGTGTTTGTGGGGAAAAAATGTGTGTGTGTCAGCCCCCTCTCCATCACCTCCAGAATTGTCTGTCTCTGAGTCCTCTGAGGGTGATTTGTGTGTTCGGGGGTGTGTGTCGGTGTTTGTGTCCCTGTCCCTTCAAGACGCATGCCGATCAACCACAGCTCCAACCTTCCATGATGCACCTTCTGCCGCAGCCTGTGGCTTCGGACGGACATCTTATTCGTGATTTTAATTTATCGTTTCTCTTCTGTTATTCAACTTCCTCTTCGTTTGTTTTTCAATTTTACTTTCAGTTGTGTGTTTTTGACCCAGCCCGCCCACTCCTGGCTGCCCCATATTCCTCATAGCAACGTTTTGCCATAGCAACAGTGCTCAGAGATGGGTCACCCCACTGTGTCAGCTGGGAAATTTACATGCCAGTACATCTTTTCAGGCCCAGATCAATAAATCTCAGGGTTATATTTTTCGCCCCCTTTTCGAAAACCGAGGACGTCATTAGCATAGCGCTGCTGTTGGGTTAAAAATCACTTTCTGCGTTTTTATTTAATGAATTTGCAGGTTTCTAGTTCAGAATATGTAGGCAGGGATTCACCGTCTTCCTCAGGGACACTGGCAGAACAGATGGGAATTTAATTCAGTCGATCTAACGCCCTTTTCCATTACTTTAGGCTCCTTAAAAAATCTTTTATGTCATTTCAGGATCATTTGCACATAGCGTTTGCTGTCTTGTCTTGTTGTTTTCAGGGCAAAACACATTTATCTTATCCGGAAAATTGTCATTTGGATTTCTATCTGGCAAAGGGCTCACTTTTATCTGCTCCCTACATGTAAAAGTTTAGCTTTTCAGCCCCAGATTGTCTCTTTGCCAGGGACAGAAGCATCTCAAGTAACTTAAGTGAGGGATGTGGCCTCCGTCGTCTTTATATCTTGAAATACATTTTGTCATTTGGATTTATGGACGTAGCCTTCTGTTGTCTTACAAGTCTTTGGAAAGCAGAAATAAGAACAGAGATGGCAAAGCTGTGTTTGAGGTCCTTTAGAAACAGTGTCCACCAGAGAGCTCTGAGTTTTATTGTCCAAAATCCCTCAGCACATATCTTGGCCACAGTCCTTTAATAAAAATAAATGAGGGAATGAAACAAATAGTAATAAACGTACGAGCTCAGAGCGTGTTACTTTGTCCCTGGCCCTTTGAGTGTATTAGATAAAAGACATTTCTTTCAGTATACTAGACCAGGGACACAGTGCACGTTATGGAAGTGGGGTTTTTAGGTGACAGCAGTGATTGCGTTTCGTCCTGACTTCGCCTCTGCAGTTTGTCCGACAACACCTGTGGACCCCAGCCGACCCCGATGTTCCACCACCTGTCATACCCCATTTTTTAAGTTTGCACTTGTTTGTTTCTTGCTCTCCTCCTACTCCTCCCCCCTCCCCTACACTTCTCTGTGGATGCCCCCTCCTTCCTCCTCCTCCCTCGACTCCTGTCCTCCTGACCCTCTCGCAGGCGCCACTCCCCCTATAGGACGCTTGAGCCGGTGCGTCCACCCGTTGTCCCTAACGACTACGTCTCAAGCCCGACGCGCAACATGGCGCACCCCCAGCAGAGCCCTGCACGCACTGCATCCGTTAATCAGAGGAACCGCACGTACAGGTACCCCCCTCCCCCTTCCCAGCATGCCTCTCTACACTTATTAAACAAGCCCCCTTTTTCCTCTACCTCCTCCCCTTTCTTCTTCTCCTCTCCTACACGTAAAAATGCGAGCCAGCATCTGAACATCTTTCCCGCTCTTCCTCTCTGAAATGACTCATCGTGGACAGTGTAATCACCTTTACTCCCCCTTTTTTTTTTTTTTTTTTTAATTCCACCTAAACTCACATTTTTGACCTCTTCCTAACAGTGCCAGCTCTTAGGGAAAGCCCAGATTGGCATTTTATTTGGAAATCCCTCACCTGTATGCTCTCCTCGCTGCTCAGATAAGGACAAAGAAATGAGGACGAGGTAGAGATCCAGAGCTGTATTTAGCACGGCTAGACGCAGGTTCCTATGGTAATAGTCATTAAATAGGCAGCGACGCCCCCACAGTCCTGTCAGCCCAGTGTCAGCTCATCTTCCAAGATGATGCTCTTTCATCCCAAACATGGAGAGATATTCATAGATTTCCCTGTCTGCTGTGAGAGAAGTAAAAGCATGGGGTTAAACGTTGGGGAGGGGAGGAGGGGGTGGGTTTCGTCATTGCGCCCCATCTGTTGGCCAAATGTTTTTAATATTTCTGGTCTGGAAATAGACAAGATAACTTTCCCTGACTCTCCTCTCAGCACGAGTATTTATCCGCACCGCTCCATCCACAGCATATTTTCTTCATCTCTCAGCCATGCGCTCTCTTCTGTGTAACAGAAAGTCTGCCCCATGTGTCTCGATGCTTCCTGCTTTTATAGCGTGTCATATCTTTGTCTTTGTCTTGTGTCGCTGCTGCGTCACCTGTGTCATGTGACCTTGGTGAGGCTTCTAGCTGCTTTTTTATCACTGTGACATTTCAAAGGCATAACGGCTCACGCTAACACATCAGTGCTCATGAGGGTGCCACGTTGTTAATCTGAGTTATCGAGAAGAAAGGAAACAGGTTAGGACTTCGAGATCCTGAACACACTGTACCTGAGCTCAGTCATTCCAGGCTGGTTGCACATCTGTAGTTGTGCAGCTGGAATACAAGGCAGGAGAAGAGAGATGAATGCCACTCATATGGTGTAAAACTAAACTTAGCTGCATTAAAGTAGATAATTTCCTTAATACTTCAGCCTGTTTTCACCACAGCAGCTTATTCAGGGGCCCAGGAGCTCAGGAAGCTTACCTGCATAAATTACATTTCCCTGCCAAAGTTCCTGGTGCCAAAAATTTGCCTGCTCTTTGTGATGGCCCTGGAATGATCAAGCAGAGTTTGCAATGTCTGATGTTGCCTCAATGGGACTTTAATTTCATAAATTCAGTTCCTGAGTGTTGTTCCTGGGGCTCCATGGTCCCTGTCCCTGAAACTGTTTGGTGGAAAAGGGCTATGTATTTCAGGTACCGACCTTTTTTAAAAAGATGTGTAGTATTGGATTTAGTGTAGTCTAAGAAGAGCTAGGGCAGAGGTGCAGCTTCTGCTAGAAGGCTGAATGTGTGACTGCGTGACAGTGTGTGTGTGTGTCTGAGTGCTCGAGCTCTGACGTGTTTGCTGCCCTACCACCAGCAGTGGGAGCAGCGGAGGCAGCCACCCCAGCAGCAGTCGCAGCAGCAGCCGAGAGAACAGCGGCAGTGGCAGCGTGGGCGTGCCCATCGCTGTGCCGACCCCAGCCCCGCCCACTGCCTTCCCAGGTAACGCCTGCTTCCTCTTTCCTCTGTCAGCAGATGACTGCAGGATAAATGAGTGCCTGAAACCAACTAACCTTACTAATCTTTGTTCAGTATTCAGGAGTGCTGCATACTCTAGGTCTCAAATTCAATGTTTCTTAGTCAAATGAGAATGTGTGGAACCCTGGATCTGCTGCAGTCCTTTCCTCCCTTCTCACTTTTATCTTGTCTTGACCTCCCTCACTTATCTTTCCTCTCCCTCCTTATTTATTTATTTTTTTACCTCTTCAATGCCCTCACCTTTGACCCCTCAGGTTCAGCCCCTCCCCAATCCAACCCAGCTAAACCTCCCCCCAACACCGCCACCTCTGCCACTACCCCTGGGCCACCCACCTCTGCCCTAGACAGCCCCCCACAGGCCCCAAACCCCCCTGTAGAGATCCCGCCTGTACCCCCACCCCCTCCCCAGCTACCCGCCTCTGTGGCCCCCACTGGCACGGGCCCCGCTACTTACGGCAACCCTGCACAAGGTGAGTGTGACCCGGTGGGAAAAGCTCACCCGTTCCTCTGCACACCCTCCATCCCGCCTCCCCTGCCATGCATCCTCCTGCTTGGAGACCCAGATGTTGTTCATCCACCAGCATGTCATCACCCAGGATATTCAGTGGTATTGTCTGACAGCTTGTAACGCTTGTTTATCATCCCTGCTCAGATTTGGATCAAGCTTCAAATTAAGCTTTAAGTGTAGTAAAGAGTAAGTGTTGAATACCAAGTCATATCTAAGTCAGTAGTAGCAGTAAAATTTATATTGATATTTATCCAGATTCAGTAATCTAGAAATCTTTTGAAAGGAACCTCATGGAGTTTTTCACCACTGGTTGCACCATGGAACAGCATGTTTTAAGGGTGGATCCCTGCCATTCATCTCCTGACAGGCTGTTCCACTGAGTGACAGACGGTGGCGGTAACGTGCCAAGTTATGTAGCAGTGTGGCAGCAAAGGGAAGGAAAACAAAGACTGTAAACCAGTGAACATGGATGTAAACAATTCTGGTTTTAAAATATTCAAGAAATCGGCTATGCAATTGTTTCTTTGTCATACATACATACATATATACTTTTTTAAATGATTATTGCAAGAACCCAAATCTGTCAAATCTGTCAGATGTCAAAGGAAAATCCTCAGCAACTAAGTCTCGTTTCGCCACCTATCCTTTCCCTCCAAACAGCTGAGCACTGAATCTGAGCACTGAATCAGAAATCCAGCTCTAAAGGTCACTGTGGAGAACTTCACCTCCGAATGTTTATCAAAACTGTCCGGACCATCAGAAGTCTGGATAACGTACAGCAACAAGTCTGGTTTATGTGCAGCTCTTCTGCTTCTTCCTCAGGCTGTGCAATTTCCCTCTGCTGCTGGATTCTCCGCTCTCCATTCTTCACAGCATCTCATCAGCTGCCTGTGTCTGTGTTGATGATGATGATGTTCTGATCTATAATGCATGAGCTGTGTGGTGAATTCTTTGTTTCATGTGTATTTATTTGGCCTTTTCTTTGTGTGTAAGTTCTGTGGCTGCTGGGTTATTGTAATTATCAGTTAATGTGCAGTGCTGCTCCGCAGAATAGAAAATTAACACAATTTACCAAATGTTAATATTGATGCATTATGGAAATTGAAAGATTAATCTGCTGGTGTGTTATATTTAACCCATACAGTCATTGAGTCATTGAAATATCTTCTGTTAACTTATCATTTCCAATATCTAGATGGTTTTTTGGCATCTTCTTCTCAATATTTTGGCTTAGACCCAGACTTAATCACATTTTATCAACAGTGTATGTGATTAGAAGAAGTTAGAGAAATCATTAATAGTTTTAGAAATAGAAGAGGGTTTCAGATGCACAGCTAGAGGAATGCAGAAGTGGATTCTGGCAAAGCTGGTTTGTTGTAAAAATTTTAACAATTTCATGCATTAAGAGGCTTTGTTTCCTCAGACAGTTTCATTCACAGCCGTAAAATATAAAGAGGCATCTCCTATGAGTCACTGAGTCAGACCTGATTAGTCCAGCACCTTCCATTGATTGTTTTACACGTTACTGCCAAGGCTAATAATAACACAGTATGAATAGAAGCAGTAAAGCTGTTGGAGAACAGTGCACATGAAGGCAAATAAATTTAACAGTTAATCACTTACAAAGTTTAAAGGTTATCGTCAACTGACTTTTCCAAGCACTGCTTTAGTAGCTTAGCTTGAAACTATTATTCATAACCAAAGGCCGTTTTTTTTTTATGATCATTATCAAATATGCCTATAAAAGACACACATGGGAGGATTATTTTTTGTAAGAGAACCATAAATCATCCTCTTCAAAATTAAAGTAGAAAGTAGCATTAAGTGTAAACACAGAATGGGAAGAAAAACCAAAGCTTTCCTGCTGTGGAATGACTGTTTGCTGCCCCCTGGTGTTCTCTCACAGGTGCTCCTCAGTTCTACAGCATGAACCGCCCGGTGCAGCAGCCCCAAAACCCGCAGGTGGGTGGCTCCCTGCCGTACCGCCGACCCTCGTCTGTCACCGGTCAGCCCAACATGGCCCACAACCAGAGCCAGCTCAATGGAGGACCGCATTTCGCCCAGAACCAAGGTATGTGTGAGTGCAAGAGTGCAGGAATGCAGGACTGTAATAAGGTTTTAAATACACCTGGCTTTATGTGCCATATGAAACACTGCAAACTGCTGAAACAGTCAGAGTTAAAGTACTGTTCCTGACCAGAAGAGGAACTAATCGTGAAACCGAGAGATCTCTTATGTCTCTATCTGGGTGCTGCTCAGGTGCCAGTGTTAGAGCTGCACACACAGAAGTACCAAAAAAAATAAATGTTTGTGTTTTCTCCTTTGTTTCAAGCTTAATCTCATCGTCTGTTTAATGTCCACAATTTAAATGAGCTGTCTCTGATCCAGAGCAGAGTCCAGCTCCTCTGAAGACCTTTAGATTTCAGAGGGAGTCTGACTCTGCTGTCTTGCATCTGCATCTTTTGATAAGATCTGTTTGATTTTTGTGGTTTGTCACTTTCCGTTATAACTTCACCTCTGTACCAGCTCTCTGTCTTCACACCTCTTTGTGGTCTTTGATCCTTCATCTGTGTCTTGAACTGTCTGCTTAGTGCCATGCTTTTACTGAAATCTCAGTTTGTATTAAAATGATATCTGTGGTACGTTCTTAAGTTATTTTCTAAAATTTTCTAAATTCATCAGTCAATATTTTGACTTCTTCTTTTTTTGAATGGTTATGAAAGTCGTTGTCAGTTGCAGCCCTAGTCAAGAACTGCCTGCCTGACTGTACTGTAGCAACAGGTGGGAGGAAAAATGAGTAGTTATGGACGTCTCAGGTCTGTGCTGTGGTAAAATTGCCCGCATCCTGTAACTGTTGCAGTCATTCTCTGCATTTCTTATTCCTGTTCTGTAACTCCCTTCTGAGCTTTTCTTGTGTATGCTAACCTCATTTTCTCATGTCTTTGCTGTTCTTATTTCTGACACACCTCCCGTCCTCCTACGTCTCTGTGTATTGATTTTGTTGGGTGGTAGCAGGCCCGCTCGCGCCCCCTCCCCCCTCCATGCAGATCACCCCTCAGCTGCCTCTGATGGGCTTTGTGGCCCGAGTTCAGGAGACTAGTAAGTGGCTTTTAGCTCCTCGCTCCCTCTGCATGACCACCGTTTGTTTTAAGTCCTCTGCCCAGCACTTACCGTCAGTGGTCCGTCCTCTTTTGGTGGAATGTTTTCTTACTGGAGTAAACGAGCGATCAACCACCAGCATCAGCTTGGACAGCGAGCTGCTGTCACCACATTCAGGTTTCAGATGGTTTTCTTTTCTTTGATCTTAAATTATTAAGTGTGAGACGAATGGAGACATTATAATTTCACCTAGTTCCTCACCGTGGCCACAGAGTGTTGCCACACTTATTCTTCATGTAGTGTTTCCAGCTGATGGTGATTAACCGCTCGTTAACTGTAAGATGTGTGTAAATAAGAGTGTAAAGATTGACTGAGCAATGAGACATGTTTGCGTTTGTTCATGAGCATGATGTGTCTGTAATTTTTTTTTTGTGTGTGTGTCCTCTCTCTGATTTATCCTGCACGTTGCATCAGTGTGTGCACCGCTGGCTGCACTGTTCTTAGAGTTCAGCATCAGTAAAGCACGATGGTTATAAAGTTTTCCTTTCTATGATGAGTAAAATGCACAGTACTGAGCATGTAAGCGTGTCCAGCATGAGCTGTCTGTTCTCTAATGCATGGTCATTTCCAATCCGTCACCTGTGTCCTTGACTAATTCAGTCGTCTTCATGCTCCAACTCTCCTCTAATTGGCATTCATTTCCTACCTGCCTGCCTAAAAACGACTTGTAGTCTCAGATGTGCCGCCCCCACCTCCGCCTGCCGACGAGCCGGTGTTTGAGGAGCCTACACCTCCTCCTCCGCCGCCAGAGGACTACGAGGATGAAGAGGACGAAGAGGAGTCGGCGGTGGTGGAGTACAGCGACCCCTACGCCGAGGAGGACCCACCCTGGGCCCCACGCAACTACCTGGAGAAAGGTCTGCCATCACTGGGGGGACTTACATATAAAATTTGCAGCTAATTGCAATTTGTTATTGTCAAGTCATTTTGGAAAACACAAAGTCACAAAAAATATACACTATACTAATGGACTCCTTCTCTCATTTTCCCTCAGTGGTCGCCATCTACGACTACACCCGCGACAAAGAAGACGAGCTTTCGTTCCAGGAGGGCGCCATCATCTACGTGATAAAGAAGAACGATGACGGCTGGTTCGAGGGCGTGATGAACGGGACCACGGGCCTCTTCCCCGGAAACTACGTCGAGTCCATCATGCACTACGCCGACTGAACAGTCCCCCCCTCCTCTGAGCGGAAGAGGAGCGGGAGGAGCGTTTGTTGGGGAAGGGAATGGGGAGGGAGGGGAGCCAAGGGTTAAAGGTCAAAGACTTTAATCAGAGTATAATCACCTCCGGGCGAACAGAGAAAAGAGAGGTGGGGGGGAGGGGAGGCAGTTTTTAAAGGAGTTGCAACGTGACAAACTGATGCCCAGTCATTCTCTCGACATAGTCGCCATTGTAAAACAACCACTACTCTAGATATATCCTTCCCTGTAATATTTCTTTCTTTGTTTCTTTATTTGACTGAGGACTGGACGGTGATGGATTTATTGTCTTTTGAGAGTTTTGTGTTACATTATGAGGCCACTACATTGATTTTGCTTCTTTTTTTTCTTTTTTTTTTTGGTTACCATTTTGCCCTTATTTTAAACAATATTTATTTGGATTTTTGTAGTGGGATAAATGGTGAGCAGGTAGATGGGGCTGCTGAGAGGGATTTAGTCTGGATTTCCATGTCGCAGCCTCGGAGAAAGGGCTGGAGGAGAATGTCTTCATGTGTGGATATTCTCCTTAACACTCCAGAGACATTTTAGAGAATAATACACCTCTCTATATATAAAGTATAATGCAACAACAATATCCTCGGTGGGAAAAAAAATAGTAGTTTCTGTACTTGACAAAACTTTTAGTTGGGTACCTCAGCAGGGAGTGTGCCAAAGCTGACATTTACTAAGATAAGCACATCAAATGTCTTACAGTGACACACACAAAGCTAGATTAAAGTGGGTCAGAGAAGACGTCTGAAAGCAAAGAGGAAGTCCCAAGAGTGCTTTAAATCCAGACCCCCCCCCCCCCTTTTTTTTTTTTTTCCAAGGTTTATTTAATTATCTGAAATGTTTTTGCGCCGCGCAAGTCTGAGGTTGAACTTGAAGAGGCGAGTTGAGACACTACACGCTTCACTTTGCTGGCCAGTGTGCGTTTATCGGGGGAAGGAATCGTCATTCAGCCCTCAAACGAGAGAGGAAAGCGAGAGATCCTCGGTTGCACAGTGACCTGGATTTTGAAGTCTTACTCTGCAGCTCCTGTCATGAATACAGGAAGAAATATATTAGCTCAACTGGCGCACCAGTCGTTTGCAGTGTTCATGTGCATTCGAGATGAAGATCTTTTTTTTTTCTTTTTCTCCAAACGTTTTTGGTGTTGTACCAAGGGGTCCAGAATCGAGTTTTGCTTGCAGAGTGGCAGACTGCATGTTTCAACGAGGAAAAAAAAAAACTTTTCTTTTCTGCTCTACTGACGATTAATGTCTTAATATTTTTAAATATGGTGTGGTTTGGTTTTTTGATATTCACCCACAACGACAACAATGCATTTAGGTCATTTCTAAGATGCTTGTGCCATATTGAAGTGTGTGTTGCTGTTCAGAGGTCATCACTTCATTTGCAATAAATTGGCCAGAGTTGGGTGGATTGTCGTTGAACTTCAAATCTTTATTTTTTTTCTTTCATCAGTTTTCCCGAGTTATTTTAAATCAAAAGCACATACATTTGTAGTAAAAAAGGTGTAGAAGAAGAAATAATCTAAATGTGAGATGTATTATGTCCTCGAAACAGGACTTACTGAATATGAAAAGAAGCCAGCTGTTGTGTTGAAATGGTTTTAACCGTCGCAAGCCCCCGATACTTCTTAACGGCGTCAGTTTAGGCATCGTTCGTCCTCCGTACAGTTTCCAATATGCTTGGCTGTTGGGTGTTTGCGAGGGCTCAGTGCTTGTACTTATGTCAGAATCTTTATTTTCTATTAAAAAAAAAAAAAGAAATAATAACAAGTGGGTCTGTATGTGAGTCTTGCATGCCATTGTTCTTATCTGTACTGGTGTCCCAAAAACCTTCGTGGCGAGATCACCCATTCTTTAAAAGACGAGCAGCCCTGCAGCTCTGACCAGGTACCACCAGCCTCATCCAAAGAGACTGTACGACTTTACTTCAAGCCCACGTCCGAGGAGTCTGTCTCTGACCTGTGGGGGAGGATGGAGGGGAGGGACTCGGCTTCCTCCCCCCCTCGACAGTAGCTGTCATTGCGTCAGTGGTGAAAAATCCTTGTGTGTAAGCTGCTAGTGAATCCTGCGGACAAAGAAACCCAACGGGCTCGAGGGAGATGAATGAATGAATGATGATAAATGTAACACTAAATATTAATTGCAAAGCTTGACTCTTGTTTTTTAACACTCACAGGATGACACTGAAAAAAAAAAAAATCCCAAATAAGGCCATTGGTCTGCAGGATTCACAGCCCCTGGAGTCACAGACGTCCCTCGGGATGTCAAGTTTAACAGTCCATAATGCCATTGTGTTGCACAGTTAAAGTTGAATTGCAGAAGTATCATATTTGTAAAATCATGAGAACAAAGACAATAAAATTATTAAGATTTATGGTGTAGTTATGTCTTGGTTCTTCTTTTTATGTGTTGACGCCATGTATAAATTATTGGGAATATTAATCCAGAAAATTCAGAGGTGTCTGTTGTGTCTTTCTGAGGCTGATAAAGCTGTTTGAGTCCAACAAGATTAAAATTCAGGCTGGTTTTCAGGATTCTTTTATATTTGGCTTCATGTGTGTGTATATATATATATATGTGTGTGTGTGTGTGTGTGTGTGTGTGTGTATGTATATGTATATGTACATATAGTCTGAGAGTTCAGTGCCATGCTTGAAAGGTTATTTCTAAGTGTTAAAGAGCAGTGGTTTCCTACTTTTCTATTCAGTGAAATATATGACATTATTAGATGAGACATCTTCTAATGTGTATCTAATCTGTCATAAATATACACTCAAACTACAACATTTAAAATGTACAAGTGAGCAAATGTAATTCTTTCTTTTTCATCATCAAGACTCAAAGGGGCTCCAGCACCTCCTTCAGGATCATTCACCTTAATTTTATGTATCGCGATGATAGAGGAGGATAGGACTTTTCTTTTCCTTTCGCCTTTTATTACTTTCGTTTTTGACCGCGGCGCATTTTCACCTTAAAACAGCTTTCAAAGTTTCTGTATCCGTTAAATGCTTTTAAATAGCAAGAGCAGAATCGTTGTTGTTGTTGTTGTTGTTGTTGTTGTTGTTTTCGTGTAGTTTTTTTTTAATTTACTGGCGATGTCTTGGTCGAAGACTCTCTTATTTTTCATCGTCGTCATCGTGTCAGGAAGTATAACGCCATCCAGCTCAGGTAGGTTTAAATAATACTAATTTTATTATATGTACTGTATATGTAGTGTATATGTAAGATGTAGCCTGTCTGTACAGAATTTAAATTATATTTTTTGCATTTATAGTTTTAATCCACATGGAACACACCCAATTACCAAAGTACGATCGCACTGCGAGAACAACGAATTTAATGCATTATTATTATTATTATTATTATTATTATTATTATTCGTAGTAGTAGTAGTAGTATTGATCCTATCAGAAAAGTGAAGAGCTGCCAGTCAGCAGTTTTCTAATTCAAATGAACATGTGACGTAGATAAGGTTGGTGTAGATTTAGAGGTCATTCATCAGTATTCAAAGCATTTCAACTGTTATTTGTCCTCCAGATAAACAATAGAATGTAATTAACTGCTTTAACTTGGGTACCCTGCTTAAACACAGTGTTGAGGTACAACAGAGGACACAGCACTTGTCTGGTTGTTATTTTGTAGATGGACCACTCTACAAGCAAGTGGGTGACACAGCTGTCCTCTCACCGGGTGTTGTGACGAACCCCATCACCAACATATTCTGGAAACATGGATCCAGCATCGCCGTGGAGTGGACCAGTAACAACATTGAATCCTACGGGCAATTCAGAGGTACTCTGGACGTCCTTCACCTCAGATTCAATGAGACTGAATGTTTGTATAAAACAGCATCTTTAGACAAAAGCCCGTAAACTCATTAAGAAACAACAATCCTTTAATTAGTCCTTGATTTAGTCTTGAAGACAGAGAGAAACTAACTGTTGCTTGCTGGTTTTTGGTGACAAATATTCTGGAGAACTAGACGACAACTAAAGCTTTGAAGTTAAATCTAACCGTCTCTGTTCATGTTCTTAGGACGTGGCTCTGTGAATAGTTTAAGTGGAGAGCTGACGATCACAGGACTGACTAAAGAAGACAGCGGCAGCTACACATCAGAGATCAACTTCAGTGTCACCAGCGAGATTGAACTTCAGGTCATCGGTGAGTAAGTTGTATGAAGTCTGGTAAACACAGAGGCTGTTTGTGTTTCCCCTGAACACAAATGAAATGTGACTGTTTTTTTTTTTAACCAGCTCCCGTGTCTACACCCAATGTCTCAACACGGTGTGACAAAGAGAAGACCCACTGTGTTTTCACCTGTGAAGGCGGCACCTCAGAGGCTGAACCCATCACATATACGTGGAAATCAGGTGACATGCACTGGGATGGAACCAAGGAGCACAGTATAACCAAGGTACAGAGGTGACAGTGGAGTTTGTGGATGAATCTTGCAGCAAAGCTGACTGGTGGATGAGCCTTTAGCTAATACTGTTTCACTCAATTTGTAGACAGAGAAGGAGCCTTGGTTCAGCTGTACACTGCACAACCCCATCAGCAACAAAAGCAGTGAAGAAGTCGAAAACCCCTTCATCTCCAGTGAGTTGTCTCACCAACAGATGTGTAGTTTGACAGCACACTAAATGTCAGATGTACAGTTGAGTTGATTTAATATGCTGAGAGCAGCATTTACAATGTAAAAAACACTGTACCTCAGAGTGTATTATCACACATAAGATCAGCCAACAACACTGGAATATATTGGTAGTTTTATTTATTTATTTGTTTGTTTCCTTTTAGGTGACTGGAACCTGTTATACCTCTGGTTCATACCAGCAGTAGTATTACTACTGATGATTGCATGTATCATCTTCTTTGTCATGCGCAAACGCAGAAGAGGTAAGTAGCTATGAAAGACTATATTTGTAGATTTTTTAGGTTTGGTATATCACTGTAAATCTGACTCCAGCTGAGACTCAAAGAATGAATGATTGACAATTTTTGTATCTTACTGTGTCAAACCCCTTTGGAATGTGAGGGAGGTGGAGGAAAGGCAAGTCAAGGATTTTTTGATATGTTGCTCAAATATAAAGAAAAGTAAAAAAAAAATATGAATATGTAAAATACAAGTTCAGAGCTAAGCAGTTTTAGTCCAACCACAAACCACTTTATGTGTTACCCATACACGTTACTCAAGTTTGAGTTCCTTCCTGTCACTGTTTGGTAACCTGCCTCTGTAATGCTAAAACAATGACTGTGGCCTGACTGAGCCCCATTCCTTCCAGTGTAATCACAGCAGGGTGTGTCTGAGCCCAGTGCTGCAACAACTGTGCCCTTAATGTAAAACAAGCCAGAATTACAACGCAAAGTTTGTTTTTTTTTGGCCATGAGTTTTATCAGTTTTGCAGCAGCTGAACTCCAAACAAATTATCTGTAGCACTTCATTTAAAATGAACATTATTAACAAAACCATCTTGTGGATTTTTTAGTTGCAGTTCCAGACCATTTTGAAACAGAAGAGTGTGCAAGATGCTTTGTGGTCGTGACTGTTTTTTTTATTATTTGACAGGGAACTTACTAGTGATGGGGAATGGCCAGGTATATTCCAGCCAGGACCATGGAAACCAGGACCTTCCATTAGTTGCGTTCTCTAATGCCAACAGTGTAACTGGTAAGCAAAACATTATTGACACCAAATAAAAGTGATGGTCAGAGCCATGAAACCAGATTGTAAAACAAGTTTTCTTTTTGTGTAGCCATTTTGAAATAGGATTTAGAAAATAGAATAATTGACATATAGACAAAACAACTTATCGATAATAAAAATAATCATTAGTTGCAGCTCCAGACCAGTTTGAAAGGGAAGAGTGTGGAAGATGCTTTGCGGTTGTGACTGTTTTTTTAATTATTTGACAGGGACATCACAAAAGATGGAGAATGGCCAGGGAATACCCAACCAGGACCAACCAGTGCATAATCAGGTGCCGGCTGACCCAGGAAACCAGGCTGCTTCACATGAGCTGAACAATGTAACTGGTAAGTAAAACATAATGTGTGATGCTCACTATTTTCTGACATTTTCTCATTTTCTGACATTTTGTAGACAAAGCAAATTATCAATAATGAAAATAGGTGTGGAAGATGCTTTGTGGTCTTGAGTGTTCTTTTATTTTTTTTACAGAGACAACACCAATGATGCAGGAGAGCCAGGAAGCACCCAACCAGGTCCAGCTGGTGGACAATCCAGCAGCAGCTCCACACGATGACCAAGGAATAACAACCCAGGATCCAACATTGGTTGTGTCCGACAATGCCGACAATGACATGAGTGAGTAAAATAAAAGGGATGGTCAGAGCCATGAAACCAGATCGTAAAACAAGTTTTTTTTGTGTGTGACCATTTTGAAAAAGGATTTGTGATTAGCTGATGCACAGAAAATGAATCTGCAAGTTTTTTCAATAATAGAATAAAAACATTTTATAGACAAAACAACTTAACAATAATAAAAATAATCAGTAGTTGCAGCTCGGACTGTTGACTGTTCTTTTACTATTTTACAGAGACAACACCAAAGATGGAGACGAGCCAGGAAGCACTCGACCAGGACCAGCTGGTCAATAATCAGGTACCAGCTGACCCAGGAAACCAGGCTGTGTCCCATGAGCTGAACAATGTAACTGGTAAGTAAAACATAATGTGTGATGCTCACTATTTTCTGACATTTTGTAGACAAAGCAATTTATCATCATGAAAATAGATGCTTTGACTGTTCTTTTATTATTTTACAGAGACAACACCAAAGATGCAGACGAGCCAGGAAGCACTCGACCAGGACCAGCTGGTGGACAGTCCAGCAGCAGCTCCACACGATGAACAAGGAATAACAACCCAGGATCCAACACTGGTTGTGTCCGACTATGCCAACAATGACATGAGTGAGTAAAATGTTGTCATACTCAGCGGCATGTGTTGTGAAATAGTGGTGTCTGTTAAAACTGTACTTGTCAGACTGTTATTGTTTTGTGAAATAATCTTGTTATCACTGTGACAGAAGAGTCAGCACTGTTGATGTCAAGTGGCCAAGAACCATCCAACCAGGACCCACCGGTGGATAATCAGGAAGCAGAGCCACAAGAGCAGGAGCAGAGCTGATGTACTTTTGTGTCTGCTTACGTGAGTGTGCCGAAGGCCCTCAGGGGCTTCATCACTGCTGTGTCTTCCGCCATACAAAAGCTGTGATAGGTGCTAACTGTACCAAATGACTGCTGCAGTTTTTTTCAAGCAGAGTAATGGGTATTATTAATGAGAGTACTGAATGTAAACCAGTGTTTTTAGGCTGCTGACCTGTGTTTGGTCTCTGTTTCTGTATGAATGTTAGGGCGTTCCTGTTTGGAGGTACAAAATACACGAGGCTAACTCACCAGCTACTGACATTTCACATTTTGGAAAAGCAGGTTTAAAATCTGTGGCAGTGCTTTTGTTTTTGTAAGAGACATTTGGAAAGAGACAGACCATGAAACAGAGAGAGTGAAGGACACACTGAGTGAAACACAAATGAGAGGTTTCCCCCAAAGTTACTGTATCAGAGCTCAGTTCAGCAACACACGACAAGATTTTTATACAGCTTCACATCTCTGTTATAATACTGTGTAGTGCTTTTGAATTTCTAATATCAATACTACACATGAGCATTTGGTGGGATGGTTTATGCACATCCTTGTTACTTCACTGAACTGGCTGTTGTATATTTTTAGTATCAGGTTGTGCTGAAAGCAACAGTTTGAATATTATAATTAATGGTGCAAAATGAACTCTGAGATGAGATGCACTGATCGATGGCTACAAAGATCATTGTGGCATTTATTAATTTAGGATGGTTGTTACAACCAAGATATTTTTCAGTCAGAATACTCTATATATTTTTATTTATTAATACTTGTCTTGCTCTGGTTCAAACTCAACAGCGTATAAAACCAAGAAAGCTTCTAACAAGCCAAAAGGGAGAAACATAAAATGGACTTTCTCTCTACGTCAAGCAAGGCTACAAATGCCAGTGGATGAACAGCTAATTCATTTTTTTTTTTAATTAGCGTGCTTCATAAAATTATAGGCATTTTGTTTTTTTATTTTGCATTTTGTTTTGTTTCTGTATCTGCCAATGCCCTGCCATTCCCTATCTGTCCAGCAGAGGTCCTCACACACTGTTAATGAAGCAGCTGTGCCCACATCAGTGCTCCCCTGTGTGAGCACAGACGACACATTGAAACTAGAAGGATGTTTGTACTGTTTATTTGTAAGCATACAAGAACTTTTTGCTGTCTGAGCTTTGATTTGTTTTGATGAATTAGATGTGACTGCACATTCCTGTTTGAAAGGATGCTGGACTTCGACAAACACTAATGCTGTGTCTTAAATTCATACTATGCACTGACTATGTTTCCTTCAGGGACCACGAGTCCAGTGCAGTTTGGAAGAACACTGATTTAGTTGCAAGGACAATTCAGGTTGTTCAAATGTATCACAGCTGCAATTATAACACAACAAAAGCGACACCACACCCACAATACAGGTGTCCCATAGGTTACTGTCACAGTATCACTCGGTACACTATCATATAACATCAGGACTGAAGCTGTTCTACATGTTTGTACTGTGAAATCACCTGTGACACTGTGATACACTGTTCTGTGTAGCAGCTGGTTAGAGAAATGAATTATAAATTATTTTTTATTGTATTTGCCTGGATGTATTAATGTATATTTTGGATAAATAAGATATTATAATAAATAGGTAATAAATTTCATAAGTGGATGTTGGATGGATGTTTTCATGGATCAAAGTGTTTGTGACCATTTGGAAATCTACTTCCTGCCATCAAGGTGGAATAGTTACTGTCACCTGGCAGCTGTTGGTGGACAGAGACACACACCCTCATATTCTTCTGGTTGCAGGTGAGCGAGAGGAACAAGCTTATGTTGTGCGTTCAGACAAAAATGACAGATGTTTGCAGAGAGCTGCACTCATTTACAGGTCGCTACATAAGTGCTACCTTCAAGATGAGTCTTCCTGAGCTTTGACAGCCGAGAGCAGGAGAGAAGATGGATGGAATTTAAATTTGAAGTGTGTGAATGAGGAGGTGGGGGGAGGTGGTCTTTACAACAACACATGCCCTGAGAGAGAATACAGAAATGACAGAGCAGCGGTGGTGAAATCACAGTGAAGAGTGGACTTATCTTTACGTGTGCAGACAGGATTGACACTGAGATGAGAAGCTGGGATACCACAGGGAGAGAGATGTGTCAAAGGGATTTTTCTATTCAGTCGTATGGCTCATGACTTGGGGAGGACATGTTCTAACAAACCCTATCACACTGCACTGACACTCACTTTCCTTCTGCCCACTGAGCTATGACAAACAGACGCTTCTTGGCTTTTTTGGGGTTTGAAATCTTCATGGCTAAAACTCTAAACTTTGTCTGGATTTCATGCAGAAAGACTGAGCAGCTTTATGTAAGAAACAAGGATTTGTGGGTTAACTAACATGTATGACCCTTCAGTGTATGTGTTATGTGCAGATAGGTGGTGGTGGATCGTTATGGGGCATCTGTCATCATGAGGAGCCTTTCTCTCTTTAAGGAATGCAGTTTTTAGTCCGGACCACAGACAGGTGCCACACTGCAGGCAACATGTCTGAACAGAGACTCAGTCGAACACATGGAAAACTTTTTGATCCTCAGATGGAGATTTTCTGACTGTTTTACTGTCATAGGACTGCTCTGACTTTATTTTTTCCAAGATCAAAAATCTCTACAGGACCTGAGGATGTGAGCTTTTACACAAGTGCTGTATTTACAAGCACTTAAACTTTCATTTTGTGCTACTTCATACAACTTTCCTGCATTTCAGAAGTCACCAGAGAAGAGGAGGAGAAGAAGAAGAGAAGTTACATGTTTGGGGCTGTAATTATCTGAATAAAGGCCGTCATTTCCCCTTTCTGTGGGCCAGTTTGTCAGGGTGGGATGCTGCTGGGTCAGTGGTTAAAACTCTGTCCTGGTTTGGTTCCCACTGGGAAACACTTTCCCGTCAGATGATAGAAATGGGCTTTTTGGTTGATTTGCAAACTTTTGGTCTCTTTCAAAAGTACTGAAGCACCAAACTTTGTTTTTCTAGTTCTGTCAGCTGCCACACAAGAGCTCATAGATTAGACATAGTTTCACAGCTTTGTGGAGCCTGAGGGGAAGATTTTAGAAGCTTCAGAAAACTTATGAGAAATGTGGTCTTCAAGCCTCAAGGCTCTACTGTAAATCCACTGAAGGCAGATGTGTCAAGCAATAGTTTGAGTTCTACTGGATTAAAAAGAGATGCTTTCAAAATAAAGGTAACTTCATGTGCTGCTAGTTTACAATCTAAAATGATGTATCATAATTTAGTAGTTTACAGATTTGAAACAATGAAGTTGAGTAACATCAATCATTTAGAAAAATAATAATAATAAAATATAAAATATAAATAAGAGTTTCAGGGCCCAGTTGGACTTGTGGAACTTTTACTTTGAAAAACGCTCATGCAGGAAGTTGTTGTTTGATTACTTCCCACTTGACACCTGTCGCCTTGGCACAAAGCTATGCGTAAAGGTGCGCACATCCATCGCAGGTAGGGAAGAGACCGGTGGAGTTGTCCTCACAGCGACTTCTTTTTCTCCAGAAGCTGCCGAATCTGTCCGCTGGAAATGAAAACTCCTCCTCTGACCCTCTGAAAGGATTTTAAGTCTTTTTACTTTTCCCAAAATCAGCAGTTTCGTCAAGGATGCGTCGACGCGACAGGTGGTCGATAATGCGCCTGCAGACCTGCATCTTCAGCCTGTTGCTGGTCTCGCAGACAAAGACACAGCGAAGAGGTAAATGGATGTTTCATGCTTTATTTAATCTGTGCAGCGTGGTTCCTCCTGTTTATTCAGCTTTGTGTTTAAAAGACAAAATCCCAACAAAACCTTAAGTTCCTGCAGAAGTTTTGTACAAAACGTGGAGAAAATAAAACAATTTTTCTTTTTGACAATGCTCTAAAGCTTTTGTATTTTTTAAGCAGTTTATTGTCTTTAATTGGCTCCACAGCACATTGTACCTTTGAAAATTCCCCATACATTCATTTAAAATTTAAATTCTGGCATTTTCATGGACTTTCTCTGAATAATGATCTGGCTGTGAGCTGACACATGATCTCAAAGCTTGGTTTTACAGGCTGGAATGAGGCTGTGGTTGACATGAATGTCTGGACTTGTCTGTTGGGAATTATGAACAACTCACAGCATCTCCTCACTGTCAGAGGCTGCTCTGTCCTTTATTGTCTGGTTCAGGTTTGTTTGGCTTGGAAAATGCACTGAAGTCAGAAGGATGTAGTGTCTGTATCCATCCCTCCATTGTGTCACTGACATGTTCTTCTTATTATGATCTCAGGTGTTTTGTATTTCTTGTATTTGCTGCCTTTGTCTGGTGTTGTGTTGTGATTGAGCTTCAGGTTTACTCACAAAGCTCATTCACCTTGGTTGTTTGACATTTCTTTGTGGTAATTTGCAACTCTTGCAGCTCATTTTGTGTCTCTTTGTAGTCGTCTTTTGTCTCTACGGTCGTTTGTCTCTTAATAGTTGTGGTCATTTTGCGTCTCCTTGTAGTTTTGCATCTCTTTGTGGTCATTTTGTGTCTGTTTGTGGTCATTTTGTCATGAACAGTTAAGGCCACTTGCAGGTGAGGATTGCTACTTGTGCCAATGCGTGTTGGTGTGTCGTAGTGCAGCGCAGTAGGTTGAGTGTGCGTTGCTGTGTGCGCGTGCAGGGCAATGATTTGTGGTTTGCTCAGAGTTTCCCTTCTTCAGGGCTCGTCGGTCCCTCCCAGAGAAACAGATGCAGTTCATTTTACCTGACTGTGGTTTCCCTCCTCTGCTGTCTGCAGCCTCAGACACACACACACACACACACACTCTACACACTCTACACAAAATACACAAACACTATGCTGACATTTAGGCATGTTCACACATTCATGTAGAGACATAGTACTGTAAATGCAGAAGTGCTTCTACAAGCTTGATACAAGTATTCAGGCCTGTGCTCTGTGTGTGTATAAAAGAAGCTTGTCTTTTGTTGTTCTGGTGATTTGTCTTGTTTCTGTTGACACTGAGATATTTACGGTGCAGAAGAAGAAGAAGAAGCTTTTTTTATGCAATTAAACATCAGATTTTAGCATCAGACTCTCAGAACTGCAGAGCGAAGATTTTTCTCTATACTCGGCTGCTGCTCTCAGGTTAAAGTCTTACCTTTAAACTCAAAGGTACTAAATCAGAAGCACCTCACATCAGCAGAGTTTAAATGCTTATTACCACACGTGCACATCACTATATCACCACCACTGCAATACATTTCCTTTGGTTTTGTGTCTGAACGTAAAGATTCATTCATGCAGTGATGATCTGGTTTGTTTTGTGACCCCTCAGGTACCCCTCACTTGACCCATAGGAAAGGTCCTGAACCCCAGAGTGGGCACCACTGCTCAGGACTGCATTATTTATATTTATATTTATAGTAATAACAGTATATTCATTACTTTGCCATTAAATCAAAGTTTAGAGCTGTGTAAGGTGCAATCTAAAAATGTGATGTTTATTTTAAGAGTTTTACTCACTGACCAAAGTGTCTGTAAAATACTGGTTTGAAAGGCTTTCTGGGAAATGTAGGAGATCTTTAACTGAAGCAGAAGAGGATGAAGTGAATCTACCAAATAAGGAAACAGCAAAACTCCTGTTAAACTGCGAGCGTCACAAACTATAATTTACTGTCTCTCAGTGTCTGAGGATCTGAGGGTGGATTGTTCCTCGAAGCAAATCTTCAGAATTTACATCCTCTTTGTTTTCTTTGTCCGCATTTAGCAGCTGTATCACTGCTCAGATTTACTGTAGCTGTGTTTACATGGCGTGTGAGCTCAGTTTCCCCTGGGTGGCCAAACAGCCCCGTTTCCATTACATATGATCCTATGTTTTATCAAAGGAGACAGCAAATGGGGCATATAAAACCTGTGTGCTGTAGTGTCTGTACACATAACTGTGAGCTGTACCTGCAGGATGTAAGAGGACTGTAATACAGAGGATCTCATGGGATAATTAGAGCAGGGGGAAAGTTTCAGGCTGTTTATTTCACCTGATTTTACACTTTCTTTCCTGAATGCAGCTGCTTCAGCCTGTCTGAACACGAGGCCCGTTTCTGTCGTCAAAAATGTCTACGTTGCATTTTACGGGGGAAATTTGCCGGCTGATATTTTCTAGCTGTTGATGCCTCGAGCCCATTACATGCAGCCATGTGTTGAACCTTAAAGCCTGCATCAGTGTGGAAAAGTCACCTGTGTATATACATTTGTGTTAGAGCTGCAGGCTAAGTTAAAGATACGTACTTCACATGCCTTCTTGTGCACAGAGAGGCAGGATTATGAATTTATATCTTCGAACATTTCTTTGAAAAGCATGTTTCACCTTCTGAATCTGAAAATGAATCTCTTTATCGACTCTAATTTCCCTTCTTGGGATTAATAGAGTTAATATATTAAGCAAAAAAAATTCAAACATTTACTTGTCAGCTGTCAACACTTCAAAGCATGGTGATGGCATTTAATAGACTAAATGGTGACAGATTAATTGACAGAAATAATCATTAGTTGTTGGTTTAGTTTTTCCCACGAAAGGCTGCGGAGGACATCAAGACGGATCAGGGTTAAATCACTGTTTGATTGTTATCAATTGGGATGAGAGAGACGCAGGGGGGACATTTATTTACATAAAAACAAAACAGGTCTTTACTTTAAGTCGCTGTGGTCTCTTGGAATGTAATTCATGAAAACCTCACTCTGTGGTTTCTTCTCATCTGAAACACTAATTACAGTGTAAACCTGCTTGCTGCAGCGAAGCCGTGATGAAGACTCACTGTTTGGGTTTGGCAGGAAAACATGTCTGAATCAGCTGCTTGAGATCTGATAACATGACGCACAGGTTACATATATACACCTGTACCTCTCTATAGTGTAGTTTACCTCTTATGAAATGGGTTTTTACACAGAGATGCTGCATGTTACATAATTCCTGTCTCACTGATCATTAATATATCTAATCTGTACTCACTGCATTTCTTGAATTATTGTTACATATATTTACTTATCTCATCTTGACTTGATTTTATCTCGATTTGTCTTTATTGATTTTGTTTTGACTTATCTTGACTTATAGTTCCTTATAGATTGAATTATCTCCGCTTATTTTCACTTATGTTGACCTAGCTTGACTATCTCATCTCGACCGAGCTTGACTTGCCTTATTATCTGGATTTGGTTTTTGTATTTTTTAACTTATCTCAACCTTTCTTGTTACTTATCTTGACACATCGTAACTTTTTTTGACCATAGATTTATCCATCAGAGACGGAGTTGCTGTGTCTTCAGGCTGAATAAACAGTCTGTCTCCCGCCCTCTTGGCTTCTTATAACAAAGCTCGTCCTTATTCTCTACATAGCCTCAAGGACATTTCTCCGGCGTGGTTAACTCCCATTTTTATGTGTAATTACAGCTTTTATCCAGTGTGCGACTCAAATTCAGGAGCTCTGACTCAGCCTGGCCCCTTCAGACTGATTAGACCTGATTAGACCTGCAGACAGTAACAAATGAAACACCAAAGCTCTTTACTGTGGCGTGCAAATGATGATGCCTTCCTATGGAAGACTTTAAAAGCCCCATAAAGGCAGCTGTGGGTGTTTTCTACCTGTACCCGTCTTTTTAAAGTTGACAGCGGAAGTGTGGCGGTGTAGGTATGATCTCACGCTGAGGGGTGAGAGGATGTTTTGCTTTCCATCTTCCATCTTTCTACGCAGCTTATCTGACGTGCCATCTAAACTGGCCGGCCAGAGGGTGCTCTCTGTTTTCCCAGCTGCGGTGCTGGTGGCTTTGAGGTGGTGAGGCGGTGATAACGGTGGCTGTGGTGTGCGTCTCCCACCTGCTCATCTCTTTCAGCAGTTATCGTCCACAGACAGCACGTGAGGATTCAGCTGGATTTCTAGATGTAGGAATCAAACTCAGATTTCTGATTCCAGCCAGCCCGCTTCCTGTCTTGTGAGGGGCCCTTAAGCAAGACATTTAATACCTCCACGCTGACTGTAAGTCTGTGTGGCTAATGACATCAGCTGAAAACATACAGTAAACCTGCACGATTGTTGTTTTTCCTGATGGTAATGACGCCTTTGGTGATAAGCAGACAGTGAATGGGCAGGTGTGCACTCAAGTTTTGATACTCGCTCAGCAAACTGGAGTGAAAAGACACTGTTTTTCCTCTATTTCAGTTTGGTGTAAACTGTGGCGTCATATATTTGATCCAAACCAGCTGCTGCTTTTACAAAACATTAAATAAACCCTCTTACAAATGTATTGTTCCAAAGCATGAAGGATACTACTACTTTTGCAGACAGCATGCTGTTTACTGAAGTCGAGCTGTCAAGTGTGCAACAGGATTTTTAAAATTCTGTAAATCTGTAATCTGGTTAATTTTAAGGAAAGAAACGAAGGAGAATTCAGCAGCGTCACTTTGTTTATCAGCGTCCGTGTGATATAACACCACAGGTCTGTGGAGGCCAAAGAGGCAGTTGTTAGCAAAGAGATATACTGAAGTCCAAGCATCGGTCTGAGGCTGGTTTCACATAAAAGACTTTAAGTTTCCTCCACACACTTGAACGCACAAGCACAGGCTGTGATAGCGAGGAGAAAAGCTTTTTGTTCCCTACAGAAAAGACATTAATCAGTAGCTTTATGTTGAGGCTCACTAATTTCTAACTGACATAAAAAGTTTACTGGCTGTGAAGCTGCTTCACAGTGACAGTGTTTGTGTGTGTGCAGCCTGAACTGCCCTCAACCCGAACCAGGGGTGACTCTCATGGGGACTCCATTGTCATCTTTTCCATTTAGGCAGCGATATGTTTTGCATGGCACATTCCTTGAGTCTTGAAAAGCTCGGGGAGAGCGACGTGAGGAAGAAGAGCTTTGAATCATTTCCACCGTGGAGGCCAAACAGACTCTCTGCCCGTATCATCCAGAGGGGCAGGACCGGCTGCCAAGACAGAGGCCGCGAGCCTCTTAAGACTGATTCACGCTGCTGTAAATCAGCCAAGAGGTCACACGGACAAAGACGACGCTCGGAGGCAGGTCCTCACGTTGGTGTTGGTCAGAGTTTTACTGACACACAGATTTACTGTGCAGAGACTGATGACTGAACCTCACTTGAGCGTGAAGTTGGTTTACGGTTGTTTGTTGTGCTTTGCATTCCAGGATCAGGTCAGATCAGGGATACAAGGGAAGCTGATGAGAGTTGTTGTCTTAATACACCTTCTGATCTTCAACATGTCTTTGTGTGTGTAATGAGCATGATCACACATTGTAGGATATTTGATATCAAAGTCATCTCAAAGAAGTAGAGATGAAGTTGAGTTTAATGGTTTTAAACCAAAGCAAAGTGTCTGTGTTTGTAAAATTTCACTGCTGCTCACAGTTACGCTTTATGAAGAGGAGCAGATCATCAGATAGGCACAAAATCCGCCTGGTTTGTAGGGTTTAACCATAGTTTAAACAGAATTTTGAAACCAGTTATTTGAAAGTGAAAGAAAGTGTTGACAAATGTATTAGGTGTTTGTTCGGTCTGACACGTGACCCACAAGGATTTTCTGCTTATTTCTTCTTACAAAGAATCAACTATTGAATATTTCTCAACGCTTGTCAAAAGTTTAGATTGATTACACCCTGCTTGTGGAGAAGGGTTCACACCAACTCCAGAACATTTTCCTCTCTTCTCTTTTGCAGGATGCATGAAATCCGACCTGATGAGGCTTTGATTTGTGTCTTGACGTCATGTTTTTGAGCAATGTTGAGTTGTTAACTTTCTTTTGTTCACTGACACAGTAGCTGCTCTAGATGAGTCTCTGTGGTTTTTGGTGAGACAGAGTGCGGTTTGCCCTTTTATGACTCACTGTAAGCATTTCTGGGGTAATGAACAGGATTTGCCCTCGAGTGCAGAATCTGGGCTGCAGGAATTTAAACTTTCCCGCAGAGCAGAGGCCTCAAGTTACGAGGCCTTTGCACTTGACTTGAATGTCACGTCCCTTCAAGTTCATGCTGCAAAAATGTACCTCTGACAGGTGAGATCAGCAGAGGGCAGATGGAACAGAGGATCATGTATGTTAAACAGTTTTAATTTTGTTAACGCAGAACAGAAATTAACTTTAAACACTGAGAAAGCTCCATAATTGCTTTAATTTTCTGCCGTCAGTCAGTCCATCAGAGGAGGCGTCTTCATCTCTTTGTGGAACAAAACTTTTCATTTATTTTGGCTTTTTCTTACATTTAGAAGAAGCTACCATGTTCACCACCACTCACCCGTTTTTTTCTTTTTCTTTTTCTTTTTATTATTACTGCTACAACAAATGCCCTCATTCAGCGATGAGGATTCTCCACACAAGGAACCGACTGTCTTATCTTCAAGCTCCCGTGTTGCGAAATGAATTGAGCATTGACGCTCGATAAGGGACCGGCTTGAGAGGTCTCACACCCTCTCGTCTGAAAATGCCCTGCTTTTGTCCATGCCAAAAACCCACTTCAACATACCGCAGGGTGTAAAGATGGAGGAGGGTGGAGTGTCATGGGTGTTGATTTCTGCAGAGCTTCTGCCAAGATGCCCCACAGGGGACTTTTTTTTTTTTCCTTTTGCTTCTTCGCTTTGAAGAATGTGAGTTATTTGGTAACTGTAAAGCACAGCAGGTTTAAATAAAAACGACAGGAAGATTTAGGTTGTAAAACTGTGAGAAATAAACTATATCACACATTTAAACTCATATGTCATTACAGATTTGGTTTGTTACAGATTTATTTTTTGTTTTGTGTCCTTTAGTTTGTCTCAGTAGTTTTACATACGTTCAGACAGCAGGTGGCAGCATTTCATTAAAATTTTATTTTTTGAGTATCTACCTTTTTACAGTGAAATAAATGCAGTAACTTATAGCAGCTCTGACCCCTGTAGCCTCTGTGCTGCTGCTGCCATCTGCTGATTCATGTGAGTACTGTGAGTATAAGAATGGATAACTGCATCGCCAAAAGTATGTGGACACCGTGCAAGACAAAAAAGCACCAGAAATCATTGTTTCACAGCCAAACCGTTTAGAATTTTAGTGTGGTTTGGCCACTTTTGAGAGCATGTGTGTTCACTCACCAGTATTTTGTGGTTAAAAACAAAGATCTGAGCATGTGAACTGCCCTCTGGGAAACAGAAACATGCTACACCAATTAAACACAGGGATGGTGAAGCTGCTGGGCCTGAGAAACCCCAGAAGGGACAAATACACGCTTGCTCTTGTGATCCCAGATCTGTATTTCTATTTCATAAAAAATGGAAAATGAGAAGAAGAGTGGCAGGAGGCTTTGATGTCCCATCATTGAGATAAAAAAGTTATATGAGGCAAAGGATGTGAAAATGTTTTGGTGATTAATGGCTCTGTTAACCTTCAAGCTGGTGGTCTGTGCAATTACTGTCTTTGCGCAGCAGTTGTAAAGATGTAAATGCAACCAATCACAGTCTGAGTTTCAGCTGGTGACAGGTATGAACTCTGTACGTCCTCCTCACCACGTCCCACACAGACACAATCCCATATATGGAGATTTAACCAGTTCAAACAGAAAAACCTTAACGAGAAAACTCTTTAAACAAAAAACGCTAAAGTCATTTCTCTGTGTTTTGCGTTTGGCCTGACAAATTCAGACACTCATAAGTCTCCTGACGGTCTCTCAGCTCGGGAGGAATCTTGTTGCCATGGCGATTAGTTGAGGTTGGGGGAGATTTAGATGCTCCACTGGTAATTTAGCACAGCTGCAACTTATACACTGCCTCTCTTATTTCACCTCTTTTCTCTTTCTCTCCTCCACTAACATCCTACAATCTATCAATCTTTCTATCCGTCCTCTGCATGGCCATAAGCATCATAAAGGAAAGTTTGTTATTTTTGGAAAATATGCTAACTCACTGTCTTGCTACAAGTTAGATTACCAGTTTAATATCTGTCTGTACAGCAAAGAGGTGGTTAGTTTATCTCAGCACAAAGACTGGAAACAGGGGGAAATAGCTAGCCTTTCTGTGTTTGAAGCTGCATCCCGGTAAATCTCCCTACAGGATCCCACATGTTATATTATCTGATCTTATTATTCCTTTAATAGTACATGCTTTCTTTAGAAGATTTCCAGAAACGATCATTTTAAAAAGGAGCAAAAAACATCCTGAGGGCTTCCTTCCAAAATAAAATCAACATGTTCAGGCCATGCATATTTTCCAGGGGTTGCTGAAAGGCATTCTGGGTAATTTAAGGACTCATTAACTAAAGCAGGTTGCGAGAAATATTTTCTTTAAGTAGACAGATTCCCACTGGAGCTCTAATACGCATCTGTAGCTCACTAGACGCCCCTGCAATGTGCTTTGTGTAACTGCATATGTAAATGTTGGTGTGTAGTACTGCAAATGGAAAGCACCAGGTGACTTCATAAACTGACATTCACTGACTCACTGAAGCATAATAGTGTGGCGTGTTTACTTACCCTGCTCATGGCCCTGTGCAGGTCAGAGCGGCTGACAGCTGATAGTGATGAAAGGTGTTGGAAACACCAGAGGGAGGTTAACATGTATGTGGGAGAGTCTGCAGGGCATCTATGGTGATATATGGACGAGTGTGTCGAAACACGAACACGACATCTAGGAACATAATGTGTAAAAGAAAAAGTCCTCCCAGAGTTTTAATATTCAAAGTCCAGATATCTGTTAAAAATATAATTTGGTTAAAACTAGCTTCCTTTATAATACATGTGCAATGTAATACAATGCAAATGGAGCACCAGTTATCATTCATTAACAAGCTTTGACAATAAGGAGCATCTCACATCTGTGACAGCTGATGTTCACATACTCCCCAAAGCGTCCACACTGGTCCCCGGACGGAGAGACAGCTCCTTCTTTTCACTCCGTCCTGCTCAGCGTCTGGCTGAATGTGCCGAGCACATATGCTGACAGCGGTAGCCGAGTTGTGTGAATGCACGAATTATCAGAATGTGGCAGTTTCCAAAGCTGCGAATGTCGTGCAGCGTGGGTGTGGGAGGTCTGAGGACTGGAATGTGTAACAGCTGGATGTCCTAGCTTGGCAGATGCGACGGGTAGCTGGATGATGGGGGCACTCAGGGCCGTGTGGAGGAGGAGGCCTGGGAGAAGAGGGGTGTGTGGTAGAGAGAGGGGGGGGTGCTTCTCTCCCTTATCGCCCATCTGTGAGAACCTGGAAGTGGTACATTTTCCGAGGATTTTCTGCGATGAGGCAATGGAGTCGGTTCCCGGGGGGAAAAGCTTAAGACATCGATCCAATGAGACACGCCCTCGCTGGCTGCCTCACTTTCTCAGCTGCTATCTTTCATTCATCCCTCACACTGCTGCTGCTCTTCTCTCCAGCAGGCCCCATGTTCATTTATTCACACTTGTGTTTGCCCTGTTGCTTTTTGGATTCATCACCAAACTATTAATCACCGCAAAACACATCACAAAGCACCAGAAAGTTGAGTCTGCAGCAGTGTAGTCGCACACAATATCACTGTCTAGGTTTTTCCTCTATTTGAAACAAGGCAATAAATCAGACATGTCAGCATTGTGTAACTGAACACCACATTTGTTTTGCTGTTTTGTGAAACAGTAAAGTAAATCATTTTTCATTTGGATGTCACTCAGTTTAAAGCTGATACTCTCACAGCGTCATCACAACCTGCCAGCTGACCTAAAGTATTCCTTTATGTATGTAACTGTATTACTGACTCACCGGTTGGTCAAATGTTGATACAACAATGTGCAGAAATAGCTGAAGCTGTGCTGCAGTGACACTTGTGACACTTCTACCTGTGTGGATTCGTTAACTAAAAGGCTGAAGTAAACTTTGTGCTGTTCTGTAAATACTTTTGCTCAAGGACACTTCTTCTGAACTTGAGGTTCTTGCCCACTTCGATGCGCATGACAGCTTGGATTTTAGACACTCAACACAATGGGAACAAAACCTGTTTATTATGGTCAAAACATATTTGAGAACTCCATATTTTTTGGAGGTTATTTCTGTGCAGGATGGGTGTGTCGTTGTGGTAACAGGAACGCTTGCATGCTTTTTCTCCATGCAGCAGAAATGGTCTTAGTTACTGACTCATTTACTCACACAGGGGAGGGGTTTTAGTGTGTGTTGGGGCAACTCAGCATCACTATTACAAGCCTGCCTCCACACATGGGTCTCCCCCTGTCCATGTAAGTGCTTTTGCATGAGGGAGTTTGCAGCAGCCGTGTGCTGGGAGCTCTAGAGGGAGGGTCTGCAGAGTTTATATGTCTCTGCTTAAACTCAGTGGATGCTCAGTGGTCCTTGAACAGTTTGGATCTAACTGCTGACCTGGCTGGCTAACAGGTGGTGCTTTGGGGAAACAGTGAGAGCACTGTGTGGAGTGCTGCTGCACGCTAAGACTCTTTGAGGACTGTTGCAGGAGCCAGCAGCATGTTGAGGATCCAGACATGGTTGCTTCTCTTGGTTCTCTGTGCTGGGAGCTTGGATGCCTGGTTCTGGTCTTCAGTTCCCCACACAGAAATCCCAACAAAGGCAACGGCAACCGAGACAAGGGCAACAGACACAATGGCAACTGAGACAGCGGCAACAGGTACAGCTGCTACACAGACAGCAGCAACAGAGACAGGGGTAAAAGAGACAATGGCAACAGAGACAGCGGCAACAGATGCAGCTGCAACACAGACAGCGGCAACAGAGACAGTTGCAGCAGAGACAGCTGCAACAGGGACAGCGGCAAAAGAGACACCTCCAACAGAGACAGGGACAACAGAGACAACGGCAGCAGAGACAATGGCAACAAAGACAGCTACAACAGAGGCAGCTGCAACAGAGACAGCAGCGACAGGGACAGCAGGAACAGGGACAGCAGGGACAGCAGGAACAGGGACAGCAGCAACAGAAACACCGCCAACAGAAACACCGCCAACAGAGACAGAGGCAACAGAGACAGGGGCAACAGAGAAAATATCAACAGAGACACCAGCAGCAGAGACATTGGCAGCAGAAACAACAGCAGCAGAGACAATGACAACAGAGACAGCAGCAACAGAGAAACCAGCAACAGAGACAATGGCAACAGTAACAACAGGTGCTGCCACAACACCCAATAGCACAAAGAAGAGGGAGGAGGGAGAGGAGGAAGACAACTTGTCTGGGGTTGGGGAAGAAATCATCCTCGGGGCCACAGTAATCCGTAAGTTTGTCGAGGCGTGGGACGTGACCCCGACTCCCGGGACTACTAACGGAGGCCTGACAGAGAAGGTGGAGAGAATTAGCCCTAACACACCGGGTAATACAGATAGGTTGAGAGGGGAGAGGGTGGAGGAGGGGTCTGGTGTTTGGGCAGGGGATGGATCTGGTTCAGGATCAGGGTCCACAGCTGATCTTGAGACAGATGTAGAATCAGTGATGGTCTTGAGAAGTGTTAAAGTCCTGCCTAGCAATTTAACCGGTGATGCTTTTAAAATGAATGGGACTCATGAGGATGTTCTGGATTCAAAGGTAACTCCCCCTGATAGTCGCATCAATGCTTCGGACTCACCTTGTCTCCCTGTGCCCTCTGATTGGCCCATTTGCTCGGGCAAACAGTCAAGGTTTTTCATGCTGCCCAACTTTTTCAACCACACATCTGTGGAAGAGGTGGGGGCGGTCCTACATGAGTGGGCGTGGTTGACGAGGGCAGGGTGTCACTACGGCGCAGAGTGGTTCCTCTGCCTCCTGCTGACTCCCAGGTGCCTTTCACCCCCTGCTCCCCTGCACGTGCCCTGTCGCAGCTTCTGCCACGTTCTGCAGGACAGCTGCTGGACGTCCATGGAAAATGGGCGCCTCCCGGTGGAGTGTCACCTCCTGCCTGAAAGAGCGCAGGAGCCTGGGCGTCCGGCATGCGTGTCAGTTAGTAACTGGAAAGGTAACCCCGGCGGGTTAGAATGTATCCTGTGTGGTGATACATTTTGAATCCGATGTCATGTCACTTTTCGTGGTTGACGTTTAAACGTTAGTCTGTGTGTGTTCGTGCAGAGCTGTTGATGCCATTTTGGACATCTTTCCCCATCACATGATTCACTTGAAACATGATTTTGCATGTTTTTGCCATTTAAAAAAAAAAAATTGCAAACAAATACTTGCCATATATGCAACACAGCATATATCCACCACTGTGCAGTAGGACTTACCATTATACCCACCTAAAAATAGCCAGAGACACATTAAAGTGCACATGTTGCTAAGCAGAAATACAAAGAATATTTTCTGTGCACGGGAGACTTTTGTTCCCTGACGTTAGCCTTGAGGGCAATGTCTCCTCCCCTCCACTGCCTTCAGGCAAACTCAGGGAATAAAAGTCTGTTTCCTTGCTGGTGTTCCAGGGGAAAAATGGCCTCTGGTGTCGTACTGTTATAATATATTATCGGATTATTATTACTGATGCATTCATTAATATCACTGTGCAGACTGATTTGGTTACTGCACAGATAAGTTAACAGACAAAAATAAAAAATATCAGTATTTGCGGTTGCCAGTAATGTAAAGCACAAACAGTCTGCAATTAATGGTTAAAACATGCAAAAACACTTGGTGTGGTTGTTGTTGCTGCTCCTGTTGTGGCGTCACTTTCTGTCCAAAGCACGTCTACAGAAGGTTCATTAGCACGAAAGCGCATGACGCAATGCCTGAGTTCACGTCACTGTCCCAGGATGCATGCCACTTTTCATGTGATTGTCTCGTCACGGTGCAAAACTGCATTTGCAAAAGCCCTGTTTCTGTGTGATAAGTCAGCAATGGTCAGCAACGTTACGTTACAGGTTCTTTGAAAATAGTTTTTTCAGAAACATTTCCCTGGGAATAAACACTTAAGATAGGAAATGCTGCAGAGACCCCTGTCCAGAATTTTAGTGCCATCGTAAACTTTGCAATATGGATTTGTCTTTTGGGGGTTAGCAGTATGAACTTTGCTACATTAAACTGTCTTTATCTTGTGTTTTCCCACAAGAATTTTTAAAGTGTTCTAGGTTTAAGTGGGAGACAGTTCTGTTACTTATGTGCCATGTAGGCTTTTTTGTTTGGATGACCTTTAAACTCAGACATAAACTGTGCTTAAAGCTAAAATTTGGAAGGAACTCAGCCATAGAAAATACAGAAGTCTGTGAAATAAATGAATATTTTACTTCCACAGTGGAGTCTTACAGCTGAAGTACTGTACATGGTGTAGAAGTTTGTTTTTCCATGAATAATTATTATCAAAATCTCTTTACATTTGCTGCTCATGCAGTACAGGATATGAAATGTCACTGTGCTTGTCATTGGGAGCAATGAGACGTCTCAGCTTTTCTCAACCCTGGACTACAGTAACTTTGCTACGTGTTTTAAATTTTCAAAGGACATTTAAGGCTCTTATAATATTGTATTTATGCTTTATTCTCTTGGCAGGACAAGGCAATCAGTGGTTTCCCACCTGCAGCATCAGTGTGGTCAGGCAATAATCACTCTGTGGCTCTCATCACATCCTACTCTTGCATGCTGGTCACCATTTCTGTCCTGGGTTATCTCGCTGTCATCATATTTCACGATTTCTGATCAACCGGCCTGGAATTTTGTGCGGATTTAGAGGCGAGCGGGGGACTTAGTATCTAGGATCCCAAAGAGGGAAACAATTGGCCCATCTGTGGTTGGGAGGGAGGGCTGAGGATGGCATTCATGATCACAGCTGTGGGTGGGAAAGTGGTCTGTTCGGTAGAAAGAGTGTGGCAATTGTGTGCTTGGTTTGGGAGAAAGGGCAACGGTCTTGCACTCTGTAACAAGAGAGCCTTGTGACCGGGATGAGACGGGGCGGCTCAAGTCTCTGCCAGAGGTCAGAGGGCACAGCCAGTCGCCTCCACTCTCCAAAACCAGTTACACTTGATGGGTGGTAATTAACTGTTCGGCCAACTATTAGAAGATGTGCAGAAAGACACAAGAGTGGGACAAAATGTGAGAGAGACCTTTATGCCGAAGGGGAATTACCCACTCTGTTCTTCAAAAACACTGCATGGCGTCACTTTAATCACTTTAATTTCTATTATTTTCATTAATCAGTGTCTAAAAAAAGACCCTGAGTCTTTTCTGTTTGCCTGAGATGAACTCTTTTTCAGTTAGTGGTGAACTGGGTTCTGCTCTTGCAGCAGCAGCAGCAGCAGCAGCAGTGGTGGAAAACAGCGAGAGAGGAAGTGAAAGCACCAATTTTACATAAACGTTCAGTTAAACATCTCAGCTCTGGCTGGGCTGCATACGTTTACCCAGTTATGTTGTATAATGCAGATAAGTCTATGTATGTGATTCTGCAGCAAAGCAGAAGATCAAGGTCAAAAAGATAATAGTTTCAAAGTGTAGTTTTTAAGGGTGGAGAACATTAAATATAAAGAATTAAAAAGGAGATAAAAGTTAAACATTCACGTGTTGCGTAGCTTCTGGTGTCTCTCACAAATCGGTGGTATTTGTGCAGCACACGTTTCTGGTTTCTTGGACCGCAGCCAAGAAACCATGACTATGTCAAATTTTGATGCTCTATGAAAAGCGAATCCATCTGATGTCATCTGATCTCAAAGAGTCGCTTTCTCCTCACTGATCCCCCATCAGTCAGCCTTCGTTGGCTCTCAGCCCTCAGCTTATTCAAACGTGGATTAAAGTCTGACTGTGTGGCAGCTGCGTGGCCTCTGTCTGAAGTGTTAACTGATGCCTCCCTGCTTCTCAGACGTGTAAAGTCCAGTTGGTTTGGTCCCAGGAGGACAGAGCTACAACCGTGGGAGCTGATGGATGAAGCCACCGGCTTAATTAACAGTGGGCATCTCTTGTTGTTGTAAATACTGAGTGTCTCCCCTTCCTGAAAGAAACACTGAGTTTAAAGGCTAAACATTTTTTTCCTGTCTTGTTTTAAGGTGAAGTGTCAGACTGTCTGAACTGTAGGAATACCTCAGATTTACACAGTTAAATTAGTTTGTTATTGCAGTGCTTTCTTTTCCAAATAAGGGCTGCAGCTTTCAGATGGAGGTACAGTAAGCTCTAGTTGAGCCATTCTTTAATGGTGGTGTAATGTTCCTGAACATTTCTGCATGCAACAAACTAAACTGACTAAAAAGTCTGACATGCCTTTCATGTAATTACACATGAGGAATGAGTTGGTTTTGTCCAAAAGGGCATTTCAGGGCAACCAGAGGAGGACGGTTGTTGCAGCTGCAACAATTTTAGTTTCTTTAATTCCAGGCTTTTGTATGAGAAGCTCACAAATAGCAACCCAATACTTTTCCTCGTGTTAATAAGTAATTTGTTTCTACCTGAAGGGAGAAATGCCAGTGTTAATATTCTTGCAGGGTTTGGTTTTGAGATTTAACCCGATGAGTCAGTTGTGTTTGTATCTGCTGTGATAAAATCTGGCCTATTGTAGATTTTTAAAGAAACCCTATGTGTTTTTTATGTTTAGCTTAGTCTCCAGTGAAACAGCTTTTTTCGTCCCTGGGGGAGACGCTCTACCCTCCTAAACCTCTGGAGGAGTCCATTAGTTCCACAACGACATTTCAGCCTGTTTTAACTGGCATGTTGAGTCCGTGCAGGCTTTTGGGACTGATTCTCTGTCTTCCTGCTTCATCCTATTAGTGTCCCTCATGGTCCACTTTCCCATGGACATCTGACACGCATTTCCTTCCTGCCTCCGTCTGTTCATCTGTCTTTCTCTGCCTCTCTTCAATGACAGTATCTTTTTTTTTTCTTCACATAGTAAAACAGGCAGTGAATTTTCTCCAGGGTTACATGTCGGAAAATACAGACATGGCACTTCAGTAATGCTCTGTAACAGAATTTTTTGCCAGTGCCTTCAGGGCTGAGAAACATTGCATGTTTTTCTTCCGTTCAATGGATCCTGTTAACACAAAGAAATGGAGTCAGAGAGGAGACAGAAGCAGACATGTGGGTTAACACGATGATGGTTTGCAGGCAAAGTTCCCACGTGTGGGTGTCATGCCAGCTTCCATCTGTCCTCTGGATAACAGCTGATCATGGACTTGAGCTTTTAATGGTCAGTATTTGTGGTAGAAATAGTGATATTCATAAGCAGTAATAGTAATGTAAAATTTATTTTCTTCCAGTTTGATGTGGACACAGCGCTCACAGCTCCGACCTCAGCCCCATCCAACACCTTTAGGATGAACTGGAACAGTGACAGCATCAGTGTTGAGCAAATCCCTGCAGCTGGGGTCCAAACTCGAGTGGAAAACCTGAAACCAGTAGAGCGGAGGCTGTTATAGGCGCAGATTAATGGCTGTAGTGTGCAAGTTCTTTTGTAGTGAGCTGGGAAAAGCATTTCTCTTTGTGCACCAGGGAACTGTGATGTTGAAACAGGAAAAGGCCAAACTGCAAAACTGCTGCCAGAAAATTTAAAGCCTGAATATTGTCTAAAATAATGAATACAGTAGTGATCCTCAGCCTTCTCAGCTTGTGACCCCATAAAAGAGGAGCTTTGCTGATTTTGCACATCAAAGTGTGAAATCAGGTGTTGGGGAGTACTGCTGGGAACTGAAGTCTGAGAGATGTCACCTGGGTCAGCATCGTTTGGGTCTGAAGTTTGAAAAAGAAAAAAATCAGAGTGTGGAGACGGAGAGAAGTGAGATATCACATCTCTGGTTCTGCCGCATTGATTCTGATCCTTTTTTAAGCTGTTCGTCGTGAATCTGAATCGGTGGAGTTCTCTTTTAAGATCAAGATATTTTTTCTCCTTGTTCATCACCAGCTGTGACCAGTTCAACCACAAAACAATTTATTTGTTTTATTTTTAGTTGCCTGAAGAGTTCCGGTCATTTGCTAAAAAAATAATAACGATTACGGGACAGTCTAAATAAAATAAACACAAGATAATTTTGTGTGCAGAACGCTTTTTCCTGGTCCCTCTCCTCTTAATGTTCTATCCCTAAGCTTGATATTGTGACCCCTTGTGCAGCCCCAAGGTTGGGAAACGCTGGTACATTCCTTGTTCTTGCTTTGCTGATGGTTCACAGGAAAAACAGAATTAAATTCAGAGCCTGAGACTGAGATTGAAACTCTGATAAAGAAATTAGTAAAGTGTGTGTAATTGTTATGTTATGGTCATGTAGCCACAGCGTTGCTGGTTTAAAAGAATAGTTGGCAGACATTGTTCATGTTCATCGGGAGACCTGTGGTCGGACTGGACGGCTTCCAGATGTGAACGCGGACGAAACTGAAACAGAACTTGGCCTGAGAAAGTAATGTTCAAGGAAGCTTCCTTGAATAAAAAGTTGGAAACAAACTCACATGAAGTTAAAAAATATATATATATATACATACATAATCTGACCCACCTGATTCATGTAACAGCTGCAGCAGCTGTGTCAGTGTGAGATTAACCAAGAGCAGGTGCCCTCAGTGGGAAGCTGACCACCCGCCGTGCCCTGATCGAGCTCCAACTGGACGCAGTTCTCGCAGGATCCAGGCTTAGCTGGAGCTGTGCAGGTCGAGACAACATAACACCCACCATTCATGAAAAAGGGACTGTGTACATGAGTGTTTGTGTGTGAGAACATGTGTTTGGGATTACTCCCTGCCAGCGTTGGGCTGGCGAGTGCAGATGTGCAGTTGGTTATGAACTGGCTGTCCCATAAACAGCTTTCCAGGACGGACTGTTGCTCAACATAATGTGACTTTCCTCTCAGCAGGTAGAAGGTGAGCAACACACACCACAGTCAAGGACTGGAAACATTACTCAGCCGTGCATTTCACGAATCGTTAAGAGCATTACAGAGAAAGTTTTCTGGTTCAGGTTTGGTGAAATATTTCAGTAAATTGTTTTATTAGATGCCAACTACATTGAGTTTAGCAGCTAATTGGCCTTATTTTCTGTTTCATACCTGACTAGTACAATAACTAAGCCACTATTGTACATTTATTTTTTTTATCTTACAGGCGTCTCCCAGTTAAGCTGGTCTGTCTTTGAGTTATCGTTTCCTTTACACTTAACTAAGCGCCATTCAGTACTTTCACATCATTTAGGAACTTGGGAAACCCCTGCGACCGCTGACCTCTGTGACCCTTTAATGCACAGATTGTACTTTTTGGTCAGCTCCTCTCATGAATCTGCGATGACAGGCCGCCCTCAGGAGATCGCCGTGTCGAAGTGTCTGCAGGGCCAAAACGCTTTCTCCCTTGTGAATGGCAATTTATGAGAACGCGGTCATACGTCTCACGGCTGCTGCTTCTTTCCCTTTGGGCTATTTTAGACTATGGGAACTAAAATATCAGCGATTTTTCCATTAATTTGACCCTTTCCTCTGATCTCACACACACTGTAACATAAATGAAGAAACATTATAAAGCTGTCACCAGTTAAACCACCTAGTTGGTCAGTAGTTGCTTGATTTAAAGACTTTTTCCAGCTTTACCAAATGGACACACTGGAAAGTGATCGTTCATTTGGACAGAAAACAAGTGCACACGTTCTCATCTCAAAGGCATTCATGGTGCTCGTGTTTGCACGTGCAAAAAGTCATGAATGAAAAACAAGAGTTCAAATCCTGCTTGCTTTCTCACTCCTGCACACCTGGTCAATCGCTGCATGAAGTGGAAAACTGTCAGACGTAGCCCCCCCCCCCCACCGCCTGCAGATGTACAGGGTGTTCCTATAGACTGGTAAAGCACTCTGGTTAGTTTGCCATTCAAATTTTTTGCTCTTCAACACTAAAAAAAACTGTTTAAAAGATTTCCTTTCCAAAGAACTTGTGATTTGCTGATCATTTCTGGGCTTCAAACAGACTCTGACTCTGTGGAACTCGTGCTGCCTTCAGGTGCATCTCATCAGCTCCTTCCTCTGACTCAGAAATGCAACCTTTTATGCAGATATCTTAGATCCTTTTGGAGGAAATAATAAACAACTAAACCAAACAACAACAACATATTTGGCACAATTTCTCACTCATTTAATCTATGCATTGAATTATTGTGTTTTCAGCTGCACTTGAAGGCAGAGTGTGTCTGGTTTCTCTCTTAAAAGTATGTCCACTTACCTTCAGACTCTAAATCTTAATTTCCTGTCTCTCTCATCTTGCAGAGGAGAATGGTGTCTCCTTGCTCCAGCTCATTGGAGACCCTACACCTAGTGAGATCACCAGGGGCTACGGTCCGAGGGGTGAGGCCACCTACGTATTCACCTCTGCGGCGGTGTCGGGCCAGCCGGCTCTGACCCACGTCCCCAACCCTTTCTACCGCCACTTCTCCCTCCTCTTCCACCTCAAGCCCTCCACTCCCGACGCCTCCGTCCTCTTCTCCATCACTGACGGGAACCAGAGGTTCATGTACGTTGGTGTCAAGCTCAGTGCAGTGAAGTTTGGCCGTCAGAAGGTGCAGTTCTTCTACACCGAGCCGGACTCTGAGGCTTCGTACGAGGCAGCCAGCTTTGACGTGCCGAGCCTGGTGGACACCTGGAGTCGCTTCTCTCTGTCTGTCTTTGAGGAGCAGGTGACTTTCTACCAGGGCTGCGACTCTGAGCCACAGGTGGTGAAGTTTGAGCGTTCCCCGGACCCCATGGAGCTTGACGCGGGAGCTGGGATCTTTGTGGCTCAGGGAGGAGGAGCTGACACTGACAAGTTCCAGGTAACGTCTGAATTAAAAGTAAATGTAAAAATAAAGCGTTGAACCCCTTAAACTGAACACTTTTGTGTGTTATTATGCCAGCAGAGGAAGTATCATGACTAAACAACTGTGGCTGAACCCGCAATTAGATCCACCTGCTAAAAAGAAATGTTTTTTTATTATAAAAACCCCTAAAATAATAATTTTTCTGAAATGAAATATAGCTGCAAAAGTATTTTTGCACAAGTGCTACAATCTACAAGTGCAGAAATACATTTCTGCTGTGTGACTTAACATACACTGTACATGCATTGATCCCTTTTGCAAAAATGCCTTTTAAGACACTAGAGTTTGGAATGAAAGTCCATTTTCTAACCATAAACTCCAGAGTACCAACAGAGGAAATGCTCAAGTGCTGAAGAGATGATTGCTCATCACAAAATGAATGAAAAACAGCAATGAATCCTCCTCCAAATGTCACCCACGGGACCTGGAGAGTAATACACTGTGTGCTAAAAGAGCAGGTGTGTGAGTGCGTGAGTGAGTATTTGTGTGTGGAAGTCTGAGCTGTTCGTGGGGTCAGATCCCTCTTTAATATTTCCCTGTGGCACCTCATGGCAGGTTTGTGTCTGGGTCACTGGCAACAGGAAGGGCAGGCTTAACCCTCCTCTTCCTTGTAAATGTATTACTTGACTTCTTTCACCTTTGACCTCTGACCTCTTAGCTTGCACCCAGTCAGTGACCCAGGTGAACACATGTGACGGTCACATGGCTTTTGAAGTGGAAAGTGGAGAAGAAATGGATGTAATTTATGTGAAAATTTGAAACTCTAAATTTGTTTAAAGACGTCTTAAATCATGTCCCATGTTTAGCTGCATCCTTGGACGTTTTCTGCCTAATTCATCCAAAAAAAAGTGTTTTTAAAGGGCACAAACTGGTCTCTGTTGTAATATTTTCACTTGTCAAGCGTTGTAAAGTCCACCTGGACTCCAAGCTGTCTGTATCATGTTTAAGAGCCAAAATACATGCTGTTGCATATGATTTAAGATCATCCAAAGACAGAGTGGCAAAGGCAGCTGACACAATATTTCATTTCTCTCACATTTTCCATGTCTCTGGAAGTTTCAGAGGAAGCTAAATTCCTGCCTGACAAATAATGAATCTTGTCATCACGGTGAGATAAAATGCTTTGTGTGTGCTGTGTGTGCGTTTTCAGGGGGAGATCGCAGAGCTGAAAGTAGTGGGAAACCCTCGGGCGGCTGAGCGTCTGTGTGACGACGAGGACGACTCTGATGCTGTGAGTGTTCATGTTTGAATATTTTAGTCAAAGTGTCACAATAGGTTTGTGTAACATCTTTTTCTGGTTGTGTCTCAGGCCTCTGGTGACTTTGGCAGTGGTGAAGGCGAGAGGAGACTGACGGGACAAACTGTGAGTGTCCGTTTGTTTCCTCATTTGTACACAGCCAACTGCTTTTTGGGACTTTTCAAATTAAAAATCTGCTCAGTATAACCCTATCCAGACATTAGATGTGAGTCAGCTCACAGCAGCTTTGAAGTTGTTTTGTTGATCTTATTTTCTCCACTGACTTTGCACATAAAGCACATCAGATCAAAAGAATAAAACTGGACTGCAACACTGAATAAATATAATATTAATACTATTAGCAACTTCTCTGCAAAAAATACTTTTTGGATTCTTCCAAAATTTATGTCAAGTCCAAGTTACAGCTGCTCTGCTCTGTTGTATTCTGTTTCCAGGTCACCCCCGCACCGTCCCGTCCAGTACCTGAACCCCCGCTGATATCCTCACAAGGAGAAAAGCTCAAGGAAACAGGTAAAATAACTTACATGTGCAAATCCTCAGCGTGTGCCTGCAAAGGTGCTCCTCACACTAAACACACTGTGGACAATGTGATGTAGGTTTTTAATCATGCAGCAGCTGCAGCCAAAGAAACGTCGTTAGAATCTCTTTGCTTTTATCCAGAAATATGTGCATAGAGGTTCTTGTCTGGACCTGAGAGTGTGATAAGTTTTGCTGCAGGGTTTCAGTCTGTAACAGGAAAGTAACTGGAAACTCTTTAGCTCCCTCAGGTGGAAGATTAAAGTAGAGCAGTTTTGGTTTTGTACTGTTACTGAGCATTGAAAAAATGGCTCACAAACTGATAGTGAAATGTATAATAAACATATTAGATAGTCCCATGTAGTCTTTCTTCTTTCGTCACCTCTTCATAAAAATTCAGACAGAAACGAGGCTCTACATTCCCCCGCTCTGCAAGCCAGCACTTGCAGGCCTCGTGCAGCCGCTGAGCAGCAGGTAAAGTTGTGTTTGTGTTGACTTCAGACATCAGGTATAAGCAGCCGTCGGTGGACTACAGCCGGTCTGGATCACCAGGCCCACGAGGTGGGTCACAGGGGGCATTTAGTGCAGATTAAGATTAGGATGATGTCCTAATCAACATGTGGCCATCCTATCACAGCATAGAATGAGCGCGCTGACTCCTGCGGCTGATCTCTCTTTATGTTGAGGTGGCTGTGAGCTGTGAGCATGTTGGTGGAGGTTTGTTGACGTCCTGTTGCTCATTCTATGCTGTGTCCACCTAAGTTGTATCTGTGGGACACACACAGAGTGACTGGAGAGGACCCAGTTACAAGGGAGAGTTATGAATAATGCAACAGCGCCCTCAGCAGAGCAGATGGTCACACTGCTCCTGCTGACCAAAATGATCAAACCTTCACTTCAGATCTGATAAGAAAACCATCTGTTCTTTAATACTCTCTCTTTCTAATTCTAATCATCACTCTTTGACCTTTTATTCCTTCTCATAAAAAGATCTTTTGCATTTTCAGTTTCAGTTTGGTGAAGGTGGTGGAACTGATGGTGATTTTGCTGATCATCACTGGATCAGTGTGACCTGATCTATGTACAATCAGAACAATAAATGGTTTTAGTTTAGTTCATGTTGCCTCACCTGATCGGTGCTGATTACTATCCTCTGTGGTTTACTGAAGCTTGGCTCAGCATGAAGTAAGGTGCTTTAAAGTGAAGTTCCTAACTTGCTAACACATTTCATGTGGGTCCTCCTTCAGGTCCTGGTGGTGCTAAAGGTGAGAAAGGTGACAGAGGAGAGAAAGGCACAAAGGGGGACAGAGGCCCCGCAGGGCCGAAGGGAGATTCAGGGTCCACCTCTGGCTTTGGTGTGTCCTCTCAGGGTGGGGAACGAGGACAGAAGGTAAATGGGTCTGTGTGTGTGTTATTCAGCTACACAACACAGATAAGTGACCTATGACTGGCACAGTAATTTGTCTTTTTGTATTTTTTTCAGGGTGAGAAAGGTTCAAAGGTACGTTCACTAAGAATCCAGAATTGTAATTTTAAACTAATTTATCCGAGCTATAAAATTAGAGACAGTTTTCAAGACTCAATATATAAATGATTTTTTCCCTATGTTTTTCCCTCCTCATCAGGGCAGCTCTGGCTTTGGGTACCCTGGCAATAAAGGAGAACGAGGAGCTTCAGGGCCGCCCGGGCCCCCCGGTCCTCCTGGCCCTGCAGCTGAAGTGGTCCGACTCGGGGATGGCTCTGTTGTACAGCAAGTGGCTGGACCCCCTGGACCTCCCGGACCGGCTGGGTTGGATGGTGCTGCAGGACCTCCAGGAACTGATGGGGAGCCTGTGAGTCACTTTGCTCACACATGTTGAATGTTTTTGGTTTTATTTTTAGATCCTTGTTCCTCACTGAGTGTTGATTGCCTTTCAGGGTGACCCAGGAGAGGATGGAAAAACTGTAAGTTGCTTAGTTTTTATTCAAAAAGTTGAAATAATTTTATAAAAAACTGAATCAGTCATGTGCTTTTCTGGATAATTTGAAAAACTCCTGTTTTCAGGGTCCTCCTGGGCCACGAGGTTCCCCAGGAAGTCCAGGAACACCTGGTGCCAAAGGCCAAAAGGTGTAGTACAGAGTAGATAATGATGCAGTATTATATCATATCACAAGGCTTTATTTGGCCTGATAATGTGTGGCCTGAATCTTTGCAGGGTGAGCTTGGAGAGGGTCAACCAGGACCCAGAGGCCCCCCAGGTCCACCAGGACCTCCTGGACCTGGCACTGGTGATCGCCCAGTATGTCCACACTTGCTTTTCTTTCAGTATTTAAGTTTTCAAGACATATTTGTCACTGTATTATATTGAATTATCTTTTGACAGACGTTTGTTGACATGGAGGGTTCAGGATTCCCAGACCTGGACAAAATCCGGGTATGCTGATTGTCAGTAAAATTTAACTGGGATTTAATTTGAAAAGTTGAGCTCCTACACAATGCAGCCATTTTATGATTTGATATCCAGGGTGCCCGCGGTCCTCCTGGTCCCCCAGGTCCTCCTGGTCCTCCTGGGATCCCTGGTACTTCAGTGGCACTGGGAACCAGTGGTCCTATAGCCTTTGGACCTCCTGGACCACCTGGACTAGACGGAGTTCCTGGTCTACCAGTGAGTATTTTCACTTTGTTTGACTGTGACTCAGTTTTGTGTGGTGTATGATTTTTGGTGTATGATGTAGAACCAAAACATTTAGTTGATTAATCAATTAGTTGCTCAACCAAAAATGTATTTGATTTTTCTGATAAATAGAAAAATCATCCGATTAATCAATAATCAGAGTAATTGTTTAGAATATTTAGAATATTCGTTATTATTTTTTTCAGGATTGTGATGAGTAAATAAAAACTGATTGTTATCCTGTCTGCTGTTTCAGGGCCCTCCTGGTCCTCCTGGTGCACCTGGTCAACCTGGACTCAGAGGAGAGAAGGTGAGAATGCACAGATGGACATGGAAATCCATTTAATTGTTGTTGAGATGTTTGCTAACAAGGCTAATACTCATGTCTAATGTCCTCTTCATTGTTTTTTTCCTGTTATCTGTTTTTGCTCCAGGGTGACTGTGGTGAGCTCGGGCTTCCAGGAGCAGCTGGTGAAAAGGTGAGTTATATCTGAACTTTTATTTGTGGCTTGTCTTTAAAGACATGAATGTGTTGAATCAAGGACAAATTTGTGGCGGGTGCATCCAGATAGATTCTCTCCTCCATTGTTTGTCGCCTTCCTCTAGCAAGATACACAAGGCACCGGCTTTTTCCCCGGCCTGTTCTCTTACTTTACTCCATCCTCTACGGTGTGTAATGGGTCGCAGGTACTGGGGGGTCTCCGCTTTGGTGATTTCCTTTCCTTTTTCCAAGTTTTTATCAGTTTTCATTTCACATTTTAACATGTTTTTTCCACCAAATGATTCCAGTTTCTGACATTTTAACACACGTCCTTTAACAGTTATGTTTTCCTAACCTTACAGTGGCATGAGGACAAAGACTTTTCCTGTCCATATGACATCTTATTTTATCTAATAATATTTAGAGATCGCTTCACTCAGCTTAACCTCTGGTTTTCTAGCTCTGCATGTGTCTCTTGCACACCACCTTTTTCAGCATCATCCTTTTTTCCCCTCACATCTGATTCTGCTGCGGCTGCACTGAAGCTATTTCTTTTACACAGGTATCTCTCACTAAGCCAAAACATCCACATTTTTTCCCTGCCCACTTCAGGGTTCTCAGGGTGATCCAGGACAGACAGGTCAACCAGGGCAGACTGGGCTTGCGGGGCTTCCAGGTCCCATGGGACCAGTTGGTCCTCCAGGACCCCCTGGACCACCGGGGCCACCTTACCGCATTGGCTACGTGAGTAGAAGCTTCTTCAAAATCTGGATCATTAGGTGAAAATGCAGCTGTTGGTTGTTTTCCAATATTTAAATAATAAGAAAATAAATTATAAGAAAAAAAACTATAAGAAGTATCAACAAAATGTAAAGTTTATGGTGAAAAGACGACTAATTTTCTCCTTACAGGGTGACCAGGATGGATATGAGGTGATCAATGGCTTACCTGGCCCACCTGGACCACAGGTACCCATCAACCCCTACATGACATTCCTGTCCTTTTCTTCACAGTGCATGTTACTATCTCATGTTATCCTGTGTCATGTCTTCCAGGGTCCACCTGGTATTGCAGGTCTACCAGTAAGTACTACAAAGAGTTTGTATGGCTTTGTGTTGTTTGAATGCAGTTGTTAGTGTCAAAGTCGTTCTTCTGGAGTCCATAAAAAAATCTACAAATCTGTTGGGATAATCGCTCAAAATGTTAGTATAGAACAGTGCTGTTGAAGTTTCATTAGTAATGTATTAATTATGAATTCTAGGGTAAGCCAGGTTTGCCAGGCATCCATGGAGACAAAGGAGCAGAGGGACCAAGAGGAGCACCTGGGCTCTCAGGCGTGGACGGGTTCCCTGGACAGCCCGTATGTAGCTGGATAAACTGGGCTTTGTTGCTCATTTGCTTCATAAATACCAAATAATATGCAAACAGTACAACACTACAGTTTTAAGACCAGACTGTTTATTTTCATGGCAATAATAATCTCTTGTGTTCAATGTTTAGGGCCAAAAGGGAGAAAGAGGAGCGAAAGGAGAGGTGGTGAGTTTCATGGAAAAGAAAAACAAAACATAAAGATTATATGTCTTGTAATATTCCAATATATTTATTTTTTTTTTTACGTCTCTAAATAATGTTTAATGCAACAGATGTACATGTATATATATTTATTATGTTAAAAACGCCTCATTATAATGCCACTACCACTTACTCTGACCTGAGAGCGAAAACATACTGTATAACAGCATCAACAGACACTGAGCATTATATTAAATTATAAATTCAAATTGAGTCTGATGGGAATGTCATTTGTTTTTTGGTATTTGGCTGTTAATAAACATATTCTCTCAGTCAGTGTGTGTTTTTAGCTCTTCTTAAGGATGATTTTGTGTCTCTTTGTGTTGCAGGGTCTACCAGGCCGAGATGGTGGACCACCTGGCCCCCCAGGCCCTCCCGGACCTCCGGGACAGATCATCTACCAGACAACACGTGACGTGAGTCACAGGCCCAGTCATTAACAAGGAGAGATGCTCTGATCCTTTAAAATATCTAAATACGTAAATCAAAATAACCCACACCTGACAGTTTGCCACTTGTTTGTTCATTCACTAAATCACTCATTCAAGCTCTGAGTTACTGTTTGAGTTACTCATGTTCACTAACCGTCACTAGCTTGCTTGATCGTTTGTTCACCTCTGTACTAATTGACCTAACTTTGTCTTGCTGTAGTATAACGACATAAATTGGAACGAAGGGTATCAGGTGAGTGGACATACCCTGCGGTCCTCGAACCGAACCTCACTATAAACCTTACTAAACTAAAATCTGAAGTTTTTAACATGAAAAGAACATTTTATCTTTTTTTTTTTTTTTTTTAATACCTTATTATTCTTTCTTCTTTAGAGAGGACCTGGTACTCCAGGTAAAGCAGGATTCCCAGTATGTATATTGCTATCACCATCAAACACTTAAGCATGAAAAAATCCAGTTAATGCAGAAAAATGCAAGTGAGTGATGTGTTGTGTTTTGATTTAGGGGCCCAGTGGACCAAAAGGAGATAAAGGAGATGCAGGTCCTCCAGGATATGCACCTAAGGTGGGATAATGCACCTTTAAATAAATTATTAATTAATAGATGTGCCAACTTTGTTTTCCTTTTATCTTATCAGCCGTTTTTCAGTAAACTTTTGTGTTAAAATGTTGTTTTTGTTCAGGGAGAGAAAGGAGAGCCTGGCATCATCATGGGGCCTGATGGGAGACCTATGTATCTGGGTGGCCTGGCAGGACGGCCGGTAAAAACCTGTTTTGTGTTTATGAAGTACCAGATGACCGTTTATTAGGATTTATTCACCATTTTTTGCATCACACCTCAAATTATATGACATCCAACACGATTTCATTGCCTAAAATGTTAGTGTTTACAGTTTCTATTTGTTCACAGGGTGATATGGGACCCCCTGGCCCTGTGGGACCTCCTGTGCGTACCACTTTATTATTATTACATAACCTAACAATATCCCATCAGTATAATAAAACCGTATGACCTTTTATTTATTTATTTTTCTCCAGGGTTTGAATGGTCTTGCAGGCCAGAAGGGAGAGATTGGGCTTCCAGGCCGACCGGTAAGTAGGTTACTTGCAAATGTCAAACTACATTTTTATGTCAAGTCAGTTTAAAATGGTACAAACAAGTCCACACAAGGAAGTCAAGACCTTTTTGTATTATACTCTGTTAATATTTTATGTTGAAGAACTTGATGAATATGATTGTGAATGCGGTGTGTGTTTTGCTGTAGGGTCGGCCGGGACTGAACGGCGTCAAAGGAGAGAAGGGAGATTCAGGCAGTGGATCTGGATATGGATACCCTGTGAGTATCACAGATTTTGGCTTATTTTTCCTTTCGGGGGAAGTCATCAAAACCTAAACACGCATATACACACAGTGATCAATATTCATTGTGTCCCAGGGTCCTCCAGGTCCACCCGGTCCACCAGGACCCCCTGGACCTCCTGCTCCCATCGATAGACTCAGAGTGAGTCGAGATATGAAATATTTATCATGGTGTTGTAACAGTTGCGTGTCCTGTTAAATTAGAAAGAAAGGACAAGGTGGAATAGAAATGGGATAAAAATAATTGATTGATGCTTCATACAAAGTTACTCACAGTTATTATGGACGTGACCTTTGTGTTTTCTTTTCAGGGATTTGAGGATTATGCCAGATATTACCCCGGTGAGATGCACTTCACATTATGAATGTTGTCTGAAAATACACTTACTCACTTTCCTACCATTAGTTGGATGAGAAGACTGATTCAGGACACAGACACGAGAGTGGCATCAAACTTATCATCTAACCCTCAGGAAGAACGCAAGCTACACCTGTAAAGGTAAAACTGCTCATGTTTGATTTAATACAAAGTTGTTTTTCCCTTCGTTTATAGCTGTCAAAGGAGAGAAAGGGGACCGTGGACCACCAGGGACCATCCAAATTACAGGTAGCTCCACGTTATCTGTGCACATAAATGCTTAAAAAGCTCAGAGGAAATGTTTTATATTTTCAGCATTTAGTCGATTTTAAAGCAAGGCATTTTTTTTCTGATCCAGGTGTCGGCTCAGCCTATGACTTTTACACTTTAAAGGTAATCCTCCTAAACTTTATAGACTTTCAAATCCTAGTTTATAGTTCAGTTATTTATATCATTAAGACTTTTGTTTGTCTTTCTTGACGTTTATGTGTCCAGAATGAGTTGAAAGGTGAAGTGGGCAGTCCTGGATTGAAAGGAGAGAAAGGAGAACCAGGAGGAGGGTATTATGACCCCCGCTACGGAGGGAGTGGAGCCCCAGGCGTGCCTGGACCTCCGGTAAGATCACAGTGTCATAAATATAATGCAACTTCAGGATTTATCAGCTCCATCTTAAAATATGTTATTCTACATAAAGAAAATCACACTCTGTCCTCTTTTGTATCCTTGTTGCATCAGGGACCTAAAGGTGACTCCATCATTGGCCCACCAGGCCCTCAGGGGCCACCTGGTCCACCAGGAAGAGGCTATGATGGGCAGCCTGGACCACCGGGGCCACCTGGACCTCCTGGACCCTCTCTGCCTGGAGCTTACAGAGGCACACAGAGTGAGTTGTAATCATTAACGCACACAAATATTCAAGATTAAGTCTGAATTTAGTCTTGTTTGAGCTCATATCACTGTCTTTGAATGACAGCTATCAGCATTCCTGGGCCACCGGGACCACCGGGAGCACCTGGACTACCTGGACTCTCCTCTGGGGTGAGAAAACCTTTGACACATCTAAAAGAGCTGTATTTGCAGCTCCAAGACAAAAACCACCAAAGCAAAGACACTGTAAAAAGTCTAGATAGTTTAGTCCCACCCTGAGACTCCAGGAGGACTCTGGGCCAAGGTCTTAATACACCTCTCCTGGACTTTGGTTAATGACTCATGACTTCTTGTCCAGTTAGATAAACAACAAGTAATTGTGAATTAATCATTAATCTCAGGAAACAGACAACTCATTACAACAGTTCCGCTGTGAAGCCAGGGTTTTGCATCAAACGTCCCGATGGACAGATTTCCCGTCAAACAGCTTTTGGGTTGCCAGATTAGTGTTTGTCCTCAGCAGGACACTGCATCCATTTAGTGTGCGTTTAACTGTTTGATATATCAGATAGAACATACCATCCAGTGGAGCCTTTGACCTCTGACCTTCTCAACTGAAATCGATTTATCAACAGCTGCAGACTTTATGATTATTATAAAATGTTAAAATAAATTATTTATCAACATTAATAATTTCAGATCACTTACTAACCTTTGGAGTGTTCTTATTAGACCATGAGGAACCATCCATTACTTTACTCAAAAACAGAATCTATCCAATAGTAGATGGACCAAAACGCCACTAGCATGGTTAACAGCAAAATCAGAAAGGCATCGATCCTTGTGTTTTTGTGTTTGTAGGTAACAGTGCTGAGGTCTTATGATACCATGACAGCCACGGCTAGAAGACAACCTGAGGGCTCTCTGGTGTACATTATAGACCAAACAGATCTCTACTTACGGGTCCGAGATGGAGTTCGACAAGTCCAGGTAAATATTTTTAACTTTATTATGAACATTAATCAGCCAGAATGACACAGAAATACTTGAATAGTTTGGTTTTCTATCTGTATTAATGCAGCTGTATCCCTTCTTTTTCAGCTCGGGGGATACATTGCTTTGCCCAGTGAGGATGTAAGTGTAATTTTTCCTTTTTTCTCTTCTCCTGCACATAGAACTCGTCCTGTTTTAATACCTGATCATGCACATCATTTGCAGGGTAATGAGGTTGCAGCTGTGGAGCCCCCACCGGTCGTCCCCTACTCCCCAGACCAACGCTCCAACACTGACTCCCGAAGCCCACCTGACAGCGGGTCACAACCTAACGTGCATCATACAACACGCAACCCTGATCCCAGATATCCAACTCACCCTGACCCCCGGTATCACCCTGATCCCCGATATCACCCTGATCCCCGATATCACCCTGATCCACGATATCAGCCGGATCCGCGGTACCCGGCACCGACAGATCCGAGGTTTCCAAGTTACGCAGACCGAATAAACCAACCAGATGATAGGTATTATGTCCATACCACCCAGGAACGCCCCGCGTACCCGGATACTCCCTATGCAGTCACCCCTCAGCGAAGACCACCTCGTCCTGTGCCCCAGACTCCAGTCCACCATCACACTTCAGGCCCAGGGGTATGAGAGGCCACTTTTAAACTTTCATACTCACATCTAAAGCTGAACTTGGTTTCTTCACAGAAGTGCATCATGTTACCAGGTATGTTGGTGTTTCCACAGCTCCACCTGATTGCCCTGAACAGCCCTCAGACCGGCTCCATGCGGGGCATCCGCGGTGCAGACTTCCTGTGCTTCACCCAGGCTCAGGCCATCGGGATGAAGGGAACTTTCCGAGCCTTCCTGTCGTCCAGACTCCAGGATCTCCACAGCATCGTCCGCAAGGCAGACAGAGACCGTGTGCCAATAGTCAACCTGAAGGTACTTAACATAAGGTTTTCAACCATTTAAAGGCATCGTTTAACATTTTAACAAACACTGAGTATTCCATTTTAAATGAAGGAAAATAACTTAATCACACAACAAATTGTCACTTGTGGTTTGTCAGGATGAGGTTCTGTTTGACAGCTGGGATGCCATCTTCAATAATGGCAGAATGAAGGACAATGTACCGATTTATTCCTTCGATGGCAAGAATGTTCTCAGTGACAGCACGTGGTGAGCAAAAATCCTGGATGTACAGATGAACAATATTCATATATACACTTTCATTCCAGGACATGTTGCAAAACTTTTTGCTTACTGTTCTGAAAACAAAGCAGCAAAAATTACACAATAAAAATATTGGAAAAGTCACAAAAACATCATCTTTACATTCTACCTTTTCTCTGTCATCCCAGGCCGGAGAAGATGACGTGGCACGGGTCGACCAGCACCGGTCAGCAGCACGTCGACAGCTACTGCGAGGCATGGCGCGTCGGCGACCGGGCGCTGAGTGGCATGGCGTCGTCGCTGCAGAGCGGCAGTCTGCTCCAGCAGAGCTCCAGCAGCTGCTCCAGCTCTTACGTCGTGCTCTGCATCGAGAACAGCTACATTGGCCAGACTAAGAGATAGACACACACATAAACACACACACAACACTGGACAAAAAGGAAATCCGAAAGCGGTCAGCCAAGCTTTTGTCCACACACACTCTTTTCTATCTTTGCACCGTATGTGGTGCTTTGTAAATACATTTTTTGTTTCTAATTGATAAATTAGTTTGTGTTTGTTAGCCCTTCTTATGTGGTGCTATACAGGATTATCCCACATGTTGAACCTAAACTAAGCTCAGGTGACATACAGTAACACACCCTCTGGCAGCCATATTATTAGTCTAAACCTTTTAAGGCAACAGTGTCCTTAAAAGCCGACTGTGTTTCCAAAGGTGCAGCTTTGTTGGCCTTTCTTTGGTGTTTGTGACTTGTCAGCTACGATGTTGATAGAAATATTGAAATTACCATGCTTGGTGTCAGCAAAGCCAAGGTTTTATTTGCCTAGGTCATTTTTTTTGTCTCTGCTTTTCACAGTATTGAAAATTCAATTTATAGAATTTAACAGTTTATTTTCTATCTACAGAACACAGACTGATCCAATGTTTTCATAAGGACTATTTCTTTGGTAGAAAGCTGTTAACACTGTGGTGAATGGATTGTCCAAAGTAACAAGGCCTTTTACGTATTATCATTACATTTGAGTCAGTGCCTGAGTGCCTGAAAATCAGTGTTAATAACCATTTAAACAAGGTTTCCTGTGATTTAAATGTCATACTTCCTTTTTATATACAGTGTTTGGCAGAGCTGGAGTGAAAAGTGGAGTGATTGAAATACTTTTGTTTAGCTTCTTTTCCTTTCCACTGATGTTGACGCTGTAACCCACAGCGCTTGAGTAACGGCCTCTTAATTTTGCGACTGCCTTACATGAGAAGATATTTTCAGGTCGTATTTTTAGCAATAACAAAGGGATATTTATTTTTTATAAACTATGCTTTGTCTAGTTTAGCTCTAATGTGTGATGTGAATGCTTTCACAGACAATAATAACATTTCCAAATATATCCAGAAAATGCAAAGCCTACACAAAGAAATTTAATATGTGTTGTAATCCTTAAAGAAATTTAGGGATGAGTTTCCCTCTGACATAAAGTCCGTGCACATAGTGAGCTAATAAAATGTCTGTACAGGTATCTGGAAAAGATTCAGCCATAAATGTTTTGTGCACTGTTGCTTGTTAATTGTTTTGCTTTTTATTTGAGAGCAGTACAGTAAATGCACTGCAGCTCACTGGCGTCTCCGGCGGAGAGGACACAGACACTGGGGTGAAACCTAAGTGTCATTCATCAGTTTCATGTACTAACAGAGCCGTAACTAATGCAGTAAGTTGTGTATTACTCCTGCAGATTGTAATCTGTCTCCTTTGTTATGTGAGCAACATTTCTGAAATGCTGCATCTTACTGAATAAATGTGTGGAAATTGTGAGTTCCGGTCTCGGGTGATGGTGTGGTGCTTGTCTTAAACTGATCTGTCATTCCACATCAAGATTAGCAAAACCAAGTTAAACATATCTACAAGGTGCTATTTGCTGCAATGATGGGCAATTACAGTATTAACACAAAATCTCAGAAAAGGGGTTTGGACAAAAGATGTTTTGACAGTTCTCTGTGTGTTTTTGTCCCTCTGTGTGGGACACGTTCCTACAGAAGTGTTTTCCTGAGTGAGTAAGTTGTAATAGTCTGTTGCTGGAGTGTTTCATTTAGCTTCTTTATCTGCCAAGATCCAGATAAGGAGCAGTGACTCAAAAACACATGTCCCTGTGTGAGACAGCAGCCCTGGTAATGTCATGTGACTCAGAAACAACAATTGTCTTCCAGGAACATAAGTGTTTTCCCTGCAGGATGCATTTAGAGCCACCACAAGAGCTACATCAATATTCTGAGCCTTTCTGCTGTTAAAAACACTCGTAGTGCAACAAGGCAAAAGTTCAAATCAATGTATTTTGTAACTCCTATTTTTATTCTTTGTCTTACTTAAGCATGTTCAGTTCCATAATTCGGAGGCAGGAAACAGGAAGTATAATTGCCATGGAGACAGTTACTCTGGTTACAGCAGATATGTTTCTACATTTTTACAAATTAGCACCATTAAAAGTACACTGAATTATCTATTAGCAGTTCCAGTTGATGTTGAACACATGGATATACATATATATACCAAATTAACTTTCAGTTAATTACTCATCAGACGCTTCAGCTGTAGGATTCACAGTAAGTGTAAGTGCATCTTATTTTCAGCTGGAGGGCAGAGCCTGGAAATCTGCCTCTGTTCTGCAAAACCCTGCTGTGACCCAAATCCCACTTAACTTAAATGCACTTTGTGCTGATGTTACACTTGAGGAAAGGTCACCAGAGCCATGAGCAATCGTCTTCTGCAATGAGAAACAACAGAAATGCTCAAACTGTTCGATGAGTCATTGCAAATAATAGGAAGAAAGAGGCAGCAAGATGGAGAAGGTAATGAAAGAGGAAGCTCAGAGTGAGGAGTGCAGGATTGCTGAAAATAATTAGCTGTTTTCAAGAATTAAAAATACAGAAGAAACAACTCTGAAAGCAGAAAGCATCAGTGCTGTGTTGAAAAAATGTATTTTAGAAAAGAAGAGGGTTTTAACCACTTCTCTGTGCATGTATATTTTTTTAAATGGAAAATGAAGAAATCTGAAGGCACAGTGTTAATATGAGCACTGATGGCAGGTACAATTTGTGTCATACTGATTTGCAATAAGATCATTTGAACACTGTAATTCAGCTTTTGTCACTGGTCTCGTGTCTTATTGCTTTTTTTGTTCTCCTGTCACAGTGAAACTCTAAATGACACTTTCAGTTTCACCTTTCTGACTCACAGCTCCTCCTCCAAAACTTTTTTTTTCTGTTTGCCCTGAGTACAGCCTTCAGGCAGACCTTACCCTTCAGACTACCTACAAACACAGGGATCAACATGCTCTAACCAACACCCCCCCCCCCCCCCCCCCCCCCCCCCAAACTTCTATCTATATTTTTAATAGATGTGATTACTATTAGAGTAGTAAGACGCGTCAGTCTCGGGGTTAGACCAGGATACATCCTTATTGGATGCCTGCATTGTCAGCTCAGGGCGCCAGCCTGAATGAAATCACTCCAGATAAAGTTGAAACACCTGGGTGTGTCGCTGGAAACTGCGTTGAGTTTTCCGAAAAGGTCTGATAGCGTTGTTTGACAGACAGGCGGACTGACTCTAAGCTGAAGCTTCACTTCAGTTTGGCGCAGATGTTTTCACCATGGAAAAGGTACTGAAGCAGTCTCCTTTCTTTTTATTGTAATTAAAGTGTCCCGGTTACTGAGCACTGACAGTAAATTCTGCACTATTAATGCCATTAGCTGCCTGTGTGCTTTCATTCAGCATCTTTTGACGAACAAGTGTAATAATTGTTATTTTATTTTTAGGATATTATTACTCATGATTTAGTTTGTTGCCAAAACAGACGTGACCAAAGTGACCAAGCGTTTGTCTTGAGTCATCGTCTCTTGCTGCCAGACTTGTTAGAGCAGTTTAACTTTCAGTCTGACTGATGCAGTGTTTTTTGTTATGTTTGTGTAAAGGTGTGAGCTCTACTATGGATTTGCCTGAAGAGTTAGATGAGGGAATCCTCCCCTCAAAAATCTCTCCGTTTGATGAACATGACTGGACCAAAGCTGAGAGGTGAGCAGCAGTTGCATCATTTTGCCTACACATACCTGTATATGCAGTCCACCTCCCAGTATTTTACATATAGATCACATTCTAGGTAAAGGTAAAGGTAAAGGTCAGAACTCATCCCGTCCCTGATTCCCCTCTTTTAGGTGATTTAAAATTTTCAATTTTCCAACAGAACTTTATCCAGGACCTTGAGCTGTTAGTCTTAGTCTGACTTTCCCATCGTGAATCTTTCTTGAAAAAGTAAAAACTTTGTTGTGTTGAAGCCCAGAGCAGCAGCAGCAGGAGGAGGAGGAGAGACCAGTCTGCTCTGTACCCAGCTGTGTGTCCATGAAGAGTAACCACTCCCTGGAGATACCTCTTGCTTTTAAAAGACATCCTCCTGAAGCAGAGTAAGTCAGTGCATGATGTTAGCATTAACAAAGCAATTTATAGGGTGAAACTGCATTTCTTTGTCCATTATTTGCCTCTGTTAGGATCCAGGAGAAGAGACCCAGCTGTGTGTCTGTGAAGAGTGACCAGTCCATGGGTTGCATTGCAGAGTTAAAAGATGGACTCCACTCCGCTCGTCAGAGGTAAGCCTGAGATGATTTGAACCATTGTTTCACACAGTCTTTATTATGAAAAGTAAAAGCTGTGTTTGTGTTACGTTAAAGACCAGAGTCTCCTGCACCCAGCTGTGTGTCCATGATGGACAACCAGTCAATCGAGCCACCTCTTGCTTTTAAAAGACAGCACTCTTCTGAAAAAGAGTAAGTCAACATGTAACTATGTAATGTCTGCATTAACAAAGCAAAGAACAAGACATGTATTACTGATAACATTACAGGTCAAAGACTCCCCAAAGTGTCTTGAAGCACTTCTTTAACTCCTCATACTTCTCTTAAATGAATCTTTATAATCTGTCCTCTCTTTAATGTGAAGAATTTTTTAAGTGTGTTAAAAAAAATAGGAGTCACAAGATAAGTGGGAGGGCTCACGAGATAAATAACAGGAAAGGAAGGAAGAAGCCTGGTCACAGCCTGTTTGCAGACTGTGACAAGTGGTCCTGAACAGACATACCCCCCCCCCAAAAAAAAAGTTGGAAAACCAGCACTGTATCCACAGGAAGTAAAACAAGAAGTAAACCAGCATGAAAATGAATATCCTGTATACTGGTTCTCCTTCACAGACTACTACAGATGAGTTCAGGAGTTCACAGCGGTCAGTCTGCCCTGGAACATGAGACAGACATGGACTCCGTATTTATGGTGTGTACACATACAAGCACATTCAAAGCAGGCTTTCACTGTATGACAGATGGAGCATTTTCTTTGAGTTTACATTGAAAGTTTGTTTGTAAATCACTGTTTTCCAGCTACTGGAGGAAAACATCGTTAGCTTCATAAAGAAGGAGCTGAAGAGGATGCAGGGGGTTTTAAGTTCAGAGTGTTCGGATGACGAGGTGATGATGGGCGAGGAGGACGAGGATACGAGGAGCTGCAGAGGGGCGTTTCTGAAAATCGCACTTCTCTTCCTGAGGAGAATGAAGCACGAGGGACTGGCTGAGTCTCTGCAGAGCAGTAAGAAGTTTGTTACAGCTGTTACAGGGTGGAAAAGGGGAATAAGTGGGTGCAATGAAAGCTGATATTTGCATAACTGCAGTACATGTGCATTAATTCACAGAAACTTGACTACTGTTTGGAGGAGGCTTTTAGCAAATGGTTTTATATGCAGTTGACATTTGTGGTACAATCAGCTTTTGTTAATTTTTGCTCATGCAGAGTCTCCTGCCACGTGCCAGGGTAAACTCAAATCGAGTTTAAAGCAGAAGTTCCAGTGTTTGTTTGAGGGGATTGATAAAACAGGGAACCCAGTCCTTCTGAATGAGATCTACACGGAGCTCTACATCACCGAGGGAGGGAGTGGAGAGGTCAATGACGAACACGAAGTCCGACAGATTGAAACAGCATCCAGGAAACCAGCCAGACCAGAAACAACCATCAGATGTGAAGACATCTTCCAGACCGTGCCAGGGAAAGCTCGACCGTGCAGGACAGTGATGACAAAGGGGGTCGCCGGCATCGGGAAAACGGTCTTAACACAGAAGTTGACTCTGGACTGGGCTGAAGGCAAAGCCAACCAGGACATACAGTTCACATTTCCATTCACCTTCCGAGAGCTGAATTTGCTGAAAGGCAAGAAGTACAGCTTGGTGAAACTTGTTCATCACTTCTTTGGTGAGACCAAAGAAGCAGGACTCTGCAGGTTTGACAAGTTCCAGGTTCTGTTCATCTTTGATGGTCTGGATGAGTGTCGGCTTCCTCTGGATTTCCACGACGCTGAGATCCTGACTGATGTTACAGAGTCTGCCTCAGTGGATGTGCTGCTGACAAACCTCATCAGAGGGAAACTGCTTCCCTCCTCTCGCCTCTGGATAACCACACGACCTGCAGCAGCCAATCAGATCCCTCCTGAGTGCATTGACATGGTGACAGAGGTCAGAGGGTTCACTGACCCACAGAAGGAGGAGTACTTCAGGAAGAGGTTCAGGGATGAGGAGCAGGCCAGCAGGATCATCTCCCACATCAAGACTTCACGAAGCCTCCACATCATGTGCCACATCCCGGTCTTCTGCTGGATCACCGCTACAGTTCTGGAGGATGTGTTGAAAACCAGAGAGGGAGGGGGGCTGCCCAAGACCCTGACTGAGATGTACATCCACTTCTTGGTGGTTCAAGCCAAATTGTGGAGCGTGAAGTATTACGTAGGAGCTGATCCACACTGGAATCCAGGGAGCAGAGAGATGGTTTTGTCTCTGGGAAAACTGGCTTTTGAGCAGCTGCAGAAAGGAAACCTGATCTTCTACGAATCAGACCTGACAGAGTGCGGCATCGATATCACAGCAGCCTCAGTGTACTCAGGAGTATTCACACAGATCTTTAAAGAGGAGAGAGGGTTTTACGAGGAGAGGGTCTACTGTTTTGTTCATCTGAGCATTCAGGAGTTTCTGGCTGCCCTTTATGTCTTCCTGACTTTCATTAACTCTGGCGTCAATCAGCTGTCTCAACCAAAAACCTGGTGGTCTAATCTGATAAGAGACAAATCTAAACTGTCATATCTCTTCCAAAGTGCTGTGGACAAGGCTTTACAGAGTCCAAATGGGCACCTGGATTTGTTCCTTCGCTTCCTCCTGGGCCTTTCGTTACAGACAAATCAGACACTTCTAGGAGGGTTAATGACACAGACAGGATGCAGCTCGCACACCAATCGGGAAACAGTCGAGTACGTCAAGAGCGTGATCAGGAAAAATCTGTCCCCGGAGAGAAGCATCAATCTGTTTCACTGTCTGAATGAGCTGAATGATCGTTCTCTAGTGGAAGAGATCCAGCAGTACGTGAGTTCAGGAAGTCTCCTCGCCGCCAGCCTCTCTCCTGCTCAGTGGTCAGCCCTGGTCTTCATCTTGCTGTCTTCAGATAAAGAGCTGGATGTGTTTGACCTGAAGAAATACTCAGCTTCGGAGGAGGGTCTGCTGAAGCTGCTGCCAGTGGTCAAAGCTTCGAATAAGTCTCTGTAAGTACATGGAAAATCACCCAAATTTAATACATTAACCTGTTAATCCTGAAGAGCAAAGTAATAATAAGGATAGTATTTCTCAAATGATAATATTTGCAATGAACATGAATCTTTTGTGCAGGTGAGATATTATGTGTATTTAATTTAAATGTATTTAATTTATTTTTTTTTCTTGAGGCTGAGCGGTTGTAACCTGTCAGAAAAAAGCGGCGGGGGTCTGGCATCGGTTCTCAGCTCCCAGTCTTCCAGTCTGAGAGATCTCGATCTGACGAACAACAATCTGAAGGACTCAGGAGTCAAGCTGCTTAGTGCTGGATTAGAGGATCCACAGTGTAGGCTGGAAAAGCTGAGGTTAGATCATATAAAGTAAAATTTCTCATCTCTGTGTTGTGGTGTGTATCAGTCAAACCTCCTCCTTTGTTCGAATAGTGATTTGCTCTGAAAAGCTGAATCTGTAACATAATGAAAAATGTCTCTGTTTGTTTTTCCAGGCTGAACCAAAATAACCTGACTGAGAAATGCTGTCAGGAGTTCTCAGCAGTCCTCAGCACCAAGTCCTCTGGTCTGCGAGACCTAGACTTGAGTTATAATGACCTGCAGGACTCTGGAGTGAAGCTCCTCTGTGCTGGACTGGAAAGTCCATGCTGTGCTTTGGAAACACTCAGGTCAGGATAAATTATCAGTGGCATAACGTTCACATTTATTTTTAAAGAAATTGTTTTTTTTTTATATTCAACATGTGATTTGACCGTTTGAAATTCTTCTTCAGGCTGGTCGGCTGTAATCTGTCAGAGAGAAGTCGTGATGCTTTGGCTTCACGTCTCAGATCCTCTAGTCTGAGAGAGCTGGACCTGAGTAACAACGACCTGCAGGATTCAGGAGCGATGCTCTTCTCTGCTGAACAGGAGAATCAGCACTGCAGACTGGAAACTCTGAGGTAAGACCACATGTTGACACCCTTGTTTAATCCAAAATTATTTGTGCTCCTATGGTTCCTGCTTTGATCTCACAAAATGTTGTATTTTGATAAGGTTTGAATTCTTGTAAATTTAGGTTAAATAGGTTTAAAGACTGAGGAGTAACTGAATCCATACTTCTATCAACACTTGAAAGACAAAGATATATTTTTAATCATTTTATCAGGTTGATCCAAACCAGGCTCACAGAAAAATGCTGCCAGCACTTCTCATCATTTCTCAGCTCTGAGTCTTCACGTCTGAGAGACCTGGACCTGAGTAACAACGACCTGCAGGATTCAGGAGTGAAATTACTTTTTACTGGACTGGCAAGTCCACACTGCACGCTCCAAACTCTCAGGTGAGTCTCAGGACTCACGTGAGTCATATTCTGTCCATTGATAAAACACTTTTTATGTTTTTTATTATATAAATTCTTCTGGTTTCTATTGTATTTCTTCAATTCCACTAAGTAAGCAACTTATCAAACACCCTAAATATAATATAAAGGTTAATGTTTCTGTCTCTTTGTCAGATTAAATCAAACCAACCTCACAGAGAAATGCTGCCAGGAGATTTCATCAGTTCTCAGCTCGCAGTCCTCCCATCTGAGAGACCTGGACCTGAGTAACAATGACCTGCAGGATTCAGGAGTGGAGGTGCTGTCTGCCGGAATGCGAAGTCCACACTGCTCTCTGTCAAGTCTCAGGTCAGGATTTAGCAGATTGTGAAGTGTTACACTGCATTTTTTGGCCTGTTAATGAAATCAGTCACCCGTATCATTTCTTGATACGAGTGACTGACATTTCTTTTTCTTTGCTGCAGCAAATCACACTAAACTGAGATTTAATTCTGTACTCAAAGCTCCACTACCACTTCCACTTCTTTGCATATTTCTTAAATCACTGCTACTTTTAAAATCATTACCTAACACTTTCTAATAAATCAGACTAAAAATAAGCAAGCGTATTCACATTTCCATCAAAACCTTTAGTTAGATTTGTTCTCAGTTAAATGTTTTTATCCAGTGAGTAAGTTTACTGATTGAAATCCTTCAGGATGAGTGGCTGTAAGTTATCAGAAAGAAGCTGTGAAGCTCTGAACTTAGTTCTCAGCTCCCGGTCGTCTAATCTGAGAGAACTGGATCTTAAAAACAACGACCTGAAGGACTCAGGAGTGAAAGTGCTGTTTGCTGAACTGAGGAATCCACAATGTACACTGGAAACTCTAAGGTCAGATTTTATTTTAATAATTACACTAATCTGTCTTGTGTGTTTGTGGTTAGATAGAAGCTTTTTGCATCAATCAAAACCTTTTTTAGATTTTTTTTTTTGCTAAAATACTGTAATATTCTTGTAGAGTGTAAATGCTGAGCAGTGCATGTGTAAGATGAGATTCATCTCTTGATATTGTGTTTTTATTTATATAGTTTATAATTTAAAACATATTTTTGCATAGATGAGGGAGCTACACAATGATATGCACATTGCTTGTAGTTAATGTAGTTAATCCATTAGTGGAGTTATTCTCTGCAGGACAGTTAGGTGATGTATTAACAAAGCTTTTACTTTTATCCATGACTGAAAGTAGTTGTAATGCAGGAACTATCTGGTTACAGTTAACGCTAACACAAACCATGTTTGAGCTTTGAAACTTTTGTCCTGACTTTCTTAACCCTTTTTTTCTTTTCACTGCTAAAACACCACATACATAATGTTTTCCTTTTTTTTTTTAGGTTGGATCACACCAGGCTCACAGAGAAATGCTGTCAGAATGTCTCATCAGTTCTAAGCACCAAGTCGTCCAGGCTGAGAGACCTGGACCTGAGCAACAATGACCTGAAGGATTCAGGAGTGAAACTGCTCGCTGCTGGACTGAGGAGTCCAAACTGTAGACTGAAAACATTCAGGTAAGCAACAGTCTTTATTATCATTTACACCTGTGCTTTTCCTGCTATTACAAATCAGAATGTCCACTGTGATTCAGGTCTATAGAACCTGCAGGTTTTGCAGCTGCAGCCACACATCAGCCATCTTTGAAACCAGTGGGCTGAAACACGTAAAGAGAAAATTGTTTTAATCTGGGCTTATTTTATTTTTTACAAAACTCCTTATTTTGTGTTTGCGTAGGTTGTCCGGTTGTTTGATCACAGAGGAAGGCTGCATTTCTTTGGCCTCAGCTCTGAGCACAAACCCCTCCCACCTGAAAGAGCTGGACCTGAGCTACAATCATCTGGGAGAATCAGGAGTGAAGGTGCTTTCTGCTGGGCTGAAGGATCGAAGATGGAGCCTGGACTCTCTCAGGTATCAGGGGAAAAAGAGAAAGATATCATAAACGGTGTTTATGAAGGTTAATTGTCTCCATGCTGATATGACTTTGTTTCCTTTCTTCCAGTGTGGATCATAGTGGTGTTCAGTGGTTGAAATCTGGTCTGGCAAAGTGTAAGTGTGCAAACTGAATATTTAATCCATTAATGTGACATCAGTTCAGTCCAAACCTGCAGATCTGCTTCTACTCATGTTGTTTTCTCCCCATCAGATGTCTGTGAACTCACACTGGACCCAAACACAGCACACAAAAACGTCCTCCTGACCGAGAACAACAGAAAAGTGATGCTGGCGATAGAGAAGCAGCCGTATCCTGATCACCCTGACAGGTTCGACTGGTGCTACCAGCTGCTGTGCACAGCTGGCCTGGCTGGTCGCTGTTACTGGGAGGTGGACTGGGAAGAAGGGGTTGATATTGGAGTGACTTACAGAGGACTGAGACGGAGGGGAGCTCGTGATGGCAGTAGACTCGGGTGGAATGAAAAGTCATGGAGTTTGGAGTTGACTGATAAATGTTACTACGCCTGGCACAATAACATAAGGACAGCTCTTCTCACTAATCCCCACACTGCCTCTAACAGAGTCGGTGTGTTTCTGGACTGGCCTGCTGGCACGTTGTCCTTCTACAGCGTCTCATCTGGCTCACTAAATCACCTGTACACCTTCTACTGTGCATTCACTGAACCTCTCTTACCTGGATTCGGGTTCTTATCACTGGAGTCTTCAGTGTCCTTGTGTTAGAAACTGGATGGAGACTCACCTTCTTATTTATCTTATTTATTTAGGAAACACAACTTGGAATACCTTGATACAGCTCGAAGTGGAGACTCTCAGGACTCTCATCAACTCCAAGAAGAATTACCCTCACCTTACCTTTTAATACCTTTTTATTTTAATATCAGAGCCTGTGTTTAAGGTAATTATTAATATTTCATGGAGCTCAGACAGTAGGGATCATGTTCTTTTTCTTTTTTAATATTGTATATCTGCCAAACAAATCAGATTTTATAGCTGAACTACAAACTGGGTTTACAGCTTCCTGTGCTTTCTTATAATATAGAATAAATATTAAGGTTAACTCTAATCTCTTTTGATACCCTATGATTACCAATATCTTGAAACAAAGAGAGCTGCAAAAAGAGTTTAAAAATAAGGGATCAGAATGTATGAAAATTATTTATTTACATAATGTATTTCAAATGACAAAATCTTCATTAACATCCAGTAAAATGAAACAAAAACCTATGTACAATACCAAAGTGCACAAGGATATGTGAATACAAAATATTTCACATTATCAGATGCATCTGTTGGTGTGCAGTGTGCTGTCTCTGACAACACGTTCACAGTTTAAAGGGACAGTTATTGAGTGACTTTTTTTTAAATGCAGAAAACAGTTAAAGGTGTTTTTGTGTGTTTGATCTCACACACCGCCCTCACCAGTTTGGTTGCTGTGGCAACTTCCAGTGGCATCTCCCGGTGTCCTGCAGACAGGACGGGCAGAGAGCGTGCTGGGTCCGCGCAGCAGTTTGTAGTTCAGGCCGATCACAAGCGAGCAGAACTGACTGACGCCCACAAAGTCGCAGCAGACGATGTTGACTCCGTCGTCCTCAGGCCCCGGTCTCTGCTCGCTCACCCACCCGAGCAGCAGTGAGAGAGCCTTCGTCGTCATCTTCCTCATGTTCTGGAAGGGATGGAGGAGGATGTACGGAGCGTCTTCCGTCAGGTTCAGGCCGCTGACGTAAAAATCAGCTGGAAAACAAAAGCAGATAGTTAATTTAGTGAAAGTTACAGACTAATGATCATAAAACCAGAAGTTAAATAAAAAGTCTGTACACCAGTGAGACCTGTAATCGTACTGCACTTAAATACAGTCTCATTTATTTCCATTTTATGCCACTTTTTAATTTGTTAGCTAAAGATTTGAGCTCTTCTTCTACCACTGCCTACCTGGTCTTCCTCTGCGCCTCTGCTCCTCCAGGTATGCGATCACCTTCTTTGGGTCTGGGCTGTCAGCGTACCTGGGGACAGAGCGCCGCCATGAGGCCAATCAGGCTGATGTTTAAATTATTTTTCTATTTGATTAACAGACAGAATTCTGTGTTGTGGAAGTTAGTGTAGAACATAAATGAGCCAGTCTCAAAGCGTGGAATATGGTGCAGTGTAAAATGGTTCCACTGTGTACTTACCAGTAAGGTATTCCAGTCCACAGCTCTGGGTGCTGCAGCACCACTTGCTGGTTTCCATAGGAAACAATGACCTGCTGACCTCTAGACCAACAGGAACGCAGAGTGGGAGTCTCCTGCTCCTATATAGTAGGAAGTAGTAAAATAGTATAGTAGTATAATAGGAACATCTGTCAAGACCAGCAAATTTTGCTTGAATGACTCCAGTAATATCTTTTTTTTACCTGTGGGGAGCAGAGTTTTTCTCTGAATAGCATGTTGATGTACTCCACAAGGCAGGTGTGATCTTTGTCAGTCAGAGATTCAAAATGTGAGCAGGAAATCATTACAATCTCTTTAGGATGAGCGTCCAGCCAGGTAGCCAGTTCATCCAGAGCCTCCTGCATAAAGACAAATATTCTTATAACTAAAAACTGCTGTAAATCAAGCTCGTACTCTGCTCTGTTGAGTTTTGATGAGTGTAGTTTCAATGGTTAATACTGTTTATTGCCTCAGATTTTTGCATTCAGTGTAATTTGTGTTACCTTGACAGTGATCAGTGTGTAGATGCCGTGGGCAAAAAATAACTGTCTGCCTCCAGCTGACTTCCTGGCGATCCGCAGGTCCAAGAAACGAATACCGAGATCACATTGATCACTGAGGACTGATTGCTACACAGACATATTGAGAAGGTGAGTCTTTGTAAATATACAAAGATGAAAAAAATGTGCAACTATAGACAGCAATAGCAACTTTTTTTCTTGTCTTTCTCAGGCCAGATTGACTAATTTGCAGAGGATGCTCAGAGTTCGGCTGCACCTCTCCTGGCCCCTAAATTGGGCTCCGGCTTGCGGTATGTGTGTGCTCCTTTACCTGTGTGGTGGCCCAGCGGTAAATACAGGGGCGAGTACAGCAGGGAAGCAGCCTGTCAATCACTCTGAGGAGGTAGGGCTGTGATCTCAGCACAGGAGAGGAGACATCCAGACAGAAAGACATGCTGTCGTGGCTCCCTGGAAAGATGGGACAGACAGATGTGAGTGTCCATTTACTTTTGGCCATGCAGTGTGCAGGGCAGGAGTCACACAGGCAGGCAGACACAGAAAAGCTAAAAATATAGATTTTTATTGCCAATTTAACAGGAAATAATATATAAATATATTAAAACAAAATACTAAAACGTGTGTTTATAGTCAAGATTGTTTGTTGAGATTATCCCAGTTTACCCTGGCGTTAGTTTTACCGGGTATGGCCAGGTTCCACAGCGGGACATCCAGCAGCTCCTCCGGCAGACAGGACATCCAGTCCGTGTTCTCTCCGCGCTGTTCGTCCTCCATGTTCTACCGCTGAGATATTTCGCTGTCTTTGCTGTTATCTCATTACGGACGTTTAACATGCTCCTTTTCCTTATTTTGAATTCAAATGCCGTTTGTTTACAAAGTCTTCCGGACATAAAACTTCCGCTAGCGTCGATAAAAAATAACACTTCCCCTTTCCCCTTTTTGTACTTTCAAAATAAAACCGGATAAACAAAAGGGCTTGTTTTCAAAACAAAAGACGCGTTCACAAAGAAATAAAAGCTAAATGTTTGTTGTCATTAAATCTTCCATCCTGTGGGTGATGTTCTTTGTTGGTATATTATGCCAAAAGCAGCTCCAGTTGTACCATACCATATTTAGGGTTGTTTCAGTCAGTTTACTGTGAAAATTAAATAAGATGATAAGAATATACAGCAAATAATTGTGAGAAAAGTTTTAACAAAATCTTTACTGATGGAAAAGTGATGGATGTTTTAACCCCACCCCCCCACTAACCTCCTGCTTTACAAATGTTTACTTGTTGACTTGCGGATGTTAGCAAGCATACCCCAATTAAACAAACTAGATTTAATTCAGTTGACTCAATTGTGATCCGAGGATCCTCACCCAGTGTGACCCCAAGCTGCTCCGTGTGCACCACATTTCCAAAGACATGAATTAAAGCTCACATGGAGCGCTCACACACTGTCAATTTGAAAAATTAAAAAAATATTCACAAACATTTGCTTTCAATGAACTGACCTTGTTGATAATTTACAATGATAATAATTGACAATTTATCCCATAATCTAATCCTGATTATTGTCTATCTCATGACACTGGCTTTTTAGGATGTTGTATTTCAATTTATCAAAGTGTTTTTCTTGAGTCTACTTTTGTTTACCCAAGTTCTCAAAAAATTATGAAGGCCTGAAAAATTAAACAAACAAAACAATAAGTAGAAACACTATACAGTAAATATAAATTAAAACTCTATTAGAACGAGTGCAACATCCAAGAGCAGTGTACGTAATTGTTTTTTTTATATACATTAATATGATATTTGTGCAAGAAACTGATTTCAAGCAGAGATAAAAGTATATAATGTAATAAATGGCAATATACTGTAACGAAACACCGTAATAAAATAAATTATCAAATTCATAGAAAAAGTTAGAAGATCAATATTTATAAAATGCATATGTGTTTTACTTTGCATATATATAATCTGAATTAATAGGACTATATAAATATAGTATATGTAGATATATAAGTGTTAGACTGACAAGGAAAAGTAGCAGAGCCCTGCTGCACCATCTCCCTCTGCATGATCCCCATTACTGAAGCTGTACTATTAGATTATCCTAATATATTTACACACTGTGTGTTGGTGCATTGTTGTGTAAAGTAAAATGCATACAAAACACTAAAATTGTGTTGCTTTATTTTTGTCCAAGTGTTAAATTTGGACCAACATGATTCAACAGAAAATCTAATTCTCCATAAACCACAGTAAAGTCTTTACTTATGACTCAGTTGAAAGTATTTTCTCTCTTTGGCCTTGTAAAAAAGCAGCGCACACACTGGTGCTCATTGGAGTCACACATAGACAGATCAATCCAGCTTGAATGTCTTAGCCGCAAAAAAATAAGGCTAAGGACAAACGAGTGGCTGCTGTTTAACACTTATATGACATGACGTTTCTCTGAACCATTAAAGGGAAGAGTTCAGCTCTCTCCACCAGCCAGGTTCAAATCAGGCTTCAGTTGCAGAACTGCTCCTGTACAATAGCAGAGGAGCATATTTTTCATGATGTAACCTAATTAAACCTTTATCTAATCAGAAAATCTTGTTAGAATGGAAAGCCTCCTTATTTGAAGAGATACTGATCGAGAAGGCACCTGATGAAAGGTATGGAGACGGAGATGTACGAGCAGAGCAGTCATATAACATCATCATATAACATCGTCACATGAACCCCGTAGTGATAGAATGGCAAGGTGAAGAAAGTGGGTCCCATTAAATTCAAATTAAATCATACTCAGTCATACTCTTCTGTTTATTTAAGGAAAGTCTCTAGCATGAGCCACGAGAATAGAAAAGGTAGCATGTGAACATCGTTTTAGATTTGATCCATTTTCATACCACAGCTAATTCTAACAACAATGTGAAAACAGTGTGTTTCCCAAGGAACACACCTAGATCTCTTCGTCTCTGTCTTCTTTCAGTTGGCAAATATAACCATGTGAATAACATCCAAAAAACAGGTTACAGAGTAGGACAGTCTGGTTACTCAGCTGGTTAAAATGCTGTAGTGCTGTATGTATTATGAACTATGTACTTTAAAATCCCAACAAGGGCACCTTACCCTAACCCTAATTCAATGTAGGCATAGACATACAATCAGTCTCAGATCCAGACATTTATCTGAACATCATCTTTTCAATTCAAATAAATAAAATTTTCTGTCAGAATAATGCACCATCGAAATTAGTAGATCATGTGGATTTTATAGTGTTGTTATGTGGTATTGGGCACCATCAGTGTCTCCCTGCGTTATCATATTAGCTGCTATGAGTGTCCTCCAGTCCAATTCCTGTGAAGTTATTACAGCCCTGAGTCATTACTCTAGCGTTGAACCAGAGCCGGCAACAGAAGCAAAAACACCACAGATTTACTGTCTACAATGTGGTGCCAGACGTGGTTCAGACAGTCTGACAGCACTGGGTGACTTTATAAGTAAAAGTCAATCGCATCTCATCAAACCATTTAATATTAGGTAGACACGCAAATACTATCTGTTTATCTATCTATATCAAGTTCATATGTCACATGTAGCATTTAATTTGGCAGGTTTCATTAGAAGTTTGCTGCACAAAACAAGGTTTCTCAGTAAGATCATATCATTTTGATACAGTAAGTCTCCACTGGTTTATTCTTAGTTTGAGCACATTGGATAAACTGAATCATGGTTTATGCCATGCACCAGCAGATTATGTTTCTTTATCATGTTACAGCATTATGTTTTCAGGTTCATCCATCTGTCCTGTTATGGAGCTGCTGAAGTTGAAGCTTTCCGTTTTTCTGAATGCTTCTAGGACTTCTCATCCATCTGCTGATGAGATCATGTGATATGGTCAAAAGCTGTTAAAACAAATGAGTAAGAGGACCTTGAGCTGAACTGAGCCAACATGGACAAAAAGTCCTCAGAATGATGGAAAGTTTTAACATCATCAAGTCCATGATAACTGAGCAAACTCTGTATCAAACTACAGTACGTCTGCTGTGTATAAATTCCACATACTTAATGTACTAATGTGGTAATGCAGAGAGGACGCATGACCCGCTTTCAGTCATAATATAATGAGAAATTTACAGGAGGGGAAAAGAGCAGGGGAGCTGACCCTTCATCCTGGCAAACACTGTGAAAATCCATTCCTCGCATTTAGTGTCCATCTATGTGACAGTCCATATGGAGGACTAAACACAGTCTCTCTCTTGGTTCAGGACCCCCAGTGAGTCTACGGTGAACCCAGGACATGAGGCTGAAGGGGAGGGTGATGGATTCATAATTAGATTGATGTCTTCCACTTAAGTGTCGGGAGATTTATGTCCCGCTTCATTTCATTTAGGGTGATTGATTTACTGCTGCAGCTACCTTTAGCTTTCTCACTATCACAGTTCTCATACTGTTACAACATTAGTTTGAGGCCTTCTACCATAAACATTGTGCGTTTAATAATTAATTCCACTAATGTCTCAGGCCATGAGAAAGCAACTCATGACCAGGATCCACAGGGCTGTCCATGTTACACACACTGAGTGTATCAGTGCTGTCATTCATTTTCTAGAAGCATGTATTTTATTTTTTGGTGTAATGCTGTTAGCCAGAGTTTATAGTTTTGTTTTGTTTCTGTATAAATGGGCATTGTCAGTGACTAATGAGCCACTGAACTAAAACTCTATAAACTAATTTACAGTATCTAGAAGCATTGTTAAATTCTTCTAACTGTAGGTTCATAATTACCTTAACTGAGCCCTATTGTTAAGCAATCACTTTAGTGAACTTGTGATCTGCCTTTTATGCCAAGGCTGAGCAGTCAGACACAATAAACTCAGTAAACTGAGAGGACCACAGATCCCTGACAGTGGACCCATTCACACCAGGCGAGGGTTCTTCTCAGGTCTTTATTTCAAAGAAATGTTTTTGTTGTTGTTTGTTCCCTTTTTTTAAAAAAAATTTCCGTCTCCTCTTTTTAACTGGAGTTGATCAGATTATTTGTCCTCATCATACGGTTTTCTAAATTCTTGTTGAGTCAGCTGCTGTGTTTGCCAGGCCTTCATTTCGAGGGACTTTCTTCATGGGGCACAAATCTGGATAATCAAAGCCTAAATGACATAACAAAATGGAATACTAGAAAGCACCTGGAAAGCACATACCTCTGCCAGTCTTTAGAAAGTTTCCATCAGCACAGGAATCCAGGTCTGCACTGGATTCTGAAATAGCTGGTTTTGGCTGTTGGATCATTTTATACATATCTAAATAATGTCTGGGAATCTAAGATCTTTACTAGCTCTTCATGGACAAACTACACAGCATTTCAAGCGAGTCACACCCATGGTTACTGTATTATTGCCTTTAAAAGTTGAGCAGTACATCCATCATCCGGAGACGACAGATAGCTCTTTAGAAATGATAGATTCATCTCGCAACAACAAGTCCTGTAAAAATTACTTTAAAATTACTCTAAGCTGTAATACAAGGATGCTATGGATTCGGTTGGGTCACTGTTGGGTGTGGTCAGAAGTTTCCTGGGTAACCACATCCAACAGTACAGCCTTGAAACAGACAGAAGGTCTTGATTTTACTGACCTTCTGCTGCTGTTAAAGCTAAAGTGTTTTATAAATGGATGGACTAAAAATACCTAAAAACCAATCGCTAATTCTTCAGTTACTGGCAAACAGATTTCACTGAACTTGGTTAAAACATGTTTAAAATCCTCATAAATTATAGATGAGACTTGGGATTTCTAGACTAAATGAGATATGCGTGCCTTACACCTGATTTCCCTTTTCTGTGAGGTGTTTTGTTTTGTTTTGTTTTTTTTTTTTGCACACAGACGTTGTATTCATCTTCATGATCTGTGTCCATTATGAGTGAGAGCGTGTTCAAGAGTTCCACATTTCACCGCGGGATTTGTCGCTTTTTAGCTTGAATTTATAGCAGTCTGAATATAACCTGACCTGCCCACTCTGGTCACACCACCGCCTCCACCTTCCTGCCCCAGTGTGGGTCACATTCTGCTCTAATTTTATAAAGCAGATGGACTACAGCGCTTGACAGACACTGCTGGTATCAGTCTGCAAGAGGGCTCCTGACAGGTAACAACTCCTTTACTTATTTTCTTTACTGTCTTGTCTTTAGTCTTATTTTCTGCTGTCTTGGCCCAATGTTCTTTGTTTTTCACCTCTTTATTTCTGGTTTTCTCTCTTATTTTCCGGTCATTCATAATTATTTCACAGAACTTTGAGGATTTTGTGATGGGTAGAGAAGCTTTATAAAAGGAGTATAGAGGGATGCTGAGGCATGATAGTGGAGTATAGGGGGAAGAGAGGGTTTACAGTGGAGCACAGAGTGGTTATGGGGGTTTATAGGGAAGTATAGACGGTCTGTAGAAGGTTTAGGGAGGAGTATAGAGGGCACAGATGGTTTATACACAAAAAAGATTTATAGAGGAGTGCGTATAGGGGGTACAGAGGAGTACAAAAGATTTAAGGATGGGTTAAGGCTGGTAAATGAATAACAAGGCGTATAAGACAGTCAGGTCGGTGTGATCAGTGTAAAATGTCTTTGCTGTACCATTAGATTTCCCACCTTCCTTGTCACTAGTTGATATATTTTCCTCCCAGTTCAGTTCTCCTTTAATAGTAAGTTGGACATTGTAGTGTTGTTTACAACATATTTTGTATCCTAAAAGAGAAAATAATGCTTAAATACGTTGAGTGTAGTCCAGGTTTGTGGAGTTTGAGAGGTTTTTTATTTGGAGCAGCTCAGTCACGTCTTCTGAAAAGGAGGAAAGTGGATGGCAGAGGGGAAGAGATGATTTCCTCATTAAAATGTGCAAGCACATGCTTACACTGTTCTGTCCAAACTTTAATGTCCCAGATTAAGATGAAAGTCATTTATAAAATACCTGCCAATGAATTAAATCACCAGCTGATATGTTCAGAGCGTCTGTAAATGAATTAGCAGTGACTGACAAGAGACAAATGTGAGTACTCTGACTGTGCTGCATTTGATCACATGTCTGGTCAAAAGCAGCCTTTGTGTTTTGGCTAATACACTTTATTCAATTACTCTCAAAATACTTTCTTCTAAAAATCCTGATGCTGTAGAATACATGATAATGCAAATATCTTTCCTTCTTTTCTTCTCGTATGTTGCCTCTTCTTTGATGGATTGTTCCCTTTACAACATCTTTTTTTTAATTGTTATTTTTCCCCTCATTGCTTTTCCCCTCTTCCATTTAACCGTCCTTGGTCATGGTCTTACTCAGAACATCTGTTTGCTGCTTGGTGCCGTTAATTAAGTGGAATCTAGGTTAATTTAGACCTCATCAACCTTTAGATTCAAACCTTTGGAGCCAGTAAATCAGATTTAAAAGTCACATCATGTCCATTAATAATAAAAAAGTGGAAGGCATTTTCTCTGCAGTGTGTGCCCATTTGGAGTCTGTTTGTCACATTCCTCTGCCTAATTTGTTGTTTGTAGTACTCACTTAAGTCTCCAGGAATCTCAGAAGGGCTGAATTCTGTACCTGGTACTTGGTCATGATGGCATGATGTAATTTATTGGTCCATGTGATCCTGATATGGTACTGTAGTGCGTTTGTAGAAAAAGTCAGGTCTCCAATTACAGAAATCTAAGTTTCAAATTTTGCATAGTGACTGAATTTGTGAACAGCTCCCATATTTTGGGAATTTCTGACTCCAGTTTCATCTTTATGGCACTGTGTCTTTATCCCACAGGAAGGAAGACTCGGAGAGGACACTTTAATCAACATGGCTGAGCGCTATGAGTGCACAGATTGTAAGAACTCCCTATATGGGCTGAAATACATCCTGAGGGAGGAAAGCCCATATTGCATTAAGTGCTATGAGGCGCTTTTCTCCCACAACTGTGAAGTGTGCCAGAAGCTCATTGGCTGCACCAGCAAGGTAAACTAAATTAACTTCTTCTTTGACACTATTAAATGATGAATGAAATGATTAATTTTTTTTGACAGAAAAGTGTCCAAGGGTTCATTGATCAGTCCACCACTTTCTGAAATAGCTCTACAGTTATTGTACAGATTACCATTATTATTATTATTATTATTATTATTATTATTATTATTATTATTATTATTATTATTGCGCACAGTCTAAACAGTCCTCCTCTCATTTCCAACCAAACCAAACATTCTCTCCTTTCATTTACTCCTCAGGATCTGTCGTACAAGGACCGCCACTGGCACAGCGAATGCTTCCTCTGCATCAAGTGCAGCCGATCTCTGGTGGAACGGCCCTTTGCCACCAAGGACGACATGCTGATGTGCACCGACTGCTACAGCAACGAGTACTCTGCCAAGTGCCATGCATGCCTGAAGACCATCATGCCAGGTGAGGAGGGCTGACACAGACAACTTGTGAGGTTAACATCTTACTTAACATCATAAAATTACCATTAGCTGTAAATGTGTTAAGCTGAGCTGCGAGTAGACACAAAAACCCAGGTATACAATGGCTTTTTTCTGCAGAAAGACATCAAAATTGATGACATAATATAAATGTAATGAGTGAAGTTGTGAAAAGCACTGATAAGCTTACATGTTATTATTGTTGGAGGGCTGTTAAAGTAATTATAGCTTTAGTGAGTTGGAGATTTGTCAGTGTGAGAACTCCTATCTCGCTCTTCCTTCTCTTTCCCTCACTGTCCTCACACATTCTCTCTGCCTCCTCCACCCACCAGGCTCTAAAAAGATGGAGCATAGGGGCAACAGTTGGCATGAGAATTGTTTCACCTGCAACCGTTGCCAGCAGCCCATCGGCACCAGGAGCTTTGTCCAGAAGGATGCGAACAACTACTGCCTGCCCTGCTATGAGAAGCAGTTTGCTCTGCAGTGCGTCCAGTGCAAGAAGGTAAAACACTTCACTGACTGTGATTTACATTCACTTTTCTTACCATTTACAAGAAGCTCTGGTTGCTTGGATGCTTTTTAACATTTATCTCCAGCTACTATCAATTAAAGGAGATCATAAATCAATATTTTTTTTTTACAAATGCTGATTTTTTTGTTGTTTAACGTCTGTAAGGTCCCAGAGAGGTCACTGATGAGCAATTCCTCCATTTTTCAGATAATAACAAGATCAATATTCTGTTAGAGAGATACTTAAAAGCCAAGTTAACCTCTTGAACCATGATGTTTGCCTTGGACGTTCCCTGGGCGGCTTTAAGGTTAAAGACAAGATGTGATGCTGATGCTGAGTGAAATATCCAAGTCCAAGAGGTCATGTTTTTCACAGCTGCACAAGTCTATTAAATAGACATATTCTAGATGTGTTGTACATAATTTGATTTGAATTTGAAGACACGCAGTGATGGAGGCAAGAAGGCTGTTTTATGGTATGTAACAGTTATGGGCAGGAAACAGATGGTAAAGCAGGCAAGAATCGGAGGCGTCTTTTTGAGCTGAGAGGTGAGACAGCAGTCATCTGGCTCGCCTGTGACTAAGTCAGCAACAAACAGCAGAAATACCAGAGAAATTAAGCAGTTTGAAGGTATGCATTCATGCATTCAGGCTCTGCATCTTTAAATGAGCTCTGTGTGGCATTTTAACAGCAGCAGTCTTTACTGAATCCTCAGTTAGAGCTTCCAGAGTACTAGAAGGATCCATGATTTATTTTTACATGTATGTGATGTGGATAATATATGATCCAAACTTCTGTTTCCCTTTCACTCTCAGCCAATCACCACTGGAGGAGTGACCTACCGCGACCAGCCCTGGCATAAGGAGTGCTTCGTTTGCATCGGCTGCAAGCAGCAGTTGGCCGGCCAGCGGTTCACCTCTCGGGACGACTTCGCCTACTGCCTCGACTGCTTCTGCAACCTGTTTGCCAAGAAATGTGCTTACTGCACCACCCCTATCAGCGGTAAAGGTCACCCTAATGTTGTATCAGGAAAACTGCCCTTCAAAACTAATTTATACACATCCTCTGAATTGCAAGTTGGGCAGGAAGACAAAAATCTAAAAAGTAAACTGAGCTGTGATCCTTTAAAACCTCTGTCAGTTGGAACAGAGACTGTAATGTCTGAATTTTGCAGTAAATATCAATAGGAAGCTCAATAATGCCATTGTTTAATGGCAAATACTTACAGTCATAGGACCTTCATCTGAAACTAATTATAGGCAAAATGTTTGTACGTGATTAAAACAAGGTAAAAACAACACAAGATCTAAACTGCATGTAACAGGAGTAACCACAGTATAAATGACACGTTTAACGTGCACTGAACCTTTCCCAGATCATATGCTTTCCCCTGCATCCCGTGTATCCAATCACCATCAATTACAGGGTTATTACATTACAGAGATCATGAGACTGTTAGGGACAAGCTCATTTTGTTGCCTTTGTAGAGTAGATCACAATGCCTCTGCTTTGTTGCTTTTGTCGCAGGTCTTGGGGGTAGCAAGTACATCTCCTTTGAGCAGCGCCAGTGGCACAACAACTGCTTCAACTGCAAACGGTGCTGCGTGTCTCTGGTTGGCCGAGGTTTCCTGACGTGCAAAGACGACATCCTCTGCCCCGACTGCGGCAAAGAATTCTGAGCGATCTCCAAAGCTGGAAAAGAGTTTTTCAAAGCCGGCTTCCAGTTAAAGAGCACTGGTAATGTCCTCCTAACTCAACCTTCATTGCATTATTTGCATCATTTATTGGTTTCTTACTCATTAACCTGTTCTTACTGCTAAGCTGCTTTCTGCATGCGCTGATGATACTTTTTTAAATAAATGAGTTGAAACCTTCATTCCAATATATAGTTTTATTTGTTTCTTAGATACATTACCATTTGGAAAGTGTGTCAGTGAATCAGTTCCTTTAATGATAAGAAACAGTCACTTTTTTTATTGTACATCCCCTTTTTGGAATGAAAGTCTGTGTGTGGCATCAAAATAACCATGATATATATGTTTTAGAGCTTATGAAGAGCATGTGAAGTTGTTTTCATGGATGTGATGACAATTAATCGTAACAGAGTTAATATAATATAATCTTACTAATACTGTTTGTTGCAATTACATAAATTCTATTTAATGAAATCTAAATCTGTTATGCACAATAAAGATTGTTTGATTTGATGGATTCGCGACTGCCTCAGTGATTTGTCATGGAAACAATAGCCTATTGGTGTGTTGGAGATTATTGAAGAAAACTGTGCATTTGAACAATCACATGTTGTTGGATAAAATACTCTTGTTGTTGGTAAAACTATGAATACTGTAACACAAAATAATTACACATGCAAATGACAACTGTGCCTGAGCATCACTGATGGTTGAAAAAGGTCTGTGATTGGCTCTCATGGTTTTTACTGTGGTAAAAAGTAAAAACCACTGTAAAAATACTCTAATTACAAGTAAAAGTATTTAAGTATAATCAGGAAAATGTAAGTATCAAGAGAAAAAGTACAATATTCCCCTGTCAGTAGTAATGGAGTATAAGTACAAAGCACCATAACATAGAAATAAATAAAGTACAGATAAAATTTGTACGCTAGTAAATCCAAAGATCGTCTCCTTCTGCAGTAAGAGCACGGATATCAGAACGAGCTCTCACTCTGTACCATTTCGAGATCTCATCTCCGTCCTTTCCTGTCAAGAATCGCGTGGACGGCAGAAACGCTTGCAACACGCCTACAAATAAAACGTCAGGCGTCGTTGTACATAGACGATCTTTGGTTAGCGTACCGGATGTCGGCTGCAGGTGCCACAGGAAGTGTGTGTGTCCATCCTTGGCTGCATACTGAGAAGAAGCTAAAATTGCAACAGCCTACTCAATAATTACATCAAGAGACAAAAAACAGATATTGTAAGGTACATGGTTGATTTTCTGTATTATCGTTTGCTGTTTACCTTAAAAGTAGCATTGTTGCATCGCAGAATAAGGTTAGCGCTGGAAAGCTACGGCTGCAGCTAGCTAGGCGGCTAACTAAATTAGCCAGGCTTTGTTAGCGACATTGTTAAGCAAAACTGTGCCATCGAAAGCACAAGAAAAAGATGCTTGTAGCGTGATTCTTGAAAGTGGGTGTTTGCGTAAATAAATGGAGATAATGTAAATAGTCAAAATAAAACTTTGTACTTGTCGGCATGCACGAACCCTCTGCAGAGTGGGGATACGTTTTGTTAAATGTTTGCAAAAATGAGCCGCTGTGGCTGCAGTTGTTGGTTAAAATAAATTGCAAGACTTGTTTTGATTTTCTTTAATTGTTTTAACAGCGTCCTAATCGCTACTGTGTCGATAAAAGAGCGCAGACAGGCCGCTGGATTTTAAATGGGGAAACATAAAACCAATCTCCATTAGAGAAATTGATTCTTTCAGACGACGTTACTGTCAGTTAAACGTACACTTCGTGATTAACAGGATTTTCTCTGTTTTGTTAAAGTTTTTGGTCTTTTTGGTAAATTCGGCACACATAATATCTACTCAGCAATAAATTATTTTTAAAAATCTCAGTTTACAGTGGTTTTAGTCTGCTGCCCCTCTTTGTGCATTCTGATGGAAGGTGATGAGTGAGGAAAAATATGGGAAAGACATCCCCTGAAAAGTTTAATTTATTTTTTGCAGCAAGTTGTGTGTGTCTGCAGCTGAAATGAGCACCGCTGTCCCCAACCATCGAAGGACCAAGCCTGGAGGTAAGTCTTGGCACCTGATGGCATCTTTTTAAATGCTTAGATGTCTTTTAAGTCTTTCCGAGACACCATGCAAAAATTGACAAAAATGTTATGAAAAATTCAGCCACAGCAAATACTTTCACTTATTTATGCATTATTTATCCATCACCTGCAGTACACTTAAATACACAAAGCAAAACTATTCAGAATGTGAAATCTATTAGAACCACCAGCTATAGCAATAAAATAAGAAAGCATAGCTTGAGGTGAGACAGCTTCTGGCCCACATACTAAACTGTAGGGTATGTGCCAAGGAACCATTGCTCTCCTTGCAAGTGGAGCCTCATACTTTTGCAAAGCAAGCGGATGTAATTCTCATTTCATTGCAGGCATAAAGCCCGGGGCTGTGACCAGTGGTGTGACTGGACCGACCTCTCAGATCCCCGGTCTGTCCCAGAGCGCTGATGAAAGCGTTCCAGTGGAGAGGATCAGTGGACGGCGAGTTGGGATATTTGAGACAGACTCGGACTACGTCAAACTCGCAAAGCAGGGAGGACACAAAGGTAAAGAATACTGCAAACCTTAAATGTGTAGTTGTGCACACCGAATCTCCTGCAATAAAAAGTTCAATCTCAATGTGTCGTCCCCACCCTCCTCTGCAGGGCTGTTGAGTCACGACGTTGATGTTGACGATAAACCGAGGAAACCCTACAATCCATCCAACTGGTTTGGAGGTGATGACCCAGAGAGGTAAGAGGACTGGGTACACACTCAAATAAGAATTCTACTGGGCTGAAGATGCATCACCACGTTGAGATGTTGGGTTTGTGTGCGATTCAGAACCCTGTAGAACCACACACTGACCACACATTTAACCTGGAGCCTATTTTTCATTATACTGATAAATTTAGTTTTTAGTGTCAGTGGATTGTGAGTTAAGTTTCTGTAAAGTATGCCTGTTCAATCAAAATGAGGTGTCATAAAGGGGAAAAAATATATCTCTGGGTTTGATTTGAATACCTCTTTCATTTTTTCACCAGCCGACTTGAGTTATAGGATAAAACACAACTTGCAAAAACGCTTCTTGATGCTCCTGAGTGCCGCGTAGAGCACAGACGTAACAGCCTAAATTTCCCGCTGTGTGATGAGTCTCGAGCAGTTATTTCACATCGCATGTCACCGTGGTTTTCTGCTTACAGTGGAAGCAAAGCAACGTCTCCCAACGGCCAGGCGAAGGGGGCCTGCAGGCCTCTGGCTGCACCGTTTGGCACTGATAACAGTTCATCCTGGGAAAGAGAGGCTGATAGCTTTTCCCAGGGTAAAGATAAGGTGAATGGACCAAAATAGTCACCCCCAACATGGACGCCATCCCGATGTCTTCCATCTTTTACTTTTTCAAATTTAAGCCGTCATCTCTCATTTTATTTTCCCACAATTTTGCTCCATTGCTGCGTTTGCATTTTAGTTGGACTTCATTTTGGTTTAATTTTCTGCCATTGCTTTGGCTGAGTGAGAATTCCACAGTAAGCACAGGCTGGTGCTTTGAAAGGTAAATCCTTACTTTCAAAAAAAAAACATCTTTTTTTTTTGTTTTTTTGCTGTGGCAGTCTAATGAATGTAAAATGTAAAATATTTTTTGAGATAGTACTGTAACAAGCTACAACTGAGATTAAAATGAACTTTCTTTTGTAGGAGAGTGTCTAAGTTGACTCGAGTTAAGTCAGGGCATATGAATTTATATTGTTTGCTGTTGCTGGTTTGGTTCAAGCCGGTTTTTGTTCATGACAGTTTCATTTTCATTGCATGACTAATTTCACCCATTTCATCTTCTGCGTTATCACCCAGACCTGTTTCACTTATTTAACCTGCGTATTTGACAGTACAGACTCAGTCTTTAATTCTGCCGCATAGAAATCAGAAATATCTACATGTTCATTTCTTATTTAATCGTATAGGTTTGGAATCAGTTCAGATTGTGTCTGTGATTAAGAGCTGTGTATAAACAGATGTTTTGGTAACTTCTCCATCAAACAGATGTCTCCTGATGGTGTTGCCAGTCAGTTGGAAGGTTTGTCCATGACAGGCAAATACAAGAGAACGTGAGTAAATCTCTTGTTTTCCATCTCTGAAGAATTTTATATCCCCACTTTGTTTACATCTGTCTTTATGTTATTTGGTCACCTAAAATCAGAGGGCAATGTAAAAAAAAAGGATAATTTAGTAAATTCAGGGTTTTCCAGGGGTTTTATGTGATTATGTCAAATGAATTCCATAGTGATGGTTCTGTCTCCTGTCAACTCCTCAGGTCTTATGATAAGAAGGCCCCTCCTGTCAGCATGTCCAAGCTGCTGAGTCATGGTTATGTGGAGGACCGTAAGAAGTCTCCTAATGATGATGATGCCTCAAGTACGACGCAAGGATTGGTTACAAATTCATTAAGATGCAGAGTCCAGTTGCCAGTTTCTCTTACGCTGCTCATAAGCTTTTTCTCAACACCTAAAATCATGTTCCAACTTTTTATCTTTGTTTCAAACATTGATGTTTACTCTGTTTTATAGGTGTGACCTCAGAACAGACTAGCACCATCGCGACGGAGGATGTGGACGATCTGGAGTAGTCCGTTCAGGTTCTCGTCTGGAGGGAAAGGGGGTCATCCTAACACTGGTTCATGGTGTCACAAATCCACGAACACGCCGCTCCGCCCCTCTCGGATTCACTCGCATTTATTGTACATCCACTGACTCTTAGGTTTTGTACTCATGTTTATGCAAAAGGTACTGTTCTCTATTTATTTGCTTTAATTTGTAAAAAGAGTTCACGCAGATTTTGTTGATTAATAGTGTCGGTGCTCCCTGTATTTTTTTGTTATTTCTCTGTTGTCTTTTCTCGATTTGAAAGACGAGTTGTGTGCAGGGCGGGAAACTAACATTTTAGGTTCTGGTATTTTAGTTAGTTTGATTTTTAGAACCCAAAACTAGAGACAGCCTTAGCAGCTAAGTCTAAAATTCACCTGCATCTGACTTGTCGCTGGGGTTAGTTTCCCTCCCTGGTTGTATGAAGATCGAGTTAGTGAATTTTAAAAGTGTTTGTGCTAATGAATTGTGGTTCCAGTGACGTGAAACAGTATTTGTTTTGATCAAGGGCTCCTGCTCTCTGAAGGGATGTTAGAGGTTTGTGTGTTTTTCGGCTGCGGGGGCAGATACGATCATTCGTTGAGACAGCTACCCTGCAGCTGTGACCGCATGCCAAAGTGCATACTGATGGCCACAGCCGCCGTGGTTTGTTTGGTTAAAAAGGGGCCAAAAATGGTTTTTAGGTTGCTACTCTGCAAAAGGTTTCTCTTCTCCTCTGTTCCTCACACAATTCTGTTGTTTTTTGAATCGCTGAAATAGTCACGTAGCATCATTTTACTGTGCAAAGTGCATTTTTATGAAGGCTGTTAGTGCAGTAATCAGAATAAAAGCCCATTCAGAAGAAAAGAGCCTCATCTGAAAAAACCCACAGCAGAAGAAATTTCTCAGTTACTGTAACTCGAGTGACATTTGCCGCCTTCCAGAAGAACAGTAGCAGGTGTCGCAAATTCAATTTTCTAGTCACTGCTTATTAAGTAGGAAGCTCATCAGTAAATCAATAACAGTGCCAAGTGTTTGATGCTGGTCCAGATATGTCAGAAGCTTGCTAATGATAGAGCAAAATTTGGTGTATTCTGCATGTTAAAGCCTTGGAGTCTCCTTCAGCCTAATATCGCCAAACTCACGAGCAACAACAGATAAAACATTGTGGGGAAATTGTAGGAGAGAGGCCACCTTCTGCAGACTGACAGCCCCAAAGTCAATTCCGGTGTAATTCCCTGTGAAGATTAAGGCAGGCCAGGTTTTAAAAAAGTGAGTTCTGAACATGCCAACCAAGCAGTTTTTCCCTGCCCATGCAGTGTTTTGACTTTGTAGACATAAGTAGGAGACGTTAGTGTTAGTGCACAGCCTGGTCGCACCAAACCGTCCATCTCATGACGTGTGTTTCTCGGCATGATGGGAGTTTATTCCGTTCAGATCAGAGAAATGGTTACTGCTGCATCATTTTAGCACACAAAAACCTGACAACCAGACCTGGAAACGGTGAAAACAACATTTTTAGCTCAAATTTAGATAAATTGATCATTTTAATTGGTTAATTGGTCTATTTATTTAATGCCACTTATCCAAGTCCAGGTTTCTTAATGTAATTAATTATATCGCCAGGATAATAATAATAATAATGCGATATAAAGATATATATGATATTGTTCTTCCTGTTCCTGTAACTTCTTTAAGTTTAATTGGAGCTCTGCTGTGTTGCAGAGGGCTCACGAAGTTGACCTCACTGCTCACAAACAGCAGCAGAAACGTCTCCGTCTCTTCTTCCCTTGCTCGCTTATGTGGTTGCGACATTAGTTAAAGATGGATTTCTTTGACATTTGATTGACAGTTTGGCCTTAAGCCATTTAACGGCTGTAATTTTTTAGCCGTAACTGTGAACCTGACTGTGACAGTAGAAACCTAATCCTACAGAGACATTTATCTGCTGAGGAAAATGCTCTTAAAATGAAACAGGATGTGAATGATGAGTTTGGCTCCAACGGTAAGATTTAAGCTCCGGGTTTGTCCCAATAAACACAACAGATTCATCACCTGCGTGTCAAAATGATGCAGCGCTAACAGACTCTGGTTTGAAAAGAAACTCTTACAAGAGGTGTGTCATGTTCAACACAACTGTCCGGTTGTCACTTTACTCATCACAGCATAATTAAGCAGTGATGCATAATTTATGTGGTATTTCAAAGTGTTGTTCCAAAACTAGACGCTTTATTGTGTTTAGTGACACTGGATCTTATTTTGCAGTACAAGGAATAGCGAATGTATCATCTTTTGATATTGTTTGCTTTGAAGAACGGGTTTATTTCTATGAACTGTTAAATATTCAGGTACAGTATTTAGATTTAAAAGTAGTGTTTCGTCGAGTTTCTTCCTCCTCTCGTTATCAGTTTACAGACCACTCATAGGAACCTTTTAGTGGCTTAACTTTGCAGAGTCCTCCCGTGACGTCATGTCACTTGTATGTCCCCCTCTTGCTTTTTATCTGCAAGTGGTATTAGTTCATTTTAAATGCAAATGTATCAGAGGAGAGTGAAGAAGGCAGCTTTTAAACTGAAGATCCCTCAAGTGTTTGTAGTGAGGAGAAATCCACCTGACACAACTCAATGTAAGACACTGCTTATCTTGATGACTGCACACAGACTCTTAATTATCATTTAAATAAATGGGCATGTGCATGTAAATGTCTACTGTGTTTTTTTTCTTTAACATGTCGGTACAGCTTGAACACTTTGAAATGACTGAATTTCTAGAAAGTACAGTCTCTAGATGCAGATCCCAGGTTGTTTTGCAAAAAAAAAAAAAAAAAAAATCAGAGTTTGACGCTGAGTACAGTCACATCCCACTCATATCACCCTAAATAATGAGCTTACTTTTGTCTTAACAAGGTTCAGAGCAATGTGATTTTCTTCTAATTACCATATTTACATTAATTCATTTTCAATCAGACTAAATGAACTGATGTGAAAACCCATTATCAAAGCGCTTCCTCTCCTTTTATTCTCTAAATCTGAAGGTTTTTACAGTTAAACCACCTTAGGGCTTCAAAAGCATTTGAATGAAACTGAGGTGTGTAAACTTAATGACAGCTATAGCTGTTGTTCTGTTGCCTTAAAGGGACAATTCACCCAAATGACTTCCCAGATACATCCCCTTAGCAGTACAAGTAGTTTTGGTTTTAGTTTCCCGTGTCTTTCCATTTATTTCACCATGGCTCTAAAAAAAATTAACTTTACGACAATTTGCTTGAAAAAGGAAATGCAATATTTTTCTAAGTGCTACATTACATTTGCATGGTCGTGCAGCTGAAAATTCAAATAGATTTGAGGAAGTCCATTCCCACGAGGAATAAAAAAAAGACTGAAGGAAAAATGAAGACTGAAAAAGTTTAAAATATTCATGGAGTGGGTGAAAATTACTGATTATTTAAAATCTTGGTGGAAATGGGCTTCCATAATTCATACTGAAGCACTGCTTTAACTTTACTCTTACATTTTCTTTTGGGAATCCCATAAGGACCCGTCAGGCCTTTACATACACTACATATGTAGCGGAGAACACACACACACACGCACACATTCACACACATGCACGCACATGCACGCACACGGTGCCCGCTGCAGGCTGCACCCTTCCTCTCCAGCAGCTCTGTTTGCACGGAGCTGCCGCGCTGCATCTCACTGCACACGGCTTCTGCAGCTCCGACACTAACGCCTGCAACGGTGCAACGGCGCCTGATCGATTCCTGAATCGGAAAATAATCCATAGCCGCATGGTGACGTCACGCCGCTGATCGGTAATAGTGGCTGGGCGGGTTGGTTGGTGGGTGGGTGGTTGGTTGGGTGCCGCGCGGACGCCAGGGGTAGAAGGGTGCATTGGGATAAAAAAAGAAAAAGAAAGAAAGACAGAAAGAAAATTCAATCAAGTATAATATATTGCACGAGGAGTGTGTGGACGTGCACGGGACTGTTGGCTGTTTGTTTTGTTTATTTGTCGCGTTGGCGCGTGGGAAATGTAGAAGCTGTCACGGCCGCCTGTAGGAGGAGGAGGATGGATGCGTAACAGGACGGATCCAGCCAGCTGTGGCCTGCTTCTAACAGCAACATCTGGCCGGTGAGTCGCACTGACAGCCGCAGCCGCTTGCAGGCGGGCGGGCAGCTCGGCTTGTGTGAACCAGGCACGGAAACGGGGGAGGGAGCCTCGGTGCGAGTGCAGCCGCGCTCCCCGGTCTCCTGTCCGGCGAGTCGGTGTGACCTCGTCCTTGGCTGCCGGATGGTGGTGGAGTGATTGATGTGCGCGTTTGACTGACGGGCTGCGTGTGACATTAGATGAAGGTTCATCACAGAAAGCTCAGGCTGTAACGTGGAAAAGAAAAACCATGAACGTGACATGTTGTTAAATGCCTTCTGTGCAGGGAGCATGCAAACCTGCAAATGCAATGCATAACCTTTAAGGTAAAACTATTGCAACTGCTTTTATGGGGAAATGTGCAATTACATGCGTCAGTGAAGGTTTAAATCCCCACTTGATAGCCTCATAATACCACAGCAGATTAAATATACACACGCATATAAATAAATAAATAAATAAATAAATAAGGGAAAGCACAATAATCTTATTATTGAGCCTCATTATGATTCTCTACAGAAATTGATACTACAGGTGCATAAAAAGCCACAATCACACTGAGCTTCCACAGGAGTATTGTAGGAATATTAAAGTGATATGGTAAGGTCACCATGAATTCACTATGATTCCCCTACAAGGATATTAGAGAGGTTTAAAAAAACAGAATAGCTCACAGCTTAAGGTCAAAGTGAATCCCCTGCAGGATTATTATAGTAGGTAAAACACAATATGGTCCCTGTAAACTCACACTTGGACACACTTAGAGGCTCCCAGGGGGTATGACAGTGATTTTCTGTTCATTGTTTCTCCTCCTTGTCCACATCCTGACCGGCTTGTAGTCCTTCTGCAGGGTCAGAGAGGAGGGCGCCTCAACAGCCAGCCGGCTCTGGACTATAGCGGGGAGGTGGAGGCGATGGAGGAGGGGGATGCAGAGGGGGAAGGGCCCATGGCGGTCAGAGAGGGGGTGAGCAATCATGGCCTCCCGCTGGACATCAGCAGCGGCAGCAGCACCACTACCACCACCACCACCACCACCACCACCAACCTCCTGGCTTCTGTCAAAGAGCAGGTAAGGAGGCAGGAGAGTTTTTTTTTCCAACCTCCTGGTCATTACACACTCAAGAGCTCATATCTTATCCTCTTTGGATGAAAGATCTTTTCCCCAGGATGTAATCCATGAGTCCTCTTCACACTGGACTACAATTGTATGCGTACCTTTGACCATGTGGTAGCTTTTTGCGTGTCTGTAGTAATGTACAGTTTCTTTGTGCTCATTTTGTGTCTGTTTATAGTCATTTTCTTCTCTTTGTGGCTGTTTTGTGTTTCGTTATGGTCATTTGTTTGTCCTTTTAGTGGTGTTTTGTCTCTTTGTGGTTGTTAAGTTGACTTGCAGCCACTGGTCCAGGGGCCCCTTGGCCTGTACCCAACAGGCCTGTTCAGTAAACCATCCATGATGCCTATCACCTTCTGACACTGGTCAGGCATGGCCTGACAGATTTCAGGGGGGATTGTTTCAAAATGAGAAAGAAATGTTAAGGCTGTCCGTCCTGAGCTTCGTGAATTTGTACCCAAAATTCTTATTAATAATTTCCACTAGGACCTCCATAATTCTCTACTCTATTCACACAGGAGTAAATGTATTAGATAACTCCAGTGTGCGATTAAATGTTGTGTAGAACTTGTGGACCTGTCAGATTTTCACTATTTTAAAAACAGAGACAATAATTATTCCAGATCTCTTGAGGTCACCAGGTAATGTTTATCCAGTTTGAATGGAGCTGTATGTGGACTGACAGCACTGTTATAAAAGTGTGAATTTGTTCCCGTTTGCTTTGCTTGTTTATCACACATTTCAGCTACACTTTCTGTCTTCTGGTGCTGACTAAACTGAAGCATCTCCTCAGATATTCTGCTGTCGTATTTCACTTTTTCTCCCCGTGCTTTTGTCTTTTTGTCGTTCTTGTTATCACTGCTCGGCCAGTGTGACAGCAGTTTTGCCAGTTGTCTCTGGGTACATGATGCAAAGTTTAATTAATGCCTCAGAAGCGCAGACACATTTTGATTTGAGTTCAGAACGTTGATATGAACTGACATCCAGAGATGTTGCCGTCCGATTTTCTGCCACTGACTTTTTGCTATTGACACTCATTGAAAAACAGATCTGTGTTACATGTTAATGGGGGCAAATTCACAGTAGAGACACTTGCAGCTGCAGTGAGAACGCAGCCTCCGTTCACCCGTCTGTCTCCCTTCTCCGCTGTTATTTTTATGCTTCTCTCTATCCCATCAACTTGGGAGTCTGTCTGTTCCCCTGCTCTTAATTATGCCTGGACAGTGGCCATGTTCTCAGCTCAGTCCCTCAGTGTGTGTCTCTGAATCAGGCACACTGCTATTTAAAGGCTTATGATGTCCAAGAAAAGAAAATCTGTTCTTACTTTTAATCTGCAATTTCTTTGGAAACTAACAGACAAAAAATGTGGGCTGCAGACTGCTCTGATGTCTCAACTGATGTGGAGTTAAGGAAAAGGTTGTTTCAGCTTCCTTGATGTTGCTTTGGTTTTCGTTGAACACAGCGGGAGCAGCGCTGTCACCCCTCGATCATACTTAGTGCCTCAAAAGCTCCTCTTGCTGCTGAAAAGTCATTCATTTCACATGAGAGAGTGCATGACTGCTTCAGTGTTTTCCTGCAGATGCATTGTTGTGCAGTGCAGGAGATGCATGTGTTGCATATATTTCTTGTTGTTTTATTTCTATATTAGTTGTGTGACATCTTTATGATGAAAACACTCAAAGCTGTATGGGAAATTGATGTTGCATTAACTGAAGCTCAGGATTATCGAATGGAAAAGTATTAAGTATTAAGGTATGATAGCTTGTTCGCTTGTTGCTCTGCAGTTAGAAACACCACATCAGAAAAGGTTAGTAAATCTGTAAGGCAGTGATAAATGATCTGATGTGTCCTTTAGTTATGAGGACTCAGAGGAAGAGGTGAGTCAGGCAGTCATAATGTGTCTGCTCCAGAGTAAAGGGCTGATTTCTTGATTTCTCTAATCAGGTGGTGCATGCTGATATCAGGACAACAAGAAATGGGTGATTAACAGCTAACGAAGTACATGCATACAGAACGTCTGCATTCTGAACTTGGAAGTTGCCAGAGAGCAAACATTTTATCATGTAGCTTGTCTCAGACCGTTGAACAGGCTGCTACCAGGAAATATAATCAAGTTGCTTTACATTTCTCTGTGTTGGGATGCAGGCGGCAGCTCTGCTGAAGCGTCAAATCTACCGCCTGCAGTTCCTCCACAGAAATGTCAAATTAGACGTGCTAAATGGAGCACATCAGTTATTGCCTTCCATTGTGTTCAGGCCCTGATGCTTTTCCACTTTGCTCTCATTTAGCCCATTAAAAGTAGGAGAGTGATAGACGTGAGCAGGGAAATACCAGAGCTGGAGATGTGTGGCAACTTGGAAACCTAAAACCTACACAGTGCCAGTGCCCTGTTTAATTTTGTCACTTCTTGAGCAAACATGGTGAGATTGATTAGATGTTGAGACAACATCCTGCAGCAACGTTGCTCCAAAAGGAAAGCTGAGACGTCTGTAGCTGCTATCTGCATCGTTCTGTGAAATCAAAACTGAAATATGTCCCTGATAGCAGATCACTTCACAGGGCTGTCGTATTAGAATATTTTACCATGCCAAAGCACGGTATTTTAAGATTTTGTGCTTGTTTGGGTTGACTTTGAAATTGACCTCCAACTACAAATGAACATTCTTGCTCAGTAGCTTTGGCCAGCAATGATACTCCCCCTCAAAAAAACATTTGTAGACAGTACGAGTATTTCCACTGCAGCAGTAAATGAGCCGCAAAATAGAAACCAAACCATCACATTTTTCTTCCATTTGGCTGAAAGCACCTGCCAGGTAAATATTTGACATCTAAGGAATAGTTTGACAAAATGCTTATTTGATTGTTGTGGATAGTTGACTTCAAATGAGAAGTTTGATATCAGTCTCATATCTGTCTGTTCGATCTACAGCAAGCAGTCAGTTAGCTTAGCTTAACACAAAGATGGTTGCTTGGATTTAACAGATGCTACAGCAGACAACGTGCAGAGACTCCAGGAAGTCACTGCTCTAATCTGAGGAATAGTCTGGCACGTAAACCCCTTGTAAAATGAGAAATTGTCTTGTTTACACTTTGTTTGTTTTTTTCCTGTGCCACATTTCTCAAAATGTCCAACTGTTTGACAGTATGAGACATATCTTATCTCGGCTTGTTGCAGCAGTTCACAGAAGTACAATGTTCGAATGCTGAGTGAAATACTTAAGACACCATTTTATGGCTGCTGCATTATATCAGATGCAAATATTCTAGATGCATTGGTCATCATTTTATGGACATTTCTCTGTAATTTGTAATTCTGACAGATTTCATATCTTTGGAAACTTTGTGATTCTGGACACAGTTCAAAATAAAACTTTGCGCATATATTATATAATTGTCATGTAGGTCAGTTTTTTATTCTCTTTAGGGAAACAAAGCAGCTTTATCTTTCATTATTTATAAATTGTAGGGCATCTTGTCCGTCAAAATGTTATCAGATATTCATCGGAGGGCTGGATTCTCCATGGCTGACAGTAGTTGTTGTGCAGGGCAGCTCCCAGGTGTAAAAGCAGGGTTCCACTGTATGAATGTGAAGCATGCTGCTGAAAAAGAACATGCATGCTCAGCAGAACCCTTCCCGGGATGGAGGGAGGTAAACGAAAAGCTCAATAAAATAACAACAACTGGGCCACGGCAGCGCTCTGTGCCCTTGGATTGATTCTGACGATTAGAGCCGCAAACACCACACGTGTCGTCAAAGCAAATATACAGAATGGCCGATCTCGCTGTGGATGATTGATGGTCCTGCGTGGCTGCTTTTCCCACCGAACGTTTGCCTCGTATTTGAGTTGCAGGGTCACAGTCTGAATCTATGGGTTAAATCAGCTCTGTCAATCCAGTTATACCTCTGCCCGGCGCTGCCCTGCCCCTGATGATATCCGAGGCACAAAACTGTTGCTGTTTGACATCTGCCTGAATCTGAATGCATGCTCTCTGTCAGATTTTTGGAAAGGCAGAGCTCATGATGGCCTGTTGTTGCAGTCTGCTTTGTTGACTCGATCATGGATGCCCGGGGCTGCTTGTCACGTTAGCGGTCTGCAGCAGAGTCACTGTGGCGGAAGAGGAAGCTTATTTCTCTTGATCCACAGTGCGGAAATCAAAGAAGAACATCCACCCTGGGATACTGTTTCAGATCTCATCAGTCTGTGGTTCAGGTCTCATCAGTCGCATTTCCAGGAGTTGTTTACTCTCTTAGTGAACCCACTTTGCCTCCACCTGCCTCATCTAGTTAGTGACTTCCACTGTCTCACAGAATGCCTTTTGACAGCCCTCAGAGAACGAGCACAACTTGTTGCTTGCCATGGAAGGTGGGCGTTTGGGTGTATAAAGAGACTGAAAGTGTTTTAATCCATCTATGGGTTACATGTGTAGGTGGAGAGAGCAAGAGAGATGGAAATACAAAAGCAGGATGCACGGCATTCTGATCTATTGAGGCTACTGTGGGTGTAGCAACTGGTATCTGAGCTTTCCTCTGATGATTTCTCCACGTATGATTGTTGAACTTTGGTGCAAGATGGTGCCCTAGGAAGAAATACAGAAGACATTCACAATGAATGTCGCTGAAAAATTACCAGCTGTGTCAGACATCTCACTACGTCATCGACAACGTGATGTCAGTGTAAGAGAAATGTTTGTCCAAGCAGCAAAATGGGCCTGAGCTTACTGAGCTGCCTTTTTACAAAAGTCTTTAAGAATGAATTCTCACTTTAAGGTGGTGAGTTATAGCGAGAGCAGCAAAGTGTCGCAGCAGCAGAACTAGGCCGAACATTTCACGGATATCACAGATGCAGTCTGGATAAACTAAACTCCCGAGTTGTGATTAGATACGGCGAAAAGACGCAGTGGTCTGTGGTCGGTGTCACTCGATAAGAGACAGAAAAATGCTTTGTGACGGCACACAATAAGCCGTGCTGAATTGTCCGGTAGCCCCCAGCTGGTACGAGACATTGCCTGGCACAGCTTTGCATCGGCCTGGCAGAGCTAGGCATGTTTCCAGACATCACGAGGTGACGGGCTTAGGGCGCCGAAGTGGCTCTGTTGGTCCCCTGAGGCGTGCTGTAACGTGGAAAGACTGAAACAAGGAAGGCTGTGTGTTCCTGTCCTGTCTCTGTGCTGCTCTGAAGTGATGTAAGGAGATGCAGGCGCCGAAGAGGGCAGAGTCAGCAGTGACGCTGTGAGAGAGTAGATTCAGCACGTTTAAGCACCGTGTTGTTTGAATGGCAAACTGTTGTGTCCCTGACATGAGTCAGTGTGTCAATAACACATCTGACAATTCAAACTTTAGGTGAGGTCTTGTTGCTTAACTTATTTTTCACCATTGTGTGTCTTAATTTTTTGTCTGGAACCATCAGTTTGGCATTTTTTCTTAAAAAGACAATTTGAATATCTTAATAATTGCAATAACATAAAGATCCTAGAGATGTTTCAATATATTTTTATCTTGGAACAATGTCCAGACCATTCAAACAGCTATAATCTAGTATAATCTGGACTCAAAGTCCTTGGCTGTAAGTCTTTTTCTGCAGTTTCACAATTAATTAAAACATTTTGTGCAGCCGCCTCAGAGCCATATCAGCCCTACACGCGGACAAACATCTCTCCAATTAACTCAGAAATAATTGCTGCAGAAAAATCAACACTTATTAACACAGCAAAATTAGCTCTGTGTACCAAATTTTCTCATGGGAGTCATTAAAGTTTCATGCAGTCTGAGCTAAAGTGATATTGTATAGACGGTCCCGTGTTCCTATGCGCCTGGCACACTTCATTAAGGTGTCAAACTATGTCTGAATTAATGCCTTTTAAAACAGCTTATTTCAGTGGGTTCATCTTGATTTCAGAGGCACTGAAATCAGGCCAGTTTACTTTGTTTTTGCCGTCCGCTGCTGTAGTATGCAGACGCCTTCAGCCTATAGCGGATGAGACGCAAGCTACGGGGCCGACATGATGATACCGTTAACTATATCACTGTACACCATCGGACTGAAGAGACTGTCAAGGCTCCATGCATCACATGGCCAGAACTGACCCAAATACAAAAGAGCTTTTATCAAGAGACGTAAACAGATGAAAAGCTGCCAGCATGGATTTAAGTGTCTTTTGTAGTTTTTAAGGGATTATGATATGAAAGACTTTCACCCTACTGTACTAGAAAAAGAAATGGAGTAGATCGATCTGCATTTATTTATCTCTATTTTGTAGGTTCTAGACTAAATCTACAGTACGTTATGTAGTTGGCTGATCAGCTTTTAAACTAATTATCAATTGTAAATCTGTTTGTCCAGAGTTTCATGATTCTATTCTGTTCCTACAAAAAAATCATCATCATTATTTTAGGTCAAAAAAGTATTTACAAACCCTGATTCATGGCATTTAATTAGCATCAAAGCCATACATGTAAAGATTAAGTCTGCACATTTGTGTGACATGCAGGTGCTTTTATTTGTTTTTGTTTTTGTGTGCAGGTTTTCAGACTAATTAAACACCATATGGAGGTGGAATGTGTGTGGCTCAGCTGAGCCACGGGTGAAGCCGGAGCTCCTCCAGGGTGGGGCGCTGCTCTGGGACTTTACTCAGACACATTTGCAAGAAATTCAGGCAATCTAGAGAGGAAAGATGATGGTGACAGCTACAGTGATCCACCAGAATGTGAACAAAAATGAACACATATGTGTCTGCTGACTGGGCTGTGTTATTTTCCTACTCTGGGACAGTCCACTTCTGATTTTCAACTCGTTTCTGATGAACTTGGTGGTCTCAAATGATGTTTCTTCATGGAGGGTTTCAAACAGGACCACTCCCAGCTGCCACACTGTGGTGGGTCCGGCTCTGTAGGTCCAGCGGCTGTACCACTCAGGAGGGATGTGATTAGGGGTACCTAGAATACACAGGCATCATGATAAGACACTGAAGATGAGGAGAAGCTTTGTTTAAATGTAAAATTCCCAGGTTGGTTAATCAGAATAGAAATCGGACATCTTACCATAGAAAAGGCGGAAAAACGATCGTTTCTTGACAAAGCAGCTCAGTCCGAAGTCAATGAGGCGAACACGCGGGACATTTGAGCCTGTCTCAATCAGGATATTCTCAATCTTGATGTCCCGGTGAAAGATATGCTTGTTTTGCAGCTCTATGGCTGCATCAACTAGCTGTTTCAGGATGGTCTGGGACAGAGACAGAACGAGAGTGATGAGGGACTCTGGGCTAACTGTAAGGCTGTGGTTCTAGGTTCTGCCTTGTTATTCCACTGTGTTTTAGAAACCAGAATGTTGAGTCCTGCATTCATTTCTCTTTGTATACTGGATTATCTAAAGTATAAGTGCTCATTTTGAATGAGTTTTAATTTGAATTTTGCTCAACAGTGTTAAATTCTGGAGCCTTCAAGGTCCTGAAAGATAATTTTTTGAATTTTATCTGTACAACTCATAAGTGGATTATAAATCAAAACCCAAAGTAACTAGTAACTATAGTTTGAACACACACACGCACATTGACGAGGATCCCCAAGCAGCTTACCTTAGCCTCCTCCTCCTGCAGGGAGCCTCCATTGACCTCTTTGTGCTTGAGGAGGTCCTCAGCTGGGACTGGTCTCTCCAGCACCAGGATCAGCTCCTGGTCGAGGTCATACCAGTCCAGTAGGGACACAGGTGCTGACGTCCCCACTGATCCAGTTGTTCTGGCTGCCAGTTTCAACATAATGGCCACCTCCACAGAGAGCTTTCTCCCGTTCTGGTCCTGAATCGTCACAACAAAGTGGAGGATGAGGGAGGGAAGCTCCATAGAAACCCATAATCATCCATAACACATTCAGTACGTGAGTGTGGTGATATAAACAGGCTTCAGCCGGAGTCAGTGTTGGTCACTCACCACGTGTTTGCAGAAGATTTTGTCCACTGGTACGTGTTTGATGGCTACCTACAAGACACATACACAAGTTTGATTCGGAACACGTTCTGACCATATTGTGTGTGTGTGTGTGTAAATCTTACTGGTAAATTGTCTGCTTTGCGGTAGCCGGCAAACACAGATGCACAGCCTCCTTGGCCGAGAGGATTCTCTTCTTTGTATTTGGCCTCAAATTCAGCTGCACAGACACACACGTGTGTTGTTTTACTACAGTTATGAGCATCAATTACCCTAGACCTTAGCTCTATTAATCACGTCCTACTGACCTCTTTGTTCATCTAATGACACTTCCTTCTTTGTGTCCTCCAGTTCCAGTCTCCTCCTCTTCCTTATTTGTTCTGCATCACCAGCGGCCTTCTTCTTCTTCTTCTTCCCACTCCTGTTTCTCACATCCTCCACAGAGGTGCTGGAGCCTTCAAAAGGGCTGCCGCCGCTGCTCTCTACAGATGAGAAAAAAATAAATAAATCAGAGGAGCCTCAGCTTGTTGACAGTCAAAGGCACAAATGTGGACAATAAGTTATCCAGTGTAAATTTAAAAAACAGGCTGTCATTCAGTGTCTTTTCTGATCTGCCGTCTCTAAGGATAAATTTTAGCAAGAAAGTGAGTGAGAGGCTCTTGAGAGGAAAGAAAAAAATCCAAAGAAAGTGGCCTGTAGCGTGTCTGATGGATTGTCCATATAAACCAGGAGACTGGTTTGGGAAATAGATGTTGCTCTTGAATTTTTTAAATGTCATTTGTCAGTGTTGTGAGCACCAAAAATTGAACTCTATTCATGTCCATTGTGTTGGGGGTGAACACAAAAACATCTCAGAGACAGATTTCACAAAACTAGACAATAAAATCTAAACCTAGATCCCACGAACCACGTCTCCTCAGACTCAGACCAGTACCCCAGTTTCTGTGCTCTCTGTAATAATGAATGAACTTAATCTAACCCTCGTGTAAACTGATGATAACTGTAATTTCACATCATCAGCCTACCTCTGCCAGTGTCCATCGAGCAGGACACTGACTCCTTGTCAGACTTTTTCTTTAGTGTCTTCTTCAATGGTCTCTTTTCGTCCTCTCTGACTTTTCTCTTCCCACCTCTGTCCCTGCCATCCTCCTCTGAGCTGTTAGAGGGTCCGGCCACCTCAGAGACCCTTCTCCTTCGTCGTTGGGTTTTCTTTTCAGGACTGGCCTTTCGATTATTTCTGCGAGTCCTGACAATCTCTGCAGGCGAGGCACTCTGTTGTGCCTCGCTGCTACTGCGATCTACAAATTAGAAAAACACAGTGCATCGATTTGTCACGAACCGTTGTCACTAGCTGTATGAAATTGTCTTTTTTCATCATCTCAAAGTGCAGACCTCAGATCACAGACGCATTATCAGGGTGAGAAAAAGGGCTCAACAGCAGGAATCAGAGGTCTGTCTCAAGGCACAGACTGAAATCGTGCCCGCTTTACCTGACAAGATCATTAACATGAGTGAGTGCAGGTTTTTGTCTGGGTCTGCCTCTTACCAGGATTTCTCCTGAGGGCCCGAGCACGGCGAGTCTTAATCTCTCTCTCAGAGTCCTGGTCCATAATGATGCTAGAGAAGTTTCAAGCGCAAAAATTCAACGTTAACTCTTGAATGCTGATGCAACAGCCGTGTGTTTGAGTGAGTTTGTACTCAGGGGCTTGGTGAACGGAACACGGAACGCGGTGACATCTGTCCGGAACGCGGTGAATGTTCTGGAGTTTGTTTAAAACAAAACGTGTGCTTGAACTATCTGTACAGGTTTGGGTTATGGTTTGGCTCTTTCTCAGCCTGGCTGAGTTTTCTGACTATGAAAATGCCCTCAGGTTGTTTTTATGAGCTCTTCATACTGATCTAAAAGTCAAACTCTTTAAAGAACGAACCAACTGAGTCTAGTGAACACATCAACCTTATCAGACCTTTCACTTTAACTTTATTAACTTTATTTCCTGAACTATTTCACAACAAGGTTTCCTGGGAAGCCGAGTGTTTTCCAGCCGGGTTGTTTTATATTTAGATGTTATTTTCAGACAGCTAATTCTCCAGTGGACCTCCATGATGACACCAGCTGTAGTCCCTCGAAGATTTATGAAGCAGCTGGGAAGCCTCAGTGTTATGTAACGGAATACAAATGAGGGAATGCCACAACTACCATCCATTCAGCCCACAGTCGGCAAACATCTGCTCTGCTTTCACACCCTTGAGCAAGGCATTAGACCCCTGCCAGCTCTGTGGGCTTTAATAACAGGCATATTTTACTGTTGTAGTGTTTGGGTTTTCAAAATTGCTGTATGTACGCTCTGATGGCTAAATCTCATGCATATTTTGATACTGATATCACATTGTTTCTGTGCCTGATCATATTTTGGAAATGTACAAACAAGTAAAACTAGTTCAAATTGTCTTTTTAATGCATCATAATCATGAAAGAGTTGGGTTTGCAGGAGAAAATTGGGAGAACATTTGGCCCATTTACCAGTGACTGATTTAAAACAGCATCTGATTGAGTGAATGTACAGTACGTGTGTTCGTTCAGGTGGTACAGACTGAGAAGAGAGACCAGGGCCAGAGAAACAGGCAGGCCTGAACCTCTTTAAGTGTGTGGAATCATATTATCTTTACTTGAGGCTGTAATGGGTTTTGAATATTGTTATGCACGGTCTTAAATCTGTTATGTACTGTCTTAAATTGTGTGTGTGTGTCTCGTATTTGATTTAAACTGCCATCCATAGTCCCTCAAAAGTTCAAGTTTGACTTTGAAACTTTCAGCATGTGCTGTCATCCCCATATGGACCCAAAGCTGCTGTTTGTGTTTATCAGTAAGAAGCATGCTGGATTGTTTCCCTTCAGTCTTCTTCTAAATACACACAACAGACACAAACATGAATGTAAAGCTAAAAATTGTCTTCCTGGTGGGCAAAATGATGGAGATTAAGAGCTAAAGAGGACACGTTCAGTTCTTTTGTGTAACTTTAATTATAGAAGTAGGAAAATCCGATGGTTGAAAACTGATAAACTGATAAACTTGATGGTTGAAATAGCAAAACGAGGAGGAGGTCAGAGCTGCTTATATACCCCTATACTAAATATACTGTGGCCTTGAAATCTATGTTGTGTCAATCGTCAGTGCTTTGTCCTTAAATTCTTAAAATGTGTATCGTTACATCATTGAAAGCTGAAGTATATTAAATGGTTGTGGACACAGTTTTAGTGTTTTAAATCTCAAATCCACTTTAACAGGTTTAAAAAAAAGCTGCAGTCCCTCAGCGAGCTCACAGCCGGTGAGAAATCAGTCAAGTCATGCAGACTGAATACAAAATGGGTTTTACATTTAATTCTAACTGGCATCAAATAGGTGTTAGAAAGGAGGCTTAAATTGCTGTGTCATGGAGGATGTCGGGTTATAATCACTGCTGTAAATGTCTTGCCGTAGGAGCTCCAGTTTGAGCGGCTGACGCGGGAGCTGGAGGAGGAGCGGCAGATCGTGGCGAGCCAGCTGGAGAGGTGCATGCTGGGAGCGGAGTCGCCAGCAGAGAACAGTAGCAGGTAGATTTGATGGCATGATGCCCCATTCTGGTGTACGTGGTTACATGTTTCTTGGATTAAATCACAAACAATGGGCTTTAGATTACTGATACACCAAGAGATTCTTTTGGTATCAGATTTATTGTTGCAATAAAAACCACATCATGTCCTGGGAGTGTTTTCATGGGGCTGTAGTCAGACTTGACACTTGGCACCAAAATTTCCAGCCTTTCCAAAACCAGAAGTAGGAGAGCAAACTGCAAGGAGCAAATCAAACAGTGTGTTTGTGCTCTAGCAAAGCACCTAAAGCAGGAACCTAACTGAGCATCACTGACAAATGCTGGGGAGCATTTCATACCACATTAATTTGTAGGGTTAGGGTTACAGGACGTGTTTAGGAAAAAAAACCAAAACCTTTTTCTCGACAGCGATTGCACTGTGCAGGATTTCCCCTCCAGCCGGTCCTGGATGATACTGTTTAGCCCAACGTTTGTGTCCAGCTTCTTATTGGATTTGGAGAAGTTTGCACTACACAATCTCCGGCCAAACTCGTTATCCAGATTCTGCTCGTTCTCATCCTGAAAGCCTTTTCTCTTGTAATGTAAAACAATTGTTGGAGCAGGGCTCCAACAATTAGTTGATTAATTGATTAGCCGATCCGCTGAAAAATAATCAGCACTTAAATTTGCCCCTCCAGGAACTTTTTTTTTTGTTTTTATTTTTTATGCAGCAGCAGGAGTGACACAGCATTTCTCAACACACGTGATGTCCTGTGGTTTAAATGTGGGTAATTTTCAGAAAAATCAGAAGGAGCTCAGATTAAATTCTGATTGAAAAAAAAAGAGTTTTTCTTGAAATGATGTTGTTGATACTGTGTTGTTGTTGTTTTTGATGATTTATGGCCTCAGTTACTTTCCCTGCTGTCCAAATGGAAGCTTGTGTGACCAGTTCAGCTGATTGTTGTTGTTACTTGGATTTACAGTTGGCTGTAAATCATGCATGGCTGCAGACTCCTCTGTCAAACCACATAATGGTAATGTTTGTATTCATGAGCAATGTTGTTCAGCTAGTTGACAGTCATATTGTGCTGTCACAAGCAGCATACATCACTCTGAACACAAACAGAAACCTTCAGATCCGCAAAAACACTGAATTTGGAACTGAGCCTAACCCTGTGTGCATAAAGAGGGACTTCGCATCTATACAGCTACATTTATTCCTCAGATCAGTAGATATGTTTAATAATCAATATCACAATATCTAATCAGCTTTGATTTTGGTCATAGTCTTGCAGATAATAGATCATTTTTCTGTCCAGGTAAAAAGATTTTCAGTAGGACTGGTTTGTTTCCAGCTGCAGGTGTTTTCTTAGCCCAGATAACACAGTAACAAGGCCGTGCTTTAGGTTACATAACATGTCCGTCTCCAGCTGGGATCAATGGACTTTCATTTTTTTTATCAGTTTCATAAGTGAATTGACTTTCACACAATAATGACGGACGCTTCATTCTCTTCAAGTTGCTTGTAAATTGAAAGTGAATGAATGTTTTTTCAGGCAAAAGATTCCTGAGATGTATCTATATATCATTTTCTTCTACAGTAAAAACACTGTCTGGTTTCCTCCCTGGTCTGATTGAATATATAATATTCGACTGTGACTCTGATTTGATTTACGTCTCTCTCGCTCTCGCCTCTCCTCCATTTCCTCCTCTTCCTTCTGCTCTGCCGAAGCTCATCTGAGAAGTCGTTTGCATGGAGATCTCCAGGTATGATTTCTCACTTTCAACCTTTCGTGTTTTATTATGAAAAACTATTTTTGAAAAGATAACGTAGCTGAAGGATTGCTGCTTTGAGTTTCAAAACCACATCTGACAGTGTAAAGTGTTGCCATCTCGCACTGGAAACAAAAGGTCTCCAGTAAAGCTCTGTAGAGTTTTATTTTCATGCCAGTAATCGTTTTTTCAAATGGTAAACACTACAGCATGAAATAAGATAAAATCCATAACCATTTAGGCACAAAAGAAATCTTTTTTCCCGATGTAGAAATCCATTTTAACCTCCAAAGGGTTGAAAATTGCCAGAATGCAGCACCGACCGGTCAAGCAAAACAAAACAATGTTTCTGCCTGTACATACAGGCTATGAATTTACTATTCTGTCACAGATCCCTCTCCTCTGTTTCCTGACCCATTCTTCACTGTCGGCTCTCCAATTTAACGAAAGCACTGTTATAAATTGCTGCATTTTTATTTTGGGCATCAAAGAATCAATACATTTCATTTCTTAGATTAAGAGGATCCTGCCTGCAGAGGTGATGACTTCGCCACTCTTTGTTTTTATATTTTGTGTTACCACTTTTCCCCCCCTGTCAGTATCTACATCTACACACAAATGTTTGACTAACAGTCTCTCCAGGACTTGCTGTATGTTTTAACTATGTGAGAGATGCTTCAACAGGCGGAGAGTCACAGGCCGGGGCCATGGAGGCGTCTGGTCGCCACCTGGATGCAGAGGAGGGACTCTACCTGCCTGAACCGGACCGCGCCTCCCTGCATGACAGTGAGGGTCTGTTAAATGTACACACCACATGGTCTGAACAAAATGACTCAGGTTTATGATTTCAGAAGCACAAAGTGCAGAAAAAGAATAAGATAATTTTGTGATTTTTAGCAGAGATGTAAACGGGAGGTGCGGACACACGACTCGAGTCAGACGTGAATTGTGAATCGTAGGATTTTCAAACAAGTCAAATATGACTTGTTGTCAAATATGACCCTGAATACTTGGCCTCAAATCTTACATATGTCTGAACCTCCATCACAAATCCCTCAGGTTCCACTTGTAATTAACACTACAGTAGGAAGCTGATGTGCACGTTTTTCCAGGCTGATTTATTTCATAAATTATGCAGTATATAAAACATAGTGGCATTTTGAAAAGAACCTCGTCTGGCCACCTCTTCAGATCAGTTTCAATCACCCATAATATAAAGTCTGTCTCCACTCTGCTGTCTGAATCTAATTCTTCATTCTTATTCCTCTTGTTGGAAAAGCTTCCCATATATTCACACCTGCGAGCTCTGCAGTACAACCACAGCCTGTCGCTGCTGGACATTAGGCATCTTCACTGGAGCGGGTAACATTTCGGTCCATCAAGCTTCCTCCAAGCTTGTGTTAAACCACAAAAGATGGGAGGCTGATAGAGCGGAGCGAGGATGCAGCTGGTGCAGCTCTGAATTTTTATCTGTGCAGGAGATTTTCTGTTTTTATCTTTTGGGCATTTCTTGGACCGTATTACAGAGAAAGATGCAAAATAGTGTTCAGATAGTGTTTTTGTTTTTTGTGCAAAATCCAATCAACCTTCCTCTTTGTACAATAAATTTCAACATCATTAGTAAACAAATAATTTCCAAGTAGCTGTTTGAAATGTTAAAAACAAATTTGCCTTTGGTCTTATTTGTATTCCTTACAGTTGGAGTTGTCTGATAGCGTATAAAAATATCCCACACATGCTTCCTCCTCCTTAGCCTATAGGGGAAAGTAGGCCAGCATTACTGAAGCTGCACACTATATGCAGATTGTTCCAGGAGCAGCATAAAGGCTTAATGCAGATACCCATGTGTATGTATTTATATGCATAATGCCTTTTAACAAGTTGAAAGCCAAGTGAGATAATATGCAAATCACTAAGCCACAGCGACTGATGCCATGGTGGTTGCACAGATCAGTTTGATCACACCTCAAACTGCTTTAACATTTCAGAAGAAGCACTGGGTGGTATTAATGAGTGTGCAGTGTTTCCTCACCCTCTTATCTGCCTTTCCTCCCAGGCTCAGGGGGTCACTCGGCCCAGATGACCTCATATTCAGATAGCGGCTACCAGGACAGCAGTGTTAGCTACTACAGCAACCAGAATGTGGTGCGCTCCGAGCCCCGGGCCTCCATATCAAGAAGCCCGAGAGCTGAGGGTCAAGCCTCTGGGCAGGTAGGCCTGATCTCCAGTGGGTTACACCATGAGTCATTTTGATTTTCTTTATCTGAGTGCACAGACACTTATGTATTTCCACAAGTCGGAAAGTTTACATATAAAAATGTTCTTGTGAAGATCAATTTGAAATTTGAAGCTCATTGTCCATTTAGCAGCTGTTCTCGAGCTTTTGATCATATCGCATGATCCTCATCGCCAGATGGAGGTGTCACCTTTCCCAAACAGAGATTGTCCAATCATACATTAGTCCTTAAAATGCTCAGGGGAGGAATCTACAGTTTGAAGACAGAGAAAACTCCAGCTACTGATGAAGATCACATAACATGATCAAAAGCTCTAGAACATCTGCTTCTTTGGACCTTGAGGTGAGACTGTTTTCTCAAATGAGAAATGGCATTTTACCTGATGTCACCTGAAATATTTGGGTGTTTTTTTTTTTTTTTTTTTTGCTGTGAACAATAATCATCTTCATCCCTGGAGTGATGACAGCTAGTAGAGGCTCTATAATTGCCGCTGCGAATGATGAAGAACATCATCTAAACCCTTCCAATCAAATCGAGTCTTACCTTGAAATTGTTCAGTCTCAGACACTATCAGCTCCTTTCTTTGTGGCTAATAATTATACGCTCTTCGCATGACAGTGGAAGCAGGCATGACCGATAATGGTAAGCCCATTTGAATTTTCTCTTGATTTATTCCAAACCCAGCAGCCTCGCTGGATGGGCTTACATGTCTTGGCTCTTCATTTTCCTACGAGGCGTTCGAGGCTTCAATGGATTAAGGCGGCACAGATTGGCATCCAGTTGGCTGAGTCTGTAATTGAGGGACATTTTACATTTGGTAATAAGGAGGAAAAAGTAAATGTTTGTCCCCATAAATATGAAATATTCTGTCAAATCTTCCCTGAAATGTAATATATTTACTACTTGCAGAGCTCGGCCTACAGCATAATGAATTTAGACGTTTATTCAAAGGCACGCACATTCAGTTACTTAGACAAATGAAAGAGATAACGATGCCCATCATCAGACGTGATAAAGCATCCTGCCTCAGAGTGTCAGGCTACTGGTAATTGGCAAGTATATTTGCGAATGCAGTGTGTGGACTGTAATGTTCATTTTTCAGGTATTTATTCAGAAAACAGAAGTGTTGAGGTGATTAATTGTCAACAGTGTTATGGATATTACACTTGACATTTTTGTTGTTTTGGGCCTGGAGTGCACACCGATGCCAGGAATCATGTGAATGCAAATTAAAAATGAGTAAAATGTCATTAAATGTCATTTAATAATGTTGTTGAAGGACCTTTCAGATATTTTAAATTTATTTTGTAAAGTTGAAGCACAAAGTTCTTTGATATTATAATTATCTCATGTCACAGAGGAAGTATAAGAATGCTGAATAATATATTGATTAGTTTTATAGATAACGATAACTGTTCTAATAATAACAGAAAATACTGATAAACAGATGTGCAGAGAATTATGAAGCATTTATATTTCGAACCTTTAATACACCTCTTAAGGTAGAGGTATATATTTTCTTTGAATTGTTTTACAGTTGTGTTCCAATTGTGTATATATTCCAAACTGCCATTTATCATTGATTTTTCTTTTATTTTCACTTCATGGTGTGATGGTCATTTTGCTTGGTTCTCTCTGTTGTTGCTGTGCTTTCTGTCTCCAGGGCCACAGACAAAATTGGGAGCTTAATCATCGTCATGGAACACACCTGGGCCCAGTGTGCCCCATGCATCGAAGCAGCAGTCAGTCTTAGGGGTAGAGCTCCTCACATCACATCATGCAATCAGCACATTTTCACACAATCACTCTCTACACTACTGACTTTACAGACTCTTTAACTTTGTTTGTTTTTGTTAATTTAGTTATTAATTAATTACTTTGTTTTTATTGTTTTTATCAGTGCTTCCTCCATTTCTGTTGCAGCCTGAGAGCTGGGCTGTAACAAATGGGGCCTCGTCCATTTTTTTTTTGTTTTGTTTTTTGGTCTTTGTAGTGCTCCTGGTAACTTGGAGTGGCTGATTTGTTTCCAGTGTTTTCTCGTGGCTTCTGTAGGTGGAGTTGGTGATTTGGGAGGTGAGTAATCAGTGGAACTTGTCTCTGGTATGTCGGTGCCACGTGTCTATAGTTTGTAGTGGAGTCGTAGAAAGGAAAGACAGGGAGAGGGAGACACTTGTGGACAGGTATATTCTGTTTTTAGTACGTATAGGTTGTCGATATTGTGGGTTTTGTGTTTTGACACTGTAGGTTTTTGTGGGTTGAGGAGTATCTGTTTCCCTGCCAGAAAGCAGATACTGTGCTGATTTTGTTGCAGAGGTTAGTACAGGTTGTCCATTGCACGTCTCATTTTGTTTATTGGAGCTTTCTCCCTGGTAATAGTGTGTTTTGTTCTCCTTGTGGCTGGAGGATTTTTTTTGAAAGAGTTTTTGGAGTGCTGTAGTTGAGAGCAGCTGTGGAAAATTGCAGTGCATTTTGAAATGGACGTTGGTGATGAGGTGTATGAAGGAGAATATAAAAGCAATTTTGAAGGCTAACTTGTTTAAGGATGGAGTTTTCAGAATTTGAGTGGAGTTTCCAGATGCACTCTGTCTTGTCGTCCCAGACAAGCCCCATTTGTCACAGCCTGCAACAAAAATGTGAAAATGTCCTGGAAAAACAAAGAAAAGGAAACAAAACCACAGAGTTTTGCTTGGTGAGATCTTCCCCCCAAGACTGGCTGCTGCTCTGGCCCAGGTGTGTCCCACGCCACTGATAAAGCTCCCAAGAAGAAGGACCATCACAATAATCATAAGAGCATTTTGTTGGATATGAAACACATGTTTAATTGTGTACATAATTATGATTTAATGGTATTTGCATGAACATAATGATTGCACAATGAATGCATTTTATGAAGCTTTAAAAACAACAGATGCCTCATTATCACACAATAGGTACATTTATAGTATCTGGACGCTCTAATTTTTCTCCCATCTTCTTCTCAGGCGTCCAGCAGGGTGTTGCGGAGGATGGCCTCCCTCCCCTCCAGGAGCCAGTCTCCTGGCTGTGGCACCGCCGGCACCGTCTCACCCTCCCGCATCTCCCTGCGAACATCCCAAGGCAGCACCTACGACTCACCCATCCTCTCTGAGCCCAAACCTCTGGCTGCTGTGTTCCCTGGCACCACCATGCCACCCTCCTGCCCATCACCTACGTCCCCGACCAGCGGGACGCAGGTCCTGGGTGGTGGCAGTGGGGGTGGTGGAGGAGGGTTAGGAGGAGGTGGTGGGCGGCTGGGGTCCACGCTCTCTCTGGTGGAGGGGAGATGTTTGTCGGGGTCACCGCTGCGTTCGGGGATGACGGCGGTGCCGCAGCACTACGGCTCCACGCTGCCCAGACAGAGCCAGCCGCTGGCGTACGGAGCTGATCCATACGGCCTGTACCAGAGGAGCGCACTGCCCCGCCCCGACAGCCTCATAGGTGAGTCTGACGTCCAATTAAACATCACCTCTCTGCTGTTTACCATGAAAAGGTCAGGTTATATTACATTTCTTTTAATTGCACAAATTCAGTGTATCCAACAGTTTGAGCTCGTTTAATACTGTAATGCTTTGTTATTAGGTTAGGTTTATACAGAATCCTCATTGAACCCAATCAGAAATATAAAGACTGAAATTATAAAGTCGTCTTCATTATAATTCAGTTACTGTCCCCTGAAGGGAAAGTGGTTTGCAGTAAGTCATATGACACATTAAATTCAACTGCATAATGAAACTGTTAGAGCTGCGTTAGGCTCTAACATCCACGTGAGAATAAATGTGCATTAATGAATACATTCTTCAATTAGAGCTGTGGAAGACGATAAAATGAACAGTTTACCTTTGGTGTGAATTGTGTGAGAAGTGAACCTCTGGGATTTTCACATTTAAGCATCCTGGTAATGATGGCTTGATATTATATTACACACAGGCATGGAAGGCTCATGAATTCATACTGAGTGAAAGGTGCAGTCTTCCAGTGCTCCAGCTCTTGAATCAGTAAAAGTGTTAAAGGTGAGAAATGTCAGTTTGAAGGGGTCAAAATCCAACCAGGTCAAAATCTCACATTCATTTCTCTTTTAGGAATTTGCGGTAAAAGATGATCTGAATATGTGTTACCGAGGAGGTGTGTGTGTGTGTGCATGTATATGTGTGTGTGTTAAATGTTTTCAGCAAACCTTCTTCTAAATAAACAAAGCCACGCTCCACAGCCCCAACACCATTTCCTCTGTTGATTTAATAACCCTTCCCTTTTGTCCGTGGAAAGTTGACTGAGCGGTGCTGATTTAATATTGTAGCACACAACATTTTTACTGAGCAGGAACTCCGCAGAGTTTCCCGTATCTTTGTGAAGCAGTGAGAATCATTAAATAAAGCTGCATGTTGAACAAAATAACTTTCAGGCAAACTGCAAGCTCGGCAGGTGATTATATCTCGAATCCAGGCTTAGGGAGCTCATTTCATGGACTTTTTAGTGGAATTATCTTACTGCACTGGCAGATAATGCTGCTGGGTTTGGTAGAATTTTATTTGATGCACGACAGTATGAAAAATAATCTTTGACGGGGGCAGGATTTCATTTGTACCCAGGTAGATGTTTTGAACTCAGACTTAATTTTAATCTTGTTGGTGGCTGTGGTTGATGTGCAGCAGTGTAAAGGAAAATAAGCCAGAAGAAGATCACAGTAAGTAGGTATGTTTACATGGAGCTTAATATTCAGATTAGAATTGGTTTAAAAGCCCAAACAGAAAAAAACAGGCTCCAAACTGATTGGAATTTCAGTCGGTTGCAGGGGGGCAGTTTAAACCTTTTCGTCTCAACTGATCAGAAGAAAAACTGTAAACGATTTAACTTGATTCGTTTCAGGCTGCGTTCTTTCTGCACATGAACAGTTGACCCAAAACCTTCAGTTAGAATGAAAAAAGCAGCGAGTGAAACATAAAAAAAATTTCACATCTACAGAATGAAAGAGCACAATGCAGTGGATCACAGCTGAGAAGTGCTTCCATTAGAATTTCTCTCTCTAAAAGCAGTTTAGCAAATTGATGGCTGAGGGAATGAACCATGTTAGTATCTATTGGTCTTAGTATGATGCAGTCGATAGGAAACAATAGGAAGCAGCAGTGGGGCGAGGAGGGGAGTTTACAGACCATTTACACAGAGCAGTTTCCTTTAGAGATAGTTCATGCTACTGAATCGTGACTCCATAATAATACATTTAAATGTAGGTATAAGAAACTGATAAACTATATATATAAACACCATCCAGCCACATCAATAAATACTTAAAATAGAGTGTTTGTATTCTGCTTATAAATGCTGAGTATATAGCAGTTGTTACTTCAGATTATCACTGAGTAATAAACTGAGTAATGTGTTTTAAATAATTTAGTTGCTGTTAACTGCTTTCACAATGATTTATCACTCAAGCTGCTTTATTCATGTCTCTTTCTTTCTTTGTTTTTGCCCTCAGTGTGAATGTGTACCATACCCAGCACTTGGCTGGAGCAGCTTGGTACAGTATGCAGCTGGGGCAGAGCCCTGGTCCTGAATTACTGCAGCTTGCCTCATTTTCTTTCATGCAATGTAACGAGGACCTGACTGACGCCTGAGTCACCTCCAGGTGAATTCAATTCAGCTAACGAGCTGGTGAGACTGAGAAGCAGCAGGGCTGCAGCATTAATGCTTTACTGTGCCCTGTTCCAGCCAATGCATGTAGGGAGAGATTACAACTCTAACCTTTAGGGCTGTAAATAAGTTTAGGTTCATTACTGATGTTTTGATTATTTAATTGTTTATTAATTATGACCCAAAGTGACTGTAAAACAGGAACTGACACACCGGCAAGAATGCTTATTTATGTTGTATGTCTGTAATTTCTTTAAATGTTTTTGTACCAAATTTTTGAATGAAGTTTGGTGGACTGTTCCTTGGAGACATGGCTCCATACAACTGTGTATTCACTGCACTGAAATTAGTCAGTTTTCAACATTTACTCACTGGTTGTTTGAACACTCAGATTTTTTTTATGGTTAAAAAAACAAAAAACAAAGTAAAGATCCATAAGTGATACTAGCATGATAGCAGCAGAGCTAAACTTGAGGTGCATAATAATGATTTTATAAGAATAGTGATGGTGACGAGATGACTGACATCCCTGGAGATGAAACCTTTGACTTTGTGCTTTGCTGATTGGTTAAGGCGGCTGAGGCTGGCTGAGAAACTTGAGAAGGGATTATTTCTGTGCTGCTGCCAGCCTGTGCAGTGTGCCTGGCTTACAGATGCTTTTGAGGACTCGTAGGAGAAAATTAAAAAAAAGAAAAGAAATTTAAACCCTGTAGCTTTGACCCGGATGTGTTAAACACTGCCATCAGGGTCTTGTTGATGTCAAATTATGACCTCTTCCTCTCCTCTCCGTCCTCTCTTATTGACTGGTCATCAACTTTCTCCCTGCACGCTGCTGTGTAGCTGGTGGAGGGTTTATTGTTGTAGAAGTGCTGCTGATGCTGCAGCGACGCAGATTTATTCCTCTGTCCTGCCCTCTGTCACTTTACTAAGCCGCTCCCACTGACCCATATAGGGGTGTTTCTATCACAAAGCCCCCATGGAGCATCAGCATGTGATTATCAGCTGACGCCACTGGAAGGCTTTATTATGCTGCGATCACTGTGTGCCTGTTTTGATTTAGTCCATTTTCATGTGACACATGTCCACGTGTGTTTCTCTGCAAACAGCGTGTGTGTGTGTGTGTGTGTGCATTGAGAGCGTTTGTGATGTGCATATGCATTTATGCACCTTTTGTGTTGTGCATGTGTGAAAAGAGGATGGTGGAAGGATTGGGTGTGTGTGTGTGTGTGTGTGTGGGAGGCCGAGTCATTGAACTAAATAAAATGCCTCCTCTTCTCTAGCTCAGTGATTTTCATCCTGCAGCGCTGTTAAGTGGCCTAATACGTCGCCTAAGTGCTTATTCCCAGTTATCCTGCAGATCCAATATAATCCCAGATTACATGAGGCAGATAAGCAATAGATGTATATACAAGATTAGGCTATTACTGATCAGCTGCATTCATTGCTTAGGTAGTGAAACCTGGTAAGCAGCCAAAACACAAACATAAGCTGTGAGATGAGCTTTTTTTTTTTTTTTTTGTGAAATCGATTTAAAAATTGTCACCAGCGTGGACGAGGCTTCGAACTGGGGTTGAATTTCAAGTTGAAACAGAGCAGAAGCAATAGAAGAGAGTAGAAAACCAAGGGGTGCTTCTGGAGTTGACAAGCAGACAGAGAAGTCAAAGGCTAGTGTTGTTCTTTCCACGTCCTTGAGTATGCGAGGGGCCTAATGGCCTCTAAATTTCATCACGAGATGGTGTACACGTGTCTCTGTGTGGACGACTATATATAATTAACAATTAAATAACATCCAGTTTAAACTACCACTGTCATGAATGAGTTTGATTCAAACCCACTAGAATCATGAGTCTCTTTCAGTCTGGCACATTTCAGGCATTTTGTGGCTTAAGTGTTGTTGTCCTTCGCCGCAGAGGAGCCCTTGAGAAAGACACTTAGGTCCAGATTCAACAAGACTGTGTCACAACAAGTGCACATTTTTTTTATTTTCCTCCAGAGTAGTGTTCTTGGTGGTAAGAGGCTGGAGTTTCAGTCTTGTTGACAAAAAAAAAATTATGTAAATCAAGAAAAGAGAACTGCAGAAGCAAATAGCTCCATCATCACCAGCTCTAAGTGCAGATTGTGTGTTTCAGCTGTTAGACTGATCCGCCGAGGCTGCCCCCCCACCGTGCCCTAAAGCCCCTTTATAATTGGAGCGCTCTTTGAACTGATCTGCTCTGAGATTGGAGGATGGAAAAACCCTCTGCTCTGCTTGTTTGACTTGCTGATGACGGCGCCTGCAGCAGGTTCAGAGTGACCGGAGTCTTCATGCATTTTATAAGCACAACAACAGTTGGGATGAGTTGGCGTTATGAAAGTCAGTGTTTGGCACGGTCTGGATTTGCATGGCCTCACCTACCCATGACAAGCACGTGGGCCAAATAATGAGATGTACACATGATTTATGTATAACCGTGACGAGCAGAGAGAGGCTTTGCTCGGTAGTTACTGATGTTACTCAGCTTTCTTTCACAGTGAATTGTTATTGGGTCATTCTGCTGATAAGGCTCGCAGTCACCAGTCGGCCTGCACAAACATGGTTGCCGTTTGCTGTTCCAATCAAGAGCCTGACACAAGAAGCAGGCGTCCCATCATGACTGCAAGAACATTGCATAATTTCATGTGTGCAGTGTTTTGGAAAAAGGTGGTTGCATCAGATTGCACAGTGTAACAGGCCAGGTCTTTTAAAGAGTAACTGTACAAACTACTCCATTTTCTGTATTAGTAATTTATAGCAACACTTCAGTATTTCCTTTCATTTTTATGTTTGAAAAGTGCACTGTAAATATTTGTGTGCTCTCTTGTATCTGCAGGGCTCCACAGCTCATATGCCGGTCATGCGGGGCAGATAGATCCAGAGCTGAGGGCGGCGTTGTCTCCAGACTGCCACATGACGCCCGTGTTCGATGAACGCTCCTTCCACAGCCCGCTGTACCACAGCCCCACCCACGACCCCCAGGGCTCTCTTTACAGGGCAAGCACAGGTACTGCGCAAACACAAACACAACATGTGACTATTACTCCTTGAAACTTTTTTTAGCTGGTTTATCATCACAGAGAATTACTCAAACAACCCAATTTTTCACAGCAGCGACCCCCTCAGGAGCCGCGGTCCCCAGGTTGAGAAGCCGCGCCCAGTTTCACATCTGCTTAGAAGATTATTTCTCTAAAATCTGTGGCGGAAATCGCGGTTTACAGGCACAGGAACTGTTGTTATTATCACTCCCTGAGGTCAGAACTTAATTAGGCTGAAACCTTTCATGTACTCTGCTGCTTCTTAATTGAAGCCTTTGTAGAATGATTTCAAGCTGAAGGCTCTGAGGAGTTTGATAGTGGATCTAAGGAGCCATTTTAGTGTCGTTTAGTCATGATTTAAACAGGTTTGGCCTGTGAGAGCTCACTGCTTTTCAACTACTCCTACTGTGTGTTTATCCACTTATATAACGTGGTGTTACTTTCCCGTGTGTGACCTTGAATCTGTTTTGATCTTTTAGATTGATATAAACTTTCTCTGGTCATGATGCAGTTGTTTTTAGACTTCATTAATTAAATATTTGCAAATCATGTGGTGCTTTTGTTTCCTTAGGTATGGGGACTCTCCCTCGGACCACAAGCCATTGCGGCACGCTGCCATACCAAAGAAGCAGCTATGGGCTGAGCTCTGCAGGTCTGTACGCCAACTCCTACAGGGTCTCCGGCGAGCCCGTCTACTCCCACCGGCACTCCGGACTGGTGGACCGCATCGCTACACGCACCCCGTCCATCGAGAGCATACACAAGGACCCCAGGTAGTCACATGGTCCCAGGTCATCCCAGAGGTGTTGGACAGGGTTGAGGTCATAGGTCATAAAGTTCTTTCACACCACAGTGAAAACTTATGAAATGGTTTCAGATTTAAGTCTTGGAAGGAAGCTGAGGGTTAAGGTGGAAAGTGAACAAACCCTGTTGAAAGTTTTCTCTTTTCCTCCCCTCAGGGAGTTTGCTTGGCGCGACCCTGAGCTGCCAGAGGTCATCCACATGCTGCAGCATCACTTCCCTTCTGTCCAGGCTAACGCCGCCGCCTACCTGCAGCACCTGTGTTACGGAGACAACAGGGTCAAGGTGGAGGTAAGGTGACGGCACACGCTGGGCAGCTGTCTGGGTAAAAATAACAAGACAGACGTCACAGTCGTGACTCACTCCTCAGGTGGAAGGAGGTGCTGCCACGTTTAAAGGTTTCACTCCCAACCAGAGACAGTACACTGAGAATGAATACAGCCATGGTGGCTTCAAATATGTTTATTCAGTCTTTGCAGAGTGCAGTCGATAATTACAGAAAGATAAAACAGAAGGACCAGAGAGGACATGTAGATGTTGTTTTTTTTATGTGCAGTGTAAAATTAATTGTTTTGAACAGAAATACCAGTAATTTAGAATTTCACTTCAATAATGTAACAAGCAAAACATGTTAAAAAATTATAGTTTTTCATGTTTGAAGATTTGCTCAAACACAAAACTCTACAATAGCAGAAAAGAGATGATGCTTTCTTATGCCTGAAAACATTTGACTATTGATCGACTGATGAAGTGTTGCTCTCTTACATTGCCTCAGATATCTCCCGTCATATCCATGCACTGTCTCTAAAAGTGTATTCTCAGTTTACTGGGTCTGAAATTTGACTTGACGTGTTGAGATCCTCGCTGCCAAACTCTGAGCCAAAGCACCATCTGCTCCAGCAAAACTTTAAGTAACGTTGGAGCCAAATGTGTCGGCGCTCCGACACACTGAAACGCTGCATGCTCTCTCTTTGCTCTGCTTCCCGTGCAATAAATGACTCCAACACAATGGTGCAGCTTCACACGAGAGCCATTTTAGTGCCGTTTGGTTTGTCTGGTGATGAGCTTTTAATTAGCCTTTGGAGCGTCCTGGACACACGCCTGCTCATTTAGCCAGAAACAAATGTTTTCAGTGACGGTTTGAAGAGAGAATCAGAGAGAAACAGGGAGCATCTGCAGCTCTCCTGAGACGGCTTTATATCGAAGTGACGCAGGAAAGTTTTGAACACACCACAGTGACGCTCTGCATGTTTCACTCCAAGTTTCACACCGGAATATTAATGAAAATCACTGCTACATAAAATTAGTGCAGGGTTTTTCTTTTCTTTGCAATTTAAATTGATTGATTTTTACTTTTTTGCAAAGTAACATCTCAAACTGGATAAAAGCTTTATCAGTTTGCTATAATAGTTTGGTTTTTCATGACGTCCATCATTTTGAAATAGTTTTTACATATGTTGGACATTTAAATTGAATTGATGTGTGAAATTAAAAACAATTAACAGGCAACATTATAAAATAACTTTAAACATTTGTAAAAAAAACTCTCTATTCTATTTGCTTATTATTTATTTCCTTGAATTTATTGATCACTGTTTAAAAACAGTTACATTTATTCCATATGTGTGTTGAGTTTGATTTTCTGACGCTGAAGGTGACCTCCTGTGAATTTAAAGCGTCAGAGTCACAGTATAATTTGTGACAGTGACACTTATCCCTTTGAATTTGAAAGACATAAATCCAAAACTCAGACTGCACAGAAAATACACTTTTTTTCATCTCCCTCTCATGATTGAATTTTTTTTCTCTGTGATCTGAAATTGGAGGAGGGAAAGCTCTTTGCTTTGCATGTCAACCTGCAGCTGACCTTGTACTCATACAGGCTGTACTGATGATGATGACTGGAGGCTTTAAAGAGCAATTTAACACCGGCCTAAAACGTTGCGTTTCGTCCCTCTCTGTGCTTCGTCCCTCGTCTGCAGGTGTGTCACCTGGGAGGGATCCAGCACCTGGTGGACCTGTTGGATCACAAGGTGGCAGAGGTTCAGAAGAGCGCCTGCGGGGCCCTGAGGAACCTGGTGTACGGCAAGGCCACCGACAACAACAAGGTGGCGCTGAGGAACTGCGGCGGCGTGCCCGCCCTGCTGCGCCTCCTCAGGAAAACAACCGACAATGAAGTTCGCGAGCTGGTCACTGGTACGTCTGGTCTGGTTTATTCAAAGGTTACAACAATCAAAGTTATGTTTTCATGCAGTGTTACAAAAAGCATCATGTGTGTCTTTGAAATCTTGCAACTGAGTTGAATACATTTCCTGTCAAACATTTGCAAAGCTGATTTTTAAATGTTTTTTAAAACTCATTTGTTTACATCCTTGTTTCTTCATTTGGATCAAAATGCTTGTAGTAATCAATGATCATAAAACATGGGTAGGGTAATTCCCTTTCAGGTCAGGTCCATCTTTTTTTTTTTTTTTTTTTTTTGTTAGGGGTAAATTCAGGCGAAAGCAGCATCAACATGAACAGAAACAGTTTCCAAATGCAAAACATGACACATTAAAATCCCGCTGCGACGTGTGTGGGCATTTGCCTGCTAGCGAGGTTTGTTGGCTTCCTGGCCAGCCGGCCAGCTTGCTGGCTGAGTGTCGGTGTGTGTCGCCGTCTGACTGGCTGGCAGTGTATTAATCTGTGTTTCGGCTGTTCTGTGGGAGGTGAGAGCGGCAGCGGCTTAAACACTCAGCGCGCAGTGTTGACAGAGCAGATCTCGGCACAGTCCTCGGGACAGATGCTAAGATAATGTGCTTTGGAAACAGGATGCCGCTGACAGCTCTGCAGCCACACCACACATACTGTTTAATACCAGGAGATATGAAGCTGCTAGACTGCTCAGATTCTCAAGAAAAACACAGAGAGGCCTCATTCTGTTATAAAGCTGTGGGAAAGTTTCTATTTTTACAGCTCAGGTCAGGATTGGGACTAGAAAAGCTGCACTTCATTCTTTGGCGGGCTTAAATGACTGCAGCATGTCCACTTCCTTTTTCTCTTTTCATCTTGGAAAAAAAACAAAACTCTGATCTACCACATCCCTGCAGAACACACTACTTAATATTCAGAAATATATCTGCAAATAAACAAACACAACTATTTTAAAAGATAAACCAAAAAGCAGAGAGCCCTTATAACAGAACTCAGAACATGAAATAAATGTTCAAGAAAGAAAACAATTGGGTTTTAAGATTTATTTATTTATCTCCTTGTTTATTTATTATGTATGTATGTTATTTGACTGTTAACCCGTCTTTATTGGTTCCCTTCACTTGTAGGTGTCCTGTGGAACCTCTCCTCGTGCGACGCGGTGAAGATGACCATCATCCGCGACGCTCTGACCACACTGACCAACACGGTCGTCATCCCCCACTCGGGGTGGAGCAGCATCTCGCACCGCGAAGAACACAAAGTCAAGTTCCAGTCCTCCCTGCTGCTGCGCAACACCACCGGCTGTCTGAGGTGAGGAATTAATCAAACGCACCCCTCACTGATGAGAGTTTCATTTTTCTCAAAATGAATATATATCATTTTAGAAAAGAACTCTCCAATTATCAATGCCGCCATTATTCTAGTTATTTATCAAAGTAAACAACAAGCTTTGATGAGCATGTTTATGCATGTTAATCACCACCCTGCTGCACATTTACACAACTCTTTACGCTCAGATTTCTCCCAAAACCACATAAATCCATTCTCATTTCATAATGAAAATAGATTTAACAAACTGTTTTGTCTCCTAAGCCTGTTGAGTTACCAGGCGTGCCGTTAGCTCATTAAATTGATTCTCGTTTTGAAATGCAAGGATGGCTTTTGGATTTATTGGTCGTCTGTGTTGCTGTTTTTCTGTCTGCTTTTCATCTTAATGATTCTGTAGAAGCACAACACATAATCATGGCTGTATAATCCATCAATAAGTGGCTCTGTAATGGAGATTTCATTCAGGCGTGAAGTCTTCAGTATGCAGTTGACCACACTGGCCTAAAGAGGCAAATACCAGCAAAGTGTGTTAGTGTCTGTTTGAAAAGTCAAAGCTCAGGATGAAGGTTTTGATTTATCATGTGCACATTTTAGTGTAAATACAGCTGACAGGACAAAAGCTAAACTCAAAGTCTCCCAGTTCTTGGATCATGTTATTTGAAATAGAAGCTCCTTTAATCCCATATGACGCAGTTCACCACAGCTCAAGATAAGAACGCACAGCCTCAGTATGTTTAGTAAATAACTGTGGGAAGATTACAGTTGCATATGAAATCCAAAACTCAGCATCAAATGTCACATCTAAGAAAGTAAACCCAGCAAATGTTGGACATTTTTGTATGGAAAGTGACTCAAAGCACGAGGTGGAGGAAGTCCACAGAGGAGAGGGAAGCTTCCCCAGAGAGAGCCCAGCTGCAGAATGAGGGAGGCTGTGTACAGCAGAGAACACCTGGCCCAGGTGTAGCTCGATGCAGCTGAGGACTCTCCATTCAAAAGACAACGGGGACACCTAGTGCCCGGGAGGAGGGGTCATCACAAGTGGCAGAAACAATTGATTATCAGCATAGCTGCAGATGAATTTTCTTGCCACTGACTAAATGATTGACCCACTAATCTCATAATCCTATATGACCTGTAGTCCACATGCAGTGTTGTAGCTTTGCTTTCAAAAGAAAAAAACTGCCAAGTACAGCTTGAAAACAGCATCTACTGAGTGACTTTGGGCTCTGATTGGCTCTGAGCTCCTCTAAATCAGATGAATGAAACCTGCTGAGTGGAGACTCCCCAGTTAAATCCTGTGTGAGTGGATCGGTGCCATTGTTCTTTAGTGTCAGGAGCCAGGAGTCCAGGTGTGTTTCCTGAAGTAGGTCTGAAACTAAAAAGAAAGAAACAACTTTTAATTTTAACAACTCAAACAAAATCACATTTGATCGTGACGATACACAATTCTGAGATCAGCGATTTCCTCTGATAGAGCAGCTTCAAGTGACTCTCAACCACATCTCTGTACACAGACGCCTCTGGCATTTCTCCCCCCTCAGACAGACTGAGGCTGTAGATTGATGGTATAGAAATGCATTGTGGGAGCACAGTGCTGTTGTGCAGTCTTCTCATGTCAGCTCTCCATTAGCAGCAGCTGAAGGTTCCTATTGGAGGATCAGCTCCCTCCTTTACTGTATCTAGGCAGGTTTTAAGCCACCCTGTGGGGGAATCCACACACTGCATCTCAAGTCTCAGCTCATGTGTGGCTCTGTGTGTGTGTATGCGTGTGCGTGCATGTGCGTGTGCTTTTACATGTGAGAGGAACCTGAGCTCAGCAGGGGAGGAGGCGAGGAGTCAGCTGCGTTGCTGTGAAGGTCTGATTGACTCACTGCTCCACGTCCTCAAAGCCTGCGTCAACACCTCAGACTACGACAGCAAGGTTCATCAAAAACACACATGTACACACACTCATGTTTTAATCACAGTTTAATCCACAGAGACTTTTAACCTTAATCTAAATCTAACACAGCCTCAACCGCAGTCTTAACCCTGAACTGTAATAAAGGTAATGAGTCTCCATCATGTGAACAGTGTCATGAAAGCCCCGTGTGAGCCATATTTACAGAATACTGTTAATGTGCATGGTTTTCTTGCAGTTACTTCTCTAAAAAAAAAAAAAAAAAAAATCTGTTACTGGATCTACTGTTCCTGCTATTACAGGGTATTGAGGTATTAACTATTACCAGGCCTAAAGTCAAAGATCTCTGTGTGCACAGTTATATTCACACACACTTTCACTAGCTACAGAAACAGGTCAAACCATCATTGGCACTTACAGATCATGTGATTTATATTTGTCTGTGGAATCACATGGTCTGGTAGTTCGTCCTGTGACTAAACCTTTGTCACCTCTTGCACATCATCTAAACTGACTCATTTTGCATATGAAGAGTCTCTTTCTACATTTTCTACTTTCTAATCAGACAAGTTCGACACATAGTGTTTTTAAGTTCTATGTATGATTGATAAAATGCAGGTTTGGCATCAAATTTGCTGTGTTTGCATTAAAATTCTCAGAGCACCTTCAGGTTTCACAGAGGATAAACAATTTAGAAAATGCATAGGCTTTCCTATAGGGCCACCCACAGGGCAAAAAGTCAGCTTGGTGCACTACAAGACATTTGTTGGGAATTTTCAACCTTACTGATCATGGTGACTTATTTCCTTTCCTCCAGTGCCACCTTCAGGCGCAAACTTCAGTGTGCTGATTGCACAGATATTAAGACTTTTGTATTTCTCCTCAGATTGTGGAGAACAGCGTCTGCACCCTGAGGAACCTCTCGTACCGGCTGGAGGTGGAGATGCCCTCCTCTCGTCTCCTCAGCAACCAGGAGCTGGACACTCTGCTGGGCTTCTCCTTTCCTGCCAAGGAGCTGGACTACCTCTGCTGGGGCAAGAGGAGGCGCGGCAGAAAGCGGGGCGGCTGGCCTGACGACAAGGTGCGAACACAGAGGGTGGTTATTTGGTTAGCTACTGATTTTATCTGCACAGATAAGCACAGACGTCTGTTAACATATTCTGCTTGTTGATTGGTGCAGTGGGACGACATGGGACCTATCCCCGGCTTCTCCCAGCCCCTGAGAGGAGCAGAGCTGCTGTGGCACCCGATGGTGGTGAAGCCGTACCTCAACCTGCTGGCTGAAAGCTCCAACCCCGCCACGCTGGAGGGTGCTGCTGGGTCACTGCAAAACCTCTCTGCTGGAAACTGGAAGGTAGACCTCCTCTGTGTTTAACACAAGCAAGGCCAAGCCAAGGACGTCACTCACTTTATAAACAGACAAACTGTAGACTTTCCTGATTTCGTATTTGATTTAATCTTGAACCTTGAAATGGAGTTGCATTGTTTTTTTAAATGTAAAGTTACTCTTGGTTTTTTACCAGTTTTTTTACCTAACATTCAACACGCCTCCTTCACAAATTCAAAAAATGCATTTGATCCCTGAGACTCTCCTCAACCTCCATTCAACTGCTGACACTCACACCCTCCCTTCTGTGGAAATGAGCACCATAAAATGGGACCAGGATCAATAGATGTAGTAATGTGATAGTAGGATCCTGTCACTTATATTCTGACTGGGACTCTGTGTGTTTGTGTGCGCGCAGTTCTCGGCATACATCCGAGCAGCGGTGCGTAAGGAGAAAGGTCTGCCCATCCTGGTCGAGCTGCTGAGGATGGACAACGACCGGGTCGTGTGCTCTGTCGCCACTGCTCTCCGCAACATGGCCCTGGACAGCCGCAACAAGGAGCTGATAGGTCCAAACACACACACACACACACACACACACACACACACACACACACACACACACACACACACACACACACACATACACACACATACACAGATTGAACCCAGCTCGACTGAGAAACAAACTGAGAAAAGATCATCTTCACACGTCAGTCAGGAGCATCAACAGCTTGTTCAAAATAGGTTTCTATATTAGACTCAAATCCATTCATATCAATCAGGCTCAATTTTGACAGTGTGATAAGACATCGCCCTCTTGTGGACAACAGTTGTGTAGATTGTGAAACAACCCAACAACAAATCATGGAAAACATTCACACAGAGCAAACAAACAAGATGTAACTGAGGACAATGCTAAACACCTGCATTTATAAACTGAACAGAGACAGAATAAAATTAAAAAAATTAAAGCCTAAAATGAACAACACAGGACAAACTGACCAGTCAGCCTGCAGTCCTGCACACCTGCTCCCCATTCCAGTGACTCTGTAGGATGCACCTTTACAAAAAATATATTTTCTTTTAGCTTTTCACAGTGTCTGTACAGCTGTGCTTAAAATATGTCTGTCAGTCCAAATCAAGTCTGTGTTCTGTCTCTCTTCCTGCAGGAAAGTACGCCATGCGGGACCTGGTGAATCGACTGCCCGGTGGCAGTCCATCAGTGCTGTCGGACGATACGGTGGCGTCCATCTGCTGCACGCTGCACGAGGTCACCTGCCGCAACATGGAGAACGCCAAAGCTTTAGCCGACAGTGGGGGCATCGAGAAGCTGGTGGACATCAGCAAAGGACGAGGGAAAGGGTACGAACATGCAGAAGAAGCTTATGTTTCTGTTTTTGGTTATAAGACGAGACAGCAGCAGTTTTAATTTATCAGAGATCAAAATGCAGTAGTTATAGAATCACCCTTTTCATCAGGTATTTTTAAGTATTTCACTGGTTTTACACTTTGATGTTGTGGTGTTTCAGGTATTCAATGAAGGTTGTGAAGGCAGCAGCTCAGGTGTTGAACACACTGTGGCAGTACAGGGAGCTGAGGAGCCTCTACAAGCAGGTCAGAGAAGTCGCCTTATTTCAGAGTTTTAAGGAATTAAGAAGCTAAGAGTTTGCAGGCTGTGATAATAGTCCATCAGTACTTCTAATATTTTTGAATCATGACACACAGTAAGTCTAAATTAACTTGGCAGAGCAATTAGAGCGTCAGATTTGTCACAGTATAATTAAAACTCATTACTTCTGATGTAAACTTTGTGCAGGATGGATGGAACTACACCCACTTCATCACTCCCGTCTCCACTCTGGAGCGAGACCGCTACCGCTCACAGCCGACCCTGCCCACCAGCCCTCTGCAGATGTCCCCTGTCATCCAATCAGGTGAGTATATCTCCCCCTAGCAAACACATCTGTGACGATAATGTTTGACGAGATCCTGAAAAATTCAGGTGTTGTTTTTGTTGTTTTTACTCAGGTGGTAGTGCGACATCCTCACCGGCGATGCTCGGGATAAGAGGGCACGGTTCAAACTATCAGAGGGCGCAGTCATCTATGCAACTTGACACTTATTATGGAGACAACAGTTTACACAAACGGCAGTACACAGGTTGGTGTGATTCGCTTGTACACCCTCAGGATTCTGTGAATGGGCTGTGCTTATGTTTTTCTTCTGTCTTTGCTGTTGAATTTTTCACTTCAGGGTCAGAGAAGAAAACCCCGTATTTCATTGGGACATATTCTTCACAGTCAGGAGAGGATTTGAGAAGATCCCAGGTGAGAACAAGAAAAATTTAGCTGCTTTGTTGCATTAAAGTTTTGAATCTTGACTTCCAGAATTTCTTCTGTGTTCCTCTCCCAGCACCCAGAGCCATTCTACGACGAACCCGACAGGAAGAACTACAACAGCTACAGAATGTACCTGTCGTCCCCACAAGGCTACGGAGAGGAGCACTACGAGGACGAGCCGGTCCACCTGACCCCATCCTCCCCCGACGGCTACGCCAGCCAGTCACTCCGATTCAAAGCCAACACCAACTACGTGGACTTCTACTCCACCACACGGAGGCCTTCAAACAGGGCGAACAAGTTCACCGGCTCCCCTGACTCCTGGGTGTAGATACAAGACGGACACTGCGTACGTCGAGCTTTGCCGTTTTGGCAATCTGTCCCCGTGAGTGTTTGTGTGTGGGGAGTGCACATGGGTGGGTGTGCTGTATGGTTGCGTGACAGGGTGAGGATGCATGTGAATGGGTGTGCATCTGTGTTGAAGCTGTGCTGAATGACCAGGGCTCAGTTTGCTACTTGCATCTTTTGACTAAGTTAGAACAAGTGCTTAGTAATGCACATAAATACAAACTGTTCCTTTAATTTTGGCCTGTGTTCCACAAAAAAGAAAAATATATAGATGTCAAGTTTAAAGCTTAAATTGAAAAATTATAAACAAAGTCCAGACTGAATTAGTTCAGAATTAGTTCCTCCAGCTTTTTATCTCAGCTCTGAATGTTTGCTTAACATCAGTGGAGATAAACACACATTCATTCTCATTTTCTTTTTCCAAATTCAGTTAAAATATGTGTGAAATTTCAGTGGAAACATGATTAAACTGAGATGATGTTGTCATCCATGACAGTGGTGCTGTAGACTGAAGGTCATTCACACTCATGTGACTCTAACAACTGTCACACGACCACCAGGTGGCCTCGCAGCCCACATGTAAACTTACTGACTCTCAGGTGTGAATGACCCTACAGAGGTTTCCAGTTTGACTTTGACATAAAATTTTCAAACATTTTTCTTTTGTTGTGACACTGTGTGGAAAAGATTGGAAAATTAAAAATTGCTCTCAAACCTTTTCAGCTCTATCTGCATTATTCTGGACAGGGGTTCAGCATCTTTTCTGCTGTAACTGAGCAGCACAAAGATGAGCATAGTCAAAAGATGCTTTTTGGGAAAAAAAAGAAACCCAGCCCTGAATTTGTTGTTTACCAGAGTGTTTGTTAACGTCAACTGATTTCATTTTTCCTTGCAGTAAAAGTGTGCAGTGTGTTGGCTTTATAACATAAATATCGTCCGCCAGCATCATCTTGAATGCGAGAGAAAAAGAACCTATTGAAGGTGAGGATCCTGTAAAGAAAAAAAAAAAAAGCCACACCTGGGCCAAATACTATTTACCAGTAATTCTTGGCACTTTCTGCAGTAAATTAAAACCCAGTTAATGCTGCTCCAAACACTATATGTCACTCTAAAAATTAATTTCAAATATTATTTGACCAAGGTTTGGAGGAGAGAAACTTACTGATGAGCATCCTCACTCTGGGAAACCTTTAAAGACTCAGAGAACCGGGGTTACATCTGTGACCCTTTTCTGTAATGTTGGCCAAAAGTGCAGTATATCATCAAGTATGTGAAATATGTGACTAAAACGTGAAAATCTATTTGTACAGATACAATGGTTTAAACGTCCTGTTTCATTGTTGTATTCAATATGTAGAACTTTATATGTGATTGTGTGGAGAAGATTTTTCTATTATTTATTGATTATTTTTTATTAATTTTCTTGTGACCTGACCAAAATACCCCATCTGTCTGTTCTGTCCAAAACTGATGATGATAATGATAATGTGCAATGTTACAGAGGGAAATATATGTATAGGGATTAAAGATTATATCATGACGATATCCGAAAGTCGCGTCTTTCATCTTATTTTGAAAAAAAAAAGACAAAAATGATAATTAAATAGATAATTGATATATCTTTATTAGCTTTAAAGCATCTGTTTTAGGTATATTCAGGGATATGATGCCACAGCCAAAACAAACAAAGGGAAATTAAATTTAAAAAAAAGCTGACTCAGTTTACATCATGATGAATTAAATGCATTGTATACAACTTGCCCCGGTTTGTCCTCCCTGAGCATGCCTTTTACACAAGCTCTAGTCCATGCAGTTAACATTCATGTATTCATCATGTAGAGCGTGAGCTGCAGCTGCCCTGCTCAGTCAAAACAACCACGATCAAATGTCAAATGAAGAGGCTGGTAATCAGGCTCAGAGCCGTGATATTCTTTGGCAACATCTGGAGCAACCGAAGCAACTATTCTGAAGCTCTGTTGCCTAAAAAGCTGCCCAGTGTCATCACCGCTCTCAGCAGCTGAACAGATCGGAGGAAACATCCACTGAGATAATGAATGTACATTCAAAAACATGCTCCACTGGCAGCACAGACTAAGATACCTCTGATCAGATGGCAAAGGGATCTCACTAATTACAATCAGTCTTAGAATTTTGTGTAATTTATATGTAAATATATGTAGGTATAAGTGAATTTCATAATTTAAAATTTGTCTGCTTTAGTTTCTGTTTTTGTTGGAATGAGAGAAATGCATTATTCTGACTCCATCTCTTTCTTTTTAAGGATTCTGACTTGCTGATCAGGAACTTGACAGAGGAAGTGCAGAACATTACAAGACTCCTACATCCTGAAATGTTAAGGGGGGGAAAAAAAACGTAACAAACCAGACCATAAAGTACTGCTGTCTTAGTTCAAGGAACATCTGATTGGTTGGTCAGTGTCCCTGCAGCTCTGCAGGACGAAATGTCCTAAAATTTCAATCCTGGAACTTAAATACTGAAAGTTAAATGACAAAAAAAAAAATCAGCAGAAAAAATTGTGATTGTCAGAGGCATCTTCAGTGGGGGAGAAATACATGGACCGGTGCTGCTAGTGCAATTTCAGCTGAGAGTTTACATCAAAATGTCAATTATAAATCTACAGGTCTGTCTGCTCTGCCTGACTCTTCAAGCTTCAAGCTGTACAAACGTAAGTCATAATCATAAACAGAATGATGCAACAAGTCACCTGCTAACTCACGTTGTAATCCTCAGGGCCTCATTTCTAAATGCTGCGCTTTGTTCTGTTTCATAGTTCTGAATACAAATGAAATCATGTCTAATCAGGAGCGTGATTTAGGATAGAAACACAACATGTTATAAACGAGGCCTTCGATATCTACATTCAGCAAATGCATTGTATTTACATCAGTATATGCACTATGGATGTTTGGATTCTCTGAGCGGTGACAGTCTGTGGTGATGGCCTCCCGCTGGTGCTCCAACAGGAGGGGTGGGTCTTGTGTTTCCAGGTGGGGGTGGTTGGCATGCTTTAATGGTCTGTCTGCAGGAAGAACCAAAAAAAAAAGCTTCAAATTATTACAGTCCAAAAATTTCCAGTCAGTCAATAATAAAGACATAAAAACAAAAAAAAAAAAACATTAGAAAGATTCAGAAAAATCACAGCAACGAAAGCTTTTAAAGACTCATTTGAACTCACAGGGTTAAACTTGCTGTTGTGGTTTCAGTTGTTGTGGATGTAGATGCCTCCAGTTCTGATGCAGCTGCTGATGGGGGATGACAGTGGATGGTGGCCTGGGCGGATGGGTTTTGCTGAGATAGATTTAAAAAAAAGCAAACGGTTATTTGAGCTCTTTTATATCATATGTTCAGTAAATACAGGATGTGGGGGGAAAAACTCTCACCGATCTGAGCAGAGCACCCCCTCCTGGCCATGTTCTTGGCTCGCACGGCTTCTTTGATGCGGTCAACCTCCTGCTGGTAGCGCTTGCGGTCCCTCATGGCGTTCTCCTTGGCTTCCTTCAGGGCGTTCTCCAGGGCTTTGACTCGCTCGGCTGTTGCACGAAGACGCTTCTCCAGCTTGGGCAGCTCGCAGCGAAGGTCTGCGTTGTCTCGAACCAGCTGAGGACAGTAGTAAAAAGTAACTGAGTACATTTACTTACAATATAATTTGCTGCTTACGCTTATATGCATCAGTAATAATAGGAGGACTATATAGTATATGTTAATGGCTTTACCTGCTTGTGGACCTTGGTGAGCTGCTCCAGGTTATTCTCCAGGAAGGAGATCTTGTGTTTCTGGGCAATGTTGCCAAGTCCCTCCTCACAGTCCAGCTCTGCACTCTACCAAAAACAGACAGAGCACAGGTTTGGTGTGAAACTGACATTTTCAGAGATGTGACACCAACTGAACAACAATCAACAACCAGAGGGAGGTGATGTACTTTCTTAACCCGTGCAGTGAGGTCCTGAACGAAGAGTTTGCGGAGGTTGTGCAGAGTCTGCAGCTCTTTGGCCTGAGAGAAGAAGAAGAAAAGGATTAACAAAAGGTACAAATGAGATCTTCACTCCTTTAGATGCTCTCCCTACTCTGTTCTATTAGTCCCTTGCTCTTCTTGTCTAGCAGTAAAATTCCAGCTGGTCGTGGTTTTCTGCTTTTATCTCTCCAGAAACTCAGGGGGAGGATCAAACCCACGGTCTCCGAACTTCCACGCAGTCCATTAAAAGCCTGAGCCAATTGGCCACACACTTCTCACATTATCCAGTCTTCACAATTCACTGAGCCTCAGACACACTTCTCAGAGTCATTGGGTGGCAAGTACAAGATACACTGAAGTACACAATCCATAGATGCTGACACACCAGAGTCTCCTCCAGCCCCTTCAGATCTTCTCTGGCCTGCTCCTGCTGTTCGTTCAGCAGCCTGGACAGAAAAAAGACCCAGGATCAGATCCTCATCAACAACAGTGCCAGAGACAACAAACGTAAATATAAACTGGTACCTACATGACTTTCTGCAGCTTTGCATCCTTCTCCTGCTCTTCAGCCCTCAGTTTGTCATAGTCTGACATGAGCCTTGCCTGCTCCAGTAACAGACCCTGGTTTAGACTGAGAGAGAATCAGAAGCAGCAATAAATGAAAACGCTGTTTGACCTAATCTGATGCAATCAAACAGTCATGTCTGTCCACACATTATAGTATTATTACTATAGTAAGATAAAAGACTCAAATACATGTATTTCTATGTCTTGATGATGCAAAGTTTTTTTTAAACTTGTGCATAGTGTATATTATGTGTTCACGCTTTTGTAACATTTCTATGTTTCTGTATGTGAGTGTAGTGATGTTTCCTCACTCAGTCAGTTCGTCCAGCATCCTCTGCTTAGCCTCAATCTCATCTCGGAGGCGGCTGAGCTGTTTCTGATGAGCCTCCCTGTGGTTCTCCAGCTGCTCCTCCAGTGTGTCCTGGAGTACAAGACAAAAAAAAACAAAAAAAAAAAACACATTAGTGACGCAGTTGTTTACTGTAAATATCAAACTAACATAATTGGACTGTGGCAGATTCCTGCTGTGAACAGACGGTGGTGTTTTTAGGTCACCTTGATCTCCTTGCCTCCATCCAGTCTGCTGATGTCCTCCTTCTCGGGCCCCAGCAACTCGTGTCTTTTCTCTGAGAGACAACAAAGACAGATTAGTGCGTTATCTAATTCAGTTGTCTTCTGGTTTTCTGGCAGTCTGTGGGGTACCTCGTCATGTGTACTGACCCTGTGCCTGCAGTTTGGCAAGCTCCTCAGTCAGAGCATCCTGACTGTCCTCCAGCTGCCTCTTCTTCTGCTCCATGTTCTGCATGTAGTCGGTCAGAGACTTGATCTTGGCCTGGTGCTGCACACAGAGTTTGGTCATTTATCCAGAACGACTTTCAGTAAGTGTAACAGGCTCATATTGGCCGTTGACGTGATAGTTACCTGGGAGATGAGCAGCTGACAGGACGCCAGCTCCTTCTCGTTGGCCTGGATCTTGCGGTGGGCGTCAGCCTGAGCGCTCTCCAGCTGCTTGCTGCGGTTGACCAGGGACTTGATGTCGGACTTCATCTTGCTGATGTAGAGGCGAGCGACGGTGAACTCCTCCTCCACTGCTGAGCCGTTCCCCTTTGTCTCTAAAGACTGAGGGGGTGGAGCGGTCACAGGGCAGAGGTTAGGGTGTGAGTGTAGGAGATGCATGAGCATATATGTGTGTGTGTATATATACAGGTGTGTGTATCTGTCCTCACCGCCTTGACATCACTGGTGCCGATGATGGCACCGATGTCACTGAGGTCTCGCAGCAGCAGGTTGAGGACCTCGGCGGCTCTCTTCCTCTGCAGGCCGTTCAGCTCCTGCAACTGACTCAGCTCCCTCTGCACCGCCAACAGCAACGCCTGTCGACAACACACACACACATGCATCAGTGACAAATTCCAATACAAGATCAATACAAGAATTTTCAGATCTGATTAAAAACCCGCTGACCCACCGTCTTGTGCTGCAGCTCCTCAGTCAGCTGCAGGTTGGTTTGGTCTCGCTCCTCCACCTCTTGGCTCTTCTGGTCGTAGTTGACGGCCAGCTCCTCCAAAGCCTGCAGCACCTCCTGCACCTCCTCCTTGGCCAGCTCGTTCTCCGTCTGCAGCCGGCACAGCTCCTCCTGGATCTTCTCGTAGTCGCGTCGCGTTGATGCCAGCAGCTGGGAGGATGGAGGGCGTCGGTAAATGTACGCAAAACCAAGTATATGTATACAGTAACATACGCACATTGACTCGTGCATATATGCAGACAGATGTAGATGACAAACCTCTTCTTGATCCATCATCTGCTCTTTGAGCTTCTCGGCCAGCTGACTGTGTTGGTTTATCTCATCATCCTGTAGAAATATATTTCATAAGAGCAGAACTATTAAAGTGGACAGTCTTGTTAAGCTTTCATTTCAATAAAGTTTTTTTTAATAAGGTGTGGAGGAGGAACATCAGCCTCTTCCTCAGGCTCACCTTGTCGTCCAGCTGTTTGTACAGGTTGCTGATGTCCTCCTCGTACTTGCTCTGTTCCTCGCCGGACACTGCGACGCCTCCTCTGGCCGGCGGAAGGTTGTCGATGATGGGAGTGTTGTCGTACGGCTCGATGCTCTTCTGATCCTTCGAGCTCTGCTCCTCCTCAGGAACATTCTCCCCTGTAATATCACTCATCTGTTAGATCACGTACTCATCCATTCATTCAATACACAAATAGATTAATCAGCGAATCAGTTCTGCTTGGTTTCTTTGCTCCTGGAGAAATTATGAACGTGTTAAGGGGGTCTTGTGGTTATGTGATGTAAAACACAACCATGAGTGTGTGCACGGCCTGTTAGCAGCCATGTGAATTCAGCAGATAAAGAACTGGAGTTTGAATAATTACTGGCTTTTCAATTGAGGTTTGCTCCAGTTCTCCAGGAGGACAGACTGAAAAGGTGAAGCGCTGCTCTGTTTAAATGGTTCGGCACAGAGCCAGCGGCTGACTCACGTCAGAAACACTGCATCAGCACATAGTGTGTGTGTTCCAGAGTGTGTGTGTGTGTGCGTGTGTGTAGACCTCCCTGTGTGTGTTCACTACATAAACGTGTGAGGAGCGTAGGCCTTAGAGGCTGCAGATGAGCTGATTTGTTGCTAAGGAGGGGGAGTGTTATCGGCATCCGCAAGGGAATTAAAGAATAAAAAGCAATGGCCAGAGAGAGGGAGAGTGGAGGGTAGAGAGACAATAACGCAAAAAGGGAAATGGAAAGAGAGGGAGAGAGGCGGGGTTTCAGTGGAAATGCAACAGAGATGGAAAAAGGGGTGAGGATGCTGTGAAGGAGACACTGCAGTCTCAGAAGAGAGTGAAGAAGTGTGGCACAGAAACAGTATAAGGGAGTGTGTTTAAATATCATGTAAACATATATGAACATTGTTATGTGACTGATGTCATGACGCTGAGGTTCAAAGTTTTTTTTTAAACTTGTTTTCAGTCACGTTGCCATGGAGATTGTGAATTGAGCTCTTCTATTTACAGTGTGCACACATGGAGGTTCGTAAATTCACCTTTCCTCCAGCGGCTGAGTTCAGCCTCCAGCCTCTGGATGACGTTTTTCAGGCTCTTGTTCTTCTCTTTCTCCTTCTCGTATTTCTTCTTCCACTCTTCGGCCGTCAGCTCCAGGTTCACGGACACCGTGTTCTTGATGGTCTTGGCCCTAAACAGTCACAGGACAGAGCATAGTGAGGTTTGCTTGGAAGCTGCACACCCACAGTCCACAGCTGTCTTCATGGATTGTGCCTGATTAGACCTCTACTGCCATGGACAGTACGGTTTAAATGGACATAAACCGTGTGACATGTACTTTTCCTCCAGATTAACTCCAGCCCTCCAGATCTTTTCTCTAATGATGCAAATCTCATTTTAGATCGAAACCCTTCATTTCCTCTCTGTTTCTCCTCAGCAGAGGGCAGATGGCTGCACAGTGCTCGCTCATCAGTACCTAGTTTTACAGCTGGGTGTTTCTCCGTGCAGGAAATGTGGGATGCTCTTGCAGATGTGGATCCCCTTTCCAGATGTACTTTTATAAAACTACGACACAGTATCATCACAGAATAACAGAACAGATTAGGGACAGGGACGAGGACCGAGGACCAGTTCTCAGTCATAGAAACAGAAACAAAAACGAGGTGTGGTGGATTTCATCACAAGGACTGGATGAACCCAGATGCACAGTGGGAAGCTCAGAGCCATCTGGCTGCTAGTTTTCACTGCTAACGTCAGCCATAGTCCTAATGAGTCACCATTTACCTTCACACACACATACACACACACCCACACAAATCTCCATGGTGCTTTGCCTCACTGTTGATTTGCTTCTGTTTCAATGAGAAAAAAAAAACTTGTTACTGTACAAGGAGTAGCTGCTCTACTTGCTCTACATTTGGACCTAAATAAGGAGATAAGTGGGCGTCATCTTATATTAAAGGACTAGAAAATATGTTTATAGTGAGTCTTTCAGAGTTAATCCACCTGAAAAGTGTCCTATTAGTCCACTTTAAGTTGCATGATGTTTCTGGAGGCTGGTGTCACATATAGATATAGAAATCAGTTCATGTCGAGTGAAAACGTGTTGAGGAGCTGAAGTTTCAGGTACCTCTGCCCAAACATGAGCGTGGACTTGGTCTCTGCTTCATTGTAGACAGACGGCGAACAGCAGATGATGATGGTGGTTCGACAGTTTCCTCCCAGAGAGTCCTGCAGGATCCGGGTCATCTTACTGTCTCTGTACGGTACGTGGGTTTTCTGAAAAAATGAATTCATCTCTGTTTTATGACAACATGCTACCGCGCGTGGTGCTGATTTTTCTTAAAATTTCTACCACAGTTATTTGAATATGGGATGGTACAATCATGATTAACGTACTGTTCCCTCTGCCAGAGCGGAGATGACGTTTCCCAGCGCAGACAGAGATTTGTTGATGTTCTTCGCCTCATCCAGCACCGCTCCCTCAGCTCCTGTCTTACTGACCTGTTCAAACAGCCACCTCACAGCTTTTACATCAACTTTTTAAAAAATAAAACTCAGCAGTAAGAACCTTTAATGAAACATTAACTCCATCTCTCTAATCTCACTCAGACTGACCTTCTCGCTGCCGGCCAGGTCGACCAGGTAGAGCTTCCCCGACAGCTTCTTCTCCGTCTCAACGTTTTCCTGCTTGATGTTGATGAGGAAGATGCTGTGGCTGCGAGAGCTGTGCTCATTCATGTCTGGAAAATGATTTAAAATAATTACAGGTGATCTACAGCAACAAAATGTCATGGTGCTCCATCCGATACAACAACAAACAGACTAACAGTGCCACCTAAAATGATACGTACTCGTCACCGCCACGTGCCGATTGGCTTTGCCCACATCAATAACATCCAACACCTCCTCTGGACTGGACACAAAGCGCTCAGTACAACCCTGACAGAGACAGAGAGAGAGAGAGAACTTCAGTTGCATGTAGACTTGTTACTGCTCTTGGACATTTTCTTTTTTTTTTTGGGTCTGACCCGTCAGTAGGACTCTTCATTAACGGTGATGTTAATAACGATAGGCAGCAAATGTAAAGTCACAGGAGCAAGAGAGGAAGTGGACGTTGAGTTGAACTGCTTTGTTGACTGAGTTGTTCATATTTTCCACAGGCCATAGTGAATCATTGTGATGAATGAAAACCACAATTAGATCACAGTGGTACCATCACTGTGTAATCTCATCTGTTGCTGATTAGCAGTCAGGAAGAGAGTCTGTGTGTTTCAGATAGCACAGTCTTCATCTGCAAGAAAAAGATATTGATTTTCTAATACCGACCTTGACGTAGGGAACTCTGTTTTTGTCTTCATGTACGGCGAGATTCGTCTTCGACACTTGGAACAGAACAGAGATCCCTCAGGTCACATGCTAAAACAGGCAATGCAATGATATTCCAAAATATTCCAATAATCACTGAGATTGATCTTAAACATTGATTTCTTACCATCGAGCAGGTCTCTGATCTTGTCCAAGTAGATTTCGAAATAAGAGACCTGCACAGAGAAACAGATCAGTAGACCTTAATGTGATTAGAAAAGAGCAATAATTATATCATTTACATTATTCTAGCCTTGACTTTTATTCTGTTGATATTCAGGTGATACAGACTGTTCTGTCATTATTACAGATGAAGCAGCTTTTTGCATGCTTGGGTTAATTGTGCAACTTTTTTTTTTTTTTACCTTGATGTGAAACTCGAGGTTCTCGTCCATGGAGTAGATGTGGTCAAAGATGTCGTGGGCAATGCGAGGGATGATTCCCATCAGCTGGGGGTCGTGCAGTTTGCCCTGAACACAGCAGTGGATACTAACATTTTAACACAAAATGTACATTTCCAAATACCAAATGCAGGGAAACTCTCAATTGGATGTGATCTGATGTAACGATGAAGCTATGAAGTGTGTGAAAAACTATTATGTCAAGCTCTGAAGTTACTTAAAAAGGTGAACATCAAGAGTTCAAACGTGGAATTAAAACTTAATGTAAAGACAGGGACTCAGAGATCCTTCATCACAGAATTAAAAAGAGGCTTTAGGCTGCGGTCTTGGTGGATTAATCTACCAGCTGAAGTCATTTGCAGAATGATGCAGGCCTGATCTCCTCTGAATGAATTCTACTTTCTCTACTCGAAATCTGTGAATTTCACTCAAACAAACAGTGAACATGGACGTCAGTGCCTCGCCGAAAGGCTCGGCTGTCTGCAGGAACCGAACCTTCCTGATCCCAGACGGTCTCCGCTATCAGGCTTTTAAATTCTCCAACCTCAGGCACTGTTAGACCCTGAGGGGATTTCATGTTTGGAGTAAGTCTGTTACACAATGCTCGCTGTGCTCTAATCCTCTGACGCGAGATGGAAACTCAACACAAAGGTCACTGTAGATTGATTGACAACAAAATACAGTATACAAAAATAAAATGTGGAAGCGGCATAACTGCTGACAATTTGAGGGCTGCTATATCAGATATTTCTGATAATAGACTTCAGCATTTTTGAAATTCTGAGGCAGTAATTCCAGGTTGTAATTTTATTTTTGAAAAAGTTAGAGGTACGGTACTGAACTGAATAATCCTCTCACCTCCATGGTGTGTGTCTTCCCAGAGGACGTCTGTCCGTAGGCGAAGATGGTCCCATTGTAACCGCCCAGCACATCTGGAATGACAGAAAAACAGTGAAGTGAAAAAGTGAAGGATAAAAAATGGAGGACAGATTTAATTGTTTCGTCCATTTACCTTTAACTATCTGTTTGGCACACTGGTCGTACACTTGCTCCTGTGACGTGTTTGGAGGCAGCACACGGTCGAAAGCATACGGTTTACCCTGTTTCAGACCAACACAGGACACGTCAACAACAGCAACAGAGATGTGACAGCATTTTCACAGATGCGAGCCTGTCACAATCAGAAAATATTGATAAACTCGATCAATCCAAGCACATAATGCTTGTTTCTATCATGGAGGTGTTTTAAATTGGGGATCCTGAGCTGTAAATGCTCTGATCTTTTCAGTCTGACCATCCATCACTCCCCCTGCCCTTGTCCAACTACTGACTCTTTGTCTCAGGGGTAAAAGCCTCAGTGCTGTGAAAAGCAGCTCTCAGCATTTGGAAGCGGCAACAGCAGCACTCTCGCTCTCACTGAACCCCAAAACGAAGCAGAGAAACCACTGACACAGACAGTATCAGACCGTACAGCCTCAGTTGAGATCCTCTGTAATGTGTTTCTGCAGTTTGATTGATGGCAGGAGGCAGTGACGCGTGAGGGGCAGCTGATTGAGAGGGGGTTGGCCTGGATATATGGACCAATTAAATGAGATAAGATTCATTTAATTTTTAATAAATCATCTGAACTTTCTGACATAAAATAAAATATCAATCTGTCTGTTTTAGCTCCACCCATCTGGACTTCCAAGGGGTAGAAAACAAACACTGGCTTGTCAGTGCACACACATGTACCCTGCAAATTATTTATGTGTATGGTTTCACACTGTGGATAAGCACAGAATTGATGTGACCTACTCTAAGTTTCTGCTGCCTCCTGAATCAGCACATTTCTAATGGTGAGTCAGTGTGACTATAACCTTTGACCCCTCTAAATTATTTCCCCCTTTAGGTGTCTCAAGGAGGAATCGAAGCCTGTTCCTCTGCAGCAAGTCTCTCTGGATCAATGTTAATATATAAGGCTTGAACTAAATCTACAATGAGGTGAATCTAAGATGATAGTTTCTTTTTTCTCCACATATGTTTGTGTTAAAGTTTGATTTTGTTTGTGTGATTACATTTACATGCATTGCAGCTGAGTTTTTTTCCTGACTGGCTCCTAAAGAATCACTAAGATTATCTCCAGTGGAGCCAATGGAAGATTTTCTAGACTAAGATTTTCTAGTTTCTAACTTATCTCAATTAGATGTACATGATATGTAAACACATAATAATCAGTTTTGTTTGCTTATGTTATTGTCTCCACCATCAGACGCTGTATCTGTGCAATTTGTATGAAATTATTCGTATAATAATATAATATTCCTCTGAAATCTACTCTAATATTACAGGCTTACTGCGCACTTGGCATCTCCAGACTCCCTGCAGAGCTCCGGGGGACGTTCCTCCTCCAAAACTCTGCAGTGTTTGTATTTTCAGCTCCACACACCAGGATCAACCAGCATCAACATCACAACAACAACAATGAGCGGACACACTTGCCGTTATGACCACGGTGTCGTCGTCTTTGAATTTGGGGATGTAGATGTCCCCTCTGGTGATTTCGGCCTCGTTCAGGGGCCTGAAGCGGCACATCACTCTCACCCCGCACTCCGCTGCATCCACCATGGCTGCTGCTGCTGCTGGCACTGTTTACACCGCCCCTCCAAATAATGCAGGTACAAACAAACAACGGGGTAGAAAACAGCTTTGGATCAGTCTGTTTAAGGCAGGGTGGTGCCTAAAGTGAGGTTCGGGGACCTCCAGCGGGGCCTTGATGATTATCCCTGCGTCCCGGGCCAGCTGAGAGTTCTGAATTTAATAAAACAGCAACTCAAATCATTATTGGCAAACAAACCGTTTCCAGGGGGTAACACGTCGGGCTTACTGGTTTTCTCACCGCGCAAAAGTTTAGAAACCTCCAATGCGCAACGCGTCCTTCATTCAAGCCGAATTTCTCCGTGTCTCCTCGGCTGCGCCATGGCCAAACCGGATCAACCGCAGCGCTGCGTCCCGACGTGGAGCTCAGACGTCGGTGTGCGGGCCTCCACTGTGCAGCGGTGACGCCGACAACCGTGCAGACTGATGCGTGTCTGAGTGTGTTAGCGGCCGAGGCACGTTCGGGAGCTGCTGCCCGGTCTGCAGAGGTAGAGCCCGTAGAGGATGCGCAGAGACACCCGCATCGTCCTGACTCGTAACGAATGCGCGCTGCGGGCACGACGCCGCTGCGCGCTCCCGTGCCCTGCATCAGTACCACCATCACCGAGCAACTCGTATGGACGCGCACATACATAGATACATCAGTCTGATGCATCTGTGTTCATAAACTGTACAAAACATTACAAAAAACAAATAAGGACAGATAGTATAACGTTACCTCTGAGCTGTGTCCCACAGGCTGTGCAGTTTAACCGTATCGCATGTTGGTAATATTTTAATCGTTTTATTTCCGACTGGACTAACAAATGCAAAGGCAGTCCTCAGTTTGCATCGACATGTTATCCATGAAGTGCCCTGCCATGTTTCGTTTTGAGGCTCAAAGTTGTTTCTTAACTAAGCAGCTGCTCAGAAGGTTCAAGTCAGGTCACATGATCATCATCAGCCAATGGGGTTTTTCCCATGGATGGAAACAGGTCCTTAAAATTAAAAGTGAGTTTATAGTGGCGCTTGGTTAGCTCAGTTGGTAGAGCACGAGACTCAATCTCTCGAGGTCGTGGGATTGAGTCCCCCTCCGGACAGCACCACCGCCCATGGGCTCACCACCTGTGGGAGGTGCCGTAGAACTTCGGTGCATTGTAGACTGGGCTGATGATGATGACATGATGCAATAGTTTTCTGAAAACTAGATGTAATTTTGCTTTAGGTGAAAACAGCTGGGTGACAAAAACACACTTTTATAGACTGAATATTCAGTATTTTGTATATTTTGATCAATGAGCACAGGATCAAACTGTACAGTTCACTATCCAGTAATTCTTTATTTTTTTATTTGCTGATGTGTTTTTATTTCACATTTCCAACCATTATCTTAGTCCAACCTGTATCCTCCATAATCCCTGTTGCTCTCCTATTAGCCCACAAGAGGGCAGTATGCAACAAGAAATCCTGGTTTTAAAATGATCCACTCTACACTTGGCTCAGGTCATGATGAATCACATGTTTAATTCAACGAATCAGCTTTTTGAACTTAGAATAAAAAAATTAAAAAAAACCTGGGAAGAGTGAAGAAACAATCAGGAAACAAGAAACATAAAAACACGTTACACGCCGGATTATTCAAGTAAGAGTGACCATGTTTTTAATATCTTAAACATCTGTGCAACATTGTTCAAAATGTTACATCACTGCATGACCTGTAATGTTTCACAATATTTACAAAAAATGCTGCTTACATCAAACCATTAAAAAAAGTCCAAACAATCTCAAAATAATGGACTCTGACAAACTATCCCTAGCCCACATTAATGCAAAAAGAAAAATAAACAAGAGCAATCAAGTGCACATCATACTTCACGCAAGTCTATTTTTTTGTAAAGTATATATTAGTGAGAAAATATATACTTAATTACAAGTTGAAAAAATAAAATACTGACAAGGAAAGGGTGGAAGAGGGAGAGGGAAATGAGATTCAAAGAGCAGGAAACAAAAGTTCACCAGCAGGAAAAAATAAAAATAAAAATCACACTCACGTCTCAACACACACACAATCACAGGCAGGAGGAGGAAAAATAGACTGCACAGACCATCTCAAACACAAAAATAAAAAAAATGCTTTGAACTCTTGACCACAAATAACGTGAAACTGATAGAACAGATCCATAACACATGGGTTCCCAACACGAGACCGGGTTCCTGCATGTCATTGCACAAAAAACTGGGGGAAGAGAGGCAGAATGAACTTTACCGAAAGAGCTCACGTGTTCTCCACACCGAACGTCACATTTTGAAACAGGCCGGAGGATTTCCTTGCCACAGATTACAGTAAAAAAGAAAACTCAACTCTGAGGTTCTCAAAAGTGTGCAGGCAGAAAAAAACTGGGACATTTTAAAAAAGGGTGGATGTCAGCCGGATTTTTAACGGGACATTCTCAAACCGGCGCTGATTTTCACTTCAAAATCTTCAGATTTGCATCGTGAAAAAACCACATTTGGTTGAGCTGACACCAATGTCTGATATTTATCAATTAATACTGATATTTTTTTGATGTTACTAGACTTTGTTGCTACAAATTCCAGACAGAAACTGAGCTTTTTTTCAAAATGTCCTTGAGTTTTTCAGTGAGCACATGACAAATAAGGTCAGAAATGTTTGGAAATTAGTGAGATCTCATCAGAAAATACAGTACAAAAAAAAGTGTGTACACATGAATAAAGTCAGAGCTGATGAAACTGTTTACTTAGCTGTAATCCACACTTTGACTTTCTCAGTGGGTACATTATAAAACTACGGAAATTAATGGGCCACAAATCAGAGGAAAACTTTGTCTGGGATCATAAAACTTGTGTGCACATCCAGAAGTTGTGGATATGTTTTAACAGTAGTGTTTTCATGTTTCACTGAGTGAGACAAAGGGAAGAATCTCTGTATAAAGTAGTGTACTATTTGGTTTTAAGGTTATCAGTGTTGTTTGCACATGAGGAACATCAGTTCCTTGATTTTCGACTGGAAAGTTAAAGTAATGACATCTTAGCAGAGCTTGATTTTGGAGGTTTGGTGTGTGCATCACATATTTTGATAACGGTGGATTAACTCAGTACAAATTAAAATGAAATCTGCAGCTGTTGTGTTTTAACAGTTGAGGCAAAGAAAAAGAAAAAAGTCAAGCTACAAATAAATTACTACTTCATGGCTCTTCACGTTAGGACATCTGAAAGCGATGAATGTTGTTAGGAAAAGTAACAGATTACACATCAGAGGAGACGCTGACATTTTGAAAACAGGCAACAAATTACAGTCAAGTTGTTGAAGGTGTGTACAAAAGAACAGGTTTCAAACAATCAGAGATGCAGTGTTTCTAAACGGTTGATCTTTTGGTATATTGCACTTGATAACTGTAGTGATTGAAGGCTGCTGCTGCTGATTTTGATCTGGAGCACCTGTGCACGTGTGTGTGTGTGTGTACTTGTAGATCTATCTTTGTGAGGACCAACTGCAGCACAGACCTTATGGAGTGAGGACCTTCAGTTCAGATGGTTAAGGTTAGGGAACGAATTATGTCAATGAATGTCCTCACAAAGATAAAAGTAGAAGTGTGTGTGTTTCACATGAGTTAATCCAGAGTTCCCTATACTGTGCATCACAGTTGATTTTTTTAGACTGATCAAGCGATGGTGCTGCGGTTCGGCTTGAGAGTTTCGTGGTAGTTTGTAGTGTTCAAACTGCATTTATTACCAACACAAACGCCGCCCGACTTCTCAGACGGTGCATATTCATAAATAGCATGGTCTTTTTCTTTAACTAACAAATCCATGACACAATCTGTAACAAAAACAAGTAGCTCCGAAAGGCATAAACTGTAAAAAAAAAAAAAAAGTGTTATCTGTAATGCTCACTTCTTAAATAAAAGGGAACATTTGTAATGGACTATGAATACATGAACTATCCACTTGTTAAAAAAAAAACAAACAAAACAAAAAAACATACATATACACATATAAGGCTTGAGTTCTCAACTCTTGGTAGTATTATTGCCATCTAGCATATTTGTAAAGCTTAAAATAAATATGGAGTACTGTACATAAATAATTTACATCAATAAGCAAAACCAACAAACAAAAGAAAAAAAAAAAAAACACAAGGCCCCTAAATGCGAGAAATGCTTTCACTGCTCTTGAAAACCGAGTTAGTGTTCTTTTTAATAATCTAAACTCTGCCTCTGAGGTTGGTTACTCTACCTAAAGCTATAGTTGTGGCAAAAATGACGACAGTCATGGAAAAAAAAACAACCAAAAAAAAAAACACTGTACAAACAAGCACTAGAACATAATCACAACAACCAAATTCCTCAATGCAGCCTGTGATTCTTGGTTGTAGGTGAAGGAAAAATCCACTCTTAGTAGTGATTTCATGTTTGCATGTTGTTGTTTTTTTGTAGTTTTTGGGTAACAGTTTTCTTAAACGCCATGTAAACAAACCCGGTCTCAGGAACCAGAGTATGAGAGTAGAGAAACCTGATTTCCACAGCTATAGCTTCTCCTATAGAAAGTCAGTTTCTTGCCATGTAAAACCGGGTTTCCAATCAGCAGCTAATCACATGCACCTGTGACAGGGACTTCAGACTTCAGACAAAGACTTGCAGGGACAGGGACTTACAGGGACTTACAGGGACAGGGACAGCGGTGTGAGGTGGAAAGGAGATAAAACGTGTAGCAGTGTGTCCTCATTTAAAATAATTCCACCCAAAGCGAACTAGCTCCCAGAGGTCTAAATGAGATAGTGTCCACCCCTTCAAATGTCATCTGGAAGAAACTGGAACCAGAGTAAGTAGAGCAATTTTCTTATGTTTTTTTAAATTGACAATTTTTTTATGATTATGAGAGTAGCTGCAGATTATTTTTCTATCAACCTACTAATGGTAGTTTTGTATGACGTCCACTGTGAGTTGTACAAACTGCCTGAGGGTGGATTTTTCCTTCTAATAACAGCAGGTAACCAACTTTGCGAGGTGCGATGATTGGTAAACCAAAAAAAATCACCTGCCAACCAGACTTTTCATTCTGAAGCACAAAAACTGGATCTCCAGATATCATGATTTTCCCGTCATGGTTACTGGTGGACCAGATGAATATTTACCAACATTGGTCTGGCCGGTGGTCATTTCCCACCCTGCATAGGGGAACATTGAACACTTTCTGCTGGTAAAGTTCATTCTGTTTTGTTTTTTTTTTTGTCCTTTTTGTTTTTTCCAATACAAATGAACACTTAACTGGTGTGAAGTGGCTTTCGTAATGGAGAACTTATATACTCATGCCTGTTCCACTGCTGCTCCCTTAAAAAAACAAGAAAACAAAAAAAAAAAAGAACAAAAAAAAAAAAAAACAGCACGTCTTACAGTTCATCATATAAAAGCTTTAGGCTGTATTCTTATTTATCCTATGCATGCGGCCATATGCAACCGCATTTCTGAATAGAAACCAAGACATTGGTACACTTCTTCTGCTTTGTTTTTGTACAATAAAAGATAAAATGTGCATTAGGTACGCTTGTACATGACATTGTACAATATTTACATACATTTCTTAATAGCATGAAATTTCAGGATTATCTATATACATATTGAAAATGTATCAGAAATATTTGGACTGTCTATTTTTCTTAAATATGTAAGGTAATGCTTGTAGCGTTTTTTTTTTTATTTTACTATCTTATACTAGAAAAAAATAGTTAATTCAGTGAGCTGTAGACAAATTGCAACCATTTTGATGTTTTTCTCTATTTTTTTCTTGTTTTGTTTCCTACAGTTAAAACTGTATTGGTGATTGGAATTTCCAGCACCTTCTGTGGTCAGTCATTAGGTCAAGTTGATATCATGGAACAACGATGTACCACTGAAAGTCCATGTGTAGCACCTGTTAGAGAGCTCAGATCGCATCAAGGCTGAACGGACAAAGTCTCCCAAGGCTTTGAGGACGTTCTTGGGCCGACACATTCAATGTTATCTGGATATTTTCCTCCTCTTAGGCTTGGGGAGCTTCACTTGACGATCCCTCGATGGGATCTGATGGCAGATGGACAGAAAGACGGGTTATGGAGATGGCTGGATAGGTAGGTGGAGTGAAAGCAATGCTTCATGATGGAAAAAGTGATTTAATCAATTTCACACAGAGATCAATAAAGGTGAAAATACTCACCGTGCCTGACATCTTATCCAGCTCACTCATGGCCTCGTGGATAGCAGCTTCCAAGTGATTATTCAGTTTCCCTGGTCTGTTGGACAACATTTACATTTACATTTAAGCTGGTGCAGCCAAGCAGGAATTCAGCTGTTTTTGCTCTTGGACATTTGGTTGCTGCAGGAACCAAGACTATGTATCAGGACCTCTAGGTTACTGACAGGTCTGCCAAGCTCTAGTTTTCTGCAGTAAGAGCGACAGATTACAGGGATAGGTTTGCTTTGTTTTCTTAGCCTTTCCAAAACCAAAAAATTACAAGAGCAAATGTGTAATGAACAGAGAAACCTGTGTGTTCAGCTGCTGTGTTTGCATGCTTGGCTAACTGGCTCATGACCTACAATAGCAACCAACATCCAAAGCCAAGAGTTAATATATCATGAGTAACTACATGGGGTATAGTAAAAGTGTTTATTGGAGAATCAGTATAATATATTGGGCAGGTTTACTTACTTCAGGCCTCTTTTGGCGGCTCGGTCCAGTGCTTCCAAATCGTGAGTTAGTGTTTTTAGCTTCTCCGGCTCCACCTGTACGTACACGAGAGAAATCATGTGAGCGCATTCAGGACTGTTCAGTAGCACATTAAGAACTTCCCACCAACTAAAATGATGCTGAATTTGGACTGTAGTTTATCAGTTTGTCATGTCTACCAGTTAATTTGGCAGTCATCGTAAGTCAGACCTTTTCTATTCTGAAATTCTGACTTGGCAGGTAAAATGATGCCAGTGTTTTCAGCATTTTGGAATCCATCTGCTGCTATGGCCAGTGGACAAATTATCTTACAAACCATCCTACACTGGAAAATAATTTGCTGTAATCCAAGAATCTATAAAACTTTTAAATGAGGCTTTATAGTGAACATTGCTGGCTGGTAAATTTGTGAAGTGTACCAGCCACTGAAATCTGCTGTCCTATTTTGTCCGAAAATTCAAGTTGGCTGGTAAAATGATGACAGGTGGTCACAGACTGGTTTCTCACCTTGGCCTGCTCCCGCAGCTGCATAGCAGCGCTGTGCACTTGTTCGTCCCCAGCCAGCTTGGCAGGCCACGGTGGGAAGCCCTTCAGCTGGCCCCAGACCAGCTCCCCCATGTTGAAGGTCCTGGACCGGTAGTGAAGCAGCTCTGAGGAGGGAGAGTCCGGCTGCCGCAGGTCCTCCTCACTGCTCAGGCTCTTTGTGTCCGAGGGGCTGGGCGCCATACCGTTGAAGTGGCCGTTGTAGTGGCTGTAGTCTTTGGCTGTGGCCAGGGGTCCCTCCAGGCTAGTGGAGGAGCTGGGCGACTGGTCGTCCCCCGTCAGCTCCTGCCGTGGAGGGCCCAGAACCTCTCCGTAACCCCGGGTGTTGAAGTGGGGGGTGGCGCCGTTGATATGGGCGCAGCGTTCCACTGTCTGCTCCAGACGCTCCTTGTAGTTTGCAGGTGTCCGGCTGCAGTTGTTGAAGCGATAGCCATCATCGAGAAAGGCTTTATCGTGGGTCATAGACAGGCTGTGATCGTTGGACCCCTCAGTGGGGCAGGGTGGGGCGGGTGCCAAGCTGGCGGGTCGTTCCATGCAGGGACTACTCCTCACCTGGGTAGAACACTCCAGAAACTCCTCGCCACCCCAGGCGCTGTTGTTGCTGTGAGAGTCAAAGCTTCCCCCGTGCTGCGTCTCCCCGTCCCACTGCCCCCTGGGAGTCCCACGGCCAGGAGAACGGAAGTATTCATTGGCCTCAGGACCATCTGGAGTTCTCTTCCCCGGATCCATGTTCTTCTGACCCCGCCCTGGCCTCACCTGCCTTGGCCTGGTTTGCTGGGGTAACACCTCCCCTTCCTGGTGCCCGTGCAGGACTGCACTTACTGCTTGGGGGAGGTTGACAGGCTCCCCTATGGAGGCAGTGAAGGCACTCATGGCGCTGAGAGCAGGCACGGGACTTGCCTGTGTGGTCCCACTCACTGTGGTGGTTATGGTAACATGCATGCCCTTGCTGGCGGCGTCTACCACAGCTCTGTAGATGGCGTCCACCGACTCTGGGCCTCCACCGGGGCCCCTGTCAGAGCCAGGTGTACCCGCTGGAAGCCCCTCTCCCTGGGGCTGCTGCCCCTCCCCGAACTGTTGGTGTGGCAACATCCCCTGCTGTGGACACAACAACAAAGTCACAACATGATGGAAAAATGTTTTTATGGATCTATTTGAAACGCTACAGAGATAAAACAGTAACTCATCATCCCACCTGGTAGTTCTGGTAGAGGCAGGCCATGGAGCCAGCGTTGGAAATGTTGCTGTCTGTGTAGGGTGGGTTGTCAGAAAAGTGCTGCTGGCCCTGGTATCCTGGGTGGGAGGCCACCCCCTGCTGCATGCCCTGGTGGACCTGCTGCTGGTACATCTGACCTCCACTGGTGCTGACATGTGACTGCAGGCCTCCCACACCACAGCCGAGGGACGAAGGGTTTCCTGCAAAACCATCGACACATACAAGTCAAATGGACGTCAGTGGTCCCTGCTTCTTACCCCACAGATAGTGCAGGGAATAAGGTCTGACATTACAATGATCAGAATATTAGGTATTTCATTAACCGTGCTCTTGGAGCATCACATCAATGAGCAATTTCCACTTCGGCTTTTGGAAGTAGTACACTGTATACAAACAAAAATACCATAATAATCTTGTTGCGCGGATGCAAACTATTTGGACCAAACAAATTCAACACTTTAAAAGAAAAAGTTGCACATTAACAATCTGTTGCACACAAAACTAGCACACAGACACACTGTGTGGTACGGACAGACTTGTTAGCAAAACACATAAGGACAAAACACAAACAAAATATATCAAGGCCACAAACGTATCAATGAACGAAGAGAAAGCCCAGCAGCAATGTTATGCAGACAAAGCCCAAGCAGATACAAAATCTGAGGCCTAATGCTGCGTGTGTGTGTGTGTGTGTGGATGAGTGGCGACTGGAGCAGCTGGTGCGATGCTACGTAGCTGAAGGGCAGCTGTGTGTGTTCTCCATTTTTTTTCTCCTCTTGTCTTTCTTCCCCTCTCTCTCCTCTCTAACGCTGAGAGCCACGACTCGGCCAACCCCCTCCCCCTTCCTCCCCACATCCTCCGCTACTGCTATGATATAGTGACGGCTGTTGCCGAGGGAGGTTGCCATGGGAACCGAGTGATGATTGGTGGTGCTGTCCGCTGCCAGGAAGCTTGTTGGGGGAGTTGGGTGGGCGGATGAGGGGGGTTACGAGGGTCGGGTGGTGTGATTCTAGCCTGCTGGGGGATGGGGGGGCAGTCAGCTGGGTGGCAGGGGGTCTGGGGGGGTTTACAATGAACTTTGGAGTATTTGTTGATGGCAAGAGTGGAGGGGGGGTGGTGTTCAAAGCTTGCTAGCTGTCTAGAAGCAGATGCTTAGAGGCTAATGCAAAGAAGTCACTCACTAGGCCACTTTCAAAGAGCTTTCAGCGCTCTTAAGATCCCTAACATGTCATCCAAATTAGCTTCAAGCACAGGAAAATCTACGCTGCTACTCAGCAGCATAACATCTGCCATTTGGTGACAAAATATTCTTTTATCCAAAGAGCCTCTGAGTGCTTATGTGCTTTTGCCACCAGGGACCCTGGATGAACTTTTTCAGGAGCTAAGTTAATTTGCTTTATTGGTCATTTGTGAGATTCTAATTTTTTTTAAATGCCCTGATGAGCTTTGAACCACTAGAGGCACTGCAGTAATGTTTTGCTGATGGGGTTCCCTAACTGTTTGTATTACCTGTTGTACAATCGTGACACAAGGATGGTCATGAATGAGCACATTTATTCCAACAGTAGAGGCTGGTAACAGCTACCGGCAGTAATGTACTGTAAATGGTAAATAAAGAAGGAGCAGAAGACTGCAAATCAGTGTAAACTATGCAGGTTTTAACTAAAGCTGAAAATGAGGTAAGAAATACATTCAATATGTTTTCAGGCCTTAATGATATTATGCATTTCTGTTAAAAATACTGAATGTAAACACAAAAACATGCTTGTTTCCAAAGACAACTCTGGGTAGCTTTAATCTCCAAAAAAGTCAAAGTATTTAGCTTATAATGTTTATTCAAAGGAGACAAATTTTCCCAGTTGTGAGGATTTATATGGCAGATGTTTGGCATTTCACTCAAATGGTTGTCTATAACCCAACCAAGCCAACAGTGGGAAGTAGCAGTAACAAATTCTATGGCTCCAAGTGTCATGATCGGCCCCCGCAGTGACTCTTTTGTAGACTCTGGTTTGGTGTGTTTGTTTCCTGTTAAGTATTTCTTGTTTTATTTTGAAGTTATGTTGGTTGTATATTTGTTCTGGTGTTGCTTCCTGTCTTTGTGTATCTTTCCCTCCTTTGTGATTGTCTGCCTCGTCCTGATGTGTTTCACCTGTTGCCAGTTACCTCTTGTGTTTTCCTGTCTCCTTGTCAGTCTGTGTTCGATGCCCCATGTTTCTTTGGCTTTGCCTCCTTCATTTTTTCACTTAAGAATTCTTAGTTTACTTTGGGTTTGTGTTTCTGTTCTTTTCAAAGGAGTTCCTAAGTTGTTCTTCAAGTTTATGTTCTGTATGATTTTCCCAGCATGGATGTTAGTTAGTTTTTGTTCCTGGCTGTATGGTCTCTGGTTTCTCCTTCGGTCTACCTGTATGCCAGTTCTTTTTGTTATTTAAAAATTCCTAAGTAATCAGCCTGCCTGAGTGTCTGCGTTTGGGTCCTCTTCCCTGTGTTCCTGGCCTCCTCATAACATCAAGAGGATTAGCCTTTCAAAATTTGCAGAAATGTGCAGAAAAATTAGAGGCTACATAAGCCTGAGTAATAAAAAAAGACCTAACAAGCAACAGGAGGACACAACAGGTTGACTCTCTTCCTTCTCAGAGTTTAACGCCATATGTTGTTGAGTTAGACATGCCTGCATGATGGTTTGACTATAATAAGGACTATAATGTTGCCTTGGTTGTATTTACAAACAGCTTTAGACACATCCTTCTTTGTTTCATTTTTTAACTTAATAAAAAATGGCGTTACATTAACAGGGTCCATTTTTTTAGTTTTACATCACATATGCACATATAAGGATCTGGAATATGTTTAATTCCAGCACTGAATGTAGAAAAAAATACAACTACAAACCTAAAATATGCAGATTAAAATGACTGTTGCTGGAGTCACTACGAGGATGTGAAAAATGTAAATGTTAAAACTATAAATGCAACGAAGGGGTTTTTTTTCCCCTCCCATCCCTACCCCAGTGGCACCAAACGTCATGCTCTACCTCCTGGCCCACACAGGAACACCTGAATTTCTATGACTTAGGCGAAATACAGAATAACAAGGCACCTGGTGATAAGAACAGGTGGCCTGCAGCAGACCTCGGTGATATCTCCATTATAAACCATATGAGGACACACAGACGCATGATGAATACATAAACTCATCGCTCAGTCCCACAGCAGGCAGGGAAGGGGGGGGGGGGAAAAAGATCTAGGTCTTTTCAGTGGTTTCAAAACAAACGCTAACACCAATGTGCGTGTACACACACACCAAAACAGAAAAAAACATATAGTCACACACAAAGTCATTCATATGCACACAAATAAACAGAACACCACACACTGTAACACACAAGTAGTCACAGACATACACACACAGTCATTGAAATACACACACAGGCCAAAACCCTCATCAAAGGCTTCACTCTGGTCTCTATTCAGGGTCCATCGTTACTATAGCGACCAGCTAGCTGGGAGAAGCTCTTAAGAGCGCCCTATCTGGGCTGCTTCCCTTAAAGCGTGATGCAGATCCCATTTCCATCTTCTTACACCATTGACTGATGCTAGCATACAAATAAAACAAAGAGAAACACTGGCTGACTGACAATTAGCTGAGCTCCCAAAGATGAGGGGCCTGCTCATTAACTCAAAGATACTGGGGGAGCCAGACTGTCTAGGCTCAGGGCCTATCACCTAAATCCTTTAGTTTTGGTTCACTCATAACCATAGAAACCACATCTTCATCCAACCAGTAGCTTATCACAAAGGAGGGAGGGGGGATACACACTCATTAACTGCACAGGACATCAACACTGTCCTCCAGCCAGAGGGTGGTCAATCACTCTGAAATGTCACCAAACCAACTATCATTTTTAGGATTATCTCTACAAATGGGGCCAGTGGCATTATTAAAGTAACTGTTTAGTATTTAAATCTACTATTTGAGAAGATTATCATTAATAATCTAACTTTTACCATCTTATTTCTTGCACTGCAATTTCAGCAATTGATAATTTTGGGTACAAGTCACCATCATGACTGTAATCACTGGCATGTCTCACATTAAAACCCGAATTATTTTAGCCATGAAACTTCTATGTCAGAAAATAGACTAAATCAGTTTCACCACAGTAACGCACACGACACGAAACACATTAATGCTTCACGTCTCAAACTATTTAACAGTGTATGTACATGTTATTGTTGTGCCCATTTTGCTTGAAATTAAAATCCTATCATCCCTGAGTAACTGGTAAGGTGACTGCTATTGATTGTAATGATAGTATTTTTATTTTTAGCCCTGTCATCATTATATCTTTGGCCACATCAGCAGAACTGATGCATTGCAGAGCTGGCATCTCACCTGTATCTGAAATGGTCTGTGTACAGCTTCCATCACCACCTCCATGTGGCATCACCACCATGTTAGTCCGCCCCATACCATGAAGAAGGTTCTGCTGTGAGGGATGAGGGCCAGGATGGGATAGCGGTGGGGGGTTAGTGTTGGAGCGTCCCAGCGGCATGCCATCAGGGCCCACTGGTCCACTGCCTGGCCCCATAGGCCCACAGTTACTCATGGAGGAGGCTTGCATTTGGGCCATCATGTCAGGGAATTGGCCTGGACGAGAGCCCAGATGGCCCGCAGAGATGTCCAAGTTCTGGCAGTGCTGCATGGCATCTCCTGGACCCCGCAGTCTCTGCTGAGCAAGGAGGTTCTGCTGAGGGCCACCAGGGACCATGCCTGTGCTGTCGTTGTAGTGCAGCTGTGCAGCTCCTTGAGGACCCTGCCCTGGGCCAGGGCTAAGACCTGGACGATGGCTGTTTCCAGCCAGGTTGTGGGAGCTCTGGCTGCTCATGGACTGGAGAAGCTGGGCCATGGAGGTGTTTGGGGGAAGGTTTCCAAGTCGGCCCACTTTTCGCAGCTGCTCAGTGGCACTAGGCCCTGGCATGTGTGGTCCTCCCATGCCTGATTTGTTAAGCATGTTGTAGACCATGTTGTTACTTGTGTCGTGGTTTACAGCAGCGCTGCCCGACGACTGCTTCCGTTTGCGCATGGGGTCCCTCTGCTGGGCCATGAGCTTGTCTCTAAGAGCCGCCCGACCGCTCTGACCCTCAGGAGTGTTGAGCAGCATGGTGGAGTTTGGCGGGAGCATGGGGTTTAAAGTGCTGTGTCCCTCCATGCCTCGAGGGCCACTCATGGAGCCAGGGTGCCCACCACCCCCACCATTACCTCCACCACCAGCCCCCATGCCTGCCATACCAACTCCACCACCAGCCATGCCAGCAGTGCTATTGCCAGCAGCGCTGAGTTTGTTTTGATTTGCTAGCTGTGCTTTGGCTGCAGCTGACAAGAGACTGCTGGCGGGGAAGGAAGCGGCATTCTGTTGGTTGAGGATCTGGTTGAGGGGCATCCCCAGGAGTCCTGGGTGGCCCTTCTGGGAAGCGCTGGGGGTTGCCAGAGAAGAGGATGATGAGGAGGACGAGGTGGGTGAGTACATGGGGTTGCCGTGCTGCTGGGTGCCAATGGAGTTTCCCATCCCAGGCAGGAGCTGGGAGTCTTTGTACTGGTGAAGTGGGTCTGTTTTGTTGGTGGAGGGGCTGGAGGGCATGGCTGGCCTGGGAGATCCCATAGCCGACCTGGGGGAACGAGGAGGGACCTTCATGGTGCTGCATGGGGCCTGGTGCCCAGAGGGCATTGCAAAGTTCCCATGATCAGAGGAGGTGGAGGAGGAGCGTGAACGGTGAGGGGAGGCCTCTATTCTCCCAAGGGCAGGCCCGGCCATGTGGACAGGGGAAGTGACAGGGGAGGGGGACATGGAGGAAGCCGGACCACCCTGTTGAGTCCTCTGAACATGGCCCCCATGCCCCACAGGCCCAGGCTTCACTGTGGGTAAAGGTAAGTTGCTTGGCAAGGGAACAATGGCGGGAGGGGGTATGTTTACATTCATCATTGGTACCTGAGAGTGGATGTTAGGCTGGAAGTTGGAGGGGTTTGGGGCATTGGCGGGTGGCTGGCTAACTGGTTTGCTGGGGATGGGGTCCAGGATGCCTAAGGGGTCTTTTTCGGAGGTCAACTGCCTTTTCTGAAGGGCACAGGATGGTGGTATAGATGGAGGGGGTGGCACAGGATGAACAGGGGGCTGTGTTTTATGGTGAAATGCTGCACGGGGCATATCCATACCAGGGGGGAAGTTCCCCCGTGGCATGTTCATGTTCATGACAGGGCTTTTGGCAGTGGCCGTCGGGGAGAGGGGCGTGCTAGTCCTCCCTGTCATGGCGCAGGATGGCTGGCCCGCAGGGGAGCCATGGAGCATCACACTGGGTGGGGAAAGAGGCGTCCTAGTATTCCCATGGATGGAGGCTGAGCCGGGACTGCCAGCTCCTGGAAAACCACAAGGATTGGTCCTTGGAAAGCCCTCAGGGCTGGCCAGAGTGTCTGCACTGGGAGACTGTGAGCCATCTCCATACAGCTTAGCACTGGAGGGAGGTGGGCTCAGCATGCCTCCATACCCAGCTCGGTAAGGAGATTTCGGGCCTGGCTCCCCACTGCCCAGCCTCTGTGCCCTGGGGTACCCAGAGTAGAGATCGGGCTGGTGGGCTCCACCCATCTCCTGGGGCGGATACAGCCTCTGCTGCTGTTGTCCAGCTGCCATCATCATCTTGAAAGGACTCTTGCAGTCGGGCCCAACAGCATTGGGCAGGCCATCGTGGGGTTTAGTCCTTATTGCTCGTTGATTCGTGGAATGCACGGCAACCACAGATGACGTACCTTGAGGCCAAACAAAGCAGGACAGTCAGTATCTACAGTGGCCACAGTGGCTGGCGACCCAAAAAAATGACCAAAAATGTACTTTACCAAAGTGCTCGGTCTACCAAACTGTAACATTTCAGCAATGTTTGGCTGGTTGCTGGTGTTTCCTTCAGCAGAAACACATACTGAGCTACTGCAGAAAGGAGCACCAGAAACAGAGCTAAACTCTTGATGTTTTACTCTGTGTGTCTGAGGCCAGCGATCAAACATTGATTTTTGAATTCAACTGTGTTGAAACAACTGTATTTGCATGTACTTGTACCTCCCCCTGGGCTGGTCAGCGTCAGAGGTGGGTGCGTCTCCATGCTCTTGTGCAGCGTGGCCACAGCCAGAAGTTTCCTCTTGTGAATGCAGAGTTTGGTGACGTCTTCATCTGCTTTCACATCCTCCGCTGTCCTCTGCTTGACAGCTGCCCCTGGGTCGAAGTTGAACACCTGAGAAACGACAAGTTATCTGTAGTTTTTAAATACACTCCACATTTTTTTGTTTTTTTTCTAAAATTAAATTGACAACAATCAAATTGACTTTATTATTGTCAATAATAAAGTCACAGTTGCTTTGTCAATTTTGTTTCTTTGCATTTGTTTTGGGTAGTACAATGCACAGAACTGCCCTCTATTGTCAATAATTTTGAATTTTAAAAAATGATCCGTGTGGTCAGATGAGCCAGATGACTCCAAAGACCATAACATAATTCATGGCATCTGACGGCACACGTGGCTTTTGTGATAGTAATATTATAATAATGAAGGTGGGATATCCAGCAATCATGAATTCTGGACCTACAGGGACGCTGCAGGTCCAGGACAGGGGTGGCATGGCTCAGTTATAAAGCCAGAAAGACATATGTTCCTTATACTTGTCAAAGAGCGCAGACTGAGCACTGAGCATTAATGAGCACTGAGCATAATGCATTAATGTTTATAAAAACATTAATGCTCAGTGACTCTTTTGTGGACTCTTCTGTTTAGTATTTCCTGTTTTATTTTGTAGTTATGTTCCTTATGCATCTGTTGTGGTGTTACTTCCTGTCTTTGTGCTGTTTTTTTCCCCTCCTTTGTGATTGTCTGCCCCTCCCTGATGTGTTTCACCTGTTCCCAATTACCTCTTGTGTTCCCCTGTCTCCCTGTCAGTTTCTTATGGACTTGCCTCCTTTGCTGCTTTTGTTCATGTAAGAGTTCCTGAGTTCCCTTCAAGATGTTCTTTGAGTTTTTTCCCCACATGGATGTTTTTGGTTGTCCTAAGTTTTGTTCCTGGATGCATGGACTCAGGTTCCTCCATCCATCAGCTTGTAAGCATTATTTTTTGATTATTAAAATCACTGCAGTGAATCGAATGAGCGTCTGCATTAAGGTCCTTTCCTTGTGTCCCTGGGCCCCCATCACAACAGTCTTAGGACAGTTAAGAATTTCTTAGTTTATCCACAAGTGTCACAGAATGCGCCCCATATATAGAGAGAAAGAAAAAGGGTCAAACCATTAAAAGTATTAAACCATTACATTAAACTGATGTTTTGAAAGTTTTTGAAATCACTATTCTCCATTGAAAGAAGAAAATTTAAGGGCCATGTAGAGGAAAGGAGGGAGGAGAATGTTTGGAGATTGGTGGGATTTACATTTGCTTTATTAAAACATCAGTTATAGAGCAGAGAAGCCAACATTTTCACAGATGAGATGATATCAGCCTGATAATGGTCCGATCTGACAGACAGGGTGTGTTGGGACAAATTTAGCTCCAAGAAGGATAATCGGTCAGATTACTGCATGTAATGTGATACAGTGGATGCTTCAAAACACACCGACATTTGTAGATTGGTCCTTCACAGAGATCAGCGGAAGTGGTCAGTGTGAATTTATTTCATACATCCCGAGCATATGAAATGGGAGTGGAGAAGTGGATTAGGCTGCAGAAGAGGTTTGAGAGCTTTCTCTGGACATTTGAATACTTTTTTCCCACTTTGAAAACTGGTCACTATTGGAATTCATTGAAACTGACATTAATTCAAGCACAACCGCAGCCACAGTCCTCCGTGAAGGACAAAACTACAAACTTTTTTCAGACACCTTTCAAGCTGACAGGGGTGACTTTTTGATACTCAAAGGACCATTTCAACAAAAACAAAAGCCTCACTTCAACAATAGCCTGTCAGAAGTTGTTTTCACCTTGGTTTGACTAAAGTGACACCATTTCCTCCTCACAGACATGTTTGCTTCCTCCCCATTCCTCCCTCCATCCCCTTCCCTCGTTTCTAGCTGCGGTCATGAATGTCAAATATGTAATGTGTCCTATCTTGAGGCCAAGACACGTCAAGAGCTAATTGTACGCTCTGAATTAAAGTATCATGTAGTCTGCAGAGGCATTTAGCTAACACTCATTCTCTGTGTCTTTGAGCAAGTGCAAATTTCTTCATCACCAACATCATCACATCTGCTCAGGACGCCAGTCAGTTTTTTACAAGCAATTACCAAATGAAACAAACAGCTAAATGGCCTTTAATTGTTGCAAAATAAATTAAATGTCAGAATTAACAAACCTTAAAATTGCACAAGGCTTTTGGATTGTTAAATGTTTTCCCATGTGTTCCCTTTGTATTAAAATGGATCAATCAAACGTGTGGCGTAGTGTGAAACTCACGCCGAGTATGCGGAATAAGACCGAGAGGTCAAAACTCCTGCACAAGCAAGCATGTAGTGTCTTCAGTGACCTTTACTTCTCCTCCAAGAGCAACTGGGAGGAAAATATACTAAAGAAAGAAAAAATAATCTTCTCCTTACAATGTGACTGTTAGGTCAACCTGAAAAAACAGGGACCGGATCAGACACACGATCCCCCAAACCTAAACCGAAATCCTGCTTGACGTCATCCGCTCTTGTATGCTTAAAATGACATGAGTGAACAGCTGATTAATCAAGCTTGTTAGAAAAACGATGACCAAAAGTGACATGTCAGGCACAGAAATACACATGCACATTTAGATTTGATTGACTGTTTTTTAATCTGTTTGGGTATTTTTGGGTAAACTGTATTTTTATTTCATTTGCAGATTGTGACTTCTGGAGCCACGTTAAGAGGCAGCAAACAAAAAAAAAAATTACCTTGTGGAGGATGAGTGGGCACTCTAGGCCGCATTTGCAGGTTCCATCTGTCAGCAGGTAGGTCTTCACCTGCTCCAAGCTGGACAGCACTGAGCCACTGGGACTGCACATAGAAAACAACATTAGGCTGAGGGCAGGCTTCAGCTGGTGTAGCTCCAGAGTAAAAATACTGCTGTCATATGTCGCAGCACTTATTTGCATTGTTTGAAATGGGCTGTTGAATATCATTAAATATTTTTTGGGATTGAAGCTCCTGAAAACTGATAATGTTTTGCATTTAACTGAACATTTTTATGTGGAATTATGTGAATACGTAGTGCTCCCACAATTTTATCGCTGACTCACAAGAAGCCACTGAAATGCTCCGCTGACAGACGTACAAATGATTTTTTTTTTTAGGTGTGTTAGCAGCTCCTTGAGGCAGCTTCTGCTGCAGGTTTTAAAGGCTTGCAACCATGAAATCAAACACTAATACCCTCCCACTCCACAGTGCTACGACACAGTGAAATTCTTTTATCCTTGTGAAATTAAAAAGTAGAAATTAGGAATATGATCAGCACGTCACAGCTGCAGCAAAGTAGTTTTAACCCTTGAGAAATGAAAAGCTTTGTGCCAAAAAGTTGGGGGAAAACTTGAAAAATACCTCCAGTGGTACATTTCAAACTTGCCACCGATGAACGAAGAACAGTATGTACCACTGGTTGTTTCCATCAAACACATACACTGGTAAGTTGACAAAACATCCAGTGTGTGAATCATCGGCCACAGCGGCTGCGAAAATATCTACTGTGGGGATCTGTAGCTGCACATCCCTGAAGCAAATGCGCACTTTAAATGTAAAAGAACATGAGCAAATACGTGTGTGCGGTGACAGTATCAGGCCACGGTCACAGAAGCAGACAGGATTCTTTCCAACACCCAAAATAAACCTGACACCAGCCAACTGCTTTAGTTCATTGTGGCTGGTAAATACACGTGCTGGTGTTCATGTGCCGGGAAGGACACCAACTTCCAGTCTACATGACACAGTGACTGGTAAAGGATCCAACTCGTTAGCCAAAGTCCCAGTCTCATTCTGTAGACCAAATTTTTAACATCATCATTTGTTTAGGCCCTATTATATATGTGGATAAGAACAATTCAATAATCACAATTTTTTAAATCAGTGTTTACTGTCTCTGTGTCTCAGTAGCATACCTTTTTGCTGTCACGCATCTGATGGTTTGATGAAGTTGAATATATTTTCCTACCTTATGTATATGACCCCTCCGCTGTGCTCCGCCTTACGCTGCCAGCCAATGGGGACCTGGACAGGGACGGCCTGCCTCTCATCTCCCGCCTCACAGTCCTTTCCTCCATTCATTGCTCCACTGGTTTTACGCTCGACACCTCAGAGGTATATATATCAGACATCAACCAGTGTCTTCGCAATGCACGTCATGTTCGTCTTCCAAAGCCGTGGTGGAGGTGGTGGTGGTGGGAGGGTTGAGGAGATGGGTGGGGCTGCAGGATTATGCTTCAGCGTGGGACTCTGCTCTCAGGTGGAGCTGATGGGGTGGTGGATGAACGGGTGGTTGGGTAGGGTGAGGCACGCTCACGGCAGACCCTACCCTTTGAGCTGCTTCATGGCTACGGTGCTAAATTGCGCATGGACTGCCATTACTGCATCTTGTCATTCAGAGCCATCCGACTCGGGAAGAGGTCGGCTGAAGGGGTGACGATCAGGAGTCGCTGTGCGCTGTGCTTTCACAGGAAAGTCCTACTTTACTAGTTTTTTTACCATTTGTCTTTTAGCTACCCAGAATCCAGTCCCTCAGTCGGACAAGTAGAATACGTTCAACATAACGGTTCCCAAACGCAGTTGGGTAGTGGTATTCCCATGGTTCCTGTGAGGGCAGAACAGAAGAGGAATTAATGGTCAGTGAGATCCAGTTTCTTTGCAAGAGTGTAATGATTTAATCAGAGCCCTCTCTTATGACTCTATCTATGACTCTATGAGTCTATCTCTCCCCATGACTATGATCTGTAATGCAGAGCTGCAACAAACAGAACCGATCGGCAGATTAAATGATAACGGAAATAACTGTTAGTTGAAGCCTGAGTCATAAAGATGTCTCTTTTTCCAGATAGGTCTATATCACAGATTGGCTTTCAAATGTATAAGTATTTAAAAACAACCAAACTCAGTTCATCAAAATGGTTCATCCGGTATCTCCTCCAGTAATGACCTGATTAAGTGGATCAGGTATCAGCCACGATAAGACCAATTCACATTAAAGTCATCTTTTTTATCAGTGTCATTATAGATCATCGTCATGGGGAGCCAGAGTCAGATTTTAGTGCCACGTCAAACTCTGGCCTCACGTCACCTTGAATAAAAATGATTTCAGTGAGTGCCTTGCAGTGCAGTAAATGCAGATTTAAAAACAGTACTACACAATCAGTATTCAGTATCAGCGGATCCTCACGGTTGAGGAACGGGTATTGAGAGTGAAAACGTTGGATCGGTGGGCCCTGCAGAACACTAAGGATGCACTCATCCTTTTTTTTTCCTTTTTCAGTTCCGATTTCAGTGAAAACATCAGCGATTTGCTGAACTGATATTCACTGTAAGATGAAGTATTAGTAAGTAGTAGAATGTACTTGTGTTGTTTTTACTTTCCCTTCTATGGCTTCTGCAGCTGCAGCACAGCCCCCCATGGGGAGCAAAACGAGTGAGGACAGGGTTAATGAATGTCACAGAGCAGTATCAAAATATTGAATAGTGATTAAAGCCCTACACTTCAGCACCGTAGAATCTCCATGGTTTAGGTTTGATAGTTAATTACCATAGTTTCTATTAGAGTCAGTGTCATGCTTGTCTGGTAATTGGCCCCTACATTACAAGTAAAATGACCAATTTTGTTATTAATGTGATTAAAAGAGGCCAGATTCTTAAATATCCAGTTACATCTTTTTTTACACAAAACAGTTGAAATAAGTTTTAGATTTTAAACTAACACACCTTCATTTTCCACCAAACAAACTACAATATTTGATAAGCAGACTTGGAACAGGATCCAGGTTCCATAAAATGCTATCGGACCCTAATCGGCTTAATAAGGTCAGTACAAAAACTGATACCGATCCAGTGTATCGGACAAGTAGAAGTAAATCCAAACCAATTTAGAGAAGACACACACACGTTGGGTGAAGATATTAACTCAGTCTCCTGGCTGGTGTTTATTCGTTCATGGTTGTCTGCAGTTCAATTACTCGTGATGCTTGGGGTGTTTGTTTTACAATAAACCAGGAATCGAAACTGGACCAGGATTTATATAGCCAACAGATCACAGAAAACGCCTTAATTGCTCACCAAATAACAATTCTACACATCTGCTCAGGATGTCCCTTCCTATATCTTTTTTTTTATCTCATGGTACAAATATTCCAGGTTTACAGGTAAAACTTGTTATAACCTATTTAAACATCAGGACTGTGTCATAAAGAAACGTTATCTCGTCAAAACATGACTCTACAGAAAGACAACAAAAAATATCCATTTGATTTTTTTTTCCACGGTTTTATTGGCAGTTTTCCCTCTCTCTCAGACACGAGAAGAAGCCCATCAAAGCTGGTAAATCAGGCTGAATTCAGTCTGTGAGTGATGGAGCTCCATGTAAAGCCTCCTCTCAGCCGCCAGTGCTGCTGACTCATAACTGCCCTGTGAGCTGCTGAGACCAAACCCAGCGACACCACCACAGAGGAAGAGAGGCAAGGAGGGTACTGCTAACCGTGGCACAGTAAAAATGAGGCAGCAGCTGAATGTCTACTGTTTATCTGGAAATACGCAGCAGCAAACATCATCTCAGGAGAGGTGCGTAGTGTCCTATCAGAGAAACCACCACATCGTTAAAATCTAATTTCCCACAACTCCATGTTTGGAAAATGCAGAGGTAACAGAGAAAACATCATTTCTATTGTTGCGTTCACACTGGAGGGGAAAGAACAAATAATTTCCCCAACAAGTGCTTAGTGCAGCGTCTGCGTTTGAGGATGTCTGAACTGTGACAAATGTTTCACCTCTATCTTTAAGGTTTCTGTTTGGTATTTTGTCTTTTTTTTTGTTTGGTTTTATCAGCAACAAAGACAGGAGGGACAGATAGAGAGTGGATTAATGTACAGCAAAAGTCCTGGACCAGCTTCAAACTGCAGACATTTTGATGAAAAATGGCGGTGCTTTGCCAAACGTTTTCATCGTAAGCTTTGGCAAAGCCTGCGCTCCCTGAATCTGCCACCTTGCTAATGTGAAAGCATGAATTTAAATCTCAACTTTTACCATTTTTAAGCGCCCATCTCTACCTGCTATTGCCCGAATCGTGACTTAACAACTACCATGTCCAAATTACATACGGCACTTACTAATCTCTAACCTTTTACTGCAGGCTGAGATTTTTTAAGATTACGCTTTTGGCCTTTTCGCATTTATTGTTCATAGAAAGAAGAAAAGGACAGAGAGGAGCAGAGAGGTGGTTAAAGTCAGGACGTTGCGCATACATGAGGAGAAATGCAGAATGAATTCAGTTATTACTGCATATGCACGGACCACCATTATTCCACACTGCAAAGTGAATGAAAAAATATAATTAAAACACAACGTGGGCTGATCACATACAATAAATCTGTCTAGTGTTGCAGGGGCGCCATCAATGCATGAACTCTGATGCTGAACTATAAATCAAAAGCTATGCCCCGGGTCTTTCTTCAAATGAAATCCATGCATCCTCTTTAAGGTTAATATTCCCAATACAACAAATACACTGGCTATGTTTGGTGAACTGGTGAATCTAGAGCATGTGGACTTATTTTTTGGCAGATTAAGACAATCAAAAGATGATATATATCGCCCTCGCAGGAACACAAGGCATCTTGTGTCATGCAAATTGTCTGTTATGTGTCTAAATGCAGAATTTCTTCATGATGCCTAGTTGCAATGGCACCAGCAATATGAAATTTGATTAACTGACAGCCTGTCCCTGAACAATCTGCTACACAGAATTAAACACCTCACATGCAGAGCTCCGCTTCAGCTTTTCAAGAGACAGTAAGTAGGTAAACTGCTGTTAAGGACATGTGATACGCAGACCAATACTACTAACTGCGAATCTGGAGATGGATGAAAACTAAAAAAAAAAAAAAGTCTGGTGAACAGACGATTTTGCTTGAAGCTTGGTGAGTTCATGTCACTAACACAGTACGTACTTGTGGATCACGTATGAGTTTGGTTAGGTGCCAAAAAGGCATAACAGCAATTAGAGGAGATATAATCATTTCAAGACACTGTGCACTCACTGCTATGATGAAGAAGAAGGGAAACAGTGAAATGTCATCAACTATTGTGCAGCAGTTGAATATGATTTCAGTCCTTCTGTGGCATTTTAGTGCCTGAGTCTGAGGATAAATTGGTTTGGAAATAACCAAAAACCCACCCCCTAACCCTAACCCTGAATTAAAATGTTCCCCTCATTGTTGTTGTTCCTATTGCCACTACAATTGACGTTGGGCCGAAATGCCCTTAGTAAATGACAAAGGAGAGTAGCATGGAGCCTGACAACGTCACAGCAGAGTACCTGAAGTCATTTTGTGGCACGTAGGAAGATAAATCTGATCTCTTTGATAAGGTGAAAGTTGAAAAGTGAAAACAGACAATAAAATTCAAAATTATTTCACGTTTTTCTCCCCAACATAACACAGAGGAAAAGATGCAGCAACACTGGAAACATATTTTGGGGGGAAAGAACCAGTTTTGGCACAAAGCGACCTTGCATGTGATGGGAATTCAACACAGCTTGGACTGAATCCAGCTGCAAACTTCATACAAGCAGTGTGGAAGAAGATGAGGACTCGGAGAAAAAGTTAATGCAGAAAAAGACATAAATACAGGCACTGGAGAGTTACAGCAATGCGGTCTCAGAAAGAAAGAAAAAAAATGTTTTAGATAAGAAATCGCATCAAAATGACAAGTGGAACCAAAGCCAAAGGTTCCTGAGTAACTGAATTTGCAGTCCATTAAGGATGGCGGCTTATGTAAATGAAAATGTTCTATCCTAGTGTCCAGATTTTAAAGAATTTGATCAGACAAAGTAGCTTGTGCGCATTTCATTACATGCTCAAGATGTAGTTTTCTTTCCTTTATGATCTTGCATCATTAAAGTGGTTCTTTTTGTGATATCTGCCGTGTTTTGTTATCTTAACAGTGAAATGAATGCATCATAGCAGTTGCTTATTACTGTAGTGATCACAGGAGGTGCATGTCTGATATTTACTTTGCTTTTAACAAATGTCTGTCCAACCCACAATCACTTCTGTCCTTACTCACCTAACCCTGCACCAATGGGAAGCCTTAATTCTTCACTGAGTGCCAAATGAAGAAAGCCGATTAAAAGTGATAGTGAACACTGCGAGGACAGTAATTTTCAGACTTGTAGAATCAAGGTAACACAATCTCAGTCCAGTACAACCTTAAAAGACAGAAATAAATATGTGTTGACCCTGAACATGCCTCAGAGCTGTGCTGTCTTAATGTGATTTAAAGTCTGGTTAATTTTTCATACACTAAACACTATCCATATACAGATAAAGAATGTATTTAGAGCAAGCTGACATAGACAGGAGGCAGGCTACACCAATAATAAGAAATTATCACAGGTGCATTCAACAAACCATTTATAGTCAGATTTTTGAAAGTTTGATTTTTATAAGAGGACTGATATTACACAGAAAATCTAAATGTGTGTACAGGCAAATTAGAGGCTTGTGATGCTGTTACCATCACCTTGAATACAGATAGTGTTTGGGAGGTTTATTGTTTATTATGTATAAAGTACGTTTTTCCAAAAGGTATACAAAGGCAGCTGGACTTGCTTGAGGTTCTTGAAGACATTTCACCTCTCATCCAAGAGGCTTCTTTAGTCCTAATTGACTGGTGGGGAATCCAGGTGTGTGTGGTCGTTAACACCTTCAGAGTCACATGTGACTCGTCTTCTGGAACCTCAAGCAAGTCTAGTTGGCTTTGCACACCCTTTGGAAATACCATGCCCTGGATGACTGAGACTCTTCATACATGCAAAGTAAGGTTTTCCATCATGTATTAATAGTCACAAATGTCTCTGACTACTTATGAGCATGTATTGTAATGCATTATATGCATTTACATCTGCATTTAGAGCTGTGCACTTATGATCAGATCTCTAAAAGTGCATTCAGTGTTAAATGAACAGGGTCTGACGTTTGTTGTCAAATAAAGCTAGTGTTAAGAACAGGTAGCAAAGCATGTACAGTTTGTGGAGCATGATAAGGAATAGGGCACAAACTGTGCAAACCCAAAAAACCCAAAAAGGTAAAGCAGACTATTCTGGTCTTCTCTCACTAAACATCTTGATATCTAACACTGCTGTTTTAGTACCTGGCTAGATTAAAGCCATTAATTCTCAGCCAAGCGTTTAAATCTTGCTGTAACCCCATGGAGTTGGCTAACGCTAGCTTTAGGGGTAAATTAGCCATATTGTCCTGCAGCAGCCTTCAAAGTTGACAGCTACACAAGTTGGCTTGCTGGATGACAGGACCTCTTCACCAAAGCTGGAGAAGATGACAACAAGCCTGTGCACATAACCAAAGCAACCTTAGGTGCCTGAGCGTTAGATAATAGCTAATTAGCTTGGTGAACATTAGCCAGGCTGCTCATCAGCTGTGTCAAGTGTTGCTTTATTAACGTTTTTAGCGACAGCCCTGTGGCGTCAAAGGTTGTTTAGTTTGTCACCGGGCGAGACGTGCAGCTTAAGCTCCATCGTCTGCGGGCCTCGGCGTTAAAAACTGGCCGTGTCAACAAGCGAGATCAGTCCTGTCTGACTGGGCTTTTTGATGCATTGGACACAGCATCTGAACTAGCTGGGGGTTAGCATGCCAAGCGTCAGCTGTCTAGCTACCGTTAGTTAGCTAGCCAGCTAGCTTGTTGTAACGAAAATGAATTAGAGGCCAGCTCGGGTACGCTAATCACATTTTAGCATTTTATTGATGAACCGTAACTGGGACCGCGCACGCTGCGGACCCGCAGCCCAGATCCCGATCTCAAACTGTCGAAGTAAAAAGCAGCTAGGCCCGCGTTGGGGTTTCGAGCCAAGGGGCCAGGCAAGGCCAGGGCCAGGCCGAGTTAGCACGGGTTAGCTTAGCATGCTAGCTAACAGCCGTGCAAACCCGTTGCGTTCGCAGAGAGAGAGAGCGAAGAAGAAGAAGAAGAAGAGAGAGAGAGAGAGACCCTTTTCAGGCACTAACGTTTCTGTCTGCGCCAAATCAATCCGTAAACTGTCCCGTATTACACGGGCATCCCTGCGGATGCATACCGGTGCTGAAACAGTGAAACGAGTGAGCAACGGCGCGTTTCTGACCTTAGGAAAAATAAGAATAAGAAGCATACCCATTAGTTCTCTTGCCTCTGCTGGTTCTCCTACACTGGGATATTGGAAATGATGGAGAGCCGCACTGCCCATGCGCCGAGCAGGAGCAGCCAGCAGATGGGAGAGATGATGCACGTTTTCATCCAGGGCTCAGTTACACACAAACTCTGCATGGCCAAAGTTAGGAATAAAAATCATCAAATGAATAAGAGAAAAGTAGATATGTGCAGTGGTGGAGGAAATATCCAGATCATTAAGCATATTAAAGTATTCAAAGTAAATGTACTAAAAAAGTACTTACTATGTATTTACTATCACTGTTTTAGTGTGTAAACAGCATATTACTGTGGTGGAGGTCATTTTTAACTATTTTGCCAAGGATATTATTGTCATTTCATTTAAATGTTGGTATTTTCCCCTGATAAAATGACCACTGATTATTTAAAACAGTTGCTGGTTAATCTTCTGTTAATCAGAAAATAAAATGAAGTGATGAGATGCGGATGTGTGGGGAATGTGGTGGGTGAACAAGGCACAACCAAAGAGGCCAGAGGGCTGTCACAAATAACATCTCATTCATGCTGAACCTTAAATAATTTCTGCATAAATTAAAGGCTTCACACAAAAATCCACTAAAGGAATTATGAGTTATGTAGTAATTACTCAAGCGTCTACACTTTGTGTAAATCTAAACTCAAACATATCTGACCATAAAACTCCTCTTCAGTGTTGTTACTATTTGTAAAATCTCAGCAATAAGTTGATTTAGTGTTTCTTAAGTTTGGGGTTTTTGTTTTACAGATGACTGAGCTTCTGGTGACGTCAGCTGTCCAGGTTTTCATGTAATGTCTTTTCAACCAGTGCAAGTAAGTCACACTTATATGATTTTTTTTGTCTGGGGTCTGCATAACAGACAGATACAGGCCAAACAAGATGAAGGACATCCCTTAATGATTGTTAAGTCTTTTCATTATAACATAATAATAAAATATAACATACTTTGTCAAAAATAAAAAGTGATACTGAGAGTGGTGGACTACCCACTCATCTCAGGCTATTTTCTGCTCTGCACCTGTTAAATTTAATGGTTTCTAGAAACCATTTGCAGTATGAAAGAAAAGGAAAAACATTTGAAAAGGAAGTAGTATTTGGAAAATAGTATAAACTGTATCTAAATCATGCAAAACCACCAGTGTGGTTATTCAAAATGCAAAATATAAACCTCAGAATTAAATACAATAAAAAGTAGTGAGCAGAAATTTTACCTTATGAAATAATAAATCAAAATAAATACATATTCATTGTCAGGGTTAGAAGAAACCCCCCTCCCATAAATAATTACATGAAATTCACTAATAATAATCCCATTAACAGAAAAAGACATATTTTGCTAATAGCTTGGAGGTATTGTGTCACACTTAATGAGGTATACTGTGTTAACAAGATTATTCCACTATTAGCTGCAAATTATTGCAATGTTAATAATTAATTACGCTAATTGGAAGGTTTCACATGAAAACTTTTCACCGGCTGTATCACCTCTGGTCTCTTTAGTGTTTCATCAACCATAACAACACAGTGCTAAATATCTGAAATGTATGAACAAGATAAATGGGGAAAAAACACAGTTCTTCACAGGAATACCACAGTGATATTATTGGAGATAAATGCACAAACAAACAAATAAGATATAAAAAGACAACCAACAAACCAACAGTAACTGAGTAATGTGCTCTTGAGTAAGCCACTGTTGTTTTGTGTTTATTTCCCCATTAAGACTGTATTGAAGTGAATGAAAATCTGAAATTATAAAACATAATGTTACAGGAGTGAAAACAGATGCTCAGAAATATAATTTCTCTGGATAAATAGGACATAAGAGCCTAAAAAACAAGGAGTTCGGTGATCTGGAGTGAAAAAGAGATGCAGCTCGAGGTGCAAATGCTTGAATTTTGTCTGAAGGTCAAACCTGAGGAGATGTTCAATTAATTCAGTGTGTGGCTGCTGTAAAAGGGCCGCTTCATGTATTTTTAAGGGCAAACACAGAGCAGAATGTGTGAGGAGAGAGTCGTATTTTAGAATAATGTGACAGGCTAAACGTGAGCGGAGACTGGGAGACGATTTGTGGGGTATCTGGTGGTTTATTGTGCTTTTTTTCATCAGTCAACCAAAAGCCACAGGAAGCGTTTAAGTATCTCCAGAGCTTCTCCATCACTGTGAACGAGGAAAAGATGTTGTTATGCAGGCAACCCTCAAGACATTCACATGAACCATCCCTCCTAATTTTATCACAATCAGAGCGGTGGTGGCAATTATGGCCTTACAGATTAAAAAAAAAAATTCAATTTATGATTACATATAATTGCCACCATTAGGGCAATTAGTTTTATTTTTTGAAATGTTATGCATCACATCTCCAAATTTAGCCAGAATGACACAGATGTTTTCTGTGTTGTTTCTGTGATCATGTTTCTGTTTTGTCTCTCCAAAGAAAGTAAAAGAGATGGGGGGCTGGGATATATCTGCTAAAATTCAAATTCTGAACATCTGAACTATAGACAATAATAGCAACAATAATAATATTTACTAAAACCACTGATGAAGTGGTGATAAGATATATCAGGCTTTGGAGACACACACAGTTCTTATTAGTGGGATATATTAATCCTTTAATTAATTAATCCATTAATTTGTTGACAATAAGAAAAACAGAGTAGGCTCATACTTTAAGGAGGAGAGACATAATGATGTTCAGTTTTCCCTGACCGTCTGTTGTACATATGTGTAACACCTAACGAAACACAAAACAGCAGCAAAAAAAAAAAAAAAAAAAGAATAAATAAATAAATTATAAATGCAGTAATATTCAGTCTGTAGCAGCAGCTACAACTTTATTTGCCTGTAGGTGGTGGCATTAACACATCTACATCTGCAAGTTTAAATTACAGCTCCATTATTATTATTATTTTATTTTTATTATTATTATTATTATTATTATTATTATTATTATTATTACTATTATGTATACAACACATCTTCTATGTGATGGTGAATTTCTTTTCTATTCAGTTATATTCCGGGTCTGAGCCAATCACAGCCGGAGTTCAAGTCAACGCAGGAAGTCGTCATAGCTGACGGACCAGTATTCCCGCGAAGCTTGAGACCTCTCAGTAAGTGAATTACCGTTTTCTGTAGTTGTTATAATCTCATGTGTATACATTGCTAGGTGTACTAACGTTATTGCAATTTACGTAATATGAGTAGATTTACCTCGATAGTACAAAGGTTGCGCCCCGATGACTTCACATCAGCGTGGAGAGAAAGTGAGACCAGACCCCATTCTTAAATAATCACAGATTATTGCGTCCTTGCTCGCTGGCAAATATTAATACAGTCTTGAATATAACCTGTGACCGTCCCCGAATGATTACGAATCACCTTATAATTCGGCATACATACCATCCGCTAAAACGTCAGGGATTGTATTATATTGTATAGATTCCAGCTGTTTTATAAACAGATCTACGGGGCCGTCTTTGACAGTTATTAAAGTGGAAATTGCATGCACATAAATGTTTCTTGATGCATTAGCCATATGCCGAATTGAATGGTAGTTTGTACCAATAAATGACAACCCTGAATTAATGTCACAGCGTAAATGCACACACGTAAAAAGCGAGATCATGTGTTGTTTTGACGAATACTGAACCGGAGTTGGGCGGAAATTTGTTTTTCGTCATATTTTGCTGCTGCTGTGCAGAATAAAAGCCGCATTAAAGTAGTTACCATTTTCTCTGGACATTTTTCAAGACCCTGTAGCACATTGTGGGAACCACTAAGATTATGGTCATGCATTTTAACCAATGAACAACATGTTTTGCTGTTTAGAGTCACACCATCATGAGTAAAAGGAAGGTGAAGGATGCTCATCTACCTGTAGGAGAATGCATCACACAGGTGTGTAGGAACCACTGTTTATCCTCTGTTGACAATTATTTACACACTGAAAAGCTACTGGATGACAACACAATATACTAATAATTTCATGATGTGTAACTGTAAGGTCTTTATACACCTTCATTTACAGGTGCAGACGATTTTAAGGGAGCGTCTTTGCCATCAGCAGCTTCCTGACAAGCCGGAGGGAATAGAAGCTCAGCACAAGTAGGTTTATTTCATCGATGCTGGTGAGACAATCTGAAACCTGAATGTTGCCTCTAAAAATTTAAGTGTGTTATTCAACACAGGAAGAATGAGGAAGGAAAAGTTTGAGCAGAAAAGGCTGTGGTGTAGTTAAAAGAGGCAAGATGAAGAGAAGATTCACATAAGGTTCATAGAAGCTGTAGTAGGACTGTCATCTATATTAAAGAGACACTGTGGAGCTCAGTGTGAGTTTCAGTGACCCAGTTCAGTCTTACCTGGCTGACAGCGCTGTCCCAGTTTGGAGGTTGGAAAAGCTCCCAGCCGACTTAGATACAACACAAGCATCCCAGGTGTTTTTCAGGTAATGAAGTCCACCTCCAACACCGGGGATTCTATCATTTGTACTCATTAAATAATGCAGCCAGTTTATTTACTCTTCAGAAAAAGAGACAGTGTTGTCAAACTGAGCTTAATACTCTGATTAATTTTATATTTTGCACCTGGAGGAGCATTGTGGGTATTGTAGTCAAAAACTGTGTCTTTTCAGACACCTCCTGGAGCTGCTGAAGCGGACGGCCATCCACGGGGAGAGTAACTCAGTGCTAATCGTCGGTCCCAGAGGAGTGGGAAAAACAATGGTGAGCCTCCGCAGCCAGCTTGAAATGGGCCTCTGGGTAAAAAAAAACGGTTGAAAAGATGATGAATTGTGTGGAAGCGCGTTTAAATCCTGGGAGGTTTGTAACGTCTGATGGTTGTTTGGTCTGCGTTTGTGTTTTTGCGTCTGCAGCTGCTCAGGTGTGTGTTGAGAGACCTGCTGGAGGAAAAAGAAGCACAGAAAAACCTGCTGCAGGTTCATCTCAACGGTACAGACTCTGGCTCCTCACCGTGCCCACACAAGAAGAGTTCATGCAGGAATCAGAAATAAACTTCCATATTTCCATTTAAGCTACTAAAATGATTTATTTATTTACATTTCTTGCCTGTTTGCTGTAGGTCTCCTGCAGACTGACGACAAAATAGCACTAAAAGAAATCACACGGCAGCTCCACCTAGAAAACGTTGTCGGTGACAAAGTGTTTGTAAGTAAGAGTTTTATCGGCAGTTTGTCTGTAATAATATAGTAAATTTGTCATAAAAACTGGTTTCTGTGTAATTTCAGGGCAGTTTTGCAGAAAACCTTGCATTCCTGCTGGAGGCACTGAAGAAAGGTGAGAAAATGCTGCAATTTAGGAAATTTAGCTCTGATCTTTGCATTGTTGAGTAAATTAGCCAAATTCAGCAGCATCAAAGACAATAAAAGTAGAGTTTGATATCAGAGTGTGACAGATGGTGTTTTTTTATTTTTTTGGTCCCGTTCAGGTGATCGCAGCAGCAGCCAGCCGGTGCTGTTCATCCTGGATGAGTTTGACCTGTTTGCCCACCATAAGAACCAGACTCTGCTCTACAACCTGTTCGACGTCTCCCAGTCTGCCCAGGCGCCCATCGCTGTGGTCGGCATCACCTGCAGACTGGTGGGCCTCAGAATCTGCTTTTCATTTTCCATCAACTCAAAAAAAAAAAATATCTAAATAATTTCTTATGGCTCACTTTCATTCAGGATGTTCTGGAGCTGCTGGAGAAGCGGGTAAAGTCGAGGTTTTCCCACCGTCAGATCCACCTGCTGAGCAGCCTGACGTTCGCTCAGTACCTGGAGCGGGTCCAGTCCCAGCTCAGCCTGCCTGACGATTTCCCTGACACCAAGTTCGCTCAGGACTGGAACGATAGTATCAAGGTGAACCGAGGAGCTGATCTCAGCTCAGTTTAAACATCGCAGAATCAAACTTTCAAACAAAATATTCTCTTCTTCTTTTTGTTTCTCCAGACTTTGTGTAAAGACAAATCAGTCGAGGAGGTTTTACAGAGACACTTCAACTCCAGCAAAGATGTCCGCTCACTTCACATGCTGCTGGTGAGAGCAACACACATGTTGTAAAATATCACCTGCCATTTGTTGTTCATTGTTACATTTTAGCTGTATTAACTTTTATTTAAGATGCTGTGCCTGAGTCGTGTCTCTGTAGCCAAACCTGCCATCAAACCTGCCGACCTGCTGGAGGCCAGCAGGCTGTGTTTTGCCGACGCCAAGGCGAACATGCTCCATGGTAAACTCAACGTGAAAAGAGAAATCTCTTTAGAGACACAATCCAGAAAGTTTACATCACTTATATTCTTGTTTCTCTTTCTGTTTTCAGGTCTGTCCATCTTGGAGCTGTGCCTGATCATCGCCATGAAACACCTCAACGACGTCTACGACGGAGAGCCGTTTAATCTCCAGATGGTTCACAACGGTACGACCGGGCGCTTCACCTAGTTTTTGGTTTGTCATAAAACACGGCAGGAAAAGTGAAGATTATGAGTTTTTTCTCATGTGTTCTATCATTCAGAGTTTAAGAAGTTCCTGCAGAGGAAGTCAAACTCCATGTACAACTTCGAGCAGCCTGTCATCATGAAGGTGTGTATAAAGCCTTTATCTCAAATCTTTTCTTCATTTAAAGAGACTTACAGTCACTGACACCAAATCTACTTTATAATTTGAGGTTTTAAGAGTCTAGTAATATTTAATATACTGTTTCAGAAGCTCCCCAGCTCTGATAGGAAGAAACATTGTCAATGTTGATATATTTGATATGAAAATGGCCAAATTCAAAGACGTTTACTGACACCAACACTTTCCCAAGCAACTCCTTCACTCACTCCTCCTGCCTGTGATCACCCTCAGGCCTTCGAGCACCTGCAGCAGCTGGAGCTGATCCGACCGGTCGACGGCTCCTCGGCCAAAACTCAGAGTGAGTACCAGCTGATGAGACTCATGCTGGACCACAGTCAGATCATGGAGGCCCTGCAGAAGTATCCACAGTGCCCCACTGAAGTCAAGCAGTGGGGGATGTCGGCATTCGGCTAGGACTCCACGTGCATTTGGACTTTATGTGGTCGTTGTGTGAGAGAAAATGTAAAATTATACCTGGCTGCTTGCAACCAGGATTAACATATTTTTTTCTAAATGAATTGTCTGTTTATCAGCAAAATCCTGACTGTCAAAGCAGGACAGATTCACATGTTGTACTTAAGTTTGAAATGGAAAAAAATCATAATTTGGTGATTAAATTTACAAGAATTTGGCTTCAAGTATTTGTACTGTTTGTGAAATAAATGATCGAAATAAGTGATCGAAAATCTTCTTGCCTAAATGTCCTCTCAGACTTCCCCTTCAAAAACACTGGAAAGTGCTGGAGTGTGGACAGACAGGTACCAGGCCTGTGTCACACTTCACCTGCTGAATGCTGCCATCTAGTGGTGTATTTCTGCAGCAAACACTAGTCTGATCAAGGATACAAAGACCCTCATTAGATAAAAGACAGCAGTTGTGATTTGCAGCTCTAAAAAGTTTGTTATCCTGCAGAAGTATTCATTCATGATCACAGGACATATGATGGGGTAGGCCTTTAAAAAGAACAGATTAAATCATACATTTTTTTTTCTCTTCCACCAATGAAAACACTGAACATACTGTACATATATACAGTAAACAGGTCTATTAATAACACAGAGTGCACCTGGCCATTTATAGGACTGTAAGGTGAAACAGGCTTCAGTTTGCTGCCATGTTTCACACTCTTTAGTTCTGCTATTTTTTTAAATGAACTTCTTAAAGTTAATTCTTTAGAATTACTGTTATAATTTGTTTTGGTGCACTTCAGTGGTAAAGGTCAAATCTCTTCTGACCTCAGGTGGACTTGATCTTGTAAGTACTTACTAGGAAACTATTCAACATATATGTATAATAGTTTCCCTAAATTTTCCCTAAATTAATTCCAATTTACAAAAGCCTTTCAGGAAAATTCCAACCAAATTATAACAACATGACCAACCTGTCAAATTAAAGGCTTCTAACATTTAAATGCAGCTGGCAAATAAATAAGAAACACAGTCAGAGCATGTCATTCAGTCAGTGAACAAAAGGAAAACGTCAACATTCACAATCTAAAAACACATTTATTTACATCACGTGGATCTCTTCAGCTGATAAAAACCATGGCTGGCTAACATTAGCCGTGAGTCACAACGCTGATCGGGGATCAGTTTTGTCTCCTCTCTGATAATGTGTCCAGGGTTTCTGAAAGTTTTCTTCTGCTATAATACTTTACAAAGGGAATTCTCTTTTCTCTAAGCCCCCCTTGTCCCTTCACTGGGAGGTCAAAGGTCAGAGGTCAGGGTGAGGACCCTGGAGCTGGTAAAAACTCACTCAGTAGGATTTCTTTTCTTGGACTTCCCTCTCATTTTCCAGTTTTAAATTCCAGGCCTCAGTTTCTTGTCCTATCTTCACATTTTTGCCAGTAACATAAAAGGTACAGTCACATGTATCAGGAGTAAAGAAACAGACACTTTTGTTTTAAACACAACCCACCAAAAAAAAAAAAAAAAAAAAAAAAATCAGATTTATCAGTTTCTTCCAGCCTTGAAAACCAGAAACCCTGTGAGCATCATTATCATGAGAGGCTGCGTTGGCAGATCCTGGATCAGCGCTGCAACTCCAGAGCCTTGAGAAATGTGGGGTCAAAAATGCTTGTAGTGTTTCTGTTTTTTGTTTTTTTTTCCTGTTTTTTTTTTTTTTGTAGAAATTTCAGGCCTTGCAACCAGACTTATCTTGCTGCCAAGACAGTCTCGGCAGCGAGGTCAGTGGAGTTCAATGTTTCCTCTAAAATTCTTACCAACAGTGGGAAAAAGCAGGAGATTAAGATGCTGGAATGAAATACCTGTAGTGGATGATTGTATTATCACATATGGAGTATTGCAACTGCTCTTTAAGAGCTTAAGGGGTTCTTCAAAATGCAACCATTAGGGGACACTATCAGGTTCCTGGAGGAACGCCCTGGGCTGAGCATTTGCCGTTCATTAAATGTCTTCTGCTGATGAACCCTTAAGTGCTTTCTTGCCTTCCTTAATTACACCAACGAGCCTCTAGCTTTTAGCTTACACAAAGCTCAACTGAAAGTTATTTTTTCGCATAGCGATGGACAGTTTTTATGCAGCCAGGCCAAACCCCCCCCCCCCCCCCCTCGCCCCCCACGTCCACCCCCACCCCTCGCTGCTGAGTCAAAACACAAGAAAAGTAATATATGAATGTAGAGGAAACGCTGAAGTTCAACACGCACTTATAAAGATTCAGCTCAGAGTATATAGTTGATACAGGTATTTATGTTCTCATGTCTGTACAGATCCTAGACTGCTTAAAATAGTGGGGGCAACAAGACACAAATGTTTCACTGGTAGTTTATATGCACAGAAATGTGAGGTGCTGGGCTGGAGGAAGTCGAGATAGAAAAACGTAAAGCCTGCACGCTGGAGGAACCCATTCATACGCCTTCAAATGACACTGTTCAGATTTAACATTTGGTTGAGTCAGAACCGGTTTGCTAAGAAAGTCAAGTCCTGAGGGAACCAAAGAGATGAAGCTCTTTGATGAGGTTCTTCGATTGGTTGGGATGCAGGTTCAGATGAAGATAAACAGCCAGCAATTTATTTTAAATAGACTTAAATTTTCTTTTAAGGCTGAGGAGCATAGGAAGAGGGTCACTGTGGAAATTTAGCTGCTGCATCGAGATTCAAAGAAGGGCCACAGCAATGGGAAGGACAGCAGCAGAGGTTGTAATTTTTTTTTGTTTGTTTTTTTTGTTAACAATAAAGGTTCGATCCTGCTGGTTCATTGCCCTTAAAGCAGGTAAACACGAGGTGTATGAATGGATCTCCGAGTGAGTTGGTTTTACTAGTTTCTACGGCGACAGGGCACAATCACACGAAACCAGCCAAACGCAAAGCCCTCTAAAGTTACACAGGGCCGGGCTCAATCCATCAAAGTACACACAATACTGGAATCCAGGAGTCTGAAGAACATTCATTCTCGGTCGTTTGTCCATAGACTGAATAGAAAGAAGCACATTACAGTTTATATCTTTTCTTTTTGAATTAATGAAAGTATTTCCTGAATTACAACCAAACACCCACCCCCAACCCCAACCCACCCCCCCTCCCTCCCACCTACCCCCGCCCCCCCCCCCCCCCCCCCCCCCCCGACAACAACCATAAATCGTGCCAACTCTTACAACTTTATTCTGAGTTGCACCTGAGCTCTGATCCCCAAAACCTCAGGCCTGTAAATTAAAAAATAAATACAACATATCAATATGCAAGGTCACGGATTTAAAAAAAAAAATTAAAATGCTACAAGTTATTTGTGTGTGTGTGTGTGTATTGAAAGTCACTCCTGCAGCTGATCCTACAGAAGTGTAGGGTAGTTTGCGGCACTGGTTGCATATAACTCGCTAGAACTTAGAAAAGCATAGTACTGAATCCCTGAATGGTATTTGTCGGTTTGGGTCGGTTTCTCAGGCGCAGTTTAAACTCAAGCTGTCAAACGCAACATCTTCCACCATCGACCTACAGTACTGGGATGTGACCGCCAGCCAAACACCGGCATGTGTGGTTTCTTTTTTTACTTTTTTTTTTTTTTGCTGTGGCTGATAGGTTTGTGGACTCTACCAGCCACTTTGGCAGGTAACCAACCAACATTTGGAGGCGGTTTTTCAAATCCACTTGGCTGCTAAAATACTGGTACGTTTTGCATTTGAGGGCACAAACTTACAGGGGAAAAAAAAAAAAAGGGTAATACTGGTGTTTTTCCTTTACAGTTGTGCCAGTCAGAGCATGTTGAGACGTCAAAGGATGTGTTTCCTTTCCAATAAGAAGCCTTCTGCTGTTGTTCAGCCTTGTACAGTAATGTCAGACTTTCACAGAACGAGATAATACGTCACAGTAAAAATGAGGAAACTTCTTTTTTTAGCCTTAATTTGCTTCTGTCAGTCATCTCAAACTTATGAGGAGAAACTGGAACTTTACCCCACTTCAAGAGCTCGGGAATTTGAATCCCTTTTCTACTGGAGGAACCTGGTTACGATTTTGGTTTATTTGCCATGCTTTCTACCCCGAAGAAATCCCTGTGAGTGAGGTAGTACTTATTGAAGGGCTGTGGGGTTTGCAGTACTGATCGTCCCTGACTGTTCAAGCATCATAAGGACCTTAGACGGCTGTTTTTGAATAGCAGTTAATTTAAAAACAGCAGCAGCAAAAGGAAGCGATATCGATGCAAATATCGTACTCGTGCTACAGTAAGTAAATAAGATGATGGCTTCAACTTCCTGCAGGTTTGCTGTGTTGTTGCAATAGTCTTATCATGTGCTGAAACAGTATCGCAAACTTGTCTGTCCTGTGCTCCTGATTTACTGAATGGAGGTGTAGCAGGAAGCAAATACACTCTCAAGGAAGTTAAAGAGTTTCTGAACTCTGAGAATACTTTTAGTTCCTATTTTTTTTTTTTTTTTTGGTGGAAGATGTTAGAAAACTGACATAAATACAGCATGTACCACAGAATCGATGGCGTGTATGTAAGCGTTCAAAACAAACATAGCTCAGTTATAGCTCAGTTTTTGGGAGGATTTGATTTGACTTCCCTCTCCAGAAATTATCATTAATCAGTTTTATTTATTTATTTACTTGTCTCTTTATTTCCTCAAGCACTGTAGTGCAGTGTTAAAATGCACAGCGTGCTATAAAGAGAGCATAATTACGTGTTGTTCAGAATGTGAAATGGTTCGGTACAAAGTTTCTTCATGTTTTAACTATTTCCAACTGCACCGCTTGATTTTAAACAGCGTGCTGTGAAACCGTCCCAAAGCTTGAGGAGAGACTGCAGGTCTGCCGGCACCAGTGTTCAATGTCCCTCAGAGGAAATAAAGACTCAAAAATGTCATTGCTACCTTCACAACAATGACAGATACATCCGTTTTGCCTGACATCTACAAGAGTAACTAACATGGATACGTAGAAATGGCACCAGGATGAAAGAGAGAGGGAGAGAGAGGTTCCTCGTCTAACTTTTTTTTTCTTTTTCTTTTTTTTTTTTTTAGCCGTGCAATTGTTTGGTTAGTGTCAGCAGGATTTCAGCCCTGTATGAGGAACATAAAACTGCACCTAACGAGCAGAATATGTTTTTCTTTCTTTTTTTTTTTTTTTCAATCACACATATTTTGTGAAAACTGTTCAATCTGTGAAAGTAGGTTGTGTCAAAAATCCAAAGAAAGACATTGAGTTGTCCAGGACTACAAAAGTCTGATCAGTTTCTCAAAAAGTTCAGGGAAACAACTCAACCCCAGATGTCCACCACCTGTCTGTCCCGTTCAAAACATCAACACAAGCATTTGAAATCTCAAAAAAGGTCGGTGTTAACACTGAAAACAGCAGAGAGACGAGTTAACTAGTTGATCAGAGTCAGAGTTGGAACTTGTTTGGCTTGCTTGTGGAGACGGTGAACACATGGAGATGGTGAACATATGGGGAAACAACTAGTGGAAACACTGGTGAACTAACTAGGTCTCAGAGTTCAATCTGGACCAGGTGTTTGGGTCTACAGGGACTGTTCTTCAGACTTAGGACTAAGTAAACACCCATATAAGGATGGGTGAGATTCAGCTAAGTTCTAAAGACAGATCAGAGGAGTGCCGTCTCATTAGCATTAAGATTACATTTGGACTCCTAATGTCCTAACGATGGCTGAGACACTGGTTTTGAGTAATGACAACACGGCTAAACCCTTACAGGTGGAGACGAGGCAAGAAAGTGACAGAGAAAGTGTAAGAGAGGAAGTACTCCAGTCCAAGACAGGTGAGGATGAGGAGGAAGACGAGGCGGAGGATGAGAGGAGGTGGTGAGTAGCAAAGATTCCTGAGGTGTATCAAAAGAGAGCAGAAACTCTTGATAGTAATCCAAAAAAGATGTGTGCAATCAAATCAAAAGCAAGCTGGCTCAGCTAAATACAGGTACAATTCCAAAATAGGGCCGGGTACCCCCCCGGAAACTTCCTCCAAACTGCACTTCAAATCTGATACCTTTCCAAAATTAAACGTGTTGGATGATTTATTTTGTTAATCTTTTTTTTGTTTTGTTTTGTTTTTCTAAACAGAATCAGACCACACACAATTGATTTCACAAAATGAACAGAACGAGAAGATTATGCTCCAGGAGTCTGACTGTCCTGAAGCGTTTTAACACCTTGTGATTTGGTACTGATACCAAATATCAAAAGTATCATTAGTTGGTACCCAGCGCTAATCCAGACAGATATAAATACATATAGTTTATATATCCAGATCTCACGGCCAAAATTAGGCTTGTCAGCGATAGATATCATTACTCCGTTGACAGTTGACACGGCAAACCAAAAACGGAAAAAAAAAAAAAATCACTTTAAACGACAACTTCATCATGGGGGGGATGTTTTTTTTTTCTTTTCCAAAATCAGAACAAAATCTCAAAGAGAAAAAAAATTAAAAAATAAAAATAAAAACAAACTAACAGAAGGAGAAAGTTATTATTCAGTCAAACATCAAAGTGGAGCAAAACTAAAACGTGAGACTGAGAAAGGGGAGGAAAAAGGGTGCAACACTTGTGTTTACGGTGTGTATGGCCATGTATGTCGAGGCTTTACTGACTACATTACCCATGAGCGTCATGGCTGACAGCAGATTGTTTGGATGTCGTGAAGAGCCAAGGTTGTGGAAAGTGTGAGCTATGACTGTGAACAGGGAGAGGGACTAATTTAGACTGTATCCATCTGAACTGAGGTATACCTGGTTGAAGGAGGTTTATGGTTTTTTTTTTTATCGTCGTAATGCTTGAAAATGGACCCCCCCCCCCCTCCCCCCTTCCCCCTCACCCCTTTAAAATAAGCTTGATTACCAAGTTGTCTGGGTCCATAATACACTATGTACAGCAGCATTACACTATAAACATTCAGAAGCCGTTGCTTATTGGCAGAACGATAGTCGTTTCTTCAAAAAAAAAAAAAAAAACGAGAAAAAAAACACACAAGAAAACAGCAAATGTATTGAGAGCCGGGTACTTGTCTTTTTTTCTTCTTTTTCGTTTTTTTTCTTTTTTCTTTTCTTTTTTTTTTTACACTAAAATGCACTGAGAGTTCTGTGAAATTCCTCTGCAAGATCTTCTCTCTCTGTAGAAAACCGAGCAGAACAGGTTGCCCTCCTATGTGTATGTATGTATATAAAAACAAGACATGATAAAAGTGTTGAGTGTCGTCGTCCCAGCATGTCAGCACTGTCGCTCCGTGACGTCATTTGTCGTCGTAAATATCCTGAATTGTTTGCTCGGGGTGAGAGAGCTTCGACCGTTAAAATGTTAAAATCCTTAGGCACACATATCAAAATGAGGTGGATATAAACTGATGTGGTGAGGTGGGCGCAGGGTGTTTCCTGAACGTGAGTAGCGGCCCGCACTTAAAGGAACAAAACAAACAGAAAGAAAAAAAAAAACAAAAACGGAAAATGTAAAGAAAGAAAGACAGGAAAAAAAAAAACCACTACGCCAACCAACCAGGGTCGGCTGTTCATCCCCTCGTGTTGATCCGTGTTTCTGCAAGCTCATCCGGTGTCGTCTGATTGGCCGATCATAAGCTGGACTCCTTGGGCTGGAGGTCCACATTGGTCACCATGGTGACAACGGTGACAATCTCCTCGGGGCCGATGATGGGGGCTTGGCGCTGCATTTGACCGATGCGCTCCTCGACGCAGCCGGCGGACAGGCGAGCCTCGGCCTCGTGGTCCCAGCAGTCCTCAATGGTTTCGCAGAGCATGGCCAGACCCTGAGGGGGGAGAGGACCAGCGTTACGGCCTGTCAGAGCTGCTCTGATGAGTTTATGGTTCTATTTGCTTGGTCTGGGCTTTAAAGGGTCCAATATTTTCTAGAGATACTCAGAACAAATAAGCAAAATGACACTCTTTCTGTTTTGTTTCTGTCAGACTTTATAATTCTAAGAAAATCTGACTACTGAAGCAATGTCGTTAACAACTTTAAATACTGTGTTGGTTTTGTTGTTAGGTTTTCTCCTGTATTTTGATAATCCCAGTGTCTTTACTGAGTATATTTTGGCACCAAATGTGGTACAAGTTCTTCTGTGAATCAAACCTGTGACTATTCAGACTTAACAACTTCTCATTGCTCACCGTGTGTTTCTGCCAGCAGTCTCGCAGGCAGGGCCGCAGTTTCTTATGCACGACAACCTCCTGCATGTCCTCCAGAGATGGATGCTGACCCACCTCCTCCTCAAATGGGAGCATGTACTCATCCACTGGGCCTGTTCACAGAACCAAAGTTGAAATGAATCTGGAATAACATGGCACAGTGGCAACAACAACCTGGCTGCAGCATTTACTCATTGACGCATCAGTCTCAGTCTCACCGTCGGCGGCTGTGCATCGCGACGCCAGCTCCCAGAGGACGAGGCCGAAGGCGTACATGTCGATACGCAGGAAGGAGTCACGCTGGAAGTTGATGGCTCCCTCCAGGACTTCAGGAGCCATGTAGCGCCTCGTTCCCACCTGCGTGTTCAAAGGGAATGGTTCAAGAGGTCAAAGGTCAGCGCCAGGACAGAAACATGGATAGAAAATCAAGCATGAGCAGCGAGGAAGGAGAAAGCCATGACACAGCTCACAGATGGGCTGAGACGGCGGAATGTGATGCTCATCATCGAGGGCTGTTGTTGCTGAGGTGGCAGATCAACATCAAACCAACAACAGTTACAACAAATCAGTTCAAATGACACGATTTCAGCATTTTTTTTTTTTCAAACCATTACAAATCTTCAAACTCAAGCAAAGTCATGGGACTGAACCCTGAAGGAACATCTCTGCGTCATACAGAAACCAACTCTTTCATAAACTAGAAAGTAAAAACTCTAAGCAATTGTGCTTTAGCCACATTATCATCGTTTTGATTGTTCTGTATAACTTCCTTTTTTATTTGCTACAGGGAACAGGAGGTGCTTCACTTCCTGTTCAGATCCTGCCACATGTCAGTGCTGGCTACAGTCCAAAGCCATCCTCTGCTTCATGGTTATACATAGCATCCTCTGTAAGTTGCATTGTTTATTAGAAGTTTTCAGTCTAGCTGACCCTGCATCAGGTGCAGGGTCCGCCATGCTCCGTTCATGGGGGCAACGCTTAGTGAGGACAGAAGAGGCGCTGTCAGATAATGGTGGCTTAGTTACCACTTTATTTGTTGGTTTGAGAAGCCAGTGCTGACCTAAAGATGCAGGAAACACAGTGAAGAGGTGGATGAGTGGTTAATATTTTAATCTTTAACTGTAAACTGTACCTGTCCGTGCGTGTCTCCTGCTGATTTTCCAGCCTCGAACTTCAGGGCAAGGCCAAAGTCAGCAATGCAGGCTGTCAGGTTATTCTTCAACAGCACATTCTTACTCTTAATGTCCCTAAGAAGCAAAAAGAAACAAGGAAAACAGCTTCAGTCGAACAGATCACCCAGTGTAAAACTCCTGTGATCCAAATATCTTGTTAGAAGCTGATACATTCACAGATATTTTGTCAGCATACCTGTGAGCAATGGAGGGCTTGTGTCCGTCCTTGTGTCCCGGGATGTCTTCATGGAGGTAGGCCAGGCCACGGGCAGCTGTTTGGGCGATGTGGCAGAGCTCGTTCCAGGACACAACGTTGGCCTTCAGGTAGTCTGTGAGAGAGCCCTGGAGAGGGAAAGAGTGAGGAAAGACAAGGTCAGTGTGTAGAAATGCTGGTACAGCCAGACAGTTAATAGTAACTGCATAAACAGAAAATCCATACCGCCACTCGAAAAAATCTGCCTTCTAAATCATATGAATCACTGTCGAGTGAACAACAATAACACATTCGTCCTTTTCCAAATGAAAGGTTAAATTCATAACCGCTAAAATGAACCATTGCTCAATTTTCTGCGACTGTTACAGCACCGTTATTTTTCAAATGAAGCGAATGATTCAAAAAGCTTTCCCTCCGAAGGCCGTAAAGAAAGTATTAACTTCAACATTTACTTGTAATACATTTCGCTTTCCTCCAAAACTTTATGATGACGAAGGATAAAACGAATGAACGAAGGTGCCAAGACAGAAGAGTCCCTGCAGTTATTTAAATATTTAATAGTTTTTCAAGGTGAAATTACAGAATCAACACATCCAGAAATGTGGGTGATGTCACGAAGCATACTGGATACTATAAGAACAAAAACAGTGCTAAATCATAGTATAGTGATGTCTATACTTGTAATGATTCCCACCTCTATGGAGCATGCTACGTTTCCATGGTAACAGCAATACCCCTGAATGGGTGGAAATTCATCTAAAGCTTGTGGGTAGTATTGTACTTCACAAGGGACGCAGCAGTAAAAGAATTTCTGTTCAACGGCTTCCACAGGAACAGCTCTGTGAAGTTTGGCTTGATTGTGCAGAGCAATATAGAGAATTTAGGGATGATTATAAAAGAGAAGGAATTCAGATTCGCCCTCCGGAGCTTTAAATTCCAGCTCAGGGTGATCAAAATGAAATTTACCACCTACTCGGTGCCCCCTTAAAACCACAGTGAAGTCCTTTTCGTCACCTCTGTCACCGAGCCAACCTCCGGCACGTTTACTGTTCATGGTGAATAATCGAGCTTTGATAAATGCTGTTCATTTAGCTACTCATTGTTGTGGTGTTTGATCACGGTTCCTTAATCTCTGTTTAACAAGAAAAGGTTTGCTGAGCACACAAACTCTTTATCAGCCAAGACTTGCTTAAATTTCTGATTCGCTTTTGTAGTATTTTCCTTTGCAGAGATAATGTACATCTTTGTATGCGTGGCTGCTGAGCCTCTTCAGATACTGGTCACATCTGGAAACATGTATTTATGTTAAATATTGCAGTGGAGAAAAACAGAAATATAATCAGAGATTTGCTTCCAGGAAGAAATACAAGGCCAATACTTCAACCTCAGTGTTCAAGCTGCATCTGTTTACTTCCTTATCCTTTATACACCATCTTTGTTCTTACATAATGTATGTCATTACGATACAAGGTCACTTCTGGCAAGTGCCCACACAGATGTAGTTTAACTGAGTGACCACCAGAGGGCAGGCAGCTCCAACAGATGTAGAAAAGAACATTCAGTCTGATCACTTGTCCTGTTTTTGGAGAAATATGCCAGTGTGTGTTCATACCTGCATTGTGCATTTAGTATTTTCAGTGCAGTGTTTATTTCTTTTCAATTATGAAAATGCAAGAAGCAAATCAGGCCACATCCCTTTGAAAGACACTCGCTGGCAGCTATTAATATCTACGTACTGTGCAAAAATATGAGAAGATTCAAATACAGGGACTTTTGGAAGGGGCTTGTATCCTTTGAGACGAGCCACTGCATGCTACAGATACTTTGAGTCCTAGCACACGGGGCTGCTTCAATGCATCAAACGTCGAAACATAAATCAGCTGTCAAGCTCAACTCTGCAATCACTGTTCCAGCTGTGTTACACAAGCTAAGGCTCAGTGCAGACCGAGGTGTCACCCATTCTGACACCTGCGCAGGAAGAAAAAGCTCTTTGTAGGTCAAAGTTTAAGTTATGAATCCTCTGAAGACTTACAAAATAATTACATGTTTCTGATAACTTCTCGGTAGTATGACATTTCTTCAAACTCCTTTAAATCAATTTTCTTCAGTGTTGCTTGCACTTGGAGAGCTTCTACAAATCAGAGTAGCACTTTTAGACCCACTCCAGGGTTAAGTGGCTTAATGTAAGAGTTGTATTGCTGGGTTAAAGCTTCCCCGCCACGCCCACTACCTTTAATTTTTCAACCTTTATTCACAGAGGGAAGGTTTCTGAGGCACGCACATTCAAATTCTCGGGCCAGGCTGGGAAATTCGAGCAAGTGAAGCGTACAAGAATCGCTCTCCACTTCGTCTGTAATGACCCCCAAAACACAGAGGCACTTAAAGCCCCGAATGCAACAAAGACTGTGGTTGAGTGGGTGCGTGAAGCACGACATGGCTAACAAAGCTCAAGTCTACCTTCTCTGGGTAAACAAGATGTAAAAAAAGGGGGGAAAAAATCCAAGCATGAAGTATATTGTAATTGTGGATTAGCTCTTAAGGCACCATAGAGAATCAATACAATGTGAGGGTTTCATGCATGTGTTTTTTTTTTTTTTTACAACTTTGTTAGCTGCCTGATCTGGAAGGTTTTTAGATCTGAGTGCAATAGATCTGAGACGCTAAACTACAACCAGTATATCACTGTGTTTGCATGAGCACACACGGAAAAACGCAGCGATGCTGTGATACGGACACAAACAACCTGGTTAGTTGAAGAAATCTGCTGGGAAATCAGAGAATTTGTTTACATTTGCTGTAGTAAACAGTTACAGCAAAATACGCCTTTACATGCAGCTGCTCCGTAATCAGATTTCTCCGCTAAGATATTTTTGAACCAAGTCAGGCCTTTTTATTTTTTATTTTTTATGTTTTCTGTCGGACCTGTGCCAGTTTCTTCTTACTATGTGAATGTGTCTGGATCTTGCAAATAACCTACTGTTCATCTGTGGAAACTTGTACTAATTTGGTCCATGTTTTGGTTAAACATTAGATTTAATTATTACCCCTCTGCACTGTTGTTACAGTGATACTTTCCCTGTCTAATGTCTCTGTCAGTTGCATCAGGACTTTTTTCTTTAACCACTATTTTATTAACTTTACTTGCATGTACTATTTAGGAAGAGTTTATTGGAAAATCTAAAGAATCTAAAGCCTACAACACTCACAGTCAGTGTGAGAGAAGCCTTTACCATATTAGCTGTTGCTTTAGCCTGATAGGCAGCTACATCCACCAATGTAAAATTGGCAAATACAGTTATTAATTTAGTTAAGGAATATATTACTTTCAGAATAAACTATATCAGAAAATTCAATAAAATTAGCTGTTTGCTGGTGGTATATCTCCATCCCTGACAGCGTACCTTGTCGTGGTAGGCGGTGATGAGCCACAGCTCCAGGTCCAGGTTGTTATTCCTCTTCTCCACGCCAATAAAGTGGAGGATGTTGTCGTGCTTCATGCCGCTCACGCTGTAGATCTCATACTCGTTCTGCCAAGACAGTTTGTCCTACACAGGAGCAGAGAGACAGATACAGATGTTATTTCTTTTCTCGAGTCGCCAGATTAACAACAGTAACAAATATAGCTTGTGTAAGAAAAGTATGGTAGATGACAAGTAGTGTTAAGAATAATTAATTGTAACACAAACTCATCACCGGCTGGAAAAAAATACAGTAATTCAATCAGCAAACTCAAACCTTTCTTTATGTTTTCTACCTGAATAGGAAAGATCTTAACAGCCACATATTCGTTCAGTAGCTGGGCCTTCCACACGCATCCGAAGCGCCCCCTGGCCTTCACCTCGATCAGCTGCAGCGGTTTGTGTCCCAAAACAGGGGACGGGGGTGAGGGCCCAGGATCCTGCAGAGAGAGGGTGGACAAGAAAAAAAAAAAAGACAGAGGACAGTGTTATTCTTTATTCTTTTCTTTTCTTTTTTTTTGCAGAGCATTAAAATAGCATTGGCTTACACTGAAGGTGACCGTGCTTTTGGCTCAGTGACAACGTGCCTGAGGAGCTCAGCCCAACAGAATCAATATCATCTTCACATCTTAAATCACATATTACAACTTACATTTATAGACTCGCTTTTATGTGATGATGCTCTCCAATTATGTTTTGCCAACATACTGTTTTTAGCCCTTATTTTTTACGCTGTGGTGCCTTATTGTTTTCTTTTTTCCAAACTTGGTTTATTTATTTTATGGGTTTGTTGTTTGCTTCATTTGACTGTTAAAGCACTTTCAAAAGTCAAGCTTAGGAAGTGCTGTGTGTTTGAGTTTAGTATCATTATTACAGTGAAGTTTTTTTGGCAGTGAGGACGCAGCATACCAAGCACGGCTTGGATTCATTCATTTTAAATTCAATTAAACCCCTCAGGGTTACATTTGCTTGAGCTTACAGAAGCGGGATTGTAACTGGAAGGTTGCCAGTTTGAGTCCAGTGAGCCTGCAGGCAGCCCCTCACTGAACAGGTGTACAGTTCCTACACACATTCCCAGATACATACGAGGACTCAGACCCCAATGATTAACTCCAGTTATTTGTTCAGTTGTTCTTTGGAATGTGTTGATCAACTAGAAATGGATCCTGTGTAGTTGATTTATGCATTAGTTGGACCTATTTTCATATTTTCATCATGTTTTTGTTTGATATGCTTTTTAGTTTGTTACTGGTCTCTCTCTCTCTCACTGAGCTGATTGGTTGATGAGGGCCTGGTGTGTTCAATCAGCCTCGCTGGGGCAAACCAAATGGACTGAGGAGAGAGGGGGAGGCTGGAGGGAGTTGGGTTATGTTTGGTTTATTGTTTTTTGTTTTGGGGTGTGGTAAACTAGTCAAATAAAGTCAAATGTAAACATTAATATGTTCTTTGTGGAACTGATTGAGAACTGTGTAAAGTAAAGATGAACTACTGTGCATAATAATGGCAGCTTTCTTGTAGGCACCACCCCTTCTGTATTCACAATGGTTGGTGTCTGTGTCTTTATGTAGTGGGTGGATGTGAGTTTGTTTGTGGGTGCTGGGTGTGTGCAGGGGGAATCTCTGTCGCTCTGTGCTGCTGTGTGTTTGTCTGTAAAGTAACATCAATGGGGATAGATTCAAAACCATGACTACATGAGGGGCAAAGCAGGCTTCAGCATGAATGAATATGAAAGAGGGCAAGCTGAATCACTGATTAAAACGAACAAATGGTTAACTAAAAACACTCAGGAGCCATCGTGTCTGACCCTGGTAGGTCAAACCCGATGCGTGCGCAGTGTGTCATGCTAATCCCACACACACAGAAGTTAAAGCAAGGAGGCCAAGTGTTCCAAACTTAAAGTATGTTAAACACAGCTGGTGATCGGGATTAAGCTGATCACTTTCACATGTGACTTCGCAGTGAGGGAGTCACATTTCCAAAGGATAAAATGTGGAGGAGAAAGACTAGCACATGACTGATGGCCTTGATGAAACCAGATATGCTGCTGTAAAATCTCGACTTTACTTCCGTGCCTCTGTATCACTGTTGTCAGTTTAAAAGGGGGGGGGGGGGAGAAAAGCTTTCTCCCTCCAACGCAAGCGATGTTCATGTTTTTACTTGAACTGAAGGCTTACAAGGTGCTTGATAAGCCGGAGCAAGTTTCAAGACCCTGAGGCCCACAGGATCCACTCAAACACAGAGATAATATATCAAAAGTGCACGCTTGTCAATCCGAGCGTGCTTTTCTCACTTCCCATAAAATGCCTCCTTTTCAGTTACAAGCTTTGCTTCTGATATAAGTGACAGAGATCATTTAATGAATGGAAACAACACTCACACCAATGAGCTCTCTTTGGTGGTTTGGGGACTTAAAGGTGCATTTCAGCACACAGAGATTACCTCTGCTTTAATTTACTGTTTCGGGCACTCAGCCTTTCTTTAAGACAAACACTGGTCATATCCAGGTGTTCGCACTGTGAGAAATGAGCTGAAGCGGTGCTACCAGGAAAAGTGGAAAAGCATTTAACTGCAGGAGCAGTAAAAAAAAAAAAAAAAAAAAGAGAGGGAGAAGTGGCTTCAGCTTTTACTGCCTGTCCTGACAAGATTATTGGAGCCACAGAGGCAAACTGTATATCATTTAGTAGCATTTATGGGTTTGATTTTTATCAAGTGGAAATTTTATACCTGGTCTTGAACGCTGGCCTTCAGTGCACATATAAAGAAGATAATACTGAAAAGAGAAGTGTCTTGGATACACTTTTTAAAAAAGTATTATTCTTGTTATTTAAGGAAAAAAAATCTATAAGTTTGATAAGTCATAAATTCTTATTTAAGAAGGACAAAAAATAAGGATTTTGATATAAAAACAGGAGAATATAAAACAAACTTTTGTGGATTGCTCTCATGACACAGTTCATTTAAATAATTCAGCATTCTGCATAATATTAGTGTCCTTGTACTGGATTTTATCTAGTCTGATCTGTTATTGAGACTGTAGTAGTACACATTATTGTAATAAAACTGAAATCTTATCTTTGTATAAATAAAGGAAAAAGTATTTGTTTTTTGGGTGTAAATACGGAGCAGGCCGTCCATTTGGACAGCGGAAGGGGGGAATGGAGACTTCGAGTGGGAACTGGTGTGTTTACTTAGAGCCTTTTCCCTCTAACAGAGAGCTGCGAGGCAGACCTGCTGTCTCGACGCTCTGCTTTCACACCAAATGCCAGCCAAATGATGGGGAAAATTACCCACGATGGTGCTGAGGTTGGATTACAGAGCAGCCCAAACGGTCCCAAGTTGGCACCTTGAAAAACATCTTCAGGAACACATTGTGCTAACGGAAATAATGAATTTATAGCATAGTTTCACAGCAATGTTTCACTACATCTGTTTTCAATGCGGTTTTATGTATATGAGAATATGCAATGGGGGATTTTGAACGAAGAGCAGAGAGGAGGTCAAGTTTAATTACTTACTAACCTTAGCTGGCATTTTAAAATAGATTTTTCTTGTTTTCTCTCGCCTGATATCTTCTTCATATTTCAGCTGTCATTTTGGTAGTTAACCATTCAGACAGCAAAGAACTAGAACAGCTAGAAATATGAAGGAAAACATTTGAGTTTGCCAAACTATTTATCCAAACACTGCTCCACACATTTAGGAAACAAGCCTTTTCTCTTGCTCTCTCCCTCTCTCTCTCTTCTTCACGTGTTTCTCCGTGTTCCCAAAATAGTCACATCCAGGGAAGGTGAGATGAGAATTTGCACATTTTGGGTCTTTGTTCCACAAGCGTGACAGTGCAACATGCTTAAAATTCCTGATTACCAACACTATAAGTAACAAATACAAAGGAGTGCACAACAATAAACTGTGACCCGACAACAGACATAAAGGGCAGTTGAATGACAAGGAAATACAAGAATGACCAGAATGTTATGAAATATGCAGTCTGTGAATGTGAGTACTTATCCATGGCAATGGGGGACTCCCTGTGTTCCATTACTGTCCCAGAAATGTGACCAAAAACAATTTGAGTACATTTACTGAGTTTGTTGTCCGAGGCGATTATTATTCTGATCATGATTTGTTGAGAAAATGAGGGTATTATCCAATTATTCTGTCTTATCCACCAACGCCAGCAGCGTTATGTATCAGTTTATTAATTTGTCTGCATTTCTATACAAATTCCTCTATTCTGATGATGATTCTTGGGGGGGGGGGGGGGGGGCAGCCAGAGACTGGGCACACCCCAGACAGGTCACCACTCCATCACAGGGCTGATACAGAGACGAACAAATGTTCACGCCCACATTCACACCCATGGGCAATTTAGAGTTGCCAATTAATCTTTAGACTGTGGGTGGAATATTATGGGGCATGAGGAGAACATGCAAACTTCAAACATGAAGGCCCAAACTCAAACCCAGACCCTCCTGTCTGTGATCAGAAATGTATCATCTAAGGATCATTTTACTGTGAAAGTTGGAAGGAAAAGTTTTTTGTTTTTACTAGTGATAAAAGTGATTTATATCCAGTTTGAGCCAGGAAATAACGGAAAGGTTCAAGTCAAGTTTCTGTATTTGCCTCAGTGATTAAAATCACTCTGATTCCGGGAACGATGTGGTTAAGATATGACTAATGGCTGCAATGTGTTATCTTTTCCTGTTCTGTCTCCACTGCGTCGTGTTACAATGAAAGTCATCAGTGTGTCTGCAAAATCTCACCAAGACAAATTCCTGTGCGTCTACTGAGTTTGGTGAAATATGTGATACTGACTCTGATCATGATGTGCATGGGAAAAAAAAAAACAAAAGATCTGAAGGACTCTGTCTCGCTCAACACACCAGTGCTGTTCAAAGGTACACTGCCGGTCATCATTAAGCCAAATACCAAGGTGAATTCTTGCACAGTTACTATGCCTGGCAACAGACATGACTGACTTTGACCATGATGCTGAAGTGAATGGACTGATGGGTTTGTGGGTGATGGTCTGATCCTCAATATCAGAACTGCTTCATGTTACAATGCGAGTCATCATACTTCTGCTGGCATTTGAGATAATTCGGATGATGTTTTGGCCTTATTGCGGGACTCGTGTCTTTCTTTGTGCCTGCATTGTTTCTGGAAAATCTCGTCTGTTTTCCGGGCTTCGGTCTGATGAGGCGGCCCAGCTCGGCCGGGCTGGGCCTCCCTCGGGAGTCACTGGATCCCTTGTCCGATCACAGGGCGCCGCGGCCTCAAACAGGGGCGCATTACACTTAGTCAGCAGACCACAGGAAACAGGAAAACAGAATCTGCTGCTTCACGCCGTTCTTCCCAACCCTCAACCATCTCCCATGGCCTAATCGGGTTACACCTTCATCTATTACATCCGAACAGGTCTATAGCCCTGGTTTGGTTTGTCCTGGGTTTAGGAGCAGCTACATATACAGAGATATAACAGAATTCAACTGTCAAGTTTAATTTTTAGACATTAAAGTTCAACGGGCAGCTACTCTGGACTTAGGCCTCCAAAACTCATATCTTCAGGTCACATCTTGTTGATATGACCATAAATCTTGAGGTCACAGCAAACACAAAAAGCTCCCTCAGAGAGTCTGGGTTTTATTTTGAGAGCTACCTTCTCTTTTTCACATTAGAATTTTCAGTGATGTCTGCAGCCATACTTCTATTCCAATTTGATCAATTTTGAGCCAAAGTACATTTGCAGAGGCTTATGCTCCTCTTGTATTTAAGTAATTTACACTCTCTGACTTGAAAAACGTTCCAGGTAAGTGGCAATGCTCCTACTTATGCAAAATGTATCTGCACTCCTCCTCAGTCTGCATGTAAAATGGAAAAGCATTCTGCAGTTTCAGCTTCAAACACCTCGTGCTTTGTGTCTCTGCATGGGAAACATGGTGAGAGCCATAGGTCTGAGCAGATACCATTCTGGAAAGTGGGTCACATCACACACAATAAGTTACATAAACATCACAGATGGACATTCATACAAAAAAAAAAGGGGGCTGCATTCGGAGCCACGTTGGCCACTTTCCACCATGCACAATACATTTTCAGCAGGGAACACAAAGACATCCATCCATGCAATAAACCCAGGCAGAAAAAAAAAAACAACAACAACAACAGACAGAAAGAAATGTGTTACGAACTGAGTAAACAAGACGCTGTCGAAAGAGCAAAGAGAAGAACAAAATGGTGGTCTGAGATTGAGGTGGAGAATTCATACCAAGCTCTGAACCCAAAAAGGGGGGAAAACTAATAGTGTTTCAACTTCAGTTAAACTGCTCTTACCTCCACCATAATGTGAAAGGCGTGCTTGTTGAAAAGGAACATAAGAAGCAAACAGAGAAATTATTGCTATTTTCTGTCAGTTAGTGGATGAAATAGAGGCAGATGAAAGGTAGGAGATGAGCGGTCCTCCCTGAACAACCTTTAGCTCCCCCTCGTAGTCCAGACCAGGGTTTCCAAAGCTATGGTTTAGGACACATGAAGGGCCCACAGGTCTGTCTGTTAATAAGCATGGCACCAAAGGCAAGATGGTTCATATTATCAACTTAAATTATGCTCTTAAGGAAAACAACTGAAAATGAACTGAACAATATGTAAAAGGGAAAAAAAACAAAACAAAACTGTTTCTAGGTCACAGTAAAACCAAACACACATAAATGCAAAGTTCACAATCACAGCACCCTGAGGACAGATGCATGAAACTGTTCCAATGTACCCACAAAAATCATGTCGGACAGAGAAATGTTGGGTAAAGAGAGTGAATGTAAGCCCCTCAGCTGAGGAGATTAACACATAGCTCAGACTGTACAAACTCAGACACAGAAAATATGTCTCTCAACTGAGGCTAATGTTTAGCCCCCCCACCCTTTCTTTTTTATATAACTGACACATTTTTGATACCTTACTCAAGAAATTCATTTTATATATAACCAAAGAGACTAAAAGCTCCAATATAAAAAAAGTCAAATAATCAATATTTAGTCAACATTTCAATAGAAATCAGGAGCTATGTGATCACAGAATATGTGGTATAAACACATTTCTGTCCATATCAAAAAGGTTTTTTGATACCCAGCCATATGGAAGGTAAACATAATGTTATGGGAAGGCAGCAAATTAAAGTCCCTCGCTGAGGAGCTTTACCGCATAGCTCTGGATGTAAAAACTCTCTTTAACAACACGTGCCAGAATAATTTGGGAGCAATCAAAGTTTTGAAAAAAAAACCCAAAAAACTGCAGAGTTTCGGGGGCCGCTTGATTATATTTGGAGTCCACCGGAATTCCTTGGGGAATTCTTTGGAAAGCTGAACCCAGAAAAACAAGATGTACTGTACGCAGCTTCATAATAAAGCAAGTGAGGAGACTTTGGTCAGAATCGATCTGTAAGATGGATAAAGATGAGAAAATAGGGTCCAGGACAAAAAAACGTTTAAGTGCTCCAGGCCTCTCCGTGTGAAAGCTGTGGGTCTGTGTACTCAGACAGAATCAATTCCAGTTTGCCTCCACTTCGCACTGTGGTGTGAATAATGGAGGCTTGGTGGCAAATATGCAGTCCATGATGGACCACGATCATAACGACATAATGACAGTGTGCAATAAAGTTACTTTGCTGCAAATAATTGTCTGTATATCACACTGGATTTGAGCTTTTTCGTAGGGATTGTTAAAAAGTCTGTGAAGTGAGCATGTGTGCAACAGAATCCAACATAAACCAGCCCTCTTCTTTACGAACGCCACCCAGGTCCCCCACCTCCACCCAGGACCCCCACCTCCACCCTGACAGCTATATGAGACAGTACAGCAGTGGCTCTTTCCACTCGTCTGGTTTTCTGTCTTTCTTTCTTTCTTCAGCGCCTTTCCATCATAAAATTAGAGAGCCGCGATAATGGATCCATTAATGATCATTAAATGGGAACAATTACTCTTGCGTCATGAAGACAGCATGTTTCATTACCTTGCAAAGAGAACCCGTTCACCACAGAGAAAGATGTGACTAAACTCGGTGGTACAGCACAGTTACAGTATGAACCTCTTTATCTTTATGTGGTTTTACTCATAAGCAGAGATCAGTTCTGTGTATACGTTATGTGTTTGTCTCCGGCTCTGTTCAGACTGCTGCTACTTGTTGATGAAATAATCACATTCCTACTCCTTTTAATTAGAGATTTAGATTAAATGTGCACAGTGTGATTCAGAGCTCTGCCGTTTTGAAAACACCCAGCATTGTAGCTGGATCATGGACAGAGTTAGGGAACAGGGGGGAAAAAAAATAATCTATTACTACCAGCAACCTATGATGAACAATTACAATGACTGCCCGTACACACAGGGCGCTTTAAAATCGAACTAGCAACAGGTGTGGGCAATTTGTTACTGTCAAATTAAAAATACATGACTAAGTATAGAGCATTATGCTTTGATGAATGCAGCATTGTAGAGAAACAAGCATGATAAAGCACGCAAAGTGTTTAAACGACACTAACACAGTGAACTGCAAGAAGCTGTCCACAATTTAAGTGCCTTTGGACTTACAGTCCAGGAAAAAGACCTGAAATGCCTTCTTTATAAATTCTGATTTCATCGGGCAGGTGTTCCACGGCCTAACACAGTAACCTGTGGTCAGACAGAAGGTGTTTGTGTTGCGTTTTTTTTTCTCTCAACAGTCTAAGAATCGCTAGAAGCTGTCCTCTATGACTTTGCAAGAGTGAGCTGTTTTGAGTGATTGTCAGAGTCACCTCTGCTTTTTTTTTTTTTTTTTTAAATACAGCCTGTGGTGCAACACATTCTTCAACAACCCCCCCCCCCCCCCCCCCCCCCCCCCTCCCCACCACCCCCCACCCCACCCCAAAAAAAAAATAAAAAAGAAGATAGAAATAAATCCTTCCACATCTCCCCTCCCGCTGCATCCATCTATCTCCTCTCAATGGCTTTCTCCATCTTCTGTATTGAAAAACCAGGTTTAATCAATTACAAAGAAAGTTATGGAAGCCAGTGCTTGCAAATGCATCTGTTTGTTTTAGCTTCCTTCAAGTAGCAGGTGGGTGGGGTTTACTGCATCACCTGCTTCTGGAAAAGCATATGAGCTGACATTTAAAAATATTCCTGTACAAATGACCACCTTCTCCTCTCCTGTCTTTGTGTACCTACTCATGCGTGCGCTAACACACTTCTGCACAGATGCACATGCGATGATACACACGCAGCAGGAACTTCATTTGTTCCATCCTGGCTATTTTATTTCATTTTATTCCCCTTGTGATTTTAGCAATCTTTTAGCTGTTCTTTTTTTTTTTTTTCTCCCACTGTATCATCATTCGTCATCTGATCCACTCTTCTTTGGTCATGATCTTGTTTTGTTTTATGTTGTTTATTTATTCATTTATGTGTTTCCAGGTAAGATGTTTCATAAGCCTCTCAGCGGTGTTGTTTTTCCAATGCACATTAGCATTTGTTTCCTGATTGTTTTTGTCAGTGTCTTATCTCTTCCCTGCTTTGCTTTGGCGCTGTGCAAATATAATAACTAAGTTGAGAGAATTGCATGTCTCTCCTCATTCCCTCCCCCGCACTCACCACCCACCCACCCACTCACCCACTCACCCACTCACCCACCACCACCACCATCCTCTGAGGCAAAGCTGCGAGCATCTCTGTGTTTAGTTTTGTTTGCCTATATAAAGCCTCATCAATAATGCAGAGGCCCCTGACTCCTCTTCCATACAGTGGAAGCTGTGCATGGGCTTTCTTTTTCCCCCGGCTGCCGAGCAGCACAGAATATAGCTGTACTGCTGTCGTGTTAAAACCGCCTCTGAGTCATTAAAACTAAATTAATCAGGAATTTGGAGAAACAGCCTTACTCTTTATAACTCCCCCTACAAGAATGGAGATTTGTGAAATGTTTAAAAGGTTTACAGAGGCGATGAAACTGGCAGATTCAAGTGAAGGCTGTGAAAAAAAAAAAATACTAAGCACCAATGGAAAAGTACAGCAGGATAGGATGGTGTGAGTAAGCGAGGAGCAATGAAAGGTGAATGAGTGCACGATCAAATGTGGATCAACACTCTATTTTGCCAACAATTATTTTAACCTGAACAGCACAAGATGTGCTTGCAGTGTACGTGTGACTAAAAGCTTCTCTGAAACAATATGAACTATCCCAATTAAATTCATCTCCTGGCATGCTAGTGTGGCGCATTAAAAGCAAGTCTGAGACGTGGTTGAGAGACTAAGGGAAAAGGAAAAAGACATAAGCAGGGCTACTCTTATCCCTCTATACAACTTTCAAAGAAGAAACCGAAAAAGCAATCATCCCGACGTAAACTCTCCGTGCAGTGTGTCCGTTCTGGTTGACCGTAGCTCTGTCCCTCTGCTGTACAGGGCAGCAAAGGCCAAGGCTGTTTCAGCCCACTGAGATCAGTGTTGAAGTTGAAGGTTGGTTAAATAGAGAGGGCAGAGCAGTGTTTCTAATGTGTCATACTGCAAACTTCAGACAATACAAGAGTCGTTCTATAGGAGAAACTAATGGGCATTGATTCATGTCGGAAATAAGTATCAACAAAATCGACCAAAGCTGAGTCAGACACTTTCTGCAATAAATTATCTTAGATCTTTTTAACCTGCTTGTTGTATGTAGTGTTCAGTTCATGGCAGTACTTCAGCACACACCACTCTGTATTTTATACAGGTAACTGTGGACAATTTGGGTTATTGTTATGATTGTGTTGGGACACAATGGTCAACATGGCTGAACAGGCAAGAAGAGTATAGGACTCTGTGTTTAACCTTGAAGGTTTGAGAGACCGTTTTATCTGCTTTTCATTTTCTCATCCTGGTACTTACATGTGTGGGGACGAGGGCAGCTGGGTAGGCCAGTTTGTGATGTCTCCACATCCAGAAAGAGAAGAGGACAACGGCAGCCAGGCCTATGATGGGAACCAGGGAGTAAAGGAGAGTGCTGAAGAGCTGGGGCTTCTGGGAAAATGGGTTGGAGGTGGCTGTGGGGAGAGGAAACGGAGAGAGGGCAGTGGAAAGAAGAGGAAAACTTAATAAGACAGGACTCAGAACTGGCTTATTTGATCTGCATGGCAACAAAAGTTAGAGCAATGAAATATCAAAAATTATGGACAAATTATGGTCGGAGAGAGAGGAACAGAGAGGAAAAAAGAAAATGAAGAGAAAGATGGAGAGAAAAGAGAGAAAACAGCATGCCTGATTGGCCTGACATTGTGCTACATCATCTCTAAGTGCAGCACTAACCCTGCTTACAGCTTACTGCCACTGTGCTTAGGGAGCATATCAATGTACGCACACACACACACACATACACACACACATATATATATGCACACACACACGCAGCAGGATTAACAAATCCATCTCGTGACATAACGTAATCCGCCTGCCAAAAATAACAGAGCTCTGAACTGTGTCCGACCCCTGCAAGAGTCGCTTGGTGACGCCTGCTGGCTCAGCCTGTCCTACCATCACAAGGTGTGACAGTCTGATTCGGCAGTGCTGTCAAAGCGCCGACGCTCGGACGCCAAACGCCACTGCCATCCTCGGGGGTTAGGGGCGGAAGAGAGGGAGTGAGGAAAGGAAGGGGAAAGGGCCGGTGGGGCTGCACCAGCTGCATGATGGGACTCTCAGGGCGTTTGTCAGAGAGATTTTGGGAAAAGTTTTTCTCTACAGGGTGTCTGCAGGTTTCAGAAAGTCACATTTAAAGGAATACAAAGAGACAGAGTGGCCTGTTGGACAATTTAGCCGTAAAGTGACGAGTGAAAGGACATTAGAATCTCCAGTGGTGGTTCAATCCTCACCAAAAATACTAAGTACTGGTCAACACAGCAACACTGCAAGAGTCCCATTACTTTCTAGGACAATTAATGACTGTGCTAATTGTTTATATCAGTTGTTTTTTTCAAACTGCAACGTGCAACTCCAGAAAAAAAATCAACTCAAGCTGCGGCTGAAATACTGTGGAATACTGCTGTGCGTGTGCGTGTGTGCATGTTGGTCTGTACATACTGTAGGCGGTCGAATGGTGGGGGTCGCTCTGTGGGGGCGCTTCAGGGGCGTACAGGAACCTCTCGTTGCACATGTTGCCTTCACAGCAGCAGAAGAAAACGTCGGGACTCTCCTTCCTCTCCACACACTCGTTACTGCAGAGGACATGGAGGTGGAAATTAAAAACAAACACACTCAAACTCACAAACCAATCCTCTTTTTCCTCTGCGCACGCTGCAAAGGACGTGAAAGCAATTTATTTTTTAAAGTGTGAGTGAATACACACACGCGAACAAACACATCATGTGCATTTGCACACAGATAAAACACACTTTGTGCACAATTGAAGTGGCATGTGCTCACACACGTCTCCGTGCACTCACTCCAGAAGATATGATGTTTTCTAAAAAGCAGGAAAACACACACACAAACACACTTGGACCGTATACACAACTACACACAAACATACACTCCTCTCCTTCCTCCCCATTCCCTCGCTGCCGCAGAAAGACATGAAAGAAAAACATTATAAAATAACTCCTACACATGCCAATATACAGACATGCAAACAAACACACAGGTACACTAACAATCACACACACACACACACACACACATACACACACTCACTCTCTCCTTCACACTCACACAGTCATCAGATAAAAGCCAAAGGAAGTGGCAGCCGCCCTCGACTTGCTCTGGACTCTCCAGGGAGGCGAGGCGGCGCCGTCTGAGCAGAGGTACCCAAACTGTGCGGGCTGCAGAATCTACAGCAACTTCATCGCCCAGGAATCAAAGGAAAACACAAGCAGAACTGGCTCAAACCAGCATCTGATGCCAGGTTGATGTTCTAGCGAGGAACAAACTATAATAATATCATCTATTAATATCTGCTCACTGTTCTGGGTTTGGACGCTTGGTTGCACTGCACACATCAGACTGAATCCACATTCAGTGGAGATTCAGGCAGCATTTTAAATTTCATCTGTCTGTCGGTAATTAAAATTGTAGCCTTGTGCGAGTCATTCAGATGGGGGAGCACACAGAGGGACAAAAACTGTGCTCATGGTGATTTCAAATGTATTTACAGCCGAGCCTCCTTCGTGATGTGCCGGCTTTGTCCTGTTTGAGAGACCTGTGCTGCTGCTTTGTGTCCAAAATCAATGTTCAGGGTTTGGGAAGGACGTGTGCCATAATTAAAGAGAAAGTGCGAGGATGGATGAATACACTGATAGTCTTTGATTTGCTTCTTTTTTTATTTTTCTTCGTGGTCTTTTATCTCCCAAACTGGGATTTTAGACCAGGGTTCAGTTTATTATTCAGCTGGTTCTTGGTTGCAAATTTTTGATCTAAGTGTGTTGAAATGACACGTGTTGACAGTGTTAAAGGGTATTTGCAGGATATTTCCTCTGTTAGCCAGCTACCTGTCGTAGCAGTTGACGTCGTCCAGCCAGCAGCCTTGCTTGACGATCTCCACGGTGCCGGAGGCGTTCTTCCACGTGGCAAAGCAGTGCCGTCGCTTGTCTTTCTCGCCGTAGCAGGGTTCGATGCCGCTGCGGTTGGTGCGCTCCTTCTCCCAGCTGGAGTTGTAGTACACGCACTCCTGAGTCTCCGAGCGTCCTAGGATGGCACCTGGAGAGGACAAAGAGGACATGCTTTAAAAATGTGCTGTTAATAAAGCATCCACGCATTTGTGACTTTTCCTGGGGGAGATAAAAGTTAAAAAGAACAATTTTTCTATAAAACGTTTTGCAAGGTAAACCCTCAAAAACGTGCGAAAGCGGCTTTTAAATTTGGGGATTTATAAACTTTACAAGAGGCCGGGAGATGAAAAGGTTTTCCTGCTCCAACACTGAGAAAGAAGCTAATTTAGTTTTGTATCAAAAGGACATTTCTTTACAGCCTCGATGTATGAGATATGGTGAAGTTGTAAAATATTTATTTATAATAAAACCTACTTCTGTGGGACTTAGTTTTTTGTTTTTTTTTAATTCCCCAGTTCCCCAGTGCTTCAGAGTCAATACACCAATGAAAAATGAAAGCTTTTTTAAGATGAACAATAAAAATCAGCCAGGCATGACTGACAAAAACAAGGTTATAGAGGAACACACACGCAGAACGGAGCGACATAAATCCTCTTCACAAACACAACAGAGGCAAGCCAATCAACATCCCTCCCCGCCAAAATAAAGGAGACTCTGATTTCCTGCAGATGGACGCAGGCAGCAGGTTTTCGCAAACCGATATCCGGAGAAATGACTCCATGACAGCTTGTCAGTTTAGCGTTGCTGCTGCCGCTTCTCATCACCTGTCAGAGAGTTAGTCCAGTTTAGACTGCTGACAAGACTGAAGATAGTCAGCCTCTGTTTGCTTGCTTCCTGGCGCTGCAAACCAAACAGCTCAGACACACAGGAAACCAGGATTGCTTCCTATGAATCTTTTTGTTTGTGCTCTAACGGCACACTAAGTAGGACTTTTGCCGCACCAAGATGTTCGTGTTGACTCTCAGCCATCCATGTGCATAATCCAGAGCTCAAATTTCATTTGTTTTTTTTTTTTTTTCCTTTTCACAAAGATATTTCTGCTGAGCTGCACACTTAACAGCCAGCTTACTCCTCTCCACGAACGAGAACATGTGACTTAACTTGTTTGCGAGAGAAGACAGCTCATCATGCCCTGGAAAAGGAAAGAAGTGCATGTGGAGGTCAAATGGCTATGAACTTCCTCAGGCTGTTGACTTGAGTGGAAAAAAAGCCGAATCACGCACTGTGCTGGATGCCTGGAGCCTTAATCATACAATGACATACATATGTCTTTTTCTATATTCAGCAAATATGTAAATGCACATGATTCCTGACTAATCTGTGTCAGCTGGAGTTCATGCTCTATGATGCAGTTCCATAATGATTTTAATATTCTTCTCAGTGTTTTGGAGTTAAATGCTGTAGTTTGGGTTCTCATTCGTGATTACTGAGATTTGTGGCTTATTGTGCATCTATTTATAAGCTGTCAGATGAAAACATTTGAGAAACCCCCCCAGGGCAGAGGTATCAGAGCAGTTAGTGGACCTGTTTTCATTTGTTTATTCTACTTTAATTCCCATTTTTTTAATTTGTCCGTCCTGCTGGGATTTGCACTCTTTACCAGCTTTTATTTACTGTTGCTAAAGAGCCCCATAATTTAACGCAGAATAATGCTCCTATTTATGTGATCATTACCCACTCTCCTTTGCCAGTGAAATAACACTGTAGAGGAGAAGTGTCCTGTCCGCCCTGACTGTGTCTCCAGTCACAGTAGCTTCCAGAAATTAGGGCTTAGCTTGCATAATGGAGGTTAACTTCAGGAAGATCATGTATTTTTCAATAAAATGGCTGCTTAAGTCAATCCAGCTAATGCCAAACCAGGCCCTGGAAAGCGCCGCGGGTCTCTTTTCAACGACATTAACAGCTGCAGATGGAAGCGAGAGGAGAGTGGCTACTTCACTGGCAGCCGAGGTCACCATGCCTCTAAGCAGCGCTGACGGCATTTTCTCTCGTCAAATCCATTTCCCACGAAGCCCCAAACTATTTCGCATCAACAGGTGCAGCCCGTGAACTGTGGTCTGTGTGATCGAGTGCAAATGGCTGAAGCAAAGGCAGAGAAGAGAAAAATAGTCTGGACTGATGAATGAGTGGCGCCTGGGAAAAGTCGAAGTATGTTGAAAATGCAGAAATTAATTGGTTTAAAAAAAACAAAGCCCGGATATTTACAGCGAAATGCGTGCGAATACATGAAGCAAAGGCAAACGCACAAGTAAACAGACCCACAAAGCTATACCATATCTGCTTGTGGGGAAAAAAAGTTAGGGTTTGCCTGAACATGAGCATAAATAAAGCCACAAGGAGGATTACATCATCTGAAACGTGTTTCATGTGGTCTTGATTTCGTTCCCTCCTACAGACTCCCCCTGAAAATTCATTTAATGCAAACAAATCACCCTCTAGATTTGTTTTTAAGTGCACATTTTGCTTATGGAAATAAACATATTTTACAACACCGACTGCATCAAAATTGAGGTGCGAGCAAATTACGTGAGTTCAACTCGCTGCCTGCAAAAATCAAGCCAAGGAAAGGAAGGAAAATTAACTGGGTTTTTTTTTTCCTCTCTCAGCACAAACTACTGCCAAGATGCCCTTTAGCAAGACACTCAAATCTGCAGAGATTAGGTGTGAAGAAGAGTTGTTGAAAAGATAGGTCTTCCTGTCAGAACCATGAACCGTCTGCATGAAGTACAGCAAGAAGAAAAAAAAAAAAAAACACCCTTAAGAAAATCATGCAATACATACTGTATTGAACTCAAGTGCTTGGTATGAACCTTATGATATCCCATCATGCCTTTAGGGTGTTGTTTGCCTCCAGTAAAGTTCCAACCACATCTGGAGGTTGGGAAAATAAAGATGTTTTGCTCTGACCGCCAATGAACGATGGGTAATAAAAAAAAGTGGGTAGAAAAATCACCTAAAGGCAACAAGATACAAGGAAACAGATTCGATCCTGTCCTCAAATAACCAGTTCAGTGTAATACTGCAGTACAATTATGTATACTATGAATCAGTCTGAAAATGAGGTGCAGAATCCCTGGCAGTGTTTGGTGTGTTTATCCACTCCATCAAGCCCTTTAGCAGTTTAAGTGTCTGCTGTGTGGTGCCTGGTTTCCATTCTTTCTATTCTTCCTGGATGGGGATGAATGCTTCGTTCCCTTCACCAGCCCTCGTGGGAGCCGAAGGCGCAAATGATGGAGAGGTATGCGGAGGTAAAACGGAAGGTTAGCTCATTAGCCACTTCGTGGTGTATCAGCCATGCTAGCGCTGATCCCCACAGACGCTGCGCCGAGGTGCTCGGCATACGCATTTCCATTTTATTGAGAGTGATTTACAGTGCCGAAGGAGGATAAGCCCGAGTTCCTGGATCAACTTCATTACAAGCAACTGGGGATAATGAGTGTGCAGTACACAGAAAACAGGTGAAACAAATGCTGTAGATTTATGTTGCCAGAGACTGGATGAAAGATAAAACAAAACAAAGATGAAGTTACAAAAAAACACGCCATAAGTGCTGGATAATCTAGATTCTAGATCTGAGGAGCTGGGAACCAACAAATTACAGTGATGAATCTATCGTTAAAAGAGCTGCAGATTAATTTTTTGCCAATCAACTAATTGTTTAATAGTCTAATTGCTGCTCTAGCTTTGAGATGAGTTGGTTTCTGCTATCACATTTATGATGTCCTCTGAGCAAAGCACTGAATCAGCCTTGTTTTAAGGACCAGAAAATGCTCTAAATCATATAAAGTACGTGCACTAAGACCAACTTAACCTTCTGTGAATTGACAGTGAACTGATGTATTTCTAAATATGACGGTGCTCAAATTTAAAAAAAGCGAGACAAAAAGTCTGTCGTCTTTTGTTCTTCAGCCAAAGCGAGCTGCAACACCTCAACAGCTCCATTGATAACGCCTCCATTCAAGTATTACACCGTGTGAGAAAGAGCTGCGAGCCATGTGAACTGCAAATACAGAGCTCTGTTGTAAATACAGCCGTTAAGAGCTCAAATCAATCACTGCTCTGAAATGAGGTGACAGTACAGGCCGGCTGCCTATGGCGTCGTGTGCCAAAGGTGGGCAAGAGCTGCCTGGCAGTATGGCGGATATGAAGGATATAAAGCAGAGAAATCAATCTTCTGACTAAGTCGCAGCTCAGAGTTCACTAAAGCGGATAATGTCACCGAGTGCAGAGCCTACACAAGCAATTGTGCAAGGACATACAATAGGGCTTCCACCCACAAGCACACATCCAGGCAATAAAGAGAGAAGCCTCTTTGTCTCCAAAAGATATTTCACGCATGGAAATGTCAAACATGAGTGGCAGAGGCTCACTTTGTGTGCCGTAATAAGGTTTGCTGGAGAGAGAAAGTTCGAGAAAGAAAGACGGCATTGGGCGACGACAGCCACGTTGTGTATGCAAGGTCGTTTGCTTAATAATGACGCTAGTAACATATATTTAATTCATTAAGCACTAAAGGGAAATGTCAGTGTCAAAATAAAAGAACGAGAGCCGGTGAAACAAAAGAGGAAAAGCAAGGAAACAAAGGAGGGAGGGAAAATAAAGGGGCTAAGAGCAGTGGTATGCTATTTGCTCTTAATCAACATGTCTAGTTAATTGATAATAACGGCCGCTTGCGAGGCCACGTTGGAAGGTCAGCTCATGCAAGGGTAAACAGGCAGAGAAAAACATCTATCTTAACTTCATATGGAGTCCATGCAGACCTGCATCTCTGTGAGAAACTCCCAGCAACACACCAAAGACTTTTTGTGACATTTAATTGATCATCTCCCAACAAAAAGAAAGGACTGCCCGTCCTTTACCTCATCAAGATGAATATTTACAAGTCTCCCAACTGAAGGACAATCGGTCAAATCACTGCAACACCTAACAGAATGCATGTTTCCCCCCCCCCCTCTACACAATTTCCTTTCCTCTTGTGAAAACAAATGACCACAAAGCATTTCATGGAAGCTCCTTTCTCTTTTCCAGTCATACAAGAGATTTATCAAGGTTAACCGCGACCTACTTTAGCTGCGGATATTTAAGCAATGCCTCCCCTGCAAAACGTCTACACTCTCGACCCACTTCTCAATCCACTGGGGCTTTTTGAAAAACTGCTTCTCACCCCTCCTCACCCCTCACTAGCTGCCTGGTGGCTCTGAAAATTCACCCTGACATTTTAAATTTTGCATTTCGGCATTTAGCCGACGCTCTCAAACAAAGAGATTAAGCTCCCGATTCCTATAGCACCAAACTTAAAAGAAGTAAACTGTAAGCGTGCAAGATATTCCTGCGACTACAGAACGACCAGATAAGGCTACTAGACGGGATTTTTAAAGAACAATTACACTGCAAACAGGGGATGCGACTCACTTGAGAGCGTGTAATATGAAGATGGAAAAGATGGTGAACTTGGCACAGATGCTGCGACTGCAGGAGGTTACTGATTATCTGCAGGCTCTGAAAATTCAATCTCTTGTCTCACAGCCAGGAGGTCACGTTAGGTAGAGCCAATTCAGAGAACCTGAATCTGAGAGTTACAGTGGAGGCCCTGACACCGGGAGCAGGGAGACGCAGAGGGAGATGCTATCCCCTCTGATAGCGAGGTGTACTGTGATAGACCTCGAGGCTGACAAACAGCCAACTTGCTGCTGGCCCGAGTTCACCTGAAGCTACAAGACGACATGAGATCCACGAAACTCAGGCTGTGGCAGCACTGCTATGTACAATTAAACCACGGCAACAAAAGAAGCTACACAAGTTGTTGTTAAGACTGAAAACTCCACTGCATTTAAAAAAAAAAGACGAAATATGATCCAGGAAGTCTGGTGTATGTAACACATCCATGAGTTTGGAGGTTTATCAGCAATTTACAGAACCGTGAGACAGGATCTTACACACCTGGAAAGACAATCATCTTTATCCTTTCAATAACTGGAAGGTAAACAGTAGAATTACGCTGTTTACACTGAAATGTATTCTACCAGAAGTGCTAACGTTTGCAGCATAACCCTGCTTTTATACTATATTACAGCCTTACAACCAAAAGTTGCAAAATGATTTAATATACTGAGAGATACAGGTTGGAAACATCTCAAAGAGCATTTAACCTTGTACGCCTCTCAAAGAACTGAAATATTTCCTTTTTAAAGATTTAAGTCCCAAGATACAGAGTTTGGATTTTAGGAAGCCGAATCTTTCCTGCACAGATGCACAGATAAGCAGGGCGTTGAGACGCTGCAATTTTGGTGGTTTCCATTATTTCTTTGACCCACCATATTTATCCAGTGGTGAAATATGACCATAACAACTTTCTTCTCTGAGCATTTCTTTTTATGAGACAACAAGTACCCCGAGCTGAGTCTTACTCAGATGACATGCACTCTGTCAACCACCACTTCTATCTAAAATACAAGCCAGGCTTCCAAAGAGGAAACAAAAATCACAAGGGAGAACTACATCAGATTCTGTGTATTGGCACATGTCTCTTTATTCGCCAAGTGGGAGGGTTGCAAGGTAGGAGCTACGCAGCAGAGATGGTTCTGGTCTGATCCGCGGCCAGGCCAGTGAGGTGCATGCTGGGTGGGAAATGACCACCAACCACCTGCCAAATGTTGGAGAAATTTCGACTAAGCCACTTTGGCAGGTAGCCAGCCAACGCCCGGGGGTTTTGTTCTCTCTACCAAAGCTGGCTGGTGAAACAGATAAAGTGTCTGATTAATTTAGGAGTCCTTGAGCTTGTGTGGCAGGAAAGCAGGAACAGTTTTGTTCCTCTGAGTTTTAACAGCAACACTAACTGTAAGGAGAGGAACAACAACATCTGCCAAACAGGCTATCTTATAAATGTAAATAAATAAATAAATGTATACTTGGCTCCTCTCCATCACCAGCTGTATTAACACCACCACGATTCAACCCACGTCATGTTGGGAGAAAGCTTTGCAATTAGCTTTTTCCTTTTCTCTTTCCACCACATGGGAAGTAATGCCTTCACGTTTCTGGTTTCACTGACAGGTGATCTCTGAGTTGCGCGGTGCGGAAACGGCACAGCGTTGAGTGCTTATCTGCACAGACGCAGAAAAAATTAAAGAAATTAAAGAAGAAAGAGGAAAAAAATTAGCACAGAGTTTATCATCGGTCAATAATCCCATTAAAATGTGACATTTCAGACTCAAGAACTGTCCATCGGGCATGTTTTGCCTGACAACTGCTGAGGAATACAGGAACTAATATCCAATTTCCTCTGTGTGGCTGGTCACAGGGGCAGGCTGTGCTGCACTCTGCTCTGTAGCCTCATAATGAAGTGGCATTTTGGCGGGCCAGGCCTGCACTCGGCACTGCGTGCACTGAAGTAGGTAAACAACTCATTCATCAAGGCTTTTTTGTGTGCCTGCCAGGAGTGGGGATTGTTCGTTATGATGGAATTTGTTCTAAGGATCAACTTATCATTTGAGTCCGGGCAGACGTGGAATAGATTTGAGGTGATGTATGGGTGTTTGGGGCGCTGGTTTGTGTGGGAAAATGTGTGACCGGCGCTAAAAAACAAACGCGGGTGATGATTTTTTCGAATAGTGTTGAATAAAGAAGTTAGGCTAAGGCCAGGGGTCAAAACGCTGTCTGCAGAGCCGGCCTCCTGGCTTGCCAGCGAGGCTTGTTGTTGCTGCTGATGCAATCTGACACTCCTCCCCCACATAACTGACTCAAGACACAACTAAATACAGCTTTTGCATGTGTGAATAACCACATACATTTCACAGAAAACTTCTAATCCCAGTGGTGTTAACACCCATTGAAAAAAGCAGTGGTAACGTCTTTAAGAAAAAGTCCTCCATCCTACGTATATATATTATGCTGCAGTCGCTGTGCAGCAGAGCAGCTGAATGAGGAAGAGGTTCTGAGTGTGTATCAGAGAGACATGGAAGGAAGGAAAGAGAAAGATTTGATGTGGCTTCGAGGTCAAGCTGGGTTCAGGCAACAAACTTTTTAAGCCGTCAGGTCTGGATTGTGCTCCGGCCCTAAACAAATCAGGCTGAACTTTCAGGCCTATACTGTGCTCTTCCTCCTGAGGTGGTTTATGAAATAGGTGATACTATTTTTCTAGGTATGAAAACATAAACGCTACACACGTCTTTCCGTACTTTTCCTGCAGGACTGGGCCAACTGGTTTTATTTAAACAGATAAGAGCGTTGAGAGAAAAGAGTGATCAGGTACATCAGTGGGATCAGGTACATCATTTTAATGAACTAAATGTAGCTGTAACTCTCTACATCCGACTCCTCTCTTTGTATTACCGCCATCAATCCCTTCTCCCCGACTCGAAAACATGGGCACTGCTGGTTAGAAATGCAGCCCACCGCTTGCCTTTAGGGCAGCTCCTGGCCCGTTTGGATAAAGATTTTTTTTTTTTTTTTTTTACACCATTTATAGCTTTTTGACCATCACAGGCATTAGGCACCAGAGGCAGCATGGGAGACCACTGGCCTACGGCGAGGTTATCACCTGAGCGAATACTGTGCACTGTTTTAGAGCCTGGTGATGGATTTCCAAGTCCCACTGCACAAAGTTTATTAAGCAGTCAGCCTCGGTGTTTAATCAGTATTTCTGTGATGTGAGAGAACTTTATCATCCTCGTGTATCTGATGGTAATAATCATAAAAACGATTATAGAAAAGATGCAGGGAAAAGATGAGAGTATTTACTGAGCCCAGAGACAAATGAGTTTTGCTCTTCAGTGAAATTATGTATTTTAGAGGAAAATGTGGCAAAGTTTTAGAATTATATTAATTCCATATTTTCCCCAGCAGCTGTGGTAATCTTGTTGCTGTAGCTGAATGAACAGAGAGGTAGCAGCCTAGTCGGTGAACAGAGACACTCAGAGCCAGACGCTATTTTACAGAACACAGTCATTTTACAGAGGAGCCTGGGTCTCGCTGGAGTGCTACGTTAATGCTCAATCAGACGGTGTCGTGACATGGCAGGGGTGGTCAGGTTGGCTCGGGTGAGCTGGTCACAAAGACTGCACTCTTTCCACGGGCGGGAGGAGGGGGACATGGTGAGGGGGGGTGTATGAGGCAGGGGGTGGGGGGGGCATTAAAAACCACCGCACTCAGCAACTGAATCCAATCCCTTTAATCCTCACTGGTATGCCCGAGCCACAAACGCCCATTGGTCTCCGCCTCAATTAGCACTGATGGAGCCGGTTGGCGGACAGGTCAGGAGAGCGCCGGGGTCTCTTGCCGTGAATCTAGCCCACATACTAGCGTAGCCCCGTGTCCCCTCTGTGTAATGGGCTGCACTCGGCCATCGCATACCGTACATTCTTTACAGGACAAGCAATTTAAAACGCCTCGTTATCTCTCGCAGGGTACTGTAGAAGGATCTGTAAAAACCCCCTATGCCTCCGCCACCCCATCCTACCCCCCCACCCCGACCCCATCCCCTCTGTGCTTGAATTGTTTGGATTTATTTGAAGGGTGTGTTAAGTGCCACTTGGGCTTAAAGCTGAACTGTGTATTGAATTTGCAGTGATATTGCAATATCACAAAGCCTGCAGCATGGGCATTTCAATTCATTTTTATAAAACAAGCAATCAATGAGTGAAGAACGCAGGAGGAAGGAGGGAGGGAAACACAGAGAGAGGGAGAGAGAGAGGGAGACTGGCAGACAAGCCATTATATATATGAGGAGATTGGTCCTTTGAGAGTCCAGTCCAGTTCAGCGAGAGAGATTTTCCATAAGCCACTGCTGCAAAGCTATTGAATGTGCTTCAAGCACCCATTGCAAGGTAATGCAGACACTGAAATGCGCTATGGCAATTCATACTGCAAATACCATTCCTGTCAAGGTAATCAAAATGTGATATTGTGTTCGCCGTCTGCAGCTTTGCTTACGCTACACGCCAAAAGAGGAGAGAAAGTCCTGGAGAGGCGAAAGTGTACAGAAATACACTGTGTGGTCAAGGTTAGCCCACACCAGATCACAGGCTGCTGCTGATGTGTGTAACTAATGCACCGCCCCGCTCTGAGTCATCTCACGTGGCCCAAGACATGTTGTCTGCCGTTCAATTATGTCCACTGTTTGCACTCCCCAGCTCCACATTTGTACAAGACAAACCAATAAACGCTGGGAGTCAATAAATCTGCCCCCCCCCCCCCCCCCCCCCCCCCCCCCCCTCCCTCCCTCCCTCCCTCCCTCCACACTTTCATCCATCCAGCCATCCGACGACCTCGCTGACTCCTGGCTCATCTTTATATTTAGTGTAAACTAATGACACATACCAGTCACGAGGCATGATAGCCAAAATAAAGCACCAACACTTGTGTATTTTTAATTGAGATTAAATTACAGGTGCAGTAAGCTAAGAATTTGACTCCCCACGATGCAGAGAATAATCATAATGCTTCTGCTGCAGTTTATAGTTTTGTTTATCAATACCAGCGATGATGACTCAGTGATTACCGGGCACAGCGGAGATTTCAAAACTCTCTTTCCAGTTAAGACTGCTCAGGAAGAAAAACTTGTCAAGTGCTAAAGAGTTTCAAGACTGAACACATCTCCTCTCCACATCACTGGCATTTCAAGTGGAGGCTGGTGCTACAAGTGAGCCAACAATGTCAAAGTCAGCCACGAGAAGTAAAATTCCTCACAGCCAAGGTGAAAAAAAAACGCAGGAACAAGCACTTTTATTATTCAGTTTATCAGATTGCTCAGATATTTCGGATCTGCCAGCTTATTCCTCTTTGAGTTTCTGTGAATGTATTATTGGTGCTGATTAAAGAACAGTAAATGTCAGGCCAAAGACCGGTCGGTGTTTTTGCAGTTCACATGATTTCTGCTCAGTGCATCCTAAATGACATATGAGGTTTATTAGATAGCAACGCAAAGTGACAGCAACAATAACGGCAGCACGATGAACCCACAATATGACGAGCGAACAGCGTTCACCCCCGGCCCGCCGAGTCCCCGAGACACCATTACCCTTTAGTGGTTTTGGTGATAAGAGGTCAGAGCGACCTTCATGACAGGGAGGAATCTTGGCAAGAGTTGGATGAAGACGAAGAAGAAGAGGAGGAGGAGGAGGAGGAAGGAGGGAGCGTAAAGCAGGCGAGCACCCTTGAGAGAGCCTGAAACAAGAGCATGATGAATGTACAGCTCGCAGTTTTTAATCAAGGATCAAAGCAGGGCCTCTCCGTCTGAGCAGCCAGCCTGTCTAGACTGAAACTCTCCCAAGCACATAAAGCAACATCTGCAGGATGCATTAATTACAGTAAAGGACCATTCTGGACTGTTCTCTGGGGTACCGACACATCAAGAGGCCGGGGCTAAGTTAAAATAGTCCTGTTTATATGTGTATATATCCAAAAAGTTACTTCAGTGTATCTACATTTTGAGACTCTTAAAGCTGAGGTTCATCACAGAATAGCTCAAAAATACAGGCTCTACACTGAAGGTGATGTTTTTTTTTTCCAGCCTGGACTTATCCTCTTCCCTATCGTTTGTTTTAATTTGAGTCAGTAATGGTTACAGGGGCAATTCATCGACTTCCCATTATAGAGGTACGCACGGTCTGCATTTACATTTTAGGCTTTTAGCTGATGCTCTTATCCGGAATGACTTACAATAAGCTGAGCAAGTGGGGTTTTTGCTCAAGGACGCGCTGACAGGACGAATACCTGTAGCAGATGTCAAACATGCGACCTTTTGGTTACGGGGTGGACGCCGTGGCCTCTCGTCAGCCCCGGCGACCTATCTGTCTCCTACGACTGCACGATTAATCAAGCAAAGCCACAGATCACAGAAACAGGATGCTTTGTTCCATTAAAGCACATGTAAAGCCACATCATTTCAGTGTTGATTGGGTTCATTTATGTCCACTGGATCCATAATGAACACGACTATAAAGAAAAAAAAAAAAATCTTCTCCAAATAATGGAGTCTGATTATCATGTGATTAATAACAATTACAATATCAAGCGGAATCCTAGTTTTAGCCAGGGGACAGTGCCGCTCAAACCGTCTTCCTTCCAAGCCTACACCTCTGCTTCCTCTAAGGAGGTGAAAGCTGAATTAAATATGTATGTTATTTTAGTCCCTTCACTGCTTCCACACTGCTGTTATAAAAAGACTCAGAGCTTTACAGCATTTGCAAATTAATCCTTTGCATTCGCTTTGACCTGCTTGCAGTATCTAAGATTCACTGCATCACATGGTATCAGCCCCAAAAAAAAAAAAAAAAAAAGTACACTAAACTGGTTTTCAAACGATTTCCTCTGATTACTTAACCTCTGTTGTGCCCCCCCGTGCACTGTCCTGTGTGGCAATACTGAGCCCAGTGATACCAGGAGCAGGTTGAAACAAATCTGCTGCTGCTGAAGAAAATCCCCTCGATGGCAGTGATGTTGTTTTGATGATTGGTAATTGTAGTGAAAGTTTAGGCAGTCATTTATGTGGTGAGTGTGTTTTTCAGAAGCCTTAGGCCTCCAAAGCCTGTTAAAAACACCACTGTTCTAGATTTTAAAAAGTTTCCCTGCCACGCTTTCCACGAATGATAAACACAATCAATTAAGCCACTAGGAATTGATTTACTTCCTATGTAATTCAGTAACCACAGAAACTTAGCCAACATGTAAACAAGCTGAGCAATGATCTTTCTAAAGGTCATATGTGCTGCTGTTTATCCTGTCTGTTGTCATTTAGTTTGATCAGAGCCTCGTGCAAAACAATGGACATTAAGTTAAAATTTACCAATTCACCGCAATTTCCTTTAGCATTAGAAAGTTTTGGCCTATAGTTGGCGTTGATGGTAAGCTCCAAGTCCTTTTTTTTTTAGATTATTACCAGCTTCCACCATAAAAACACAACTTTAACTCAAAAAAACTGCAATTTCCTCAAAGCCAGTGCCAAAACTGTGTGCATGATTGTTCGCTTCGGTTCAGCACCAAAATGCACACACACACACACACAAAAAAAAAAAAACGTTCATGCTGCTTGCAGTGTGTGCAAAGCACAAAACACCTGGCCATGGTCTAAATTTAACCAGTGCTCTGATCAGTGGAGGGTCATGATTTCCCCAGCTGGACCCAGGAACACGCCATTTTACCTCCATGAGCACGGACTGGTGCCACGCTTCGTGTTTGGGATGTTGAAGCACAGAATGATACACGGCCCTGGAAGGAAGCGGTCTGGCTAGTTGGACCCGATGGGAAATCGAGGCTACATCTGGCCTTAACAAATACACCTGTGCTTTTGGAGCCTAATGCATAATGCAAGAGACCATATTAGAAATAGATGGGGGGGAAAAAATGGGACAGAGCTGGTAGTCAGCCTCTGACCACTCTAGGAAACACCCAAAACACTGCAGCAGAAGGGTACAGGGTGGTTAGTGAGACAGGTTTAGTCACAGTCCAAACTGTTTGAATATATACATTTATAAAAAAAATATATATATATGTTTTCTGGGATTTTGGCAAAATTTCCTACAGATTTTACGCGTCGGAGTGAATTTAAATATACATTTTTGAAAAAAAGAAATCAGTCACAGGAACAGAAATATGGAAAAGACTGCATTTATTTTTAATTTTTTTAAACTGACTGGTGAATATTTCACAAATTGGAAGCATTTCTGGTGCTGTTCTGTTTGTTTTAACCACCAGCTCAGTGCATTTATCATAATTTTTAACTACTTACTGAGTAAATGATCTGCTCAGCCAGCCAGAGTGAACATTAGTCACTGCAATTTGTCTTTATTTAACTTTCAGATTTTAATATTTGAATTTTATTATTTCTTCTTCTGTTTACTAATGATTAACTGTCTTTCACCTTGTCTGAAAGACTACATTGTACTGAATTGCACTGAATTCCTCTAATGATTAACTGAATAAACAGAAACAAGATCTTAGCTCCTGTCCCAATTTTACAAGTATAGACTTCTAATATCTTGCACATCTAATATCTTAGATATCTTCACATTTTAACATCAAAAAGATATTTAATGATTTGAGGTGAGGTGTCTTCCAAAGCAGAGCTCCATCATTATGTGATCAAATGATAAAACTGACGCAACCCCTGGAAAATAATCTCATAATTAATTGCACGCTGGAGGGAAAAGTCTCTTATCTCTTTAAATCCTCTACAGGAAGGTCAGAGGTCACGGTCAACTACAAAACACCGAGCCTGGAGCTGTAAGAGATTTAGCGTCCTGCTAAAAGGAACCTCCAGAGGCAGGAGCGCTTGATGGCAGAGAGGTTTAATCCGGTGGCAGATAGATTAACCAATTCACCCAGTGAATGCAACTGGTAAATGTTAGTTTTCCCCCAGTTCAGCTGGACAGAGCACAGAGACTGATGATGGACAAGAGCTCAGATACTGTTTCAAGTTGAGTTTGATGCGTAGCAGAGATGAAACTGAATCATCAGATCTGTTGTGCTGCTGAGGATTTAAAAAACAAAAAAACAAAAAAACAGAGCCGCTTCATCCTCGCCATATTGATGTAACCTTACACTGGCATGCAAGAGGATCAACGTCTGTGTGAAACTGCTGCAGTGTAGAAAACAGGAGGCCAAATGTGATGGCAGAGCACGAGACTCGACTTATCCATCTATCGGCCTCAGAGGTGGAAACGCGCTGAAACCCAAACAGCCATTTTCCCGAAATCATCTGCCGAACATGACTTTTACACCGGGGTATGACCTGCACCGCCGGTGATTGATTACTTGAATTGAATTCACATCATGTCAGAAGAGGAGGACAAACAGGACAGAGCCTTGTTGCTTCAACTTAGACCCATTTACACTCATTAACTCATTAGAGAAAATGTGACCGTCATAAGGTCAAATGGTCACATGACAAGTAAATATTGCTGTTATCAGCCATTTAAAAAAAAAACCACACACACAGCAGATATTGCTTGTTGCTAAAAAGCATTGCTGGCTTTGGCAGCGTGGACACGACCCATCATTTGGGTTATTATTTGATGCACATGTCGACACGGTTTCCTGACACCACCGAACAGGAAACACTGTGGCTGAAAAATTCACCACGTCTAATATTTAATCACTCCTAACTTTCTCTCAGCACAGTAAATATTTACCGATTTGCAGCTGAAGCTCCCATGGGATCTAAGGCAGAGGTCACCTTTCAAACGGATGACCCGGGGGCCGACGTGCGCCTGCTGCAGCGTCACATTATCGGGTCCTTGCAAGTAAAATGCCACTTTTCCAGTTCAGCACAGGGGTGTTTTCAAACTCAACACTCTGGCAGACAACCTTGACCCGCCATGTGTTACAGCAGCACTCAGACATGCAAGTGTGGATCAAAAACACCGGGCAGCTGCTGAATGTAACATTAAACCTGCTCAAACTTCACATTTATGCCTCCTCTTCCAAAATAAGAACACTGAATAATAAACAAAGGAAGTCACGCCTGCTTTTAAGGCTTAATTAAACAATTCCCAAATCCTGCAAAGGGAATCTCATGAACTGCATATAGCATGCTAATAATAATGCTAATGACTGAAGCTGCTCATTAGCAAAAATACTGAACAGTTGCTGGGCACAATTTCTCAAAACATTTTATAATTAAAGCTGCAACCAGCAATAAATTGTATTATTCACTCTGCCAAATGCTTTGTAAAGTTACTGTTTGGTCCCTAAGGTGTTAAAAAATAGTGATAAATAAAAAGCTAATCATTTAAATATGATTTATTTCTACCACTGTAAACTGAATGTGCAGAGTTTCTCACTGCTGGACAAAGCTTCTCTCATTCCTGTCAATGAGTTGCATCATTTCATTACTTCCCATCTGGTGAAATGTTCAAATCTAACACCAAAATCAAAAGACGGTGCCACTTCAGTTGTCATTAGCCAAAGACAGAGAGGATCGTCTTTGAATAAAAATCAAAGTTAACTTAGATTTTTTTTTTTTTTTTTTTTTTTTTTTTTTTTGTGGCATGTTGCAATAGGCCTCATCAAATAAAACCACTCTGGGCTAAGTGCCCTGCCCTTATCAGAGGTTTCTTGGTGTCGCCTTGAGCTGTGCCAATTCAACTTGGATTTCATAGAGGATTATTATTCCTCCTCGAGTAGGAACCATTCATTCCCCACTTCAGACAGTAATGAGCAAGTGGAATAATCATCTGCTGCACTGTGCAATACAGACGGCACCTGGCTTACACTCTAACCAACCCCAACTATTACCGTATTTGAGAAGCCTTTTAATTTCTACTCAAACGTTCAAAGACACCCCAGGGCGTGCTGCTAAAGGACTATTCCGCTGTGGCTTGAGATTTTATTTCACCCTTTCCATTCCTTAAGTCTTAATTGCTTTTATTATTAAAGGTACGCTGGACACTTTAAAAGCCGGGTCATTCGCTGCCATTTACTTGCAACCAGTGCAAGAAAAAACAAACACAAAACACAACGGAAACAGTCAGCGATAACGTTTCAACAGGAAAAATCCTGCCTCTGGGTCAGATTTTTGTTGTCTTTTACAAATGAATCTTTGAGCCCAAACGATTTCTGTGGTTATGCTAAGCTCTGCATCGTGTCAACACAGCACAGTCAAACCAACAGATAAAGTGATAAACAAAGTGAAACTATTGCTGCCTGCAAGGTCATTGCTGTTAGCAGCAGGAACGTGTTGGTATTTTGGGCGTGAGGGAAGCTAAGAGCACTGGTTTACTATTTGTCACCTTTCTGTCATGCAATGAAGTATATCACCACAAATTCAGGTATCATGACACTTGTCTCAAGTTCCCAGTGGCGCTAACACTTTGTTGTCCCATTTGACACAGTGCCTGGTCATAAATGTGGAAATTTTGTTACTATGTGAAGCTAGACTGTGTCTTTTCAGAGGTGGAACAGGTTCACCCAGGCCTTGAGGCCCTCTGAAGCATTCATTTTCATGGGCTGGATCCTGCGGAATATTGAGCCCAGGAAAAAATAAAATAAAATCTTACAATCTCTGTAATTAAATCCAAAACAGTGATTTAAAACATTACAAGCTTCAAATTGATGCCCTCTTTTCTGTTTTTTTTTACACCGATGTTTGGATAGGATTTCTTTCCAAATATTTAGTCTAGTGAAAACGTCCAATGTGTGCTGGCACGAAGAAAGCAGGATGAAAACGCCTCTCGATGTCATAAACCGGTATGAGCAGATCTACCAATCACAGAGGAACTGACGTTTGAGTCCGCCCACATCCAAGTAACCAATATGCTGTGCAAGAAAAATAGCACTTCTGGGTTGACCCTTTTCTCCTTACTAACACTCCACTGACCTCACTGACATTCATTATGCATTCACCCTTGGGAAAAGAGAACATATAATGGATGTTCACCAACTCCAGGGCTGGAAGTTGCTTTGCTGCGAAGAGATTTTCGTGTTGCAGTGTTTTAATACTGACTCAATGTGCTGAAAACAGGGTTAAAGCCACCTAGACCTAGACCTTTTCAGCCAATGTATTCTTTTATCAGTGAGCTACATTTTCAGTAGCCATGGCATGACTGTAGATAAAAGCATTTCAAGGACTTCTGAGCCTGATTATATATATAATATATATAAAAATATAATATATATAATTTCTATATACAAATATCTGTGGTGCTCCCAGTTTGGGTTTTTTGATATTAATCACTGTTTATTTACACTCCACAAGTTTGGCCAGTGTACTTCATATCAACACCATGTTATATTATGTTATGTTATGTTATGTTATGTTATGTTATGTTAGATTTGACTTGGTAATTAATTACATAACTGCCTACACAACTCATGAGATAACAGTGTCCCTTCTATTCTGTGATTATAGATCCCACTAGGAGCTCCTCAAGGGCCCCTTGAAGTCCCCCAGGCCCCAGTCTTGGGCTCACTACTGACATCTGCAACATGCACAATGCACATCCACACATGGAGGAAAGAGGATGCACAGAAAGGACTAATAATGATGAGGCAGAATGGGAGAGTGGGATTTTTTTTCCCCCCCTTCCCACAGGATTGCATTGCATTGCACTGCACTGCATTCTCCACAAATAACAACAAGCTATGCATTGCATTCTGCAGAGGTAACAATAAGCATTGCACTGAATTCTCCACAGCTGACAATAAGCCATGCATAACCCCCTTCACACAGACCTGAAGAGCAGGAGATAAGGAAAACGGCGAAGGCCAGTTTGGTGGCGTCTCCCATTTTCCATCCGAATCTGATCCTCTGACCAGAAAGAGAATAAAAATTTAAAAAAATAAAAAACAAAAACAAACCCCCCCCAAAAAAAATCTCAAAACCGTTGAGTCAAATTAAATGTCTTGCTGCTCCAAGGAGCACTGTCTCTGCAAAAAGGACATCTTTGAAATGTCGAGATTGAGAAATAAATCCAAAATATCCCAGGTAATGCAAGCCTCACTAGTCCAAAAAAAGAAGAGGGGAGGAAGAGGAGAAGGATGAAGAAGAGGAGGGGATGGTCGGTGGTATTTCCAGGTTTACAGACAAGCAATGGAGGGCGACTTGTTGGCATTCAAGCCGGGGCTGTCATGTACCTGACAGGTCTGCAGCATTGTTATGAACAGACGTGTTCACCTATGCCTTTTGGCTTTAAACCTGTTACTTTCAGACCAGCGGAGCGCAGAGCCGAGCCACAGCCGGACAGGGCTAACATCCATCGGACTGGAAATCAAGCGCACTCCGCTCTCCAATCAAACTTCTCCTCAGTAAGCTCCGTCGCATAGCTATAAAATGTCAAATCAGTGTTTAAAGAAAGCAATTCCACACTCCGATCATGAAAACAAGAGGTTTGAAACGTTTATTGCTGTTGTTATATTCCGCGTCGAGATCTCAGTTTCGTCTGACAGTCCGGCGGGGCTGCCCGGCCACAACCAGAGCCCCGTCCGCTCCAGCAGAGAAACAACCGATTACGAGGCTCCCCCCGATGTGATAGCCCTCTCCAAAGTGGGCCAAACAGCCTTCCCCCTTCAAAACGAATATAATGAACAAGTGGAAACACTATCATAGAATAGCAATAGCCGCTAAAGCTGCCGTTAATCCGTATAGCTAACGCAGCTATCCAGTTTAGGACGAGCTGGTTTTTCCAAGTCCGTCTCCTCGTCGCCTCCTCTTGTCGGGACAATTTCAAGATGGCGTCACTGGCCCACGGCAAGTCACCCAAACTGACATGTAAAGCTTCCGGTAACACATTTCAGAATAAAATGTTACAACGGAACATGGGATGAGGCGTTTGAAGTTCTTCTAAGAAATAAATTAAGCAAACAGAAGGAAGTGTAGGACAGAGAGCTAATGTATATGGAGGGTGAGTTTCTCTGAGGTCAGCATTTAGTAACAGCTTTATTACTTGCAACCATACAAGTCTTCAGGAGGGAGATATCACTTTTAGACTAACCTTCACAAATAACTCCAACATACAGAGAAAAATGACCCATCAATAGTAAAGCCCAGGATTTTTCATACTGAGTATCCCACTTTGTCCCAGGCCCAAAATCCCAAAGATGTTCAGTGTAGTAACATGTATGACAAAGCAAAGCTCATATTTGAGGAGCTAGAAGCAGCTTATCAAAACAGTGACAAATCTTCTGTCGACCAACTAATCAATTAATTGACTAGTCGTTACAAGTATAGTTTAGGCCCTGTGTCAATTTCTAGTTGTATGACCTCTGTTATGTAAGTTTACAGTATAGTAATAATATATAATAAGACCCTGGCAGCAAATTTCTGAATCTGGCCACAGTACTAGGAATCTTATTTTGCATTACCATGTGAGCCTGTGAGCCTTATGCAGGAATAAAACACTCTAGTCAGGTATTACTTAAATATGTTTGTGTTTGGTCTTTCCAGTTTTGCTCTTCTAATGTTTTGTTGACATTTTTGGGTGTGCTCTCATTTTGAAAGCACCATTCTTCAACTTCCCTCACTTATCCAGCTCACTCTGGCCAACTTGATGAAACTGCTTTACGAGCTGGGGATTGTTTTTGTTAGGGAGGCGCGCTCGTTTTCTATCCCAACGTGTGGCTTTGAAAAAATAGGGGGGCGGCCAGTGATTTGTTTCAAAATAAGAAATAACAAAAACATTTTTACCTTGTAATGTTATCACATCCAGGTCAAGGCTATAAAGGCTATTGTCTGCAACAATCTGCGTGTTGGTGTGTTCAGTTTATCTTGCATTATTATGCATATGTGCAATTTTCTGTTCAAAATATTCAGCAAATAAAAAGAAAAACCATACATGAAATCTGAACAGCATCTATTGCAAATTACAATGATGTTTCAAGAGGTATAAACCATAAAACATATGTTATTTTAAATCTACAATATGTTTATAACACACTGCCCACCACTCCATGTAGGTCAACACATCTTGCACCTACATATAGCCTCATGCTGTGGTATGTGCTACTATACGGTCACAGATCAGATTTCAACATGGGTTGAGTGTTCAGTAATAAATGCTGAGAATACCATGAAGTACAGATATAGGCTTGGCCCATTCCCAAATCTGTGTGACACTAATCTCTCTAATAGCCTGGAGCAGATCTCCAACCATAAGCGCTGCTAAACGATTAGGAGGTCAAAGGTCTCAGGGGATTTCTCTGCCAAGCTGGAAGCTGAGTCACCTGTTCTATATTGGAGTGTTGGCTTTCATCTTCAGCAAAACACACAGTCCTGTACATAGCTTAATGGTTAGAAGCTTGAGGCACTAACACGGGGCAGGTGAGGAGTTCAGTTCCTGTAGATGTTATTCCCCTGGCAGCGATTTTGAACTTTCATCACAAATGAACTCTCTCCAGAAAGAGCAAGTACAGCCCGGCTCTGTCCTGGAAATGTGTGGGATGTTTATCATTGCACAGATTACTCACTGAAAAAAAAAAAAAAAGAAACATGCCTCAAAATGCTGGTTTCTGATTATGTATCAGGACGCTGCACGCATAGTTATGTTCACCAGAGCACTGCATGATCAGATTACACTTCACTGTTAGATTCCTTTGTCTTGCGTCACAAAACAATTAACTAATTCAATTACAGGAATTTAAGGTGAACCCTGCACGAACTCTTGCTTTAACAATAGCAGCATGATCACCTTAGACTTCGCCTGCAGGATTTGTGCAGGTACACGAACATCAAGTTTTGGAGAGGTTTTTTTTTTTAAAGGTAATATTTTAGCATCTATGTTAAGAAATTCTTTATTACATCTTAAACAGAAAATAATCAGTTAAAAATACAAACAAAGGTTTTTAACTATAACACCTTCATGAATCTCATCACATGTGGGTGTGTGTTATTTCTGAAGTTATACAGTGGACTTCTCTGGTTTATCTGGAGCTGCAGGCAGCCCCTCACTAAACAGGTGCACAGTTCCTATACACACATTCTTACATATGAGGACTCAGACCCCAATGATTAACTCCAGTTATTTGTTCAGTTGTTCTTTTGAATGTGTTGATCAACTAGAAATGGATCCTGTGTAGTTGATTTATGCATTAGTTGGACCTATTTTCATATTTACATCATGCTTTTGTTTGATATGCTTTCTAGTTGCTGATCTCTCTCTCTCTCTCTCTCTCTCTCTCTCTCTCTCTCTCTCTCTCTCTCTCTCTCTCTCTCACTCTGTCTCTCTCTCACTGAGCTGATTGGTTGATGAGGGCCTGGTGTGTTCAATCAGCCTTGCTGGGGCAAACCAAATGGACTGAGGAGAGGGGGGGAGGATGGAGGGAGTTGGGTTATGTTTGGTTTATTGTTTTTTTTTTTGTTGTTTTGGGAGTTGTTAAAGTAGTCTGAGTAAAATATAAATATTAATATGGTCTTTCTGGAACTGAGAACTGTGTAAAGTTAAAGATGAACTATTATGCATAATAATGACAGCCTTATTGTAGGCACCACCCCTTCTGTGTTTATAATGGTTGGTGTTGGTGTCTTTATGTAGTGGGTGGATGTGAATTTGTTTGTGGGTGCTGGGTGTGTGCAGGGGGAATCTATGTTGCTCTGTGCTGCTGTGTGTTTGTTTGTAGCATGTCAGTAAAAGACAGAGCCCTGCCAAAAAAGCTGAATGCTGTTCTTCAGCTTCCTGCTGGACGTACAGCTCAGTGGCTGAGTTTAGTAACATTTCACCATCCAAACCTTACAGGAATAAACCCAGGTAGTTATCCTGAAAAGAAACAGCCAACATGTGAAGCTAACACAAAACTGAATTATTAGTATTTCCAACATGGTGCTAAGATGGTAATGAGAGATGCATAAGAAAGATAGAAATTTAAAAGAAAGATGAAAACAATGAAGAATAGCAATGACATCTGTTAAAAAATCAGACCAAAGTTCTTACACACACTCATGTGGACAGGAAGGCCTGTCATATATCCAGATTATTTCTCTACAACAACAAGTGCATGGCTTTCTTAAAAAAAAAAAAAAAAAAAAAAAAAAGGAACAAAGTGCCTTAAAATAAGAGGAACATGTACATTAGTAAGCATTCAGCCATGACAAAGGGATGACTTGCATTGTGCTCATGTGGATAGGGCAGGTTGGGTTGTGTGTCTGTCTTCCTTTGAGTGGGGAAGACCTACAGTTCTGGTCCTGGAGATTTACCGCCCAGCTAATCCCATTACTCAACTATCAGATGCCAAATCCCCTCTAATGGCATTACACGTGCCAGAATTATGTATGATGCTTGCTAATGAGAGTTCAGCAGATATACCTTACTGGAACCAGTGGCCCTTGCGCAGAGAGTAGCCCCATGGCTCTGCGGCTTAATGGACTCAGTATTGAGTGTCGAGGGAAGTCAAATTTATCGACAAAGTGCTTTTAACAAAAAGCAGGTTGCTCGCAAAGTGCATTGCAGAGGAACAAAGGATGTAAATACATCTGAAACTGTGAGCAAACGTGTCGAAATCCTAAGAGTCGAGAGCGGAGATGGTGTGGGTCTGTAATGCGTGGATGTGCGTGTGACAATGAGAGCTGCATGACAACACCAAGGGCAAGAGGACACTTTAAGATGCAAGCATGAATGATGAATAGAAGGATGGAGTTTCCCATACAAACCTCAAATCAGGCTGTTGCTGCCATGTCTTCTGCTACTGTAGCAGCTTCATTCCAAAAGGTTGATATGTCCACTTTATAAAAAAAAAAGGTTTTTAGAAATACTCAGTGTTGTTTGGATGTGCAGTGTATCAGCTGAGGGTATCAGTATTCAGACCCTTTGTTTAGGTAACAGTAACAATACTGCAACACATATTATAATGCTGAATTATTATATTATGTATGGAGTCGTGTGTAAGAAACATTTTTTGGAACCTGGCATCAGCAAGGTTCAGGGAAAAGCCACAGGAGCATCAGAGAGGTGCAGAGCTGATGCTGGGTGATGAGGACTGATGTTCCAGTTCCTCTCAGAGGTGTTGAATGGGGCTGAGGTCAGGGCTCTGTGCAGTTCTTTCATACCACACTGGGAAAACCACTTGTTTGCTGACCTGCTTTTGTGCACACAAGAGCATTGTCATGAAACAGGAAAGGGCCTTTTCCAAACTGTTGATGCAAAACCTTTGTATACTGTTGTATACAGATTTACTTTCTTTGGGACAAAGGAGCTGAGACCAGGAAAAGAACGTAGACAGATGTCCTCACATACTCTTGGCCATACAGTGTTACGCTCTACTTCCTACACTCGTGTAATCACCTGAAATAGAGCGCTAAACTTGCCAAAAGCTTAAAATTGACTTTATGGAGATTCCTCTTGTCACAGGAGCACTAAATGGACTTAACCACTGAGATTAAAAGGCTGTTTTGCAAACATATAAAACATGCAGCCGAGCGCAGGAGCAAAAATAGAATCAAAGTCACATTAAAGAGACAGGGGAGTAACACAGTGAAGTTAGTTCAGAGTCAAACCAGCAGCCTCCTTTTGGGCCCAAACTGTTTAAATCTTTCTCGAGATTCTTCAGCATAACTCTAAAACTCAGCAAGAGAGCAATTCTACATCGTGCTCCTCTGAGAGCGGGCGTCACATGAGGAGCCCCTCTTGTCTAATTTAACGCTTGTGATTAGAAACAATGCAATCAGCAGGTAGTTCAGTGGCTGGGCAGCCTGGCAGGTATCTCGGCTGTACCTATGCAGAGGCTCTCCTGCTAAAATCAAAGCCTCTACTTTTGCTCTTAAAGCGCCCAGGAAAATGATTTATACTCCTGCTTTCGGCTTGTCGCGATGCCACTCTGAGCGATTTATCTTGTCTTGGCTCTGGCTCTCTGTGCCAGGAGCCGGCCAACCTCCCCCTCCCTCCTTTCTGTTGTTTCAGCATGAATGATCTTTTCCATTGACAGCTTTGTTCATCCCTGCAGGCAGATCTGCACCTGTAACCAAAGCCCGGTGGATACCGGCCTAATTACCGTTCTCATCTGGCACCCAGCTGCCTTCCTTGTCCTCGCACGAACCCGTACAGCAAACCAGAGAAGAGGAGGTATTAGTGAGTTAAAAATGAGCCTTCGTCGCCGGAGCTGCTGTGTGAAAAACCACGTAACTCTGAAGCAGCGCAGACAAAGCTGACTAGAAAGGGTTTTGGGGTTTTTTTGGGACGCATTCCAATCAGCTGGGGAAGAAAAGAACACACTAAATCTGCAGCGAGATCATCAATCGTTTCACGACAGTTCACGCTTATGTCATGGAGACAGGTATCGCTGACTTCTTAATCCCCAGCGTGCCTGCCGTGATCTGTAACAGCTACTGTTTTTACACCCAGACATGCAAGAGCTGTCAGCGGCAGAGCCTCAAAACATCAGGCTGCAACGACTGACTGCAGAGAGAAAGGCGCCGCTTGTGCCCCGAAGGTTGATGGGTTCACGCACAAAAACAGAAAATCAGGAGGCGGGGGAGAGTGATTTCACCGGTTGAATTCCAGTATGACTGCATGCAACTCTATGTGAGGCATGTGGGCTCTGAAAAAATGAGCATGCAACCTTCTCTGGTTGAATAAAGGTCAAATCAACATTCTTTCCTGTACTGGAGTGAATATTTCTATTCTGTGTGGTCCTATTGAACCACACCAGATGATGACGCACACAGCACAGACGCACATTGTATGGTATAAACTCTGCGAAGGACAAACTTATTGTGAGGCTTAAAGCTCCAGCATCAAATGCTTTTCATTAGTTCTGTTCAGAGGTCAATGCTGTGTGCGCTCGTACCAAGGCCTGCCGCTGCAGCATTTATATGCAAATCTTGACCTTTGCCAAGCTGTTAGATGAATACTGTACATCTCCTTCTTTTTTAGGCCTCATTCTTACCCACTAAACAGTTGTTTGCAATCAGATTTGCAGAATTTCCTTCCCGGATTATGTTTCTGTGAAGTCATTTCAAGTTACCAAGCAGGGGGAAGATCCTCTGAGCCCTGATCAGCCACTCAGAAAATGGAGTTTGATGTTTTGAGGCTGAGTTTAGGATCAGTCGCCAAGCGGCCGAACGCTGTTGAACTGAATCACCTCTCCTGAAACATGACTTGTTCTCTTCTTTATTTTCCTCTCTGGAGGGATTTGGCGGGTGACGCGGTGCTGACAGCTCTAAATTTAATATGCAGCGGCCCAAAAATACGCGTCGGCATGACCAGGCTAGTTTGAAAATAACACCACGTTAAAGCTGAGGCGGTCCATGCTCCGAGCATGACGTGACTCTTATGCAATCGCACAATGAGACCACGATATTTGGGGAATGTAACTCAATACCCCAAAACCTTTATAGACAAGCTGTTGCCAACGTTTAGGAGGGCAACTGTGCAGGCAACATGCACGGATGAAGGGCCATTTCCAAAACACGAGGGGTGCAGGTTTCTTTGAGGGTGAAACCACAGTTTTAAACTGATTTAGACAACAGATAACTTTTTATTATGGACAAAGTATTTGAGACACTCAGTCAATATTTGTGCCCCTTTGTTTAAATAAATGATCCTAAGACAACAAAAGCAGGCTGCTTTTGTATTTGAATGATATCCAGGTCGTCAGAAATAAACTGTTTGAAAAGTAAAATCGGTTTCAGACTTTTCAGAGAGGAAACTGCATGACCAGTGAAGGGATATATTTCAATTCTGTGTTCTCTGTCAACTATTTCCTGATGTTACGCTTGTTCGCAAGGTCACACAAGGTCAGAGTGGGAACATATGAAATCATTATGAGGATGACTGACCCTCCTGGTCCCACCTCAGGCCGACCGAAACTCCTCTTGTGAAACGTGTTTCTGTTCTCTGCCACAGAAGCGTTTTCTAAAACTGGATAATGTGACATGACGCTGCCACGGTTGTAGACCGCGTCATGTTGGGTTTCATTTCAGAGGTCAACACGTTCATTGTAGTATTTTGGACTTGTTTCTTGTTGTTTTAGACGTTGATGACAGGACAAGAGGAGCTGCTGGACGATGCATGTCAGCATACGCAGGAAGTTTTTTTTATTGGGTGTGGATATTATGTTGGATAAGGTGAACGATTAATGAAGTTACTAACTTTGTTTACTTCATAGTCAGTGAAAAACATTTTCAGAGCATCTTGATTTGTTGCATTTTTTCTTGATATAGAAAAAATGGAACAAAAAATTCATCATCTAGTTCTTTATGACTTTAAACTCACTCTTATCAAATCTGATGGCAACTTTCTAATAAAGCTTATTAATGCATAGAAAATATAATAAAAAATTAGGTTTTAGAAGTTTAGACATTAGTCTGAAAAGTTTCCTTGTGTCCAAACTATTTTGGGGTATGATGCTGTTATTTACCACCACACTTAATGTTAGAGTAGTAATGTAAACAGTGAACAAGTGGTCTCTCAACCAGAATACAGTGTGTGTAGTTGCTGTGTTACAGAAAGTTGGTCATCAGCCTGGACTTCGCATCCACTTGTCATGAGAAACTCAGCGAACACATGTTTACACGACTAAAAGGGGAGATGAATTACTGCCTCCTGTTTGTGTCCAATCAGACAGTGTGGAGACCTATTCAAAGTGTTGTCGCTGGCTTAATCCCTGCAGTGTGTGTGTGTGTGTGTGTGTGAGAGTGTGTGGTCATAGATAATAGTTCTGGCCTTCCTGAACACTGTGACAGCACTCAACAGCTGTACAAGGCTCTGCCAAGAGCCGCCTCTCTCTCTCTCTGTTTCTGTTTTTGTCTCTTGCTCTTTTTCCATCTCTCTCTCCCTTTCTCTTTTCCCCTTTCTTTCTTTCTTTCTTTCTTTCTTTTTTCCTCATCTTCTGAATTACAAGCAGATTTTAAAAAAAGCATAAAGAGGAATTACTGGATAGCTGTGTCTCTGTCAGCTACTTAACCCCGTTAATCTTTATATTTGCCTAAAACCATCCAATAAAGCACAAGTCCATTAAAAAATGAAACGAGTCCATGAGAAAAATGCACAGAATCTTTCCAAAATTCATTTCTGTTGGATAATGCAAATGTTGGCTACACTTTGGTGCTTTTACATAAGACAGAAACAAATGCCAGCAAATACTCAGCAGAGCTCTGCACCAGCCTAAAACTGAGATTAATACCTGGCCTGCAGACAGGTTTTAAAACCCAACCTGTCCAATCACGAATGGACAAAGAGGAGGCACAGTCGGAGAGGGAGAGAGAGAAAGTTCTCGCAGCAAAACAGTTTGAATTGGAATACTTTGTTCTTTGTTGGGACCTGATAGGTTTGGATAAAGTCGCAGATGGTTGTGCAATCATCACAAAGGCTTTGATATATCATTCACAACAAGTATGATCATTTCTGGGGAGTCAGAGTGGACAGATTTGTCATGAGATGTTCAGACTGAAAATGGCACTTTGTTATAAAAAAAACAAAACAAAAACACACACACACAAATTGCTGCATTGCTGAGGACAGACTTTTCTGTTTTATAAGACTGGAAAGTTATCACAGCGTCCTTTGACAGACTGATCATGCAGTGTGTTGCCAGATGACGTCGGTTTGCATTGTGGCAAAAGTGATGACAGAGTCAACTCTGTTGCCGGACGATGCCGGACGTGTTTTCATAGTGGAGCCCTGTGAGCCAGGACCTCGGGTGTGCCAATGCAGTGGTCTCACTGAAATGCTTTGGTTGTACCCTGCCACAAACAACCTACACATAACACTCTCATCCAAATATTCATAAAAAAAAAAAAAGAGAAGAAAATTCTCATTCCGCATTATACAAATACATGTGAGGGTGTCGTGTCCAGCCCCCGCAGTGACTCTGCTGTGGACTCTGGTTCGGTTTCTTTGTTTTCTGTTTAGTATTTCCTGCTTTATTTTGAAGTTACGTTCCTCGTGCATCTGCTCTGGTGTTGCTTCCTGTCTTTGTCTTTTTTCCCTCCTTTGTGATGATCTGCCCCGCCCTGATGTGTTTCACCTGTTCCCAATTACCTCTTGTGTATTTAAGTCTCTGTGTTCTGACCTCTGTGGTGGTTTGTGTGTCTGTTCCTCCATATTTCTGCTGCGTTGTCTCCTTCTTTGTTTTGTCCACTTTATGAGTTCTTAGCCTGAGAGTCTGCTTTTGTATCCTAATGTCTTGTGTTCCTGTCCTCCGTTAAACAGAGGGATGAGGTTTTTTGTCACATAACCTCAAGTTCGGGCTGTTTGTCAGCCCTGATAATGATGAACTGGATTATTTCTCAGTCTGACATGTTTCTGACTGAAATTTTGATATTTGCTCAATAGCTATGATTAGAATTCTAATTTTATGAGGAACAAAAACTCTTCTAAATAAAGTTTCTGTCTTGACATTGACACAATATAATCTTTCTGTCTCTTTCCCTTCTTTGCGCACTTTCTTTTTTTTTTGTCTTCCTCTATCGTCTGCCTCAATCTTTCCCTCCCTGGATAAAACATTGCTGTTATCCTGCAGCAGATGGCCGTGCTCTGCCACCCCCTCTCCCACAACGCACTGGGGCCCCATGTGGGAGTTAAACACAGGCGATAACATGGCCTCTGTATACACATACGTCTCACCTGTACTACTATATACAGTCACATTTACATATCAGTGCTTGCTGTGGTGGATTGTTAATCATAAGAAAAACTGACTCTGCACTGAACCATTTGTTTTTGTGTCCAAGAGGAAACTTCAGTTCTTTCTTTCAACAACTTCCAAAAATAGGAGATGCTCCCATGCTAAGAATGTTAGTGACTTGATCTCTGTTGTGAATACAAACACAGCCACAGCATTAGTCAAATATCTTTATGGTCCCACAGCCTGATTACTGAGTAAATCCCATGAGTTCATGTTGTGTTTTTATGCATTCATGCCTTATTTTAAGCAGCAAAGTCAGTAAAGTGTCTATGTGACTGTTAATTGTTTTGTAACCTGAGATTTTTCTTTTGACCCTTGAGTCAAAATGAGTGGATTAAAAATTTATCCTTTAAGTTGTTTATCAAGCAAACACAACAATTCTCAGGATTCAGCTTCTAACATGTGAGAAGTCGTCGCTTTTCTCCATCTTGTTTAACTCAGACCTGATTATCTTTGGACTTTCGGTCAGACGAAACAAGAATTACAAGATTAATCGACTAATCTGAAAAACAATCAAGTGATTAAAACACAAGGAAAATAATCGTTAGGTGCAGCTCTAGTTTCCACAGAATCTGGTGGAATCACTTTACTGTTTCTTGTGAGACTTTAAAATCCTGCATGAGTGCTACTGTACTTTGTGAGCTAAAGTCTCCAGCTTCTCATTTGACTGCACTGCCATAAGGATTTTCTTGTGTTAGGAGGAGTAGCTTTACCTTGTTTTGGAACCAGACTCCGCGCTCGGCATTTTTCTGTCACAGCAGAGGAGGTGAACGAAGGGAGGGAAGGCGAGAGGGCGGGCATTTCTCAGTCCTGAGGCAGTGACATCAGCGGTGCCTTTGGTGCCACTTATCTCTGCAGGATCTCCCAGCTGCCCTGGCATTTCCTCAAACAGTTACACACTGTAAAACTGAAAAGATTCAGGGAACCTTTTCAGAGGTTTTCACAAGAGAAACCTCAGAGAGTTCATGAGGAGTGTTGATTTTTTTATGGCACAATTTGCTCCTGGACAGGGTAATGATGATCACTGAGGATCCATGCATGTAAAAACTGTGTGCAGGAATGTTTCTGGTTTTAAAAAGAAACCTTGTACAGCAGCTTGTTTTGAATGTCAGTAGGTCCATAGTTTTTAGAGTGTGGTCTCCCGCACTGATTCATTTATTTCCCACATTTCCACTGGTGTACATGTTGTTATGGTTGGGTGAAAACTTCTTATCTCAACCTTGTCACCCACTGCACTTTACTTTGTGTTTATGTACAAGTCCGGGGGTTTTTAAAGGTCTTATGAAAACTAAGGGCAGTTGGAAAATCTTATCATTCAAGGAAAGTTACAGGGAAATGATCAAAGGTTCTCTAAAGAGTAAAAATAAAATTCACACACCTGATGAATGAGACGAGGCAGCTGGAGAAAACAGACACCGTTTTACAAAATAATAGTTGATAATTACCAACATGTCTCGAAACATAAGGACGTGGAAGTGACAGCACATCACCATCATCTGTTATTCTCACTGCTGATTGTAAGGAGCCGAAGAAGGTTCAGTTTATTCCCACTTTAACAAGGAAACTGCAGCCACTGGGTGTCGGCAATGAACATCATCATAAAGCTCATGATCCTTTATTATATTTTCTTCTCAGGTGACAATCCACAGACAGAGGATAATATTTGTTTCTGGATATGTCAAACAAAGGAGTACAGGAGAGAGAAAATACTGATGCCCATCCGGTTTGTGTCACATCTGTTTATCTCTAAAATGCCGTAACAGGCTATTGAAGTAGATGCATCGTCGTATTCAGATTTTATGTCCACATAAATGCTCTCAGAGGGAATAAGGTGTTAAGTTTGCAGTTTGCCTGGAAATCAGCAGAACAGTTGTTGCATCAACAACCTGCAGCCTGTGATGGCATGAATCAGAAAGGAACAACACATTCGCTTGACTGAAATGATAAAGTAAATATTTTATCTGTGCTGTTTCATGCATTTCCTATCTATCTATGCTTGAGGTCTCTTGGTAAATTTAGATGCCTAAAACTACTTTGTCACGGTGAAAGATCATAATGCAAAGAAGAGTTGATGCAGTCACAGACATCCACCCTGACGGCTTTTCTACGATGTTTTGCAGCAGTATAATATCACACTACATTTGCCACATATAGAGGAAAGTCACATGGGGAAATGCTTCAGTTAAAACAACAACTGTGTCCTTAACTCTGGGATCAGATTACACAAAATGCATCATTTTCCCAGATAGTCTCTCTGCGAGAAGAGGTGATTACAGTTCCCGCTGTGACTTGGCCGACTGACATGTCAGACGAGTAGAGCCCTGGTCAACCGTAACTTCCTCAGAGTGTGCAGGTCTTTCACGACTTGCACAACACGCAGAGATGAAGGATTAGAGACAGACTTCTGGGATCAAGAATATAGGGTCACTTTGTAAACACCGTCAAACTAGTTTAAGCTTGTTTTCTGTCCCTGTCTTCTAGAAATGATGTTTATATACAATGAATTTGCATAAGCAAGGAAATGCAATAGCGAAATTTCTAGGAAACATGGTCGACAAAGTCAGTCCAAAAAATCCTGGCATGCTGGAGCCTTCTGTCTTAACCTAATGAGGGGGCTTAGATGCAGACTCAGTTGTGGCACTGGGGCATTATCAGGCTAACGTCATGTGATCTGATCGTGGCTTAATAGTGATGTGAGAGCTGCTGACAACAGCGGCGAACATCCTCGGATAGTTTGGATCAAAGAGGCAGAGTCTGGTGAGGAAAAGGGAAGCTGTGCTCTGAAGGAGTGCGGCTCTTCCAAAGATTTCTCCCTGGTTTTTAGCCAAGAACCTTGTCTCTGTTTCCATGTTCGCTAAACCCCAACTGAACTCGTGAGCCCACATTCCATTCCCTCAGAAAACAGGCGAGGCGGAGCAGGCAGGGAGAGATGATTGTGTGCGACAAATTGCCTGTATTGAAGTTATTTGCTTCGTTTAGAGAGCTTGTGAGGATACATCACAGGAGGAGAATTTAATAGGGACACACAAACTACCTCTGTTTGTTTCTCATTTACTCTTGTTTACTTCCTTTGGCTTGTTTACTGTTTGACACTCTGACACTTTAAATGCGTATTTTGATTCCAGCAAATTATGATTAATGCAGCGTCGAAGCTTTTGGAGCTTTAACTCGGTTTAAGTTTGACCTTTGAATGAAAATAATGACACTTGAAGACTCTGCCTCACGTCCCTGTTTATCTCTTCATTAGTGTCACAAACAAAAACAAACTTCTGAAAGCACACGAGCACACAGTGAAATTTCAAAAGCCAACTCTGAACTTCACACATGTGCACACACATACAGTGATGAACTTTAGCGAGCCAGCTATGCACAGTAAGACAATTCCAACCCCTCACACACTCACACGGCGCTGCCAGCACAGCTTGCCATTAGCCCGGGGTTGGCCGACTCCAGACGATGTTTCCAATCTCTCGCACCATCTGCTCCTCGCCTCGCCGCTATCGAAAGGAGGAAGAGTGCAGCTTCCTCTTCCTCCTCCTCGTCCTTCCTACGAGGCTGGCCATCTTGTGTGGAGGTGTGAAAGCTCTGGGACTTGAAACCTCCTGAAAATTTTCGTGATAGTAATGTGTTTGCTCGCGTAAACTTCTTTACCATGTTCCACCGAAAAGGTCACCATCCTCAGAGATCTTTTTTTTTTTTTTTTTTTAACCAGTGTTTGATTGAAATGACTCATTACTCTTTAGTTTTCGATCTTGTTTCTAATTTTTTTTCAGTAGCAGCAGCCTCTCAGTGGCACGACAACACTCTAAAACCAAAAGCAGACGACTCACTCGATCAATGAAAAACTAAAGACAGGACACTAAAAACAAAGTACCATTAACATAAAAGATATCTGCAGGTAATAGCCTAATAACATCAATAACAATTGCCATTAATTTCCAGGAAATGATGACTTTGATGGATTTTATTCCTCTTGCAGGAATGATGAGAATAGCTTTCAAACTGTCAGTATTCACCTGTCACCTGCTGACAGATGTAGGTTTCAACATTGCCAGCAGGCATGAAAAATGTGCATGTTGCACAGCTCAGGACAGACAGCAAATCTTTACTAAATCTAAATACATTTATATTTATTTGCTGTTCAGATTTCATGCGGCTCCATCAGTGGAAGGCCTCGGCATCCATCTTCTCCCGCTTCAAGGTTGAGGACTGAGAAATGAGATGGATGCCTTCGGCGGAATATAGAGCAGAGGACATGATGCATCATGTCAAGAGCTGACAGAAATACTACATGAATCACATGTGGTGATATTACACAATGTACCGCAGTTCCTTTTCTTTCTCTTTACTCTTTTCACACTGCTTCGCTGACGTAAGATTGCTTTCATGTGGCTTTATCAGTGTCTCCTTCAGTCCTCTTTAGGGATAATTATTTTCATTTAATGTCCAGAGATTGTGGGGTTGGTTGCGGGTGTATTTCTTTAACGTGTTATGTAAAATCTTTGGCGAGGACAAGTGTCTGCTGATAAGAATGAAAATCCACCTGTCGGCAGTATAATGAGTAATTTGTTTTCCTTTTTCTTCTTCTCCTGGATGTTTAGCTTCTGTCTTTATGCTCTGAAAAAATGAAGGCGACAGTGGAAGCTATCGAAGACAATTTTGAAGCACATTTAGCACAAACTTCAAGGACAATCTCTTTTGTTATATATCATCAGGGTGTGACGTTCAAATGGAGCTTTGTTCTTGCAGTGAAGTGTAATTTATTTTGTTCACCTTCCTTAAACTTTTAAATCGGTTAGTGGTTCCCTACATCCCACAATACCCCAAGGCAAACCTTCACAGGGCATCAACCTGTTTAAACACCGAAACTGTCCATCTATACTGCCATCCATCTATTTTCCTGGCCAAATGTCCCCCTTCCCCCAGTAACTTCCTCCACCTCCTGCTCGGGGATAAGTGGTCGCTCCCAGGCCAGCTGGGAGTTGTAATCCCTCCAGCAGGTCCTGGCTCTGCCCTGGACTCTTGGTCCTCACAGCCGGTAAAGGCCAGAACGAGCAGCCAGGAAGCAGAGAAACAAACTGATGGTTTGGAAATGGTTCTTTGTCTCGCATCAAATCGCGCTGCGCTCTTACTTGTTTGTAAGCTGTGACAGGTAAAAATTAAAAGCCATGAAACACAGACAGTTGCAGCCATTTCCCAAAGCATCACTTGTGTTTAGGGGACAGTTTAATAAAGATACAGTACGGGGTTAGTCTGCAGGGTGAGGCCACTCATGACAAAGAAAAACACATTTGCAAGAACCCAATGTTATGCACCCTGATGCCAGGTTTCTACAAAATCTGTGGACTTACAAATAACAGATTAAAAGATAAATACACAGAGCTGATGCAGTGTAAGCCAAGAAATCCTGATTTAGATCAGATTACAGATCACCATCAGAAAAGATTTTGTTTTAACAAATTCAACTTCATGTCTAAAACTGCTTTGTCTGTGAGTCCGGCACGGCCGGTGGCTCAGTGCACTACAACACCCATGAGCCATGGCTGCCGTTGCCATGGAGAGAAAGCCAGTCAGCTGCTGTGCAAATCAGAGCTGTAATGCATTCAAAATACTTTGTGGTTGAGATCATGAAAAAAAAAGGCACCTTTGTGGCTGAATTAATCCAAAACTGACCCAGAGTCAGACAGAAGTTTCACTTAAGCTGCAGCTTTTGTTGTCAGTTTTCTTAACAGCGTAACACAAAGCGATTAAAAGGGAAGTTACAGACCAAACAGAGCCTTTGGGCACATCATTACATCATATTCTCACTATTATCAGTGTCTTTTCCTGGTAAAATGCCTCTGTCACCATTCAGCTCTTCCAGAAGTCAGGAGGCTACAGTTCAGTCACTTCTGTTTTAGTTTGAAAAGAGTCTTAATATCTTAGAATTCATAGTCAAGGATACAGCTATGTGCCATGTGAATAATTTATAAATGCAGACCTCTCTTTCTCGCTTTCTTTTTGCTGCTCTTTCAACCTATTTTCCTCTCTTTCTCCTCTTTTAATAAATGGAGACCTCTCTGCCCTTTTCCTTAGCGCTCTTCTTTTTTCGAGTTAATTATTGCTCTTTCTTCTTGGATGTGGCTCTCTCTCACGTTTCTGCTGCTTTTGTCGAGCTCATTTTTCTCCTTTTGTTGATGGAGGCAGACTTCTATCTCATTTGTCCTTCTTTGCAAACCCCTCGTTTTTCCTTCTGTCAGGCTCGTTTTCTTTCTGTCTTCATTGACGTGTGCTTCTATCTTTCATCTTCACCCTCTCTCCTTGATACAGTACAGTACAGTACAGTGTGTATTTTCCTCTCTTGTCATCCTGTTTACTTCTTCTTTCTTGTATTTCCAAATTCACCTTCTTCCATCTTTATTTCTAGATGCAGACCCACCGTGTTTTTATCTGCATTTTCTTTTCTTCATCTCTGAGTTGCTCACAAAACTGTCAACATGGTCGACCACTTCCAACAGACTGTGGTAATAACTGGTTTGGTGAATTATGTAGTTAGTGCTGTAGAAAGCAGATCCACAAAATCCAACAATTCAGCAACTTATGAAACACATTATATCATTGCAGAAATTGTCACCAAACAATTAACTTTTAAATGTCTCGTTTAGCTCACAGTGAGTCCAGAATGTGTGAGTCTCTGGTGAAGCGGAGACTGCCAAGAAATTTCAGCTTGTGTAAATCAAAACTTCCGCGTTGGTACAAATACAGTTTTTGCTAATTAGCTCTGCTTTTCTCTGCCCACAGTTAAAGCTGAAATCTGTAGCTTTCTGTGCACAGTCGCCCTTTAAAAGCACTTAAATGTGACTGAAGTGACATTTGAGAAAGGCCTGTTTGTCTGAATCAGTCAAATCTGCACCGGTGTGATACTACAAGGCTCATGCTGCTGGTTTCAGTGCATGGAAACACACACGAACACACACACCGTGTAAAACTTCCAGTGTGCTGGCTCTGCTCTGAGCAGATTTTTACCAGGACAGGTGCCAGCACACATGCTGATCAACATTTCTCAATAGCGCTTCCAACCACAGTAAATGTGACAGTTTTTGTGTGTTCAACAAACAGATGATGTGTTAATTAAAAACACTGCAGCTACTAGCTTTAAAGTGATGAGGAGGCAATGTGAGTACTGGAAATGAAATTGTGAGGCGAGGAAGTGCCATATAATGAACCGCAATCACAAAATGGAAGAGGTTCATTATTCAGATAGGTATTTCATTGAATTGGTAAAAATAATAGTGGATTAAACACAGAGTGGCAAACTGCTAGCTGGTCCAAGAAGGTGCTTTTTGCCTCCAGAGCTTTCAGGGTGTCAAGCGTCTTTCAGAGAGGATTACCAAACATGAAAGCAGCAGGAGTCAAAGACAACAGGTGAAACTGGACTTGTACTGCTGAGCAAACACAAACTGACAGTACATACAAACAGCAGCACAACAGCAAGATGAGGGGAACAGGAATGTGCTCATCTGAATGAAACTGTGTGGAAAATGTGAAACAGAGAATCATGTCAATTTTAAGCAATATTTAGAGATATCTATCCATGCATCCATGCATCCATCCATCCTCTGCTTCTCCACAGCAATTGCTGCATAGCATGGTTCTGCAGGAGGCTTTTGCTTCCTCTGACTGGGATAGATGATAAGAGGCGCCAGCCTGTCTTTAGGGCTTTAAGGCTTCCACAAATCTTTCTCTTCTCTTCCTTTGAAATAAGACACCATCCCTCCTCCGACTGCAGACCACCAGCAATCACTTGCCGAGGTGTCGGGGACCCCTGATGGGCAAACAGAGGGGGCCGCAGACCTTCGGGGTGTCAGGTTCGAATGAAAGCTCATCATGGATGGTGCCGGCAAAATGCAGAGGGACGTAAAGGGAGTTTCTTTTAAATAATCGTCTCATTTTCAGGTTTGCAGGGAGCGTGCATGTGGTGGGGGCAGCATGATGTAAAGGAAAGTAAGAAATGCTTTGAGGACAGTGGCATGATGAAACGGGGGAAAACAAGTGAAACAAATCTGAGGAGTGTTGTTGAGGGTACATTCCTCGATGTTATCAAAATGAAGTTGTTGTGCACTGATGAAAATGGTGTGTTTTATAAATAGCTGCTGGTGTTCAGGACACGACTGCTGCTCCCCTGAGATTCTGTTTTTGCTGCAGGATCAGGTGAAGCACTGACAGGTGTGTGTGTGTGTGTGTGTAGTGCACACAGACATACACATATGAAGTATACACACACTGAAACAGCCACTTTTGCCTTTGCTGCCTCTGGTGATGATAATCTCAGCTGTCGTGTTGTGTCTCACTGTACATTCAGAGTGGACTGCAATAAATCTGTTTCTCCACTTTAATTTATCTGGGTTACACTGAAAATAGCAAGCGACAAACTTTAAATATAGAAATCAGAACTTAAAATATTTTCCAGTTTAGACACTTTCAGTGACAAGAACTTAATGCAGAGACCTACACAATGACGATACAATGATGGGGAATTAAAGTACGTTTGTGGTGCTGATGGTGTGAAAAAATTACGTTTAGATAAAGGTGAAAATCGTTAAATTTCCCTGCCAGGATTTGAAAGTAACCTACAAAGTAAAAGCTGTTCTTCAAAGAACCTTCAGAACTTGTTGAGGATCCTGAGACGGTTTCTTGGGGAACTTCTTCACGCTCTTCCGTGAACCTCTGGGCTCTGCAAAGAACCTTTGAACAAACCCTGAAATCTTATAGAAGCAATCTTCAGATTCTCAAGGATAAACTCGTGGCTTGTGGAGGGGAGCAATTCCACCAGTATAAGCTCCTCAAAGGGAAAATCGATTCTCAGCCCCCCCGCTTCAGCTCGTCTGGAGACCTTTTTTCTTTTTTGTTGTTCGGCAGCAGCAACACAAACCTCAGAGTTTGGAGGGTGTTGCTGTGATAATCAATTTCAGCTTCCTATAGCGGAGCAGAGACTAATGAGGAACACATCTGCAGCACCATAGGGATCACTTTTATTAATACTATCGTGTCTCCCAGCCTTTCCAGAACGCACAGCTTGGCCATGCATCAGCACTTACTCAGGTAAAGTTGTTAGATACAGCAGAAGAAATCATTTGACTCTTTCTCCTCCTTTGTTTTCAAGCTCTCTCTCTCTCTTCACAGCTCTGCATTGCTGCTGTTGGGTGAGAACCTGAAATCTCCAATATTTCTTACTTTATTTATATATTTATTTATTTTATATAGCATTGCACTGATTAAGCTTCTTCAACAGGAAATGAGAAGAGAGGATAATTAAAAAAATAATGGTGTAACATTCTCAGCCCACAGAGAAGAATCTGAGCTTTCAGTTGTTAAAATACAAATTAAATCTTTAATTAAACATTGGAAATACACAGACGTGAAAGTATTATCTCATCAGCCAGCAGGGGAGAAAAAAAATAACTTATTTTGTTGTTCCTTTCTGCCTTTTTTCTTATCTTTGTGACTGTTTTATCTCACAATATCAAATAGATTTTCTCTCTTCTTCCTCCTCATTTTCTCTCTCTCAGTTTTTCTCTCTCTCCCATGTCTTCCTCTTAGCCCCTTTGTCTCTGTCACCTCCCTCTCTTTATTCATCTGCACTCAGTTTTTTTGTCTCTTTTTCAGTTAGGCTACCTTGAATGTTTTAAGCCTTGTACTATTTTTGTTCCATTTTTCTCTGTTGAAATCAGTGGATGCAAAGAGCACAGCAGAACATGCTAATTATGGCAGCAATGTAAGGAGAACTCAGACAGATCGTCACGATTCTCTGAAAAAGGACCCAGGAGCACGACTCAGGAGGCAAATGTAAAAGTAAAGAGTCTCAGATCAGGACAGTGGTAATCTAATCTGCATCAAGTCTCTCTTTACATTTTCACAGCAGCTTTACAACTTTGTCACACAAAGTTATGCAGGAAAAATCTCTACAACTCAAAAAAAACAGCTTAGATTAGGATCAGCATCAGAAAACTATTCACACCAGAAACAAACAAGATTTATTTTATTTTATTATGTTTTTTTCTTTCCCAGGGGTTGAAATGTGCACATCTGATTATTTTTATTCTCTTTTATTTCTTTATGCAAAATAATGTTCCCTTTTCATTTCCTCCCTCTTTTGTTTCCTGTTTCTTGGGTTTTTCTGCCTCTTCTCTTCTTTCCCCAAATACCAAACTCTCCCCTTCCTCCTCATTCTTCATTTATCTGCCTCCTTTCCTCTCTTTCTCTGTCTCTCTCTCCTCCTCTTGTTCTTTCACCTTTAAGTGTCTCATTAATAATGCTTCAGCTCTACCTCTCCCAGAACGTTCATTATCGCGGCGGCTGCAACACCTACGCCACTGTGATCAATCCAAATTAAAAACTCAAAGTCAACTTAAAATAGAAAGAGTCGGCCGTTGGACGAGTGTGGAGGGATTTGCTTCCCTCGGTGGCCTTGGGAGGAGAAATGCTGCGTGTGTTTTGATTTTTTCATTGTTGTTGTTATTGTTTTCATTTATTTCTTGCTTGGCACTTGGAAAAGAAAGCAACAGTAAATGAAATTAAGTGTCAGTGTTTGCATCAAGACACTCAGATGTGTCTATGTGTCTGGGTGGGTGTGTTGCGGTGGTGTGGTGGTGCATGCAAATAGACCTACATTGAAAATCATGCTGCTATATGCATTAACGGATACACATTGAGCACAGAAATGCACACACACACACACACACACACACACACACTCACACACACACAGAGCGGACTCCTGCTTTGACAGTGATGAAGTGGAGAGTGTGTTGGAGCCAGGCAGAGAGGAGTGATGAACACGGCCGCTGAGACAAGAGGAAACCACCTGGGGGAAGTGTGTGTCTGTGTGTGTGTGTCTGTGTGGAGAGGATAGTGCATGAAGGGAAGATACCAAAGTCTATAATGTGTGCAGGCAGTTTTTATTTTAAATAATTTAGGAATTTGTCTGTTTATTTATCATGAATATTAAACATGAGGGGAAAATCAGATTTAAAAAAAGCAAACAAACAAAATGCTGGGAGCTGACAGTCTCTCCCTCCCTCCCAGTGTTTCTCCTGTCCTCCCCTCTCCAGTGTCTCTTGTTTGTCCCCACGTTTGTCAGTTTTCCTGTCCAGGCCTGGGCGTGGCTGACCTACTTTCAGTTTCCCGCCAAATCTCCTACTCACCTTTGTGCAATCACCTCATCAGACACACCCTCAGGCTGCAGCAGATATATACACCGGTCCCTCTGTCCACCTTTTTGCTAGACTGAGGTAAATGAGCCATTTTCAAAAAGAAAATGTGTGTGTGTGTGTGTGTGCAAAGGGGAGGGTGAATGCATTATACTTAAAAGTAATGTATGTGCATGCGTGTGTGGAAATCCTTCCAGGAAAGGACAGATTGAATGCAGTATGTACTCTGTGTGTGTGTGTGTGTGTTCCTGCAGACAGATAATGTGTTTGAGAAGTCCAGCGTCTTTCTGACTGGCTGCAGCTCTCAGCGTGGAGCCGACTGATGGAGCGAGTACCAGTAACTCAGTACTTTTCCTCTTGTTAGTTGTGAAGGAGTAATTTTTGCACATTTGCATTTTTAAAGACTCAACAGTCTGTGATCTTCTGATAGTGAATTTCTCAGTCTGACTTTATTTGTAGTTTGATGTAATGTGTTTGCAGAGTCTATAAGAAGCTGCAGAGACTTTTCAGAGGAAGATTTAGATTTAAATTCCTGTTTTCAAGATTTTTTTTTGTTGCTTTTGTGTTCAGAACTTCTCTCAGATTTCTGCCTTCGCTTTGGGACCAACATCTGTACAAGGTTTTAGGAGGGAAGCTTCATACTCTGTTGATCTTACACTCCCCACATGAGCATACCAGGTATCTGACTGAAGAACAGGAGATATAGAGATCAATTTCTATAATACACAAGAGCAGCAAATAGACCTGAATCCAATCCAGCTACACAAGAAGGATTTTGGTTTTGAGAAAAGGGATCAGATCATGCTGGGAAATCTTGAAAATCCCTAACTGAAACAGAAGTAGAACCTAACACAGGCTGAGGGGAAGTTGTCTGCGAGGTCGATTATACCACTTCATTACAGTGTACTTCACAGATGAAGCGATAACGAGCTCCAGCAGCATCAGAAAGTATTCTTCATGTTAAAAAGCTGGTTATCCAAGGGTTGCAGGTTGAACCGTCAGGCGCCAGAACACCGGCTTCGCCCTCCACAACAACCCCCCCTCATCTGCCTGGAGTGCCCTCGGCGCTCGGCCAGCATTAATTGTGTTTGGAGTCGTCTCCAACCTAAAGAGCAGCGCAGCAGTCTGCCTCGCAGCACCCAGACTTCTCGCTCCCTCTGTTTCTTTTTGTCTCTCTTATGTAATTAAGCAAATGTGGTTACCATGAAATGACTCCCTGAGCTCTCAAAATAGGAAGGAGGTGTTAATCGAGGAAATGTACATAAGCCGCCTGTGGAGAAAGTGCTGCAGAGAATAGGATTAACACATCAAAACGGCATTGTGGAGGCCATAACACCTCATCTGCAGATGTTTTTTTATTTCTCCACAGGATGAAGATAAGGTTCCTGTTCTTTTTTTTTTTTTTCCTCACTGACATCCATGTGGTTGATGTGTTTGACATTACACAACGAGGTTTAAAGGGCATTTAACCTTTCACAAGGAGAAAGAAAGCGCCTGCACAGCAGTTACATGGTGTCAGATCCATGGCTGCCTGAAGCTTTGATGGGACTGGTTTTTAAGTGCTACGTGTGAGGGCAAAGCAACAAGAGCTCATAAAACAAAAACACGCAATCATTCCTTCACCATCATAGAATGACAACAGCATAACGCAGCATTTCCCCCTCATAGCACACAGAAGTGGTTGGTTAACAGGTCATTTTAATGCAGACTGCCACTAATTTTACAATCAACACAAAATGTTGCTTTGCTGTTTGTCTGAGTGCCTCGCATCATGTCTGCAGAAAAAAGGACAGGTGGAGGAAGAGGAAGATGGCAAAGATGGCTGCACAGGAGGTGTGTGCACATATGTGTATAACACGCTCATGCTATACAAGGCAGTGTTTAAATAATCCGTGACTGCATGACTATTATGACATTTTCACTGGTATTAATTTACATTGAAAGTAGCTGTAGAAATAAATGATCAGAGCTTCCATTATTCAAAGCTCAGGGCTCATATGCACTGAAGTAACTGTCATCTTTCTGCAGTAACCTGATTTTTTAAATGTCACGTAAACAAGTTTTGGTAACTGGTGCATTTTTTTAAAAAAGTATTATTTTTAATGTCTGGCTTTATTGACCATTCGTGAGTGGTAACAGCTGACACAAGGAGCGAGATGTCGCAGCAGAAATTCACATGTTTTACAGAGGTCATGAGTTTTATTCCTGCGTCTATGTAGCCATGATGATAAAAGCTTTTAGAAGCATTTCTCATGGAGAATATAAATAAGTTGATTTGTACAGCTGAACAGCCTGTAGACGTGCCAGTGTAGCTCTAAATAAGTTACACACTTTTTCCTTAAAAAGCGTGTCGTTTGATTTGGAGTGAAACTCACAGACTGCAAACCAGGCACCATATTAACCCCCCCCCCCCCCCCCCCCCCCCCCCTCGTGTGATATCTAACCTCCCTCCTTCCTCCCTGCTGTGAATGTTATGCATCATTGCTGAGAAACATATCTCATGTGTCCTTGCAGCTCTCAGCCTCAGACTTTTCATTTCCATTTCCATGCGTCCCGCCGCCCTCTGGGAAGGACCTTGTTATCTGACAAGCCAGCGCGGAGGATGACACGCAAACCCATGTACTTAACGGTGAGCACACAGGAGGGCCGGGAGGCTGCTTCACCTACTGTATTTCAGCAGCTTTATTACAGTTCCGTTTCCCTTTTTTGATTTCTATTTCAGCCTTTAATTTCCAGGTCTGGCGATGCATTTACTTTTTGATTTTCAGAGTACAGCTGAACTCTTGAACTTTTCAAAAATGAGTTTATTGTGGCCTAATTTAACTGTGTGGCAATTTTTAGCATCTCCATGGTTCAAAATAATGCTCCTGCCGAGGGCCACAGAGTGTTTGTTAGTCAGTGGAGCGAGTTTTGAAATTGTGGAGATGATGGTGGATGGAGGTTTTGCTTTTTTGTGACGTGTGCCTAATGACAAATGTTAAATGTATCTTCTCCCTCATAAATCATTTGCAGGAACTTTTTCTGTTGCTGAAACTTGCACTGATGTACAGTCTTCTTCTTCTCTTTCATCACTCTGCACTGAGCTGAATGCGGATCACACCTCTTTCATTCTTCCTTTCTCGTGTTTATGCATCTTCTGGTGGAACATGTGATGCAAACAATATGAGGACTCATTCATCACAGAAAAAATTCTCTACAGCAGCAAAAACTCCGCAGGGTATCTGTGAAATGCAACACATCGTGCAGATGCATTGTGGTCATGTGTTATTTCTGTGAATGTCACTGGAAAGTGGCAGCTAAAAGAACATGGATTCACACAAAAAGCACATGTGCGTATGTGACATATAAAATATGTGAGGATTTTTTCTTTACATCCCTGGATAAATGTAAATATTACTCACCACCGGTGATAAAAGCATTAACTAAAGTAGTGGCAAACAGATGAATATTGGCACAAAATGATGAATAAGCCTGACTTGAAGCTGTGATTGTGTGTTCGATCAGGTCCATTTGTGGAGGTTCTGAGGGAGTGGGGGGCGGGGGGGTGGCTTTAGCTCGGTGCTACAGATCGATGTTTGCTGGAGTGTCTGAAAGCACAGGGATCCTTTTGTTGGCTAAAGAAGCTTCTCGCTCTCTCTCAGCCTTTCATCTTTCATTTGGGCTCGGGGCATTGATTGAGCGAGCAGGGAGCCATTGACATCAAACCTGGCCACTGTCTTTTATTCCCTCCAGTTTCACTGAAGCAAGGATTTACAGGTACTCCAGTTGTTGGGTTGCCAAGCTACAATGCAGGATTTACTTCAAAAGGCAGGATTATCTATCATATATGTCAGAGAGAAAATGTCCTTCAGCAAATGTGAAAGGAGGATTTATGGCTGCGAGCATCAATGGGCAGTTTTTAAGAATGAAAATTCAGCAAGCTGGTGTAAGACAAAAGTTGCAGGTTCAAATCCTTGATTGTATCTTTGAATGAAACTGCTTATTTGTGCCCTTGAGCAAGGCTTTTAATCTTTGAGTGTCAAACAGTAGCAGGGTGTGACTGCTGGAGATGAACATATGACTGAGATGTGGTGTGAGAGCTTCTGGAGACTTTTCCTCTTCAAATGAAGCAGAATTATGCAAAAACCTGCAAATCACTGAGCAACCTCTTCATGAAAATTACAGCAGCAGCATCTGAATCTGAAAGAGCCTCTCTCCAAGTGAGTTTTAACTTTAAACAAATGTATTTTGCTTTATATTCTCATCTACAAAGCCCTCAGTCCCTTTAATTGTTTAATCAAAGCACCTATTCCCTCCATCAGCAGCTTTTTGTTTGCTTGCGATTCCTTTAATTTTTTTTTCTGCCTGGTAAATTAAGGCTGAAAATGCCCTTTAAACCAGTTTGAGTGATGTACTGGTCTGAAACTCACCTGGCTTAATGTTAACTACTTTAAAACAACAAACTATCCTGAAAGCTGATTTCAAAGCAATAACCGATTGATCTAAACACAAAATAGAGAAGAGAGAAAGATGCTGTTCGCTTCATACAAATGATCCATCACTCCACATGACAAGTCACTTCAGCTAAGAGCATCAGCTTCATTTAAATATAAAGAGATTCAAGGTCATTATGAACAAACATGTTGCTCTGTCAGCAGCTTCGGAATCAAAAATCCTTCTCCAGATGTTTACTTTGACACACTATCAACTTGATGAATTTGTTTGCATTCACATCTCCATTAGGCGCTGGGGTTAAACTTAAACCAATCAACTTGCTCCATTAATTGTCAGCCTTATTGCAGGATTGATTATAATTAGACTTGCTTGATGGGAAGTTAATATCCGTCAATTATGCAAGAGACAACGGAATAACAAAGATGAAACACCGCTCAACGTTATTCCCCTGCTGATGATTTTTTTTTTTTTTTTTTTTTTTTTGGGAGTGGAGGATGACAGAGACTCCAGGCTGGCCTCAATCTGTCTTCAAGAAGAAATAGATGTGAATATTAAATACTTTTTTAAAAACAAAACTGTATCTCTCCGGGGAGGGTTACCTTAACAATGTGTGCTCTTCTTCTTATAAAATATCTTACATTCACGCTCGGAGCAGCGAGTGTTAAACATCATAACATACCATTTTTGTCCAAAAAAAAAAAAAAAAAAAGTTTTTCAATATACCTTAAATTTCTGTGATGTCTTCAATAAAATTGTTTTCTAAGCGCTATAGAAAACAGACAGAGAGGATAAACCTTGAAGATTTTAGTTATCGTTATGCTCCAGGTTTAAGGAAGAGCTTCTGTACTGTCAGCTAATGAGAATAAAAATAATGATTCACACTTACTCTGCATTTGAAGAAGAAGTCACGGACAAGTGTAATTGCTTTAAGGAGGGAGATTATTGTGGCAGGCTTCTTCATGATTTCAAAAAAGACAAAGAGCCACGGTTCACCCCAAGCTTCACCCTGAGGATCTTCACTGACGCACAAGACAAGTCATCACACGGAGTTCGAGGCGACAGGAAGTTCAACTCCTTTTCTAAAAGTTTACATTTTCCTCATTCACGCATCAATTTGAGACTTTCATCAAGTTGTCATGGATTTAAATGCTTTCTTAACACGAATGCAAAAGCTAGAGAAAGATGTTTTTGAATTACTGTGTTCATACAGGTTTCAGTGTTCCCCCATCTTCAGTTTAAAACGCAGAAGTTTAGCAGTGGTTCCCAACCTGAGGTTCAGACCCCTCCAAATGGGTCAAAGGAAAAGTCTGAGGGGGCTTCGCTATACAAATCATGACAACATCCCTAACAGGTAAAAAGGCCAAAATGTAGAGTGGAGTCTCCTTTAAAATTGTTTGACCAAGTGAGGACTTCAGAGCAAAACCGACTCCTGGGACACAGTTTTTCTGTGTGCTACTGTTATGCTGCGTTCAAAATCAATTTCCACAAGCCACAGTGTGAAAACGCCTGTGGTCGACTTAATACACTGCAAAATATGGCGATAAGCATGGGGCATTCACAGCGAGCCGGCGGGTCGGGCCGATTACACCCTGCAGACCACAAGACAACAACACCGGCAGATCATCTCTGCACTTCAGTGTGCAGCTGCAAACACACACTTTATATCACAACGCTGCGTGGACGCTCCGTTTTGTGTGATTGATTTTTAATAATTTTCTTTTGCAGGGACATTTTACGAGCGCCCTAAGGCTGTTTGCTCCTTTCTGAAGCTCTCATTTTTCCTTCTTTATTTCCTTTTCAGTGGTTTAATCTGAGTTTACACAACAGTGTCAGGAAGAATCTCATCAGAGAGGTCAAAGGTCGGCTCAGCAGAACCGTGATACAGTATGATGGCTGAAATGAGGTGAGAGGAAAACTGCTTGGCCTGATGGCGGAAACACACACACACCTCAGTGTGTTTTACACACACTCTCCGTTGGCTGGCTTTGTGTGTGTGTGTGTGAGTGTGTGTTGGCCACAAATATAGCAGTGGGATTCCTTCCCTCTGGCCAGCCCGAGTACTGAGATGAAAAAACACTTCACCAGGGGAAAGTGTGTGTGTGTGTGTGTGTGTGTGTATCTTTGTGAGGTCCAATTAGAGTTTGTGGACGTAAGTGAGTATGTTTTGTGAGCTCTTATACAAAAGGTTTGTTGAGGGTTAGGGGTTTAGGTACCTCTCAGGTATAAAGCTATGCTCCTAACATGTTTGTATGAAATGGTAGATTCAGAATCATGAAAGACTTTGTGTGTTTATTGAGTCTTCATGTGATTGTGTCCTTGTTTTAGGTCATTATAATTGTCTTTCTGCTGTTCTGTTTAGTCTAATGATTTTTTTAGTTAGTCGTCATATAATGTTGTTTTGCAGTGGTTGCATACTATTGTTTAGTTATTGTCGTGTGTCTTGTGAATGGTGCATCTGCATATTGACTGACTCAAACTGAAAATGACACTGAGCTTCTATAAATCCATATAAGTCACCTGGTTATGTATTTTCTCTTTCAGACTGGTGTCCCTGTAAGTCCCGCCCTCTTCCTCCTCCACCTCCTTCTCAGTTGGTCAAAGTTCCAGCCTCCAGCTGTCATTTTGAGCTGTCATCTGTCAAGTGCCTCAGGTAACCGGTGTCCTTAAAGCCCCTAAATTTAATCTGACACATCAGTGTGTTTCTTAACATTCAGCCTCTTCGTCCTTCCTTTGCCTCCAGGTTGTTGTTGGCAAAGCCCGAAGGAGCTGGTTTACACCCTGAAACATCAGAGTGAAAACTGAAAAGTCAAATTCAAGCAAAAAACAAGGGGCTTAGGCTGAAAATGTGTTGAATTATTAATCACGTTAATGTCATAAAAGATGTATATTGCAGATTTTAGGTATAGTTATGTTTTGTTTCTCTAAAAATGGACATATAGATGTCCACATTTGGCATCTGCACTTATATTTCCCTGATTCCAACAGGCTTCAACCTTGAGCCACAGCCAAAAGCCAGACAGGCGCCACACACCAACACACACACACACACTCAACACCGCTGGTCTGAGGCCAGCTTCCAGCACTCCCTGTTTGTGCCAGCGCTGTCATCGCTGCTCCAAACACGCTGCTTGATAACGCCGGAGAGAGACAGAGAGAGCTCCTGCCAACACGGTATCTGATCTAACTATGGCTTCATGCTATTAAACCACAGTGATCGTCTTATGTAGAAACCTGGCTCGGGTGTTAGAGCGAAGGTGGGGGTGGGCATGTAAGTCATTGGGTTATTTGATTAGGCTCCGCCCATCACAGATGCTTCTTTGATTTAGGCCTGCAGCACCTCCAGAAGGCTCAGCAGTGATTTTTATTATTTCAGTTAATAGTCTGTGACGATTTAAACAAGCTTTTTTCTTTACAGCACTGGAAAATATTCAAAGAATAAAGGACGAGAGGAAAATACAATCAGGTCCTAATGGTTTTTGATGGCCTTTAATATCGGATTTTCTTTATTTGAGGAAACATATAATATCAATATTCAGACAACTGAGCTTTAAATTGAAACATTTTCAGAACATGTTGCTTCTGTAATTTGGTTTGTGTTGAGTAATGTGCCACGTTTAGTATTAAAGAGACATAACGCAGAGAGGAACCATTAAAATGCATAATACTTTTGGATATTAGGGGGAAAAGAGAAAAGAAAAGAGAAAGTGAAACTGAATCAACCCAAACTCCAAAGATGTCCCTGTCCCGCCCATGCTGTTTGATTGACAGTTCACTCTTGGTGTGATGCTTTAAAACGCAGCCTGATAGAATTTAAAACAAATTGCTAAAGTAGATTTTAAATCAAGGTCTCACAATCGAAATACATTGCCTGGAATGTCTAATCCTGGTGGCTGGACAGCAAACTGTTCATTTCAAGGATGAGGCTGTGTTACCCCCTCGATCTGCATCTAACCTTAATTTTTGCTGTTCTCACTCCTTCGATTCTCCTGCTCCAGCTTTCCCCAGAGTCATTAAAGTTTTATCCCATCGATATTTGCACGTTCCTGAATGTTTGACAGGGGAGATACAGATGTTTTGCTGCTGATGTTGAAGTGTATGTTCAGTTAAAGTGCAAACACACACACAGACTGTAATTTGGTTGACTCTAATTCCAGGCTCTGACTCTCTCTCGTGAACACAATGTACTTTCTTAAAGGGCGAGTGATGCTAATCATATCAGTGTGTGTGTGTGTGTATTTGTGGGTGGGTGTGTGTGGGTGTGTGTGTGTGTTTCTGTGTGCGTGCAGCAGATGAGCGGTAAGCGATGCCCAGTTCATCTTCTCCTGACTGAAAGGATAAGTAAAACGAGGACACAACTTGGCCGCTGTTGGTGCCGCAGCTGGCTTCGACAACACTCTCTGTCAGGTTAAACAAGGTCAGAGGTCTATCTGTCCATCTATTTATCCATCTATCTGTCTATCTATCTATCTATCTATTTATCTACGGTGTTTAAATTCTCCTCCTCTGGTCTGTTTCCATCAGTTCATCTTATATGGAATAAATAGTGGGTTCATGTTGGGTAAAAGGGCTGAACACACACACACACACACGCACACACACACACACACACTCATACGCATACTCACAGAGGTTGAAGCAAAGCGAGGCTGACAGCTTTACAGCCCCTCTTGTGTACAAACAGCATCCCGAAGCACCAGTGACCTCGAGAGCTGCATTTCATTTTTAGATATTGCCATTGTTGCTGCTGCTTCTTCAAAAGAAAGACCACATTTCCCATCAGCCCCACTGATGTTTTTTTTTCTCTGCTACCATGAAGAGGAAAAACATTTTAAAAGAGACGCTTTCTCGCATCAGACTTCCACCAGAAAATTGGAAATCTTCATGTCGAGTATTTGTACAGATCAGTGCCACAGTTAAACGATACTCAAGGGCTTTTGAAAAGAGATGATGGTGAAGGATACTGCATCTGTGTGCACTTTTGTTGATTTGTGTGCATAAAAAACTATTAAACAATTTAGATTTTTGCTAGAAAGATGGTCCTAACTGTCCTACAGTCCTTTAAGGGCGGAAACTACAATTCAGTGAATTTAATTCTTTCATTCAGTTCACTTTTAAGATGAGAACTCACTTACTGTGACTTGGTTAGTTTATCTGGGACCAACTTTTATTCAATGTAAATGTGTATAACAGCAAGCAACAAAACTACAACCAAAACGCAAACAAGTGGATTTTTGTCTGAGATTTAATCAGATGATTGATGGTTTGAATCCCTTCTGTTTTTGGAAGCTGTGTCCTACCTGAGCCTGGTGATGTGAACATGTTTGTTGCCTTAGCTGATGCTGCTTTTTGCTTTACAATTTAAGACGAATGTTCTTATTGAAGGTTTTATTTTTGGCTTTTTGCCCTTATTTTGTCAGCGTGGAGAAAGACCAGGGCACCCTGCTAAACTAAATTTCTAAGGGTACTTATTTTTTGCTATGACAAGAAAGTTTAATCTAATATAATCTGATCTGACAATGGTGCTTTTAGTCAACAGTGAGGGGAGCTCGAAAGCTAAAAGCTTCAGATTTGGTCAGTGACAATGGGGACTCAGCTTGAGGATTTTGTGTTAACATGTAGTTTCTTTATGAAAAGAAAACCTCTAGACTCTCTAGATAGTGTCAAAAAAGAGCCTCTAGAGTCTAGAGGCTCTTTTTTTGACACTTTGTGCTTGAAAGTTTTCCTGGACTTTTCAGTCACTACAAGAAGACGGAGAACTTAAGTCAAAAAATGTTTAAAAATTGAAAATCTTCAGGTACTAGGGCCAACAAATGTGCACGGCTGAATGAAAACTAGTGACGTGAAGTGGTTTATTAACCAAGTTTCCTGAGTTGAGAACCTGCAGAACATCTACAAAGTTTTTATTCTGCATTGTTGCTCAAGATACCTGTTAATGCTTTATTATAAGAGAGGTGCCATTCATGACACACACACACACATCACAGTGGAAGGTTTGGGGATTTGAACTGAACATTCCTCGACCTTGTGACCGCCCTTGCGTCCCCCCTCTCTCAAGGTAAGATCCAGCCTGTGTCACTCTGATCCAGTTCCCACATTGTATACTGTGTGACTGACGCTGCTCTGAAAGAGAGCAGCCGATTGGCCCGTGGTGATGTAATGTACCTGATGAATGCATCCGGCTCCTCCTCCTCCTCCTCTTCCTCCTCGTCCAGGCAGCCGGCCAGGCAGCATGAGCTCATATGTCCTTGGGAAAAAAAAGGGCGGGGGGGGGGGGCATCTTTCATTCTTAAGTAGCCCCTTGACAAATGAAATGGGACTGAGCCACTTTTTTTTCATAACACTTCAGAGAATAAGAGCAGAGCTCTGTTAGACTGCATTTCATCTATGAACTGGGTGTTTAGTGAGGCTCATACTGAAAGCAGCAGTAGGAATAAAGTTGTTATTCCTCCACCAGCATCATCTGTGAGCAGCAATGATGGAAAACAGTGAAGTATTAAAGCAAAAGTACAACTAGAAAATCCCAAACTTACCAGTTGTGTCTTTGTGTCTGCCTACTGTTTCACTTTCTACACTTTTTTCACTGCCTTAGTTAGTTCACCTGGTTTTCACATCCATTTCCACATTTATTTCGATAAAATCCTGGAACAAGTGAAACATCCCCGCACATTGGCACAGTTTTCTGCTCTGGGATTTATGAAAAATAAGGATGAATATGCACCTGTACGACCGTGACCTGGAGGACTGAGACTCTCCAGACATACAGTGGATAAATTTCATTTGCAAGGAACTTTTTCAGACACTCCTCTGCTCATTTAAACATTCATTCAACCTGTTGACCTTGACACTGAAGACAGATATTGAATGATGAATTTATAATATTTTTTCCCCCAAATAGTTTTGATAAATTATTAATAGGAGTCACACTGATGCAGCACTGCTTGCCTAGACTGAATACTGCCCATAAATTCTTAAAGATGTTATAATTCTGTTGTCCTATACAAATGAGAGTAAAATACTTGAGGTACAATATTTTGTTAAACACTGACATCTGTTGGTTGAATATTTCAACTTCATCCAAACACAGATCACAGATCATGCTGAACATTGATGCATATTTCAGCTTAGTCACATTTACTGTAACATCTACTGTTACTGAGACGTGCAATTATCTGTCCACACTTACACATTTAAAGCTGGTGGACACTGTCTTTTTAAAATTCATGTAAATTAATGAGTATTTTGATATAATGCAAAAATCTTGACTGGAGGTCAGGTTCTGTGAGATGAAATACCGCCCCCTTGTGGTCAAATGAAACTTAACCAGCAGCTGGGAGTAGTTTTTTCACGTGATCCTTTACTTGTGATTAAAATGTTGTGTTTAGATCAGATATATTAAATTCTGATTATAAAAATATAAATATAAATATATTTTAAAAATATAATCAGATTCTGAGATCTGTGTTTACCGGTTGAAGATGTGATTTACAGAACAGACGGACTATGTAGGTCAAAGACTAAACTAAACTAAGCTTTAAGGAGGTGAAACCACCTCCAAAACAGTCATATAATTATATTATACATATTGAGCACTCCGTAGTCCTTAATATAATATATATTTCCATCATGTGTGGAGTGAAACAACAGGGTAAAAAGAAGGATAATTAATACACGCTGTACTGTTCCCAAAAAGTAGCTAACAACACATTTACACAGGTAATTAACTTTTTATTTTCCTTCTTTAATTAAACAGTGTCTCAGGACCTTAATTTTCGGACCAATCACAGCTCAGCTCTGTGACACTCTGTTGACTCTGGAAACGACGAAGGTGTGCGGACCTGCTAATTAGCAGCAGAGCAACGAAAATCCGACAGGAAATCAAGTGTATTTTTGGTCGAATTAATGTATCGAATGATCGTTTACCGTCGTAGAACAGCCTTTTTTTTTATTGAGACGCACAGGATGTGGAGTTTGGTGAGTTGTTTTATATTGTTTTCGTCCCTCGAAGTGCTTAGAAATACCTGGAAACTGTGCTATGGCCAGTACTCCAGTAAGTGTGTGTTCCTGTCCACCGCCACGATCAAGGTGAACCTTAACCTTGTCAAAAACATGAACTGAATGTCTTTATGGGGACATTAAAATACAAATATATTTGCAGAAAGCCACATTTGACAAGCTGATGTTGGAAACTGTTGGACTTATTTCTTTTATAAGCAGTTATCAACAAACTGAAACTCACACTGATTTAACTGAGGCAAACATCTGTTATGGTTTTATGGTTCTCAACTACAAAGAGATAAAAGTCAATATGTGAAAAACTATATTCACCTTAAATTTCATTCCATTGGGATTTTTTCTTTTCACCTGTCTAACTTTTACTAAATGTTCTTGATGTGAAGTTATTGAGTGATCTAATCTGACTTGTACTTGATATTCTGCAGCACTGTCATCTTTGCAGTCACATCTTTCAGTGGTTGGTTCTTTGAGCTTCTTAGCCGGAGGCTTAGGAGAAATATCTTGCACAAACTCGTGACAAGGCGTGTGATGGATGGGACGCAGAGGAAACTGATTGAGCGTCTCATATGGAAGTTGATCTCTCTATCCGTCTCTCTCTTTTTGCAGTTGGATTGTGGTGAAAATGAGCTCTGATGTGTCGCAGCCTCGCTCCGCTGCACAAACCATTTCTTAACTCCGCAGAGGAGCCATGAGCAGGTAGTCCAGAGCTGCTCACAGGTAATTGCACTTCCAGTTCACACTTCATGGTAAGAGTATAGCAGTGTGTTGTCAAAAGCAAAAAAGAAAACAACATAATCATCAAGTTATATTTTCAGTTTAAATAAAGATTTTACACATTTAGTTGTAGTAAAGGATGATTCTGAGGTTTTTTTGATGGTCTTTCCTGGTTTGGCTGTGGTTTCTGTTGTTTCTGATTATATTTCAGTCAGAAACCTACGTCCAGCGTCAGTTTGCAACATAGTCCACGAGGGCAGGTTGTATTTAAAAATAAATTTGTTCCTAAGCTGTTTGCAGTGTTCTCCTGCTTTTGCTGTTAGGTGAGGGTTAGGGTGCGAGCAAATTTTCCATCCAGGTGTAGAGCAAATTTTAACTGAATAATTTTTATGCATTTCCATCCAGGAAACAGTGCACCTAACGTTACCTGAGGGCGAGCTCGCTGTTTCACTGCTGCGGGTCACAGAATCTGAAGGGTCACAGAACACGGTGCGGCACCGGCGGCGGGCTGAGGCCGAGCGCTGGCCCTTCTCCACTTATCAGAAATAACACAAGGTAGTATTCTAACATTTGTACGGTGTGTATTTAAACAGAAAGCCCTTCGCTGTGTGCACCCTCCTGCAGTTATTGCGTTTTGCAGTTAAATGTCAAAAGAGACAAATTAAATAGAGAATACAAATGAAAGATTTGACGAGGGATTTGTCGTCTGTGGAGTCGAACAAATCCAGGTATTTGACTGACTGGGAATCGACTGTCGGTTCCTCGGCGGGATAAGTACGCCCTACCTGGGAATTTATCTTGTTAACAATGATTTCCTGATCACAAGGCAAATCATCCTCTTTGTTATTCAGTAGTGTAACTGATACAGTATCTATTTGTTTAAAGGGGGAAGCCGAGACTAAGTGAGATGTCGGATTTGAGCTCCACATTATACATGTAATAACAGTTTAAGGATACAATCCATCACTGCTGTCCTGTGTCACATCAGCCAGTGGAGGAGGAGGAGAGAGAGAGAGAGAGAGAGAAAAAAGTTGATCCGTCTCTCTGGGTCATCGTTTTTCAGCTTATTAGATGACAAATAATTGGTCATTCATCAATAACAATAGATGAAAGCTGGAATGATTTATTGCCTTTATAACAAAAATTGGGCTGGTCCTGTGATGATGATGGAGCTCCACGGTCAGTCAAGCGGAAAGAAGACAGGGAATGTAGGGAGGTAGGGAAAAAAAATGAGAGGAAGGGAGAAAAGGAAGGAAGAGGATGAGGAAAAGGGAACAGAAAAGGAAGGAGAGGAAGAAAGGCGAGGGAGGGGGAGGGGGCTAGGAAAGGTGCAGCCGGATGGAAAAGGAAGAGGAATAAGGAAAAAGAAGAAAATGAAAAGGAAGGAGAGTGGGAATAAAATAAAGAAAGAAAAAAGAGGGATAAGGCAGGGAGGAGGGAAGAAAGGGCAAGGAAAGAAGAGGGAAGGAGAAAAATAAGGATCAGGAGAGAAAGAGGGAGGAAGGAAGCAAGAAGAATGAGGAGGCACAGAAGAATGAGAGAGAAGAAAGAACAAAACGTACCCTTCAGTGCAGCCTGTAAATCCTCCTGTGTGGTGTCGTAAATCTGAATTATATGTCCTGAGATTGTGATGCAACTTGTGGAATTTCACATTATAGCTCCAGTTCTGTCGTTCTCCTGAAGATCTTCTCCTCCTCCCTTTCCTGCCTGTTTCTCAGTCAGACACACATTTCTCCAATAACCAGATCCTTAGAAAACTAGATCCTCACAAGCTACATTATACCTCTTCCACTTACTTAGTTCCGGCTGCTCTGCCATTGACCACCTATCAAGTCATGATGGATCGCTCTAACCTGATAATCCTGCACAGTTGCAAGATGTGAACACGCTGCAATCCTTCTATCGATCGCTTCAGTGAACCACAGATCCCTGCCTGATTACCACCTTGCTGTGATAATGACAGAGGCCTCTCCATCTCCTGCTATCAGAGCTGGTCCTCCTGGACTGTTCTGGACAGGGTCTGGGATCAGAGCGGGGTGATAAACTGAAAATATAAGGGTATTAGTGTTAACAGTCTCTGGCTAACTTAATTCTGCTCATGTTAGAACGAGCTTGTGCTTTCCAAAGCGGTCGGTTGTCATCCATCCATGTGAATCTTTCCTTCCTTGCTTTCCTTCTTTATTATTTTAAAAAACCAAGCAATTCAGGATTCAGTTTAAATGTTTAGAGGAAAATAATTGCAGGATTCTGCTGAACAATATGTGTGCCTTGTATGCTTGTCCGTACTTTGGCTAGTAACCACCAATCATTTGATCAGTTTAGGGCAAATTTTTCTTTAAAAATCCAAAAATAAGATACCGAGCCATTTGGGTAAATTAAGAAAAGAAGAATGAGTCAAGTTGTGAGAGCATTTCTTGCACTTTCCATGACGATCAGCCGTCAGACTATGTGCTGGGATATGGCATGCTGTCCAGTATATTCTGTAGCAGCCTTTTTAACAAGCTCTTTTTTCTTTTTAAAAGAAACTTTAATTTTACTGGTAAAACAGTAAACACACATTTTAATCTGCAGGATACCTGGATGCACGGCTGCTGACGGACAGACTGGAGTGAGCCCGCCCAGCTGATGGAGCTCCTCACCTGCACGTAAGTCACCTGACGGTTTTTGACTGTTATCTACTGAGAAGACCCTGAACACACACTTCAGGCTGACTGGTAGTGATAGAAGTCTCATGTGGTGTAGACCTTTTCTTTTATAATACGCTGTTGCCAGTTCAACTGTACCAAAATTTTATTTTATTTATTTTATTTTATTTCAATCTGGAGCATGTATTCATAGACTGCTGAAGTTACTAGGCCACTTCTTCCTTGCAAAAGTTGGTAAGACATATTTAGTTTGGCCGTTAATTTGTCAAAGTAATTAATGGAAAGTGGAGGAGTGAAAGAGCCTCGGCCCGTCTCAGAGCTTTCCCTCATCACCGTCATGGCAGCTACTTCATCCGAGCTGAGCGCCGAGCCAGCTAATGTGTCGCAGTTATCAAAAGTCATAATCTCTGTATTTCTCTGGCCGGTGGCCGAGCTGGCAGGTCTTCAGTCACAGAACAAACTGGATCCGCGAGCTGCCAAAGCATCCCAATCAATAGATCCAGTTACAGTAAGAGGCTGTTTACCTCGTCATCTCGGGAGGAATTACAGCCAAGCTCGCTCAGTCGCTCTCTCGTTGCATTCTGGGAAAGCTGACAGACACTGGGAGCTCTGTGGTGGAGGGTTGTTGGACGTGACGGTAGGAGTCCAGTGTTGAGGAGGAGTGATGGAGGATTGTTTTATAGCCATGGCAAGAGGCAGATGCCAAATCGTGCAGCCTGAGAGGTTTTGTTTGCCGTCCTTTCTTACTTCCTTCCCTCGCTCTGCGTTCCATTTAGCTTGTTTATCCCCTTTCTTTGTAGTTTCATAGGTAGTTTGATCCTTCTTTCCCGGATGCTCATATGCATCTTTGTGAACTTAATTACAGAACAGGACAGCTTTAAGACAAAAAACCTTTCCACCTTTCTTCTCTCCTCCCGCCCTCGTTCCCTCACTCCTTCCCTCCTCTGCCCTTGCCTCCCCTGCCCCCTGTGTCATTTGGACTTCCTTGCAGATCACGGTCTCCTCTCTTCTGCTTCTCTGACTTCTGTAATTCTGTTCACTCTCCCCTTCCTGAGTAATTGAAGTAATTTCCCACCTTGGCTATGATGAATGTGTCCCGCGCTCCCGCCGTGCCCTTCTACTTTAGCCGGCCTAATTAAAGAAAACATTCCATGATTGCCTATTTTTCCTCGAGCGTGACAACCTATTATTCTCCCCAGCACCTGATTAGAGAGTTATTATGCTTAGATTTAGATTGATTTAACCGGGCAGCCTAATAAAAGACTACTTGGTGTTTGATTTAAAGTGGGGGAATTGCAGGTTTTGGAGCCAGTCACGGTGTGTAATTGTTATTACTGGTTCATGATATGAGCGGAGTGGCGGAGAGGGGAGTTCTCGAAATTGAATTAGAAAATTAGAAGGTCACTTTGCGAACAACAGGTGACATTTTGGGACATTCTTGGCGCGATAGAGCTGTCAGGAGGAGGGACGTTCAGGCACAGATTTGTCCGGAATGATAAATCGCATCCATCATGGCCCGCAGAAACTGACATATTTCTATCAAAGCAAGATTAATCTCTCCATCAACCGCAGCAGCGCGGCTCATCATCATCCACAAGAATTGTTTGCAAAATGGGTAAATTGACTGGTGTTTGTGTTGTGGTGCTCTGCTCTGGGCTGGTGTACTGTCTCAATAAAAGTCAAATGAGGAGGATACAGTCACATGACCCAGCTGCTCAAGTGGTTTTTGAAATAATTACAGTTCTGGTGGCAAACCTGGCGTCTTTTAATCATAATGAATGATTTCTTAGGCCGTGTGAGGCAAAATGCAGGTTTGTACTGAGACCTTTTTGTAGATGTTTCATTGTAGTTTCAATGATTTGATGTTTCTTACTCCTTTTCAGCAGGAGACTGTGATTGTACTGTAAAGGCAGCATTGAATGAAACCACCTGAACTCACATCCTCTATAATTTCTTTGAATTCAGGCCTTGTTTTGAACCAGGAGAGTGTTTAGGACCTGTCAGAAAAAATAGGCTTTCCTTCAAACAGCACGCAGGCCCAACAACGCTTAAAAGTCAAAGCTGGTATTGGTGTTTTCATCAAAGGTCGAGCCCTTTGTGTGTGAGTCCAGTTTTCTGCAAAGACAACATGAAAACTGACAAAATGTAGTTGTTCGTAAAATGAGATATTTTCAATATGTTTTGACTTTACACTGAACATGGCGTCATAAAACCACTGTCATCTTTTAGATATTAAAAGCGTTGAGACATTTTTTAAAGTGATCTGCTGGACAAAATATTATTTCAGGTAATAGGTTACTGTTTATAAGAATCTTCAGACCCTGTTCTTTTGTGTGTGTGTTTAAGGCTTCAACATGTTATTGTATTTATATAATAAATATATTTCCGGTACTACATAAGAGGTCAGGGTCAGCTACACGTCAGCAAATCCACAACTGAAAAGTTTTCAGCATCTCGCCTAAAACTGGCCCTGACACTGAAAGTATATGACTGGTACCTACTTAAGCTAACATCTGTTTCGGACACCCCAACGCTGAATGATGGCGAGTCCTCTCCATGGCCTCGCTCACATCTAGTTAGCATAACTGCGCTTACTGACGCGGCTGAGCAGCATTTTGATAAATGGCACGATTAGAGGTAAAATGAACAATTTGACTGGGGCCACACCACGCAAGCACAGGGGCTTTATACTCGCTGTCGCAGGGCCGGAGCCAGTCCATCTTTCATGTCTGAAATCCGACAGTGTCACAGTGAGCTCGGTGTAAGTCGTCTTTGACATGTATTCACTGTTGGGATTATTGGCAGTCACTTCTTCAATGTCACCATGAGTAATGGCCACATACTGTAGTGCAGCTCGTGACTGCGTGCATAGATTGATATATGAATAGATAAAAAGACTGATGGCTTGATTCATAGATATTGTAGGTGAATTCATAAATTAAAATAGATTAAGTAAAAGTATGTTTGAAATGGATTAATTTTATGGAAATTGTGCCGTCAAGTAAATTCATTGATTAGTTTTTGAGACGTCTTGGTAATTGAAACCAAAGAAAACAAACCTCGAAGTTGAAGTTGAAAGTCAAATTTGTCAGTGACTAAGTTTGAAATTGTTTATGACATGGAATAAAATATGATACCTGTGGAAATTAGCTTAGGGTTGGTTCATGAGGGTTTTCTACATGTATACTGCTCTGGTTCATCAGACCCTTAATGTCTTTGCTGCACAGATGATGAGACATAACACTGACCTTTGTAGCCCTTCACTGTCTGCAGATCTACGGTTGCGTCTTTGTGTCGTTGCCAGTTGTGCAGAAAGACCTGGTCATATTCCCCCACAGTTTATTTGTTACATTGGTTATTAAAGCTGTCTTCCGTCTGGCAACAGAATGAATGGGAAGAGGTGACGGCCAGTAAATTGTGCAGAGATAGATCCTCTATTTGTCCAGTCATGCAGCAAATATAGACCTGAAGTGGCACAGCATGAGTGGAGTGAGATATGGAAGGAAGGAGGGAGGATGGTAGGGAAATGAGGAAAAGGATGTGTGAAAGGGGGGAGGGAAAGGAGACAAGGAAAGAGGAATGAGAAGGGGGGCAAGCAAAGCAGATGGTGATGCAGGAGAAGGGGGAGGAGGGATGGAAGAGGAGGAGGATGAAAAAAGTTTAGAGAGCGAGAAGGAAGAAAATGAAGGAGAGCACATTTCATACACTAAAGCAATAATTGTGTTTTATATAATTTGAAGGTAGTCAAGACAAGCGTTTTATCTTCTGGAAGTTTGTTTCAGCTCTGGGCTGCATAATTACTAAATGCTGCTGCTTCATGTCTAGTTTTAGCTCCGGCAGCAGTTTGTAGACTGAAAGTGAAAATGGTTCATCTGGTAAAACACAGTCACAGATGCATTTTGGGCCTGAATTATTGAGAGATGTATGGACAAGCAGCAGTAGCTTTTAAACTCTAATCAGAGAGATGTGATTGGATGGAGAAAAAAAGTGATAAAGGGATGTAACCGAGAGCTGGGAAAGGAGGATGGTGCAGAAAGAAACGAAAAAGGGGAGAGTGGAGCGAAGAGGAGCGGTGAGAGGAAGGCGAGATGAGGAGTAGAAGGAGCAGAGGAGAAGAACAAATTAAATGGTGTATAGAGAATGCAGGAAAGAAATTAGAGTAATTGACATCGGAGCAAAACAGAGAAAGAGAAATCATGTTTGCATGATGTTTATTAAGTCTTGGATAAATGAGATGTTGCAGCAGCAGCGGGCTGGACGATAAAGCTAAACATTAAAAATAAAGAGATGATTTCTTTTAAAGGATTAATAGCACTCTGAAGTCATTGATGATCGCTCACTGAAGACTTCATTATTCCAATTAATGGGCCCCTCTGCTACTTGACCTGACCGTCAAAATTAGTGGCAAGGAACCTTTAAGTCAGATGGATGAACTGCCACAGCCTCGCTGCCTAATTGGCAGCCACAATCAAGAGCGAATATGTATCAGGAGAAGAAGAGGAGGCTGAATATATTAGCAGAAGAAGAAGAAGAAGAAAAATGAGGCTATGAGAAACATGGCAGCGCCAACTGTCTGGATGTCAGCGGTGGAAAAATGGTCATGGGAGGGAGAGGTGGAGGGGAAAAGTGATTAAGAAATCAAAGAGATTATTTTCGAGGAGTTGACCAGAACATGGCGTACATGCATCTCAGTGGTGGAGGGTGTATGGTTTTGTTAAAACTCACTTGGTCCAGTCAGTTGTGTAAAATATTTCAGACACCAAAGTTAATCCAGGCCTGGAAAGATGATCTCTGCTTCGATCTCTTTGGAATATATATTTGAAATAATATTGAAAGAATTGTTGGCGTGTCCACAGATCCTGGTGTGAGTGTCTGTGTTCATACATACAGACGATGACTGTCAGAGACACGGCTCACACTCGGCTCACATCAGCGGCAGAGATTGTATATAAAAATATTACAAACATACTTTTTGCTGTGACAGTCAGATTCCCTGCTCTGTCTGAAGTGATGTGTGGGCGTAGAGTCGATACGACCGGAGTGGGTGGTGCATTCAGGGGCCCTCTGGGAGGGGGGTGGGGGGGTTCCACAGAGCAGAGATGAACAGGGCCCAGGTGAGTCGTGCTTGTTTCCCACAGATGCAGACATAACGGATGGCCTCTCCGTGCCCTCCCATTGATTTTCTCTTTCGGGAGAGAGGAGCGAAGAAAGGGGATAAAAAATGGCAGCCCACTCTCCCTCTCATGCATCAAGCAAGTCGGGCATAAAATAGTCCGTTTGGATGGGTGATCATGAACTGGCAGCAACGGGGAAGTTTACCAGAGCTAAATGGATGCTCAGACTCCCCTTTTTATCTGCTTCCCACCTCACGTTACTGCCGTAATTTATGGTAATAATATCCTTTGAAATGGCGGAGGGAAAAGAATCAGAAGAGAAATGAGCATCCTCGCAGCGTGTTTACATTGCTCCTGCGATTGTGGGAAACAGGAGTTTGAGCGCTGTAGGGGGGGAAACTGTATCTCCGCGGTCTGACGGGGAAAAGGTGATTCATCTGAGGTTTTTCACAGTTTCAGTGAGCTTTAGTGTTCGGTGGAGCCATTGCTCAAGTCAATCCAAATGCTCACAGGCCCTCTCCTTCTTCCCGGCATGGCTTGTGTTGTACACCGTGTTGCTTCTGTTGCTTACTCTATTTACATGCCGGTAGTGTGGTCTCTGTGGCGGCGTATGTGCGTTTGTGAATCATTTTAAGGCCTCAGAAATTCCTCATTACAGGTTTTCTTACTTCTATATCTTGTTGTGTTTAGTACTGTATTTTTTTCTCTCTCTTATGTAAAGCTCTTTAAAATTGCACAGTACTTCTGATGAGCTTGTGCAACTGCAGGCATTTTTCTACAAGAAAAAAAAAAAAAACTCAATATGTTAAAAGTTCAGTCGATAACTTTTCATACCTTCAGCTGTTTCAAGGTGATTGAGACTCTGGTAGAAGCCGATAGGTGATAGAACATGTAGGCTTCTTGTACTGTGTGCAGCCCACACATTGCACAAAAGTCACCTGAATGTGCGCACATCGCCTGTGTTTAACTATAAATACATGTTCTGTAACAGTACAGCTTGTGTGTGATAAGATTGTGAAGCTTCTCTTTAAACTCAAAATGTTCTTATGTTTATTTAACCCACAGTGTCTCATATACTGTATGTTACACATGAGATGTGTATGGTTCTATAATCATACAGTGTCTTTGTAGCATGTTGCCAGCAAACACAGCTCCTGACAGCAGACAGAGAGCCAGTTAAGGGCGTTTACATCCCGGCCATCAGGAGTTTGAGATGGCTCATTAGCCTCTAGCGTGTAGATAAAGCTCCAAATTGACAAGTGCAAAGTATGAGCTGCTTCTTCAGTTTGGGAGAACAGCAGGAGGAGGAGCTGAAGTCCAGGGGATTGATGGTCCCCACATCTTCGCCCGTCTACTTTTGAACTCCCAGCAGTCCAGAGACTCGGGGCTGGTTGTTCCTTACCCAGGTGGCTGCTCGCACAGACAGACCGCCATCATCCACATGACTGTTTACAGGCATGTGCTTTAACAGTAACCGCTCCATTGCCATGGTGATTAATGAGCTTGTCAAAAACCTAACCCCTCCTTAGATTTTATTTTTATTTAACCCACACCCACTTTTTTTTTTTAAAAAACCTTTTTCCAAAATGTGGCATCTAAGTAATTTATTCTAATTATGCACACCGCCTACTTCTGTGCTGTGTTCCCCAACACCCAGCTCCCCCCACCCTGCTCTCCTTAAACCTTTTGGTGCAGATTAACGTAACAAAAAGTCTATTAATTAATGTTTTGTGGCTTTTAATTTCTGGCAAGGATGCCGTCTTGATGCAGCTGCCTGTTGAGGCCCGTCACTGTTGAACCCTTGCCAGGGAAGTGCAGATGTAATTCTGTTATCTCTTGCTTAGTCGTTTACGCAAATTAATTTGAACAATTAGCCCTCTACCGGCCTTTCATGAATCATGCAAGAGAAGCTGCCAAAAAATTAATTCTCAAAGATTTCCATTTCAAAATGAGAGCGCTCCCGTTTTGGGAATAAAACGTTACACCTGCTCTGGTAGAAAATTTAACAGATGAAGGGACTTTAAAAAATAAAAAAAAAATCCTTTCTTGGATGCAGTGTGAATATGTCTAATCAGTGGAGTTAGACTGAATGATGAACCTTAGATAATGTGCTCTGTAAGTTTCAAAGGTTTGAGGCTGATGAGCTTCTGAAATCACCTTTGATTCGGTGCTTTATGTGGTCTTTACAATAGGGAGGTTTATCACCAGGTACTTAGCAGATCTCAAAGATAAAGATAAATACTTAAAAAAAAGAAATAATTAAAAGCAGGCAACAATGTGTCCCAGAGTTTCCATTATACTAATTAAAATAGCTGCTAACCTTAAAGGATTTTCATTAGTCTGGGTTTTAGTGGAGAGGTTTACTGTCCCACAGTGGTCTCAGTACTTTATACGAGACTTTTCTACTCTAATAGAAAGGCAGTTCTGGAGTGTTCGTTTGAATAGTTACACTTTGCATGAAAAAAAAATCTGAATTCCTGCACAACATGAGCTTTTGTCATGTAAATGTGGCATAAAAGCAAAAGAAATAATAATGCCAGCTTTTACTGTTTAAGTACAGTATTTCAAAACTCTTTCCAAATCATTCATAACAAGGTTGCCATCATTTTTCAACTTACCTATGATTTTGCAGCATTGTTGACCCCTGATTCAAATCGACTTAATAAATTCTGCCTGCAAAACAAAGAAATAAATCCATGTCAGGTGCAAACTCCTTGACATGGTGAATTAAAAGAGAGTAATGTCTGTGTGTTTAAACTTTAAACTGACCAGAGATTTGTTTTCAGTTGTGTAACATTATCTGTGACAGAAGAATTAATGATACTTAATATTCTTAATATATCTCTCACAAAGAAGTAGAAAGCATTCATGTATAAATCTTCAGTTTAAAACTTATTTAACTAGAACTTTTTTGGTAAGAGAATAAGACAGTTGAAGTGCAGAGTACCAGATTTTTTAACTGTGAAATCCTGGAAACACATTAGAACACGTCCAGCACAAAGAATAAATACAGATGAGGGTTATCTCCAGTGACTGACTGCTCGCTGCTAATGGCTCCACATTTTCGATTTTGTTCTGCAATGGATGTGACTTCAGATGCACTGAAAAGAATATGCATCATTGATGTAAAAAAAAATACTAATATATACTATAATATACAAGAACACTACAAAGTTACTCAGTTACAGGGAGACAAAGAGCTCATGATGATTAAGATGATTTTATTTTGAAGCAGTTGGTGCTTTTCCTTTGGGGGCCAGCAGGGGGCGGTTTCCCCCCACTCCTGAGCTGCAGTCATCTTTCCACTCAGATCCTCTCCTGGCTGCAGTAGAAACAGGTCTTTTTTGGACATGGAGCCACTGTGTGTGTGTGTGTGTGTGTGTGTGTGTGTGTGTGTGTGTGTGTGTGTGTGTGTATGTGTGTGTGTGTGTGTGGTTAATGGCTGCCTTTCAAGCTGTCAGCTGTAACGAGCTGATTGCAAACGGAAATTGAGGTTTGAAATGTAACTGAATAGGCAGATTCTTACTTTCACTGAAGCGAGGGAGTGGAGGGAGGACAGGAGGGTGGGCAAGACGACACCCCAGCATCCTCCTCTGCATTATCTTTAAACACCGGACTAGCCATGTTTTTTTTTTTTTTTTCTTAAAAAGAAGCCATTAAGCAACAATAAGTGGAATCCATACTATCTGCTCAATAATGACATGTAATTTTGTGACAGTTATGTTCTTACGCAAATGTATGGGGCAAGGTTTCTCCCCTGTAAGTGCCCGCTAACTCAATTGTGCTTGTGTATTTCTTCAGCTCCGTGTTTAATGTCCATTAAGAGTTAAGAGACGGTGACTGAGGAATGTAATGGTGTCCTGTAGCACTGCAAAAGCCGGTGTTGGTTTTTTTTTGTTTTTTTTCCCTCTTACAGATTTTTTAAAAGGACAATTTACTGAAAAACCTTGACTTGTTAATTGAATCATCAATTACACAACATCCGCTTAACTTTTTCAGGGTTATTCAATTAATAATTAAGTGCAGTTTTGCTTACAAAAAAAAGCTAATTGTTTAGGTAGGATGGATAACTTGAGTAAAATGCCCTTTTATATGCCTGAACCAGTGGCCTGCATCCCGCACAGTTTAATTATGTAGCCTCTGTTTAAAGGAAATGGTTTTTTTTCAGGCAGTAACTTAGTGCTGGTTGATAATTACTGATAATTACCAGATCATTTTCATGTTAAAGTGATGCAGAAAATGACAAGGATTCAGTCCTGCGGTCCAGACTCATGTGTGGTTAAAGCCAGAATGAAACTGAATTTGAGAACTATCTGCTGTGAGCTGGGAGTCAGACCACTGCAAAACAGGCTCCAGTTTAATGTTAGTCTGGGAAACATGAATACTCTCTGACCTTAGTAACTGATCACCAGACTGTTTAATGGCCTAAAAGCCAATTTTGCCTAAGACTATGTGCTGGAGGTCAGAGGTGAGTAGAAAGTTTTCATGGCAGCCTGAAGTCCCTCAGTGACAGTTCAATTTTCCCATAAAATCTGGATCCTCAGAAACCTGAAGCTGCTTCTCTCTCAGTGCCATTAAAGTCCCAGAAGCGTTCAGTGACACGAGGAGAAGGAGGAGCCTGTTCTCTTAAAGATAACACAGTTACTCAGTGTAATGTTTGTCTTTGGAGACTTATTTCATGTTGGTTATGGCACTAGAGACACCACAGAAGTCATAGATGGGAAAGCCATTTTAGTGGACAGATGTTTGCTTATGAAACTTAGAAAACAGTTAAGATAATATGTGAATGTATTGTCATTGCTGGGTGTAAACCTTGCAGTTAATTTGCTCGGTATGTTGTGCTGTTTCATGTTCTAAATTTGAGGATTAGATGTGAATGTGGAAGTGTACGGGCTGTAAAAGAGGAACAGCTCTTTGGATGATAAAAACCTTTCAAAACCAACAGCACAATCTGAAAAATGAATGAAGGCTGTGGCTTTAAGACATACAAGGTTTTCATGAATGCAGCACAGAGAGTACTTCTTTTTTTTTTTTTTTTTTTTAAGTACTGGTGGCCCCTTTGGGAATTCAGCCCATAACCCTGACAGTGTTAGTTCTGAGCTCTGTTCAGAGAGCTCCACAGAGAATTCAACTACTGGGCTTAGACTAATAAAGTGAAACTGATATCAGGCTTTTTATTTAATATCAGAAAGCACCAAGTCAGTTTGATCTGATGCTGCATCGTTCAAGAAAGCAATCAGAAAACAAATAAGGAAATGCTGACAGGATGTTTCACTAAATAATTAATTTAATTGTAAACAATCATATAGATTTATGGGACTAAAAAGGCAGTAGTATATCAAAGAATTTATTTCTGTTTTAGTTCAAAATTTCATTAGTGCATCTCAGGAGGTTTGTATAAACATTGTTCATCAGCAGGTTTACAACACATTTCACCATAGGTGAAGTTTGCCAGGAATCAGAATTATGTGAACAGAAGAGTGAAAACTCTTAGTGTCCCAGTGATGGTTACACAGCAGCAGTCAGTCTCAGCGGCTAACATCCAGGTAGAGCAGCTGTTACTGTGCCATCATCTAATCATTAACATACACAACACGGCTCAGGCTCTTCTCATTGACTGTAATCACCTTAATGTAAAAAGCTGATGAAGTTGCCAAGGCGCAGAGAGCTCTGTCTCAGACCTTTTCTCTTTTTTTTTTTTTTTTTTTTTTTAAATGTGTGTTTTTGTAATGGCGCTGTCATAACCGCTCTGCTCCGTCTGGGCCTAAGTGAATCTGAGGCGCCATCTTTTAAACGAGGCTAACAAATGAACACGTTTTCCCCCCATCAAACGGCTCCTGACAGTGATGCATGGGCTTCCAGATGAGCTCTGAAAAACTGATGGATCTGCGACGGTACAAGCGCTTAGATAAACTAATGCATGTAATTACGTTTTCCATTCCCACTCCATTGCGAGGCATCTTATTACAATATCATTAGTTGAAATGGTCGGCAAAAAAAAAATGATATAGTTTGCAAATTTCTTTCTTTTTCTTTCTTTCTGTCTCTCTTTTTTTTTTTGCCGCGTGGAGTAATTACTGGAAGTTGATTTCTTTGACTAGAATAAAAACGAATTCAATTTGTTTGCTTCTCGGGAAGACATTATCGGGTGTTGGTAATTGTTGGTCTTACTCACCGCTGTTGAGGATAAGGAGAGCATGGAGATGGGGAGAGATGCCCTGTGAACCACATACAACTAATAGATTTTCATTGGGTGTGAGTCAGATGTATCAGTCCTGATTCTTGTCCCGTTCCAGGTCTCATCATATGACCTGTCTGACCTGTTAGCACAGGCTTTGTGATTACATTTCACTGTGTTGTAACTGTATTGCCTGGCTGAGCCATGTTTCTGGAGGCTGCACTGGTGCACGATGCATGTGAAACTGAGAGGGTTGGAAAAAAATGACAATCGATTGTCAAAACTGTTGATTCATACTCTGCTGCTAATGACTTGATGGTCTCAGCTGCAGTAGTCTGTGCTGCAGATGAGATGTTCAAAGGTCCTCTCTGCTTTCTGGTAACACAGATCTGACCTGTGGCTCCAGATGGGCCTGGCCCAGTTTGAGTCCAGTTGTGTTGCCGTAGGTCTTGCTTGTGTGCCAAAACAATGATGTGTTGTTTCTCTCTTCAGCAGCATCATGCTGTGTTGCCGTTCATTACCTGTTTGGGAGATTTCAGATGGGGTCCAATCATCCTTGGTGCCAGGTTTCACTGACCTCAGGTCCCTTTTAGATTCATTTATGCTTGTCCAGTTTGGTTCAGTTTTCCAACCAACTTTCTGAAATAATTGTTGAAGTTGAATTCTAAAACTACACTGGAAGATTCCCCGTCCATATATATTTTGAATTGGTTCCAATTCGCATGCTTGATGTTGCTTGTGTGTGTGTGTGTGTGTGTGTGTGTGAGCATGTATACACCCAAGTTTCTGCACATTTTTATCTCATTCACTCAGGGGTGTGTAATGTTCTTTCAGTCCATCACAGTCAATGCTATAGCTGTAGCAAGACAGTGTGTGTGTGTGTGTGTGTATGTGTTTATGCATGCATATTGCATCTCTCACTTGCTGTCTCGCTCTAATAAATACTCTCTCTCTCCGTATTGGAGTGGGCTATGCAACAGCTGTGAGGTGTGTGTGAGTGGTGGGGCTATTTTTTGCATCCATGTACATGCGAGTGTGTCTGTGTGTACTTGTTAGGCTTGGGTTGTGTCTGTATGTTTAAACATACATAGTGCTACTCACCAAGTATGTAATGTTCTTGCTCCGTGCAGCAGCAGGCCAGTGTGTGTGTGTGTTTGTACTGTATGTGCGTACTGCTCTCTCACTTGCTCGGTCTGTGAGTGTGTGTGATGTTGTGGAGGAGCGAGGGCTCATGTTGGGAGCAGCAGTGGAGCTCATTAGGGGAGTACCAGGGGAACACGGCCGCTGCAACCCCCATCTCCCAGCGCTCCTCTCCGGGCCGCCGCACCGCCTGGCTGGGCCCTCAGCCGCAGCCCTTCATCTGCACACATCACACTGAGGACTTCTGCACAGCACAGTGGCAATATGCTGTCATATGCTGGGTGACGGCTACACTTCACACCAGTGTCAGGCTGTTTTTTTTAGTGCTGATTCTGGCTGGTTTTATGCTGTTTGAGAAGAAAATCTTATCTTTGGTAGTTTTGAGCAATGAGCAAAGTGTTTTTTTTTAAATTGAAGCAAGATGCAAATCTGAGTATTAATCTGTCAGTTTATTTTCTTGATTTGTGACTTCTTAAAATTAATGTTTTTTTCCTGACAACAGCCCAAAACCTGAAAAATAGTATATTTATAATGATACAAAACAGACAAGAGCAGGAAATTTATGAAGCTAAAATCAGAGAATACGAGGAATTTTTGCTTGACAAATGACTGAATTGACTATTTGATTAATAATTACTTCAAAAAGAAGGGATTGCCCAGCAGCAGAGATTTCAGTGGTGGACTCTTAACTTTGACAGCAGGTGTGTGGAGTTCGGATGCAGGGAACATTTCATTTTCAGAGAATGCTTCCCATGAATTAACATTAAACCGTTGTTAATGTTTATCTAACGTCACCCTCATATAGGTCACGTGTCTGGTTTCTTCTGCTGCAACATGAATCTTTAATTATGGAAACAGATATTTTTCTTATCCACATCACACAGTTTCTGTAGCAGCCTCACTGAGCAGTTCACCCTCAGCACTGTGTGTGTTAGGGATGCAGCTGATGTTTGTTAAGAGGCAAGTGGATTATTTTATTCTTATTGTTCTTATTTTTTAAATTTATGCTAAAATTAATTTTTATCATTTGCAAAAGTGATGGAAGGAGGCATGTGAGGAAATTAGGTCACCAAGGCGATGGCTGTCGCAGAGAAAAACAGGACATGGAAAAAAAAAATTAATACAAATTCAGCACCACAGCATGTTCCCGATAATATTTTAGCGGAGTAATGCAGCGCAGCATGAAATCAGCAAAATATTATCACTGTATACCGATATCAGAAGTCCATCACTGCTTCATCTTCTTATCCATCTCATGAGCCTGATGCAGATTGTCATTGTCATTTTGCGATAACATTTGTGAGTCGATGCCATTGGCTGCGAGTAGTATGATGAAGCTGTGTTTCATTTGGATATTCATTAGCTCAACAAATAAATCAGGGCAGCTTGGTCATTTTCCCCCTCTGCTTCACATCATTGGACATCTGAACATAGACAGGACAGAGTATACACTCTGCTGATGCAGGGGCCAGAGGTGAGGAACAGTATCCCATCAAAAATAAACTGATGGAGTCTAAAAGCAAAAGAGTAAATCTGTAAGATCTAATGTTCATTTACTAAAAAAATGAAATGCTTCATGAAGAATGACAAAATATTTTAAGAGCTGACCTCCAGCGTCCTCTTGAGATGCGATTAAAAAAACGGTGTTAGAAATAAAAACAACTGCGATATGTTATGAACTGAGCTGGAAGCTCTGCCTCTCTCTCTGCTTGACAAATGAGACTTTCATTGGACAATTATCGTTTTCGGGATCGCAAACGTGCGAACAGAATTTGTCACTGTCACTTTGTGTGTTTAAGGGCATATTAATCAAGTGATTAATTGCCAGATATTACCCACTGAACACGGCCTGTGTTCCCATTCAAGTGCTACTTTGCCTTTGAGCGTGATTGGTTAATGATTACGTTTTGGGTTTTGTTTGCAGAAGGCTGAATAGATTTGTTTAATGTTTACTGGCATGTCTGAGGGCAGCTCCACGTGCATTTTGACAATTTTTGATATGAAAGATGAAGACTGGAGGATATTTTCATTTCCTGGGCTGAAAACTAAGAGCAGCATTATGTGTTGACAGGATTTCCTCTCTTCGTTTAGATGGATCCACATTTTCAGGATCTGCATTTGCCATTACAGTTAGGGAGAGTTAATATCTTCTCAGTATTGTGATACTGTAAATTTCTGTCAGCGAACATCAAAGTAAAAGCCTGAATGTCGTGCGGTTTTAATTTTAGCCACAGACGACAGAGAGCTATATGTTGCCATGGTCATTTGAATCTGTGGCGTAGTGCAGCACAGACTCAGATGTCAGTCACAGCCTCGCCTGCTAGTTTGGGGACATTTGATCCCTCATAACAGCGAATACGCTGCTTAAGGGCTTCGTCTTGCTCGGGCATTAATTGTACATCTTTAAAAATAGCTCTGGAACACCAGCGTTAATCAGCTTTTTGATATTTCAAATTGAATCACAATTTTTTTTTAAATCATTGATGGAGCAGGTCCATGCAGAAGAGGATAAACTTTAAAATAAAATAAATAACAGCACATTTCTGGATTTTTTCTCTAATAAGTGACTAAAAAAATTTAATTATTTGGCTTATTTATAGACACTGTAACATAATAATGTGCAGTAGTTTTAGAAAAACAAAATCAAATCTTGCTCAGTGGAAATCAGACTCTCACTGAGTTACATGAGTTCAGATTTACTGTTAGTTGGACATGTCCCCTGCAACATGTCCACATTTGTTTGATTTAATAATGTACAGTAAAACATGTTGTGCTGTAGAATCAGTGGCATTAACCTGCAGACATTTAATGTGTAGTTCCAGGTTGCGTGGTTGGATTTTGAAATTTCATCAGTGCCGTAATTAAACACTAGAGGGAGCTAAGCTAATGTATGATGAGAGCATTTGCAGCAGGCCTTCCTGAGCACGCAGACTCTCTCTCTATCTCTGTCTCTCTCTCTCTCTCTGTCTTTTTCACACATATGTCAACACACACTTTGTTTCCTCTGCTCCAGTTCAAAAAACAATTCTAATTGTGCCTCTTTGCTCTCCTCCAACTCTGCGAAAGACACGTACGTCTTCTCTCAACCTCCAGTCTTAGATGCACAATTTAGTTTTGACAAATATGATGTTTCAGTTAAATTGTTAATGGTGCTACAGGACTCTGCAAGCCAGACATCAAAGGGCATACATTAATACATACCGCTCATGTTATTTCTTGTTCTGTTTAGTCTCCTGGGGAGAGGAATACTCTATGAGAGAGTCTAAGAGATCCTTTTTTTTCCTACTTCTTGCCGTTAATAAACCCTGATGTTTCTTTTCCTAAAGGTAAAGCACCTCGGCACGCAAATGAGGAGTTGAGTCGAAAAAATGAGGGATCTGAAAATGAGGGGGCCGAGCCAGATGATCCGCCGACGTTAAGAGGCGTGCTTTGAAGAAAATTCCATCAAAGGAAAAACAATAAGCGAAGCAGTGTGTGTGCGGAAAGCTGGTGTTAAATACCTAGTGTTGTTCAGAAATACTTAAAATCTCAATTGGCTCTGTTAACTGGCATCTGGAGAACAATGAGTTGGATCTGTTAGGGGGTTTATAAAAGGCTTTTAGCGTTTCCGTCTCTTTCCATATGCTGTTGCGTGATTGCTTTGCATCTTCATATTAGGCTGCACACCTTGTTTCCTCCTGCCGTGGCTGGATAACGAACGTAGGGGTAAACGCGTTTGAGTGTGGTTTCTGATGTTTGAACAGTGCAAGGCATGCTTGATTTACAGTGCGTCTGGCAGCTTCAAGAGAGGACGCACGACTCGTGAGACGGGAATGAAGTGCTTCTCACATCTATCTCAACATATTCCTGCATATTTATTATACTTCACAGTTACAAATAGAGATACAATAGGTACTAATGGCCTTAAAATGGTCTTAGTCTGCAAGTGATGCAGACCTGGGCCTGGATCTGCATTGGAAGATACACAACAGTCTCTTTATAGTTATGAATGTACAATGTACAAATGTAGAAAAATGCAGTTTAAAAATAAAATGCAAACCTTTCCTTTGCCACTGGAAAAGCAGCTTAAAGGTGATGAAAAATTGTGACTTCTCTTGGTTCGGTCTGTTTTTACGAAGCGACTCATCAGCACTGCGAAGAGAAAAGCTCGCTGCCTCTTGTTTAGCAGATGTGTGGAGGAGCTGAAGACATGTTCATTTCTGACATTTTCCCCAACCTGCTGTGACACAAATAGACTCACTGTCACATGATGTATAGTCAACGGTACATCAGGGACCAGGGGAAACCAGGGAAAATGGTTGTCAACTAAGAAGAGCAGTAGGCTTTTATAAGGCTGTGTGAGAAATTTATAGGTGTGTTATGATATTATGTGACTCTTCAAAACTCTTTTTAAACCCAGATGAAATTTTTTTTTTTTTAGATTTAGCAGAGCAGGTGACCCCCTGGGGTTCTTTATTTCCTTTGAAATTAAGAATTGATTTTCCAAAATGATTTTAAAAAAGGAAAATCACAGAATAACGTTCCTCATATCTACAAATTACAACATTTCAGATGTGTGGTTTTTAATTTAAGAGCTAAAATATGTCTCCATTATTTTCTCCATTATTTGACCCATGTCTGTTAGATAAGTGTTGTTTGAGGTAAAAAGGCCCATCCTTGTCTGTCCCATCTTCATCTTCTGAGGTCAGCAACAACCTCGAGGCTGTATCATCACCTCCACTCACCGCTGCGCTTACAAACGTCTCGCCAACGAACCCGCCAACCGTCTTAAGCGTCTCTTAACCAGGTGAGACACGGACGACTTCCCCTCGCAACCTTTACATCCTCTTCATGACAGGAGAAGGGCTTTGTGTGCTCGCCTCGATCATGTTTGGCATTTTGGCTGTGAAGTCTCGGACCTCACTACAGCGCCACGGGCCGTTACCCGTCAGGTCTGAGACACCGTTGACATTGACGGGAGCGGGAAGGGGCCAGGTAGAGGTGGACCTGTCAGCGCTGATTTGTCAGGCCTTCACTCACTGCCTCTTAGGCGCCAAGAGAGGTATAGCTGCAGTTTCGTTGAAGTCTGCACTTAGTCATACACCCATCGACGGTCATTTGTCTCCTCTGCGCTGTCTAAACAAGAGATAGTGTCTTGAAGAGTGAATTTATTGCTGTCTAGGTGGATCACGTTCAGTAGAAAAATACTTTAGGATGTTAAGGTGGAGGAATAGAACTATGGTTTCTGTAACTGTGCATGGTGAGGGCCCATTTTCAGCTGCATGTTGTTTAATAGGTTTTGACTATTGTAATATTTTTATAGACCATATATTTATATTTTGAAATAGTTGGGTTTTCAACTCAAGATCACCCTGTGCTTCAGCTGAACCCGCACTTTGCTCGTCTCTAGCTGATGAGTAGATTTTAAATTTGACTGAATGCCATTATTGTGTGTCCTCCAAGAGACATGTTTCTTTGCATGTTATTTTTAACTGCACAATTAAAATTCACGGTGGTGGAAATGCACGTCGTAAATGGGAGAGGACAAAAAAAAAAAGTTGATTTGAATGGAGGTGACACTGGTTGCTGTTTGAATTGCGCTCTTTAAATCTTGATTTGAGTCCATGTTTGACTTGAGAAAATAATTTTGGCAAACGGGGTGAATCTGCAGAGTCTCGTGAGAACGGGATGCTCTGCTGTGGCAGCAGCATCACTTTGTGATATTTGGCTGTGATGGAGTAAAATCTTTGTGATCAAGATGTTCAAGTAAAGTTGTTGGATGAGTTCAGAAACTTCAAACAAACAAAAACAGTTTAGTGTGTGACACATCTTGGAAAACAAATGTCTAGGCAGGCATGTATCTGCATTTTTTTCGGTGTTGCGGTCTGTTTAAACTACTCTGGGATCTGCGCTGTAACCTTTTTTAGCCATTCAGCCCTTCCCTCCCTCTCCTGCCTCTTGATTTCCCCAAAGTGCTGTGTTTTATGTGTGCTTTTCTTTGGAGTCGGGGGAGCTGGCAAGGTCGGGAAGAGCAGAGACGAGCGTCCGAGACGTGGGAGAATGAAATGAGGTGGCTGTTTATTCTCCCCGCCAAAGCCACATACCTTTTTAGAGTGGCTTTGGAGCACGGCCTAAAACAACACCAGAGGCCATGTACACAAATTACACGTCTCACACTGAGATGAAGGCTGGATGGAAGGATGGGAGGATGGAAGAGTGTAGTTCCCAGTAAAAAATAATAGCGGTGAGATATATATTTTTATACGTAGATGTTCCTAGTGCCTCTAAGATCCGTAACTGCTTGGAAAGATTATGAAACAAATGTGCCATATGAGCTTTTTTCCCCCCCTTTTATTTCTTTGTCCCATCCATTTTTTACTATCTTTGGGCAGAGTTCATCTTGAGGCCGCGCAAGATTATACAACATCAAGTTAAGAGCTCGTGTTTCATCTTACAGAAGGAATGAATGGTGACTATGATAGATTACAGCTAGGAAGAATTGTCCTAATTGAAATGAATATCATAATTTTTCTCTCACGGTATTTTTCTTGTCTGCCCTCAAAACCAGACAAATAAGAGTGGACCCACATTGTGTTAACACTGTAGTAATAACAGGGGTATCAGTAATAAATGCTGAACTGGGGTTTTGTGGTTTTGAGATCTTTAGGGGAAAATTAACCGCCAGCATGAAATGACAGGGGTAACTGATCCAAAAGAAATATTTAAAACTCAACCTTTATGTTACATTCAAATCTTTTAACTCATTATGTATGCTTTTCTGTAATTTGATCTGGTATCTGTAGTAAATCGGGATCAAAATCTTGCGTCACGATTCCTCTCGCTTCAGTTTTTCTCTAGCGTGAATATTCAGCTGGCACCAGACGCCGTGCGGGCTTTCTGTTTGGGAGCTTCCTCATAAACGTCTCGCTGTGTTTGCTTATGTCAAGGGAAACGCAAAGATGTCCTGTAGTGTTTACCTTCCCTGAGCTGTGTACGAGGCCGTCCTTTTTCTTCTGTAACCCCGTTATTAATTTGTGTCTGACTTATTTATTATTAGGCTTGTCTAAGCACTTTATCTCTGTGTGAAAACTGCTGTACCAATAAAAATGTATTATCATTGTCATTATTCTTGTTTACTTTGCGCTTAAGTAACCTCAGGAAAAGGGACAATTCCTGGAGTGTTAACCGACATTAATCTGCTACACTCTGCTGTGTGAGCTGCCCCCCCCCCCCATGTGACTGAATGCCTGGACCTGTCCCGGGGCTGATGGGGGCAGGAAGGGGTCAGTGTGAGGCAGGAAATGGGGGTTCCAAGGCGCCACGCTGATGATGACCAGCGGCCTGGAAAGCGTACGCCCATCCATCACAACAGTCCCTATCTTCTGAGCCGAGACAACCCGGCTCAGGGTGTGAATCGATGTCCACAGTGTGTGCGAGTTTGTGTTGGGGTGTTGTGAAGTCAACGCTGCCAATTGCTGTAATTATAGCTTTTGCGATTCCAGTTCAGAGAGACAGGGGAAGAGAGTCCTTTGCTGGTTGGTAATTGTGTGTGAAAAGGTGGAAAAGTAGGGTGGGTGATATCATCCTGCGTCGGAGAGATGAGACTCAATATTCCCTGTGAGTAAGTGTGTGTGTATGTGTGTGTAGGCTCAGTATTGTTTGGCAGGCAAACACTACATTAGTGGTGCTGTGGGCTTTGACACACCCCAGCTGCACTCCGTGTGAGAACGCAGGTTTGTGACTATTTTGGATTTTCCATCCAGCCTGTGGTACGCTGAGACATAATCACGTAGCCATAGCAGAGCCCTGGTTATTTATTCTTTTCACCGACAAATATGCATAATCAAACACACACGCAGGAACATTTAAAGTTTTACAAAGACAGGGAAACATGGAGCTACAAGAACAACAAGGGGGGAGGCGGGTGGGGGAGGGATGCCCAGACCCGTGCACAACTGCCCATGGGCCGTGCAGAGGCGGCCTCAGCTGCTGGCTGGTCGAGCAGGCCGGATGCTCTCTGAGGCTATGCAGATGTTGGGACCCTGCAGCTACATTAACGCACCTCTTAACCCCCCTCCCCCACTCTGATCCAGCTCCCATCTCGCTCTGCCACATGTACGCACACCCTCATTTCAAAACAGGAACATTTCTGCTGTTGGTTTGAGAGATGGCTGTACGTTAGAGTTCTGTTTTCTGGAAGGAAAACACACTGTTTGTTTTTGAAGCCCCAGATACGCAGCTCTTGGTCAGTTTCTCAGCCTAACACCTGTGAGTCATCGTGATGAGCTGTCATGATTTCTCCTGTCTCTGATCTTTCTTGGCTTCATGCTTTTGCTGTATTGTTTTGGCTCTGACTTCCTGCTCTGTGAGCACTAGCTTCACCTTGATGGCATGATGATGGAAACTGTATGTAGGGCTGCACCTACCAACCATTTATTTTCTTACTTAATGTACTAATCATTTAGTCTATGAAATTGATTCATCAATTACGGCCCTGGAATGCTCTGAATCCCATTGGTGCTCGCTCAGATGTGAGCACAGGGTCAGAAAATAAAATTCTTGTCTCATTTTTTTATAGTTTAGCAGAGTGAAACACTCACACCTCAGCTGTATAGTTAATTATTAGATATTGGTTTTTAACTATTTTGTCCTCATGCACAGAGGTCACATGTATGCAGGCAGGGAAATGTGTATTTATGTCCTTGTGAACCAAATGAAGGCAACTCAGACTACAGAAAAAAAAAAAAATGCTGTCTGCCCAAGTGGGGCGTGAGGCAGAGGAAAAGCACCAGGGCGGGCAAACAGCCATGAAATCCCTGATGCTCCCTGCCAGTGTGGAGATAGGCCCCGCCAACTGCCCAAATCCAGAGCAAGTCCTCATTCCTCCAAAGCGGGGAGCGCCGCTAAAGCCTCTCCCAATGTCAAGTGGCATTTATTAAATACACTGAGAGGAGAATGTTTTCACGCGAGTGTCCCCGGTGATCTGTGTGGTCCAAGCAGGAGTGCCAAACCCAGAGCTGCTGTCTTTCTCCCCGTCTTAGTCGCTTCTTCTTCTTCTTCTTGCTGGTTTTGACGCCAGTCCAGATTCCTGGTAATCCCTCGCAGGCCTGCCCGAGTCTCAGGTACACCTTGCGAGCAAACAAAACGTCTGATAACGCGTGCGGCTGACGGCGACGATAAATAGGCCAATAGCGGACACAATACCTCTGGGAGATCCATTCAGCTCTTCCAATGAGACGTTTCATGCCACACTCTGAGGACTTGAGAGGATTTGGGTGCAAATCACATTTTGTTATTTTTCTCTCCTCTTTTGTGCGCTGTAATGTTTTGGCGAGGGGGGGGGGGGGGGGGGGCACGGGTAGAGTAGGGTGGCATCTTACACAGCCGCCCAGTGGAATCATGGGTGGTAAATCTTTCCCGCTAGAAATGCGGCAGTTAAAAACGAGTGGAGGGGTTCTCCTCAGAGGCCTCAGATTAGTTCTAGTTTTTACATGTTAGGGCTGTATGGTGCTGTGACGGCCCCGGGAAGTCACCGGATCTTATTTTCTGTTCTGCCGCAATCTGCCAGCGCAGATGATACTGGCTACAGAGCCCAAGTCAAACGCTTATTGTTCATTTTGGCTACAGCTGTCCAGCAATCCCAAGAACATGGGAGTTCATATCCAAGGATAATCTGTTTTTTTTTTTTTTCATTTGCTGGCGATGTTTAATGCCTTGTCTCTGGTGTATCCTAGCTTTTGGTCAAAGAATAGAACTGGTGGAAAAAGAGGGAGGGTTATAGAGAGAGAAGAGAGAAAGCGAGCTTAGGAATACAGCAGCCCCTAATCCTTGGGTGACCACTGGCGAGGCCCAGATGAGCGCTTACATTAAGGCGACTGGAATAGTTTTCAAAACTACCGGGGCCGCCCTTTTGTCTTTTCAATGCGCCGAAGCACATTAAGCAGAGAGCTGGAGACGAGGCGGGGCGACATGAGAAGCTACATTTATCAGTTCACAGTTTCAGAGGATATTGCAAATCAATTTATTAGATTATGAGGCCTGCTTTGAGCTCTGCTTTTTCTCCCCCCCTCTATCCTCTGCCTTCAAACGTAATATTTTAAAGGAAACTCTATTTCCAGATTATAGAGCACTTTATCGCAGAACAAGGAAGTATAAATTCTGGCCCAGACATCCTAAATCCTATTTTCTCTCTCTTTCTCTTACAGTAATGTGTCTTCATCTTCTCAAGGACATTGACATAATGGAGTTTGTTATGCTTTGTTCTGTATTGCCCAATTTAACCTCTCAGATGTGGATTCCTGTAAAAACACAAATTAACCACCAGAACAAATGCCAGCATTTATATCACAACAGAAAAACAAGTTCTATGTGAGATTTATATTTAAAAAAAAACAACTTTGTGCAGGGCATCTGCATCTGACGGTCTGGTCTCTTCAGTGTTAAACTTTTTCTATATGCATTAACTATCATTTTAAAAATCCTGGGAAAAAACAGAATTGGCCAGCACGTTTCCACTGATGACGGTTTGTGCATCAGTCAAGTCCACATGAAATATAAAGCGTAAGAACACGCAGCCGCAATTAATCTTCTCACAAGTGATCCAATTATCCAATTGAAGCTGCAATTTATGAACGCTGGGCTTGTTATGTGCTAAGATAAAGCTTGGACTTCTCCAAGACCAATGAGACGATTTCTTAAATGGTATTATCCGTGTTTGGAGACTGTTTCTTGCTGGGGATTTTTTTTTTTCTCACTGTGCGTTTCAAAGCCGCTCGCGCATCCCTGCTATGAAAAAGATAATTCACGATGGTAATCAGTGTTCCTTAATTCTGCGCCTCTCGTGTTGGGCTGACTTAGGATAAGACCCTTGAGGAGAGGCCCCTCTCTCCGCTGACGGACGTCCCGTTTTTTTTTTTGGATCACGATTCATCTAATGCTGAGAATTAATGGGACTGATGGCTCAAAACCGGTTGATGGTGTGAGCCGTCATATCCAGTGCCAGACAGTTTTAAAAGTTAATGTATGTTACTCCTGAGGGCGAGCTGAATCCAATCAGTGATATAATAATAACTCTGAGCTAGAGAGTAGAAAACATGAGTTTTCAGGTACTGTACCATGTAGCAGATTTTTCCTTTCCTCAGTAATTTAGCTATATTTGCAGTTATTTAGGTACTTGTGCATTTTTCTCTTACACTTTGTAACCTTTTTTTTTTCGTTCTCTTCTTTAAATGCTTGTCCTACAATCTGTCTTCTTACATATTATTCAGTATCGACAGAGCACTCAAATTCTCTACTCAGGCAAAAGTGTTGCATTATTTCTAATATTATTTATAGATATAAATACAGATTTACATTACTAATGATGGCTGGGAATACGTCCTACTTTAACAGAATAGTGCATCATTTTTTATAAACTTATACCTAACTAGAAAGTATAGCTGTTAGATTAAGTAAAAGGTATAACATTTAGGTCTAAAATGAAAAATAATTTTCCCACCCCTGTGTAAATATTTTGCCTGAAGGCAGCAGTTGAATTAAAACCTGAAATAAAACATCTAGAATCCTGATTGTGTTGTCTAACATAAGTCAGCATTTTAGTCCACAGCCACTGTACTTTATTAAAGACTGTGGATAGCACGATAGAGATTTTTCAATCCGAGGTAATCATCACTAACAGATGTATTAACTGTGTTTTAGTGTTGCTTTCCAGGCTTTAGGATACACTGCATATTAGCTTTGCAGCCCAGGCTCATCAAACAGCGGCTGGTTTGTGTGTACCTGTCACATTTTGTCCTATTAAAACCAAAAGACCTGCAGAAGAAAGACAGTTCCTGTCTGTAAAAAGCTGTCCCCTGCTGCTACTGTTTATCCAAAACACTGGTGTTTTACTTTTGCTAATGGACTGGGACTCAAATCAAATCTGACCCTTCTTCAAATGAGAGCAAGCATTACCAAAAACAATAATATGATAATTCATTTTTTTTTCTCTCTCTTGCTAAATGGCAGCACAGAGCCAGACTCCATTTGATGAAATCTCTTTATTCAAGAACAAGAGAATTAGGATGAAACTAACAAAGAGATGTTGATGACATGGCTTTGAATGCCTTCAGACTACAGGATGTTCAGATGCTTTAAGGTGGATTGTATTGATGCGAAGTTTTCATTCATTTAAATGCTGTTTTTTGAAGATGTCATCCATGCATGTTCCACATTTACCTCGAGTATTAGTGAGGTCTAAATTCTGATAAATTCAGTCACATTGATCTCTCAGATTCCTTGTGATTTTTAGTCGTTTCTAATGTGATCAGTCTTACCAGATGGTGTGCAGTGACACAGAGAGTATTTGTGAATTGTGTCATTGTTTGTGGATTTTCTTTGTAAAAAACATAAGATGTAATCTGAACCAGAAATGTGACTGTTACGTAGTCCTTATAAAACTAATCCTGTGGAACAAACTCTCTGTAGTTTCAGCCACAGTGTGTTTGATTTGCCATTTTATTTTTAAGGTTTTCTATTTTCCTCCTTGTCATAAAAATAAGACCGGCAGTACGAGCTGTAGTGGAAGATTTGAAACCGTTTTTGGGGATAAAATAAAACCAGAATGTGCCAATTAACAAGTCACAACCGCTTCACTGTGCTTGTGATTTCAGATAATTTTTCTTTTATTGAAATTCAGAAAGTGGGAAAGGAAAAAAAAAGATATCCTCAAATACTACTAGTTAGGCATAGGACTTTTGCAATTTATTAAAACAAGAGAAAAAAATCCTGTAGTCTCTCAGCATCTTCAGCAGAAGAGAAAAAAAAAATGTTGAGTAGGGTGTTTTGAACTGATCAGCAGGTAGAAGAAACAACCCACACAGAGCCGCCGTCTGTTACTCCGCTGAGAGCGCACAGAGACAAACTGAGCGGCAGTGTTAATAACCTCATCCATCATCAGCACACCTCACCTCTGACAGAGAGAACCAAACCAGCACTGTGCATGCAGCGACCTTTAGCACTGCTTCATTGGCTTGAATCATAGAGGGAACAGAGGTGTGTTGATATATACCTGGATAGATACAGTATGACACACAGGAGATTCTGTGTCAGACAAGAACAATCACTTACAGTAAATAATCATTTGAATAAAAATAAAAAAAAATATGCAGATCAAACTGAGTCTTGCTGACTTCAAGCATTTTAGACCAGTCTTTTAAACAAAGTATTTTTTCCCTGATATTTGAAGTGCTATTAGTAGGTGCACAGAACTAAAAAATTTCCTCTTTTCTCTGTTTGTGACCTTTTACCTTCCTAGCAGTTTGTTAGTTTTGCTCCAAATGTAAGTGTAAAAATGTATGATACTAAAAATATTAAAGATTTAGGGCACGCTTTTAAACATAGCAGGAGGGGAAGAGATGAAAAATTGGAATATGAAAAGGAGTGAAGCTACATATTTTTGTCTTTTAAGCTTTTTTTTAGAATAGAAAGAATTATGTGTAGAATAACATCATCACTCCACCTTTCTGTTCACTCATTAAGCTTTCTATCAGTGTAGGTGTTAAATCTGTTGTGTGTTAGTTATGTGCAGTAGATATTGATTCAACTGCTTTTGTTTCCTGTGGCAGGAAGCAGTTGTGTATCATTATACTTTATTTAAATCCTGTGACTATGTTAAAACACAGTTTAGAAGTCTAAGAGCTTCAGGTTTCATCAGGAACCCCAACACGTTCTTGAAACTCTGCTCTCAACTGTCCACCTTAAAGGGAAGTGTGTGGGGGGGGGGGAGAAGACGGGGGGGAAACGCAGAGGAAAGTAAAAAGAAAAAACAAAAAGGAAGCAAAGCTGATGAAAAGGACGTTATTAGCTTGGTCGCGGTCGGAGCCCATTTGCGTCCATTTGCATCTGGGCTGAAACCTGCAGCTGAGAGCATCTCGGCGATGTGTAATGACCGGTTGTCACAACAACACGGGAGGTGGCCCCGCCGGCAAAATGACGGCCCTGTCACTCCTCCGCAAAGACAAAACGCTGGCAACCTGTAATTCCCCTCCCAGTGCTGCTTCCTTCCTGCCTGTTGCCTGGTTAAATGGCACTTTTGAAGGAAGTAAATCTACAAAGTTGTGTTTAATAACATTGCCAGAGCCAAATGTTTGACGGGGTGAGGTGTGTTTGTGGGGGGCGTAGAGCGAGAGGCTCATGGGGTTAAGAGGGATTTGTCATTTGTTTGTGCTCGCAGGCCCTAATCTGTTCATTGAAACGGCCCATCTTTTCAGCTAGCCGTGCTCAAAGTAAATGAAAAACAATTATACAGTGCGTGAAGAGGAAGCAAGGCAAGGTGGGATGCCACTGGCTTAATGTGTGTGTGTGTTGGGGGGGGATGATGCTGGATCCCCTCTGGTAGTGTTCATCTACCCTTAATGTGCCTTTTCAACTTTTTTTTTTTTTTTTTATAAAACCACTCAGGCTTTTAAAACGTGAGCTGAGGGAACTAGTTCATGCTTATGCGCTACATGTGTCTCTTTCTTTAATTTAGAATTTGTATTCAAAACTACATTAATATTCAAGACGTTTTAGTAGTCATCAGAAGTTGAGATGTAGTTTTAATGAGTCATTTGCTATATACTTCCCACCTTTGACTTTCTATCAGACCAGACAAAAGGAATTAACTGTTATTTTTAATATTACAAATATATAGTGATTTACATGTAAATCTGCTGCTCGAGCACAGGTACTCTGTCACGTATGCTCTTCAAACGAACCATTTCACCCCTCCCTGTCCGTTCAGCTGTTGGCTTCAAAGTCACTTTAACGATTCTCGAAAAGAAAAGTGAAACTCCAGAATAGATTTTGCGTCGTCTGTAATGAGTCAAACACCAGAGTTGAATCGCTTGGGTTGCAGCCTCCTGTCTCTGCAGATGTGAAGTGAAGTGACACATTGATATGCAGGGAGAAAAGAAAGGAAAAAAACAACCCCACTAAACACTAAAACTCACAACCAAAGGCCTCCCCAAAAGGCAAACACATAACTAAACCTGTGCGAGGAAGAAGCAGCGGGGAAATTAGCGACAAAGCATTATAATTTGTCACTGATGCATAAATCTTGCTGACGTGCTCAGTCACTTTAATGGTGCCGCGGCTGCTCGGTGGAAGGCTGTGCAAACTTGCGCAGTTGCAGAAAAACAGAAAAACTATATGTTCGAACATCACCTTATTTGCATAATTTACCAAAAGCCAATGAGGCAGCTCAAGGAGTGCGGGTGATAGTAATAAGTGTTTGGGAAAGGCAGAAAGATCACTAATGGTTTGCCTATGGGGATTTCTCCACGCCATGGGGGAGGAAAATGAGAAATATTTTTCAAACAGCGGGGGTAAAGGTTTTAAAACTAGGAGCACATGGGGAGATAAAGATGTTCCTGCCACGGGGTGCTACGCGGGAAAAATGCAACGGCGAGGATGACAAAAAGAATGCCCCCGTAATTTCGGCATTAAGAGGTAATAATCATGTTTCACCGATGATATTAAAAACGGTAACCCGCAAAGCCGGGGTAAAATAGATAAATATATAAATAAAAGTGGAGGGGGAGAGAGGGGGAGGAAAGAGGAGTGGGCCCATCAGGTAGAGGAGGTAATGAGGTGGTGGGTGGGTGGGGGGGAAGGGAGGAGGGGCTGGGCTCTCATCACTAACTCTGTGTGAGAGTAAACAAAGAGTGAGGAGAGGTGGGGGGAGAAAGAGTTCGGAGATCACGACCGAGCTGTAGATCTGCGGCTCCCCTGCCGAGCGCCGTTGTAGAGGAAGAAGAAGTAGAAGGCCTCATCTGGCTGATGTATGCTTTATGTGAGATGACTTAGCACACACGCAATGTACATCCAGACATGTAGAGAGGGAGATTTTCACCGTGTATGTACTGTACGCCGTGCGCACTAAGGCCTTCTGTGATAATGACGGTACAGTGGCGGCCTGTGGCCTGTTATAATGAGCTCGTAGGGGCGATAGTGGCAGTTTTTGGGGATGTATGGCCATGCAGGAGGGGTGGAAACACAGGGAACGTGGTCACGTGATCACCCCCAGCCTCAGTGTATGACACCATCACCATACAAATGACCAAAAATATGAATTCAGATATACATAAGTGTTTACAGAGCATGAGAAAATAAAGTTGCCAGTGACTTTAAAGCTAAAATACATATAAAATATATATATTTTATATATAAATGAGTTTTTTTTACAAGCTTTCTATAGCTGCCTATAAACTTTTAATTTACAGATGCACCACAACAACATTCTGTGAAAACAGACAGTAAAAAGTGTCAGGATTTTTCCAACATGGAGGCGTGTTCTCTCTCACCACCGATGGCCACTCTCCAAATATCTCATGATAAGCTACTTGATTCGATTTTCAACACGGATGTCCCGGTTCTTGCAGGCCCGACGCTACACATCAACCCTGCGTGTGTAACAAACAGCAAAGACAAACGCACAAACAGTGCATTCAGAACTACAGCACTGACTTCTGAATAACATTCTCTGAATGTGTTTGTCTCATGTGCTGAGGACGAGAGCTGCAGCGAGAGCTCGGTGAATGTCAGCGGACGCCTGCCTTCAACTTCCCATGAAGAAAACGATAAGCAGGGAGCCGGTTGAGACGGTCGGTCGGCACAGTACATTGTGATAATGACATTTGGGGAGGGATAGTGTTGCAAAGCTGTTAAGCTCTTTCATTGCACCAAGAAGATTAGTCGACGAGATGGGGCTGAATGACAGCGAAGGTAGCGTCCCCAGCCTCGCCTGCCGAGGACTTGGCATGCAGAGGTCCGTTAAAAGCCAAGCGCTCACTTTACACCGAGGACCAATTGTCCTTCACTCGCAAAGTATCGCAAACCCCCACAAAGCAAGGGCGTTCTGTTGTTTGTGTGTCTTTCATGTAGCTGTTGATGGAGCTGGATTTACCACTGATTTCTACTTTTGTGCTTGTTTTTTTACCTTTTATTTACTTTATTCTTGCTCTTTTGTGGATGACTTTGACTGAATTATCTGAGTTTGTTGCCTTTGTGAAGCTTGTGTTTTCCCATCATGCCAGTGTGCAGAGGTTTGCATACCGCTCGTGTCTGGTGAGGCCCGCTTGGTGCGGCTGTATTTAGTTTATCTACTCACCCAACCCTCTCTCAAACCCCAGTTGGTTACAGAGTCACCACATTAGGCCTTGTTTGACCGCACCAAAGCAAGAAGCGGGAACTCTGGACAGCTTGTCCTATTATCTGGGACACTGGCCTGCCGTGCCTTTAACTCTTTGTCACATTGCCTATTCCCATTATAAGCCTTTGGGGAGCAGGGGGCCGCCCGTCTGCATCCTGAGTCTATGTGTGTATACATCGTCGTGTGTGTGTTGGTCTGTGGTTTTAACCCAAGTTTCCCTACAGGCTTCTGGAAGCACTTTGTCCATCTCTTGATGTACTGTGTCTCGGTCCTTCTCCCTCCGCCCACGCAGGAGTCATTTTTATTTATTATCTCCTCTGACAGCAGAGGGAATGACGGGGAGTCGGAGAAAGCGTTTTGTCAGTTCTTAAGTGTCTGACAATCCGAATGAAGTTTAGCATGTGAAGAACAAGAGGGCGTCCTATTTTTTTATTTATTTTCTCGCTGATAGAAAGATGGGAAGGGCCACAGAGAGAAGCAGAGAGAGAGAGATGGAAATGACAGAAGGAGCGACGGTCGCTGAACCCACCAGTGTATTAAAGAAGTCTCCTCTCTGTCATCGAGAAAGCCGCGGTGTCGCGGTGATGTGCGGGGAGGTTACGGAGAGGCTGGAGGATCGCGCGCTGACCTCCCATCACGTGCCCCCCACGTTCCCCTGGTGGTCGCAGCCCCGGGAAAACGCCAGCATACGCAGTGCTGAAACATAGTGACAGGAAAGTCATCTCAAGAGGGGATCAGCCTCAAACACGGTGACTCCTGGCCTGTCAGCCACAGCTTCGACAGCGCCCCCCCCCCCCCCCCCTCCCTCCCTTCTCCGTTCCCTGATCTTGTCATCAATTTTGTCAAATAAGGGTGTACAGTAGGACTGTCTGGGTGAAAGATTTGAGAATTGGGTGGTGTGGTTTAGCTGCATCACCTGGGGATCAATTTGCTGTGCTGCAACTATGAGTTGATTTAGCAACTGACATAAAACATAATAATTTTGATAACGAGTGAAACATTTTGAATTAATATGTCAACAAATAATTCCAGATATTTAAGGAATTATCTTTTTATTCTTTTTTACACATTGATAATTTTTGAGGTTTTAGACTGAAGATCTCACAATGGACCTCAGGACTGTGGTTCTCTGACTAATAGAAACAATCTTCATGTTGCAGGAAACAGTGAATAGGCTGAGTTTTACAGTAACAAAAGACCTGGTGTGTGTGTGGCTTTACCTCTGGCTTTAAGCTAAAAAGCCGGTCGACTGATGTGTTAATTTATTTATTTGGATTCTCTTTGAGCCCAAGGCTGGTCTTCGAGGAGTCCAAGAGTCTTAAAGGTGGTTGTGTTTGTTTGTCTAGAGGACACATTTGGCTGCGAGGACACATCTGTCCAGGGTGATGTTTAGTCACAGTCTCTGCCTGAATTCCCAGGTGTGAGCTCACACTGAGGGCTGAGGCCCGAGTGTCGTCATGACGCTGCAGTGTTCATCTTCAAACCAGCATGTTGTTTTCAGTGTGGAGGGTACAGGGAGAGAGGAGAGATTATGTGATGTAAGTTGTGTTGAGGTGATTTAAGATTTTAATTTGACGTAAAGAATTTTATTCCCCGCTTTGTGTTGTTTATGTCTTGTCATCAAGCCACTACAGGACTGGTTTTCTTTGCTCTTGGGAGGTTGATGTTGTGATTTTCTGTAGATTGATTGCACACACAATCGCAACATACTGTTGTTGTCAGGTGGATAGAATCTCTGAAATGTCAACATTTCCTTAAGCTTTACTATCAAAATTATATAATTGATTTTGAAATGTTTGAAAGGATGGAAGGGTTTCTCTCATCTTACTGCTGCTCATGTAAAACGGGAGATTTTACCTTTATTGCAACAACATGTAAGGGTGCATATGTACAAGTAAACACATGCAATACATCTTCACACACAAACACTCACACACTCACATGCACAGAGTCATATGAGCAGACTTGGCTTCACTCAGCCTCAGCCGTTACATAAATGCAGCCTTCTCTGTTGTAATTTGTGGCCTCAGTGGGTTTTTTGTGTTTTTTTTTTCCTTTTTTTTTTTTTTAATGTGATGTTTATCCCTGCAAACACAGCAAACAGATTCTGTGAGAGCAACGACAGCCGTGAAAAGCATCGGCGAGCACAGCAGGTACTCCTGAGCTCCGCTGTAACAAATACCTCTTAAAGACTCTTATTTAAATGCCCCATCTGCTTTGACAGGTGCTGTTTGAAATCTAACCCCACGGGGGACAACCTTGTAACTTTTTACGCTCCTCTTTGTAACCGCACGCGGAAAAACAACGGGGAGTGATCTCTTTTGTCAACCCGTCCCACTTTGAAAAAACTATACTGTAGAAAAGGACCGTGTGTGTGTGTGTTTGTTTGTGTGTGCGGTGAGGGGGGGTTGATGCTGATGCCTTCGAAAACTTTAACTCAAAGATTTCTCTCCATGTGGTGACTTTCCACTCTCTCCATCAACACCACACACACACACACTCGACAGAGTATAATAGTGAAGATCACTTCTTTCTGTTTATGTTTGTATGTTTGTCTTTTCTCCTGTAAAACCCTGATTTGATAAACGCGACTCGCCCGTTGGATTATGACTAATAAACCAGTCCTACCTGCTTTCCTCTGCTTTCTCCACGAAGATGAATTACCCATTTAATAAATAATGACACGCAGAGCGCAATGACAATTACCTGACTTATTTTTCATTTGGGGAAGGGGGGGAGGGAGGGAGGGCTGGATGGAAGACACCTTACGCTGTCACGGATGGCAGAGCGTAAACTGCACGCTTTAAGCTTTAATTACCTTGTTGTTTTTGTCCCTCCGTCACTCTGGCCCCTGCACTCAATCATACTTCTGCCAAAGCCACGGCTCCACTCCAGAGACCCCTCATACACCGTCCCCCCATCCCACCCTTCCCCCTCAGTCCACTGCAACACATTAAGAAGAGATTAATAAACAACATTAATATCTTTTTTTTTTCCCTTTTGTCCCTCTCTTGTCCTGATTTTTTTTCTCCCCCTTTTGTTCTCCAAAATTACGCCTTTTCTTTTATTAAATCTCCTTGTCGGTCCTTGTCGTCAGGCTTTGTTCGCTGTTAAAGGTTCACCAAAAAGCATTGCATTTAATTGCCCGCCACCCTTGATTGCAAGCTTGTCTGTGTGTGCATGTGTGTGTGAGTGTGCAAGAGAGGCCGCTGCCATTAGAGCCTCCTGAAGGATAATTGCTATCAGTGTAATGATCACAGTGCTTTCATGTATCGGGCTCCTCCATCTCGCAGATATGTGCCATTAAGAGCAAGGTTGTCTTTGTTGCAGCTCAAGCTTGGACATAGGCCAACCCCACCCCACCCCCCTACATCCCCACCGCCACCACACACACACACAGGAACACACTGTTGAAGCTTACATATTTCTAATATGTCAAGATATTCTCCTTCAGGGGGTGGAGGGGTGGGTGAGCCGAGAAAACAGAGACCAGAGTTCTGTTTTATCTCATCAGTGAAACAGGCCTGTGACATCAAGGTAACATAAATAATTTATGGAGTCATTGTCGAGCCGTCATCCGCAGCTGAAAACCTATTACCGCTGAGAATTAAAATCAATTCAACGATGGCGCGGGAAAGTAACTCCTGAGCCAGGTAGCACCCACTTCCCAAACAGATTCTGGCGTGGCGGCGCTGCCGTGGCGAAGAAGTGACACCGTTGAACTTCACATGAGAGAGGGAAGTCTTAATTGTATTATTTCCCAACATTAAGAATGCAAGAGCTCTCAGAGAAAACAAAAGCAAGCAAGGAGGAGAAAAAAGCACTAGCCAGACATCTTGGCATCTGTTACCATTAATTTACTGCTCACTGCTTTCAATGTGATTTCCTCCCATATGTTTCAGATGTGTCTTTGCCTTCAACCCCTGAAAACAAACGGCTTTTTCTCTGAATTATTCACTCCAGCTAACCCCCCCCCTTTCCCCAAGCACACACATACGCACCCATACACATAGACACATGCAGAACTACACACTCGTAAAAGCACCATAAACAATTCATCCGCGGCTTTATCATTAAAAGATGTCACACTGACTTTTCATGAGAGATACTCTTGGATTTTGGTCCACATGTTGGGTTTAGTCTTGTAAAGAAAAAAGAAAGGCACATGCAGACACTGACACACTCATATAAACACACATTACAGTGACAAACACACTTTGTAAACACACAAACATTTAAGGACCTTGACAATACCTGTACATCCTGACACACACACACCGGCTCGCTAAGGCATAATAATGCACTTCAACACGTAACTTTGACACACTTAAATGCGCATAAATACACAACACTGACGTAAGCGCACACACGAAAACACCATCTTCAAATGTAAAGACTTGGCAGGATGCGATTTTTTTTTCAGGACATTGTAGCTGTTTCCATTTCCCATCAGATAAGCCTCAGGTGTGTCTTCTTACGCCCTAATATGTTTAGTCTGAGCTCACCCTTGAACACAATCTACTCCGATGGCTCACAATGAGGCAGGAACCGTCCCTGGTAGCCTTTGGCTGATAACAGGCTCCACTGTAATGGCTCTCCATTGTTGTGAAAACACAATGCTGTTTTGGCCGTGCCACTCTGACAGCGTCGCAGGCCGAGCCTGACCTGCCTTTGAAGTTTCCTTTCGGTCTCAGATGCCCTCTCGTGCCACCAGCTCTGACTGAGTGATGGATGACGCAGATCAGCAGAGGTCGCAGAGAGTGAAATACGGATTTCAGTCCTTATACATGGACGGCAGTATTTGGTCAGGATGCATATTATTTCAGTCGAGTTAAGTCGTATCTCCTCTTAACTTTCTTTTCTGTATGTTTCATTGGTGCAGAAGCTTAGAAGTCAACAATGTTTATACTTTCACTTAAAGAAAGTGATTATGTAGAGCTTCTCTCTTGTTTTTTTCTTTTTTTATAGCAACCCAGAGTGCTTTAATATGGCCAGATTTTCTCTCTGTTCACTGTTAACAGTTTGAAAACATTAATGAGCTGCTAGAAAGTGTCGCGCTTTGCTGGTATTTCAGGGGAGTCTAACAGAATCTGCATATTCGTCTTAATCTTCAGCAGCAAATTCTAATCTGTTTTCACCTGTTTGTCATGATTAGTTTTCCGTGTTGGACTCATTTAATTCAAAGGATAACAACGCACCAGTGTAGTGTTTATCTTTTTCCAATTTCTGAGTCAAAATCACACAAGTTTGTCACAGTCTGAAACTGTGCTGCGCTCCCACTGTGTGATTTGCTACAGGTTTGCTCAGAGTCATATACCCCTGCTGTTTTCAAAAATACATTAGAAAGAGCTCACAGACACACGGCCTTACAGGCCGACTGCTAATGAGCTCGGCCATCATCACTGCGTCTCTGAAAAACAGGTTGTGTATCTGCACCGGCTCCGCATCTCAGCTCACTACAACTTTTTGCAACTTGAGGTAATTGCATAGAATGTGCAGGCCTTCAGTCTGAAGAAACCATGCGTTGAATGTAAAGCATTGAAAGTGTGAGTCGTTCATGATGGGCTAGACTAAAAGGACCAGAGCAGGCTTGTAGGAAAAGTGGAAGAGACAGAAGTTTGATATTGAGAGTGATCGGAGACACCGCTCCCTTTAATCTGATCATCCTGCTTCACAATCCAGATCCTAATTTGCTTAAACTTAACTAACAAAACAAAAACAGTTGTGTGTGTTTTTTTTTGTTGCTGAAGAAGTCAGTGCTTGTGCTTTGGTTGAAGGATCTTGTGGAATGCGAAATCTTTTTAAGACTCTTGTTAGTGTAGCAAAACTGAAAATTGACTGTCAAACTTTCCAGGATGATAATGGGATGTGGATGATGCTCTTCAAATAGTGTCACCAGACAGATATCAACACAACTGCCAAATCCAACCAAAACACACACAAGCATCTTTGTTGGTGAAGCGGGACTTTCCAGGCGCTCTTGTCTTGGCGAGTGGTTGGTCATGGGGATAGCTCTATCAGCCATGAAATACGGCCAGTGAGAACAGGCGGTGGGTTGTACTGGGACAGAGTACAAGAGAAATACTGTTCGGTTTCTAGTTTACTTTAGTTTGTTGCTACACGAATAAAACACAAATAATGCGAGCTGATAACTGATTGCGTTACAGTAATTTAGAAACATGAAATAGAGAAACACATGACTAATTCGATCAGGTAAAAGCAAACCTCACAAGGAGAACAGAGGAAAATAATATTTATTACCAAGACGGACAGACTCTGACACAAAAACACACACTGTGTCTTTAAAGGAAAAAAATAATAAGACAGTAAGTCATCACAAGTCCTCTAGTTTTACTGTGCTAGTCCAGATTATTCTTGAGTTTATTGTTTTTTTTTTTTTTTTATCCTAAGCTAGTCTTTGGGGAATTAATGCATAAAAAAATGCGTGTTACTGTCAGGTTCATTCTAAGTTAGCAGTCTCATCTGTTGTGTTGTAATCTATTCTCTTTTAACCGTACACTTAGTAGAGTGTGTTTGTTGTCAGTAGTTGGACTGTGCAGTCAGTACATTTTGAAGTTTCCGTCTCCACAGACAGTCCGAGACAAATTGTCCCCAGTGTCTCTGACTTTCATCCAGACAGCCCTAATGGGAAAAATATACTTTTTTTTCTTGCTCTTTGTCTTTTTTTTTTTTTTTTTTACTGCGAGTGCCACCGATGTGACAGGCAGAGACGTCCGGGGGGCAGATGATGTCATTTATTGATAAGCTGACGGCCTATCCGCCAAGAAGGGCCATGTCACTGTTCTTTGCCACGACTTATCCACCCATTTACCGTCACTGCTCACAGCCTTATCAAACAAATGGAGATGTAAAAAGAAATGAACAAACAGAGTACAGATCTGATTTTCTTCGATTGGAAACAGAGCGTTTTCGTTGCTGTGAGTCATCGCACACGGCCCACTTCCTTTTGATCTACGGCACAGAAATGATACAAATTGCATTTTGCCCCTGTGAAATACAATAAGCGGTTGGCGTGATGGAGAACATATTCATTTATTAGCGTGGAGCTTTAAGCGAAGGGCTCCCATCCTTATCTGAAGAGACTGATCAGCTTCCTTTTTGATAAAAACCAAAAAGGGGAGAAGCACCGGCAGCGGCGGCGATCCCTCCGCGATTTACAGGCGCGCTGATTCCATCGAGATGTGGTTTAACTCAGAAAGTAAGATTGAGGAAATAGAAAGACATACAAATATATTTATAGAAATATTTGAAATACACAGACAGGCATTTCCTATTGAGCATAAGTGATATCAGATTCAGTTTGTCCAAACTAGAAGTAAGTATTTTTTTCCGTTAGTATGCCGTTTTAAGTTTAAAAGAGAAATAAGCTTAATGATGCACTCTGTTATAAGGTATAGTAGCTATAAATGTGTTAAACTAACTTGGTTTTATATTCTAAAGCAGCAGCAGACTAACTGCTGTCTGATATATTTTGCAAAGAGCAGGAGTTTGTTGACAGTTGTGGCCATCACCCCAACTTTTACACGTGTCCCCACAGCGCTTTGAACGTTTCCCATTTGCTAATCACAGACGCATTTAAAGATGCAGTCAATTATTTCCCCTACTTTTTATCGCTTTGTTTGTCTGAGATCATTAATTACAAACACATCAGAGAGGCGTTGAGAGAAAACTCCTCACTGACCCGGAACATCTTTCCTCCCTGCCTTGGTCAGTGAATGGTGTTTGCAGCAGAAGAGAGGTTTTGGCCTAAACTTTCGACCCTCGTGGCTGCAATTTGATCCAGAACACGTCTGGATGCCAGAGGTCGTTCAGGGGTCACAGCCTTCTGTAAACCGCTGTGGCCTTTGGACTTCAGCGGTAGAAATTCAGTGTGTTAATGAGGGTTTATGGTATGAAGGATTGAGATGAATGAATGTGCTTTGGATGCACTTGACTCCCGAGAGAGAGGTTATTTGAAGGGTGTCATTCACATAGCATGGCCACTTTGGAGGCCATATCATTATCCACCATTCCACATACATTATTATGTTTAGATGTGTATGTAAGTGGTCAAATAGCATTTTATAACATGAAGGTATCTGGCTGGCTTTACCATCCCCACACTAAGCTGTCACCTGACTTGAATCACACAGAGTCTCTTGAGTTGCACGAGGATGACATCAGTACTACTATTTGGTTCCCACCGGGGCACAAGCTTTCTGAAATCTGATTGTGATTCTCTTCGGATGTTTGAAAACAGGTACTCGCCATAAACAAGACCAGATTTAAACAAATATGGCTGCGCTGTCAAAAGCAGCACCCAAAACAGACGCCCTGTCTGTTGTGTGAACAATGACCTCATCCACTCAGAGAAGATGTTGTTGGATAGATGGATGGATAGACAGAGAAGTGATTGCATGCTTGCTTTGACCCAAGGTAAATATAATGTGACAGGGCAGGGTTTCCCTGGAGATTGTGTAATTGTATTTCCACATTGGCGCGTCAAAGTTGAGCAGATTCCCCTGAAGCGTCCGCAGACAGATGGGCAGTGCTGCATATTTTAAAGGTGACAAAACTCAATCCCACAACGTTGTACAGAATTTTTCTTTTTCTCTCTGAGATCGGCACCTCCCTTCCCCCTCTCAACTTCTTACAGCATCCCTGCACTTCATGGTTCCTCCACCTGGAGCCTGGACAGTGACTGTGTGTGTTGTGTAGATCCCTCTTTTGTTCATCATTAAAATGCTTTTGAGGAAACCGGTGCACAGTGAAGTTTACTTTGTGTGTGATACAGTAGCTTTTAATGCAGCAGCTGAGGCACACTGTACACAGCCAGGAGGCCAGCATTACAACAATGCAGGATCAGCATTCTTAGAAATTGTGATTTATACCCTTTAATTTAATCATTTCAGATGCCATTGAGATGCCAGATCTCATTTATAAAGAAGATATATGAGACATTAATGAACACTTAAGATGCTTTGCGTCAGGATCTGAGATAAGAGGGAAGGGGAGTCTGCACAACAGCTTTTTACAGCATCGATCCTCACAAACGTCAGTTTTAAAAAGACAGAAAAAAGGAAAAAGTGACAGGAAATGAAGTTTTAAAGCGTTTTTTTATCCATCAGGTAGAGGAGGAGGTTTAACATCTGTTTTTGAAAACAAGGAACGGTTAGAAGAACACATTGAAGAGATGATAACCACTGAAGACAGAATTAGCTGGAATATTTAGCACTTTTAAGAATCTGTATTTGAAGGAAGGTTGAATCTTTAGGATGATTTATTTTTCCTATATTCTTAAATGAATGCGAGATCACCATCTTTGTGTGTGCGTGTGTGTGTGTGTGTGTGGTGTGCGCGGAGGTACATTGACTCGAGGCTAGAGCGGCTGTTTCACCTCTGCCTCCACCGTACACTCGACTTATTTGATTTCTTTTCAGTTTTGGAAGTGGTCTGAAGGGAATCCATTTTGACAGAAAACCCTGTAATTAAGTGTATTGGTCTGCCCTCTCGCTAAGCTAATGGCTTTATTTTGACAGTGTTAATTGTCATAATTGTCAGAATGGTACCTCTGACACTCGGCTCGGAGATGTCGGCGAGGAATTGTTACGCGTTGATGAAAGCGTTGTCATACATACTTCATCTCAACAAGCTAATGCGGCCTGCGTCTTGCCTCTCCCCGTCGAGCCTTATGGGACGCTGCAGCATCGGCTTTCTAATTGCCTCTAATGAAACACCAGCGAGGGAGGTGATCTACTCCTATTTAGATCTTAGTCTTTAAAGAGAGACGGAGAGACAGATGGAAAGGAATAGACGGAGAGAGAAGAGATGGAGGGAGTGAATGAGCACACCCTGATGTTGAGGCAGAGGGGAAAATGGACAGAGAATAAAGTAGAAGAAATGGAGAAAGAAGGGCCGAGAGAAAATGAGGGGTATCAAGGGGGAAGGAGGCCTTTTTAGATACATCTTCATAACGAATGCATGCTAATTAAGGCTTAACCCCCCTCTCAAGCTAGTGTTGTGAAACTTGACACAGTGATATGATTTCACAGTGAAGTGCTGCAGGGCTGCCTGGATGTTTTTGCATGTTGTTAGTTTTGGAAGTGGGTTACTATTGTAATGGAGACGTTAGGACAGCAGATGGTGCTGTGGACGGCCCTGCCTGGCCTCAGTGTTTCACATCACAGTACACAGCAGTTTCTGCCTCCTCTTTCTCAAATGTTTACTCCAGTGTGTGTGTTACCTGCTCTGTCAAAACGCTTCTTTAGTAATTAAAAAAAAAAAAAAAAAAAAAACTGGCAAGAAAGTATGAAGAAAGCAGCCGAAGAAACAGAAATGCAATTATTGATTTGATCCCTTAATGAGGAAAGAAATTAAGATAATGCAAATGTGAAGCTTAGATTTTCATAAATGAATTTTAGATCTTTTTGTCTAAGAAGAAGGGTAGTCGAGATGTTTAATGTTCATTTTCGAGGCTCTGATTTGTGAAAAAATGAAAAATCTTCAGCCAAAATAGCAGTGTAATATTAAAGCGTGGTAGTTAAATGCCTAAAAAAAAGATATTTAGTGGGAATTTGATTAAAGAATAACATCAAAGTGGCTAGAACTCACATGTCAGCTGAGGCAGGCTGTCAACAAAAAAACATTTCACCCTTCATTGTGTGCTCTTGTAGGTTTTATTGTTTTTGCTTGTACCTGTACCTGTCAAGCAGTTCAGTCAGACACTGAGTTTCACTTCTTTGACTTTTTGAATAATTCTCAAGCTCTGAAAAGGGGGAAAAAATAGAATATTTTACAGGACAAAAAGAAAAGATTAGAGAAAAGTCTGAATAGTAATTACATACACAGAATTCAGAATTTCCTTATTTCCCTCCCTGGTAATTATCTTGCGACCTCCAGGTAGGGAAGCTTCGCTTTAGAAAGAATTTAATAATGAGCTCGGAGTTATGATCTCTGTCTTGATATGTTGAAATGGCTCAACAAACAGCCACAGAGGTGGATACCAAAACCCAGAACCCAGAGGAAGAGTCGTCTCTGACTTCACTGCAATAATCCAAGTGCAATTATTGCAGCAGCCTGCAACAACAACAACAACAACAACAGGGTCACAGAACAGATAATATGCACTGGAAGTTCAAAGGCAACGATTTAGATGAAACTGCGTGTGTGTGTGCTGGTAAACAGCAGCCGGATTATCCGGAGGAGGAAAATGGAAGCAGAGGCGAAACGAGACGTAGATGGAGAGTGGTTCCTGGGAGAGCTCCTCTCTCCTCAGCTCAGGTCCAGATAAGAGAATTATGGCACGACAAGGAGAGTTGACAGAGCCCGCTAAGTCTGTTTATTAGCAAGCACACTTCATTAGAAGCCAAGATCAGGTTGATAACCGCCCCTCCCCCTCCTCCTGTTAGCGAGTAAATAAGCAGCGGTCCTCCTTCGTGGCTCTACTTTTCGGTTTTTGGAAACCGTCTCTCTCCAACCTGGGTGAGATTCATAATCGCTCTTTAAATGGCGACAAAGTGTCAAGAGCAGCAGGAGAAAGGCTAAAGGGAACAAAAAAAAATGCACCACTAAGGGTTTTTTTTTTTTTTTTGGGAAAGATTGATAAATATGGTGGAATCTCAATTAGGCGTCGGGCACGAACGCAGATATTAAAAATTTGGTCAAGAATCTAATTAGCTGGAGGTAATTAAACAGTCTCACACAGGGTCATTAATCTTTCCCGTGGACCTTTGATGTTTTGCATACTGTCTTGCAAGTCATTAATAAAATTCATAACGCTTTTCTTTGTGGTGTTTTATCATGGCCGTTTCTTTTTTCCCCCCTTTCTTTTTTTTCCCCTTCTTATCCCCCCTTCCCTGTATCCTCCCTCCTCCTCCTTCCACTCTTCCTGTAAGAGAGCCCAGTGCAAGTGTCAACACATCACAAGGGCCTCTCCTCTTGAGTTAATTTACTTTTTGCCCATATTACATTTTAAAGTTGCACGCACTGTGACCCCTCCCACCCCACCATGCCTCAGCCACCCCCACCTCCCCCCCCAACCACCACCACCACCAACACTCTTCTTTTTCTTTCCCTTTTTTTTCTTTTTTTTTGTGAGAGCACAATTACAGCGGCAGATCAAATTAAATTCTTCTGCAAGCACAGCTCATTTGGAGTGTAAAACATTCCTCGGCAGTGTGCAGCCGAGTGTGCGGCGTGTCAGCGCCTCGCAAGAAGGGAAGAGAAGAAAACAGAATTGTGTGGCCATTGTGTCCTCCGTAATTAAATCCCCACAATCAGTCCATCTTAAATCAGTCACGCCGTAAATATGAAAAGGGGCCGGGATGAGCTTGAGTACTTACTTGGCCGTCGACACAGCAGGGTAATATATGTTATGTAAATGTGTCGGAGATTATAACACCGGCGACTGACACGGCAACAGCACCCACGTAAATATGATGCTTAAAAAAGTGTGTGTGTGTGTGTGTGTGTGTGTGTGTGTGTGTGTGCACATGTTGTGTGTCTGAATAGGTACAAATGTGTGTGTTTTGGGGAAAAAAGCGCATTTGTGTTTTCATATATAGACAAACTGTTATAGACAAACAAATGTGTGTATGCATGCATAGTGTGAATTATTTGAGTAAATATGTATATATATGAGGATGTATGTATATATGTATATATGAGGACCAAGTGTGTGTATGTGTGTGAGAAAGGGTTTGTGCGTGTGGCTGAGGGTGTGTTTATATATGCACCCTGTGTGTAACTGTGTCAAGGTGCACACACATGAACAAGTGTGTGTGTATATATCTATATGTGTGTTTCTGCTTCCTATAGCTTCCTGTATGGTTGTTAACATATTTGTGTGATGAAAGTAGTCTGCACTATATTTATCTTTGTGTGTCTGTGTGTGTGCATGTGTGGGTAGACACTTGCATAGTGTGTGTGTGTGTGTGTGCAGGAGGAGGCAGTGAGTGAGTGACATTAATGCACAGCTATCATGGTGTTGCTGAACCCCAGGAGGCCACGTTTCAAACACTGACAGCTGAGAGTCGCTCTGAACAAAACAAGATGCATTAGTTAGTCTGCTGAGTAAAACAAACCCAAATACCAGATTTTACATTTTATTTTTTTCATTTATTTATTTCTACAGGCTCTGGAAATTACAGTTTCTATCAACGAAATTATCTCAGGTTTTAGAAAATCCTTTTTTTTATGTGATGACAGACACTTCGACATGCACTCTCCTGAAAATAAGTCTTTTTAGAGCAGGGCTTTAAAAATAATTTCAGTCTCATGTTTTTTCCTTGTAATTGCACCCACACCTATGTTATTACTCTAAATTGGCTTGTATTCAAATAATGACGGCGACAGAAATAATTACTGGGTTTTTGACTGGATCGAAACGACTCCTCAACAATCTGCTGCTCCGAGTTTTTCTAATAAACCAAAATACTCTTCTCATTCACATATGACTTCTAACTCTGCTGTCCTTTTGTTTAGTGTTGAGCTGCTGTCGCTGAAAATGAACAATTCCGCCAAGTGCGTAAAATTAAAAGCCGACAAGGACAGGAGAGGATTTTTGCCCTTTAAGCTGCTGGAATGCTTTTACTGTGAAACATCTGACAGGAAGTGTTGAATTACATCGACGGTGGCATGGGATTATCCTTTTGTTGTGTAACAAGGTGGTGAGGACACAACAGGGTGATATATGTATGTGTATAAATGTGTGTGTGTGTGTGTGTGCGCATGTGGTATATATATAGAGATATATATTTTTACATATGAGGAATTTAGAAATGAAGTCCTGTCTGTACTTTATACTCTGTTGCCAGTTTATTAGATTTACACACTTGTAGTCTTTTACAACAGTCATGCAATAAATCCTTCTTTTATAAAGGTTATAATGGTTATAGGTTATTGTTAAAACTGTCTTAGGGAGGTGTTCATTCAATTTTATGATCGTTTTAGAGGCTGTAGTTTGTGGTGATGCTTAAATTTATTGTTATATCAAACGATCCCATTTAAGCTTTGAATTATTTTGATAACAGAAAGAAACTAAGCATTAGTTTGTTAAAAGTTTGGATCCTTATGGTGATCTCCTGTTCACATGCTCTGAACTAATAGTGGATGTTCACTAGAAGATGCTTTGACAAGATTTGGCCCCAATTAAGCCTCTGTGCACAAATTTAGCAGATGGAGGGGGGCAACACTTTCATATTCATATTATACTTTGGCTCAGAGGTTTCTCTCTCATTGCCCCAGTCAAGAGAAATTTAGATGAGATGGCAAACTGTGCGCCTAATTAGCTGAGGAATTCTGCGAAAAATATATCTGCGTCCATCCCTCACGTCCAAACACAGAAGAGGATTCACATAATATTTATCAACTTTTTACTAGGATGTGAGCAGAAAAGTCAGAAAGAATAAACTTTCATCAGCTTCTATATGTTTTTTTCTTTTTTTTTACTTCTTAAATACAGACTTTCTCTGCAGGAGTTTGAAGCTTTACCCTTTTTGTTTGTTTAAATATTATATTTGTTTTATATTTGTTAGCTGTTTTTTTTTAATGTTTCAGAAGCAAAACAACTTATTTTATTTTTCAGCTCTTAAATATCCAATAACCTATAGGAAATAGTGTCAGGTGGACAGTTATTTATAACAAGGATCAAGAATCTGAGTTAATAAAACCCCAAATAAATTTTTATATTCACATCAAAGTAATATAAAATGACAGTTTCAGGGTGTGCTGCATTTAGCCGTTCCAAAATCTTGCAACACTTAATTATTTTTTCCATTTTTCCTGATGTGACGTGAAAGCTGTGTTAGCTTTTCAGTGGTTTTATGCCTCCATAGGCTTCAGGACAAAGCGAGTGGCTCTGAAATGGCACTCAGGGAAACGCTGTACCCAAATTATTTGACATTACACAAATTCAAGTAATTACGTCTTAAGTGCAAATGCCTTTGTAATATCTTGTTGCTTTAGAAGCTAAAGAAATGTTTGGGTGATGCAGCTGTCACACACTTATAATTATCATCACCACATCAAAGTTTCAGACCAACAACAACAACAAAAAATCTGTCTGTCCCTGTATATTCTGTTTTCGGTCTGTATTGAATATCTGAGTGTGAATGGCCATAGTTCACTCCCTCCTCTCCTTCCTCAGTCCTGTTTTCAGTAGAGGTGAAGAAGAACAGAATAAAAGCAGCTCCATTTCTTTTTGTGCTCTAAAGAAAAAAAAAAGAAAAAGTAATACTACTTTCTGTGTTTCTTGCTGGATATTTTTAGTTCAGGCAGAAGGAAAAGGTCCGTTTACCATGCATTCTAAGACACGCTCAGACTTTTGGCACGTATCGTACAGCATTGCATGTTATTCATTACCTCAGCGATGCCTTGATGTGATTATGTTACTTTTCCCTGTTTTAAGTGAGAGGTAAGGCATTGTTGTTCCACATGCTGCAGCTGTAGCACAGTCACACTGTGGGTTTGTTACGTCCTTTAACCGCTTAGTTTGTGTTAAACACACCTCTGAAGTATGAGGGAATCATTTGCATGCTGTAGATGCTGTCTTTGTACAAATTATTCAGACGTCTTCTGCTGCTGATCTGAACCTAGGCTGGTAATATGTATTGACTCAATCAGTGCAGGTAAACATACAGTAGCTCAAACAGTAATGTACGGAGCAGTTTGTTTTTTCAGCAAACTGATTAATCGTTAATAAGAAGTGGGAGAAAATGAAGCTGGACTTTCAAGTCATTTTTCCAGCACATCAAACCTGCAGTCGCTCATTTAAATAAATAAATATACATTTTTATATTTATATTTATAGTAGCTGTGCACTGACAGACACATGACATGCACACACTCAGTGACACAGAAAGCCCTGCCCGAGCCAAAGGAATGACAGTGAAATACCGAGCCCTCCGATGAGCAGACAGTGATGCCTTGCATGCCAGCTCCTCCTCTTCCTCCTCCCAGCTCCCAGTCGCAGAGGTCATACGAGGAGCAGCTGGGCATGGGAGAAACACTCCAGTCTGCAGCCATTATGTCATTTCCTGTTCTGTTTCCTGTCGACCTCAGCTGCCAAAAGAGAGAGAGGGAAAGAGAAAAAAAAATCCCCTTAATGGGCAATTTCCACAGGGCAAACAGGGGAAACCAAGAGGGAGCATTTAAAACTTCTTTATACTGAGGGAACAAAAAATGACGGTGGTGGGAAAAGGGCAGCGACGAGAGTGACCCGGCATCTGGTACCAAAAAAAAAAAAGTCAAAGGTAAAAAAAAAAAAAGGCCAAACCTTATTTCTCATACAGTATCTCGCCGTTTGATTTTCTCTGTAGTGAGATAATCTGAAAAGCGTCTCCTTTCATCCTCACTTGTACCTTTTTAACCAGCTGGTATTTATGTGGAAAACACTGTCACCACCACCCCACCCCACCCACCCGAGGCCCATCTCTGTGTCATCCTCCTTGCTTTCTGGAGATGGGAAAATGAAGTGGTGTACTGCTAAATATAAACTGGCAAACACAGGGGCGGTGGCGGCAGTCCTCAAAGGCACATTTCATACGGTGGCGGTGGGGGGTGGGGGTGCTGAGGGAGGTATTCGCTTACCTGATAAAACGCCGATTGTCTCCCCTGAGAGCGTATGCAGATAAAATTATGTTGAGTGGGAGCACAATGGTAGAGGTGCTTATGTTAATCCTGACACTTCTTAAAAAAAAAAAAAAAAAAAAGCGGCAAATAAGATAAGCTCCTGCCTCAAGGTAAAGAGCAAGGAGTAGGAAGGAAGGAGGGAGGCCCCTGCCACCAGTGCCGCCATATGAACGATTCCTCCTCCTTCAGCCAATTCCTCCTTCACCGAATTCCCGTCCAAGTTTGTATGAGAGCATTTATTTGCATAATTCACACCTACTCTCCACATTGCCCCCCCCCCCCCCCCAAACAAATAATATCCTCCTCCTGTCCCTGCAGGAACAGGGAACACGCTCGCAGGTTGGACCTGTAGTTTTAAAAATATATCTCCGAGGAAGGAATTACCTCACTGGGGGTAAACATCAGTGGGTGCAGCTTATGATGCGGTCCTTATAATGTTAGACTGAAGCCCAGTGATGCAGGAGCAGAGGGAGCAGGATTCAAACCGATAAATCTATCATCCATTAAATTTTAATTTAACCAATAGCATTTCTGGCTCCAGAGCAGCTTTGTCTCTTAGTAGTTAAATTAAAACCCTTTTATTTCCCCTTATATAACTTTTAGATTGCTAAAATCATCTCATTTCACACCTTATGACAGTTTTTATGTAGAAGCTTGTTCCAGCTCTTCATTAAACCTATGTTTAACTTTACATTAGAAGGATCAAACTTAAGGCTCCATGTTTTTTTTTCTGGTTGCACCTTTCAATAAAATATTTTAGATGTTTTATGCATCATTTTATACACATTTCTCCAAAATGCAGCCTGAAATGTTTGGCATCTTTAGGACCGACATAACATCCGAAAAGGAGTTGAATGCAGGGAGCACGGTTTTTCAGATGTAATGACGAACTTTAATAAAGAATATTGGCTTTATTCTGGAAGATGGACAGACGACTGACCTATTGGACACAGAATGCAACCTTTAGTAGCCAATATGCTCGGCTTCATTTTATTATCTTCCCCCTTTCTCACTAAAGTTTTATAAAATCTGAGACTAAAATGCAGGAGGTATTTGCAGCTTCATTCATGCAGGATGAACTGAGCCACTAATGTGTCTCCAGCCTTTGACTGGAACATTAACAGAAATCCTTGAAAGACTTTGACGTTTCTGTGATCTTCTCCTCACCTTGTTTGTGAGCCTCTTGAATGTGTTATGTAACAGTTGGGGGATAATTTGTTTTGTGCTTTGAGACTCCTGACGCCCGTGTTTTTGTTTCTTCCTTTGCTGTTATGTTTTAGGGAACCCAGGAGAGCTGCTCTACAGGGATCGACGGTAACTAACTGCGGTGGTGGCAGCAGCCCGGCAGGTATTTTCCCACACAAAGACTGTTTGTTTTGTTTCACATGGACTATTTTTGTCTGTCTATCTTTGTTTCTTTCTGCTTTGATTTCTTTCTCTGTGTTTAATGGCAACTTTTTTTTCTTTTTCATTTAGTATTCCTGTTTGTTTGCTTTTGTCATAATTTCCTTTTATTCTTTCTGCAATTTTTTCCCCTGCATTTCTGTCTTTCTTTCCCTTCTCTCTTCCTCCTGTTTTAATAAGATGGGTTGGAGGGGGATTTTATTATTATTTTGTTTTTAGCTCCGCCAACGGTCTTGTAACTAGCATAATTAAATGTGCTTGTTAACAATGGCAGCTAATGAGGAATACAACGGTATTAACAATAGAAGCTGATTAGACAAAGACAGGCTGATAAAGCTGAGCGGAGAGAGCTCACAGTTGGGATTTCTCTACCTGAAGACACCTGTCCTCTGACGTCTTTCACCACGCAGAGATGAAAATACTCAGAGCATAATTGTTATAATTGTAGCCAAGTCATCAAATCCTTTATCTCTTAGAGGTAAGAGTAAAGGCAAGGTGCTTTTTTTTTTTTACTTGGCAGCTTTGTGGCAGTTAATCATGGTTTTATCTAAATTATTCTTAACTTGTCTGTCTTTTAATGTGGCACTCATAACGCAGTCACAGCTCCGCATGTGCATGCACTGATGCAGTAAAACAAGTATTTCTTTTTCTTTTTTTTTTTTCTTCTTCAGCCTCTGAAAATGAATCATGTTTGTGACACAAATCAAGACGTGAGTCACTGGAATACATGTCAGAATCGGCCCACGAGTATTATTTTCTCCACATGTCACATGCAGTCTGGAGTTATCTCACTTGAATCACTCACTCCATCTTATTTTAAATCTATATTCATCCAGAGAAAGTCTCTTTTCTCTTTCACATTCATATTGCTTCTGTATTTACACCTGGGAGCTGCCCAGTACAACCACGGCCCTCTGCTGCTGGGCACTGGGAGTGGAACTGGAGCAATTTGGGAGCATTCAAGCATTTAGCAACAGGCCTGCACTGTATTGATATGTTTGACATGGACAGCATATTATCCTGGAAGTGAAAAATGCTGCCCTGTAAACACAGACAACAGCAACTACACGTGTAGTGAAATTGAAAAAGCAAATTTGGCTTGTGCTTGTGTGCAGGTTGGTCCTCTGTCGTGTTGAGCTGCAGTTATGGGTGTGATTTCACATGCTGAAGGCCTTTTAGCCTTAAATGGTGGACATACATTACAGTTGGGATAAGGATGGCTGATTTAAGGTTGGGTGTCATGACTGATTGGGCCGAGTTAGACTGAGTCTGTTCCAGTTTGGACCAGCTGGTGCTGAGAGTTGGAAGATATAATCACAGTTTGTGGCTTTTAATGATTCTAATATTTTTGCCTTCTGATCCAGTTCAGGGATGCAAGCTAAGATCAAAGATGAATCTATCGAACAGTTTCCTTTCAGTTAATGGATTTAATCAATCATAACATGTCACAATATAACGACAGATAAGAGAGTCTGAGCTGTAAATGTTCTTGTTCGAGAAAGAGGATCTTTGGCATTTTTGGTTTATAAACAACTTGAAATGATTGTTACTTCATGTCAATCAACTGATTAATTGACCTGGATCTCGTGAGTGCTTGATCCAGTTGCAGCCAGTCAAGATTATTTGAAGCATGTTTGCTTTTTTACATCTGGGATTAGGACTGTTTCATTGGTGGTAGTTGGAAAATAAAACCCTCCAAAACGGGCGAGAAAATGAAAAAAAAAAAGAGTGTCTATAGATCTGTGTGCCATGAATTACAAATGTTACTTCACTCATGGACTTTTTATGGATGAGTGATGAAGACTCTGTCCATAGAATCCAAACCAACAATAAGTTTGCCAGTGCTCTGTTAACAAGCCGAATGCTAAAATATGAACCTTTACACTGAAAAGCCGTATCATGACTTTGATGCCAGTGACCAAACTTCCACAAAGTCAGTGTAATCCTTTAACATCAGTATGCAGAAAAAGTCTGTTTCAAGTCTAGTTTTTGGTGTTTTAATCATAGTAGGTATTATTGTGGATTTGAGCCCAGGAGCTGTTGTGAAGCAAAGCGAGAAAACCACTTAAATTCTATTATGTCGCAGTTTGTCCCTGCTGTGTATGTTAAACTTAAAAAAAAAAAGAAGTAAAGTGCACCATAGAGGTTATTTACACCCCATTTTTTTTCCCCCTCCCTGATATGGAGAGCAGAGACCTTTTGAGTGATACAATAGTGCATTTACACGGAGGAACAGCAACCTGACACACCGTAAAGTACTTCTGAAAAGCCCTCAAAATACACAGAGAGTCGGCGGGGAAATGAAGGAGGCTACAGATAAGAGTCGACTTGTAAAACATAATTATATTTCCGTCGCCGGGGTGCGCAGCCGTTGAAAGGAATGCATTTAACCTGTGATTCATGCATGGCAAGAAGTTGTCGAGCGAAAAAAAAGAACACCAGTTAAATTGTGGAGGTAAGAAGCCTTGAATAAAGTGTAACTAAGGTCATACCATCTTATGAGAATAATTTGATTCGGTGCTAGTCTTCTCTCCTGCAGGCATTTTCTACAGGGAAAAGGATTATATCTCTCTACTTTTTTTTTCTGCTCCCAAAGGCTGGGGAAAGGTCTTGTGGTATTAAAATCCTGAGAGCAGGTTTGGGCCTGAATAACTCCAGAAAGTAAAAGGAAAAGGTTGAACTGTCGACTTTTTTTTTTTTGGTACCACAGCTCTCCAAACCTTTTCCTGCTTATTTTTTACCATTCACTTGATTGAAACAGAAATCATTCATTCAAAATTGCTCCCCCAAAGAGGTCAATTTCCTGTTGGCTCTTGTTTAAATTAATTCACAAAGGGTTCACTGGACTTGGGAGGAAAGTACAGATGAGTATCAACACTTTTTTTTTTTCTTTCCAGAAGCTGAAAACATTTTTGCGGTAAAAAGTAAAAACAAGTGCAGCATGTTTTATCAGATAAAAGAAACTGAGTTTGTCATGTAGATGTGAATTTTATCTTCTCCTTGCTGTATATATTGCTTACCTCCTCGGTTTCCGTCTATTTTAGTGCGACAGTAAACAGAAGTGTTGTTTGGCTGGCAGCAAAGGGAGAGTTTTCCCAGGCACTGACTGATATTCTGCTGCTGAGTGGGAAATCACATCCGGTTCCTCTCGTGCTGGCAGGATATCAAAGCAGAGAGGCATTAATACACATTCCTGCCTTTTCCTTTTACCTAATGTATTTTTGATAACAAGATTCTTGATAAATTTCCATACCTATAGTTCATCTGTCACACATTATTAGTAACTTTAACCCTTGGGCTCCTTCTGTTTGGTCTCTTTATTAATATGCTTAAGACAGACATCAGCCTCACCTTTATATTATTGCCTTGATATTATTTACCAGCTACACTTACCTGTGACAGCAACTTTGCTTTGTTGTTATAATGTTGTTGCCTGTTGTCAGTTTTGTCCATGCAGGGTAAAGTGTAGTGGTGATGCAGGAGGAACGCAGGACATTTGACATTTCCATATGCTGTTCTTTGTGGATCTTGTGAATTGGGGAACGGCTCTGCTTTTTTTTCTGTCTCTCTCTTGCGATGATAAACTGCAGGAATTAGAAGTAACCGCACCTAAAACGGAAACCTAAAAAAGCCTTCAGTTTGCTGTCAGCCTTACAGATTAGTTTTTTAATTAGTTTGAATCTTTACATTTCAGATATCTTTTTTTAGGGAGTAAAAAACTTTTAGGGAGTAAAGAATCGATTTTACAGGCAGGTTTTGAGGTTATTGTCAGGTACTACATCACAGCTGGACTTGATTTTGAGCCACCCCTCTCCAACAAATGTCGAAGCCCTTCCAATCAGGCAGATTTACAGTACTTGAACTGATACTCCATCTGGATCGCCTCCACTAAGCAGGTTGGCATCATTTGAATCAGGGGAGCTGCTACTGTCTGCCAATCTTCATACATTAGGAGAACTTGTTATTCAAATTTATTCAGACTTATTTTATTACTTAAAATACATGTACACCAGGAATAAAGCACATTGTTCTAAGTGTGAGGGAAAGATATTAAAACGCAGTCCAGAAGTGAATATTGGGAGACCTTTGAAGTACATTTTAGATCTGTCACTCTGTCCTGAAGAGATATTATTGGCACTGTCTGGTACAATATCTCTGGGCTAGATGTGAAAGATCAGAGCGATATCTAGCCTTGCGGGATTTTCCAACCCCATCGGGACTTCAAATCGAGGTTAACCTCTATAGCTGTCACCTTCATCTGTCCCACCCCCCCACACACACACACTTTCTCTCCACCTCCTCCTCTTCCTCTTCCCAGTGCTCTGAACTCTTCCTGTCAGAGAGTTTCTGCTTAAACTGCAGAGTGCCACCCAAGTTGGCCAAAGTGCACTCGCAGTCGGATCAAAGTCGTTTATTCTTTGGCTTGGCGGCGTGCGAAAGGTGATAACATTGCTGTGCGAGTCCTCCGGCGCTTTGCTCTGCGGTCTGGGCAGCGCTGTTTGCCCCACACCAGCTTCCCTGCCTAGAGACAGAGGAGGCATCCTAAGCCTGAGCGCTGCATTTCTTTTCTCCAAATTGTAATTAAAAGGGAATAATTATTTCTCAGCGGTCGCAGTCCAAACAAACAGACTGACAGCTCTCTTGTTTTTTTGTTTTTTTTTTTTGATGCAGTGAAGGCCCACAGTTGATATCTCCCTGGTGGCTTTGTTTTTTTTCAGTGGCTTTCTGAAGCTGCCACTTCTTGGTTTTATTATCTTTGTCTCCAGCCCTGGCCCTTCGTCCCTGTGCTGGTGCTGTTGGCACTGGCCTCGCCCCTGCCATCCCTCTGTTCAACGCTCAACTTTTTCCCCCCCACATGAAAGTGGCTGCCCGCTGAGAGACCTGACCACGTGGCCTGGTCTGTACCTTTCTCTCCCAAAGTTTCCTGACCTAATTAGCGCCGAATTAAATCGGACAGGATGCATTCATTATTAATTTCCCGGGTTGGGGGTTGTGGGTTGTGGGTCTTGAAATAGACATTGGACATAGAGAGTGTGTCAGAGATGTGAGGCTGAATTAGAAGCTCTCTGGCGTCGACTCTCCCTCCCTGTCTTGGTCTTCATTTGAATGCAGTGCACAGTGTTAGCAAAGCAACGCTGAAAGACAATGCAAGTTAATCAACGCACTTTGCATGCGACTGTGTTCTCTTTCTGTGTCTCTCTCTCTCTCTCTCTGCAGCTTTGAATGTGCAGCTTGCCAAAAAAAAAAAAAACCCTCTCATCTCCACGTGAAACTGCATGTCCTGTTTCATGTCTGTCTTCTCCTGCTGTTGTTAACCTAAAACCTTCTTTTTCTGGATGACGTCTTTCAACAGCAAGGACACGTCTCGGTAGAGGAGCTGACCTAACATAAACAAAGATATATAAATAAATCAGTTCAGTTATTTACTTGATATTCATGAATATTCATGTGTGTCTCATACACATTTGTTAAATAAGGTTTACTTGAGACTCCTCAACAAGCTGGATGCTGTGTACTGTAAACAAAACTCCTCTAACCAGTATTTTTATATAACAATAGATCAAATGAGTACATGTATCTGAAGGTGGTTGCTTGTACTGATGAGTTATTACCCGGCTCTGCAGTTCTCCACGGATTGTTTTTGGTTTTTTAGTTAAAAGGAGATTGAATATTGGACTTATATTAGTCCTATGAACACAACTCCGAGTTATTAACTGATTCAAAGATAATATATTGTCAGTGTTGTGTTGACAGTTTTGTTTTGGTGCCACTGTGAGGCCAGAAAATCAGGAAGTGCAGGTTTAGGAAAGTGTCCAAGCAGAGATTTTGATACTGAAAAGACATGATGACAGTGACACTTAATCTTGAGCTTCTTCTTTCATTAAAGTAATGAAAATATTTTCCCTATTTTACTTCAGTTGGCATTTAGTTTTTGTTCCTCTTGCACTTGGACTTTGGGTTGTCTTAAAGTTGAGATACTTTTAAAGAAAGATACTCACTTTACAAGTCTAAAAACTTTGAGTTTGGTCAAGGTGTCCTGGTTTTTAATAATTCTGCTCAAAGCAGGTCTGGTTACAGGTCGAATCCTCTCCATGAAGATGATTACTGATCTAAAATTTGCAGCTGCAGCGATGTCCTGAAGTACTGCGTTCTCTTTGATCAGAGTGAAGTGTCTAGAAATCAGTTTTCTAGACACATCGGCTCCACTGGTGAGAACAGAGCGGTGGTGAGGCTGGTTGAGTCCAGCTCTGGTTTTTGACAGCGCTGCAGACTCTGGCGAGCTGCAGGTCCTTCGTCTGAAGATCAGTGGTGGGCTTGTGAAACGCCGCCAGCGACTGCCTCCTGTGGTCGACGAGAAGAGAACTGTTGACTTCCCAAGTGGTGTTTCTCTGTGATCCATGGGGGTGGGAGGTAGTGGTGGGGGGGAGATTGTTGAAGGATTATCTTTTGGTGCAAAAGGTAGAAACAGTGTACGCATCAAAACAGATTATCTATGAAGAAAAATGTGTTAAGAAAGTGTTTTGTGCCTTGCAAAATGCCCAGCTAATAGAAGAATTAACAATTTTAAGAAGTGTGGTCAGACTGGTGATCTGCATCTGATCGTGTGTGTGAGTGTGTTTTGAGGAATTTTGAGGAACAAAAATACAAACCAGACGTCAAGCAGAGGAGGAGAGCGAAGGTCAAGCGAGCTTTGGCAGACTGTGGGCTAAACTAATTAAAAGCTCTTGAGTTTGGACTGAAATACAAATGTAAATGACTGCACACTGGGGTACATTTAGACTTTGGAGACATGTATAATTGATTGGACTTGACTTTGTAGTGCACGGTGCAGCCAGTGACTTCCGTAATAGAGGAAACAACAGTTCTGTAAAGCGATAATCAGCAAAACAAGATCCTTGTTTTATTCATCTCCTTTTCATTTTAGAAGCTAACTGCTAATTGCTGCAGTATCTATCAATCAATCAAATCTAATAACTGAGCAGATACTTTGAGTTTGTGTGGCACTTTTAATTGTTGTTTACCGTGAGGACCAAGGTTTTCTACTACTCCTCCTTTCCTCTTCTCCATCTCTCAAAGTACACACAAAAATATACAATATTTATTTGTCTATTTTGTTGTGTTCAGATGTAAAAATTTCTCTGTTTTGTGACATTACAGAGGTTTTGAGTTTAGTTAAAGACATTAATCCACACTGTCGTGAATGGTCAGTTGCTAATTTTTAAGCATATCTTTGTGTGTCTGTGTTAAGGAGGGACTTCAGCAGCATTTTCTGTTTCCTAGTAAGGCATTTTCTCTGTTCTTGTTTCCTCTGTGCCACTGACCCATATTATCCCAAAAAAGGAGTGATCTGAGTACAAAGCCCAAAAATCTGGTTAAAACACTTTTGCTACAAGCGCAACACAGATTCTGACTCAGAACAAGATTTATAACATTTTTCAAAATTGACTCATTTGATTTGATTAAATAATAAATAACCTAATTTACCGTTCCGCTGAATCCCTTTTAGCCGGGGCTTTTACTGTCTGGAATGCCCCAAGAAATGGTGTGAAAAGCACCACTGCACAAAGCAAACCTGAACGCTAATGTGTGTCGAACACCAGTGCACATTTTTGCCCGACCGTTGCGCGAGTTATCTGGAAAACTGCCCGTACAGATCAAAGCAGCAGAGGTGTCACACAGGCTGAGAGGTAAAAGATTTTCCAAGTCGTCAAATCAGAGTTGGATTCAAACATGGTACACATTCTGAGAAGAGAAAAACAGAGAGAGAGTGAGAGAGAGAGAGACACAGGGAGCGATATGTAAAAGAGAAGAGATCAACCGTACAGTCATGTCATAGCCCAAGGCAAAGAGCTGCAGATGTAACAAAGACAGGGCCCGCGATTGTCAAGAGGCATGGATAATGATAGCTTTGCATGTAGGGTACAAGGCAAACATCAAGGCCATGCACATCGCAGTGCAGGACTTTAAAGGCTGTGGCAAGAAAGGGGGCCATGGGAACGAAGATGGCCCCAATATGGCCCCCAGTGGCTCCCCCTCTGATGGCAGGGGCAGGTAACTTGGAACAAAGCAAATTGGACGGGTACAGTGTGGAGCCAGTGTCAGGGCTTGTCTCTCTCTTTTTTTTTTTTTATTGTGAGGCTTTTTGTGTTGAAAAGTTTTCTTCTTCTTCTTCTCTTTTGTTTGTTTGATCCTCCCCGTGCTATCACGCCGGCTCCTTCTGAGTGGACTGAGCGGGTGGATGCTCTGCTGCTTGCAACACTGCAAACGAGCACCACAATGTAGAAATGTATATATTTCAAATTTTACCAGGACAGGGCCCACGTCCTTTTACCAGTAAGTCCTCCATATGAAACAATATGCTTTTAAAATATGTAGTTTGTTGCTGCTTCGATAAACAACACATATGAGCATTTTCTCATCTGATGCCCCTATGCAGGAAGAAAATAAGCCAAACTTGTACAATGACCTGTACTAGAAGTTTGCCTTTATATAGTACAGTCTGAAATGATCAAAATTATGACGAAGATTAGCAATTAGGTGATAAGACAAAGAGTAAATATCTGAGCCAGAATTTTGTTCCAAGTTTCAGTACTTAGAACATCTCAGCCGTCGTACTATGGACACATTTTCAATGTTACTTTTTAAAATAATGCGCAACAGTATCCAACTACAGGTCTGTGAAGCTTTAATTTTATTGGTTTTGTTTAATACTGCCTGGAATTTATGGGATTATTTGAGTACTGAGTTGCTTTTATAAAAATTGGGACCTGCTAAATGAGTAATTTGAAAAAGAGATTTTTGTCTAATGGCAGCGATATATTTCTGTTGATTGCACTAACTCAATAAATGACACAGGATACAATATGACTGGATTTATTCAAAATAGAACAGTTTTTCATTGCACATTTGGCCCAGGAAATATGTTTGCTCTCTTCACAGTTGGTGCATTGCTCGCTATATCATAGACTTCAGGAGCAATTAATGAAATTATGATAGAGAGCTGGAGTTAGTTCAGGCAAGCGTGCAGCATTTCCCCTCTGAGTATTTATGTCTTGAGTTTGTGTGTATTTTGGTAAAGAGTGCAACTTTTCACTTGGCGGGACTCCTCTTAATGACCGTTGGCTGCCAAATGTTTCTTCAGAAGCCATAAACATCATTTTTTCCACAGCCTGTTCCTTGAATATGCACAACAAAAATAACCATCAAAACTTTATTCTGTGTCCAATCCAATTATGAATACTTTGAAAAGTCCATCAGTAATTGCCAGACACTGCACTCTTCAGTCAGGGCTGCTGAAGGGCAAACAACAGCTTTCTCAACACTTATAGGCAGAAAAGTATGATTTGCTCAGGGGGTCTGGGGATGATACTGTACAGTATGTGACCCCGGACACGAAACAGTACAATTACAGTGTTGGTACAGACTGCTGTACAAATCTCGTCATTGGCCTCTGGCAGTTTGTTTGTATTGTATTTTAGTGAACAGAGAGGTCGTCTGTTGACGCTGATCCTGAATCAGACTTTTTTAAATTGGAAGCAGTGGTCAGATGTGTAGAGGAAGGCTTTAAATGCGTTATTCTACGCTTTGCATTATGTGTGAATCATGAAACACAGTTTGTAGTTGTTTTTTTTTTTTTTTTTTTAAATGACCAAAAGACCAAGAAAGGCGAAAATATCTAACCTCATTAAGCACGCACTTACTTGAGGTTAAAAATGTGGGAAAATGAGAGTTGTTGGTTGTTTCAGTAGCATTTAAATGACTTTATTTCAACATGCAGTTTGGACCTGATTCACACTGAAGTATCTAGTGTTCTACCTTCAGTAGTTACAACTGGGATGAGATAATGGACATGTGATTATGTTTACATGAAAGTCTTGCTGTGCTTGTGTTGGAGCTGCAGCATCCCGTCTTTTAATATGTATGCAGGTATAAGAGGTTGTACTTAGGGGTGGGGGTGTGTGAAATCCCCTCAGAGACCACAACAGTCACGACAAAGGCTTCTAAGCCCAGTGCCACTGCAACCCACCGCTTCTTTCCTCCCTCATCAGTAGGGGGACGAAGGCTTCAGCCAGCAGGGGGTGGGTCCAGCGTGACGCCGAGTATGGGTGCCTGTTCGCCCTCGGGCCAGTAGTTGATCTGGCTACTGATGGTTAAAGCTCGAGCGACGACTGAGGCCTTGTCGGCTAGACGGAGTCCTGACGAGATGTCTGAGTCGACAGGAATTGGCCTCACACATGTCTCGTTCAAAGGTTAAGCATGCTATTATGGGCGTCTCACTGAATGCAGCGACTGCACGCCGGGCCGATGGCCTGTGGTGTTTTCTCCATGATTAGACTGGCCCGTCAGACTGGCCCACTCATGAATCTTTGAGAGCTGAATGCCAAAGAGGTTGTTAGTAGAGGCTGAATCTCAGAGCATAATGTGTTTCAGTCACTTTATAGGAAGCAGGTCCAAAAAAGAGCCGAGTCTGTCTCTGATCAGTGTTTTCATGAGTGTTCATTAAAGAAATTAAATAAATTCTTATGGCTTTAATGAGTAGAATACTGGGTTGTTTTAGTGTCATAACTGCTGAGCAGATGATTTTTTTTTCTCTGTAGTGATGTGAACAAATTCCAAACATGGCACTTTAAAGATTCCAGTGGCTCAGTGATTTCCCATGAGGCTACAGTATGTGCCCGTCCACGGCAGAGGAGCCACGTTTTCTCTTCTCCTTTAAAGTCACACTAGGCAGTGTTACACTTTCGTAACCTGAACATGAGAGTAGAAGAAGAATACTGCTGTGATTTTTGAATGTTTGAAAGGCTTGAAATAATTTGACATCTGGACCTAACTGTGTTCTCAGTTACTGGTCATTGATGTTGCTCTGACTTGCAAAGATGGTGGGAATCATGTTCTGAGTCTGAATTTTAACTTGGCTTTTATTGTGATGTATTACTGGGTGTTATTGTTATTCTTATTATTGTTATTCTTATTATTATTTTCACACTACTTGATATACTGTCCTGGTTTCAATAAAGTTGAGCACCATGAAGTGCCATTATCATCTATGCTGCATTCTCCAAACTGCGATGTTGACTCATCGTGGGTTTTGGCCTCTGTGTCCAGATCGGCAGCAGACGGCTTCAGTCATCTCAGCCCTGGGCCAAATTAAAATCGAAACACTTAATTACTCAGAGCGTTTGCTTCAGGCTGTCTGGATACCCAAATTGTTTGCATCTCTGACACATTGCTACTCAAGTCAGGCAGTCTTAATAAATGTATTTGGAAGCCTTTCAGATTGTATTCGGAGCCAGGTCTGGCTTATAAACTTGTGCCCAGCAGTTAAAACTGGCATTGTTTTGTCCATATTCTTATTTATCACATTTTGAGTCTCACTGAAATGACAGATGAGCTTTTTCTGATTTACATATCCCATAACTCCCAGCGTATACATGCTGGATGCAGCATTTCAGTTTGTCTTACACAGAGTTCCTCATCAGCCTTCTGCAGCTGAATGACTAAATGTGACTAAATGAGTTGCCATTTAAATATCATTCATGTATAGTGACCCCTGTTTTTCGCCTTTTTCATACAATGATATCAATTGAAAATGCAAAATAAACAGGTAAATGTAGTAGATTGTCTAAAGTTCATTCACCAAATTAAACTAAATTATTTCATGTTTTATAATTTCTCACCTGCGTGCCACAGCAGCCTCAGGTCCTGCACTTTCACTGTCTCCACACACATCATCGTGCATGATATAAGCCTCTCAGTGTTGGTGTCTTTCTGAGGGGGCACAGAGACTCATTTTCTACAAGAGCCTCAATTTCTTGCCTTTCCAAACCGGCTCAAGTATTTGGAAAGGTGATTGGTTACGGCTGTGAAGTGCCTGCCTGGAGCCAGTGAGCCCTTGTTGATTTGAGACAAAATGCTATATAATGAGCGGCATCAGAACAAGGAAAGTTGCGCCGTAGCTAAGGGAGAGTTTACTTATGTGGGACTCCTCGGCTGATGAAAGTGAGAAGCCTCTACACCCTGAATTTGTGACAGGACCCCTTGAAAGCGAGAGCCCTTGTTTATCAATTTGCTTTTAACATCACAAAGATGAGACGACGTGCATTGCAGAGGAGTAGTTTGTTTTATCTCGCTTCAAAGCTCTCCCATCACAACCCACCACACTTTTTTTTTTATTGCTTTTCTCCCTCTTCCACTTCAAGTGCGAAGTAAAGGTTTGCGTAAACATATGCAGAGCATCGCCCCCTTTGAGACAGAACAAGTTGTTGGATTCATGTCTGTACGTCTGATTCTTTATCCTGTCTCTCGCCTTTCTTTCCCTCTCTTTTGAAAGAAACATCCCTCAAGGCTTGTGTACACACTGAATAAGCCTGTTTTGACAAAGCAAGGTGGAAAGCAACGTATGTAACAAGCTGTTCACTCGTTCTCCCCGTCTCTCCTTCTTCTCTCTCGGCAGCTCTGTACTTTTTGAGAGGCCTTTTCTTTCTCTGTCTTGACAGGGACAGCTCCCTGCCCATTTGATGTCGGCTTGACGGTCAAGGATAATGGTGCGTCATGGGACCGTTGTCATCCCTGTCAATAGGATGGCCGAGGGGGAGGGGAGGGCCCCTGTGAAGCTACCTTTTTTTTTTTTTGTAGCAGTGAAAGAACTGCTGCATTGTCTTCTCCAGACATTCGTGCTGGTCACTTAGGTCACTTTATTTCAGCTTGATGCGTCCTTGCGGTGGCATCACGCACAAACCTGATTTTCTGACATGCCACCCTCGAATAACTTGTCTTCTTTTGATAATCCCAGCTCTTCTTCTTCTCTTCCTATGAGCTTCTATGCACGACAAACTTCCTCACTCCTTTTCCATCCCCTCCACATACACACACACACACACACACACACATACACTCATACACACACTTTCTCTTCTTAGTTTTTGCATTCACGTCTTCTCAATGTCAAACAAAGCCTTGAAAACTACTGATCATTTTTTTCTTTTTTTTTTTTTTTGTTTGGATTGAATCTAACAAGGATCCTTTTCTCTTTGATGTAATTAAGCTCCTGAGGCTTGATCTGGGCGTCAGAGTTAATTTTTTCCCGAGCATCGCGGGGAGCTATCAGAAGACTTCAGATGTCAGGCACTCTTTCAAGCTTCACGGCACCTCGTTTTTCCTCCACCTCGCATAAAAGATGGGGGGGGGGGGTGGAGGAAGGGAAGGAGGGAGGGTGGAAAAACAAACGGACTAGCCTGATGTGGTGAAATCCCCCCCCCTCACACCCCCCTCGCTGTCCAATACCTCCATAACCACCCTTCCCTGGTCTAATAGTCCTCCTTATCTCGACGGCAGGATCCCCCAGGCCCCTTTTTGTGCAGCCATAAAAATTGCCCACCTGTAGCCTGAGGACAGGAGGTTGGGGAGGGGGGGGGGGGGACTCAAGGATGGTCTTTGCTGTGTTTTCTTTTAATGGGAGCTGGTTTCTGTTGAGCGAGCAACCTGTGTCACTTCCACCTCCCCCATTGCTAATGACGTGTCAGAGGACACCCACAGCGAGGCGCCCTCGTTTTTACGTTCCAGCAAGACATGGCTGTCCGTTGCCACTGCTGAAATTATTGACGGCAATTTGTATATATGGTTCGGTAGTCACAGGCAAGGAAGTGGCCTTCAGGGAGGTGCAAGGCCCTCGCAGGAGTTGGTAAAAGATGGAGGCGAGGCTCTGTGTTTCCTCGCCTAAAGCTCCCAGTGTGTGCAGCAGAATAATCAACCCGGGTCAGTTTCATATGAGCAAAGTAACTGTCTGCCCATTTGAAGGACTGATCTGTATTTGCTACCGTGACTGGCTATTGTCCTCTGTAAATTGAGTCAAAGTTCAAGGGGGTGGATTAGGTTTGCGGCTTGATGGCTGTGGGAAGGAAAAGAAGAGGGAAAGACAGGAAAAAGGCTTAGAGACAACTATGATTTGTCTTTTAGCTTCAGTGTTTAAAGTCACATCCCCCTCACTCTCTCCCTCAACTTAGCTGAGCCCGACCCTTGGCTGACAGACTCTCAGCCTGTGTTCAAAGTGTAATCTTCAACCTCTAGGTAGCGCCGCTCAAGCTTGAAAACAAAATCTCCATAAGAGAGAGAGGAGGTGGAGGAAGACAGAGGAAGGGGGTGGGAGGGGGGTTGCGGGGGGGGGGTGGAATAAAGGCACATTAGACAGACAGTTCCTCTCAATTGCTGAAACAATAAGCCCTATTTATCGCCCATTTGAAAAAGGTTTGACGTGGCGCTGAAACAGAGGGGGCTTTCATCTCCCTGGCATATTAAACTGTCACAGTGCTTAACTTTAAATTAAGGTGACACGCCAGTGACTTGGGGATGTCACTAATAGTGCAATGGTGACCTGCTAATAGAAGTACGATATGACACGTTTGCTTTAACTAAAACCTCTGCTGTCAGATTACGCCAGTGACATCTTAAACTTTTCATACATTAACGTGACACTTGGAACAAATGCAATTTGGCGTTGAGAGCGGGACAAAAGAAGGCGTGTGATTCAGAGCATCATGAATGGTATTGTCATGAGGTGTCTTGGGATAAAAGGATGACATTTTCTTGTATTAGGTAAATGTAATAAATCACACATGTGGTAAGCGCCATGTGAGAGGAACGTGCCCTTGTTTGCAAAATGTCTGTAAGAGGTTTACATGAATGCTGGTGCAGAGTTTGAGTTTAGCGAGTGGAGAGGTGAACCTGTCATTTCACTGAAGCTGAGAAAGTGTTTCTATATGTGTAAATATGTAGGTTTTCAGGTACGTATTTTCCACTTGGTCAGATAGTAAGGGAACTGTTTCTCTGGTGTGCTTTTTTTGTGTTGATCCCAAAGACAATAGTCATTTTCCTTTGCTGTGCTGCAGAAGAAAGATAGTTTGGCCTCGAGTCAAAAGGCTGTAACCTTGGATTAGTTTGCTTGTTAATATTTTTCCGTTGTTTAATGTGTTGCATAACATTTTTTTCACTTGCCAGTGCTGTCAAGGATGTCATTGTAGTGATTAGTCTTATTGTTACAGGATGGCATTGCTATGATTTGCAGTATGTACACTGATGTATGGAAAAAGCTCAAAAACTGTGTAGTAATGCAGAAATATATCCAGTATGATCACCGTTTTTACTCATGGTAACAGGAGGCACACTGTTTAGCAGCTGTTCAGTTCATCTTATTTCATGAGTCCTGGTTAAGTGATCCTGGATAAATTAAACATGTTGTCATTGGTTAGACACTGTATTCTCACTAATCCATTACTGGTTTGTGGCTATGGAAGATGTATTTTTAGAGGCTATGGTTTCTTTCCATGAGGCTGGAAGCCACTGAACATTGTAGGACTTGTCTTGTACCAAGCTGATTGCCTGGCTGATTTACTTTAAAGACCTGTCTCCGTCCTCTGAACTGACTGATGTCCTTCGCAACACTCTCTGTCTCTTTTAAATGATCTTCACAAACAGGGACGATTTTGGTCGCCTGTGATTTGAATTGACTTCAGTGAAGTCCCCTCAGTTTCAGAGACAGGCCCCTGATTAGAGCCCTGACGCTGACTCAACAATCTACATTTCCAATTAACTGAAGGAGGCCTGGGACGACATGGGCCGCTACCCTGTTCCCCACAAACACACACACACACACAGTTTTTTTCTCTCTTACACAGAGAAATACACATACAGTGCACTTACAACTGCATACATCTGTATTTACATCCATGTGAGCCAAACAGGAATGCACATACACACACACACCCTTCAGCCATCTAACCTAGTCACGAAACTTCAGCCACACATCCACAATGCCTGGGGTCAGCGAAACAATCAGGAGAAAAGATTTCAGAGCAGTCGGTTTATTGTGTACTTTTACAGTTTGGAGCTTTCCATTGACCTAAATAAACAGGAAGCATCCAGAAATACCAAGAAGTCAAAAATCAGTAAAGATAATCACCTCTCAGCAACAATGGAGACTTTGTGAAATGCACAATTTAATACATAAATATTTGATGGAGGAGAGGGCGTGGGTGTGTTTACGGGGCTATGTGGAAAAAAGAAAACCTTTTTAAAATGATTTCATGTTGACTGTGTTATGTGAAACACAAACGCGTTTACACAGAGTATGTATGAGCTCACTGATGAGGTGGATTCAGGTAAAAGCCTCTAACTGTTATTGATTTCTTTTTCAGATCTGAGTGTTGACACACGATAGAGGTGGATTAATTAGAGGAGAATTTGTAAGTAGAACAAATGAGTGAAACAGGCTGTAACTCCATAAACTGCAAAGCTGCCCTTAAATGTTGTACTAAAATCATGCAGTTATTACACTTTGCTCATCCTGTTTAATACACCTCCATACAAAGTGACATGAATTTCTACCTGGATACATGTGTAAAAATCTCAGCGGGCTCATCCTCCTGCTTAGCATCAGGGCTAATTGGAGAGAGGGGGAGGTTAGAGGAAGAAAAAAAAACAGTAAAATCCCCTAATTCCTGGATTATAATTTAAAATATTCCAAAATGCTAATCAGGGAATTGCAACCAACAAAGGGATAATAAGACGGTCATCCAATTACTGGCATTTTCTCCCCCTGTTTGGAGGGGCCTGGGCAGACCTGGAGCCTGAGCGCGCCTCGGCTTCCTTTTTAACTGAAGACAGAGCGACGCTGCTCAAGCTGTGAGCAAACACGGGAGCTGCGGCTAGGCCCTCCCTGCGTCTGCCTGTCTCACAAATATGTTAATTAGGGTCCAGATATTCACACACTTAATTAGCCGGGGCCTAGGTTGTTTCATTTTGATTGGGGGGAGAAAGAGAAAGGGAGAAAGACAGGGTGAAAAAGAAAATAAAAAGGAGAGAAAGGGGGTTTACTTTTCAATGGCGAATTTAAATATGGCCTCAAGGTGATGAGGAGGTATTGTTAACTACTGTACTCAAATGAACTTTTCTCCCCCCTTTTCCTACGGCAGGAGGGAAAATCCAGCGTGGCCGAGATTAGGCTGTCATTTGCCAGCGAGCGTTTTCATTTGGAACATGAAGTGATTGTGCTAATTGAAGTGGCATTCATTACATTAACATATTATATGTCGAAAATGAGATGAGGCCGGCCCCTGTACCTACACACTGCACCGGAGAAGATACTGAAGCTGGGGTTAGAGGATGGAGGGTTGGTGGGGGGGGGGAGCGTTGTTCAGCGTTCTAAGAAAATTGCACGCCGGCTTCCACAATAGGCATCATTAGACATGAAATTAGAAATTTTTCGGGATGAACTGTTCACATAAAGGACTGCAGGGATCTGACACAAGCGCCTTGACGTGTACGATTTAGCAAACGTCTCCAAACGTGTCCTTGCCAAATGTGTGCTCAGCCGTAATGGAGCACAATATCAGCTTTTGGCCTGTGGTCAGAGGGCTACTGTATGGCTGCAGCGGGGAGAAATAAAAGATTTGAATCAGTGTCATGAGAAAATTAGTGTTTATAAGTGAAAGGAAATAAGTATAAGGAAAAAAGTTTGCCCTGTGAAGGCCCCTCTGCTGCCCTGACTCTAAAATAAGCTTTTAGAAAAACAAAATTCAATTAGACAAAATGCTTAACAGTGAATCTCTGTTCCGCCCACTCTTAGCTGAAAATGCCAGAGAGAAGAAATTAATTTCTACATTTGTGCTTTCAATTTTCTTATTTAGCTTCAATAGGGGGCAGTCCATTATTCAAGTCGTCTCAAAGGCATTTTCTTTCACACCCGGCCCAAATATCACTTACACACAGCAATATTATATTGCTCATGTAAATCTCTCTTTTCTTCCTTAAAAAAAAAAAAAAAAAAAAGAAAGCAGCTTGGCATATTTATTGGTGAGTCGTGCTGAGCCTCTACCCCCCTCCAAGATACCACCACCACCACCAAACCCCACCCCACCCCACCCCACCCCATCTCCCACCGCCCCCGAATCCCTCACACAAATACAATGACCCAAATACAGAAGGAGGGATGGAGGGTCTAGACGTGGTTTTCTAAAGGGGATCCTCTCTGCCCTGTGGCTCAATATCAGCCTCAGGTATTTAACATAAACATATTCCTGTCCCTTCTCAGTCTCCCAGGAAAGATGCAGTATATATCTGAGTGTCACTCATATTAGATATGTTGTTGTTCTTTTGCTTTTTGTTCAAGTCTGATTTTGTAGAGGGAGCACATTTCACACAGCGGTGTAAACCGAATTGTAATTTTTAAAAATTGATTCAAGAAAAAAAAAACCTGTTAAACCCTCATGTGAATTAGTTGGTGAGTTCATGTAGATGAAATATATTTTTTATGAAATGTATGTTTTTGACCCACAAAGCTCCACTAAAACACCTGCAGTCACGCCTATTTACATTTCTAGAGGTACCTAAGACATTAGTGCTCCTGTAACTTGCAGCGCAGCCACTGTACAAACCCTTTAATGTGCAACCAAACCACAGTACTGTATGTACTGTAATGCTGCTCTGCACTCCAAGCTGTATCTGACCCCGTGGCAGACATCCACTACCATCCAAGTTGCGAGAAGCACTCAGAGATTCCCTGAATTTTTAGAGAAATTTGACATTGGTCCAAAACCAATCCCCTGGCTTTGAGAGTATGTAAAACATGTTCTTTTTTCCCTCTTTTCTTTACCTACAGCTGACTGGAGCACCAGCTGGTGGCGAGCAGCCAAGACTGCAAGGCATTTGCTTTTACTTGTAGGCTAACTGCACTGCTGAACTGCTTTGGGATTTACTCTGCATTATAGAAATGGACTGCAGTATAGATTATTAACAGGATGAGTGTGTGGGCGCGCAAGCTAGGGCCCCGTTTTCTTGGAGTTTGGGTTGTACTTGCTTGTTTCATCCTTTTTTTTTCCCCTCTCTTTTTTTGTTTTCATTTGCATCTTGTTCATCTCTTGTTATCTGCAGAGTATTCAGTGACAAACCTGATTGTTTAAAGAACTTCAATGATACATTTAATTTATATATGCATAAATTACTGTCTGTCCTTAAAGGTTCTTTCAGAAAAACTTATCAATGACTCCAGTGGCTGTAAAGTGAACTGCTTCCTGTTGCTCATGCTCTGTAGGGAGGTGCGAGCGAGCGTCTACTAATTTACTCAACACACACAGAAACCCATATATGGTATTGTTATTGCTGATATGCGTCACAAAGCTGAAATATTCATGACTAATTCTGGACAGACCACATTCAGAGTGAAACAGTTTTTTGTTAATTAATTTTCATTCAGTTTATTTGTTTTTTTAGTTTTGTAAGCCTCTGAAATCAGTTTGATTTTAACAGCTATAGACAATATTGATAATACTTTGTCACATAAGACAGTGGGAAAAGGGAAGAATTGAAACAGTCAGTTCTGTGTTTTGGCATCATTTAATTTTCACTCTTAACTTTTGAAGTCTGAATCGGGCCATAATAAGGATGAATGTTGGCATCAGTCTCGAGTTACCGCTGTATCTGCACTGTGAGCTTAAGAGCTCAACTGTAATGAATTCAACTGTTAAAAAAAAAAAAAACAGGAATAACAACAGAAGATATGGCAGCTGCTGTATGGTAAGTTAGACTTCAAAGATTGTGCAACTTGGCAAAAAAAGAAGAGCAGGGCTTCAGCTGAAAAGTCTAAGAAAACCAGGGAAACTGGACACATTTATTCCTTCGTTAATGGAAAATGTAGGTGCAGATGTGAGAGAAGAGCTCACCTCTTTTCCTCCATCTTTGGAATATGCATGTGATATGATTGGGTGGGATTTGTGTCCATCAGCACCAGTCAGGAATGGAGTGTGCTCGTCTCCCCTCCTGTCAAACAGCAAGTGTATTTATACTTTGATAGGGCAAAATAGAGCAAGAAGGAAGGGGAAAAAAATCTCCTGTCAGCTATTCTTACATAAAATATTAGAATTCTCATTGTTATGAAGACTTGCGCTGAGAAAGCCTAAGCCTCTTGACTTATGAATTTTAAAAGTATCCGAAGAACTGAGAGAGGGGAGCCTTTTTTCCCTACTGACCTTAATCTTAAATAGGTCTCAGAGACAGGTAGAGTGATAAATGGACTAAAGTGATTCCGTCTGAAAAGAGTAGGAGCTAAGCCCACTTTTTCAGAGGGCTTGCATGGGCTCTTATCGCTGGCGGGAGACAAACAGCTCCAAACTCCAGGTTCCAGAGGAGCGTTTGGGCGCGCAGTGCCAGCTGGGCTAATGCATAGATTAGTTTACAAGTTTGGCTCCAATGCCAATTGGATTAAGCCTCATCATGCTGGGGGTATTTCCACATTGTTTGACAGTCTACATACGGTCAGCATCAGGCACAGAGCACGGCTGTGATGGACTTATGCTAAATCCTTTCTTTTTGTGTGTTTATCTAAACACATTGTGACCGACAGTGTCAGCAGGGTTGAGCAGTTTTTATTCATGACGTGTTGTGCTTACTGTGTGGGGCTTTAGAGTGTCACCTTCAGCTCCCGTCGTCAGTGCCAGGAAGTGATTGTAACCTTTTATTCCTTAGATAGGGCCCATCTTTTGCCCTCGGGCTATGTCTTTAATATCAGGGCTCTTGTCACCCGAATCCCCCAGTTCAAAAAAGACCCGTGTCAAGATCAAAATATCACTGACAGAGGCCGTATCTAATGCCTCTACACTGAGCTATAATCAGAGTAATCACTTTGAACTAGTTCACAGAAAGACGCTTTATTTTCCAAAGCAAAATTGGTTTGGTCTCCTTTAAGACTCTGAAGTTTATTTGATTAAGACTGGAGCAGAGCATGAGAAATCAAGGAGGGGGACTTCAGTGGCATTCCTCAGTAATATTTATACCAATCCCTTGGCTTGTAAATCATTTATGCACTTTCCCACTCACGTTTGACTCCAAACCTCAGAGTCAAGCGCGAATTAGGTCTCGTAATAATAAACTAACCTCCTGCTCGGGCATTGTCTCTTGTCAGATCAGAGGAGGAGGGTCAAGAGCAACTGGACCTCTAGGGCACCCCAGGGACTACCCCAAAACCCCTAACAGCTCTGCGGTGGGACTGCTGCAGAGGCCTTTAATTGTTATTTCAGCGCCCCCCCTCCCACCGCAGTGTCCGGGCAAACAGACTGGTCCTGATAGCTTTGTAATGAGAGGCAGTGTCCGGAGGGAGCAGGCTAGTGACTTCCAAATACATTGCCCTTGTTAGCAATGTTTGGCGCATTGCTCCGTTGTTACAGATGTCGGTAATAGAGCGCTAATAGAGATCCATTACCCTTAGGTTGGTTGTCTGTGTGTGTGTATGTGTGTATGTGTGTGTGTGTGCTTGTGTGTGTGTGGGGAGGGAGCATAGAGTCTCATAAGATTACTACACTCGTGGCTGACCTCTGCCTCTCTCTAAAACTGATTATTTCATTTGATCAAGCCCAAAGGTGGTGGCGGGTCCGGCACCGGGTTGATAAAGACAGCGATTCCATTATCCTCCGCCGTTGTTTGAGATTCAGGATTATAAGTCAGCTGTGTAATGGAAAATATTAGTAGAGAGCAAGCAGGGAAGGAGTGGAGAACAATAGAATAACAAATTGCATGTTGCCCTCAGGACAGAAGGTAGACAGAAACATTAAATTAATGAGCCCAGAAGAACTTTGTCACAAATGAATCGTGTAAATACATTGATCTTCTCTCTTCTCCAGTCTATTTTCTTCCTTTCCTTTGCTGTTTTTTCCCTCCCTCCTTGCCAGCCTAATGATTTCTTCCCCTACCATTTTTACATTGCAGAGGAAAGGAAAAAACCTGTTCTGTTTTTCACCGGCGCTGCCTCTCGGTAAACACTCTTCCTTCTTATCTGCACGCTGCCTTCTCCTTAGGCTATGGAGCAGATTTTTCATTTAGCTAAAAGCTCGGTAAGAGGTCTATGAGAATGATAATCCTACCACGGGCCGCAGCTGGCGTTTCCACGGCGCGGATGATTAGTCGGGAACGTTTTGCATTCGACCTGGAGAAATTCTCTCAGTGGGAAGTTAGCATCCGCTTACTGTCTTTTTCGGCGGGGCCCCACTCATGGCCCTCACCCCTCCCTCTCTATCTGCACACACACACACACACTCTCTTCAGAGGAGGCTTTTATAATGGATGATGAGGGAAAAATGTAGCATTTACCTCCCTCTCTTCCTCCTCTCCAAATACCATCACTTCTGTCATTGTGCATGACACTCAGTGACCTTCGTCAAATATATTTCTAATTGCTTTTGACATTGAATTGGCACCCCTCTGGTCCAGAGGGCCCCCTTTCGAGTCTCCCAGAGTGATGCAGGATATCCCACTTTCTGCAGGTATGGAGAGGGATCCCCTCAGATGGAATTAAGGCGGTGAACAGGAGGAACAGGTCGTGAATGCACTTATCTCATTTGTCTGACAGGTTTAAACGTTTATTAAAGGCCTCAGCCCTAATTCCCTCAAGCAGGTGTAAGCTTCCGTTGAGGTGTGAATTATATCCAATCGAGCAGATACGCTCATAATATGATGAATGCGAGCTAAGCTTTTCCAGGTGGAAATTGAATAACTCATGGTTTCTGGGCATAATCCATCCATGCATTGTCAAATACAAATAGGAGGGAAGCATCGTTTTCTCTGTTTTCAGCTTCCGTTGCCTTTGTGCAGAAACACTTATCCATGGCAAACTGTAGTAACGGCATTCCACACCTCTTGAATTATATAAATACAAGTGCAGGAAATCTAGACTGTGTATGGTTTTCAATGTAACATGGAAGGGGGGGGGCAGTGCAGCTCTGTTTGTTCATGGGAGAGTAACATAAATGTCGTTTGGCCTCAAACCCCCCAAAACCCTGTCTGCATTAGAGCCATTTGAAGATACATTGAAGGAACACATGGAGCTTTTTGCACTTTTGGTGCCCCAGGTCACATCACAACAGGCCCACAGTGGATGGACAATGTTCACCGATGCAACAAACACAAATGGGTATTTGCTTTCCTCTGAGCGTCATCTGCCACCTGGCTTTAGTTATGAATACACACATGATTATTCCTGAGAGAATTCTTATAAACCATATGGAAGCAAAGCATAAGTCCCAAATTTCAGTCAAGATTCCTTGATAAATCTTTGAATTTGAACGGAATGATTTCCCTAAATTTCTACTAGACAGCAGTCAAATAGTTTAATTATGGACACAGCAGTACAGCCACATTAGCCTGTGGTGAAATAATAACAAATATTTATACCCGATCAACACTTATGCCAAAGGACAATCAAAACAGCTCAGTAAAATGCTTCTTCTGTGTCTGCTTCTGCTGCCTTCTTGAGGTCATAGTCTTCCCTTCGCTCCAAAAATACATACAGTAAAAATAGAGACAAACAGCTGCATTGAAAAATGTTGTCCATTATCTGGTACGACTCTTACGGCACCATCTTTTCGCGTGCCACAAACGCCCCATTGTTTAAATCCGAATGTGTGGAGATCATTGTTCGTGCTCGCCCTCTAACTCTGCTCCAAGGCTGGCTTTGACTTACAGTTCACATTAATAGAAAAAGGAGAAAATAGTCCCATTATTTGCAATAATTAGCTGCATAATAGTAAATTGTGATACACAATGTTAAAGTTTGTCAGGACGGCAGTTGGTCTCTGAGCTGTTTTTGTTTTCACTGGAAAAAACTACAGCATCTGTCGTTTCTTCAGATATTTCATATTGACCTGTAATTATTACGGTTTCTGCCAAGCGACCTCTTGTGGTCATACAAAATAATGACTGCTCTTACAGCGCAGATCCTCAGGTCGTCCTGTGGAGGAGGCTTGGGTGGGACCGATGGATGTTCAAAGCATGCGACTTTGACTCTGGAGATGAGGAGGCTTCACTGAGGTGGAAGTCAGACTCTAATTTAATAACGGTCCCTTAATGTATGTTTGTGAATTGTAAAATTAATTTTCAAAACTTCCTTTGGGTGAATTAGTATTTTTAAACCGGTAAAGGCGGTTATGACCCAGAGTCTGTGCTATATATATATAATTATACACACACCTCTGAGTCCAAATGACTTGTGACCGTGTAACAAATGTTTAACTTCAGGGGGAAATTCTGAGGAGTTTCCCCCAATACTGTAGCTCCATTGTCATCCTTGGTTTAAAAAAAAAAAAAAAAAAAAAGAGAGAGAAAAACATGTTGGATGAACACAATCATGTGACCAGAAGTAATGACAACCATGACCCATTTGCGCGATGATAATTAGCCATCCACAGCCACAGGGTGCTGACCTCTAAGCAGGGATGAAAACAAACCCAGCGGTTTGAAGCTCTCTTTGTCAAGCAGGAGAACATACTGACATTTGTGTCATGCTAAGGACACTCTGCGTTGTGTAATATGTTTAAAAATATTGCGTTTACATATATATTAAGTGCTGTGTGCAGTTGTGGGTGAGTAGTTTTCAGTGTCTCGATTTCTGACCTTGACAAATTTCAAATCATCGCACCAATAAGTTTCCACAAGCTGAAACAAAATCAACCTTAAGGGCCCTTTGTGATCAGATTTTTCTTTCATCGCGCTCTTGATACAATAAAACAACATAAGGAGAACATTACTTCTACTTTCTGATTGCGGCATCGTTTCAGCTCTCCTCCAGGCAATGTGGGGACACGCGACAGAAGATAAAGACTTCTGTCCTGCCCTGCTTCAGTTTTAGCTGCAGTTGTGTAATCTGTTTATTTCTCCATCTGATGTAAATGAGTTCTTCTTCATAAAGTCACACGAACTCTGAACCTATCAGATTTAAAGTCACTACACCAGCAGCTCCCCATTTACAATGATGATAGAGACCTTAACAGGCGTGTGTGATCCTTGACTCTTATCAAATTTAGAATCGTTATATTGAAATTGTATCATAATAGAGTGAAACAGCAGATTAGAAAAAAGTAATTTAATTTTTTCATTTGAACATTTTTTTTCCAAACCCTCAGGCAACATATCTGATAAATGGTAACGCAGACCTCTCAAAACACAATTTAGTCCATGAAAGATTGAACTACATAAAGAGGCATCATTTTTATTTATATGCATTTATGATCAAACATTTTAATGCAGAGATTGTTAAACTCTTTATTTTTTTTAATTGGAATAAGTTTTTATTACTAAACTCGTTCCAGTATTGTAAGTTTAAGTAAACTAAATTATAAAATCTTTAAAATGGTCCTAGATCATTTTTTTTGTAAACAAACTTAAAGTCAAACATAATGGAAACACACGTCCCCCAGTTTTCGTTCCTGCATCAACTTGAACCTCAAGTTGCGGCGAAAAAAATCTTGGAGTCACGTCTTGAGTGAGAAGAAGAGAGACGAGATTAGAAACAGAGAACCTGGCGCCGCGTCCATGAGCCGTAAGCACCCGAGCTCGGCTTCCTCCGCCGCTGTCTGCGCTGTAAGTCAGTTGAGTATCACACCTACCAGGCAGATCGAAAATTCAAACACCGAGTGCCAAGATCTTTATGTGGATTCCCTACTTCCAAATAGCTTAGGATTATTCTCTGTCTAAGCTAATACCTGGTGAGGAAGTAAAGCCTGAAGGATGGGATTATTTAATATGGCATTTTTAATGTGTGACACACTAATCACATCTCAGAACAGGAATACTTCAACCATTTAACTTTCGTCAAGGGAGGAGAGAGGGTTTTGGTGGGGGGGGGGGGGGGGGGGGGGTAAGCCTTCAAAAGAGACCCCCCTTCTCTCCATCCTTCCACCATACTGCACCTCACGCTGCAGAAACCTGCTGCAAACCGCGATGACAATGACACATTGTCGTGCCTCAGAGGGGGAAACGAGGGAGGGAAGACGACAGAGACGGAGTAACCTCGAGTGCGTGAGCGAGGGAAGTTTTTATTCTGACTGTTGTGGTGAAACAGGGCCGCCACGGCGACGCAGGGAGTCTTTCCTAAGCATTACACATCAATCCCCGGGCCTAGACGGCAGACAGAATTACTCCTCTGTGTACCGATAATGATTTCACAATCCTCACATACCGGCGTCTGAATCTCTCACGGATTTGCAGGATAAAGCCGAGTTTTCTCTCGGATTCCAAAGTTTAACAAGGTGAAGTAGACGAGCTCCGATTTGACCACTCTGAGCCGGTGGGGAAAGTTAATGCGTGCTCAAACACTGCTGCACGCTTGACAGGCGACTTCAGAAACAGGAGTCGGAGAAGAGTGATTTGACAGGGAGGGAACGGGTGAGGAGGGTTCAGACCCACTCGTCTCTTTGTCTCCATCATCTGTCTGTGATCATTAATGGTTAAACATCTGAAGCGTTGCTATTATATCAGCATGGAAAGTTATTAAACGCACACACACACACTCCCTGCCCTTGTGTCTCTCTGTCTTTAAGGATCGCGCTCTGATAGTGGTGAGGAAATCAATGAAGGGCCTGAGAGCAGCCGGTCTGGCAGACTTGACACGCAACAGAGGAAGGTAAATTATTGGAACTTTAATTACTTTGATCCGTCATGCATTGTAGCATTGTGTCAGGGAAGTCAATGCCATGACAGACGCCGAACAAAGGCCAGCGCCGCATTTTCATAACATCTTCACTCCCTTTTCCTAATGCCTGATTAAAGCCGGGGTGTCGAGGACCAAAAGCCCCCAGCCCCTGTTTTCTTTTTTTTTTTCCTCTTTCCTCCCTCTTCTCTGCCTCTATGCACTGATTTAGAAACTCATTTTGAAAGCTCTGTTTACCCAACTCATTACTGAAGTCAGGGATTGAATGCTGGTCTATTATGGGCCTCTGCACCACGGCTTTACAAACAAGCACAATGCACTGTGCTATCACCATTATCACATTGTATGACCGTAATGTATCGCGCTGTTTTCTACCCATAAATATAAGTCCATGTTTTCAGCTAAATTAAGAAGGATTTGCCTCCACAATGAAGCCTGTCCTTTTCTGAGTGGCCGCACAAGAAAACAATGACAAAAAACCCCACAAAGTAAATGAGCGAGAGTGAGAAATTCCTCTTTTTTTTTTATCATCAAAGGGTGTACAAAATTGCTCCTTTTTTCCCTATTTCATGAATATTCTGCCACTTAGCGTTGGGATGAATCTGCAGGATTGTTCTTGGAGCTGATAAATGGCCAGCATGTGTGGTAATTTAGAAGCGTGCATTAATCTCCAATCGTGGCCTAAGAAGGGAATAAATAGGAAGCAGAGAAAAAAAAGTAATTGATATCTAGAAAATGGGCAGAGCCCTCTTAAAAAAATAAATAAATAAAAAAGTTCTGCAGATATAAGTAAGGCGATCATCTGCGTTATTAATTGCACAAACTGCAATATGTGAGCTGAACAGGAGAGAAAAGTGCTTTATTTGAATCATTCATTCATGCGTTAAGGACAATTAAGTAAAACTGTTGTTTGTGTAGAAACTGAAGGGAATAGCTCAGAGAAATTGTCAGCTGCCATCAAGAAAGGAATTCTGCTCTTGACTGGAGTCTTAATTCATTAGCGGATCAGGGATTTGTTAACTTCAGTCCTAATCATCCGCAGAGTATTCCACTGATGGTTTATATTTCCGTCTGCGAGTCATTTGTATTTCATTGTATTCTGCAGTTCAGGATAATCCTGCACAATGTGACCAAATGTGCTTTGAGACACTTTCTCAGTTGTAGAGGACGGTGAGGACATTAGCTGTCACTTCGGCTCGTGTGATGTGTCCACGTTGACGTACTGCAGGCGGACAGGCATGCACTGACACTGGCTGACTGCCACAGACATGGATGCATTTGTATACAGATACTTTCTATGCTCAGAAGCAACGTGCAGGGACTGATTTTCTCACTTAACCAGGACCAAACCTTTAACCAAACTGTTGGACCGTCTCCTTGACTGAAATAGTTTTTATTGTCCTTTTATTGTCCTGTAGCTAAAATTACTACTTGAACTTCACTTGAGTACTTCCTTTACTGTATTTTTGCTTTTCATAATATGTATGTACTTGTACCTATACTGTACATTACATACACATTATACACAAACATATATATATATATATATATATATATATATATATATATATATATATATATATATATGTACGACAGTATGCGGACATCTGAATCCACATGCGTCCTTTCCTGAAAGTAAAGAAGTCACTTTTCCTGTTGAGAAAGTTTTGAGCCGAAGCTGTCGCTTCAGTGTGAAGCGAACATTAGCTCTCTGTGTAAAACTTAAAATGTTAAGACCCTCAGAAAGAGGGGGAAAAAATCATACTTCTCTCTTAATTTGTATTGATGGCCTGGAAGAAACCAGCATGCTTTGCAGTTCTGTAAGGGGGAAGATGTTTAAGTGGAGATTAATTCAAATTTCTGCTTGCTCAGTACTTGTAAAACTAAAGCAATTTATATTCCTTCTCTTAACGATCCCCCCTTTCTCTGATTGCGGTAATGTAATCTAATTGTAATTATGATACTATCTGAATCATGCAGACCTTAACATGATTGGAGCTACTCATTGCATTAAAAACTAATTTTTGAGTAATGATGAAAGGAGCACTGGAAAATGTGGAAGTATTACATTTTTTCTTTATCTCTGTTTTGTGGGGGGATCTTGTTCTCTTAGTTCCCCCCCCCCCCCACTTCCCCCCTGCCTACAGTCATAGTTCTGGTATAAATGACAAGGAGGAGTGGATCCGAAGAGTGGTGGGAGGAGGTGTGTGTGTGTGTGTGTGTTGGGGGGGTGATGGGAAATGGACCACCCCAATTAAACGTATCAGGCTCATCAATGGCTGCAGGATAGCAGCGTACCACTGCGAACAAGTTCACTGTCATCCCACGAGGTTTAGCTTATCATAGCATGTGCCTCCTACGCCATGCATCACCCCTCTTCCACCCAACACCCCACTCACCTCACCCAAAGAGGGGAGGAGGGAGGAAGTGTTTCCGGCTGGAGTGATAAGACTGAAGTAAAACAGTTGTACGAGCTGTGGAAACAGCCGTGCTGGTGAGACAGGCTCGGAGACGCAGGGACAGTGCTGTTGCTTTAATCTGGAGGTTTGAGATGCAGAGATACGTGAGAACTGTTGAAAGCTGACAAAAAGTATCAGTTGCTGAAATGCCTTGATCTACTGGAAGGATTAGATTATTATTTGAACTCTGACTTACAGTAGTATTGGTTGTATCGGCTTCAACAGACAGTAAATGCAGTGAACTACTGCTGAACCAGTGCTGATGACAGCATGGCAGCACTTTGGCATCACTTTAGCACTAACGGGATGAGGAAGGTGCTGCACCTGCAAGCCACGTTAACTGTAAACACCAGGGTTAAGGATCATTTTTATCAGAATATGACTCTGGTAAAATCTCATTTGAGGGGCCAGGAAACCCAGGAGTGTGGACCGCGAGCCTATTCACTGTGGCGACATGCAGACAGGAGGCTGAGGTGAGGGAGCAGGAGAGAGGGTGGGAAGGGCAGATAACCCGACAGCTTTCACACTCCTGAAGGTAAAGCACTTAATGTATGAAATGAAGTGGTAATGCAGAGGTGGCTGGGCAGGCGGCAGGCGCTAATGGGCATCGAGACACTTTGAAAGTCTCTGTCGCTGAGAGGGGCTCCTTAAATCATACACAGGAAGATCATTTACCTGCAGCTTGTGCATCCCAAAAGTGGAGGACAGCAGCGAAATCTCAGCTTCCACAGCTGGCACTGTTGCTGGATCTATTAGTAAAGTCAAACAGGTCAAGGCATCAGTCTCCCTCTTACACAGACCGAATGCATTTGAAACCAAATTTCAAGGCGCTGCAACTGCAGCTGTAGAGAATGTTTTCTGGGCCCAGACAGCTCAGGTACCCTGTAAGTCTGTCAGTTTGACGGTTTGACGGTTGTGTACTCAGAAATTATACCTGCTCTGTTTCTTAAGATAACTCAGGTTCTGTGTCGAGTGATCAGTCGAGTCACTAGTCAACGTGGTGTTGTCTCTTGTGATGCTTGAAAGTAAATTATGGCTCACATCTTCATATTGGTGTTGGTGTTGGTGGCGTGTAAAGACTCTCATAGTGTCAACCACGGAATTGTAGACACTTGGCAAAGCTTCATTATATATATACATATATATTATACATATGTATATATATATATATTTTTTTCTGTGCTGCTTTAAAATCTAAAAACAATTTGTATTTTATGTGCATATGTAAAATATCACCTGAGTGGCACCTTACTGCAGCTTCCCTGCCATGAATACAGTCACGAGTTCCTTTGCCAACTATCTTTAACATGGCTGAAGTACATGTGATTCTGCCCCCTTTTACACCCCCCCCCCCCCAACCCTGAAAATCCATCTGTGCATGTATTTTTTTTTTCTCTTCATATTAACGCACAGCCACACTCAGTTCGTTCAGCCATGGCAAACATGCACAGATCTCCGGCTATTCCTCTTCTCCTGATGCCTCGCTTTGCCTCCTTGGTGCCACCTGGGTGCTCTTGTGGCTCCGAGGCGAAGATGTGCAAGACGTGTGTTTGTCAGAGTTTGTCTGCTGAGGGCATGAGCCATATTTTCATAGAAAGATGGAAAGACTTGAAGCAAACACACAGGCTGCCTTGTGTTTTATAATTATGTCAGAGGAGGTAAAAAAACAAGTATGAAACCTCACATTTTTAAAGCGTCACCTTATCAGGAACTGACAAAGTTTATTAAAGGAAATTGCAAAAGTTTTTAAAGTCCAGGCATCATCAGATTTTCTTAGTCCGTGAACCACCGTGTAATCAAGAATATGCAAGTACCCAAATTATTATATATATATTAAAAAAGCTGATCCTTTTAAACACAACCAAGTTTTTATGTTTCCCTCTGCAGGAAGACACAGTTCAACTCATAGAAAGTAAAAAATTAAATTGGGAGAAAATTAAATTGGTTCCTCACAGTAATTAAAAAAGACATTTGTTTAGACATTTGATTTTAGTGTTAGTGCAGTTGTCTGTGCAGTACGGTTTTCATATTGTCTTATTTTCTTATATTTTTATTTATATTAGGGGAAAACTATTATTAAAAAAGACAAAGACAGTAAATAGGTAATTTTGGAGTGTCTGTGCTCCATTTGATATTTTTTAATCCCATTTTCCCCATGTAAAAACATGTTCAAAATAATTAGGTAAATTCCAGATAGAGGTAAAATTAAAAACAACGTATAATAATAAGTCTCATCAATATGGAAATTAATCAGAATTGAAGATATGAAGCTTTTCTTGCCATTCAAAGTTTATTTCTATGGAGAACATGAAAAACATTAACCACGTTCTTCACACCTTCTTAGCTAAAAGGTCATGTTTATTTATCATTTTCCAGGTAAAAACAACTTAATACTCCTTGACCACTTTTGTTGTCGCGGCCCAATTTAACTCCTGCAGAGCAGAGAAATTGACAGTGATAATCTCACGTGCACATGGATCAAACCTCTGAATGTATCTGAGAAAAAGGCTTTGAAGTGACCGGTCTAAAGGTCCCATTTCATAGTGATTGGAGGTGTGTCATCCTGTCCTTAACATATGGACCTTAACATAATCTCCTGTCACCGTGAAGGAGCTTCCATTTCGTGAATGAGTCGAATTCAGACAACGGTGCCTGAGCCGTAGGTGTAATTTACTGATGATACCAATCTGAGCTCATTGTATTTCCTTAAGTACCCGGGAATTAGTTTCCGAGGAGCTGTGCAGGGAGGTTTTATTCAGCGTGGAAGGGTCACAGGAGAGCCAGAGCCTTGATGAGACGGGATGATCAGGTTCTGTCTCTCTTAAGTCTCAAGGGTTTCCTCTCTTCTCAGTATTAAAGACTCCCTGATTGGACTCTGGACACCCTGCAGATGTTACCAGCTGGCAAAAAGGGAAGTCACGTGAGCTCTCATCGTGCCTCGCTAGTCGCTTTAAAACTGCTAATAAACGTAGGCGCACACATGCACACCATTACATATGTTCAGGCAGAGAGATGCAAAGGAATCTGCATATGCGCAGCCCAATTATTTCATCCCTCACCAAAGGGTACAATGATTAGAAGAATCTAAACATCACTTTGCATGAAAAAACAATATTTGCAAAAGGAAAATGACATGAGAGGGGCTTTGAGGAAACATGTTTGTACTTTCTTCGGGCAGGAAGGCCAGTGATGAAATGAAAACAATTAAAAGTGAGTTTGGGGGGCCCACGAGTCAATTAATTTCACCCTGGCAGAGCAGTCAGGAGGCCACGCAGGAGGAGAGGTGGGATTGAAGGGAAAGAACCCACTGGTCTCTTAACAACAGCATCCCCCCCTCCTCCTTCCCAGCACTCCACCTCCTCCTCCTCCTCAACATGTCAGAAACCTTTGCCCCCCTCCGGCTCCAGGAGGCGCAGGGAAAGTTTCCCTAGGTGTCTTTTACACCGCCGCTGCCTTGTGATTGGCTGAGGGCGTCCACTGGCTGTCAACCATCTCCCTTAAGGGAACCTGGCAGATCTCACGGAGAAGAAAAAACACAGAAGGGGTGGGAAAAAAAAATTAATTTTAAGCTCACATGCCCCACTGGGTGCCAAAGCCACTTCGGGGATACTGAAGGATGCCTGAGCTGACAGGATCTGACTTCCAGAGGTAGAGAGGTGACAAACTCTATCACGGGTAGAGGGCAGCGCAGAGGCCTGGGAGGGCTAACCTGTTCTCAGGGATGGCTGACCTGCCGGCGTATTGAACCTATCTATCTCTCAACACTGCCATAGGTACCATAGGGGAATCTGAAAGCGAAGGGGAGGAAGGGGAGGTGAAGAAAGTTGTTACTGAAAAGAGAGACGGTAGCATGGCGAGGGGGAAAAAAAAAAAAGTGGCAGAATTCAGGGGTGTAAATGATGAATTACTTTTCATCAAGTGAAGGGAAACATACTCCGGAACAATCCAGAAAACGGAGCAGGGAGACTCTGACCTCGTGCTTCAGAGCAGCCAATATCTTCATTCAAGAAGACAACCATGAAATTACACAGAAAATGGGATTGTCATGAGCGGGCCCTTGAAAATCTTGGTGTACAGTCATTACGGCGCGGGAAAGAGCCTTCATCCACACATCATACCCCGTAAGAGAAGGGAAGCAGGGTGTGTATCCGCAGGGACAGCTGCTAGAAATGAGAAGGTCAGGGTTAGTTTAATGAAAAGAATGATTCTATGTTTCCCTGTTTCATACCTTGAAATACTCTACATACAGTATGTGTGGCATTAAACTCCCCTTTATTGTGTTTGTAGATGTCCGCATGCATCCTGGAAGGAGCGTTAACAAATGTTGGCGAGGCGGTGTAATTAAAGGGAGACGGTTGTTTCTCTCACATATGAGAAATCACACGCCCAAAAAAAAAAAAAAAAAAAAAAAAAAAAAACGGTTTCATGAACAGATGCACGCACAGCGAACACGGCGCCTAATGAGCAATCAAATAATAATTAGGAAAACCAAAGCAGAGGAAAAAGAGCGAGGCTTTGAATACAAGATGTTCAGGTTAACCTCTGAAATAACTTAGAAAAGGAAGTTTGGAACACAGTGTTTTACCATATGTGTAAATCAGTGACCTTAATGTACACGTGTCAAGTGTATTTAAATGTAGGGCACGGGCTTGTTGAGGCACCTGACAACAGTGACTACATGTGACTGTATCTGCGTAGTTGTTTGACATGTTCATACTAATATATTACCGTCATTACAAACTATAAAATAACTGTAAAATCCGCACGGGAGGCATTTAAAACCCAGTTAATTAACTCCTCGTTAATTCAGACAGAATATAGAACTTAATTTACATGACAAATAAATTATTCTTTTATTAGGATTTACTTTGTATTTTTTTTTTTTTTTTGCTGAAGTGACCTGAAAAGAGTGAATGGCCCCTGTTCACATCAGGCAAACAAAACGTTTTAACGCAGTAAATACTTTTTAAATATCAATTATTAGCAAGCAAGTGACCGTCTCTGATCATATGGAGGACTCCTCCAGACCACAGCTGACTTCAGCAAGTCTGTAAACCCTGATGTAAAATCATGTTTTCTCTACAAATTGTATTTATTCATTAAAAGTTTCCCACCGTGGAGTTTCAGAGGGTTCTCGGGCTTGACAAGATGGAACAGTAGTCAAATTTAAATCTGCTCTATAAAATTATTAAAACAGAAATATCAGTATTGGCCTTGAAAACTTGTACCAGCCAGACTTTAATAGATTTTAATAATGCATTTTATAAATGCATGGGAATTTTCCGGGGGTCCTTACAAACAGTGCCCGTGGACAATGTGAGATATGTGGCATATGAATCACTCTGAAGTTATACATTTAGGACAAGGGATGCATTGTTTCCACTGTGAATGTCGTTTTTCATAGAAGTATGTGGAAAAAGTTGAGGAGAATCCTGTTTACGATAGAAAAGTGGAAACTGGTGGAGTTAGGTCGGGGGCGGGGGGGGTGGGGAGGTTGTAGAAGTGGGTGGCTATCTCCAAATTCTTCCCCCTGAATGCCGGCTGTACTCTCAAAGCACAGAATTAACGAGACGAAGAAAAAATAGGACTCTGTGGCGGAGAAGCGATGTGTCCGTGGAAAGTATTTTGAAGGATCTGTAATTTTCAAAGTGCTCTGCATTTAAATGTCCCTTTTATTCCTAAACAGCCTTAAGACACTTTTCAAACTGCTCGATTCACATAATTAGATGGGGCCGACAGATGACTCTCTCACTGTGCCACACAACCATTAGAAAAGGGGTCATTCTCTTTGCAGAATGGCTACTGTTCTCACTTGTCATTAATTTGCCACTTCAAAGCAGCAAGAGCATGTGACACCACCGACAAATGAAATAAGTTACACTTATCTCAGTCACCATTACAGCTGCAAACTTTTCAACTCCAATCACACTCTCACTTTTTAACAGTCTTTTCAAAGCGCGCTTATGTCGCCCAGTTTAAGTTGGCATGTCAGGAAAAAAAAAAAAAAAAGCAGTGCCCTGAAAAATCTAAAACTCGCATCGTCTTCTCTGCTGAGTCTCCACTGGATGGAGTTCGTGAGTGGGTAAATTCATTCTCTTGCCAGCAGAAGTACTGGCAGCACACCTTAAACATACCATGTTCCAATTTCACTGTGATATTAGACGTTTCTAAACATTTCCAAGGTGGATTTTTGTCAGGTCGACTGAAAAACACCTCCTCAGTCTTTAAAAATTGTAGCTGTCGGATTCAAAATTAAATAAATTTCCTCTCCAAATTGTAGCATTTCAGGAAGTAGGGGATATTTTTGCAGCTTAATGAAGACCACGTAAAAACCTTTATTTAAGTCAAAAGGTCAAAATGACAAAAACTGGATTAATGAGGGGAGTTTTACGCACACAGTAGAACGTATAAGACATTTTCCCTGAGCTAATGTTGGATGTCAGAGTTAATAAAGTGTAGTGGCATTCACAGTACATTTACTCCTAAAGACAACTCTGATTAATATTGTCAAAATCTGTTTTCATAGTATGGATTCAGTACCTTTCGCTAAATAAAAAGAGAGTACCATACTTTGCTTCACTTTACATTACTGTCCCTTCAGGGAAAACTCCCCCTGCAGCAGCCATTAAAAATACAACAGTAGATGTACTTCAAACAACTCATGAGATGAAGCTATCTGCATATGTTAGGTCTCTGCAGATGTTTTGCAGTACTTGTCACCATATTATAAATTTTCCTCAAGTAAAGTATTGCTGTATATTTATCTTACACTCATGTGTATAACAAATATGTGGACAGCATATGCTAATAATTAAACTGTGTTATATTCTGCATTATGTTACACAAGCATGATTAATTTGTTTCAATATTTCAGCTCAGTAAATGTACTGCCATGTCAGTATATTAGATAATTATATATAGAAAATGCTCTTTTATTACATAAAGATCCAAACGTGAAAAGACGAATGATAACTTCGTTCAGATCCAGTAAACTCAGCAGTATCTTCGTACCTTTAACAGGAAACTCATCAGTTCATTTCTTTGTTTGGTTCGGTGTCTTAGTTTAGGCCTCTTGGAGTCGTAATTTGTAAAATGTGTGTGCAGTACAATGTCTTTCTGTCCTGCAGAGCAGTTTATCAGTATCCCTTCCTCTTGTCTTTACACATAGCTCTTTGTTAGTGGACTGCTGCCCCACCGAGGCCCAAGTTTCAGTCCCGCCAAGGTTTCCTCTTTTTCCGAAATGTTTGAAACGCTATCAAAGAGTTGGCGTCTTCATCAAAGAGGTAAACTTTAAAGGGTTCCACCTTTGCCGGTGCCTCCACCTCCCCCACTTCTTCCTTTAATCTGGCAGGGGTTTGGCAGTCAAAGGTAAATAAGTGTGAAATGGGACATGTGTTTTCCATCCTTTCCCTTTGTCACACATGTTCTCCTCTCTCCATGATTAACATTCCACCTACTCCAGGTCCCCTTTCTTGGCGATCTGTGAGCCTCGCGCAGGCCGGCCTGCCAAAACACTCCCTGGCCACCTGGAATTACAGAACTTTCAAAGCCTACACTTCCTGTCCATCTGAAATCCATTGAGCCTATCAGAAGCCCCCCCAAGTGTAGGATGACAAGATTCTGGCATATATATTTATTCTGGAAGACTTTGCTCTCTCTGATCGTCTGTTTATTGGTCTTCGTCAGACAGTGGTAATTATTTGAATAATAAGCCAACAAAGATGAATCCTCCTTGAGTTTTAAGCTGCTGCTCTGATCGGTGCCAGCAGCAACGTCTTGAGAATATCATGAGACAGGAAATAAAACAGGGGCAAAAGGATAAACAAATTTTTTAAAATTACCCAGTTCTTGAGTCACATGAAGAAGAATAAGGTCTTTTTTTCACCCTTGTCTAAAATAAGCAATATTCCTTCGCTGTGTTTTCAGGCACAGGATGGAAGAGCAGACTGCTCGAGATTTCCCTCGCTGTCAGCAGCCGCCAAGTGAGTACAGGCCTGCCTTGGGGGCCCCGAGGTTGGCAGCCGCATGCCAGTTGTTTTGTTTACCTTCCACTCGGTGTCCAAGAGACGTGTTGTCAGAGGTCTTTAGCAAAACCAATCTCCTAATTCTACTGGTGCCTGTGTTTGCTTGGCGTGGCAGTCACAGTTGGGCCTGTCTAAATAACTTCAGATGTCCACACAAAGCATTTGACGGACATGGATTGTGTTTCGTGGTGAAAGGGTTTGATTTTGAAATGGCACTGATGAGGTTATTACTGCTCCGCGGGCTGCCGGCTGACAGCAGAGTGGTCCGATTTGGCGTCTGCTGTCCTCTGTGACGTCTTTAAGTTTTCACGCAGCGTTTGCAGGGTGTGCTGTGAGTCTTCTGATACCAGTGAGGTGATGGAGGGCACGGAGGAAGGTCACTACGCTCATGTAGCAGTTTTCCAAATCTGTTCCATGTGAGGGGGGGGGAAAAAGCTGTGTCTATTTGAATTGTTGCTTTTTCCTGAGAATTACTTTCAAAGCTTGAATGAGAAGTTTAGCACGTTTGTCATTCTTTATCCTAAAACACTGGAAGCTGTCAGAGAAAATGTATGTTACATAACTGCTTTTTTAAAGCACCTTAATCATATTATATTCTTGAGCTATCATGTGTTTTGTTAGAGTGGAGTGTTTTATTTTTTTATGGTAAATCTCTTAGTTTGGAACAAAGCTGCTCACATGTCCTTGAAAAGGATTCAGGAGCCGCTCGGGCCATTATTTTAAATCACAGCCATGTTCTCTTCCATTCGTTTGGAAGGGATCTGCTGTTCTCCCGTCCCCGAGAGCTTACCTCCATATTTTGAGTCCTTGTACCTTGGCAGGCGGGTCCAACCATATGGCAGAACTAAGTGTCGATTATCAACCAATCTCATATATCACACACATACTCGATAAAGCCGGATATTCATCACTCGTGTAGCACTTTGGGGTTTTTTTTTTCCACTGTTAAGTAGTGACAGATGAATAGTCTACCTACAGCTTCACTGATCCAGAAATATCAAATGTGTTTTAGGGCTGTGCCAATAGTCTGTCTTTTTGTCATTGAATCTCAGATGTTACGTGCAGGTTGCAGAATTATTGCATTTGACACATTTCTCATAATTTTCAGTTCATTATTTTGATCTTTGGGTGATTTTAAAAAAAATAAACTGAGAAGATCAAGAAAAAAAAAAAATAGCATACAGTTTTTAAAATGAAATTTTTCTGGCCAGTCAAAGATTTAAATACCTGCTAGTGTCGCGTAGTGGGAACTATTACTTTACAAGGATTTTCTTAGAATAAAAATAACTAAGATAAATTCTTAAAATGTATATTCAAAATCCTACAAGTGAGATGACAGGAGCAGGTAAGAGGAGGTGTTGCTGTTTGCAGATGTTAATCATCCCATGTTTCCAAATATAATCTAAAATATGCAACAGCCTCAGCATGTAGATTAGAGCATATATTATCATATGTCATGTCATGATGATCAAAAAGCTTCATGAGTAACATAAATATGATGATTACCTATGTGCCTGTCTTTGTACAGCAGCAGAAAGGCTGCCATTGCGCTTCAGTCATTAATGCAGCACTTAATTAGTCATAATTTTATACAACTAATTTACTCAGGACGCATTAAATAAACATAGATGTCTAATTAGAATATTGTGTTAAACTTGTTGGATCGAGCGCAGGCGTGTACACACCGACGCGCACGCACACACAAGCGTCGGTTCATTATCAAGCAAATACCTTAGCTACTGATAGTGCCTTCAGCGTAATAGAGTGAGAGTGATTTGCATTCACAAATACTCCTGTGCTGTGTATGTATGCATTTCATACATTAACAGTACAAGTGTAGAATAAGCTCCTAATTCCTGGATCAGCAAGAAAGTAAATAATATGGTGAAGGATCAGGGGTTAAAGCCACAGTACCGGGACAGTAGATGCTTGGTTATTTTTGTCTCTTTTAGCTGTGTGAAAACTTAAGAAAATAACGGAAATGAAGAACATTCTGTACAATATACAGTATTTCAACTTACAGAAAATAAGAGGTTGCAGTACCAAAATACCAATGGTACGTCAGCCTACACATAAATCCTTAAAAACCAGTTCAAAGGATCCTTATCAAATATATTTATGTTAATACATAGCACATAAAGATATCAGCCTCAAAGATTTAGTAGCAGTCAGGCTCAGCTATTCATCCCAGTTAGCCATTGTAACAACAAGAGGTATGTTTACTGGGATCCAGATTAATGTGTTTACAATACTGAAATGAAAATGTTACACACAACGTCTACAATCAGCATCAGTGTCACGTATGATATGATGCCAGTTGCTATGTATAAAAGTAGTAGTGCAAAGAACAGTGCCACACTTGCTAAGAAGAATGTGTACTCACTGACACATACATTCAGAGGCTCCCATCCACCTTGAGTGAGTGTGGTGTTTTGCAGCCTGCAGCAGTCATCAGCAGGCAGCAGCCGGCAGGCTGTGGTGCAGGCGAGCAGTAGGACAGTGCATTAATGAAATGTTAATGGCTGAATTAAGACCAAAATAACCAATCTAGCCTGGACTCCTGCGTGAGTCCATTAGCATCAGCGCACCATGCTGTGGCAAACGACAACACTGCCCCCCCCCATCACCACCACAGCCTCTATCCAGGGCAAGGGAGCATGGGGCTGGGGGCCCATGCAGGTAGATGGCATTGGAGGGTGGGAGGGAGGCAGAGACTGCTCTCCATCTGCCTGACCTCTGCATGGTTGCTGCTGGGAGAGCATCACAAATGATTTACAAATGAAACCGGCTGGGCGAAGCACAACTGGGCGACCTGCTCTGTGATAGATGAACGACATCAAGAACAATTTCCATGTTGTTTTTGAAGGTGGACTTTGTTTGTCGGCGGTGAATCATATGCAGTAACTAAAATCTGCATTACCCATCCACTTCTCCTCTTCTTTGCATTCCATTAAGGCCTACGTTTTGAGGTGTACTGATGAATGAGTTTGTTTGTGTAGAGGAAAGAACAAAGCAGAGTGAATAAACACTTGAATATCTCTATTAGGAACATCTGAGCTGATGAAACTTGCCTCTTAAAGTGGGTCCTAAATTAAAAAATCTGCTTTGAAGGCTTGAAATATCTGTTTACAGTGACAGCGACCTTTGGATGCTGTCCCTTTAAGAATCAACCAAGAGGTCAGTGCTGTCCCCCATCTGTCTAAATGAATGTAGCTCAAGATCACTCGGGTCTGATCTTGATTTGGATTTTATTTAATTACAAGTATATGAATGCATGTCTTGCTTTGCAGTAATGCTGTTATTCTACATCATGGAAAGTGTAATTGAGACCACACAGGGCATTACAGGGCAACATTATGGCTGAGGAGCTGAGTGATGGGTCTGTGCGTGACGCGCCGTTCCCTGTTTCTTAATTAGAAACTTGGATCACAATGTCGCTCCAAGAATCACACTAGCATGTTTCGTTTACATCTTGTAAGGAGGGACAAGGGGTGGGGGGTGTCATGGATGGCCCTCGAGCTCCCACATACCAAAGTACGTCAATAAATCTGCTGACAAATGTCCACAGATACTTCATGAAAAAATCTGAGGAAGATAAATTAGAGCTCTTAACCTGGTAATGTCCTCTAATTGGGGGAAGCTGTAATTGGTTTAAGCATTAATCAGATTTGAGCCGGTCGTGGTTAAGTGTTGTGCGAATGCGAGGTTTCCTGTCAAAGTATGAAAAGAGTTTTTGTTGGAAATAAATGTGTTTGTGCCGCTGGGAGCCTCTGGAGCACATTATGTGATCATGATGACCCTTAGATTCGATGACCAAATATGCACTTAGTGGTTGTAATGCTTGTACGGTGCGCTTTGTGGGAAATCTGTCTCTCTAAACATGTTCAGGGAGGGGCTTTCATTCTTGTGAGAGGTTGTTCCAACTTATATATTATGCTGATTTTATTGACATTGCTTTTAGTAATTTGAATAATGAGTAAATGTAGTGGCAGATTGGAAAATCCGTTACAATAATCTCTTTAAAGTGAATTGGCAAAACCAAATAACCCCAAATTCAAGTTATATGACATCAAAAGCGAACTCAATTAGCAAATTACTGTACGTAGATTATCTCGTTAGCCTGGTGTGGGTTTCAGGTGCACGATCAGCAGAGCAGGTTGAGTTGGAAGGCAGCTCTAATACTTGATTATCGAAATCTCTGAAATCTTTTTCTCTAGTTATATTTTAACCACCATTCTTCGCTGCTTGAAATCACCAGTGAGCTTACATCTGCCCTCAGAACTGTTGGTTCTCTGGCTCTGCTCACAGAGGTTTAAGTCAACCAATGAGATAATTTCCGCCAGCAGAGCAGCTCTGCCTCTGAAGAACGTTTGCATAATTAAAACTCTGATGTACAGTGTCTCGTCTTGGCTGGATGGTGACATATAGTACAGTACGTTCTTTTGGGGATCAGACTTGTGAAAGACACAACCCACTCCTCGACTGTCTTAGAATGTTCTGGGAGATTGTCTTAAAGCAAATGTCATTTTGGACAAAAGAGGGAGGGAGTTTTTTTTTTTTTTTTTTTTTTTTTGCATAATGCAGAGAGCATGGAGATTTGAAGGGAGCGTTCACTGCTCTTGAAATTCACAGCGGTGACTGCCAGCAATGCACAGTGGAATAATAGATGTAACATCACCATGGCTTTCAGAAAACAAGACCCGGGGAGGGGTGAGGGAGTCGAAGGGGGAAAAAAAAAAATCATATAGATGGAAAAAAAAAAGGTTGTCACCTTCACCTTGCGTACTTGTCATTCGCCCAGCGTCAGGTCATTAAATTCACATTAGGTCTCTCTGAGGGACCTTCGGATGCTGTTAGTGCACCTAAATCTGTGTGGCAGTTAAAAGAATCACAACTTCCTCCTCTCCGCGATGGGGGAAAACACACACATAAAAGCAGCTACGCGGCACTTTGCATTCTGACACTGGATCATTATGGTCTCTCCTGTCTGTGTTTTTACTTTTTCTGGGGTCGATAATGGAGACCAGGGGCACTGGAGAGACGTTGGCCATGTCCATTTGTCCATCCCCTGGAGGACAGAGCTGGATCTGAGTCAAAGTTTTAGATCACTTCCACTAAGATGGCATTAACTCCAGGCTGCATGAATCATTTATTAACAGAAACCTGCGATGCCCGTTTCAAATGTCAGATCACGTTAGGCCCATGTCCCTGGATTATTCAAGGCATTAAAAAAAAAAGTATTTTGTCATATGGAGCGTTTACCTCATTACACAAAAGGTGGGGGGAAAAAAATCTGTGCTGCTCTTCGAAGGTGCACGAGCCAGGAAGAAGTCCTAAAAATGGAAAATAATCAGCTACATGACAGCATACAGCTCTTAAAAACTAATAATCAATAGTCAGTGTAGGGGTTTATATACAGTCTATCAACATTTATTGTTCGTACTCATCAGTGGATGCCTGTGACCTATGTGTTTATTCATGCATGCAAACCAAATTTCCTTTTATTATTAGATTAATAGAAAAAATGAAAAAAAAAGCGGTGTTTTCAAAACATTTGTCATCACCCGGTTTTGGAGGCAGACTGGGTTTGACCTAAAGGCACATTTCAGAAAAAAAAACAAACAAAAAAACAAAACTTTCTGTCCATGGACCAGGGGTAATTACCAGTTTTCCACATCAAGATCGGTTTCACTTGGTGTATTACTCAGCCTGGACAACAGTTGCATAATGTCTTCTGTGGCTCTGGAGGAGTCTGTGAAGACAACGCTGCTGTCGTCAGCTTGGGTTCAGAGTGGGCCTGTTTGAAATCACTGTCACAGCATTAAAACACATATTTGAAGATATATCACAATATAGAAAATTGATTTTACTGAAATGATCATTATTATTAACTGAAAGCTTGCATTACAATTTGGTAGCATGGACTTTGAGAGTATGTAGGAATTTAGCAGACTGTGAGGGTGTCTTAAATGTTCAGTATAAAACTCAAGTTAAACTAGTCCTATAGCTGTACTAGCCTGCTGCATTCTAGGTAAAGTAGCAGTGACCAACAGCATGAGTGCTGTGAACATGACCGTTGTCATTTCTCTGATATGTTAAGCTGAGTCCCTGTTATCTCATCAGTCATTACTGGCCCCACCCACTAAGCTTGACTCCAGCCAATGAGATTAAATCTTTTGTGAGAACAGATATTTGTAAAAGTAAAAATTCTGCCAGATCATAAATAGCGAAGCCTTGCCTTTTTATTTCAAAGAAAATCTGAATCATGCTCTTTTATGTTTTCACAAGCACGGATTCAAAACTGAGAGACAGCTACACAGTTATTTAGGGGAAGCGGCTGGGTGGCGACAATGACCTTCGACATGTTTGTCTAGCCACGTCTGACATTGGCCACCCCATTTGCCTGCATATTATTGTTTATGAACAGGAGCTGGGGGTTGGGGTGGGGTGGGGGGGTTTATAGGTTGGTGGTGGACGGACAGCTGCTGTGTTTGGCTGTTGACCAGAGGCCTAATAACTACGGCATGAGCGGGATATTACCTGTGAGCAGCTGCCATCCAGTCGCATGATACTGTTCCTAACAATAACCGTTGAGATGTGAATGGAGTCACTAATAATGATTTGAGCTGCTCAGCATCCTCAGACTAAACTTGTTTGAACTTGAGTTTGTAGCTTGTGGTCACATCCTGTCTGTGGATGGACAGAAGCTTTGGTAGACAGATAAAGAATAAAAATAATCATATTGTCTGTTATATTGTAGTTTGGTGCAGAAGTCATTGTGAAGAAGCTCTGGACTCAGAAAATCTAAACTTTGTGGCAGTTTCTAACTTGAGACAGATAAGACTTGATGCTTTTACTTTGCTTTTCAAACACTTCTCTCTGCTGCTGGTTGTGTCAAACGCTCATTGTATTGGTTTATCCCTTTTGCTTCTCATTTCTCATCTTTACACATGAGTTGATAGCAGCAGCTCGATCCCCTCCCACCCTCCTACCCCACCCGCAACCCCCCCCCCCTCCCAACCTTCAGCCCGCGTCCCGCGTGCGAGACAGCTGTGAAAACAGTGTGGAATCTGTTCAACCGGCAGAGAAACCGGCTCGTTTTTGTATCTTCCCATTTTAACCAGATTTTCCAGGGATATTAGAGGAAACAAAAGATGTGATGTCCCAGTGTTCCACCGTTCAAAGCTCCACCCGATAACTTTGATGCGAGATTCGCTCAGAATAAAGGGAGAGGGGGGAACATTTTGGATGGCTTCCTTACGTTTAAAGTGAGGTGACACTTAAGTGGTCCATAAATTTGCATTTGTTATTGCAGTCTTTAGCATACATAATAAGAAGAAACCACCACCCCCCTCAAGATGTGAAGATCTGAAAGTGAAAAGATTGAGCGCTTTTCACGATGAGACTCATTCCACATGGCTCTGACGGAAAGAAAAAAAAGAGAAAAAAAACTTTTCAGCTCACTCAACAGTTTTATGTTACTTTCCCTTTTACCTCTATCACAAAAAAAAGGCATAAATTCTGCCAGCGCGCAACATCTGTACAAACAAATGTAAGGCATCTGTCACGGTGACATTGATACACAGGCATACTGATAAGTTTCATAACAGAAAATGACACAGCATGCTATAAGACCAATAGGATCTCACACACTGTAAAAAGAGAGATTGTACATTACAGCTGCTGCACTCAAAAGCAGTTTGGAAGATAGTGTCCACGTCCAGCAACTGGCGCATACAGCTCTGTTTTATTTTATGTAAGCGCACCAGTGTCACCAGTTGAAATTCCTCGCAATTTATCACAGCAGGTGAATAATGTGATTAAGTCGATGATTTGTAGTAAACCAGCAGTCACTCCGCGATAAAGAGCCCTCCTTAAATCAGCAAGAATTGAAAAAAGATGTCAAAATACAGTGCTCCCTCTTCGCCGGTGGATGGGCATCGGCCTCATTTTATTCCAGCCCATGTATAAAACACAATGTGGGAATAGGTTTGACTGATCTATCCCATCTAATATGCGACTTTCTCTCCTTCTTTTTTTTTTTTGCTCATAAGTTGCAAATGGCTTCATTAAAACAAAAGCACGACCATAGGGAGCACATAAAACATGCTGGCGCTACCTAATATGGTATTTATGACCAGAGCTAAATGTAGAGTGAATTAAACTTTAAAGGATTGCAGTCAGGTAGACTCGCCGACGTTTGTGGAGGAATGTCCATTAACAAGATGAAAGAAGAGGGGTGTGTGAATGTGTGTGTGTGTTGCAGGGGAGTGTGTTATTCCCCCATGGCTGCCGGTGGAACGTCAGCTACTCAGCTAGACGGCTGGCTGGACCTAGACACCTCACAACCGCACGTGAAATGAAAAATCGACTGACAGGGTCGCTAAGGAGCCCCAGCTTCCTGTATTTACAGAAATAATTAAAACGTAATATCATCAAAAGTGACTTCTCCCACCTCCCTCAATCCCTCTCTCCACCCCTTCACCGCTGACTCTCCTTTTACTCGCTGCCGCTGAGAAGTTTCATCTTCTGGAGAAAATAAACCAATTAACAGCTGATGTCGAGATGCGGCGAACAAAATTTTATGCCGACCGAGGCGTGATGTAGAATGCTTATTAGAGAACAGGTTCAGGTCTAAATAATCACCAGACGTGCGTGGAACCAATTCTACATTCATCAGCTCCTGGATTTCCCAGCGGGGAAATACACCGGAGCAAAGGCCTTGTCAGCTGCTGTGGATGCTTCCACCTCAGCCTGACTGACCCGCTTGGTGCCGGGATCAGAGCATGATTGGAACAGGCCAGGCGCCGTTTGGTCTTTGGTTGGTTCGCTCGTGTTTTGTATAGACATGTTATGGTAGACGTCAGAGAAGCATCAACCAGCTGCAGGCCGGTTTGCTGATTTTCTAACTTCAGTGGCTGTGTTGATGCGTGAATGCAGGACATTGCTCAGCAGATCTCTTACTTACAGAAAGTCTGTGCTACAGCTGCACTTAAACGTTAACAGATGGCGTTTTTAACGTCAACACAGTTTGTTTCACATCACTACCTCTGTTTTTTCTTTCAACAACTTTTCCATAATTTTTTGAACTTTTTCAGGGAGACATTTGAGATCGGCTTGCACAGCACTTTGCTCACGTCACTGCATTGATACACAGCATAATGAAGGCGAGTCGTTGGTTCTTCAAATCTGCACGAAGCATCTTGGCTTGTTATGAAACAGTCAGTAAACCTCTATGGCTGTTTTATACCAAACAGAAAAAGCCTAAAGACAGAGGCAATGTGTTGATGTTATTTAATGTTATTTTTTACATGAAATAGTTGAACAAAAATTACATTATTTTTTGGTATAATATTTTTCTTTTTTCTGGGTTAGTTAATCTCCAAAGAACTTTAAGATGAACTTTCTGGCCTTGACTTAGATTCTTCTGGTATGTTACCATCATGTTAGTTATGCAGACTAGTTTTCTCTTTTTGTTTTTTTTAGTATTTAAAAATATATACACTGGGTTCTGGATGGAGTTTATAGTAATTTGTAGTGTCTTGTAAGCCTGTGTGAGTCGACCATGTTGCATAACACAATAATAAAAAACTTTGTCATTATTTTTGTCATCAGCAGAGAAGATTTAGGATTCAAGTCATAACTTCCTCTGCAGGGATTTCCTTAAAGTGACCACTGTGACAGCAGAATTTAATCTGGGCCAGACAGGGAAAGTCTCCATTATCTTAATGTTAGGCACACTTTGTGTTTTAAGCTTAGGAGGCGGGTGCATTTTTGCAAGTATGTAAATATGTTTCCCAGAGCAGTTTCATGCTGATATTAAATTATTTATGATCTGACTTCATATTGTGTATTTATATTTGTGTAGTGTCAGGCTGATATAGGGTGAGTCAAAATAAGGTCTAAAGAAACTAAACAAATTATTCTCTTGAAAACATATTCATATATTCTTCTTTTTCTTCTTTATATTAGTGTTTGTTTGCCTTACGGCGATTACCGACTCAAGTTCAAAGTTGACCCAGTTTCTGATTTACCAGTACAGATGTGATCAGTGTAGAAAACCCACTCAGTCCTGCGAGTGTGTGCAGAGATCCTGCTGCGTTTTTGAAATATTCACAAACAAAATAGGGAAAAAAAAAAACAATCTATTGTTGTTTTAGCTGTTAAAAGTTTAATGCGTTGACCTGTTGAGTAGTTAGTTGAGGGACATTAAAGTTTTGGATTAGTGTTTCGTAAAGCGGCTCTGTCTTTGTGAAGAACTGTCTGCAGTAACAGTGTAGGATGATTGCAAGGTGAATGCATGAATGCATGACCTTGCCTACCCACTACACCATGTGTCTCTCCATTTTGTCCCCTCACTCTTGTCAAAAGCATCATATTTTATAGATTGAAGTCACATCTTGTGATATTGCGTTTGGGATACACAGGTAAGAGTGTAAATATTTGAAATGGCCACAGGGATCATGCATCTTAGATAGCTGTGTGATATGCACAGCTGTAATGGCTTACATCCTCCCTCTCTCCCCGCGAGGCTCGCCCACCTTTTTAACGTTTTAGCTCACAGATGGGCGAAAAAGGTTCCCTTGCTTTCACGTGACCTCTGTTGAATGTAAAAATTTGTGACACAAAGTGGCGTGGTTTCATATTTGTTTAGCGGTGACAGGCTCAACGCGCCAGCGTAATGGCACGGCTCCGGTAGCCAGATCACCGGAGGCGCTGCATCAGGGGACAACCTGGGATCACCGTGCTGCTGATTTATGCATGAACCATGTGCTCGCTTTGCCGAGACAGACGGAGCCGACGTTAACAGAGGAGACGTTCGGACGGGAAGACATCCTCTTTTTAGTGATGTAGGGGGAATGGAGACAACAGGGATGGGTGGAGGCCTTAACAAAGAAATTACATATTCTGATGTCGTATTCATACCAGCTACCTGTCTGTTTGAGCCATCTGTCATGTGAAATGAGGAACATGGGGAAAACAGAAGGGGCAACAACCCATTAAAGCAAAGTTAACATCCAGCTGCATGAAATTGTCACTCTGTCGGGGCCTAAATGTTGGCGTTTCACTTGAATAAAGCTCAGATGCAGTTGAAATCACATGCAAAAAAAAGAAGATCCAGTTTTGCAGTTTGACGGATCAGTTGGCCATTTTGCAGTTTTTCCTTTGAAACCAGACATTAAGTTCTCCATGGTGTCTCTTTCTCTGTCTCTGTCTGTCTCAGACAAACCTCTTGAATTATACAGCGTGTCCTCAGAGCACAGACATCTCTCACTTCGCTTTGGATTAGTCAGCAATCTTATTTTTCAATTTACCAGAAATTTGGATTTGTTTCAGATCAGTCAGCGTGTAAATAAGCTTAAACTGTAACTTTATTTTGATAAACCTGTTGTTTGGATGCTGTCTAGCCTCATCATTGACGCGTCTCACTTGTGGCTGCCTGCAGGTCTGACCTTATTTTAAATGAACAAACACAAAACAACTGAGAACAACAAAGCAAAAAGGTTTGTTTTGGCCTCTGATGCCTGTGACATGTCGTTCGTGTTTGCAGCCAGTGTCCTCATACTTAATGTATGAGCTATCAGCTGAGTGCCCATCCCAGGTGACTGTAACATACTATGACATGCCGACAGCACAAACAGATTGCAGGGCACTTGAACCATACTGCGTTAATACTGAGCGCATGATGTTTTAGGTCATAATTCCAACTGCACGTCACATGGTGGTTTAATAGCCAAGGGTCTGCTTCCCCTGCCTCCTCAGACCATAGAAACCAAGGAATTTTTTTTTTTTTTTGTCACTTGGTCATAAACAAAATTTATAACCCTGTTTGATTTATGTGTTTATAAATGTTATACATGTACCCAAACATTTTCTGTCCTTAAAATACATTTTAACTCAAATGTATAAATTGGTTTAATTCAATAAGTATTTGTCCCAATAATATTCCAACCATGTTTTTTTTTGTATTTTTGTGCTGCACAGACCCTTTAGTTCACATCTGGATGGATCTCAGATTGTACCATTAACATATAAAATATGGAAATAATGACAAGGGCAGATGTAGACTTACCTAAATCTTATCCCATACTGCAAGTATTAACTTCCACCAGGAATTATTTCCCCTCAGTGTCTGAGATGTTCCTCTGTAAGTTATTTCTATAGGAAACAGGGCTACTCATGCCAAATTAAACCTTGTAATTTTTTTTTTTTTTTTCCCATCCATGCTCACTCGTGCAGTATTAATTCAAACACAAGAAATCTGCCTGGAAATCTAAACCCTTTGAGCATCCCTAACCCTGTTTATCTTGACAGTGCTCTCCTTAAGCAGGCCGTGTATCCATATTTGAAGGCACCACCGGCTGCGTAGGTAAAGATGGGAATTTGTAGTGACAAGGGGAGGGCATCAGCACAACAGAGGTACCTAAGGAAAGAGACAACCTCTTCCAGCGAAGGCAAATGAGCCTTGTCAGCCGGCAGTTGGTGCAGTAATTATAAAGGGTGCGTTGAATTTCCCAGGGATTCCAGGAGAATGGCATAATGGAGGAAGCACTAAGAATTTATAAGCCAAGCTAGGGGGAAATAAGAAAGGAAAATCTAACATTCACTGAAGTCTGCCTTTACAAAAAAAACAAAAACAAAAACAAAGTTGTTTGTGATATTTAAGCTCCAAGTATCTTAGGTCATTGTGCTGCTAGTAAAACAGACTTGCTGATTCTGTGAAACCGCGGCAGAAATGGCTGCTGTTGTCCTAAATTACCAGTTAAGCTGTCGCACCTCAGTCATTTGGTGGATAGCAGGTGCACTTGGTTGTCTAAGGCAGAGACTCAACTTAAAGAAGCTGATGCTGGGCTCCTTGTATTATTGCCAGGCATTACCTTGACAGAGAGCTGGAAATCTGGAATGAGAACACTTGATGTGAATGAGTACCATTGGTGTTGGTTTCAGTGACTTTTGTAAGTGCATCTCTGAGGTTTATTTTGCTTTATGATACTTAACATAACTTTGATAAGGCTTGGAATATTGATACTGCTGAAAATGTTTACGTCATGACATATAAGGAATCAAGATGTCAGTGCACAGCGTGCTCTGGCTTTGGGAGCAGGGATTTGTTAGCGATTATGTCATGTTTTAATAAAGACAGTGCAATCGTCATGAGGCACATGCATGTACATAACAATTACTACTGCAAAAATATGAAAAAAAAACCCCCACCTGCACATCACTGTCTCATTAGAGCCGTTGTCATGTCAGTGTAGAATAAAAGAAAGAATTTGCTTGTGTCTGGAAGCTCAGCAGTTACATTACATTATGTTCATTTAGCAAACACTTTGATCCAGACTGACTTGCAGCAATAAGCACATTCAGCTGTATTGAACAGTGATTGAATACCTGAAGCATTCAGTTTTAGTGGACTGAGGCAGCACCCAGCTGTGTTGTTATATTGCAGCATTTAAATTATTAATCGTCAGTACGTTGTGGTGAGGGTCTGACTTTGCTGTAAACCTTCCTGGGGTCAGTCTGTAAAACCTGCATCAAGGAGCTTTTAAATGAATTTCAGCTGTGTGTGGCTTTGACTGGGAAATTTTACTGTCCCACAATGATCCTAATGCTGTTTTAGAGGCTTTTCCACCTTGATGAGAGTAATCTGAGGGGAAAACACTGGATCCTTGGACTTTCTTAGTAAGTTAATCCAAAAGATTTAGGTAGTGGAGAGGTAGTGCACATTAGGACATTTCGTAATAACTCCAGCAGTATTTGCTTTGAGGCAAGCAGGGTAAACACAGATCTAACACTAGGTATCTCCAGCTCCTCCTACACATATTTCCCCAGGCCATCCCTGTGAGCGTGTTTTTACTCAAATATACCTTGTTAAAAAAATAGTTAAAATTTAATTAAAAGGAAACTGGTTGTTTACCTAGTTGCGAAAATTCCAGATGGATCTGAAGCATTTTCTTCTGGGTTGTTGTTTCTCTGTAGATTGATGTGGAGTTTGTGTTTATTTACCCTGCGGAAATATTCATGTATATTTAAGTCTGACAGTTACATCTGTTCAGGTATGCACCGCCTCGAGCAGCATCCGCAAAACTGCCTCCTGCTCGCTCTGCGTCCCCTCGCTGTGCTGCAAACCTTTGCATTTTCGCGTCTCTCTCCATTCACCTCTGGACCTCGCTGGCCCAGCCCACCCTCCCCGGTGTGATCCCTGCGACCCCCATCACTTCAGAGAAAACAGATGTAAACCTCATCCTCCCCATCCGTGTCTCGGGGACACACCGAAGCTCACCGCCGACTCTGAGGTCCCTCAGCGACAACTGTCCTGATTTCGAGTGACATCAGAGTCAGTCCTCAGTCACTCTGATGCTGTCAAGGAGTCGGTTGAGATGAACTGATGGCGGATGGCCTATTTATACCCCAGTCACCTGATCTCTCAGTGCCCCACAGGCCAGGAATATTAAATTGACAGCAGCATATTCTGAAATGTGTGATTGCCCTCGAGCCTGCAGATACTCAGGGTTATCTGCTTTTTATTTTTAACTTACCTTGATAAACACATGAAGGACTCTCTTGTAGCTCACAGGCCAAAGCAGTAACACTGGTCAGGTTGACAGTTTAATTCCCTCTGGAGTCGCGTGTATTACATGTCATGATTTATAGTTTGGTTGCATATAAGGAATTTGCATGTATTTGTAAAATAAGTGCCATTAATAATTAAATTAAATTTGAAAGTTTGAAGTTCCATCATCTCCTGTTTGCGTATTTCTTATCTATCCATTTATTCTTTGATTCATCAGTTCACTCAATAACTCATTCATTTATCACTGACTAGATTCCTTTTATCTGTCCTTCTTGCCTCCTACCACACTCATTCCTTCATTCTTTAGTCCACCTACTAATTCATGACAAGCCAGTCAGCCCAGTATGAGTTCTCATTCCTCCCTCTTTTGCTTTCTTTCAGAATATTAGTCATCTATTTATTCATCCATCCATCTATTTTACTTTAACCAGTGGGTGGTTTTCAGGAAGCCCTGCAGCCTTGGACCTTTCCCTCCAAACACAGGGGAGGTGTTGACCGACGTTGGACAGATTGGCTGGGCAGTGGAGAAACTGAATTGCTGTAATCACATTTACTTGGCCCTTATCTGCATGTTTGACATTTTGTCTCAGCGGTCCAACGACCAAAGTGTAGGTCGAGCTGAACCACGAGCTGTCAAAACTCCGCTCGGCCCGTGCCATGTTAAACACCCAACATCTGGGCCCGCCGTAAACACTCGGCCCCTCATAATCAGCCCCACATGTGACCATGCTCAGGCAGCACGTGCTCCCATCCAGCGCCTGGACGTAAGGGGAAACTGTCAGGTCCATCAGAGCCTCCGTCTCGCGTGAAACGGATACAGCATCAGGATTACGATTTGATAAATATTTGAACTTCAGCTCTCCACCTATTATAATTAAGGCAGGTTTGAAATGGGCCCCCTGTGTTTGATCTCCACGCCATCCTGATACGGAGCTTAAGATGGGACATTTATTTAATAACAGCTGCACCGCAAAACTCCAGCAGCTGGCAGTTAAAAGAAAACCCCTCCCTTGGATACTGTTACACTCCTAGATATCATCAATCTGTGATTTCAATGCATTCCAGGAGTTACTCTGTGATGAAGTGGTTTAACTTACATTTCTGGGGATCCCACATTCCCTTAAACTGCCTCCTCTAATTGTGCTTCAGTTAGTTATCCTACATTTCCCAGTATAACTTAAGACAGGATCTAAAGTTGGGGTGTGACCTTGTTGCTTGGATACAGATAGTTAGCCAAGTGGTTCATGAATTTTGGCCACAGAATCTGCCCCGCGTTAAAGCCCCTCATACTCACAGCCCAGGCTTTGTTGTGGCTGCGTTGGTTTCCATTTCTTGCCCCTGTGGATGCAGAGGCGGATCACTCCACCTCCTTTGTTGTGGCTTTTTGTGTATAATTGTTGAGAGAGTGACACCAACATCAGACTTGTACTGTAAAATACGATAAACACTATTTGACTATTTGAAAAGTGCTCCACAACTTGGTATATACCTGACTGAACTCTGCTGCTTGGTATGCATGCAACTTGCCACACAACCCCTCCGTGTCTCCAACCCCCCTCAGGTTCGGGGCAGATGTTCTCAATACGGAGATCAATGAGGGGTTCATTTCACTGTCTTTGTTCCCTTCTGTTCACTGCAACGCCCATACTACTCGCAATAATTCAAGAAAGTAACACAAATGGCGTGCACAGGGCCATGTGGCGCCCCTGACGCACAGACTGACAGAGAAACAGGAGTCAGGAGAGTGAGACTGAAATAGTGAAAGGATCAGAGAGAGGGAGGGAAAGATGTTCAAACCCTAATTTTAAACCATAACCCTGAAACAAAGTCTTAACATTTGAATGAAAGAAAATTTCCTCAATTTTAAAGTCATAAACTCAAATCAGTCCCTATATAGAAATGTGATATATGAATTGATGTGTCTGCCCTCTCTCCACTGAATCAGCTGAGGATAATCTGTGCTGCTGCTGCTTTACTGCAGCCCTCCCCTTTTCATTCCTACTTAACCTGTTTCATGCTGAAAAGATGTGTTGTGTATGATTTTGACCCTGTCCTTAGTCTTATCTGTATCCTTGTTTTCTTTGTGCTGCTCTGTTATTATTTGCTGTTGTAACGCTCCAGTTTTCACACAGGGCTCATTTAAAGTTTCATTTTATCTGATGAAAGATGTGTTACCACGCTGACATGCTCTGAAGCTCTGTGTATCAGCGCCTGTCGACCCAGGTGTGTGCGTCTGTGGATGTGTGCGTTGTGTTGGGGCTCCTCTTTCAGCCCAAACCTATACATCATCCCCGGTGACGACATCTTCCGAGCACCGGACCGACTCGAGCTGGCCCCCGGGGGTCAATCTCTTAAATGAGATTTCAGCACCACTCACCCGTGCTCTTGTCCTCTCACCTTTTGCCAGGAGAACGGGAATGACCTCTGACCGCGGGATCTGTGAGCAGCCACCGTCTTTTCTCCGAGCGGCGACCCCTCAGCTGTAGCCGACCGTGCCTAAGCCGGGAAGACAGAGTGAGGAGGTGAGGCCTTGGTGTGTGGAAGAGCACAGAGGTGTGAAATGAAGAGTTCACTTCCAAAAAAGAGATGTCCATGTTTTAGAAGAAGGGTACCTTCTCTTACAAAAACATTTCAGGTTTCTTAATTCTTCGCTGAGCAACAAAAAGATGAAAAGAGAGATAAAATAGATTCATCTGTAGGACAGAACTTTAAAAACTAAACTAAAATTAGACCAGGACTTGATCCTCTGATGTTTTATATGTCCTGAATGAAGAACTGGCTCATAAATGATAGATAAATGGATAGGTAGTATATCTTGGCAGGTGTATTAACGATTCCTCACAGATCATGTATTCCTTACAGCTTATAGCTGAACATGATTTTAGTTTCTGCACAAAAAAAAAAACATTACTACATTTATAAAATCGTGCACAGAATGGTTCTTGTATAATGAGGTTATTAAGCCCCTTGTTGGTCCTCTCTTACAGCCCACAGTCTGCTGGCCTTGCTGCTGTTCCAGCTTTCTGTTCAAGCTGCTATAAAGGTAAGAGTGAAGAACTTGAACAGCAGTACAAAGTCATGTCAGGTTTATTTATACAGCCCAAACCGATCACAGATTTACCTCAGAGAACTTTACAGCTGCCATTTTTTTTCTTTATTGCTATTTTGAGGGGTTGTGGTGAATAATCAGCAGTTGGTCTGCATTTTTTTTTGTTTTTTTTTTCACCGTTGTCTTAACTAAGAGCTTCTCTGAGCTTTGCTTATCAAAAGAAGACCATAGTCATTAAGAAGTAGTAATGGGGGCATAAAATCCAGGTGATAGTTTTTTCCTCTAATTCGAATGATTGTGTTTTACAGTGAAAATCGAAACAAAACCAATAAGCCTGCTGTGTTTCGACTTCCACCGTCGTGTTCCTTTTTGATAAGCTGCACTGGAGTTTGCATTGAATTTATTGTATGGTAACACTGAATTGAAAACAGTTTACAATAAGTTACAGTGTGCTAGATAATGTTAAGGCTCCAAGGCGGATAAAGTAGAAGACCACAGTATTTCCCAGAGGCCGGCCTGAGCGTACACACTGTACTATATACATAGGACTACAAGTGCTGCATACACACAGACAGAGTATAGAACGGCCTTTAATGTGCATATGTGCAGTAGTGTGTTTCTTTCTTCCTGACATCTTGCAAGTGCTGTATGTATGTCATTAATTGAGTCTCCAGCTCCCTGGAGTGGTTAGCTCTACTTGCACTGGGAAGATAGAGGGGGAGATGCTCTTTGTGTGTGAGTGTATGTGTGTGTGTGTGCTCTCCATACGTACACACACGATCCCTGATCGCCTGATGATTATGCTTGATCAGTGTCAAACACAAACTACTGCAGCGGGTTCTTTGAAAAGGAATATATTGTGTATTCAGGCTTTTTCAGACCCTTAGTGGTGCTTTTACAGAACATGGTGATTTATACAATTCACCCAGATCTAAGAAATATAATCTTTTTGTTTTTTTTCTTTGGTGATTGAAGCAACACAGGCTGCATATCCATCTTAATTTTTAAGAAACAAAAACAAAAAAAAAAAAATCAAAGTTTAAGGGGGAAAAAAAACACCTCTGGTGTTTTGTTCAGAGAGAAAAGATGAAATCAAATTTTGTTTGCAGAGAGGTTTAACGCATGCAGTAAAACATGTACAATCACAGCACACACACCACCTGGGAAACATAAGCTGATAAGACTAGACAGGGAGTCAATATCTCGTTATAGAGCAATAAAAACTCAATCATCAGTGCAAAAATTAAAGTACTGGAATGTACACAAGGAGCTACATGAGATCATTTTTAAATTAAGCCATAAATGACCACTTAGTTCTTGTACTTTTACATGTAGGTACTGTGTTGCTCAGCTGCATAGTGGAGCCCAAACTGTTTTTTAGAGACATGTTGGTTTAGTTTATTACCAGTGGATAGAGTCGAAAGTGGTTTTCCAGACTCTTGCTTGGAACCGTCACTTATCCAAGTCCAGGTTGCAGTGGCAGCAGCCGAGACATGTTTCTCCACAGGCACGTCCACTCGTTGCCTCTGGGAGATCCTGAGGTGGTCCACAGACAGATGGGATATATAATCCCTCCAGTATGTTCTTGGTCTCCCCCCCGTTTGTACAAGTCCAGAATACACAGCCTGTCTAGGAGGCATCCTATTGAGAAATTGTCCTCTGAGGTCCTTCTAGATGTTCAGGGTCTTCACCCTGTCCCTAAGGTCAGCCCGACTACTTTCAGCTGCTTCAAATTGAGACTCATTTCTGACTTCAGCATGGTCTCAGACCCAGAAGGGCTCATTCTGATCTTATCTCCATCACCCTCATCTGCAAACTACCCCACTGCATTGCATGCTGCAGGTTTTGTGCTGATAAAGTCAACAGAATTACATGTGCAAAGAGCAATATTGTGAAAATATAAATGAAAAAAAGTACAACCTCATGAACCTTCTGACGTCATGAATACTGAGGTCTCCACAGGCCACCAAATTAACACGTGCACAGGCTGGTGTTCTCACTTAGTGAGAAGCAAAACAATGTCTTTGGCTCCACCCTCAGAGGTTTTGGTTAGCTCGTTGGATAAATTACTTCTCTAAACCAGTTCTGCGTCACATAAATAAGTGCATCAATTGGTTAAAATGCAGAACTGTAGCTCACACCACCCTCTAAGGAGTAGTATGAGAAAGCGGTGAAAGACATGAGCTTTCCTCACCACTTGCCTAATTTTTCTCGACTCCAGTCTCTGAATAATTGACTTCATTGACAGCCAGGTTGGTTTAACAGAAGGGAAAGAGACAAAATAAGGGCTCGTTTTATTTGTTTTCCAGGGGCATTCAAGCTGGTCCAGGGCCCAATCAGGGGAGTGTTTCTCGTGGCGGGGCGGCCCTCACTGCTGAGCTGAACGCGATAGGGGTAAATATTTGTATCTCAGCGGTGGACGAACTGTGCTGAGGTCAGTCGTCTGGAATCCCCTGGTTGTTTAGAGACCGCTGTTGTTACAGTTGGGCTTTTTCGGGTAAAAAAAAAAAAAAAAAAGGAGGCATGAGAGAGACAGAGTGAGAGTGCTAGACTCCCCAAGGGAGAAAACTGAGCACTCACACTAAAACAAAAAAGAGAGGGCAAAAGAAGTGTGAAGTCTGGGAAGAGAAGTACTCATCTGCTGCATGCCAGAGAAACCAAGGTAGTGGTGTTTGCACTAATGACTCCTTTATATAGTGAGTGTCATATATCAAATATCAAAAGACATGTAACATAAACTTTCTTTCAAGCATCACACTGAAATCTAGTAAAAGTCATATCAATAGACAAGTATGCATGAAGTCTTTATTCTGTCGGAATGCAGTGGGGAGTTTCAGAGTCTCATGATGGCCTCAATCGTGTTCCTACCCCGACAAGAACAACATTCATCGGGGAACGCTGGTGTATGTGTCTTACTAATGACTCCAGCACACTTTTATGATCATAAGGTGAGCCAAGGCTGAAGCCTACGAAAGAAATCACCTCAACCGACTCTCCCTCGCTCGTAGCAAATGCAGCTGCAGCCGGGCTGTTTGATGAAAACGAATCAGTGCGACTAGTTCTGCCTTGTAGGGATAGAGAAGTGAGCGACATTAGCGGTGGTGTCATGTTTGATTGGGGTTTATTACCGCTGCCTGTATTGTTCCTGTTCGTCAACAGACTCCCAGGTAATGTGGTGATAATCGTTGCGGAAGCCTCCATCTGCTCATTTAGGGGAGGGGGGGGAGGTGGGGAGCTGCCCTCGTTTCAAATCCATTTTCCCAGGTGCTGATGGGAGGCCGCGGGGTGGAAGGGGTGGATGTTGGGAGGGGAGGGGGGAGAGCAGTGTAGAGCCCTCTGTTTCATTTACTCCGGAGTGTCGGTGCGCTCGGCAACCAGGTTGTCTCTGCTTGTACCAGCTAATGGTTCAACCCCAGCTGGCTTCAGTTGGGAGCTGGGCTCTTGAGTAATACATTTTGTACTTTGGCTTGCTACCAAGCGTACGGCATTTTGGTTCTGCACGCTACGCTGAGTTTATCGCTCAGGTGTTCGGAGCAAGCTCCATAAAATCCATAAACAACTGGGTCGTTGCAGCTCCAGGATGTCATTCGAGGCAGTGGGGTCAAGGTGTGGCGTATTGAGGAGTGGGTCTGGAGCCAGCCAGCGGTGAAGGGCCCGTCTCTGGCTTTGACTGTTTGTGAGAGGCAATTCTCCTCGCTTGTAATTACACGTCTTTAATTGATAACGCGGAAAAACTGCATTGATTTGGTGTCAGCTGAAGGAGCGCGCCGGCCCGGCCTCTAATTACTTCTCAGTTCTGCAATGTCAGGTTCAGTTTCTGCCGTCACATCTGCAGCGAGGATGCAGCTGACGTGATCACACCTGAACAGTTTGCTCCTCCGGCCGCTGCGTGTAACTGACTGGAATGAGAAAATCAGCAACATGCCATTGTATGTAGGGGATGTGCAGGAATTTGTGGTGATGTAGTCAAGCTTTCATCTGCCCTGCTGAAGTGTCCTTGAGCAAAATGCTGCTTCGGGTATTGCTGTTGTGTTTTTGACCACTAACCTCTCTGTGGAGGAGGGGACAGCTCAGTTCTGAAGGAGATTAGAAAAGTGAGGTTTATTAAAGGAGCTGTGATTGTGTCCTGCTTATTCATACCTCTGGTCAGATTTGAGCCACGTGCTGCTTCTTAATGATTATACATTCTTTCAGAGTTGTACAGGAAAACTGGATGGATCCAAATGATACGTGGTGAGGAAAAGAGCAGAGCCTTTTGGAGCCAGTTGGACTTCTTTTTGTCAGGATTTAAGTAGATTTGAACAGTTAAGTTCAGTGTGGTGTTGTGGAGTCCAGACAGAGGGATGTAAAAAGAACAAAAAAAGAAAACAAACAGATTAAAAGAACAGGAAGTGGACCCCGGCTTCATGGCCTGTTGGTCTCCCTTTTCCCTCCTGCCTGTCAGGCTTTTAGTCAAGCTATCACTGTAAATTTCCTCTTGGACTAAATCAAGGCAAGAGGAACCGAAGGCTTGTTATCCGATTCTGCATAATGCCACTAATTTCTGGAAGTGTACGAGTGCTGTTGCTGAGGTGATGACGGAGCAGGACCAACTGGTTTCACATGGGGCTTCCTGAACAGCTAAATGGCTTTAAGGTGGAGGATAACCAGAGTTCAGGACTTTTTTCTTTTTTTTTAAAGCTCTTAATGTCCTGGGAAAGTCAGTGGAGCTCTCTCTCTCTCTCTCTCTCTCTCTCTCTCTCTCTCTCTCTCTCTCTCTCTCTCTCTCTCTCGGTTTTTAGCAATGTTCTGTGTCTCATTTGTAATGTTATGTAGAGCAGTTAAGGTGGGTTCAGTGCCATGCTTATAGTAAAGGCACAAAAGCTGCAGAAAATAGCTGAGAAAATATTCTTTCACTCATGTTTCACAGCTTTCAGTATTAAATCTGCTTCTTCCCCTGTATGGACACAACCATGTGCTGTGTTTACATTGTGACCAGGCTTAATTTTTGACTAAATTAACTAAAGTTACAAATACAAAAACATTCTTCTTCGTAGATTAACAATAATTTAAAAGTCAAACTGTTAAAAAGAACACAAACATGTGATATCTGCTTGGCAACACAAGCAAACAACTCAAAAACTGTTGTGAGATTCTGGTTGTGATTCTTACTGTGTATTGTTGTACTCTAATTGGTGCAAGGCAAATCATACTATTGCTTTTTTTTTTGCAATGAGACCCTACCCACTTGAAACAAGTGAGAGGAGCACAGAGAAAACAAATACAGAACTCCCTCATGTGAGGAGGGAGATGTAACGAGTACTGTTCTAACTGGCAGAGCGCAGCGTCGTCACGTAGGACCTCACCGCTAGAAGCTGATTGAAAATACAGGTTTTCACTTCAGCGCGTGAGTCTGGATTCCTGGTCACATCCAGAACCAATGAAGCAAAAACAAGCAACATTTAAATGATGACTGAAAGCAAAACTCCAGGCTTTAGGGCTTTATAAGGCTTTTAAGGTCCAACACCTTGGTGACTTGAGGAGTGAAAACAAGCATATATATGTACATCTGGAGAAACTTGACTAGAAATACCTCTGCAACAATTCATGTTAACATTACAGTGCAGACTCTAAATGATATTTACATGCATGGTGTCAAAATTCAACTAAAATGTGCCCCTGAGAACACGCAGCACTGACACTTGTGCATGTGTGTATTACCCACTCTCAGCTGTGTATGTGAGCGTCTGCTTTGGAAGGCGTGTGCTAATAGAGAGATCCTGTCTGTTGCTCGACACAAACAATGATGCTTAAAAGCGATTTAATGTGGTTTTAATTAGATCTTAATTGCATTACCTGATCTTAACGAACCTCGAGAGGGAAAGCAGGATGATGCTGTGATGTTCATGCTGTTATTTATTTATTTTTTCCTGTAAACTGTAATCTGCATTAACATGATGTTTAGCAGAATTTAGAAGACGTGGAAAAAGAGAACCAGCTCTGTCCATCTTCTGCAGAGAGTTATTATTCATTGCAGCAGCTGGAAAAGAATTAGTGCTTGTTCTCCAGTGAAAGGGAGAGAGAGCTTGGATTTATGTGTGTGTGTGTATTTGTGAGTTGGTATGTGCATGTGTGCATGAGAGAGGAAAGAAAAAACAATGGGTGGAGGTTATAGTGGATGAACAATACATTTGTGTGCGTAATAGATAATGTGTACGTGAACGTCTGTATGTCCATGATGAACGTTAGAATGTCTCAGTGTGTGTGTGGGTTCTTGTGAGAGAGTGAGTGTGAGAGCATGCATGTTACAAAGCAAATAAGCATTTTTGTGTCAGAGTGAGAGAGAGGGAGAGGGGAATGTGTGTGTGTGTCTGTGAGGGTGTGTGTGTGTGGTAGGGAAGGAGAGGGACAGAGTGCAAGTTTGTTTGCCAGTGTGTGTGTGTTTACGTGAGAGAGGCAGAAACACTGTGAGTGTGTGTGTGTTTGTGTGTGTGAGTGTGTGTGTTTGTGTGTGTGTGTGAGTGTGAGTGTGAGTGTGATTGTGAGAGAGTGTGAGATCTTTCGGCCTGTAGATGGAGCTACACTCTGCACTTCTCTCTCTCTCCCTTTCTGATCTTCCATCTGCACACAATGAATGCATTGTTCTCTCCACCCATGCCGCCCCCTCTCTCTCTCTCTCTCTCTCTCACACACACACACACATACACACACACACACACACACACACACTTCTCTCTCTCTCCTCCAACAGATTTGGTATTTATGTTAATGTACACCTCTGTGGATCTCTTGCCTCCCAGTGGTTAGGTACCTTGTTGATATGTGGCTTTGCTTGTGTGTGTGTGTCTGTGTGTGTGTGTGTGTGTACATGTATGTGTGTTGTGTATGGATATGAGCTCGAGAGGGAAGCTGGAGGGGTTGAGGAGGATTTAGGGAGTCAGAGGACAATTCCTGAGACTTTTCTTTCCCTCCAGAAACCAAAGAGAGGAAGGAAAAAAAAATCCTGGCACTGGATGGACAACTGAGCTGTTAATAAAAAGCTTTAATGCTTTCAGATGATGTTGTCGTCTCTCAGAGACCTAACATATCTGTGACGGCACAGAGTGTCAGTGTGCTGTGTTAGTGTTAGTATTCTTTCTGCTGTATGTTTTGGATCAGAAAATTCATTTATGCATGTCGTAAAGGGAGGGTTTGCTTCTGGTTCAGTTAGGATCTGGTCCAAAAGTGTAGCCATAGGCAGAGCATCGAAGTCGTGCTTGCATTAACTGACTGGCATTGGTTGTTATTCCCACCTGTGTGGACATCAGCTGACTGTTGCTCATGTCGGTGTACAGTCCGACCTTTGTGACCTGATGCTGTGATGAAGTTTATTTGTTGATTTAACAAAGATTTAATGACGTTCATGTATGTCGGTGAAGGATTTGAATATTCAGGCCTTGTGTCCCTCCCACCGCCGCAGCTTGTGCTAGGCTGACCGGTGAATGTGCTCAGCAGTCTGCTCTGTCCTTAAGGTTTTGTCTGTCTCACTCTGCAACTTAAAGAGATCGGTTCCTTAGGTTTCTGACATATGAAACCCAGCCTGTCATTGGTACGCTGCAGAACCAAGGTGGAAATACTCAACCATGACTCTGGCTTCTTATTTTGCTCATTATATGTCTTGTATCAGATAATAAAACACCATATGGACATGTTAACAAGGTCAAAAACTTGATTTAGCGTTTTCCACTGACAGCGATAAAATGATCATGTGATATTTAAAATGATAAAGTTGCTCATGTCGTCAAGAAAATACCTTTTTCTCTCAGTAATTGGTCATTTGTTGTCAATAATAGCTCAGAATACTCTTCTCTCTTGTCCCCTTTGTCCTCATCATCCACAGCTTTACATATGATATCATAATATTTTAGGATAATATCATGGCTCAGTATAAAAAAATGTCACATGCATTACAGCGCTGGTTATTCTCGCCACTCAAACGGTGTGTGAAATAGAGCCACAGTCAGGTCATTGTTGATTCCCACCTCTAATAGAATAATCAATCTTGCTTTTGGCAAGTCTGTGGGATTAATTATAAAGGACTAAAAACGTTTACCAGCTAAGCACAGCGCCGCACGCACCGTCTACCTGCCTCGCCATGCTCACTTTGCGTCCTCCGTACGCCGCGTCTTCCGTGAGAAGCTGCTCAACCCAGCGTGAATTGATTATCTACACGCTTATCTGCAGACAACAACCACCACCCCACCATCCCTCTGTATCCCTCCACCTTTAAAACAATAGTATCTTTCCAGTTTGTCAGTCACAGATTTATTTCATGTAGAACACTCACAGAAGGAGGATTAACAGTATCTACTTATACGCTTGTGATAAACTCTTATCTCCTGCCTTCCCCAGAGCACTCTGTGGGTGCACGTTGACCTGTTTTCCTCCTCTTCTTCTTCTTTTTTTCCTGTCTCTTCTCCTTTCTCTGCTCTGTACCTCAGTGATTTAATCATTTAACCATGTATAATCTGGGCCTTCTCCAAATTTGCTGAGTCCTCCTGCAGCGGGCACGTTCCTCTCTGAGCAGTTTGGTGTTTAAGAGCTGCAGTAAGTTTATGTATGTGAAAAGGTGAGAAGGAGGTGAGGCAGTAATGGATGGATTTCATGGAGAAATTAGTCTGAAAGGACAAACAGTGAGAATGAAGTGCGGCCTAATTAGGCGTCGGTTTATAAACGTGTCAGCGCAGAGAGTTTTTCTGATTTAGCAGGTACAGTTCATCAGAATACACAGATGACAAGAGGCAGAGGAAAGGATATAAACATGGCCTGTACGTGTGAATATCTGCATGTGCTTCTGCTCATACTGTATGTGTGTGTTCATGGTTTACATCCAGCAGGTAAACTTTAGGCAGCTGCAGCATCCTGTACACTCAGCAGAGGTTTACACAGCATAAACGCATCACTTCCTCCTCATTTAGCGTGATGTAAACTGACCGTATACCCACCAGGACACCAGCCTTCATCCTGTAAAAGCAGGAAATGTGACATTACCTTTGGCCCTGCGCTCTCTGGGTGGCACTGCCATGACGTGGCCCGGGGATTAGCCAGATGACAGTTTGTATCCATTAGGGTTACAGTTTGGTCATAATGTAAAGTATTCACATCCTCTTACGGGCTCTTAAAAGGCCTTTTTTTTTTTCTTCTGTCACAGGTTCACCTGGGTGAAATACTGAAGTGTTTCTAAATATTCCGAGCGTTTGCTTACTCCTGCTTAGAGTGGGCGGTTCTGCAGTTCCAGGAGAATACCACTGTCATGTAGAGTTACAGACCATTTACTTCTGTTTGTGTCTCATTTACATTTCCTCCAGTGTTTTTCTTGCAATGCTTGCTGTATGTAATTAGATTTTTAACATATACATGTTTTTGTCTTTTTGTAAGCTAAAAAAAAAAAAAAAATCACCATGCAAAATCTCGCTACAAAAAAATAAGCAGGACTGTCAGTGTTTTATAAAACCACCTACGTGGCTGTTCCTGCTCAGTTCAGATCTAGTTAGGTTTTCGGTGATTCAAGCACTGAAGTAAAGTTACCAACAATCACCATCATGGTTAAAGGGAGAGCAGCTTTGTTCAGAGATGGTGCATCCACCACCTCAGCTTTAACACCTTTATTTCTCACTGCTCTTTAACAGCAGTTGCCAACCTGGTTCCAAAGTGAAGCAGTGGCTCTGAGTAGGTTTTAGAGACCAGAAGAGGTGAGAATGTCCACTTTTCAACAATAAAGAGCAAAAATTAGAGAAAAAATGAACGTGATTCATGTAGCAGAGATGTCTTGTTAATCATAATGCAACCTCTTTGATTTATATTGATGCTCTATATCACACTGAAGGTAAACACAGGGTCATTTTAAACCGATCAGACATTAAATGCTGTCATGTTTCTGGAGAGTCTCATTAGCAAAGATATTTGGTGTAGTTTGGTGCAGCCACAGAAACTCTTTAATGCAACATAAAGTAGCACCAGCCTTTTACAGTACTTCTGCTTCGTGAATCTTCACTTCACTCTTGACTATATGAATAATTTCAGGTATGGAGATGATTTTTTTCCTCAGTTTTTTGAACTCATTACACCAGTTTTTGATGATTAGAGAAAGCGTGGTGCATGAATAGTATTAGCATTAGGTTGTAGGTTTTCATTTGGAGCCCTGGAGTCTCAGTGTGGTTGTAAAGGTTTTGTGAAAGAGTCTTTGTTGGAATTATTCTGAATGTATTTTCAGTGCATTTCTCTAATTTTCTAAATTATTTTGAGGCTCTGTTGTCTCTGTGACTTCTGTGCAGCTGCAGGTTGTTTTTTTTTTTAACCGACTTTATACTTAGAGCTCAGTTTGTACTGAACATATGATAATTGTTGAACAAGAGCCAACTGTAGTGCTTACGAAAATGGGCTTTGACCTCAGAGGGGTCAGTATGTAAATGCTTGAGAGAAACCTGCCTGTATTTTTAGTTGTGATGGATTCGTTTATTTTCCATGCACAAGACAAACTCTAAAGGAAATATATGCAAATACATTATAAAAACCGCCCTGGATGGAAATATGTAAATATAATATATTCTGAGCCGGGGCTTTAAGTTGAAGCCTTCACCACACACACCACAGTGTGTGAGGGGAGAAATACACCTCTTGTATCTTAAGAGTGTGGGTAGCAAAGGATGCATGTAACCTCATTCCACATCCGACACTCAGTGACAAATACATAGTTTGGGGCAAATTTCCATTTCATGTTCGACTACACCGCACATCTCAAATTAAGAGCGCAGCATTATCATCGACAAGGAAATACATCGCGTTAATATTCTCGCTTCACAGTTGCCAAAGAATTAGTTCAGATCTTCGCATAAATTAACGGTGGCACAGTTTAAAAATCGGTAGCTCAAGGCCATGCTCTCAGAACAAGGCAGTGAGTGCCGTGCCTTAATTCACCATTTGTTTTGATGTCTGCATTTGAAGAGTTTGTTTCCAGAACGTTATATATGCATTTTTATGGACGGGGGGGGGGGAAAAAAAAAAGAAATCTCATTACCTGAAGCTCATCACGCTGTATCTCTAGTAATGCAGAGAATCACGTCTGGAGAGCGTTCAACCAAGAACTGAAGTTAACTGCTAGTTTTCTCTTATTTTTGCGTTATCAATCATCTGAAGGTGTCTCTGTCAACAGATTCATAATATCTACGACTTCAAAACACCCTTTTACAGACGAGAGTTTACTTTGTGCTTTCAGTGACTTCAGGGGAGGAGTGTGAAGAAGAAGGAGAAGCAGGAGAGTGTCAGTTTTTTTTCTTCGTTATCTGATTTTGTGACATTTTCGAATTGAATCACAAATTGATTTAATTCTGCTGGTGAGGATAAACAAATGTAGGGGATTAGATTAAGCACAGGAAGACGGTGTTGGTGGCACAACAATAAACAATCGTTTATGTAGCCAGAGAAACACTGTGTGCCTTAGATCATCTCCATCTAGCAGTTATCAAAACAGCTACTACCAAAAGACAGACGACGTAGACTGGTGAAGAAACTTAGTATAAATTAATTAATAAATTAATTTGTAGCATAAAGATATCAATATTTATTCCTTGACTGGGGTTACTGCGGCACTAGACTCCTTTTTTTTCCTCCACACACTTCAGACAGTTTTAGCCTGTCAGAGTAAACTGACGCTGCTCTGCATCCCCCCACAGTGCACTAAACCTTGACCTCTTTACTGTGTTTGTAGTTGTTTCCTTTTTAAGGAAATTACGATTAATTTTTCATTTGATTTGAAGCCACTTTAAATGAGAGTATCATTTCCTATCACTGCCTCACAGGTGAAAGGCGGGGGAAAAAATACTGTTACAGCTTCTTTTCATTTATAGTTTCAGTACCTGTCATGCAGCGCTGGTTTCCCCTCACTCACTGTCGGCGTTCAATGTCAGGGGAAGTGCTCTCTCTGGGCCAGCACAGAGGTTTCTCTTCCTGTTGCATTGTATTCAGTCCTTGACGAGACCTGTTCGTATTACTGAGCTCCACGTCTCTCTGAATCCATTTCCTGTCCAGAGAAAACCTTGAGTATTGTTGAGTTAGCAAGAGTTGGGTGTTTTTTAGTGTGTGCATGTGTGTGTGTGTGTGTGTGTGTGTGTGAGTGTGTGATGGGCTGTCAAGGCCTCTCGGTTCATTACTGTAACTGGACGAGATGTCAGGGGACTCATTTTGTTTTCTTACTTTTGTCTCTGTCCAGAGAAGTTAGATTAAACCTGCTGGGCTTCAGAGCAGCTCAGTCAGAGCTCTTCGAGTCTCAGACAGACTTCCAGGATCAGGAATGTCACCGATCACGGTGTCGCAAGTGTCACAGAGAATGTCGTAGACTGTCAAACCGGGCCGAGAGGGGACAAATAAATTCAGGCTGTCAGACGCAGATGCAGCTGTTGAGTCGATTTTGGATATGATTGCGGGTCAGTTCCTGTTGACGTTTGGCAAATAAAATCATTTAATTCTTGCTTGTCTGCAAAATCAGTGCTAACTTGGTTGTCCCCCGCTTTGACCCACTACACAAGTCTGAGACTCTCAATCTAATCCTGGTCCTGTAAGTCTGCACACCATTAACCTTGCTCCATCTGTTGAGGCTCACTGTGCCCATAATGATTATTTGCAGTGTTAGTATTCTACAACGTTGTGTAATATTAACATTATGCAACCGTTAAAACATCCTGCACGAGTACAGTGACTACACGGTGGCCGTTGTATCGATGTCAAACCAAGAGATTTCTCAATTGAAAGGTGCTTCCTGTGTGTGTGTGTGTGTGTCTGTGTATGTGTATGTGTGTGAGTGTGAGTGTGTGTGAGTGTACACAGCTACCTGTAAAAAATAAAATAAAATTTGGCAACAGCTAGTCAGTTATATTTGCCTGCCTGCTAAACCAGGAGGTTTTCAAGAATTGTGGATTTGCCTGCTAAATTAATATTCTAGATGTTTTTGGATCTTGGTAATGATTAGTCCGTGTGTGTGTGTGTGTGTGTGTGTGTGTGTGTGTGTGTTCTTTACTCCGTCTTTAGTTTTAAAGAGCTGGTTATCTGTACTTGTAAAATTCAAATTTTGGTTTCAGGTTAAGGAATAAATGGAGTAAATGAAAGGTCCACACACATACTGAGAGCAGAGTGTGTATGTGTGTGTGTGTGTGTGTCTGCACCTCTCTGGCCTTCCTGTGGCTGTCAGTGAATAACCAACCGCCAAGCCGACACACCACGACCAACATGTCAGGTGCTGTTACATCACACACACACACACTGGCACACAAACGTGCAGACACACACACACACACATAAATTTGTGCTGTGAAACCGCTACCAAAAAGGTAATCAGCCACAAATCTGATTGCTCCCTTCAGCTGTTTTACACTGACCAGACGCCTCGAATCACACCGTCCAATCTGCTGCAGGTCAGACGGGCAGACAGATGGAGGGAGGGAGGGAGGAAAGGAGGAGAAGTGGAGGAAGGATAGTTTTCTTTCTTTCCTCTGCCATTCTCAGTTTCTGAGTCTATTGATGATTCCTGTAATTATTTTTAAGTTAAAACTACAATTTCAATTTGAAATCGGACCTTTTTGTATCTGTTGTGTTGAAAATAGCTGTAGGTGGTTTGTAGTTTGTAGTAATTCCTCAGAGCAGACATTTCATCCTTTCATTAACTTGTTAACTGCCACAAGTTGTGGGTACCACAATGTCTGTTTATTAGATATAGATGACATTCAGTGTAGACAAAGCACAGTGGGGGTTAAAAAGAAGAAAAAAGAGTAACACGCGTCATGTGTGTCTGTTATCATTGCTTAAGTTGATCGAGCCTCCGCAAAAACTATTTCTTTTTAATTATCTCAACTTTTCTCCCCAAGCTGTTCGCCTGTCAGCAACTTTAGCTTCAGCCTCATGCTCTGCTGAACATCCCTCCATCCCTCAGCAGCAACTTAAACTTGGCCGAGGCCTCGAACTTCTCTCCGAGGGGGTTGACAGCACTTCATTTCTCCCTGCCCCAGTTTTGGCTGGAGTTAAACTCCCTCCTGGGCCGAACAAGAAGGAGTCAAACAAAAAGAAACTCTAAATAAACAAGCCAAGTTTTTTTTTTTACTTTTTGTGTAGGTGCTTATGACAACTTGGATGAATCAGTGTTTATATATACATTTCTTTTTTCATTTTTTTATGAAAAATAAAAATAAATTCATCAGAAAGCAGCAACTTATTTCCCAGAAACAATGCTGACACGAAAATCTTGGCTGAAGAGACTTTTCACAGACTCAGTGGCACCGAGTGATCAACTTAAACATCTTAAGGCATCTGTGGTTTCCAGACAGGCATCTAAGCAGCAGCCTTTTCCTGCAGCATTAATAGAAATGTTGAGTGGCTCTTTGATCTTTTCCAAGAAGAGAAGGTTTAATTTCTTTGCTATTAAAAGCTCTATTCTTTGTATTTTAGAGGCGCAGACTGAACGACGACTTCTCGTCCTGATTTGAGATGCAGATGTGTATAATTTCATGAGAGCAGCTTTTCTTCTACTACTTCTTCTTCTATTTCCTCTCTGCTTGAGGGGAAATAGAGGAAGAAACCGCATGTTAAGCTCAGCACCTGTCACCCAGTCCTCCCACCTGTTGGGACTTTGTGACATTTTAGCATCTTCAGGCATTGTCATCGCCTAATCACTCCCTTCAAAGGTGTAACTTGAGGGAAGGGGTGTGTTGTCTAGAGCCGAGAGAGGTGGGCTCCATGGGCGGTGTCTCTGTCAAACGGACAGGTCTTTCCGTGACGAGCTCCGCCTCCGTCCCAGCGGTTTAACATAGGACGTTTGATCAGCTTTTTGTCACTGCGTCAAAGGCGGGGTGGGGGGCAGTGGGGGGAGGGGGTAAGGTAGGGTGTGGTGGAAAATTATAGAAGTGTCACCCCTCTCCCGTCGCTGTTCATTCAGGAGCGATCCTCAATTTGAGCGGTCGGGGCACATTTTCATGCAAATAATGGCGTCGCAATTTTTTCCCCGGCGTTTCCCTAATAGCTTCTTACAAATGATGTGCCATTACAAGGAGGTTTATTTAAACAAATTTAATACGTCTTTAATCAACCCTCGCCGAGCGCCTTTCAAAAGGTCACACACCACATCAGGACGGGCTCGATGTAAGCCCCCCCCTTCGCCCCTCACATCACAGTATTAGCTCAAGGATGGAGGGGAGGAGGACGACAAGAAGGGCGGAGGAAAAAGAGAATTATTTCACGGACAACTCATTTTAAGCAAATCTTTATTTACATTTTTATTCAGTTATTAAATTTTGTTTCATAGTGTGGCAGGAAGGGCGGGGTCTCCCCTCCTTTCACCTCCACTCGCACACAGACTCATTTGCTTATGAAGTCATCTAATCTGAGAGCAGGAGAGCGTGTGTGAACCTTTACTGTCACGTCTGACACGGCAGGGCCTCTGATCTTTTGCGGCGTGTACGGAGACACAGATACAAAGATGTGCGCTCCACTTACGCTGCGTACAATAAATGTATGGAGGAGCAGTTTAGTATCGTTTACGTGTAGTACATAAAAGCATCATGCACATAATATTTTAATATATTTGCTCTCATTTTAGAGCCAGTAACAAAAAGCGCAAGTACTGGCAAGTACTGTTGAAGTGAATTTTCTGGCTGTGTTTGCAGGCACACAAGCATTACTGCATCCAACTTAAAGTTTGCTTTGGTGCTAATTTTAAACAACAAAACACCTTATTGTCAGCAGTAAACAGTAAGGCAGAAAAGTACTGCTAAACACTATCAAACAGAAATGTGAGTCTTTACTTTAAAGTCTCCTTGAGATTAAATTCTCCTATAACACATTATTATATGTGGTTTTGAAAACTAACGGCATGTTATTTGTTGTAGGAAATGACACATGCTGCACTTAACAGATCCCACTGAATCACTTGTCCTTGTTGTCCTGCATTCTCTTAACTCCTGATCTGTTGTTGTTTCATTACCGCTGCCACACGCGTGAACCCGAGCAAAGTCAATAAACAAACCCATTTGAATTTGTACAACAGCCAGAGCCCGCACCGTGCTCCTGAGGTGGAGATATTTCAATATGTAAGATTGGGAGTGTGTCGTATTACCTCGGCGTTATGTGCTGTGACCCAGAAGGTGAACGGTGCCTCCGAGCTCCGCCCCCGCCGCACTTTGCATACGTGTATTTAACATGCCGGTAAATTATTAGCACTCCTCACCGCACAAACACCAAATCCTCTCTGTGCTCGGCTTGTTAATCCAAGGGTGAAGAGTGTATGTTTTCATCAATGCATGCGTGATATACTTTCTTTAACTGTCCATATAACGTCTGCATTTTACAGTTGGTAAATATGAGAGTCACTCTATGTGGAGATCTGTTGTTTGACAGCGTCTGAGTCATCAATACTCTATTACTGAATGCCAAGTGTGAAGATTCATCTCTGTTTGTAACAGCAATAGCATTATAGCATGGCCAAACCATACACCTCAATATAATCAAATCCCACATGGCTGTTTTGGGGATAAAGTTATTCCGGGGACTCTCTATGTGTCGGATCATAGCGGCCGTGCTGAGCAGAGCATCTTAATTTTTTGGGGGTGTTAACCCTTTCTGCGCTAATGCCTTTTTCTCAGGGTGGCATTTACACAAAATGAATTGCTTGCTTAGACACAGCTAACTAAATAAAAGACAGCGGGGGCTGATACTATGAAAAATGGATTTTCATTACTGTTTCATTGATTCTAGTAAATAAGGGCCCCGAGCCTGCACGGCAAAGGCTGCAAAACGGTAATAATTTAATCTAAGGTGACACAGACCAAAATGTATGTGGACAAAAAAATCATCCCTGAATATTAAACAAGGGCCCCGAGACAAGAGAGAGGAGGGGGGAGAAAGTGTTTGCAGGCGCATTTAAATGTATGCAGATTGCCGTCCAACCTATTTAAAAACAAGAATTAGGTATTCCTGTCATAAATCACGTTTGCCGCTACGGATATGCCTTGTTATGTCGGTGTTTAACGGAAACCTGAAAGGTTAAAGTACTTGGTGCATTAAATTGTACAAGGATAATTAATACTTTTCTCCTGGCTATTTATAAAATATGGAAAATAGAGTCAGCTGAACTGTGACAACGCACTCGTTTGAGGAGGAAGGCAAAACAGAAAGGAAATGAACACACATTCAGACACACAGGATATCACAGCACAGAAAAAACAAATACCTCCCAGGCTGTACATCGGCGGGCCCTTTTTAATGTTCATCCTGTTTTAAACAGGTAAAAGAGAGAGAGTGGTAGACATCTCAATTGACTTATAGTGCAATTCAATGGGCGCTCAGCCCCTGAGGGTCTCAGCAACCTGACCAAATAATCTCTGCTTTGTTACAGAGGTTATGCCCTCAAGCTAAACTGCTCCCTGACTACACTGATGTGTGTTCTTCTTGCGTATGTGTCTGTGTTAGTGTAGAGTGTCACTAATTAGTGACTGTTGGCAGTAAACTAGTGCAAACTCCCTAATTTGACAAGTCTATTCCAGAGGTGTTGACCTCTCACTCACACCGGTGGCAGCTCCGTCAAAGCTGGCACCTCGGGGAGCGAGGTGTCGCGTCTACCTGGCTCTGTCGCACCTTTCCTGACACACTGTCAAGGTTTGACTCATGCCTCGGGTGTCAAAACGACTGTCTGTGTACTTTGGAGTGCATCAGCACCCACTTTAGAGAGCCAATGTGCGAATGCAAACGGTCGCCGTGTAGTTGTTACGTAAAAAAAATACAAAACAGCGGGTCATTTGGCAAACAGGGCCCTCTGTGTGAGCAAAAGGCAACTTGACAAGTGTCCGGGCCCATTACGCTGTGTTAGTCTATTCACTGACTTGTGCTCCAGTGGCTATTATGTGCGCCTTTAACATGCACCGAGACGATCGTGTCAAGTCGGGGAGATAATAGCCTCAACATACAAAAGCACAACATCTGGAGCGAAAGGGAAGACTGCACTGAACCATAGCCAAGGTCCACTTTATGTGAGTAAAGGTATCAGCTTAATCACCTGGATTATTTAGGTTACATGCTTGGTGCGCAATTGTTTAAGCTCACACTTTTATCTCCTCCCCATCTCACTGTATCACTGAAGGTGTTCAGGTTTCACTGGAAGAATGCTGTTAATTCTTCTGCCTCAGGAACATCTTTACAATCTGCACCCGTGACAACACAACTGCTTTGTTTGTTTGCCATGCAGGCAGGCATTTTGCACTCCTTCCCTAACCGGATGCGGTGCTTAGTCACTAGCCGACCTCTCAAACTGTGTTCATTACAGCACAAAAGGGATAAGAGAGGAATAGTTAAAGCGATGACGGCACCGCACTCTGAGCAATGTTTCAGTGAACCGTCAAAGCCACTCAGATCTGTCCCCGTTCCCTCCCTCGCCACAACCACCGCTGACCTTTTCCACATTTGCCGACGTCTGCGCGCCACTCTTCGTCTGTATCATTCTGATTAGGCCGAGTCGCTATTGAGACACCGCATTTAGACGGACACTGATTCCTCTGCCTTCTCTGTTCAGGCAGGAGGAAACAAAATGGAAAAAATGTTCGTAAAGTGAAATGGAAAAGGACCAAAAAAAACATTTACCCACCAAACTGAACCGTGCCAAGCCTGATTCAGGGTGCCTAATGAGGAAGGGATCCAGGATAACACTCACTGGCTCTGCTCCAGTTCACATAAACACACCATCTTACAGAAGTGCATGCAGGCTCTCACGTACATTCATACAAACAGGCCCACACATACAGTGTGCACACATTTGCGACACACAAGTTAGGCTGGTTCCTTGGCAGGAATGGGAATTTAAAATCCGTGAACTCAGGCTCAACCCATGCAGGTGTTTTCACTTATTCTGCCCATTTAGACCTCCTCACCCTGACCCTGACCCGCATGGATATATCTGCAGATTTAAAAAGATACGCACATTATCTGTTTCCTGCCCTAATTTTTAATTTGTTACACTAAAATATACCAATTTTGAGTCCTTTAATTTTGTCAATCAAACTGAAAAGTCTGCAAATTTGTTGACTTTCCTCACCCAGATGTTACCAGATGAAATAAGCTTTTGACCCAGCAACCCTCCGGTCACAGCTCTCCCTCCTCTTGAAGCCACTTCAGCTCAGTGCAAAGTGCTCTCCCAGTGTAAATCATGTCAAAACAGCTGAGTCAATTTCTGTGTCTTTGTGAACACTCTCATACTCAGGAGATCATTTCACATTCAGGTCACTCCTTCTGTGGGTAAAGTGTGTTCCTGAAGTTAATAAAATATTTTCCGTTTGCTTGCGACAATTAGCGCAAGATAAACACAAGCCAAATTGTTCTTATTTCTGCTAATGGAGCTAGCCTCTGGCCACGCTATAATTATTCCTATTAGCAAATTAAGTCTTTACCTTCCCTTCCTCCTCTTTTTTTTTTTTTCGAGCAGTGGAAATTACTTGAAAATGAACACAGATTTGTCTGTTAAGCTTCCGAGTGTCCAGATACAGGGTCTAAAAGTGATACATGCACTTTATCAAACTGCAGGTTGCAGTTTTAAGTCTGTTGAGCCAATTATTAATTATTATACAGTTATATAACCAATGTGCTTTACAGGAGGAACATTTATTTACATCTATTTGTGATTACTGTAGCTGGATACCAGTTTTTTTTTTGTTTTGTTTTTTTAGACAGGATTTTTTAAAATGTATTTTTAAATCTAAAATAACACCAGCTCTATCCAGCTTATAGTATAGACCCATTTAAGTTAGATCAACATAATCTTTTCTACTTTAAGGCTGTAACACAAAATCTCTGTTGTAGAGTTTGTGCCTGAGTCACAAAGTGTTGTGTGCACTGACCAAGTGGTGGACAACAGTGTCCCCCCACATGACACCCAGCTCTTTAACCACAGTGGTTGCTCTTTACCTACTGGTCTGTAGGTACGTAGAACACGTCCAACATGGAGTCCAATTTCTTTGTGGTTTGTGGTGTAATTGCATAAGAAAGGAGCCCAAACTCCCTCCCAGGCCCCAGGTATCCTCTTATGTCACAACCGCTGGGAAGTCTGCCAACCACCAGCCTTACATTGAGCAACCTCAGCACGTACAGTGGGGCATCACACCTTCCTCAAAACGGTTGTGTCTATTCAAAGCAAGAGTGGAAACACCTTTCCTTGATTTACATGACATGTTCAGCACTTTCTCACTCGTAGGTGAGTGCGACAAAGGCTTCGTTTCCTCCCGATGTTTTAAAAAGAGGTAGTGGTGCTAAATGTGTGCACTCGTGTGGTTAGCAGGTATTGTGACTTCAGCCTTGTCACTTTACAGCCAGAGGTGGAAGCAACGTCTTTATTTACTCTGCGATACACAAATAGTACATCTGCATTCTTCTTTTACTGAACACATCACATTATTCACATCACAGAGGTCCGCTTGTCCTTGATACTGTGAACCTAATGACACGTCTTGAGGCAGTTTACAAACTTAGTGCTTTGGACTTTTAATTTTTATTGACTATGTGAAAAATATCCACGACAAATGAGCACAAGTGTCTAGATTTTCTGAAATCATAATCACGGTGGTATGCCTTTGAAAGCATGACACTGCCTGGGGTTTTACCCTCTGTGCTGAGCCCACTTACTCCGTGTTGACCCACTTGGGTCCTCCGTATATCACAGATCAGTGTAGAAATCACCGGAGCCGGAGCTCCTGATTCCACACGGATAAGAATTTTTCTGAGAAGCTTCCTTGTGACTCCACTGCGAGGGGCAGAGCTATCTAGGGCACTGAGGATGTGGTCCAAGTCTGGGAGAGAAAAATACTATGCTGTTTCATCTGTGTGATTCAAAAAGCCTGTGTGATGAAAATTTAAAAGTAATTTCTCATGTACATATTAAACTTACATCAGCAAATTCTGTCTTTTTCACAATGACGCCGCCGCTACCAGCAGTGCCTGCCAATGATTAATTGACTCTTCCCTCGGATGAAAAACAATCGGTTTGTCTGTTGTCTGGATGTTCGCTGTAATTGGTGATTGGCAGCCGAAGGACATCAGGATAAAATACGTGATAACAATGAAGAGGAGGACGTGCAACTGCTGATAGTTTAACAGATGTAAAATTGGTGTAACAATGTCCTGACATTAAAAAAAAAAAATAAGAGGGTTAGATGCAGTAATGTGAACAAAACATAACATTTGAACTGAGAATGTTAGTTTTGCTTGTCAGCAGTGTGTAATAATAACACTAGTAATAGTTTAAAAGGAATGGAGTCATTTCCCCCACTGGTAGGGATCTCCACCACCTATTTTGTTTTCCCTGGATTGACTAAGGTTAGTGTCACATGTGGTGCTGTTGGATGACCTGACTCTAGTTGGGAAATTACCCAAATGCTTATACATTTTGGCTGCAGTTGGCAAGTGTGCCAGCCTTTCCAGCTGCTTTGGCAGAACACTAAGCATCATTTGGACGGACCGCTCTGAATCTCGTTGGCTTGAGAAATAGCAGAAGGGGTTGCTGATCTCTGGAAATGACCAGTTAATGTTTGGAGAGGTGAGCTTCCTGCCCTGCTTGAGAAGGGAACAGTGTCGTGTTGGCAGTCAGATGAGTTTTCATATTGTTTGGTTTCAGAGTCAGCGAGTTGAGTGGTGGACTGTGTCATTATCTACTGGGTAAATGTAGATTTCCCCCCCAAAACAGGCCTAAGCCACTTTGTCACACCAGTTAAATGCATTTACTGCTGATACACACTAAATCTTTAGCCCAGTGACCTCCAGCAGTCTGCGATAAGATGCTGTGGTCTTTGTGAAATGAGATTTCTTTTCCCACATTATCATCCCATCATCCATTTTCAACAGTTTAGCAGTTCTTTACAGAAGAACTTATAACTAACCACACATGTTCCTTTAGAAATGCCTGATTTGAGAGAATGTGTCATTAGTTTTAGGAGTTGTAGAATCACATTAAACGTCCTGAATTTTGCATTTTCCTAAGTGGTTGTGCTTTTGTTTGTAATCTTGAACAATTACAGTGCAACCATCTACAAGATGCAAATTTGCTGCATAAGTTTCCATCACTTCTAAGGCCTTGTTTCAAACATAGATCACAGTCACTTGTAACTTCTTCTTTTTTCCTGACATCCATTTCAGTCCCTCTAACTCTAGATAAGTATGTTTTACATTATCTTGTGTTCACGCTAGTGAGAACACATGAAGAAGCACTTCGCTGTGTGTGTCCTCACACCCTTAATCCTGTTCTGGGGTCGTTTCCTGTTTTTTCAGGTTGTTTTCACTCCTCTGAAACTCTGCTGCAGTTTGCTTGGAAGAGGAGAAACATCCACATTTTCAGGCGTCTCGGTGCCTTTGTGTTCTTGTTCTCACCTGGCCAAACAAACAAAACGCAACGCAAAGCATAAAGCACTTCAAGCATGCTTGGTGTGGTAAACGTGTAACTTTGTACTGATATTACAAAGACAAAGTGGACTGCAGATGTATAAAACCTGGCTCCAGTCCCACATTAACATTGCCTTTCTGTTGATAGATTGTCTCTGGCTGCATGTTCAGTGCGTTAAGAGTCCTCCCGCCGTTGGTGGAGAGACACCTGCGTGATTGATGCATGCTATTTAGCAGCGGGAAAGAACAAGTGCACCTCCGCTCCAGGGAGCGTTCGCCAGCACCTTGTACCGGACAGCTGTGGGTGGCCAGAGGGAGACGGAGAGAGGAAGTGGGGAACAGAGAGCGAAAGAGTCAGGAGAGAGGCAAAATGAAAGAGAAAAGGTAAAAAATTTCAGGGAGACAGAAGAGAGCAAGAAAAAGAGACTGAAACAGAAAAACGAAGAGATGAAATGGAAAAAAGAGAGTCGATGTGAGAGAACAAGAGCAAGCGACCTACATCTGTTACTCATTATCCTCCTGGCCCCCTCTCTGGTAATCGCTCCATCTGACATAACTCACAGCAGACCTCACTTTGACTACAGATGGGAGTCAATGGGAGGAGGGGGGGTAAAAGTTATTCAAGGCAAAGATGCAAAAGGTATGACTGGTCTCTCACAGTGAACGCAAAAAAAAAAAAAAATAGGAAGCAGAAAATCCCCTCTGCCCCCCGCGGCACTGTACCATTAAAGGGAAATTCCAGTTTCATACAACACTGGACTTTTTTTTTTTTGTCTCATTTTTGGACATTATTCCTTTCAGTGATAATAATGTTGCACTCACCATGTTAATTGCTGAAATCTGGCCACGCTGCAGCATTGCTAAACAGAAGTCTGACTGGGCAGGAAACATAAGCAGCCAGACAATCAGACAGGTTCGAAATAAACCCGCTTGGTTTGCCAAATTTTATTTAGAAGAGAAAGCAAAGAACAATGGTCAAATTATTACCCAGATCGGATCAGTTTTACCTCCTGTCCAATCATCTGCTTGTGTGTCCTACCTGTTGGACTTTGTTGTTGCATTTGTAGTTGTCAATTACTCAATGGGGCTGATGTTATCATAAGCAGAGAAAGAATAAGACCAAATTCATAAGAAACTGGAAGCATCCTTTAAAGAATACACTGTAGTAACAGCACTCTGTGGCTGACCTCAACCTCTGACATGTCTTTGAAGTGGAAGGGCAGCAAAAAAAATAAATAAATAGATAAATAAATTTCCTCAAAATAAGTTTGCCCCATAAAAATAAGAAAATACATGTATGCAAATAGGAAAAGGGAGGCAAACAGTGTGTTATTATAATCAGATTCTCCTCAGTATCTTGCAGGTCATTGAATTCTTGAGGATGTGCAGAGGCTGTTGAGGCCTCTGCCTGCACTTAATCACGATGTCTTGAAATGAGATCTGTAGTCGCCGCAAGGAGCCCCAGGGAGCTGGCGGCCCACTTGTAGATTCGGGAAGGTCAGGCCCCTATTGTGCTCCTCGATGGTCAAGTGCTCTTTTTTAATCACGGAGCTGCTCTCACTCGGAGTATTGCAATCATACAGACACCCGAGTTCAGTTGTCAGAGTGGCTGGCCGTAACAGCTTTTGAATATGCAAGGTGTTTTTCTGTGTAATTAAGTTGCTGACACTGTGGAAGCAGGTGTGGCATTTGGCAGGTTAGTTCAGCTTTCAACACCCGTGACCATGACTCCACTCTGCAGTTTGCATCCGAATATATCCCAGCTCGGATGGTCGTCATGGAGGAATGGTATTACTGTTGATAAGGAAAAAATCAAAATGATCATGTTCCTGTGTCTGCTCAGTGACTCCTTTGAAAAGCTAAATTCACTTTGTGTGTTCAGCTTTTTGTTGCTGGAACAGAGAAGCAAAGGCACCAGTTAAGATCAGTGAGTTTGCTTTTTCAGTTTTCTTTCTGTATGCAAAGGGCTAAAGTCCCCTTTGAAACTTTGGTTTGTAACATCCTTACTTTTTCATCCCAGCTCCTGAGAGAGGACACAAAGGCAACAATTAGTGGTCCACACATTCACAGAGACAGACCACTACACACACAGACCCATACACAAAGCAAATGGGAGGCTGATTTTGAGATGATTGGCCCACCTAGGCAAAGAACTTCAGGACATATTACATTTGTTAGTCTTTGTCGTTTTCTGGCTCTAATCTTTGCAGATGTATGTCTCCGGTTTCTACCACGGTCCCAGGCTCCTGAGACAGCCCAGAACTGTGTGAGCCGGGTTTCTGAAGGTGTATTTTGAAGCCGCTGTTGCCAGAGGGCGAAGGGAACAGGCAGAAATTGAACAGAGTAGAGCAGAGGACTCCAGCGAAGGCACCTCACAGCTGTAAAAACACGCTGAGACGCACACTCTCACAGGGAGACGAGCGGGAGACTTTGAACGGCGGCTCCAGGTGACTGCACACCTTCACTTCCATTTATCAAAACCCTGTTTACTCTGGCTGACAAGACTGAGCCGCATAGGAATCGACTTCCCGGGAAAGATGGATGTTGCATGCTCCACATCTGTGAGAAAAGCCTGGCAGCTGGGGCCAGAGGCGATTCCCAAAGATTTGGAAGGGGATTGGTGTTACACTGAGGTGGCAATCTGGTATGAAACGCTTGTTGGGGAAAAAAAAGGTTTAGAAAATTGCTTTTGTGAGTATATTATGGAGGTAAATCAGAGGGAGGCACCCCTTTAGAATCTGTTTTCAACCTTTAATTAAAGGTTTTGCTGAGTGTGAAGAATGTCAAGCTCCATATTCACATCTGTGAGCTGCCAATTTTAATAATCCTCAGATCTGACCAGTTAGGAAAAACACTCTAGGGGAAAATGTGAATGAGTAACGCCCCCACAGTATAGTTCAGATGCCCTTTGGCAAGGCACCAAACCCCAGATGTGAGTTGGAGATGCTCAGTGACACCCCAGAAGAAAACGTGTGTTGTACTGGGCAGCACTTTGGTGTGAAGGCATTCATAATCAGCGATAATTCAGCGATAATCAAAACCAGTGATGCACTGAACCTTGTTTTTGTATCCCTGAGGCTTTAGGTATGTTAAAAACATACCTCACTGATTGATTGGATTAACCTGCTGGGGTGACACTGATTCTGTAGGGATCTGTGTTAACCCCTCATCTGGTCAGTATCTTCAGTTTATCTTTGCTGGAACACGACCTGAGCCGAGGTTTGCAGTGTGTGGTTACTTGTTAAAATGTTTGTCGACATAACAAAAGTTTTTAAACTAGATGATAATATTCAAAACTAAGCTTCGAGATTACACAGTAAAAAACAACACATTTGAAGCTGTTAGCATGTCAGCGGGTATCGTGCTTTAGTGCTGCATATTCCCAAGCAAACTCAATTAAATTAGCACAAACCACTTGACTTAAAGTAACGTCAGAGCTCTCGGGGACCCCTAGACTTGCGGGGCCGTGGGGTAATTGCCCGTTTTGCCTGGTTGCTGATCCAGCCTCGTTCTGAACGGCTTGAGGTCTACTCATTCCCTCGGCAAGGAGAGAAAAGACAAACAGAAGTCAGATCAAAGGTCAGCAGTACAGTTTAAACTTCACCGCAGAAACAAATTATGCTCATAAATACAACTAAATGATAAATAAGCCTTTCCTGGACCACCGCTACTTCCTGTTAGAGCAGGAGATCAGCTCAGTTTCACTGCCCACACAGCTCACACTCTTTGGCTTTTGTAGGGCAGCAAACATGTGATACAATAATGTAATAAGGTAAGCTTCACTTAAATACAGGAAAGGCGTATTAGATATTTTTATGGCTTAAAAAGAATGCATAATAACGTGCTGCTGAAATTGCCTCTGGGGGTTGGAGAGGAGTGTAGGAGGGTGGGAGAGGATTGTACATGTTAAAAAAAAAAAAAAAAAAAAAACCTTTGCTGTGTTCCTGAGCTCAGATAAGCCAACATTTCCTCCCTGTTTGGGTTTATTTTCCTAAGGCTTTACATTCAGGCCTCGTATCCCACGCTACAAAGCCTCTGCTCAGTTGAAACCAGAGCCATCTAAAACCTGGACTAGTGGCGTCCTCTTTCACGACCCCCACCTCCAGTGTTGACCCTTCAGCTGATACCCCCTGAAGTACACAGGAAGCATACTGTACACACCATCATGAGAAGTGCATGTATAAACCACGTATGTAATTTACATTCCACTTTGATTTACAGTGTGCTCCACAGTTTGCAGAAGCAGCACAGCAGCAACAAAGATTTTAAGAAATATCTTCATTCTGAGTTTAAAACTTTTGCTCAATAATAACAATTTATAAAAACTACAGAATTTAAGTCAAAAGAAAGGAAAAGCAGAATTTTCTAAATATTAATTTACACATTTGATCCATTGATAATATAACAAACACTGATTACTGCAGCAGTAAAGCTTCAAGGCCTGTTAATGTTTTGTCTTTCAATTAAAAAAAAAAAAAAAAAGGAACAGAGATGGCAAGACGAGTAATACTAATGAAACTTCAAAGAATACCACCACCGTGACCGGTAACCTGGGAATGGCGTGGGTGCAATCTCACATACAAGCTGGTATTTTCTTTTTTCTTTTTCCTGTTGCTGAGGAAAATAAACCACCGTGGAGCCCCCTTTCCCCCTCAGGCCCGCTCCCACGTTTAACATGTAATCCTCGACATCTGTAATAATAAGGGGTCATTTGTTGTGATTACGACTTTTATCTGCGACCTGCATCTCACATCCACAACATCCTCTCCGTTACACCTTCCTCCCTGCACCGGCCTTTTTTTTTTTACGCTCGCTATAAACTCTTGTCTAAGACTGTGCTTAATTCACTGTTACTGTGATGGATATGCTTATATAGTAAAGTGTACAATAATATACAGTCCATACTGATGCATTTACCCTGCAGCTGCTGCTGCTGTTCTGAAAGTCTCAAAAGTCAAAATGAGAAAAAAGCCTGTTTATTACTTTGTTTACTTTGTTAAACAGAACAAAAGTAACAAAATCCATTTGACCGCAGTGCGTTTGGGAGTTTGTGTGTGTGGCTTCATGTGTCAACTTCCGTCCGGCCAACGCTTCACTGTGCCGCGGCGACTGCTCAAAAGACAGTGGTATCTTTTGTCGTTGAGATGGGAAACATCAGGGCGTCTCCCAGATTCGGTCTGAGGGCTGAGGAACTGTCGCAGGACGTGACACTCGTGTGTTGGAAGAATAATGTAACTTGTCAAAGTGGTAAACAGCGAAGCGAGGAGTCGTCCTGCGAGGTGACATGTAATAGTACCAGTGTCAGAAATGTCTGCCGCCCTGACATAAGAAAAAGCAATGACTTCCTCATGAACTGGCATGAGAATGGCTGCGTGAAGAGAAATGAAGTTTTATAGTGTAGAAAAAGTTTTAAGGACAAAAAAAGAGACTGACAGCAATGTAAAACTTCATATTCACTGTCATTGTTTTATTTTTTACCAGGTTGTTTGATGGGCGTAGTTTTTGTTTATTAATTTGTGACTGTAGTGTTTGTGGTGCTGTTTTTAGATCAGTTTGAGCTCATATTTGTACTTTTACTGTCACTTGCACACATGGGTAATGTCTCCTCTGGTGTTTGAGCATTGCTCATTGAAAGCTGCATTAGAGAGAAGCACAGTTCCTTAATGCTCATATCTTCTTCAATCTCCGTTATCCCTTCTTCCACACCTTAGAACAGATTAGAGTATCGCTTGGTATCTCCATCCAAATCTAACAGGATTAAGGGGATAAAAAGCCACATTTTTACGTTTCCAGACAATTACCTTTTAGAAACCCACTTCAGTTCAGTTTATCCGCTTTTTTGTTTGTCAGGGAAAAAAAAAAAAAAGATTTCTCCCACCTTTTTCTGAGCAGATACAAATCTGCGGTAATCCGTGATGCAGGGGTGAATCAGAAGGTGGGTGAAACCAGGCAGTAATCATCACTTAAACAGCCATCAGTGTGAACATACAGGAGGTGGATTATATTTTAAGATTTTATTTTACCCCTTACTAAAGCCTTAAGGGGTTGGTTCACGTAAATTAGAAATCAGAACATTGTTTGAATCATCCCATTCAGATACACAAGTTTTGGTTTTATTTGTCCAGATTTTGAGACGTTTGTGAAATGAATTATTATTATTATCTGGTTTATTGCATTTAAAGAATTCAGCAGGAACATTTGTTTTAAAAAAATCAGAAACAGTTTCTGCAGCACCAGTACAGGCTGGACACAGGATAAATACAAGAATAGAAACATTTGTTTGTATATTCAATGCAAAAAAATGTGTTTAGTTTAGCCCAGCACAATAGAAGGAGATGTTCTTGCAAGATCAGATATGTGAGGTTTGTAGTTTTGAATACAGTTTATTCTTATAATAGGTTTCTAAGAAATAATATTTACATTTGGATATTAATATTGAATCAGTATCCCCATTTTCTCTCACACGCACACGTTCACACACACTCCTTGTCATGTTTTAAATGCAGAGACTTCAAATAAGGAATTTTTTTACTGAGCCTCAGACTCTTTACCCAAAACCTGTATCACTTTGTCTCAGAATTTATCTGACCCACATGTCATTGATATTGATTTTGATCAGTCCAGGTGATTTGAGCTAGACGACCCCCCACCCCACCCCCACCCCATCCTCTCCTCTCAAACAAACACAAAGCACACCCCACCCCAAAACAGCCCTAGCGTTACTTCCCTAATCCCCCATAACCATCCGACTGCAGACAGTTACCCCCCTTCATTAAATCCCAGCCCTAGGTGAACTCCTTCTTGGCTCAGGCCACTGCCGCCTGCTTCAGCACAGGGAGACGGAGGGGGGGAAGAGAGGTGAGGTGGTGGTGGTGGGGGCGGGCATCCTCCTCCCCTATTGTTTCCTTAATTTTCTCTGCATATTTAAGGCGGTATGTATTGTGAAGTTACCAACAAAAGCACTTTGGCAACCTGAAGTAACAAAGGCAAAATTAGGAATTAACCTGGTGCCGTTTTGTGCACTGGAGATGAGTATTGATGTTTTTGTTTTTTTTTTTTCAGCTGTTGTGATCAACATCAAAGGTGATCAGGCAGATGGCGCATCAGCGTTGCTGGTATCTTTATGGCCTGATTTTTCAAATTAAGTAACTCCCCTCTGAAACTGTTTCCTGAACAGCGGTGCTGTGGTTTCGAACACACACTCAGAGACACACGAACGCCACTCGCAGGTCACTGAGATGATGTCTAAACTGCCAAGCTGTTGACACCATTGTTGTAATTTCCAGCCCTGAGAGGCCAGGTGTGGCGTGAGCCTCAGGGCGCCGTATCACTTAACAGACACGTTTCGTTTCATTGCTGCATTGGAGTAATATTATTCCACGTTGAAAAGAGTGTATGATGGAGGAAAATGGAAGAAATACTCTGTCCAAAACTTCAAAGTTTATAAGTTTCTTTCGATATATGCAGAGCATCATGGACAGGAAAGAATTAATTCAGCAGTTTTACGTCTTGGGCATTTAATTTACTCTATTTACTGGGCAGGTAGTTTTTATTCCAACTGCTAAGCCAGAAACTGTGGGTATTTATTGTTTTACAAGAATAAAGACATTTTAACCACCAAGAACAAGAACATTTGAAATGGATATATAATTAAATGATATTTCTAATGTTGCAAAAACTCATGCTGCGACGTCCAAACTGCCAAAAGTCGTCCCGTGGAACTTGATTTGTGTTTGGATCCTCATGTTGAGATCGGCTTTGTTAATGGAAACCAAACAGAGAGAGCAGTCAGAGCGTTGCTTTTGAAGTAAGTTTGAGAAGTGAAAAGCAGACAAACAGTACATCAATAGAGCAAGTTCAGCAAACTGAAGAAAATACAAACAGAATGAATGTGTAGTTCACAGCAGGTGGTTTACTTTTTCTTGCTTTTTTTCCTACAGGCATAAGAAACTGTATGGTTGTGTGTATTGAGTGTGTGGACAGAGAAAGTGTGTGAGGGAGTGTGTGTTCCTGAGCCTCCCTTGCATTTTCTCTGTGTGTTAGTAAACACATCGACACGCATCCTTGCATGTAAAGCTGTGTGTGTGTGTGTGTATGTGTTTAATCCTCTCTGGCACTGAGGAGTGTGGTGTGTGTGCGTGTGTGTGTGTGTGTTTGTGCAGTATGGATTGGGTCAGTGCAACCCGGCATGTTTTCAAACACAAGCTAGCAGTCAGATCAGGGTTCCTACACAGGTCTGTCAAGTGTGGAAATGTATGAAACAGGAGAGAAACAAAAAGGTGTTTTCTGGGTCTTGTTGGGTTTGGATATGACACAAAACAGGTTTAGAGATGGAATGAAAGAACGGGACCTTTGTGGAAAAAACAGTAACACACTCAGTGGTTTGTTGGGATTTGCTCTTTGGAGCAGGGCCGTGGTCATCGAGGTGTGATCTGTAGAAGTTATTCTTAATTTCAGTGTGAGACGGGAGTTTTTTGGAACTACCGACTCTTCTGCATCCAGGTTCTTCAGGTTCTGCTGCCAAAGCATCTCAGGTATCAAACCTTTTTTTTTTTGTTTTTTTTTTTGCTACCAACCAAACATGTCTGCAGGACCTAGTATCAAAGACAGAGTACACCAGAAGCTGGCATCAAATGCTTCCTTCGATTTACTCTCTTCTTCGTCACGATAGGTTTTGATTTAAATCATTATTTTGACAGTTTCAGTTTTATTTTGGCAGAGTTCTTATAGGGTGTTTTGTATTTAGCGTTTAACATTAAAGCAAACATGTTTTTATGCCTCATTGGGAGGTGTTGTCTAAAGTACAAAATATCACTGTTTCTATGGATGTTTGTCTTTGATTGAACATATCTGCTGTGATTCTTTGCTCCATACTGAAGAAAAGAATTACCAGCTCAAAGCTTACAGGAAGTGAGTTTGATACCTAAAAGACGGATAGTTCAGATGATGATGATGAAGCCCTGTCGCTTGTTTTCCCTGCTTCTTTTCCTGAACAGGACAGCCATGTTGGAAGTCTTTCACTCCTTCCACCATCTGCTGTCACCAGAAGCTCTAAAATCTTTGTCTCCGTTCGCTCTGGAATAACAGCGCCCTCCTCCTGTTTTGTGCCGTACAGCAGTCCAGCAGGTTTCCCTCCAAATCTGAGCAGGTGGCTCACGATGACAAATGTAGTGTAGAGACTGTTGGACAGGCCGACCGTCTTATTATAATGTTCTTATTTTTTACCGTAACTTACCAAAATGTATTTGGTAACGGCTTATTAATATTCAAATAATCATAGTTAATGTGGCATCTGATTTCAGGTAGAAGCAGAGTAGATCTGGCCCCAGTGCAGCAGCTTAAACACTGCAACAACACTTCAAAGTGTTCCCATAGAGTTGCATTGAGCAGTGTGTTTGAGAGCAGAGGGGGACTTTAGCACACCAGATGGACTCTGTCACGCTCCGGCTCGAGGCCTATCTGCCGGCCTCAGAATTTCATTAGTAGCTTGGCCCCGGTCGCAAGTTTGAAGAGCATAAGAGGTTCGATCAAAGGATTAGCAGCACATCTGAAGCAACAAATGGTCCACTTTTTTTTTTCCTCCTCTTCTTCATTTTTTTTTTTTTCCTTTTTGCGCCCTCCCACCTCCACAAACTACTTAGACCTGGCCAAAATAGAAGAGGAGGGGTAAGAGTGTGTGGCAGCACAGAGAAGCACCAGGGTCCCAGTATCTCAAACATAAAAAAATGATGAGAGAACAACAGAATCTCGGTTCTGTTAATGTGATTATAGATAACAGAACAATGTGAGGAAAAAATAGAAATTCAATGTTTCCTGATTCTAATATGGCTTTTATTTTTCTTCTTTAGCCATCAGAATCAGTAAATCACTATCAAACATATGTAATTATCCGAATTTTCATATTAAAATGTTGAATTTTGGCTCAAAATAATATTTTCTTGTTAAGCAGAAGCAGCACTTCGGCAGTGCCTGACTTTCTCGCTCAGAAATAGAGAAGTGTATTGGTAAAGTAGCAGAATGAAGTTCTAGCGTCGGCGTTTCAATGCCAAGCGTCGGGGAGCTGTGATTGGTTAAAATAAGGTGGCAGACCTGGTCGAACAACATGAGCAGACTTCTTTGAGTTTGTTGAGCTGCTTGAATGCACGGTTAGCTAACAGTGTGTCCAGTATATGTGTCTTTTTTTTTTTTTTTTTTTTTTAACTTCCCCCCTCCTTCTCTGTTTGATCAATGAACTCAATTACAGCCATGTCCTGAGGTTCCTCTCACCATGGCACTCTCTCTTCCTCTCCTTCCTTCTCTCTCTGATGATGCATCACATGAGCCACACCTGACAACTCCACCAGACACCCCCAAGCCCCCCCGCCACGCCAAAACTCTCTTCAATAAATAAGAGGGGCATGGTTGGAGCACCCAGGCTTTCTGTTCCTCTCTATCTCTCTGTCTTCTCACCCCAACCCTCGCACTCTCCCTTCCTAACAGCTCTAGCGCCCAGCCTCCGTCTGATTCCTCTCTGCAAGGGTAGCCTCTAATAGATTCCCCCAGCTCACATGTATTATTAATGCTTACTGCTCTCCAAGGTGGCAGTGACAAATAGGGAGCAAAATTCACTGACTAGCGGTGAATGTACTTTTTAGTCATGCTTGAGCTTCCCCTAGTCCGTACTGCTGCCAGTTGGAAGGTTTCTCCTCTCTTCCTCTCCTCTCGCTCTTCATTTTTTCTTCCTCCCTACTTCTTCGCCCTGGCTGAGGAGGACCGCAGAGAAGTTGACCACAGAAGTACTCAGAAGCGAGGTCTTTTGATGAGAGGCTCGTGAGAGATCAGTGCAATGAAGGGAAGGTGTTTTTCTTTTATCGTCAGAATTTAATTTTTCCTCTCAGTGTTAAAGTCTCACAGTGACATGGGGATGAAGGGTAGGTAGGCACGCAACAGACTCCTTCCCTGAGCTCCACAGTTCACAGCCACCCTCAAGGGACAGCATGTACAGAGGTTAACCCAGATTTGTGTGTCTTTCCGGGCCTTCACCTCTCCCTGATCCCTCTACCTGGATGTGACAGAAATAGGAGCAGCTAACAACGACTCTTTGTGCCCTCTGAAAAAAAAAACAAAACAGCTCAGCTCACAACAAATCACACGTTTCTAACCTGCCAGGCGGTTTTCACAAATGCGACAGACCTACCTGGAAGTGGTTGTCTAACTGGCTGTTTGTGTTGTCGGTGATTGGAAACTCGCAGCATATGTCACCTGGTTGACACCTTTATCCAAAGTGCCTCCCAGTGCTGTGAGGGTGTTTATGTTTTTTGGCACGGTGAGAATGGAGCTCCTGCTTCACCTGTTGAGCTGCACGGTGGATGAAACCTTTAAAGGTGCAGAGATTGTAACGTCAGGTGAATATGTTTTATCTCTCAAGTTTTAACAGCTAATTAAGTTCAGTTCAGTACAGCATGTACAGAGGTTAACTCAGATTTGTGTGTCTTTCCAGGCCTCTCCCTGGATCTCATTGGTTTTTAGAATTTCATGAGCCTGATTTTTTTTTTTTTTTTTTTACTTGACATGAATCTTTACAGGCAATTGTTAAAAGTAAAATCCTACTGGGCTCCAAGTCAGTTTTGAAAGAAATACAACATCCCACATTCAGCAAAGCCATCAGTGAGTCATTGGTATCGATTACCAGCCTTATCAAACCTCCTACAGATAGATGGTACGGGTAGAAACGCCTTTACTCATTACTCTTTTCTCCTTCTTGCACATTCAGAGAGGCGATACACTGATCAAAGTGTCTAATACATCTGGCAAAATTGCTTGTGGTGTGTTAATGTCCTTAGGACGTGCACAGATGTGGGCAGTCAAATTAAACAAGGAGTCAAACCGGTAACCGTGGTGGTGTTAGAGCCTTGTTTTATATCATAGGAGCAGAAGACCAGAAGAAACAGTCATCTGCTTCAACTGAAATATTCTATTTGAACTGAGTAACAGCAGACCTTTGTTCACAGCTTATTAAAATATGTTGCCAGTGGAAAAAAAAAAGGTCCGTGCATTTAATATGAACCTGTTAATATCTGTTTGATCAAGGTTTAACACGGGTTCTCCTCCCCTGACTCTGTCAAGGCATCGTTCACAGGTTGGCACTTTGATTTTGCTGAAATAAGTAATTACGGTGGTGGGTCAAACCTTTTCTCTGCGGTTTGGAGGATGGGGGTGGAGGGTTCAGTGCTCTCTTGTCTTGTCTCAGAGACCCCCACTCCCCCCCCCCACCCCATCTTCATTCGCTGAGTGCCGTGACGCGCGAACCCCCTCTACAGCTGTTCCCCTGTTGATCAATTAAAAACATGCTTTGGTGAAATAATTAGCTCACATTTGCTCCTACTTAACAGATGTTTCTGTGGATTCTGCCTGTAAAAAAAGTACAGAGGTGGAGGAAAGGGTGCGTGTGTGTGCGCGCGGTGATGTGTGTGTCATGTTGGAGTAGGGGGAGGAGGACATTTGCACATCTTCTGCACAAAAAGAAGGTTGCATTTCAAAGTTGTGTACATCTTTTAATGCAATTATGAGAGGTGGGCCCCTTGCTGAAGTGATTTGAATGCTAATTTGAACGTTGATCATCATAGTTAACCATCGTTTACATAATTACCCCATAATTAGCATCACATTACAGCAATATTATTGGCATTAAGCAATTAATTAAACCCAAACATGAACTGTTGCGTTGCATTGTTTGTGTGTTTGTGTTTGTCTGCGCCTTCATAGTCATATTTTTTTTGTTTTGAACCAAACCAAATCCAGTGCTCCTGTGCTTCGATTGCTGTTTCCCAAACAAGTGTTTTCACTTGGCTACTTTTGGCTGCCTTTGAAGGCTCCTGGAGTTGGAATATTGATTTGGATCCCACTTAGAAAACAAACAGAAACAGTATATGTGCGTGTGTGCGTGTGTGTGTGTGTGTATTTGTAAGAGAATAATTTGCCCTACGCAGTGTCCTCCTCGGCCTCTTCCCTCTCATCATCATCTTTAATCAAATAAATAAGCTCACATCTCCTCATCCTCTGCATGGCATCTTCAGCAGCGAGATGAAATTCCCTCTCCAGAGTGAGAATAACACACACAGGGAGAGAAGTCGAGGAGGACGAGGGAGGAGGTTGGAGGTAGGGAGGGAGGTGCAGCTTCCCTAATGGCGGTCTGCTTGTCAGGATTAGGGCAACGGGGGCTGTAAAATCTACGCCTGATGAGGTGACTAGCTCTCTCTCTCTCTCAGCTCCAGCGCTTTACAGATTTGCCCACCTCTCCAGAACTTTCTCCACTCACGCCGCCGCTGCTGCCGCCGCTGCCGCCGCCGTGCTTGGGTGCAGCTCTCTCTCTCTGTCTCTCTCTCTCTCTCTCTCTCTCTCTCTCTCTCTCTCTCTCTCTCCCTCTCTCCTTTGAAGTCCACTTTTGAGTGCATGCTTCGATGCCATCCATCCGAGCCCCCCAACTTTATGTTTCAGGCTACAGTAAATTGGCTGATTTCATTACCATTCAGGTGAAGATTGTGGAGTGGGTGGGGGGGGTGGGGGGTGGGGGGGGGGGGGGGGGGGGGTGAGGGTGAGGGTGTGAGGTTCTTCTTTTTGGATTTCTTCTTAAAGCAGCTTCTCAAAACCTCCTCTTAACAAAAAGAAAAAGAAAAAGAAAAAAGCAGCAGGAGGATGTCAGCGTAGGGTGAAGCAGGTGCGAAAGGTTTAACCGTTGCCAGCCGAGAAGCCAGGCCAACTCTGGCAGCTAATCCCCGAGGTATTTAATGAACTTTTTCTCTTAAACCGCCTCTGCTAATACTCAGAGGCCGTGCTCTTACACGTAGCAAGAGCACTGGAAGCCACGAAGACGATGATAACGTTTTTTTTTTTTTTTATACCTGTAATAGAGGTTTTAAGGGGTAGGTCCTCTATTTGTAAAACGAGTGATTTAAATTTGTAGCTCTCTTCAACCTCAGGCTTGTCTTTTTTTGTGAGGAAAAAGACTCAAATGGAAAGAGTGTATTATTATTGTTATTATTATTGAGAGGTGGATTGCTAAACCGTTCTGGGAAATCCAGTGGATATGTAGTTTTTGTGATGCCTGCAGTGCTGGAGATATTTGAGCTTCCCGTAACCTTTTTTGTGGTCTTATTTTCATGATTTTCATCTTTTGCCTTGTCTGATTTATTAGCGCCCTTCCACACTTCCACCCCCAGTTGCACACATACATACACACACACACACATACACACCAAAGACAGAGAAAGAAACAAACACATACGCCAAAGGAAAGATCTCACGAGCAGGGTTGGCTGTCAGAACAATTGGGAGTGCTGGAAAATAAAGCTTCCTCGCTGGCAAATTACCTTTCTGCCTGTAATTCCAGAGGTTTTACTGAAACATTAAGTGAACAGGCAGACAGGAAAGAAGACAAAAAAAAAAAGTAGTCGAAATATCCCCAGGCTATTCCTTTTTGCTCCAGACGTAGAGAAACAAAATGAACTCCCAAGTTCAGGTTGAGGCTCAGCTTAGCCCCGAGGTTCTACCAACGAAAGTGTGTGTATTAGTGTGTGTGTGTGTGTGTGTGTGTGTGTGTGTGTGTGTGTGTGTTGTGAGGACATTCGGCCTGCTTCCCCCTCCCCTCTTCTCTCACCTCACACACACACACACGCACACACACACACACACACCCACATCTGCCCATCCTGCAGTAAATGAAGTGACAGGACAATTTGCATTACTGCCCTTGACTTGAGCCTTTGCATTCACACAGACAAACATACAAAGACACACACACACACACACATAATTACATTCATACACACATTGCCTCACACTTGCACTCATTCATCATAATGAGCATAAAATCAGCACTTGGTTTCTTTATTTTACCTTACATGTGTTCTCTGTCTGACACCATGAATATGTAGCTGTGGGTTTTTAAGCGAAGCAATATTCAGCAAAAAGGGGGGAAGCGTCAGTGTTTATGCCCGTTTGTAGTCATGTGTCACGTCTGGTTTGGATCTTTCCGGTAAAGCCTCGGGGTCAGGTGTTAGGTTCAACACTTGTGCAGAAATCAGGATGACCTGTACTGCCTCGGGGCTGCAACACCAAACACAACAAACTGACAGAGGCAGGGCGCGAACACTGCCAGGGTGGAATCATGGGTAAAAGCAAGGCATTAGCGGTGTCAGGGTTAGGTAGTTTCTGCCACAAGTTGAGGGTTTAATTCCTCAATATACTAAAACGCCCTCTTCACTGAATTGAGTTTAATTCGTTTTTCTTTATTAAAAGAGTTAATTTAATCTTTAAAAAATTATGCTAACCAGTTTTACATGTGAAAAACAAACAAACGTGTGATGGCCCAGTTTCAGTGTTCATCTTTATGGATTCAGAGGCTTTAAGACACATTCCTGATGAGTTTGCTCAGGCTGATGATTATAATAATAAAAGCAATGGTAGAAAAAACCCAAAATCCAGTGACACCCAGAAACTAGATGAAATCATCAGTTTCATTTGGCTGAAATTGACAATCAATAGATAAAAACTAATACAAGTTTTTGCCAAAAGCATGAAACCTAAATCGATATGAGACGTCACATCTAGCACAACTTAATACATAATAAATCCACACAGCAAGTGTTTCAGGATCTCTGAAATAGTGACAGAGAGCTGTGGTCATATGACGAGGCCCACAGAAATAAAGAAAGCGCCTGAAGAGAATGGCGTCAGTGCCTCCGTGGCTGTCCACCCGTGGCAGATCAATAGACTCGCCAAGCGTCCGACATGCTGCCTCTCAGATGGAGGCGTGCTGGAGCACAGGGCCGGGAATAAGTCGAGGGGTTCAGGGCGCCCGGTCCATCATTGTGTGTCACGGTGATGAAATGAGTTGTCTCCAGTCACCAGATCGATGGCTGACATAAGAGCGTTGAGCCGCTGAGAGGGGCCGATGGAGGGAAGGGGGAAGGAGGAAGAAAAAAAAAGGAGGGAAGCGGGCTTCCTAAAGTTATTACCTCAACCTCGCTGTCAGAAATCACGGCGTGATGCATTACATGTGTTCCTTGTTGTGTAGTGTGTGTAAGGGGAGCACAAACAGAGGGGAACGGGATGAAAAATGTAGTTTCCGCTCCATTCGTCTCCCATATACCACAGTGTTCTCACGGACAGACGGGAGTGTCCCAGCGTACTTTTGTTTGTAAATAGGCATCACTCATGGTGGCGTTTCTTTCAGCACAGCAGCCAAACTGAAAGATTTACATTCCGCTTTTGGAGCTTTTAGACGTCACTTTCATTCATAGTGAGTGTGATAAAGCTGCAGGAGGATGGGATTCAGATCAGGAAGACACATCATCACCATCAGTAGCATTAGCTTCAGCATTGCATGTCAGGAATCAGTCTGATTTTAGTTCCGTTTTTAGCTTAGATGTTTAGTTTGACGTTTGTTGGTTTATTTTTAGAATATGTGAATTTTCTCAACAGAAAACAAGAGCGAATAATCTTACATTTTTAAATGGAAGCAAGGAAATCACCTATCAGAGTTACTTACAGCAGTAGCATGCACACACACAAACTGACACACGCTTGGATGGTCAAAAACAAAGAGAGTGTGAAATAACTCCATTATACTTAAGACATCTGAATAACAATCCACTAGTTTACCCTCTGTGCATGTGATGATGAATACCATTTAAATAAGGGCAGGCCACGCCCCTTGAATCGTTTGATGACGATTGATCGTGGCATGCTAATTTTTCAAGGGTAATTTCCAAAATGCGCCTCACACGTAACGTCTGGACTTATTAATACAAACGATGGCGCTGCGTCTCCTCGCTCCCCCCCCCACCTCCACCCGACCCCCCCAGTTTGGCGTGCCACGTTGTTCGTCTGCTCCTGGCAATAATAAATCACGCTGTGACAAGTGCCGCACTCTTAACCTTGATGGACTGAGAATCAACGACCCCCTTCAAATAAAGCCTGATTACGCGATTGGCATCGATCATTGCTCTTGTCTTCTTCAATAAGGAGGTGCTTATTCCGCTGCTTTGACCCTGATGTCCGAAGCAAAAATAAATAAATAAAAAAAGAAACGACCAGGACTTCAGTTTAGAGAACTTATAATTTCTTTAATGGTGGCAAGAAAAAAAAAACTCTTCTTCTTAACAAATCATTTCGTGATGTTTAGATTTCAGCTATGTTTCTGTTCTGCCTCAGGACGAGATCAAGGTTCCTCATGAAGTTTTTAATCAAATGTGCTTCAGTCAAAGGTTGAATATAATGAAATTCAATGAACTTTAACTCCTTGTTGGATTCTGGCTGAGCAGCAGCTTCTCACATTCAAATGAGGGAACCTGCTGAGTGAAGGCATCTAACTCGGACGCTGCAAACCGGCCTGATTGGATGGATATCAAACCGCGTCTTCTGTGAGGATGCAGTGAGGGGACCAATCAGGACTGAGTCCAGCTGGGACGACTTTTGTGGAAACTTTAGTGGACTGTGTTGTGAAACTGTGGGAAACCAAATGATTTGTGAAAATGCAGAAACTTTAAATTTTACAATTTTTAGGTCAAGATAATTTTCTAATAATAGTGATGATAATGAAAGTACAATTCTTAAATCATATTCTGCACATGCAGTAATAGAGGATGATTTTATTTTATGAAAGGGTTCTTTTATTCGTTATTTTTTGAAAGACAATGTACATGATGTCAAAGAATTTCTAGTATTTTGAATGTATTTTGGCATTCTAATAATTATTTTAGATTAATTACCTTATTTTTTTGAAGAGGAAAGTACATTTGAAGCTGAAAATGAATGAATATATTAATATGACTGATGAAACAGCGAGTTAAGAGACTTCTTTGGCGTGTGAAAGGACAAAAACAGCGTCTGTTTTATTTTTACTCTTATTCCACATCCACCCGCCCACCCAGGGAGGCCAGGGGACCCACGGGTGCTACCTCAGGTCCAGCACACAGACCTGTCTGTCAGTGTTACTCACAGGGGCCGAATGCGCCATGACAGGTGCCAATCTGCGGTGCCTGACGATAACGGTGTCACCCAGCCGGCGCTCGGAGGCGACCTTAGCAGCCGCCTTTACAGATGCCAAACATTTGAAGTTGTCGGGTAGTTTAGGAATAACAATGGTGTTGTTGCCCTTGTGTGCGAATCCTGAAATGTGTCTCCGACACTCTTTGTGGTTGATTTATGGGTTCTGAGATGAAGCGATAACCTGTTTAATGCTTGGGTGGGTTTTCTTGTGTTTGTGTGACATTTACCTTTGCTGTCACATGGTTTATGCATGAAGCCTCTGATGCTTTTAGATACAAAACACTCAAGTCCCTACTCCTGTCTACTGTAGTAAAACTTTATCATCAGATCTCTTTCTGGACACCAAAGGTTAGACTGTGGCGTGTCTAATTTGCCTTCTTTGGATTTTCAGTTGATGAAGTTCGATTGTCACGTGCCTGTTGAATCAGTGAGTTTAAAATATCATCAGAACTTTTTTGCATTGGCTAAATAAAAAGTCTGATCGCTGTCGTATCACATCACGTGCTCACAGACATAACTGCAGCATTTATACATTTGAAAATATAAATAAATGCTAATGATGCAGTTATGGTGCGTGCAGTGTATTGTATGACAGGAGGCCAGATACAGAAACCTGCAGTGTTTCCCAAAGGAGTCGGCTTCTCTGCTCACACAACCCCCTTCCTGTTTACATGAGTGAGTGTGTGTGTATGTGTTTTTGGTTGGCTGAATTGGGGGGTGGGTAATAACAGGTGTCAAGAGCCGTAAGTGGCACTGACACACACACACCTACATGTACTTGATGTGTATCCACACAGAGTCCAAAATTTGCACGAACATACACACATTTGTACACATACAGAAAATAACACATGCAGGTGAGAATGGAAGACACACAAATGCAGACACTGTAAGTGGTCAACAACAATTGTAATGACTTAAACTTCGAAGTATCAAAGAATGAGTCACCCTTGTGGGTTATTTGCTAAAGATCTTTGTCTTCATATTTTTTTGTAATGTGTTGCATCATGGGAAGTGAAGCATCTGGTGCTTTGGAGTGTTTTCAGGGTATCTGAACCACTGCTGCATCAGCTTTGACCATTCTTTTGTGGAACTGCTGCCCCTTCAACTCCAACAACTTTGCTCCTGAGCAGCAAAAAAAAAAAAAAAAAACCTGAATGAAAATCATGCCAAGACAGTTACTCACTGGCTGGATTGCAAAGATCAGAGTTTGTTGTCAGAGTGTGCTTCTGCATTTCTTCTCAACTACAGTATCTGACTAACACAAGACTGCTGCGCGAGTTCCAGATAGTTGCAGGACGGGTGAGAGTCTGTATCCGCACACACATACAGACACGTAGGAGACCTAAAGTCCAGCCGTGGCTGCTTCTTGTTTTCCTGCCTTCCCTCTCAGCAGATTTCCCTTCAGAAGCCTCTCTGCTCCTCCCACACACTGGAGATCAATTTGTCTTGCCGACAGGAATCCATATTTTTCTCATCGCAGGTACTGCTTCTTCCAGGACCCCTATCCCCCTACTCGCATCCCGCCCCCGGTCCACCCCACCATCACCTCTCTGCAACTGTCTGTCCACCACCTCCCCGCCCTCTAACCAACCCCCCCCCCCACCCAAGTGCAGCTGAATCAGCTCTCAACCCCTGCTGCACAGACAACAAGCTAACAAACTCACAAACACTTTACACACAGCCAAAAACCAAACACTTTACTCCTATTTACTGTAACAAATGCATGTCAGAAGCCTCGCATAAAACACACATGCTTGCACACACAAACACACAGCTGTCCCTCTGTCCTTGTTCAGTTTACAGTTGTGAAACGGTGAATGCTTACGTTCCCTGCGGCTGTTTTCCAAAGGTGTTCCATCACTCTGCAGCAAAACCTGAAGGGGAAGAGTGGATACACACAAAGTGGGTAGAAGAAGAAGAAGGGGAAAAAAAAGCAGCAGCTTGATATCAACAGGGGAGTGGATGAAGGAGGGAGGCATTTTACAAGACGTTTTTCTCTCACCGTTGTCTACCTTGGTCCGAGGAAAGACCGGCGGGCTCCCTCGTGGCCGGCGCTGCGATCAATACTACACAAGAGTTGAATTAGACCTCAAGTGGAGCGCACATCTACCTTCGCGGAGGCAGGGGCCGACCTGAAATCCCTTGAACATTTACTTTCTTTCCACCGAGTTAACCAATAACTGGATGAAATGAGAGGGAAAAGAGCAGCTGTCTTTCCTGTTTCTTATCTCTGCTGTTTTTTTTTCTTTTTTTCATCCTCTCCCTCTCTGCCTCTGTCTCTTCTCCTCGTCCTCGCGTCTCGCCGTCGCTCTCGGCGCTCAAACTCTCAGTATCTGTTTTGCTTTAAAAGAGTCACTTGAGCAGAAATGAAATGCACAATTAGCAGATATCCAGAAGAAATGGGACACACACACACGCACATGTACAAGGAGTGCATGCATGTGTAAGCACTGTAACCACACACACACACTTTGCTCACATATATCCTTAATTTAATCATGTTCTCTCATTGACATTGACTCATGCTTCAGCAGCTCCGAGGGACAAATGTTGTTCAAAGCAATAAAAAGTGAGATATCATTGCTCTAATGTAGAAATCTTTAAAATATGTCTCCATTATTGTTGCGTTTGCACGATGTCACGCGTAACTTCTCCTCCTTCAAATCTTGATTTAGCACGTTTGTTGTTGTAGCTTGAGGATTTTTTAAGGTTTTGGATCTCTGCCGTCCCATGAACTGTGTGCTTCCAGGGTCTCAGCTCAACATCCAAACAAGAGACAACAGGAAAAAAAAAAAAAATGTGGTGTCAACATTGTGTTGCGCACAAATCAGCGCTAAATAATTTGTCGGGGTTTTTTTTCTTGAAATTTTTTTGCAGTGTTTTTCGCTGCAAGATTTGGTTCACTGTGGTTTACAGTGCTCATGATCCTCTAATTCACACAACACAAAGTGAAGTGGGGAACAAAACTTCTGATCATGCACCACTATTATTAATAATTCTTCTTAACCATTGAGGAAAAATAAGTTTGAATGAAAGCCCCTATTTCCTTGTATTCTAAACATGACCTATGTGTTTTTTGTTCTTATATATCGCTCAGGTACAGACGCACCTGTGTAAGTTTTACCTCCCTCCTCTTCCTCCCTCCTTCCCTCCAGCCTGCACTTAGAACAGTCACCATCTCAGTGCAGCAGCTGAAGTGAATTAATTGGAAGATTAAGGTGTTCTAGGCATCGATTTCATGTCGACTGTTTATTTTCTTTTTCCTCTACTGAGTGCAAAGTCAGTTTTCCACCGCTGGCGTTTCTGTGCTGTGTAGTGTGTGAAGCAATGTTGTGCTGGGGAGGCAACTATTCAGACTGAACAGGAAACTATATTAAGGGCAAAAGCATGGTATTAGACATAATGTTAACTATTGAAGTATGTTTGTACTTTTAGATTTTCCTTTTCTGACAAAATGCATTGTATTGTAAGTTAGATGTTGGGAGTAATACTGTCTGTTTTCTGTCTTTCTTCCACAGGCAGGACCTGAGAAGCATCTGATCTAACCACTGAGCACCTTTTTAATTTTCATCACCATCCCTCCATCCACCCCTGATGCACCTGCCTCCCCTTCTACTGGTAAATCAGGTAGGCGCCTTTACCCTCCACATGCCTCGCACTGAATTTGGGTCAGGAACATACACAATAACCCACATAGACACTCACACATAGTTCCTCTCCTAGATCAATAGAAGGCACTCAGTGCAGCTGACGGCCTCTCACACCTGATACTTTGCCCAACACCCTACAACTCCCCCCCCCACCCCCCCACAACACACACACTCCAACCTGGCGAGGGACCAATTACACCAACCAGAGGGAATTACCCAGAGTCCCCCACTTGTCTGGAGTGATATCTCCAAGGATTACAGGTACTTAGCTCCCATTATGTCTGCTCTATTACCTGCCCACTGCCTCTTAACACACACCAACCTCCTCTGTGTTCGCCTGTTTGCACAACAATCCCTCCCATCGGCGTGCTACCTTTTTACTTCTCAATGGGCGCTTTGTGGCATTGAGAAAGGTGTGTGTGCGTCCATGAGTGTGTGTGTGTGTGTAACATTTCTTACTTCCAGTCAGTTCAGTTACATGCTGTCATACTTCGACATTTTCGCTCTTATAGTTTTTATAAACACAGTAATGTTCTTTCTTCGTCTCTCGCACTCACCTGCTGACTTCTGTCACACACTTACACTTTTGAGTTAAAGGTGCATGCAGCTTTACACACACTCTGCACTTAGGCACACACTCATTTGTGCAAACGCTCTTGGTGTTAACACACCTGTATGCACGCTGACTGCTCATACACCCACTTCCTCCACACACCTGCTCAGTTATACAAATTATCTCCTTGTTGTCAGACACACACGCTCATTTTGTCTCTGTTAGACACACACTTTCTCTGAGCAGCACACACACACAGACAAGAGGTAAGCTGATCTCTCTGACAGACAGATGACTGGCAGCTTAGAGAGCCGAGGGCGCTGAGAAGGTAATTACCCGTGACAGACGTACCTGTGTAGGTTTCACCTCCTCCTTCCTCCACCTCTTCCTCCCTCCTCCTCCACCCTGCCTCTATCCAACCTGCACTTATCACAGTTACCATCTCACCACAGCCACTGAAGAGATTTAATTGGAAGATTAAGGTGTTTTAGGCATCGATTTCATGTCGACTGTTTTGTTTTTTTTTCCTCTACTGAGTGCTGAGTCAGTTTTCCACCACTGGAGGCGCTGTGCTGTGTTATGTGTGAAGTAATGCTGTGCTGAGGCTACTGTTACGACTGAATTGGAAACTATGTAAAGGAAAAAGTGATTTTCAAGAAATCAGAAAATGTATTGTTTTGGTATTGTTGTCCTTCCCATATGTGGTTGTTATGGTTTTGTTTTAAAATCTGAATTTAGTAGCTTGTCTTATAAGACAAACCTGTTGTGATAAACCTGAGTGGAGGTGGTCTTGTTCGGTCGATGTTGGAGGCCTGGCGGATTTCAGTGATCCTTCTAGTTGGAGAACCAATCAGGAAAATGTCCAGTCGCAGTTGGGTTCCAGAAGTTAGTTTGTCTTGTCTTCCCTTTATGTATTTTGTTGGTAAATTGATAAAACATTTGCATGTTTTTTGTCACAGTAGGAATACAAGCAGCTCAGGTTGACTTGTAAATAATCTATAGGTCAGAGCCAGATATTAGCCTTCCCTTAAATGATGGAGAGTGTTTTAATGGAAAAAAAAAAATTAAATCATTGCAGGAGGACCAGCTGGTAAAATAAGATTTGTTTTGAAATAATCTCTGCAGATCAATGTTGTCTCATAAAGATCCCTTAAAAGAAAAGGCTTAAATCTCTCTGTCTGCTCTTGAAAGATTATTTTGAGTTCTGTTAGACCCTGAATGTACTTCTTGTGCAGGGATTGCTTGGTGCGCAAATAATTTCTGTTCAAAAACCATTTTAACAAACAGTTTAAACCACAAGTAAACACAAAGATCCAACTTTCCTGGAAGTCACACTTGGACCAAACTGATATTTGCACATTGAAACTGGGTGCGGAAAGCATGAAAACATACACCTACTGTTCCTACACACATTTACATACTGTTAATAATTTCACGTCTCTATTAGCCAGGTGTTAAGGGGTCCCTGAGGTCGCATTTCATCAGGAATCAACAACCTGTTATAAACACCAACTACCTTCCCTTTCTTTCCCCCGTCAACCACAACCATCTGGCACCAGGCCACAAAAATAGACTCAAAAGCGTTGGTAACAATTAGTAGTCACTGTACCCGGGGACCACACAACAACCCACCTGATTTTCATACCCTGCATTTCGTTGCCCCCCTCCTCCACCCTCATCAGGACGCTATCAATAGCCAGACACCTGTTTCCTGCCAACGCTAGCTAGGCCCTCTATTGCTGCACCTGTATGTGCTTACACAAGAGCCTCGAGAGGAGTATTTATGTGGATGGGACTGCAGGGCTGATATCAGGCTTTGCTAATGCAATCACAGGAAGGACAGGGAACACTTGACGAATGTGAAGCAAGCCAACGGTGGGGTGAATTCACTCGAATCAAGACAGGATGTGGATTTTCAAAAGAAGCTCAAACGGGAAATCTTTTGACCCTATGAATGACTATTCAGATGATTAAAATGATTGGTGTGCATGTAGGCTAATCTTAGAGGCAACGTAGTTAAAGGAACAATGAACATGACTGAGCGTAGTTGCCCAGGGATGTTCATTTGTCCAGATGCTGAGATTTCTGGGGTATTCTTAAAATGAACTGTGTCCTGGCCTTCAGCTTACCTAACCAGAATCACCTGGAGGGATTGTCTGCTGAATGGCAAAGCAAACAAATGTGACTCTGTATCAGTCTTAACTCCCATTTGTTGTTTGTTGTTGGATCATTGTTGTTGCATGTTGTCGCTGTGTTGCTGATGGAGGTCAGTACATTGACAGAAGCCGCTTTTTGTGAATACTTGAAATGAATCTGATTTCATCCCAGTACCACAACAACATCAGTTACTGTCTGTTTCTGCAGGCAAGTACAAGCTTACTGTATGTTGTTGTTGTTGCCTGAGTCAGCCAGCTTGGCAACCAGTCAACCATTTGCTGTGAAAACCTGGCAAGAGTCATTCATTGTAGAACAACATGCTAGAGTCAAGCATGGAAAGGCGAGGCCTTGCATCAGCTGGCCTGTCGTCTTAAAAATATCTGAGGTAAGTGTTACCTGTAGTCGCCATTTGATTGTGGTGGTCAGGCATGTTGTGCATCTGACTTTCGTGCAAGAGACAGGAGTTTGTGTTCCAGCACAGACCTGAAACATGAACTATAAAACATAACTATGGGTCATAATAAGCTCACAGTCGTTTCTTAGAGGAGGACAGAGGAAAACCCACTGCGTCAAACTTGTAAACTTTTAATTCTCGACTATTGACTTAATAGGTAATTTAAGCGAGTGATGACGGTGTGCCTCAACTAGAAATGCGGCCAGTTATTCAGTAGGGAAACCAGTCAGTCGGTCTCTCACACAGCCAGCCATCCATTAGCTCTAAACCAAACTGAGATCCAGACATCGAGGAACAAACTGCAGAGTCAAGCATGGAAGGGCAGGTGATTAATGCCAACACAGTGTTTCCCTGTTCTTGGCCAAAGTGTTATTGATTTGATTTTAGAGGGGCGAGAAAAGGTTAGCGTTTGCAGGCCGTGGTTTGAGGTCAGCTATGTGTGATGGGTGGAGTAATGACCCCTCCCTCCTCGGTAGGAGCTGTTGAAGCGGTCAACCAGGAAATGGAGACAATCCCCAGCCAGGCACCAAGCGACGTTCTGTCCTTTACACCGCCGATATGTGTGAAGTGGACATTCACCGGCTATTGAGTGCCACGTACTGCTACACCTAAGAGCCATTATAAGTTTTAAAATGGCCCAAATAGCAAGACAGAGTAGTATACAGTGTGAGGTGATGAATGTAGGCTAATATAGCTGTGAGTTTCAGTCACGGCCAATTTAAAAAAGTATTTGCCTGTAACCAGTCTTGGAGAGTCAAAGGGCTCTGTCAAAGTAATACAGATAATGAGATCTTGCAATCCCAATCCAAGTAATTTCAAATTGACTATATACAAATGCCAGGTTTGTTGGCACTAATTGAATTGTTGTAGCCCTGTGTTTGTGCATTATCAGAAGGTACCAGTGCGTTTCTGAGGTACAACAAGGTTAGGTGGGGTTTAAGCATTTCTAGCATCACTGTTTTGCTTCACTCACTTCACCTTCTCTTGTGACTGGAAGCTGTGAGCTCGCTACGCAGTAGCCAGTGAAATTAAATAACTGCAAGGCACGAGAAACGTAAATAAATGAGATTCATCAAAAGCAGGGTAAGACATGTTCCCTTGTACATCAGGCAGATGACAAGATCACACTCCCAGAGTGGAGTTAATTTTCGTACCCCCTCCCCATCCTTACCCTCCCTCCATTCTCTGTCATTTTCAGGGAAAAAGGTGGCGTAGCCATATGACAGTAATTAACAACTGACAAAAATATCCCCTCCCTTAACATGAGGTGGGAAATCACAAAAGTTATTTTCTCATTAATTTACCAGCCCTGCTCTCTTTTACGCTCCGAGACAGCGACGCAAGACCTGAGGTACAAGCTTAATAAGGCACCGTACGGTTTGTTGTGTGGGAGTTTGGTGGGGGGGGGGGGGTAATGCTGTTGACGTACAGGTTGACTTTACTGTAGATCATTTCTCATCAGGATTCAGCATGTTAAGTGTCAGTTTACATTCATATATCTCCACTGTGATAACACCGGCACACGTATTAACTCACGTAATTTTATGTGGTTTAATGTAAACATTCAACCGTGGCAGTGGTAAAAGTCCCCTGTTGCAGTGTTTATCAAGGATCTGTGTGCATGCAAGTAGTATTTATTCAGTTAGCATGTCAAAATGAAAAGCACTGTGGTTAAAATGTCATTTTTGTGGTTACAAACTGTTTTTGCATTGGAGGCTTTTATTGTGTAGCATTAATTGTTTTGCTCATGTTGGGCTCAGCTCCTGGTTTATGTTTCTGTGCGCTGTACGTGAAGCTTATCCTGTCATGGTGCGTGGTTTACGTTGTCCTAAACTCCCATATAAAATCCTGTTTAAATCAAAAGCTGAGCAAACCTGAATTTGTCCAGGTTACTCCTGCATTGTCAACATCTGTTAGTATCCACCAGATTTCTGCAAGTACAGCCATATCCTGTCTGTGAGGTAGTAATTTGTGGACTGTGCTGCACTATCAGAGACAGACAGATGGTTTGATATTCACAGACTTTCTTTCTCTACCCTCCCTCCCTCTGTTTGGCTACCTCTGCTCCCCTTAACTTTCCTTGTGTCTCAATCAATAATAGGATTTGACTGATATAGATTTTTGAAGTCCACTTCTTACAGATTGAAGTTGGCACCACCCCCTTTAGCACCCTAAAGCAGTATTTGGCACATGTATTCGCAGGTTGGCACCTCTGATTGTTGTTCAATGAAATCCTCCATCATATAAATGGACAACTCTGATCTACTGATACCTGATTTTTATTAAAAGGCCAGTATCAACCTGATTATAGCAGTCTAAAGCACATATCAGGACTTTTCTCCTGTAACTCTGTGTTTTATTCTCGCTCCGTCTTTCTTTTTTGCCATTTTGGCTATGTGCCTCTCACCGTCAGAGAGCCAGACAAAGCCCCATCACAGCCATAACTGCACACAGAGAAAGGAACACACCTCCTGGATGCCTCAGGGAAGCCAGAGTTTGTCATTCATGTGTTTGGTCTGTAACAAGAGGAAAGGGAGAATTAAAAAAAAATAAAAAAAGTGCCTCACTAGAAGACTTACGTGCTGCTCCAAACTTCCTAAAATACCCCACTGCCCCATCACCCCTCCCCCCTCCTTCACTTCTTAGTGTTGCATCAGACGGAGGGGGTTGGGGGAGGGGGGGGAAAGGTGCCATTAGGCCTGCATATTTAAAGCCACCTAAATGTGTGGAGCAGGTGGCGCACAATGCACTCTTGTTGTTATTTGGTTCGCGCAGTCAAGATGGCAGATTTCATAATGCTTTCAAATGGCACATAACAGGGAGAAGGCTCACAGGACTGCCAAGAACAATTTTGCCAGGAGCCAAAGAGGAGCAGCAGGCTGCAGCGCGTACCTTTTTCCACAAAGAGACTGAGGAAGGAGGAAGTCTCGAAATGCGCGGTGTGGGATAGTAAATCACCTTTTAACTATCGAGTTTTGTTTGCTGAATTAAAATAAGCTTTTTAGTAACAGGAAAGCTGTAGATGAATCGGTCACATCCGTCTGTGCCAAAGAGTAGGGAAACAGTCAGTTAGAAATTTGGATAATAAACAAAAGATAAAATCTACATAAAGAATATTAGGCCATTTTTGTTTGGCAAATTCAGATTAAATAAAGATGTTCCTTCAAAATGAGATTTCATTTTGAAAAAGTGACGCTTTTAAAGAGCATTCATGAGATTTAATGTTTTTAAAATGTCTCACTGCGGTGTGAGGCATTATTACGTAGAATATTAGCCAACAATTTGATCATCCTTTGATGTTAGAAGTACACTTTTCTGCACTTTGCTTTTACCCCTTGCTTTAAAAACATTCACCTAAATACTTACTCTCCAAACTAACACCATTAAATAATAAAAAACAAAGTCATCCTCTATCTGTAGTAATAAATTCTAAAAAAAATTATAATTTGAAAAAACATGATCTCAAACTGACAGTCTCCTCCTGGTTGGTCTCTTGGCGAAGTCTCGCCGCACCGTGGAGGAACTCGGCAGGGACTCGTGTCTCATCCGCCCGTTCAAATAAGCCCACAGATGTCGAGAGGACTCCGCCACCAACACCACCGCGCGCACACACACGCACACACACATTCGACCCACCTCCAACACTGTTTGTAATGAAATCTAACACTTGGAAGAGGAGAAGTGGACCGACCACCTGTGCATCCAATTGTTCAGCATTCGCAGACGCACAGGAGAGAAAAGAGAGACGAGAAGAGGGGGAGAACGGGTAGAGGAATCAAAGCTGCACAAGAACACACACATTGAAACGCACATGCAAGCAGGAAGAAGAAAGAAATGCAAAAGAAAGAAAATGGCTTTGCAGATTTTTTTAAAGTTACTGTTTGTGCACAGACATGCACATTCACAGTATGTGACTTTCACAAGAACAAAACAGCTCCTTAAACATGAAGCTGTGACACTTTAAACCTTTGCCACTGTATAAAAACACACTATAATGTGTCCGTGAACACATAAGGAGTTATTAATGTATTGTTGTCAGCTGCTGTAACTCCACATATGATAGGTCAGTAACTGTTTTCTAACTGTTTGTGTGCTGCACACTCAGTTGAGAGCAGGTGCAAAGCTGAAACTATATTTAACTAAACTCATAGACACATTACTATGTACTTTTTTCTTTTTTTATTGAGATCATTGGCATGTTGACGATTGATGTTGAAGTCTATACAGTGTAGTGTTTCTGATCCACTTGGTGTTGTATGGGATGTAAAGCTGTAAGGCCAAAGTGCAGTTTTTTTGTACTGTGAATATTGTTTCCATTTTGGTCTTCAGAGAGATTTCCTAGAAATTGCCGAAATATACAAATGCAAAGAAAAACAACTTCTTAAGAATAATCCAGGCGTATTTCAGCTTGTGTGTGTTTTAAGTGTTACTGGCCATCATTTTTTTTAGTATTCCATCATAATGGCTGAGATGTGGAGACATGACAACTCTGCTAAACAAAATAAGTCTGATGGGGCGAAAAAGGAAGCAGTGAGACTTTGTAAACGTAGATAATTTAGTAGTTTACAGGTGGATTTGAGGTTTTGACTGACAATACTATACTTGATGTAACAGTGCTCACTTTTGTTTTAACAAATGGTGTAGTTTAGATAATCTGGATTAAACTCTTGGTTTGTTTACAACCTGTCTGATCGGCTGGCTGCTCGTTGCGCTGTGGGAATTTGCAATGTCACCATGTTCCCCTGATCTCAGTAATTAACTTGATTAGTTCAATTTTATACGAGAGAAAGACACTGTAGAGAAAGGATGAGATGCTGCTCGTGATGCATGCACCTTGTAAACACACTCAAGGTACACACACACACACACACACAAGTAGGGAACAATGGTTTCTTTGAAAGAAAGCTAGAAAGACACAGAGAGAATGGGTATAGAAAGATGCCAGTAAGCACACATGCACATACAAACACTCAAAACAACACACTTGCAATCACACACCCACACAAATGCACCTACACACACACACACACTCTCTCCCTGTTTCTCACACACACAAACAAGAAAGGAGCAGCAACTACTTAGAAATGAGCCCTGACATTGCTTGTCACAGTCAGAGGCCTTGATCAGGATTTGCTCACAGGACCTCCTACTCAGCCGCACACACAAACACACACAAGATCCTGGGAGGGGGGGGGGGGGGGGTTAAAAAAGCTGAGGGCCATGTTGGAGGAAAAGGGGGAACCCGGCAACATCTGCAGTCTCCGTTGTTGATAGCGTTGTTGCCAGCTTGGAGTCAGATCACAGGGCTGGAGATGCTGCAGTCTGGGCTCTACCTCTTGGCCAACCTCCCCCCTCCTCAGATCCGTACTTCCAAACCTCCTAGCTACCACCTGTTAGTTAATTTGCAGCGACGAAAAGGACACTGTGATACTCTGAAGTCAAACTCTTTCTCTGTATCAACTCTTTTTTTTTTTCTTTGTCTGCATCTCTTTCTTTCTCTGCGCTGATCCTTCTGTCGGAGGTTCGGTACACCCACGACAGAGTTTTTCCGGACTTGGAAAGGTTCAGGGCAATGTTTTCTCCCCCCATCTTCCCCTTGAGTTGAAGCTTTGATGTGAGAAGACTGGAGTCACAAATCCTTGTCCATTTACCATCAGAGAGCATCACCTAACTCAGGGCTTGGCACAACCCCACATGGCTAACGATTTGAGATACTTTAATTAGGCCAAAATGTGTCTAAAGATGCAGTTGCGCCCCCAGACTTTCAGTACTTCCCATGCTAAAGAGATAAAGAGACTAAATTTCTATGTAGCAGAGATTTTAGAGGAGTATTTTCTAGCGTTTCATGTCTTTCAGCGTTTGGTAATTCCCTGCTGGAGGGTCTCATGTGGGTGTGGCTCACATTTTTGGAGCAATCCTATTGGACCTGATGCATCACAGAGGCTCAGCTGATGATTTGATGATTTGGTGAAAATAAAAAGCTGTGTATGTGCTCTGTGGAATTTTGAGATCTATATATAAACACAACAGAACATAGCAAAGCAGAGAAATCCTGAAGATTCCCTTTAAAAACACTTAATTTCTACAGCATCTTTTGCAAAGTAACACTGCTTCTAGTTTGCAGTTTTAGTTTCTATTTCAATAATATATAATTTTTTTTAAAATAAAATAATGTTTACCTGATGATGACATGATTACCTCCCCTAAAATTATAACCTCAACATGTTTTCCAAGGCTTTTTCATGTAAATATTGTAAAGAAATTATTCTGTTCTGTCAATTTAATATTAATAATCAGAAACAAACTCAGAACATAACATTCTCGAGGGCAGTATGACTTTGTAGATAGGAAAAGATAGGAATTAAGAGTTGAAAATTCACAACATTAATTAAAAATTTTGTGAAGATGCTTTTAACATTTTAATCCTGTAAAAGCTCAGGTCTGGGATCACTCACAGAGTCAACTCTTAACACTGCAGTTGTTCAGGCTGAATGGAGAGATTGAAATAAACAATTAAAGCCAAAGGTTAAACAAAACCTTGATAAGTAAATGCATCTAAACTCGATCACTGAGACAGCAAAGTTAAAACCTGAGGTCCCCTTCTCCCTGCAACAAAGTTGAAGTTCATAAAGTTATTTCTACACTTTAAGTTACAATCTTACATCCATGTGGATTTCCAGCAATAGATAGCACGCCTTTTTGTGTCAACATTGATTTTTCTCTCCCCCTCCACCCCAGTCTCCTTTTAATAGAGGAGTGGATGCTTCAAAGCCCCCCGTTTGCCCAAAGCAAGCTTGAAATTCTTGCCTTTCAAAGGGCCATTCCTCCTTTGTAGTTACGATCCCCTGTCTCATCGGGTAAGGGCGAGGGAGAGACGAAAACTTCTGAAGGTACCAAAGGTAGCACATGAAATCCCCCCCCCATGTAGGTGTGTGAAGTTCTGATAGTTGTGTCCGACTTAGAATCAATACGATACCCCCCTTAAGCCTGAAAAGTATGTGTTTGTACAGCCAAAGACAAGGTATTTCCAGACCTTAAATCAAAGGCCTCTTCTTCACAGATTCTGCGCCAGACAACTTTCTCCAAGCCAGGCCAAACAACAGCGCAACAACTTCTGAAAAGTGTTCACAGAAGTCTCGAGTTGTTGTTACATCCAGTCTTCTGCTGTCTGCTCAATTACAAGTTGTTGTTTCTTTCTCTGTGTCTGGCTGTCGCCCTCTCTGTCTATCTCTCACTGTCTCACTCTCCTCTCAGACTACTGTGAGGTGTTAAAAAGGAACCAACGGGGGATCTGTGCTCCATTATGCAGGTCTGTTCCTGTGCTGTCTGTTGCCTCCTCTTCGCACCTCATATTGCATTTTTGCCCGTCGAGACACACGCACACACAACCACACAAACGCAGGGGGAATTGAACTTTGGCTACCTCTGTGCATCTTGTGCCAGGTGTAAGGCTAAGAGGTGCCTAACTTCTTCTCCGCCTCCTTAGGCCATACAGGCATGTTCGAAAAGAAAAGAAAAGTGGTTGTGTGATCCAGGCATCCACTACACGCTGTGTGGGCGATGCTGCTGCTTGCTTTTTTTTTTTTTTTTTTTGTGCGTCTCTGGCCCGGTTTTGCAGAAACGGATGGAGTCTAACTGCTAGAGTAAAGGTGCTACATGTAGCCTGGCATTTGTGACGATCAATATATAATTGTCAGATTAATTGTGATACCTTGGTGTGATTACACCATCAGAGTAAGGTGGAGATGGGTGAAAATGGTGTCTTGAGACTGTGGTTATGTTACTTGAAGTCAAACATTAAACCTAACAAATTGCTTTTTTTCCCCATCAACCTTTAGCTTTTCTGCTTTTTTTTTCAGTCTAAAATAATAATTATTTTTTGATCCTGTCAAATTTGGTGATACATCACAAGACTTAATTTTTGCCATATAAAATATTGAATAAACTTACTGTTAATTAAGAATATGCACCAATATGGTAGTCATAAATACAGTGTCAGTGGTCACTGATGTACCATCTGGCCATTGCTTTCCAGTTCACTCGTTCCATAAGCTCTGTATTAAACATCATACTGTTTATGGTAGTGAATGTTGGTCTGTAACATGTTTTTTTATATATATATGTATAATGTGTTTAAATTTAATTTAAATCCACTTTGGAAAAACCTCTAAAACAGTGTTAGAGCAGTAAAAAGTTTCCAGTAGAACCCAGGAAACTTAATTCTTTCAGATGGTTTAACTCAGCAACACACTTAACCGTCGATACTGTAGACTTACATATATATTCATACAGAGTGTATTGTATGTAGTTGCATCTCTTACTATAACCTGAATATCAAAGGGCACTGGAGGATTCGCTGTAAGATGCACTTACAGTTTTAAACTCACACTGCGAGCGCTCTTGAAGCACAGTATCTGTTATTTTCCCCAAGCTGCACTGCCAGGAAATGAAAGTCGACATTGACCACCCTGCCCACATCCAAACCTACTTTTACGGCTCAACAGGAGCCGCTGTACTTCCCTGACCCCCCCCCACCCTCCCCTCACCCACCCTCTCCATCCCTTGTATGAATAATACATGGCGCCCCCGCTACCTGTTTATGTGTGTACATGTGGGGTTGTGAAGGCTGAGCTCACACACACATTCAAACACACACACGATCGACGCAGGAAAGCAGCCAGCGAGCCTGGCCTCTGAGGCCTGACCCTGCACACGTTTGGCACACACGCACACACACATATATGTACCTCACGTGCACACACGCACACTGACATCTACTGTAGACCCATAGACGTACATACAAACACGTTCAGATACACATACCTACATTCACACACACCTAAATACGCATAGGAACACAGAAAATAAAACATTCAGACACACACACCCAGTAGAGATACATCACACACATACAGAGACATGTAAAACAAAGGCACACACATACACACACTGGCAAGCAAAGCCCACACACATCCACTGTGTACCTTGGAGGCAAGGTTGGGGGTTGAAGTGAGCACTGCTGGCAATAAGGTGAGCAGCTGTGCAGTGCTGTGGATGAAAGACGAGCATCAGGAGGCATGCACTGTGTGTGTGTGTGTGTTTGGATGTGTGTGAGGAGAGTTTTTGTGTGTGTAAAGTGAATCTGTGTGAGTTGGTGTCTTTTACAGAGTCTTTTATTTAGTACTGTTAGTGTGTGTATATAGGGAATGATTGTATGTGAGTGCTGATTGTAATTTGTTTTAAAGCAAGCTTATTTTGTGCGTTTGTTTGTTGGAACGTGTGCAGTCGGTGTGTGCGCAGCAGTGGTTCTGTTATTGTGAATGTGTCTGGTTGAATTTATGATTCTTCCACTGGTGAAAATAACTTTTACTCAAGTTCACATTATTTTTTTTTGCCACTAATACTTGTGTATTTACTACTCTTTTATATTCATACTTATATAAATATAGATATGATTATGCTGTCAGTACTCTACATCTGCAGCCTGCATAGAAAGATTCATTTCAGGGTACAAACTACTGATGCATTTTGCAAAATAGTTCAGTTCAACTCTCCTCAGCTTTATTTACACACAAAAGATAGTTGATCCTGACGCCTGCCAGGTTCTGTACGCAACATATATGGACAGAAAAGTTTGGATGAGCACACAGAAATCAGAGTTCTTTAACAGCACTGGACTACGCCACATTCTGTATCTGACACAGCAGCTCCATACTTTGTACCAGCACTGCCTTATACAGTGTTTCTTCTCTGCTGCATTTCAGAGGGAAATATTGTACTTTTTACTCCACTAAATTTATCTGACAGCCGCTGTTACTTGTGATTTTGCAGACTTACAATTTACATATAAGATGTCAAATTAAAATTGGCTCCAAATCGACCAGCTACAACATTAAAATGGTCCTTAAATTAAATACTTCAGTATTAATAATTCAATTAAGCACATTTTGCTGATGACTTAAGTAAAATTTTAAATACAGAACTTTTATATTATGGAGTGCTTTTAAATTGTTTTATAGCTTTTGCTTAAGAAAGGAATTTGAGTATATTCTCAGAGACAGTTTTCTTCCAATAAGATGTTTATATTTGTGATAAAAAGATATCTCTGTTTGTCTGCGTAGATTTCACTGAACTATTGTTTCTCTTTGCTTTGCACGTTTTTTTCTTCATCTTTCAATCAGTCTACATTTGTGTATGTACATGCATGCATTCATAGGGTCTGTGTGTGTGTGTGTGTGGTGCAGGGTTGGAGGGGGGTGCCACGCCTGGAGCTATTCCCTCCTTCCATGCAACCTGAATCCTTTTGGAATGGGAAGTGGAGTGTATACAAGTGAGATGATCAAATAAATCAGCTGGACTCGTCTCCTCTGCCTGGAACATGAATATTAAGCACATTAGGATCATGGAAGGAAGTAAATATGTCACGCCCGTAATCCTCAGTGATCTGCTGGTCAGTTTGGGTTTGTGTTGCAGGAGAGACGAGGGGTATTTACTCGAACATGTGAGGCATTTAGGTGACGCTCTCATCTAGAGTGACTCAGTGATTGTAACAGTAAAACAAGGCAACAGTTACCCCACCCCCACACATCTTCTGGCCAATGATTCAGTCTCCCTAAGGGCCAATCAGCAACAAATATGTCAGTTTGTGCTGATATGTAAGTGTAGTGCTCCCCTGTGATAAATAATGTAATTTTGAAAAAGCCAGAATCCATTGTTTCGTCAAAATCTAATCAAAAGTATTTTAAATGAAACCTGGCAGATGAATTGTTTAGATTAATGAAAGTTAAAATTTGTTAGAAGATAAATGAGGAAATGTGTAATCTGACTGAGCCTTAAATAAGCAGCCTTAAAACGTTTTTTGAACGTTACAAGCAGCCAGAATCAGTTTCTGCTTTTTCTTCTGTGTGCAGTTCCATCTATGATTGTGTTTTCCCTTTACACTGCTGTGTTGCTAGTTTCCGTCTTTGCGTGCCAGTGAATCGCAACCACACAGATGGGTCAGTGTTGTAGGTGTGAAGTGCAGAGACAGAAGAAGGAGAAAGGTGAGGCCAAGAAGGACGGCCGCATGTTGGCGTGCAGCGCTCATTAGCATTAACATCCACGTTTGCCTCCAACAGCTTCAGATCTCTTCTTACCTCCAAAAATAGAGAATCAAAACCAGAGATCAACAAGAAAGTAGAAGGAGAGAAATGAGGAGTATATTTTTAGCTGGTATGGATCAATAAGACAAAACAGTCAATACTGATAGACAGTATTTCACTTGTATTCTGAATGATTTTCCTTGTTTACCTTTTGGCATTGGGCAAATGAAAACAGATTAACTGGAACATTCCCCCATGTTGCAGGTTGAAAACTGACTAATATCTCAATCTTAATGGTGAACATCAGTGCCAGTATATTGATCAAATTCTTGCCCAGAAAACAAAGATCAGATGTGTATATAGACACAAAGAATCAGGCTTAAACAAAAAAAAAAAAAACCAAACACATTCGGCACTCCTGAAGTGTTCTTCCACTTCCTCTCTGCGTCTGTTTTCTCCCCTTTTCGAGTCACTACTGGCTGGCAGGTTCGCCACACAGCAAGGCGACCTGTGCAACACCTTCCCCAGGCCAGATGGCGGTGTCGAAGGCCAAAGGAGCTGCAGAAATCTGCCAGAGCAATCTGCTGCGAGCAGGTGTCGACTAATTGTCTCAGAGAGCTGAGGCAGCAGCGGGCACGTGCCAGCGCTACCTGAGTGGAAACAAATATCTTCATTTACCCCCGCTTTGTCGAGGGAGCGTGCTTCCAAGCTATGAAACATAATAGGCCAAGCCCAGAACAAGAGGAGCGCGGTGGGCTGGAGCAGGCAGCCGAACAAGTGTACCTTTGTCAGACAGAGAAAGCGCCACAATACCTCAGAGCTACTGGTGGCAAAACACTCTTGACAATCATAATCATGCTTAAGTGGTTACAGAAGGAAGAAAAACTAAACTCTGGCAAAGAGTAAAGGAGATTGTGCATGAACATGGTCCATATTTAATCAAGTTTACAGTGTTTTATATATAAGAAGCCAGAAAGAGACAATGCTTTCATTCAGAGAGAGAAGTTTGATCCTTGCATTCAGGGAAATATTTGCAAATTAACGTGTCTATTCCTGTATTATCTGGATTTTTCTCCAATTACCCAGCAGAGTCCCTGAAAGGAGGAGATGCTTGTTGCTTCATAAAAGCAGTCAGTACTAAAGGAAAGAATTTCAGTAAAGTGATTCAGTGATTGAATTAGATCTTCAAATGTTTTGTCTTCATATGTAGCAGCGTTATGTTGTGCATCAGCCTCTAAGATGACATTGTTGTAAGGCAGTGCAGCTTTTTCCTTATTATACCCGTGAAGCCCTCAGCCGCCGTTCACACATGGGTAAGGAGAACGAATTCCACACACGCCCTGCGATTTATTCATTCAGGTACCGGCTCGCTGCTTCATAGACTCTGACATTCCCATTGTGTATTTAAAGGAAAGGAGGGGCTCAGGGAAGGGATGCTCGGTCTGACAACCGAGTTTCTCCTCCTTGTCAAGAGATCTTTCAAACAGAGCTGTCCGACCGTAGAAAGGGAAGCAAAGTGTCTCTAATTTAAGTGCTTCTCTGTTCACAGACCTCTCAGAACAAGTTGTTGTAAAATATCTTGTTATTGCTCGACAAACTTGTGATATGCAATGAACCACACTGTTCCTGGAGGTTCTTATTTATTTTATAATGGTCTTATTTATCCTAAGATCTCTTTTTTTAGTTAGACTTTGACTTTGAAACTCTTCTCCTGGCTGCTATGCAGAGCTGCAATCAGTCGACTTTCACTGTTAGAGGAAAAACACACACTAAACAGTTAGATAACATGGACCCATTCGATTGATTAATGCCTTTTCTTTTTCTGTGACAAGATGTTTTGAGTGCACCTGCAAATTTTCCACCGGCAGCAGCTTTCAACTGCACCAGAATACCGTGCAGTCTGCAATAAGCGACTGGATAATCTCTGTCTACTATCACTCTTTCTCTCTCCATCTACAAATAAAAACCCCCAGCGGAAAGAAAGAAGTTTACACCCCTTGAAATGTAGGAAATTACAGTGAAGTAGAAGCAGATGAGGTAGGTTGAGGTAAAGTGGATGCACCAATAAAGTTAATGACAAAAGTAAATTGCAGAGCTTTTACAAAATCCCACCAGGACTCCATTGAACGCCACAGTTTGATGATATATAATGGTGAAAGAACATCAGCGAGTGGAAATTTCTTTTGAGCTATGGGACCTGCTGCTGCCCATTGCATCAGCCCAGATGCATCCTACAGAGCGCTCCCTGCTATGGGAGAAGCGAGACCGACTCTATTTTTAAATCTCAAATAAGGGTCGAGTCTTTAAAAGCTTCCCACGATACCGATTGATCCCCTGACCCGGCTCTCCTCAGGCTTTCCCCTGGTCCATTAAGAGCTGTGTCACCAGAGGAGTTACAGCATTACCATGTGTGGCCTCTGTTGTTTCTAAAGCAGGAAGTGCCCAGTCAGGTTTAAGTGTGCGGTTTCCCCAGAAGCCCCTGTTGAGATCTGACTTTAACCCCGCTTCCTGCAGTTTGCAGCTCGTAGACTGAACAGCTTGGGTCAATCCTCTACAACCTCTCTGTTTTCAAACTCTCCAGGTCTGTGTGCTGCTTCGTACGGACATTCTTTCTGACAGCAAATTGCAGGGTATAACAACAAATAGCATAAAATAGCTTTACTTGTCACAGTTTATGTGAGTTATCAAGACTGAACTGCATCATTTAAGATGACTTTAGAGCTGTGAGAGATTTTTGCAGAGATAATAGTGGCTTCTTATAATATGAGTCAATGATGTATGGATGTTCACCTTCACATTTTTGGTGAAGGAACACGAGATGTTGTGTTTGATCATAATTTCTGATGTTACCGAGCAATGTGTTTCTAGTTATAGTGTGGTTGCTGTCCACTGTGTTGTCCTGTGTTGTATTTGCCCAGTGTATTTTCCCACTATCAAGGCTGAAAAATTATTGGTGGAAATAGTTACGTGTGAGGTGTCAAGTCTTTGGAGGCTTCATAACTGTCAGGTCTGTTTTCAGTATAACACTCGACATAATGAACGCTGCAGAACTAGCTGGAAGACATAGAAATGATTTGCACGATTAGATGTTTTCTGCTTTCGTATTTCATGTGCTGCCCTGCTGTAACCAGCTTGATCAGACACTGTCTGAATTTCCTGGTGCAATATTCAGCTTTATTTTCTTCTCTGTTGCAATCTGTAAATAATTATCAGCAGTTGTAATGATGGATTGGGGGCAGGAAGAAAGCATACAGCATAACACATTTTGTTGTCAGAGAACACACAAAGAAAAAAAAAAAACGGGTTTGGGGGAAACCCTGCCTCTACCATCCTTTCATTTACAATAGTGTTTTTACTCCCTCTCTTTGTACATTTGAGTGTCATTTTACTAGGAGGCCATAAAATGCAGTGTTGATCCAGTTATTTTACACCATTTTTTATATGACAGGCTTTATTGTGCGTTATGTTGTAGCTCATTCCTCAGCTCCATACAACAGCTAGCCGGTGTGTAATTACAGCTTGTAGCAAGCAGCCAGACGGAGCGATACGTGAATGAGAATCTGCAGGAGCGCTTGATTTATGAAGCCTTGCTGTGCTGTATTTGGAGTCCCCAATCTTCCCGTTCGCTTTACCTCTGGGGCATGACGCCCAAACATGGTGGCGACTAGTGAGGTGGAGGGTGGTGCTGGATGCCCAGAATCATGGTTTGGCCCAAGTTGGACTGGACTAAGATTGAGAGACAGATCCGTTTGTGTCTGGCTCTTTTCCTCCCCCTGTTTGCCTCTCAGGCTCTCCCATGCGGAGTACCAAAGAATATATCTTGAATTTGTGCCCAAAATGTAATAATATCCACAGCAGCAGCAATAATTCTTGACCCAGAACAGAAAGAAAAACTGTGTAAAACAAACAAACTTGCAGAGGAGAGATTTCAGAGATGCTGATCCACATGGGACCGAATACTTGAAAGTGATCCTTGGCTTAGCGAGGAACGGTAGATCATTTGTGGTGGAATTTTGTACTGACAGATCATAAGTACATCAGGGTTAAGGACAGACAGCTTCTTCAGTTATTAATACTATTCTCATGCAAACAGTGCAACTGATGATAATGAACATCTCAGTCCAACTGTTTAATAATCCCTAATAGAGGACAGGTAGATGATGTGAATGTATTCTGGAAAACTCGCTGCTTATTTCTGCAATGTGTAGAAAACAGTGTCACTGTGCTGCAGCTGCTGCTACACAAATAGGTTCTCTGTATCTTTCTGAAGCTTCACCATATTAAGTTTGTCAGAGAGTTCGTAAATCCAGCCGACCTCCTGGTTCACATCCTCGGGCACTTTTTCAATTTAGCACAATTTACATTTTCTAATGTTTCTTTTCATAATTGAAGTATGATGACGACGCCATAAGCTCGCCGGACGGCACAGCTGTGTGTGCCAGCGCGCTCGGCTGGAGATGAATCAGTGTGTTTAACTGTTTGTCCTCAAAGTACCTTCACCGCCTCGAAACAAGTCAAGTGCATCAATCCAATATGGTGTCATCTGCCCCGCGCTCGGCACAGGTGCTGCACAATAGATGAAGAAGAGTTTATAAATCTGCTCGTATGTAAGAAATATAAGGGGAGGCGACCTCTTTTAAGTTACTGACCTGAAGTTACTGACAAACGTTGTTTTATCATTAAAAGTAACTCCAAGCGCTGCTTTTGTGTTGAATTGAAGGTGTACATTTTTAGGGGAATCAAAGCTAAAACTGTGGTTTTATTACTTAGTCTCTACACTTGGAGTGAAAGAAGGAATGGGCTGTCTGCCTCAAATGTTCAAGATTTATTTTCATTTCTTAATTTCTTCTAAATAGATGAATAGGATAATTGTGTCATTCAGTTCCTGTCTTGAGTACATTTGGAACCACACTTTTGTAATTTTCAAAACACAGATTCCATCTTAGCCAAAATACTTCCAAAAAAAAAAAAAAAAAGAAAGAAAGAAAGATGATGTGGTTGTCCAGTAATGCACAAACTGAAATTAAGAGGGAAACTCCTTATGTGGTTTCCAGTGAAAGTTTATAGACCAAGTCACCATGGGGAATGAACTTTCTGAAGAATGTTGTTTTCCTTAAGTGTAGTGAGTTGAAGTGGTGCAGTAAATTATGAAAAAAGGCTGTAGCCTGGAACATAAAGTCCTCAAAGTGTCTAAGAACACAGACTTAGCCTCTGCATAATGATTGCTGCATTCTAAAGTCACATGTGGTAACAATGTGGCATTGAAGTACAAATAAATTTTCTAGCACATGTAACATGTAAATCAGTCTTAAACTTGGACTCTTGTTCTTAAAGTATTGTTCAGTATGAAGTACTGGAATTCACACACAATTCAAGAGAAATGTCTCACAGTCCATCATGAGTTTGGTCACAGATATTTTCTGTCTCACTAGAAGTAGTCACTCACTTGTAAAGCTGATGCATGACATGTTAGGAAGGAAGATTCAGTGCATCTGTTTGTAAAGTCATGGAAATGGCACCAGCTTCAGAAGTTTTAACTGACGCAGACATGCAAGCTCATATGTTTTAAATGTTGTGTTAAATGTGCTGAATCCACACTTTATATGTTAATGTTTATGGAATATTATGATTCATGAGTTGTACATTTCATTAAACAGGAAATTAGCAGAGCATAATGAGCTGTAGTGGACAGCTCCTCCTTCCTTCCTTCCTTCCTTCCTTCTTCTTTTTTTTTTTTGCCCGTAGCACTTTGCCTTTGTCCACTCATACACTTTCAAGACTGCCGTTGCTATGGCAGCGATCATGCACTTTCTGGTCACTACCCATCAAAGAGCAATGGCAACATGACCACTGTCCTGCTCAGCAGCCCCCGCTGATGAATTTTCATCTGCTAATTGGCAATGCGTTGTCGTCGCCATTTGCTCTTGTGAAAACAGAGATTAAAATGGATTTGTCTCTCATAAAACGTATTCATGTCGCTCGCTTTGCCCTTTGAGTCGGGCCCCCGTTTTGCGAATCGCTTGTGGCCAGGAGAACTTAACAGACCACGGGTTGAACATCAAACACAGCCTTTGGTCTGACCTTTGATCACCCCCGAAGGGCACATTGGACCAGACGGGTTATTTAAAATCAGCATCGCATCCATGGATAGAGTTATCTCCGCTACAGAATGATCTGACACCATTAGTGTCAGGGCTAATAACGGGTTTGATACAGGTGCCGGAGCACAGAAGGACTTGAACTTTAATTGTTCAGGTTGTAAAACGTTTGTGTGACCTTTTCAGCTGAGGATGGATGAGTCCCGACTTCATGATGAGAAAGCGCAGATGGAAATTGCTTCTCTGCTTGTTTGATGCAGGTGCAAAAACCTAAAATGTTACAGGCTCTCATGCCTGTAAATTGTGTAGAAGCTGCCATCTAGAAAGATCTTAAATGTCATTTGGTGATCATCAGTAACCTAGATAATGGAGTTTCCTGAAATCATGTGTTATAAACTTTATAGACCATCTTGACTGTGGAATACTGGAATGCAAATTATGAATAAATCTACAGCAGACAACTCATTAATTGAGACCCAAGAGTTGTCTTAATGTGTCTCAACACACATATACTGACATCAGAGTCACATATGGTCTGGTTTTACTATTTTATCTGGTTTTCATGTTCATGTTTTCATCTTTTTTTAATCTGAATTTGTTCAGCTTTAGAAAAGTAAAATCTGAATTTGTAGAGCCTTTTTTTTTTTTTTTTTTTTTTTTTAACATTTTAGAAGACATATTTACCCCATATTTAACTGCAGACTGTCCACCAACATCCTCACCCTTAAATCATACTTTCTTTCTCACACTCCTGTTTGGAAAAAAAACTCTTTTAGTTAATGCTGGATCATTTGTGCATGATTTTTCCAAAACTCAGCTCCCAATTTCTTTGTCTTTAGTCTTGCAAATGTATTAGCTTGAACATAATACCGCTTCACTTTTTGTACAAATCCTGTTAAAATCCAAATCAGTATTAATAATAACATTTTTAAACTGATTTATTAAAATAAGTATTGTTTAGTCACGGTATTCACCTTCATAATAACCATATTAGAAAGTTGAACCTATGCTGTTCCTCTGTTTTTCATCTGTTTGGCTGATCATTTAATCCAGCTTGTTAACAGTGCCTTAAAAAAAAAAAAAAACATGAGACTTGAGTTTTTCTACTCAGCTCTACAGTCCACCCCTACTCAATTTGACTCCCACTGTGCCCCTGAACGTACACTAACTCTCTGCACTTCCTTCCACAACGATTTCCTTCCCTGGCCTCTTAAGAGCTACATGGCGATTATACAATACCTCACAGTTGGCTGGGAGTTGCTGCGCTTTGTGTGACTTAAGAGGGAAGGATGGAATAGAGTCAAACAGTCATTTCACTCTCCGCTGACTCCTTGGCCCTCGGATGAAATGTGCTCCCTCAGTAGAGCTGGCTCCTTTTCGTTTCCAACCCACTTTCTCTGCATCGCTCACGCTCTTATAAAAGTTCTTTGGTGCCTCTGTGTTTGGGATAATCAAAGAAAATGTAGAAATTGGGAGGTCTGCACACAGATAGGACTGGCTTTAATTATATGCTTCAATCTGGAGTTCCCTTTAAGTGTCCTGAAGGACCTTCAAATTTCTTGTTTAAATCCTGACCGAAGAAACTTTGCGCTGTAAAGGGAAATATGAACTTAACTCCTCTCTCTTAAAAGATTACAGACAACATGCTCTTGAGGAATGCATCCATAGAGGCAGTCAGGCATAGGTGTAATTTTATCATGGGTCAGGGTGAAGACTCACCCTTTCAACCCTGTGTCCTATGAATCAAATTCATATGCAGCTAATTTGCATTTCTAATATGTTTGGAGTTTGCGTAGTGCCACTCAGAAACAGCACGACCCAGCTGAAAGCACAGACAGGTTGATGGTTTGGTGGAAGCACAAAGCTCATGACAAGAGCTCAACCACTGCACTTCTGTTTGCTTGTAATCTTTGTTATGACTGTACTTACTGTAACAGAACCAAGTTCCCTCAGTCTGCATCAAACATGAATACCTGGCAGTACCTTATTTTCATAGGCACCCAGTTTCCTCTGTCATGACTTGACTTTTCCATTTCCTTCCGCTGTAGCACACACACACTGTGGAGCAGAGCTGCAAATGCACACATTTCATAGATTTCTGCAGCTCTTGTTTAGGACTGTTCCAAGCGCAACAATTAAAGTTGCACCTGAGTTACCTCGCCTGACACCACCTCCCCTGTAAAAATGACTCCCCATTGATTTGTAATGGGCTTTTCTGTATGAAAGCCATTTAAAACAGGAGCCCCGTTACTGCATCACCCATTGACCCTGCAGTGCTGTGGGGAATTCGCATGACTCGATTGTTTAGACAAAGGTGAAATGTTTATTCCTATTAGCCAGCTTCCACACGAGATACAGTATTGACCCGGAAGAACGTCTGTTCAGCTATCACAAATTACAGCTGCTGTGTCGACGCCGCTCAGCTCCGATGCTGCCAAGGCATCAGTGAGCAGTGCAGGGGGGACATGCAAACACAACCTAGGAAGAAAAAAATCAATGGAGTCTAGTCAGATGTTAGGTAAGTTGTCCCCAACGTTTGCTTTAGGGACAGTCACAGTTGTTTAATAAGACCCTGAGCATCGCCAATCAATGAGAGCCTTCCATTTCCCCGTTTTGAAATCAATGGGGCTGCTTGAGGCAACACTGCTGACTTCTTGAGAGGTGTCTTCATCGCTGGACTCCACAGCTATTGTTGCACTTTACTTGGATTTTGATTGTTTTTTTTTCTTTTTCTTTTTGAGGTATTGGAATATTTGCAGCTCTTGCGCAGGCATTTAGAGGAGGAGAGGAACCTGCAGTAAGTGCAACACTGGAGTCAGCTGAGATTCATAAATACATCAGTATAGGACATGAATGGGTGGACGTGTGTCAAACCCAACAACAGGTGTAACTTAAGTATCTGCTTGTTTGCTTTCTAAGACAAGTGCATCAGGAATGAATCAGACTTATGTAAAATACATTTAAAGTGGATGTAAAGTGTGGGTATCTTTCTGAGGCAGTGTGAATCTTAAGTACGAGTATCAGTAAAACATGTATACAGATACACATGTACATGTTTTCTTGCTTGTTTGATGTGGCAGGAGACCAAAACCGCAAGATCAAGTGCGTTTTAAAGAAAATGTAAGTTCTCTGAAGTGTGTGTTTGTGTATCTCTGACACACACAACCTTCAGTCACACAGAGAAAGGAGGGGGGAAAAAAGCGTACAAGCAAAGCATCACTTTGCTCTGAAATGTCATGAAATCTGTCGTTTACTGTATTTTAATTTGTCCCCGGTTCTTCCCCTTATCCTCCTCCCTCCCCTCCCCTCCCCTCCCCTCCCACCCCTCCGCCCTCCCCTGTCGTATTGATGTGCGCCCCCCTGTCGAGTCCCCCCTGCACTACCAGGTATGACTAACTGCTATCTTGCTCCCGCGACTCTTTTGTCATTTATCTTGCTCCGCTATGCCGGCCGGCTGACTGCACAGCACGACAGCATGCGGTGACAATAATTTGCACTGATCGGACCCCTCTGCCTATCCTGCTGTTGCAAATGGCAATCGATTATCATGCGGTAGTGCTATCGACTGTCCAACACTTGCATGTGTATGTGTGTGTGTATGTGTATGTGTGTGTGTGTGTGCGTGTCTGGGACCAGGTTTGTGTTTGTACTTACTGAAGTGTAGCAGAGCCTTCTGCAACTGCGGATTCATCTTTTGCTGTTACACATCGTGGACACGGTCATGAAGTAATGTAATATTTGAAATTTGTCTATTGAACTGTAAGTGTTCAGACTGAAACATACTTCCTGTGCTGCTGCATTTGATGTGTAGGTTTGTGACATAATCTGGGTTTGGTAAATGTGTCTGATTTCCATCCAGAGGTGGCGGCTTGTTGTGGAGATATTTTTGGAGGGAGTCTGTTATAGCAGGACAGTTGTATGTGATCACTTTTTCATTATACAACTTGGATAATGTGGATAATAACTTCTGATCACAGGCCTTTGGATTTCCGAGTCATCTTATTATCTCTAGTTTGCCCATATTATGATTGTTTTTCAAATTACAAATTAGGGATCCAGAGCTGGTGGACTTGTCATCAAACACGTTGCATCCCGGGTTGAGCAAAGCAGAGCTTCTCTCCTTATTTTGCTTTGCTGAGGAAGCAGTCGTCTCTTGTCTTCTGCAGGGCTTGCTTGAGACAGCAGGTAGAACAAGTAAACAGACTCAAACATCTCTTCTGGGCATCAAACCAGCGATACATGGATTAAAATGACAAGAATATGGAATAAAAGTCTGGTGTAAAGAACCTTAAACATCTACACTCACTCAGATCCAGCTGTTACAGGCGCAGGTTTAGTCAGTGATGGACCCAGTGAGAATCAGGTGATCAAATTTCTGATCATGCTGAAGTTTATGTGTGATCAACAATAAGCAGGAGACAGAGGACTGCATAGTGATGGCAGCTCTCAGACATTTCTTGAGTGTGTCCCTTCAGTCTCTTTGCGATGGCATCACGGGTACTTTCAGGTCCCTGCACAGCTGCGCTACACTGTCTGTGTTTCCGCTGTATCTATCCACTTCACCAGCACTGTGACTTGAACATTGGTGTCCCGCAAATAGAGTGTGTATAATATTGATGACCGGGATATGTGCCGTTTAATCAGCACTATCGACCCGCTCGGCACCGTTGCCTTGTGCAGCCAGGGTGGAGGAGCGCTTAAAACAAGAGGGAGCGTTTGATTCCCCTGTCGGAGCTACATTAACGGCGCCCGGGCCCTCCCCCCTCGGCGCTCCTCTCTCCACCTCTCCTGTAACTGCATTGTGCTTTCGCTCAATCAATACTTGCAGCAATTGCTCAAATTAAAAGGAAAAAATAGGTTTGCTGAATCCTCACCCGGTGGCTTCCTGCGGACTCCTGGCGGCCGCTGTGGATCGCAGAGCACTTACAGGAAGTGGGGGGGAAAGGTGTTCGAAGGGCTGATTGATGAGCTGTCTCAGCACGGCGCTCACCCACTCAGACTCCACTAGACTGCCAACTTCCTCTTTGTGCAAGACTCTCCTGTTCCACAGTTTCTCCAGCAGTGGGAACATACAGTACCTCCTAATTTACACATGTACAAAGTGTCCATTTGGATGTTGTACTATTTTCTGAGGCTTACCTTACAACATACAACATCTGAGGTTTAACATGGAGGCTTTTTATCGACTTTCATAATGGGCCCACTTTGTAGTCATCCTGTATATCTGCAGGTTTTCAGGCATCGGCGCATGTTTCAAAGGAATCAAAATGTCAATGTTTGGATATAGGTGATTTGAAGGATACATTTTCTCTTTTCCTCTTTCCCTCTTTCCCTCTTTTTTTTTTTTTTAAACCCAGTCTGTTACCCAGTAATCACTCAGCGAATACCTTTTGAAGTCAGGGGGAGTTCAAAGCGGGTGTCAGTGAGGCTGTGGAAGACGACCCCTTCGCGTTCCATTCGTTTTATGTAATTGGTGCTGTCTACCGTCGAGGCTGAGCTGAAGGAACACAGCCTTTATTAGTACAATCGCAGGCAGGTTGGGCTTACCGACAGTAATATGTTCCAGGCACCACAAATACACATTTATGTGCATATACGTACACACGGTGCATCAAACAGACGGTGTCAAATCACTGATGGGTGGGTGTTTGGCTCAGGAATGCAATTACTGTGGTACGAGGAGAGCTGCATACATGAAAAACACATTTGGTGCAATAAGGTGAGCTGGTTTACTTTGCTGTAGGTCTTACAAGGTGGTACAGGCGACTTTTTTTTTTTTTTCATACGCTTCTTCTGTAGCAGACGTTTGATGTGCATGAGAGGGAGCAAATGGCCAAATGTAACTGTATCAGCCCAAACATACACAACCTGTTTACAGTATAATGTTACAGCACAGTCAAAACCTCTTTGTAAACTGTAGCTTACAATAGATTGTTGAATGTGTCGTGGTAGAATTCAGAAATTGTGTGCGTTTTGGCAAAGCTTGGCAGATTTGTATAAAGTTGCAGAGCAGTTTTTATTTTGTAATTCTATCTCTGCTGCTGTTTGATGGTTTCATTTTGTTTGTGGTTTTAGTATAATTATTTTTGTCATTATTATCCTCTATCAGTTTCGACCAAATTCATGATCTTGTTGATCTTGAAAACATCTCCTCCATTCCTTTCAGGCATAATTGTTTTCCTGCTGATTGCTGATTGCATAATGTGCCCTTTAAAGGGGATTTCACTGTTGTTCCTATATGAGAGAAGAGAGCTTCATGCTGCTTCGTGCAAGAGCATAAGCATTTGTCAGTTATTGTGTAAAAAAAAAAAAAAAGTCACCACGCAATGATCATGAAAAGTAGACTCACTTCATTTCCTTAATTTTCTTTGTAGAAAACAAACATATTGAGAACACTGAGAATTTCAACTTGTTAACAGCTGAACAGAACTCGAGGAGGAAAATGTGGCATAAAGGCAAGTCAGGGTTTTAGATGTATCGCTCTTTTCCTGCTGAAGCGCTCAAACATGTCATGCACTCAGACATACATGTGTTTATGTGTCCTCCTCCAACCCTTTAACAATGCTCACTCTCAGCCCTGCAGACCAGCATCCGGAGGAGAAAAAGCATCTCGAGTCAAAAGGCCCATTCCCTAACCCTCATAAATTGCGCGTAACTTGATTACAATGAGACGATTATACCTTATTAGCAAGGATATTATGGCGTCTTCTTACTGGGCCTCATTATATAGACTCGCATCTGTGACTGAACGTTAGCACTTCCTTTTTTCCAGTGTGCATGTGTGACCTGCCAGCCATTACTGCAGCTGGAGGAAGAGGTGGGGGGTAGAGGGCTGATCAAGATTCATGCGGTCTGGTCTTTTGTAGGCAGTTAAGAGTTCAGAGTCTCAATGATTTGACTTTAAACCATGCTTATGTTTTATGTATTTATCTAAAACTCGTGTTCTGAGCTGTTTATAATGAGCAGATGTGCTTAAAATTTGCAGAAAAGAAAACCTTTTTGGTTTTTTTAGTAAGAAACATGAATCATTTGTAAATTAGTGTTGCTAACTGAGATGTAATGCACTGATAGTGGAGTTTGAGTAATGTTTCAGAGAGGAGGTGGAGGTAGAGAGAAGCTGTGTTCTGTCTATTCAAAGTCAAAAGAAAGCAACACATTTGAGAACTATAGAAATCCAGCTTAGTGCATTTTGCTTTTCATATTTATATGGAGTACATTGTTCCTCTTGTGAATGATTATCCAGACGTGCAGTGTTTTTGACGTGATGGCCAAGATCCAGCCTTCAGTTTGAGGGTGACTTGCTAAAGTTCCAGCAATCTCAGAGGCTTAACATCAGGTTTTGGTGTCAGTAAACCAGAATCAAAGAGCAAAACTATCCCTCTATCTTCATTTATATGCTCTTACACCCACAACTGTGGCAGAAATTGAAAATAGCAGCATCTTGAGTCCGGTGTCCCAACACAAAAAAAGCCCATTGCACTGGGCAGCTTGCAAGTCTCAGTGTGTGTAATCATCTGAATGCAAAGCAGGACACTGCTGCGTAAGGATGTGCAGGATCAGCAAACTTCCCTTGGATAAATAAAGGTTTAAAAAAAAAAAAAAAACATCTAGATAATGGCTGTCCGTGATTACAGAGGCGGTTTTGCAGCACACTTCTCCGATGGGCGCGTATGTGTTGTGCAAGTGCTTCACCGCCAACAACAACATTTTCTTCCATGTCAGCCGCCAAAATGAGAGCAACTGCCATATAATCTGTTTTTAATAGATGCTAATGCAGGAACACCTGTCATAGCAGCGACAGCATTTTTCCCCCAATATAATCCTAAGAAGATTACACATGTTGGGAGCAGGTATTCCTGGATTAATTATTGACAGACTGTGAATTATGTTATACCCAAATGTATTTTGGTGTATGTGTTTGTATACAGTATGCTTGTGGTGGTAGTCTTAGTTAATTCTATCCTCACTCATAATAGGTTGCTCGTGAGATAGCAGACTCACCTCATTTGACTTTAGTTTACTAATATGGACACAGTTGTGATAAGGCTGCTCATACTTTACAGACTGAAAGGTTTTATGATTCATTCTGATTAAAACTTAAGTGGTAGTAGATCAGATTTAAAATACTGGGCACATTTTGATTATTCAAATCAGCTAATACAACATACCAAGTCATCTGAAGTGTTTTCAGTTCCACTTTAATGTTTAATTTCTTATTTTTTAATGCAGTTTCTGGTGTATCACTGTGTCCCACCTTACGTTTTATTGTTCATGGGTTTACGATACTTATGTTTTACTCAAACTCAACATACAACCACACAACCAGTGAATAAGAACCCATGACTATAATTTAGCAAATAACTGTTGTCAAAAATAATTAATTGCACCGTCACACAGCCAGTAAATAAGAACCCATGATCACAATTTAGCAAATATAAAGTCAGACAACCACGAAACGAGAGACAAAAAGATTCATAAAAACGGTCAAAACTGTCCTCACCAGAAAAAAACAACAGCTGTGGTCACTGTGCTACTGACGACCTGCGCTCTTATGATTCTGTGTATGATGACCGGTGTCTCTAAGGAGCAAGGTGCGAGTGTGTGAGTGCGTTTGCATTGACCAACCGTAACCAAGTAAAACTCCTAACTTTGAGTTGAGATTTTTTTTTGTCGTAGTTAACTAAGTTCTTTCAGTTGCTTAAACTTTATACGGCAGATCATTTCAGAAAGCAGTGACAGCTTGTTTTATCATTTAGGATAACAGAGGACCTGTTGTAAGAGCCAGAAGAACATCGGACCGTTAAGGTTCTGAATCTTTGAAAGGATTTAAAGAATCTGTTTGACAGGTGTATGCATTTTCTGAATGCCATAATCTGCAGTAATCCGGTCCTGCCAAGTCTGGTACACATTGTACATATGGGATAGACAAACTCATTATTAGACTGTGTACTGTAGTTTTTTGTCATTTGAGTCTTCTGCTTCTTCAGCGCGTTCCATGGAACCCAATACGCTGCTGTTGCAAGTAAATCACCTTATCTCTTCATTAGAATCTAAACTTTTCTGCATCAAGTCAACCACCACCTTCACTCCGCTTCGCCTCCTCCCTCTGGATGACAGCCGGAGCCGCAAATGAGATTGGCTTCACCTGACAAGGCACCGAGGGGGGTGAGGAGACGGGTATAGGTACATGAGGATGGGTGAGGGGAGGGGGTCTGCTATTTTAGATCTTCTAAGGAGCTCATTAAGCGAAGGTGTGATCAGCACGCCTCTGCTTAGGTGATGCTACCGGCTTCCGCACCTTTGCTTGCCACACCACAAGTGAGTCAATTTTATTCACTGTTAAAGGAAGAGGAGGAGGAGGAAGAGCGGGAGCAGGCGTGTGTGTGTGCGTGTGTCTTTCCATGCGTGTGTGGCAGGTGGGAGGGAGCGCACTTAGCCAACAGGCCCTTTTCTTTTTCCCCTCCATCTCCCAGAAGGCTCACCTCGACTTTCAATTGTCAGACTTGTTAGTGAGCCTGTCTGACATCGGGGTCGTCAAGTTATCATGTGGATTGCACTTTATGACGCGTGGTATGATAATATTTTTACCTTTCCGCTGAGCGAAGAGAGGGCTGCTCTTCTGTCTGTAATTCCCCTCAGCCCTGAGCCCCCCTCCCATCCCTTCTCTACCTCTACTTTTTTTATTTGACTTGAGAATTTACTCGCGCCTCACCGCGGCATCCATATTCCCAGTAGCACGGGAATCAGACGCCAAGGAGACGTTGACGGATGTCTTCTTCCATCCACGGGAGAGCTGTCGCCCCGGACAACGGCAACGATGACGGGGAGCCTCTGACACGCTCTACTCCAGCTCCCGTCTCTTGACACGAGCCTCCTGCCGCCATTGCCAGCGCAGGCCGCCACCAGGGAGGATGCTGGGATACGCTGCAGTGATTCACCTATTACAACTGGTTTTGGAAATATGTCACACACATACACACACCTTGACTGTGGCATGCACGCATATACACACCCCCTGGATAAGCCGCTGCCAGGAACAGCAGAGGGGGCAGGCCTCGTGTGCACAGAGCAGATGTACGAGACAGGAGGAAAGAAATGAAAAAGGGGAGAAAAAAAAAAGAGACAGCAAGTGTGTGTTATTCTGCAGACAGCTGAGAAATACACACAGATGTCTAAATCTACCTTCCTCCCACAAGCACAATGGAGAGATTACTCGCAAACTGCCAGGTAGACAACAAGACGTGAGCCGTCAAACCCCTTGTAGCTCATTGCCGCGAGAGCTAATCAGATTTGAAGCACACCCAGGTACACTATCTTTTGCTTTTGAGTGCACACGTTTCTCGACATTAATCCCCCCTAAGCCTTTGCAGCTAATGTAATCTAATTAATGACTTTTTTTTTTTTTATTCCTGAGCCTGCTGCAAACTTGAACTTCACAGACTATGTATCTGTGTTTTCCACAGAGGCACAAAAATTTGTAGTTGGTCCAACCCTTTGCAAATAAGCTAGTTATTCATTAACCTATTTAACAACGAACGCCAGCAAACAAAAAGAAAATGTTGTGTATTAATACCATTTTCCCCTTTAATACCTGAAATAGGCAGACCTTTGCCAGTCACTTCATGCTGTAGCAATAGATTTACTTGAAAGTCCAAGTCCAGATCCCAAATCTACTGAAAATAAAACAGGATACGTACGGCTTTACCTTTTTGTCATGTCCCAGACCAACCATATTCATGTTTCTTCTTATAATTTCCCATTAGACGCTTTTTCCAGCCATGCTATACCTCAACAGGGCTTTAATCTCTGCACCAGGAGACTGACATTATAATCAAGGTTGGAACATGTTGTTTTTCCACAGCTGTTTTTCCATAAAACTGTACTTAGGAGGTTCTGATATCTGATCATGAATGAGTTTGTGTACATCTGGAGACCATGTTTTAGCTGCTCTATCTCGGTGCATGGAAGCTGTATTTCTGTACCAAACAGAAAAGTTGGTACATGCTGGTTATTTCCAGAGTATTTGGAGGACTAGTAAGCAGCGTTAATTTAGAGCCACAGAGCCAGAGGGGCTCCTCGTGCTGGAAGTATCAGGCATCAGTTGTGCTGTAAATGTAAATAATTGAACAGATTCAGATTAGGTTCTGTACCTTAAGCATGAGGTCTGTGAATATTTCATTAAAACATGCATTTTGCCAAATTAGCCTGAGCTTTCATATACTGCATGTCATAAAGCAACACCAGGTCGTTCCAGTTTACTACCTTATTTACCTTCTTTTGCTGTGCTAGTTCTCTGAGTGCTGAATATTGTTTGGATATTGTTTTTTGTATTGTTGTACAGGCTTGGATGAGTTGTACTGAGTATGTTTTGTGGTTAGCTTTGGTCAGAACAACAAGAAATACTCTCGACCCTTACCCCTTAAAAATACATTTTTGTATTTATGATTTTTTAATCAGTAGAGTGGTTCTTTTTGCCATCATCAGAGTAAAGGATGAGTTGTAACATCACACATCTTGTGAATATAAGCTGTTGCTTTTGACACATTTAGCTGATCCTGATGATGGTTTCATAGCAAAACTTAAATCTTGAAACATCAAACACACCTGTTAATGTCTGGAGGAATGTTACTGTGGTACTTCTTGAGTCTTTAGTCAGATACAGAAGCATTTACTGTCAACTCCCACGACTCTACTGGAGGATTTCTTCTTTGGTGTGACCAGGACCAGCCTGAAGCTTTCACTAACCAAACTGTTTTCATATCTCAAATGAAACACCAGCCAAAATTTTCATGAAATCGTACTGTCACAGGAAGGTCATTGTCACATTTCCTGCCCGTGCTTCACAAACTTTTGTGACACTGTGTTTGGAAAACGGAGCTGCCGTTCAGCTGCTTCTGTTTTCCCTTTGTGGAGGTGAAATGAAACCTGCACTTGCTCTTGTTCGTTCTCTCTTTAGGAAGGAGTTTTCCTTCCTGACCTTACACCTTTGTAGTGAACACACATTTACTTTTTTTTTTATTCTATGACAGAAACTGTCACCATGGATTGAAGTGGCACACTGCTGTGGAGCAAAATAGATTTTCAGTTCACACAAATACCATTATCCACGGCAGGTCTGTCTTCCCTGGCTCATCCTGTGAGCTCCTTCTCCCTCCCTTAGCAATTTCCACAAACAAACATTTTTGCCCGCTCTGTACAAAATAGATCAAGAAAACACACAATTATCTCTAAAAACTGGAACAGATTTTTATTAAATTAACCTTATTAGTGCATTACGGTAAGCAAATGCCAAAAAAAGGAGTTCCTCATTTGCATTAAGATAGATTTTTCAGGTTGGCTGCACAATTTAATTAAAGAAAAGATTAAGAATCATTAACCAAGCTGCTCTACCTTGCAGTAGCGACAGGCTCACATCTGACTCAGGTTAACAGAAACCCAGATGGTGGCTCTCTAACTGTTGAATCTCCGTAACCGAATCAGAATGATCCCATTAGTTTCCAGGGGTGGGGTGGGGGAGAAAAGTGAGGGAATTCTGGAAATTTGCAACACTTGCACATGGTGCAGCCGGCGGCCAAGTTTCATCCGAAGTCCCTGGTTGACTTTCTGATTTTTGTGTGGTTGGAGAAGGGAGGATGGGGGAGGAAGGTGGGGGTCAGGGCAGGGGTGACTCAGGTGGCCAGTGTTTATTTTGGGCCTTATAGAATTGGTGTAAAAATGAAGAGCTAATTTGTAACGCTTTGCATCCATTTTGGGACATAATACCATTACCTGAAGTTCATGAAGCAGTATTTTCAACACAGAATGATCCTGTGTGTAAATGTGGCATCAAATAAGGATTTTAGAAACCTAAGTGCCCTAAAATGTGTTTTTACATCCTTGTAACAAAACCAACTACATATATTCAAGCGTTTAAGTGTATTTGAATCAGATGATTGGAGCTTAAGTGCATCATACTAAGAGTTAAAATTAGCTTAGTGATTTCTTATAGCTTTAACCGTGGCTGGCTAATGGAAACACTGATGCGCTGTGTTAATTCTAGTGGTGTTCCACCACATTGTCTCGTATATTATTACTCTACCAGACTATGATATGCAACATCACTCTCGTAAACTGTTTGTGATTGCTCTCAATATTTATTTATCATCCACATCAGAACCGTGACATGACCTGTTTCTGGACTGAGTGCAGCTCAGTGTTGTTGATTGAAGATTTTACTCTACTGGCAAATTGTATTGTATCTGCATTACATCATGGCCTATCGTGTTACTATAATAGTGCTTAACATTGTAGTAATCCTTACCCTTTGATTTTCAGGGACTATGACCCAATTTCATATTTACTGTTGCTAAAATGTGGTTTGCATATCATCATGTTATTGAATAGAAGAGCACAGGAACCATGAATTAAAACTAGCTGGGTTTTTTTTAGGTGTATTAACAAATACATATTATATGAACATGACAAAATAATGTTGCCAATGCTGCCATGGCTGGATCTCAAACTTTAATTTGGGTTTATATTTAGGTTTTAGAAATTTTCAGACTTATAAGCTGAAAAAAATACTGACACTACAACCTGCTGGCAGTAACAGATATTTATGTCCCTGTGAATAATTATACTGTACACTGTATGAAAAAGAAGTGACAGAAAAAGAGAACAAGAAAGACAGAAAAGCTAGTTTAATATTAACCTCTTTCATGATTTAGTTTTTATATCTGCTGTGATGGAACTAAGTCAGCGGTCACAGGTCTAAGGCGCACACATAGCAAGCCAAGTGGAGGGGATTTGACAGTCCTCTCTGACCACCGTAGGGTTAAAGAATTTGGTATGCAAATTATCCGGGAAGGATGTTGTTAAAAGTGTGAGAGAGAAAGAGACAGAAAGAGGGAGAGAGGAGAAAAAAAGGGAGGTACACATCCAAACCCCTAATCCTCTTGCTTTCGCCAAAATGACAAATGCAGGAACTGAGGCATAAAAGAATCACTCATGTATGGCGCACTTGAGTATTACTGCGAGGCACCTGCATTGGAATGAACAGATACAAATAAATACAAAATAATGCAAGGGGGGTGGCGGTGGGGGAGAGGAGAAGGGGAGGAGAGGGGGGATCACTAAGAAGCTTAAAAGAGTCTTCGGCGTTTGAATGCAATCAAGCGCCATTGAAATGATACCAGGTGTCTGGCAGGTGGAGGGAAACAGATGCGCCGGGGTTGGCAGCCTCAGCGGCGTACAGGTGTGAAAAAACGTGCCTGCTCCCTAATTACCGATTTAAATGCTTAATTTCTGTGTTTCAATATTGATTGCTACCTTTCTGCTCCTATTTCCCCACGGAGCGGGCCGAGTATTTGTAGGGAGGCCTTGTCAGTGTGTTTTCTTTCCTTTCTTCTCTCTCTCTTTCTCTTTTCTTTTTTTTTTTTCTTTTTTAATACCCCCAAACAAATCTCGGCTTTTCTTCCGAGCGTTGCTCTGTGTTCATGTTTGGATTCCTTCCCAAATCATTCCTGAGTGATTAAAGGGGGGATGTCTTCCTTATTTGATGGCAGGGCAGCAGAAAGGCCCGCTTGCAGCGTCGCTCCTCTTCTCCCTTTTTAGATTGGATCATATACTGGTAATGGGACGCACAATCAATGGCCACGCATTGATGCCAAAAGCTGCCCCCCCCCACCCTCACCCCCTCCCCCTCCTCCTTTCAGTGGATCCAGATGGATCTTTATCTGGCGATGTATTGATGAAAATCGCTCCTCTCATTTGCTGGCCCTCCTTCCTTCCTCCACAGGCAAATGATAGACTCATGTACCTGCTGTAATTTGTACTTCAGTTTGAGATTTATAACCTGCTGTGCGGCAGATTGGGAATGAGCGGGAGGATGATGACGGTGAGGATGAAGACGATGGTGACACTAATGATAGCTGATGAATCTGAATAATTATGCGGGGAAATCTGTGTGTGAATGCACTTTACTGTTAGCTGGACACCTATATGCTCTTTTGCCTGTACATGCGTGAGTGTAGTAGCCTGGACAACACTAATCTCTGTCAACACAAAGAGGAAGAATTCTCTTTCTTATCTCCCAAAGCCATTGATTGGTGAAAACTGTCATATCCAGTGTAACCCTGTTACCAACGGCAACGCCCCCAATTACTCAACATCCCTCTTCTGCCTTCATGACACTAATGCATTTGTTCTTCTGAACAAACCTCTTTTGTTGTGCTTATACATAAATAGTCTTGACAGCCAGGCCGTTAGGTGAACACTTTTTTAAACATGATAAGTTAACACAAAAAGAAGTTGAGCAGTGTGATACTTTTTTAATCATGTGTACCTTTCTTCACATTTGATTATTATTGAAGTGAAAGAATAGTGTCTTGGAATATGTTGCAACACAATTCAAAGAATAATGGAAGAGTTTACTTTAATCCCAAAATGCATCATCATCATCATCACGGCTACCTTTAGTTTTCTTACCTCTTATCTCCTACTCTTCGGCGGCAAACTGTTTTATTTCCTGGAGGTAGCATGTCAGGATCACCGCGGGGCAGTGCATGCTGGGACCGGTCCAGGCCCACCACGGCGGCTCCCGTTGCAGGCCAACAGCTGCCTTTCCCAGGTGGCCTGACATTTGAGTCGCAGCCGGCCAGATTAGATGGAAGGTGTACGAAGAGGGACAGAAGGCAGGAGGATGATGAAGGCGGGCGGGGGGGTGTGGAGGGGAAGGGAAGGGGGAAGGCAGGACGATTAACTTAGTGCCAGGTCCTTGTGCGTGAGGGTTGGAAGGCGGGGGAGCCCAGGGGACAACCTGAGCCCCTGGATTTCAGTCCAGATGGCTGGCCAGGGCACCCCAGAGGACCCCCTCTTATTGATTTAGGAGGGAAAACAGAGAACCTGGCTTTGCTTTGGGCCCCAGCAAGCACCAACTGTACCGTACAAGACCTGCATGGCTGCTCCTCTCCTCCTTCCATTTTTTTTCTCTTTTTCATCCTCATCTCAGGTTATCTGCGCCGACCCAAGGGGAAGTGAGCAGGGGATGTGCGAGGAAGTGGGGAGCGAGGGCGAGATATGAATATAAGTCGACTGATTTAGCAGGTCGGATGTAAAGCGGGTCACACTTTTGCAGGTCTAATCCCCTTTTCTTCGCGGTCAAATTGTGCGCTGATATGAGACGGTACCGGCTCCCTGGAACCAAATAGAGCCTGAACGGTGCAGGTCTCTGTTAATACAAAGAGCTTCTCAGCTAGTGAGCAGCTGAGAGGCGATGTGCAAGATAAGATTTGTAGAAACACATGAAAGGGGACATGGGTATAAATATGTATGCACCCCTTGGAGTGGAGCCCTTTTTGTATGCCCATTAGGACAGTTTTTGTGATACCATCTATCTATTGTCAATGTGTTAACGCATATAGCTTTGCCACTCAGTCAATTATATTCCCTACATTAGAACAGGAAATATCATTGACTGAACATACAGTCAGTGCTGCATAATATGAATAATTTACGGCAGATCATACAGACAGTTCCTGTAAGATTTGATGCTGTGAAGAAAACAATCCACAGTACTTTATAAATTATGATATTTAAGAAGGAAAAGTAGATAATTTCCCACATTTAATACGTTTTTCCAAATTTATTGTTTCAATTGATTCCATATAACAACAAACTGTGAATGTTTTTATAGAATGGGTGGTAATTTGAGTCCATTAGGATCATAATGAAACACTTGATCCTCAAAACACAAGGTGGATATTTTAAATGTTGATGTGATTAAATGTGATATGATTTTAAGCCTGATAAATTCTGTATTACCTAAAATTCCATACACACAAAAACCATTAACCCGTCCTGAGCTGCTTCTTTGATTTCATTACACAGAGCTTACAAAGAGTTAACTGCAGCTCAGTGTATTAGGATCTCATAGCATATGATATTTGTCAATATTGTCGATTAGCTATGAAACAGATCCCCTTCAGCGAGGGACGGAGCAGGGAGGTATCTGTAACCAGACGCCCACACACCGCAAAGACTATTGACTGACAAGGTGGACCTCTTTGTTGTCTTTGGAAGACAACTACATCCACGTTGTTTTTGTGTACTGGGTCCTGCGTTTGGCTAATGAGCCTAATGAGCTACTGTTTACATGTTTGTGCTTCTCTGGTGCAGACACCTTAGGCATGAAGTGATTTTTGTGTGAGTTGTGTAGGCACGTACAGATCCATATATTTGTATGTATGGATACGTGCATGTGTCTAGCTTGTGTCAGAGCCGGTGGATGTATTGTGTTGTGTGTTTGATAATTAGAGCTTATGCTCAGTCCTGCCCACATCAGATTTTTTTTTTTTTGAAAGGCTGTTCACATTTTGTAACCCACATCATACAGTGAACCAACTGTTGAGAGCAGGCAACGTGCAAAGGAGCTGTAGCAAGAACGTGTCGAGAACACAAAATATATTTTTGCTGAACTTTCAGGCTGATACAGTGTAGTCTTAGTATTTATTTAGAGCCTTAAATTTTAAAACCGAAGCACTCCCTGTGCAAAAACAGCAGTGGACAGCACACCTGACCTGTGAAGTGTGCATATTTAGTCCCTATTTGACTCAGTACTGCATGTTATTCATCTGAGGCTGCACGCTCCTGTGGATCTCAGAGATAGAGAAAGTAATCCTAGTTTTCTGATCTCATCCGTTTTGTGCAGCGCTTGTTTTACTAAATTGAGGGATCTCCCTAAATACCAGTGAAGACAGCTATTTGGCTTTCTTTCCTTTGTTGTCTCTTGTTTTCCTCCATGCTAACACAGGCTCGGGATGCCAACATTTATGACAACTGTCTCCGGTGAATGAACACTCAGATTCAAGTCACACACAATGTGATGCATGCCATGGGATCCAGTTTTGTTCCAAATATCCACATGGTTCAGATAAGAACTGAAAAATGTGACTGTTGTCTTTCGATTAGAATAAAAAATCTTCATGTCATGTGACAGACAGAATCTGATTTAGAGTCTGTGAGGACATTTTTTCCCCCCCTTTACTTACTCATCGGTGTCAGTAGCTATGAGAAGTGTGTGCTGTTTGTGAATGTCTGTGTGTTAGTGCAAACATTTAAGTGTGTTTGTGTGTGTGGTGATAATTGAAGCCCACTTGCTCCTGTGGGACTGCGCTGATGTGAGCCTCTGGCTGCAGTGTGGTTTGATGCTGAAAGGTGTGTATTGTTTTATCACTCAGAAGTGTGGCTGGTGGAAAAGGGGTGCGACAGTGCTGCTAAAACCTGAACCAAGTTCAGACCTGTTTATGGACCTCTGGAGGAAAACTCAGAACAATGAGTGGTTCTATCTTTTTCCTCTTTTTTTTCCCCCTTCATTTTATTTTCACCTTACATCTACCAGGGGAAAGATTTGCTGATCACGGATGCTGTTTTGTTCCAGCAGCATCTTGCTTCACATTATGTAGGTGTAAAGCTTCAGATGGAGAAGACACACATGTCAATGATTCAATTGTTTCACCTTTCACTATTGTTGGGATTCAAACTAGCAAGCACTGGGCCAAACCCTAGCTTAGTTAATCCAATGCCCAAATCAGTCCTGCTCATTGATTCACAACATAAATCAACTGCCAAAGAAAACTGTTGACACGTTAGGTTTGATCTAGAGTCTGTTTTCCTCTTTTCCATCCATTATGGTTATGTTGTGCTCCACGGCTGTAAAATCGGTGCTTATTGCCTTTGTAATGCTGCTGGATGTCCCCTCCCTTCCTGTGCACTGTAAAGCTAATGTCTACATGGCAGTGTGCTCAGATATGGGATTTATAGGTCACAGCTGCAAACACAGCTAAGGGCAATATACTATTGTTCTTTATGCCTCAGTACAAGGTGTATTAAACACACATATGCTCCTAAATGAATATTTAGATTACTACCCTTTATTATTAGTCTGTCCTGGAAACATTTGAATATCACCTCAAGCATTGTTTTGCTTATCTACCCCACCACCACCACAACCCGCCTATACCCCTCTTTTTTTTTCTGGGGGAAACGCCACAGTGTGCTCAGTGATGTATAATCACCTTGAAATTAATTAATCGTAACACAACAACGCCGGCGATAGCATCAGTGCCCGTGTGGTTCCCTCTTTTGTCTGGCCACCCGCTCTTTTTTCAGGTTGCTGAGGTTGCTGTCCTGGACGCCATTGAGCTAAAATGGCTGCTATCTCGAAGCTGTATGTGTGGGGTCTCACTGAGTAATTAATCTCAATGAAGCCCATAGCTGAGCTAGGTATGACGGCCCAGAATTCAATTACCCCCCCACCTCCGTCGTCGCCGGCGTGCACCGACGCTTTAACGGGAGAAAATATGCCGCCTCTATTTTCCCAGGTTAATATGAGCCACCTGAGCCTTATCATCATTTAACCAGCATGGAGATATTGTCATAACACATGCAGGCTCCTGGTTTTACTTTAGTTTTTGGCATTAGTGGCCCTCACTGCATTTTCAATTAGAGCTCAAATAACTCTTTGCGTTGACTTTTTTCATTCCGCAGAATCTGAATGTTTGCACACTTCTTAGGAACATGTAATGTGTACATATGAGTGAGAGTGATATGCATAGTTTACTCTGCAAATGTATGCTTTGTACAGTTTATTTGTGCTGCATGTGAAATCCTGCTGTCCTTGCGCTGCCTATCAGTATGTAAAGTTAAATTCTGCAAGTGCTAATTCCACAATTTTCAGACTGAACGTACTTAATGAAGAGAAGAAACAGAAGGAACCGATCCACCTAAAGCTGAAAGTGGCATTTCACTATGAGCAAACCTTACAAGCAGAGCAAATTTGGCTAATGTGGGATCCTCAGTGTACATCCAGTAGTGGGTATATGCTGAATCCATAGCTTGAGTGCATACTAGGATGTATTTTAGATTAGATTAGATTAGATCAGATATGTATTAGAATAAGTTATTATATTTTACAATAATCAAAAACAAAGCCATCATCTACCCTGAAGCCAGAGTAACCAAAGAAACAGTAGCTGAATGTTTAGCATTACTCTGTTAAACATTTCTTCTCACCCTCTGCTGCTGCTGTTGTTCCTGTGACCAGTTACTCTGTGGGCACTAGCCTCAGCCTGTCACAATCATGCCCACAGGAAATGATGTGAATACGACAGAACAGACCCCAACGCCAGCATCATAGAAAAACCATTTTTAGTCAGTGGGGTTTGTCAGAGGTGTGAAAGGTCAGCTGCAGGGAGCTTTTTAACTGCAGCAGAAACAGCCATTAAGTGATCAGAAGTGGTCCAAACATCCACTCAGGTGTTGTTCCTTTAAATGACGAAGCCTTTGTTGTTGGAAGTGATGGTTCTTCAGTCAGTTTTGCCTGCACAATAAGCTGACTCTGGTGTTCAGAACGAACACTATTGGATATTGATCAATATTCTCATCCTTATTGATTTCTGGTTGACAGTACTCTGTATTTCCACTTTAATTATTTGCATGGCTGCTTTTTGCAGAGATGGACATCAATATCACAGGAAATAGCGAATGACACCAAACCTGCAGCCATTAAAAGGCAACAACTAAATGAAAGAATGATTCCAAAAAAATGGTGAGATTCATCTTTATTATTGTTAAAAATCAACGAGTTAGAAATTTGTAAAGTTTGCGTAAGTCCTGTATTTAGGGTCACAAACTGTCACAACCTTTTGGCTTCACAGAATTTTCTTTTTTTAATTTATTTATTTTGTACTCTTGGATCAACAGTGCCTTCAAATGCAGTACTGATGTGCAACAGATAAACACATAAATAAGAGGTGATTTGTTCATTGCCACAGGAGTCACTGACTCGTGCACAAACAGAGCAGTGCATTCCCACAGCACCTTACATTTCTAAGAGGGTACATTCCCGCAGTGCAGTCAGAGGCCAATCAGGTTTTAGTGTTAAGGAAACACATTGTAGGACGGCAGCCAAACACCTACGCATGGGTCAACGACAAGAACTCATGCCATGTGAGACTCTTTAACCTCTAAGAATCCAAGCTGCTTTTTGCATAAATTAGGTAAAATGAAGGCAGAACTATTGCTTTGGTAGCATGTGTATGTGTGTGTTCATATGTGGGTGGGATGTCGGGGGGGGGTCACATGTCTCCAGATGAGTTCTATGCAAAACAAAAAAACGTTAATACATGCACCAAGCGTGACAACGGGCGGCGCACCTTCCCATAAATCACTGTGGTTTTAATCATACCTGTCTCGCCATCTCTTTGCCGCCATCCCCGGAGAAATTGTTTCGCCTGCCTGCCTCACTCTCTCTCTTCTCTCTCTTTCTCTCCCCCCCCCTCCCCCGATTCTCTCTATCTCACTTGTGCTCAATTATCTAGCAGCTCTTTCGGTGTTTATTTATTTATCCAAAGTTCATGTACAGTATGCATGCACAAATTTTCTCCTGGGGGAGCGAGAACGGCTCAGCGGAGCGTGGCGGCTAACCACACCGGCAGCAGGGAAGGGAGTGGAGGAGGAGGAGAAAGAAAAGGAGGAGAGGGTAAGAGAAACAGATTAAAGGTTTAGTTGAAATTTTTCTTGGAGGCAGGCCTTAAGGTTGCTGGTTTATTTCCCAACACCCACTAGGAACCTCTGAGCAATCATTGATTAGCTGCCTTTGAGCAAGGCACAACTTTCCGACTTTCCGTGCTCAGTTATGATCCCATTGGTTCCTACTAAAGACGTAAACCTGTAAAAATTGCTTTCAGATATATTCCTGAAACAGCTGGATGCTGGTGTTGTGAACAAATGTAACTGAAACAGGAGGAAAGCTGCATTTCTTCTCTGCTATTTGTAGGTGTTGATTAATACACATCCTATGTTGTACTGATGGCAGCAGTGTCCTTTAATGTCGAATGGGGTTACTTTGTATCTTCAGCCATGGGAAGCGGTTGCTGCTCACTCTTAGTACCTAGTTTCTCTTATGTTTTACAAATTCGTAAACATACAATTAAAGACATCACTTCTAAGGGATGTTTCCTGGGAACAGTCTTATCAGACACAAAGAGTTTAGAAGAGCAACTGTAGAAAGCTTTTATGAGTAGAAACAGATTGAATTACTGTTGTGCAATCAGCAACGCACTGGCAAAACCGACTTTGTATTTGCATAAAAATGTCATAGGGTAATACAGAAAACCAGCAGCATCTTCCATAAAATAATGGAGAGAGAAAATTCAGAAGAAAGCGAGGGGAACACAGGGCTTTGGTAAAGAGAATAGAAGGAGGAAAGAGGGACTTGCCGAGGAGCAAAGGATTTTCCTCTTTTACAGACATTGAAAAGCACAAGGGAGTCGACGGTTTCCACTGAGGGAGAGGCAGGTAAAGGCTGCCTGGAAACTAATTAGAGGCCATATCACAACAGCAGCAGGGCCTGAGCCACTTTCACTCAGCACCGAGGTAAACAAAGTGCTTGGCTGCTTGTTGCTGTGACAGGCCAGATAAAGTGGTATTTACCTTTCGGTTGTTGGTTTCTTTTACAGCCCGTACTGCACGTATGTACAGTGTGTTTGCTGGGGTTTATTTTGCAACAGAATGTCAACAGAGAGACAGAGAGAGAGAGAGAGGGAGAGGGGGGAAGAAACAGAGAGAGAAAAGTGGATGCACAATGCAATTATAGACTTAGCTGGAATGGAAATGAGGGAGACAGAGACTGAGGTGGGAGAGGAGTGTTAGCAGAGCAGGACATTAAAGTCTAAACCCTTATTTACACACGACTAATATTACCTGGGGATGTTCAGCGATTTGTAAAAACTGCAGATAGTAGGGAATCCCATGCAAATCTGCTTAGATTCTCCAGTAAAAAAAAATAAACCGCCGTTTTATTAGTTGTTGTTTTGGTAATCGTCTGCTTGAGAATCCAACTCCATCTTTTAAACGATGTATGACTTGAGTTTGGATGTGACTTTTTCACAAAACTTTTGGAAGAGAGAGGTTTTGGGACAATCAGCACACACTCCAGGAGGTCACCGGACCTGGCTGGGAAATTGTCTGACACATACCCTCCATAAAACCACATCGTTTTCTTCTTTTTCCCCCCCCCCATTGAAGTAATGTAACATAATTCAAGAAGCAATTATGGCTTGTCCTTGATTCACTTTTTGTACAAGTTATATTTTTAAATTCAAGTAAATACTTTCTTTAATTAACTTCATCTGATGCCTTGTTGATCTCTCTAAAGTGTCTGCTCTTTGTTTTTCTGAGATTAAAAACAGATTTGATGAACTTAAAGATTGGAGATGTCCTTCGCAGTAAAGTCAGGATGTATACATTTTACCTGTCAGCTTCATCATCGCCTGTGTATTAATTACCTCCTCCTCGGCTTTGCCACTTAATGGTCTTGAAAAGGCTCTCGAGCGGCTTCTTGGTGACATCTGTCTCCCATGTTTTTAACTTGAGAGAATAGCACTGTCAAACGTTCATATAAACCATGTCAGAGCCGCCCGTGGCACCTATCTCCTCAACAAAACAAAGGCTCCCTGCAATTAAAGAGGCCTTTTCTCACCTCCGACAGCTCCCATGCTTTTTTTTTCCTTCTCTTTTTTTGCTTTATTCCGACAGTTTCCAGCAACTCTAGCAGACACCTTAAGTGGCGCTAAGTGATCAAAGAGGGGAGTGCATATTGGATAACGCAATTAGGCTACCACTGAGAGAGGAGAGTAACAAAGAGAGAGACAAGAGAGGGACTCTGAACAGATAATGGCTTATAAACAGAGGACATTACTTTACACAGAGATTATTCAGATCCCGACCTGACACCGGATGCACCAGGGTCTATTAGCACAGTCATACCCAGTGGGAGAAACAAGACTGGATCACTTTAGTTGGGAAATGGGAGAAAATGGCATTGTGAGGATTTGTTCGTGTACTAAAAAGTTGGTTCTCAGACTCCTCTAATTGCCAATTTTCAAAACAAAACAGTGATAGTTGAAAGGGAGTGTGAGGATATCTCGTCAAAGAGGATTTCTTCCCCTCACCCTCCTCCACCCTTCCTCACATTTTTCCTCTCTGCTTGTCATTGGTGTACTTAACAAGAGGACATAAGTGGCTCCTCTCATCATAATGGAGATCCGAGAATATAAAGAATGTGTGTGTGTGGTCCTAGGGGTAAGGAGTGAGTGTTGTGGTGAAGAAAGGAAGTGCTACTTTCCTACCCCCCCCCAACAGTGCTAAATGACTCAGGTCAAACAGTCAAAACGTAATTATCACAGAGGACGGCAGCGGTCGCCAGTCAACCTGCTTACCTGACATTAACCCGAGTCTGAACTAACAGGAGGCCCTCGCTGCCCCGGGGAGCCAGATGCTAATTTGAAGCAGAGTTGGGCGGGGGGGTTTCGGGTGGGGTAATTGTGGAGATCTAATAGGGATCAGGGCTATGGGAGCTTTCTATACATCTGCCGTCTGGCTAAGACCCACCGCACCTGAGACTCACGGGCTTGGCTGTGGTCGCGCTCCCCTGTAGGCTTTGAAGCTCGGCGGGTGCAGCATGGCGCCACTGCTGGCACAAGTGAGGTGTGTGTGCGTGCTGTGGTTTGAATTCCAATTGTATTTGAGTGGGAAGACTGTGGCACTAAGGCTGCATTCAGAGTGCAGCTGAGAGTGTCCCCAGGCTGCCAGGTCTGATGTTTTCTAATCACGAAGCTTGCATGGATTCATATTTTTACCTCTCCCACGAACATTGTTGGTTTATTTGTCTGTTTTATTTGTTATTCACAGGCAAGTGCCCGACCCTGATGGGTTTGTAAGACATGAAATATGTTGTTGCAGTGGTGAAAATCTATTGTCATAAAGAACATATGTTGTTTCATAAAACAAAGAACTTTTTCCAAGGAAAGGTCAAGATTTCTCAGAGGAAGTTTGTTAACTATTCTTTGGCTTTTCCTTTGGGCCAATCATTACATCAGAATTTGGTAAAACTGCCTGTTACCTGTAAATATTTCTTGCAGTGTTATTGTAAAATATGCTCTGACATTAGATCCCAGTGAATAACCGTGCAGAAGGACACTGGTATTTCCTACATTGTTTCCACTCAGTATGGAGAAGACTAGATTACATAAATTAATGTGAGGGCCAGTGGAAGGCCTCGGCCCTCTTGTAATGCAGACCACCTCTACACTTGACTCCTGCTCACTCATTGTGCCGGTGTGACGAGGAAAAATGCCCAGGGAAGCAGCCTCCTGGTCATCTTTAATTCATGCGATTAAATATGCAGGAGAAGCCCTCCTTGTACCAGCTGTTAGACGCTGTTAGTAAGCCATAATTCAAGAGTTCAAATCCGAGCAAATTGAGGGCGAGGTCGGACAGAGTGCCGGCCGGAGAGGCATTATCCTCCAGCTGAGGGATGAGAGGCAGGTTCAGTCAGGTGCAGCGCGAAGCCGAGGCTTGTTAATCCTCACGGCTGGTAAAAGATAAAGCAATGCACTGCCCTTATAAATGTACATGTGGGGAAACAGACAGTGACAAGCTCAGGCACAGACACATTTCTTTACCGAAAACCTCCCTATCATGCAGTGATACAGAGGTGTGTGTCACATCCAGTGTTGTGAATTTGACCTTTGACCTCTTATGTCATCTCTCTAGTTGATTTGCCTTTATCTGCCCTTGTTAATTGCGTTCTTATATACTTATAAACCATCCTAGCTGTGTAGTTAATGTACTGACCTGCCTTTTAAATATAAATATTCTAGAAATGATGAAAGAAATGTGTTTTCATACAGATCACAATCCAGTTTTGAGTTAATCCAGTAAGGCTTCCTAAGAGGGTTGATAGGAGTTTGTCAGTTCATAGAGGAATTGGAGTTATGGGTTTTCTTATACAAGAGCAGTAGTGATTTTATTTATGTAAACTCTGGCCTGCCTTGCCTTCAAGTGTGCAAAACACACCAATGCATCTGTGCTATACATCGGTGTTGGTGTTGTGAGGAAACCTCATATCTCCAGTTTTGGATTTTTCATGTTTAAAGTTAATTTTACGGTTTTCTGTGTCACGTGGTTTACTCCCTTTGTCTTTGCAGAAAGGGTCATTTCTTAAAAAGCAACTCAATATTCTTGTTTATCATGTGTTTATCGTTTGTGTGTGTGTCTGTGTGTGTGGGTGCATGCTGATTGTGTGCCAGTCTGTGTGTGAATGTGTACATATGTGTCTACACATGAATATCTGCATGTGTGTCTCCATAAATTTATGGGTGTGAAAAAGCACCTCATTGACACTGTGCACCTGCATGAATATATAGCGTGTGTGTGTGTGTAGGGTTATATAATACGTGCATTTAGGAGTATGTGACTGTGTGTGTGTGGAGCAGTGTGTGTGCGGATGTGCACGTGCGTGTCCGTGGAGGAAATCACCATTTCAATATAGCTCTGATTAAACTTCCCATTTACCGTGCTGAAAGTACACAGGAACCTTTTCTTGGCAGGTTGCCTCCTGCAGCAGGCCGCTGCCAAGCTCTTTGAAACCCAATCAGTTTTCGGTTCTCAGATCACTATCCGCTCCTTAGTCTCTCCTCGCTCTCTCCTCCTAGATCAGCAGCTCGCATTGCAGGCTTGGTTAAAAAAAAAAAAAAAAAAAAAGAGAGAGAGAGAGAGAAAAAGAAAGAGGCTGGTGGTTGGTCATCCATCAACACAGCCAGCTGGCGTTGGATCAACACCCACCAAGTCCAGCAGGCACCTGTTGGCAGTCTGCAAGGTGCAGCACACTGCAAAAAATAGACCACCTCACAAGGCATAGTTTCATATGAAGCTCTCCTGAAAAGAAAAAAAAAATCTGCCTGGTGTAAAAGATGATTATTCTTTTTTTCGGACTGATTGCAAGAATTTCTCATGATAATAGCTTCACATGTAAACATCAGTCCACAGCTGATTCTTATAGGCTGTAATGTGCAAATGTGTTGCTCTCCTGGCTCCAGTCATTGGTGTCAGAGATAGGAACTTCATCCAAGCTTTATCATCATTTCCTAGTGTGAGTAACTTCTCCATCTTCGTTGTGTGTTTGTGCATTGTGGGACAGGAGTGGCCATCGGCATCACGAGATCTTTAAGTAAACTTAATTTAGTCTCTTTTCCAGTGGGAACATACAGCCCAGTTAGAATTTGTAAATGGAATTGGGTTACAACTGGTGTGATTCAGTGTTGACCTTCTCTTTAAAGATCTGGGATATTTTGTGTTGAAGTGATGTGAACAAACTGTTTCCAGTATCTGAAAACATGAAACCTTCATGTTGTCTCATGTTAGATTCTGACATTAAGGGAAGAATTACAACATTAAAACCTAAAAATTATAAATGTTTGGAGCATTTCAAATTGAAAAGTACTTAACATCACAGAGACAAATTAGCACCGTATACTGGTGCAGAAACAGACAAGGATGGAGGCTGAGAAAAAGAGATAGAGAGAGTTAGAGTGAGAGTTTGACCGCAGTGACCAGGGGAATTAGAGAGAGAGCTTATCCCTACGTCCGTATCAACATGTATAAGCCCAATGCTCCATTTCAACCCCAGAAACCTGCCGTCCAATCCATCAAAACACGACTCCCATCGACATAAAACCTCCCTCACTGCCTGTATTTGTCTTCCTAATTAATTACTTCACATGCCACAGTATGTTTTTCAAATGATAGATGATGGAAAATTATAGCTGCGGTATCCCAGGCACAGCCGGTGGTAGATTTGTGCAGTCAGCTTCCAGCCTGCATTACCTGAGTAGATCTGGCAGAATGCCTGAGCACTCAGACAGGACGGGACAGATTTGATTTTTGGCGTGTAAGAGGCTTTTTTTTAAAAATGTTTCTAATGCCGGATTTTGTAGGTAAGCACAATCTGTCGTGTTCACCTACGCACTGTTATCCAACAGGGACACCGTGACACATAAACAGCAAAGGAAATTCAGAGTTTAGAGTGCAGGATTGTGTTTTTGTATTATTGTGCTAGTACTATTGTCATTGGGAATCAGGGGGTTCACTTGTTAAGATTTTATGACACAAAGAGACAAGAAAATATTTATGATTGGAGCATCTGCAAAATATGAAAACAAGTTAAATAGTCCCATTTATTTATGACTTCAGTATCAGTATTTTTTTTACCAATTAGATAAAAAAAAAAACATAGATTGTGCTTTTCTGCTGCATATTAAAATTCCACATTTCATAATTGAGATCTTTCATCAGTTAAAATCTTGTGTATATATTCATATGCAGGGTGTCTTGAGTTTTCACTTTTAAGCTTTACAAGGCTGCTTAATCCTTGTGCACAGTGTCAGGCTGCTCACTGATAATGCCAGAGGAAATCTCCCTTTCAGCTGTGTCACATTCTGTAGCTCAGGTTCGATGGTGCATTTTAAGGCAAAATGTCTTCTTTTGTCCCAAAGACACAAAGCAGCAAATCCTCACATTTGAGAGGCTGTGACCAGAGAAAGTTTGGTCAGTTCTGTTCTGGTTGTTTGAGTTTGTATGATCTTGACCTGTCCGTCGAGATGATTCAAACTTTGTACCAAGGTTTTTCCACGTAGCCATCTTTTTGGCAAAAGAGCAAACTCTCCACAGAACAGAAACATTACAAGAGTAATAAACAAACAAATCGACAGGAGCCTCACTCTCTTTTATTTTTGATCAGTCATACTGCCTAAGGCCAGGTTTTTAATACACATTCTAGGCCTTTGATTCACAGCGCTGTCCGGTTTTAATAATGCAGGCGTGTTTGCGGGTGGTTCGCCCCCCGCCTCAGGGTCCGTCTCACCACCCCTCCTCCTGAAGACGGCCGCTTCCTCGCAGCGATGTTGCAACGGCTGGGGCCGGACAGGAAACGCTCACCGTGAGAGAAAGTTAAGATGGGAAAACTGGGAGCAGTGGGGGTGTGAGAGAGAGGAAATGAAAAGCAAAGGAGAAAAAGTTTCTTTTTTTTTCACGCTGGGAGCACAAAAGAGCATATTAAACACTAAAATTTATCAGTCCAAATTAAGTCTTGAATTCACAGCTTCTTTAATCTTTTTGCATCTGAAACCATTTCCTCTCTCCCCCACCTTTACCGCCTCCACATTTCCTCCTGCTAAAACAGTGAAATGAAATCCAGTCGACTCTCCTCATGTTGAAAACACAGAGACACATCATAAAAAATTAATTACTCCTCTCCAACCCCCCCCCCCCCCCCCCACCTCCTCATTTCCATAAGATTTCCTTTTAAAAAAAAAAAATGTAAAATTCATTTAAAGTAAGTGGTGACGTTGTCTTTGAAGATCACGACAACTAACATGGATCAAAGAGGAGGTTCTGTACGGATGAGGGCCTGATTAGCATAATGAAATTAACTTAGAGACAAGAATCTCTAATAGGTGCAACAAAAAAACGCATTAACAATATTTAAGGAAAGTGCTGTTTGTGCTTGTAATACAACAATTATGGAACTTGTATTCAATTAACACTTTGTTGATTAACTTCCTTTTTTTCATACACAACTCATATCAAGAAACTCATATTCTGATTTCGGGAGCATCGTTTTCCCTCTTTTTTTTCCTCTTTCTTCGCCTTTTACTTTTCAACTTGACACACATGATGATTCTTTGCTGTATTGTTTTTCTTAAATCGGGCCATGAAATCAATCTGAATTTGCATATTCACAGTGATAATTGCAAAGCTGGCAGATAGTTGTGCTATAATTGCAAACTAATGACTGCAAAATTATTTGTGAACTCCCAAGATATTGAGGTTTTCTTTTTTTTTTCTTTTTTTTTTCAACAGCACCTAATTTGAGTGACAGCTCCAGCAGGTTAAAAAAGGGTTTATCAGGAAATTTCCCTTTGAAATGACTATTAACCAGAGTTCACGGTATCTTTACTGTCACAGCGTGTGATCTGTGTACTACAACATCCTGTATGAGCTTTTGAGCTTGCAGTTTCTGTCTGAGGGGCTTTAATGCAACCTCCTCTTCCTGGAAGAGAAAATACACACTCTGTGGAACAGACGTGTTGTATTAATCACAGCTGAGAAAAATCCTGGAACATTGAAATCCCAGCTCTGATAAAAGGAAGGTACGACTTAGGAAAAATGACTGCTGGCTTTACCTCGATGCCTCTGAGGGCAGATTTCTCACATTCGTTTTCAGGGCTGTGAAAGCTAAACCCCCGACTGTTTGCTGTAACTGTAACTGTTTCTGTCCCTACACATCGTCCACTCGGACACAGTGTGTGCCAGTCACACAGGTGATGTCAGTTAAAGTCTGTAAAGGGTTCAGTGCTTAGTCCTCTGGTGGATTCTGGATCTGGGCATTGGATTCAGTCTGCTAGCTCCTCTCCTGCTGCACAGGAGGTAGTGTCTTATATGCTTTTTGTTTTGTTTAGAATAAAGAAAAGAAGATTTGAGTAGTTCATATGAGCTGCAGCGGATACCGACAAGCAAACACGACCACCTACAGAAACCAGGAATGAAAAAGGAAAGAACAGAAAGGAAAAAGATGGCAAGGGACAGAGATAGGATAGAAAATGGAATAGATTATTTCCCAGTTTACTCCTTCAGTCAGCTGAGAATTGAGATTGTGTAAAACCAGAATGTGATCACACTCATATCAGGAAGTTTGTCCATATATTTGGTAGTCTTTGTGTTGTTCAGTTTGTAATCTGACCAGCACTCCTCTCGGTGGGAGCCGGGTGTATCCCCCCGTCTCACTGATAGAGAAAAGAGCGCTGTCCTCTTTAGGCCTGGCAGTAATTGAAATAAATTACAAGAGCACAGCATTGTTGTTATCTGTGGTTAGTTAACAGCACCTCCCTCCCTCTCAGGGAACGGAGGGATCCAGGGAGGAGGAGGAGGAGGAGGACGACAACAAGGTTCCAGTGACCCAGATTTAGTCTCAAAACATAAATAAATTACCCCCCCACCCCCTACTCCCACCCACCCATTACCCCCCCAACACACACACACACACATACACACACACTTCCCTTCATGTTCAGTGTACCTTCAAAGTTGCAAATGGAATTTAATCGTGGTGAAACAGAGATAGAGATTTACTCACATTCCTGTGTGCACGTACTCCCGTGCACGCACACAGACCTGTGCACATTATGTACCTAATGCATGTAGTTGATTTATCATTGCTAGAATATTGACAATCGTAATAATGGAGGAATTGCAAAAATGCCGTTTGGTTCCAGCTTCTGAAATGTGAGGATGTGCTGCCTTTCTCTCTTTGAACACTCACCACAGCTGCTGCTTGGGCACGACAAATCCGAACACGTCACCTTTGGCTCGGTGAGATGATTTACAGACTAATTAAACCGAAATAATTGACAAATTAATCAAAACTGAAAATCAAGCTCCATGACGAGCGATCTACTAGTCTGTAAAGTCCTTATTTCAGAAATTAATGTTTTGCTCGGTTTATTATTGGTCATCAGACCTGATCCGTGACCAGATTTACCTGCTAGGGAGGCCCCTGTTGACCCCCACGATAGCTGGCAGCTATAAGAATCACAAGATTAGGTAATGAGGGACTTGTCTCAGCTGATGTTGTACTGTCATGTTGTAGATTCCAAATGTGCGATTAATTCACACAACTAATTTATATGAGGTTAATCTGGAGGGTTTTTGGGCCAAGGGGAGTGGTGTCTGCTTGGCTTCATCATCATTCTGATCGAGTTTAAGCTTTTAACTTTGGACATTTTCTGAGATGTCTGATGATCTGGTTGTTGGATTCTGATGATCTGGACTGTTTAATGTCCTCCCTGTGTCCTTGTTTTGTCGGCTGTACTCGGGTCTTGTTTTCAAAAGAGATCTTGATCCCTTTAATAGCAGTAGTAATAACAATATTCCAGAAAACGTATTACAGCTGCTCTGTGTCCTTATTGTCTCCTCTGGATGAAGAATGGCCCAAATCAGAGTCTGAACTGACACCAGCAAATAATCCTCTTTATTCGCACTTCATTTGTTTTGAGAACGTCTTGAGAAAACAGGGTTCTTGTCCTCAGAAAACAAAGTCATAAAAAAACAGAAGGATCTGAGACTGTGCAGGAGTGACAGTGTTTTTAAGCAGGCCTGTCTGTCGTGGCGGCGTTTTAAGAGCATTCTCTGGCGACTGCCGTGACACTGCCATTCCCATGCCCTGTCGAATTCTTTCCTCAGATCCCAGGCATTTAAACTGCTCCCCTCCCTCCCCTGCGCTGTTCAGGATGTAGCCAAAAGTCCACTGACCTATGTGGGAGTGGATATTTTGGAAGGCGGCCCTGGCTCTTTCACTCTCTATTCCTGTCCTCGCACGTTCATTAGCCCGGCCTCGAGAGTCAGAGTGTTTACATGTTGTTATCATTCCTCTCCTATCATTTTTCTTCCCTGTTTTTTCTCTCCTTTTTTTCCCCCTCCGCTGAGGGATGTTTTTTCTAGGTGGGGTCATCTGCTGTAATGAATTCATGTATGTCACATTAGAATTACTATAATCACCAAGTAGATTAAATATACATGTGTTTATCCTGGTGAGAACGTTGGAAAGGCTTTTTAAAATCCTGCAAAGTTTCTCTCAAATAGACAAGAGCACATAGAGTGGAAGGAAGCGGTATATGTTCATTACCACACATGCTGTGGATTCATTATGTTCGTGCTGTAGAAGTTGACTGTGGCTGCATCAGTAGAGGAAAGAGTCCAGTAATAAACCATGAGAGGGTTGATCTGAATAATGCAGCAATGGTCTTTTTGGACAACATTTATTTTCCAGAACCTCAGAGGTGTTGATGTTTAGGAAACTAAATCTTAGAGACAAAAAAAAAAGAAAGAAGAAGAAGCTTTTATTTGCTTTAACTTTATCATTACTGTTATTATGCTGATGGACATTTGGTTCACAGCTCGCCGATAAATACATTCACCGGATCACAGCACAGATCACAGATAAGGGTTTTTGAACAAGGGGAAAGAGGAAGAGTAGGAAGAGTTATTTTAATATAATCTCTATAGTAAATATTTTAAATGGAAGGTCCACTTACTTAAATATTCCTTCAACTTTTTTGTCATATTGTCATATGGCCTAATTTGTTGTGACAACACTTGATGCATTTGTTATCAGTCGTGTGCGTATTTTTGTACTGTATGTTGATTTCAGGTCTACATCTGTCAGCCCCTCAAAACAGAAATCATTCAGTAATTCTATAATTATACATAGCTGGCATTATGGAAGACGTCTGTAGTGATCAAACATCTCTGTTTACACATTTGATGTTGTTATTTCTTGAGGTCAAGGTAGAAGAATAAGTCTGTTTCTGTCCAAGTCATTATTTACACGGGGAAGTTTTCCCGACCAGGGCTCAGTACTTTCACATTACAGCCCAGCAGAGGAAATAATGACCTGTAGGTGCTCAGCTGTTGGAAGGAAATTGGTGTTTCTTTTCTTTTTATATTATTATACTCCAAAGCTGCCGTGGTCTCCTCTAACCTCCCCCCTCACTCGCTCCCTCCCTCCAGCTTCGTCTCCCACACTGCGAGCCGCAGCCCTGTTACATCACTGGAAATGTTTGCCGCTTTCGTTCTGGAACTTATGAGCTTTTTCTCACCTTTATTTTGTCTCTCTCCACATACTGTTGCTGCTTTGGAGAAACCTTGTCACTTCTGTTATTTCAAGATTCCTGTTTTTTTATTTGTTTGTTTTTGTTTTCTTGCCATGAGCTCAGAATGCAAAAAATCTCGTTCTTAGGTCAGTTTGACTCCAGTCGACAGTCGACCTTCGTTATTCCTTCTTGCTTTGAGATACAGACACGTTCATCGGGAAGATTCTGGAAAGTTGTGGTTGAAACATTCTTGATTATACACACAAATGACTGGATGAGTTGGAGATGTTTTGCTCTGCAGTGTGAACAACAAGCTCTTCTCACAGGAAATGAGAGATTATTCTCTGTCTTTTTAACCGTTTCTGAAGGTTTTAACCTGACAGTAATTATATTTTCTCTTGCTCCTTCTTTCTTTCCTCTGTAACTCCCTCTTGTATTCCTCCAGTGGCCGGTAGATTCAGAGGGAAGGCTCGTGAGAAGAAAGAAGTCGAGTGGTTGTTAGAAGTGAAGAGAATTCAGGGCCCAAGGCAACTAATCAACGTATTACTTGTGTCACACCAACTTAAATCAACTTTTCTTGAAGCCCATAGATATTCCTCTGTCGTCTTTGAATTTTGTCCTGTGAGACCTGTGAAATATTTAAACTATTTCAGCTACCTGCTGTTTTAGTAGGTATAAAGCTGAAAAAAGTAGAAACTTTCTCTTTCATGTGTTCTTGACGGACTGTCACTCGCTCAGTGGTACAAATGTTCGTGTATCAGGCGCATGGCGGACATGACTTTTCATCGCCGTTAATCAAAATGAATAAACATGCATAATTGCAAAGAGCGGGGAGAAGTTATGGAGATTCAGAGGGAATTTTCAATGCCCTATGAAGTATTAAAACGAAGCTTGGCCTCATTTTTTCTGCCCTTTTTTTTTTTTTTTTTTTTTTCACCTAGCCGTATTTCCCCACCTAGCTTTCTCCCGACTGCACCGACATGTATATCTCTGGTTTTCATCACATGTGCTTTTCTCAAACACACAAACCATTAGGACAAAATATTTACTTTTGCACAGACGTATTCCCGTACTTCTCCTAACTTTGATATTCCCTTTCATTTCCAGCACGCCCCTCCCTCCCCTTTTTTGTAGAAGTTTAAGAAATCTGTGGGTTTGATGTGATTTTTCCCGCCTTTGTACATCATAGGCAAACATGAAGAAAAAGTGCATTAACAGACAGGCAACGAGCTCAGGCAACAGTGGGGAGCTAAGATTGACATGTTTTTTTATTTTGACAGCACTCACCCTCCCTGCCCTTGGTTTATGATCATAAATAGTGCATGCTGCTTATTAGGAGGCTGCTGCCACGTTCCCAGCTAGCGAGTGTGTTGCTTGCCGGTGTTCGCAGACAATTTGCCAGTACACATGTGAGACATTATTAGCGTTTCCCTTTCATCCTGTGCCTCAGTCTCTCCTCTCTCTGTCTCTTTTTCCAGTCCTGTGCCATCCATGCAAAGCACTCTGGGATAGGTTGTACTCACTGATTCTGCACGCTGCTCGTCATGCAGCTAAATTTGATGGGAAAAGCACATAATTTGCCTCTCCTTAGATTAAATCTAACTAATGTGATTATGTGGCACAGACACAGGAGTATATGTAAGAGCACAAGCACACAAAAGCCGGTATGATGACAGAATTTCAAGATATTTCACGTAGCTGAGAGGAAAAAAAAGAAAGGCCGGTGCTTTTAATGCTGCATGGAGCAACATCTGGCTCCAATTACCCACTGTGAGGTAGGTGCTCTATTATAAAAGGAAACTCAAAGGATTTCCTCTCTTAAAATACACGTTATCCCTTAATTCCTGCCTAAATTACCACTTAAGCAAGGCCTGTAATTCATAAAGCCTGGTAGTCCAGGTCTGTGTCCATGCTGGCTGCAGGAAAAACTAAACTCTGTGTCACCTTGACCGTGGAGGTAGCCGTCCTTGGAGTGCAGTGGCAGAGAGTGACATGGGCAGGGCAAAGCGACTCAGAGAAAGAGATTAGTGGCGTGGTCGCACCTCTCCTCCCCTCAGATAGCGCCCCGCTGGAGTGGCGAGAGAGGTGAGGAGGGACATAATGGCCGATGGACCCCCTCTAAAAGGATGTTTTGCGAGAGGTGGGAGAGGAGGTGGGGATGGTGCAAGGGCTCCGGGGTCTCGGGGGATAGATTTGCAAGTGGAGATAGTCCGATTCACCTCTCCCTGACACTGACGCCAGGGGCCCGGGGTGAGCAGTCAGCCTGTGGTCAAGGCAAGTACGACCCCAACCCCGCACCAGCCCCCAACCTCCAAACACATACTGTCTCTCAGAAACACACACGCGGAGAAAGTACAGGTCTGGGCAGAGAGGTAATTTGATGCTAGGTTGTCTCCTGAGGCTCACTGTTGTGGTGCGAGTGCCGGTGTCACTGGGTCAGAGCTGAAGTTTTCCACTGAAGCTTTCAGAGTCGATTAACAGGGACTGGTGGCCTGCTTGGCATGGCACGGTCACAGGCAGGAGGCTCGCTTTAAGTACAGGATTAAAAGCCTCAGCTAGAGGCACACACAACCACATGCTGCACAAAAGGGAAAATGTTTTTTTTGCTCCTCAAATGATAACATTCATGTAAAAATAATTTGAAAAATGAATATATAATCCTAACATTGGACAATTATAATGATTATTCAAAAATGTTGCTGCCCAAACCATTTGAAATGCAATTTAAAGCCACTAAGACGTTTCCTTCCAAAGTCTGATTGTCCCCTTCAGGTCTTCTTTTCATAATTTTGGCCGTCGCTCTCTCACAGTAAGAATAACAGTCTACTCCACAAGTTCATGCTGAGATCTGGGACAAAGTGACCTGGCAAGCTGATCGTTATAAATATCTGTCACAGTTTACAGAGCAGCTTCCTGCTTCGACTTGACCTGCCGTACTTATCATAGGTGTGTTGAGGGACCTCCAGTGTTTCAGGTGTGCTCAATCTCAGTGCAGAGGTGTTGTCTTCTTAGGTCTATACATGATTGATATACGTTTCAGGATATTTACGACTAAAAATGAGATCTAGAACCTCATCTTTGCAAGGAATGCAAGTTTATCAGGCCAAAATCAGTGAACTCACAGTTCACATAAATAAGAGTTTTGTGTCTTAAACCCAGATTTATAATCCACAGTTTTTCTGTCGCTTGGTGTCAGTGCTTATGTAGAAATTAAATATGAAATGCTTGGCTCTTTGAGCAAGACAGACCGTGGGCAAGATAACTTATTTTCCTTGAATAACTGTATTTCTCAGAGGGAGGAAAATTAACCGTAGCCCTCAAACGCTGCTCCTTGCCTGGACTCCTTCATTTTTTTTTTTTTTTGAAAAACCAGAAAGTGTTGAAGGCTCTGTTTGCGTTTTTCCGACCTGGAATTTTACTGACCCAGGAGTCCTGACTGAGCAGGTATTGGCGCACCGCAGCCTGATTTCACAAGGTTTCGGGTGGATTTTTAATTTGTGGAAACATCAGTCTGAACCTATAGTCCAGCAACCACGAGGGAACATCGTCTCCAGCAATTTGCCCCAACCCTGTTATTAAGTGGTAATTCAAACAACTCATTTATTTCATCAGGAACTGTCCAGAAAACACCAGAGTCTTGAGTGTCTGTTGTTCAAGAAGGATTTTTTTCAGGGTTACACAACCTGTATTTAATCTAAGAGTGCTTCAGTGCATACTTGGTGAAATATAAGTTTTTAATCTAATATTGTAAATCACTGTAAGGGCTATCATATGGTTGGGTTCACACTTCTTTGTGTGTGACTGATGCGAAACAGTGAAGCAGCTAAAAAAGTTTATAGCATTTTTTTTTCTCCTCTCTTGTAATTTAATGGTGTAAATTTCCTGACGAATTTTACAATTAGCCTAATTGCCAAAAGAACGATTTTGTGCCAGACCTCCCTGTGGTTGTTTGCTTTGCCCGCCGGTTAAACCAGCCTTGTTTCATATTTTTGATGTGTCGAATTTGACAGGGTTCTCGATGTAACTCCAGCTCTACCGTTTCCCATGTAATTTATTGACTCTGGTTCTTGGATCAGACCTGTGACACTGGTGTGCTGCTGCTGCTTTACTGAGCAAAACAAACATGTTACAGGCCAGTAAATCAAAAAAAGACACAGTGATGTTTCGTGTGATTTGAACTCTGGAGAGTGAATTTCTTTTGAGAATGGAAACTCAGAAGTCGTTGGGTCTGTAGTGACCGTGTTTGTTTGCCATCAGAGCTCCTGAGCCTTATTACGACCTCAGCAGTGAGGTTTAGTCGACTAAATCAGTGTCATCTTCGAAATCACTTCTGAATCTCACTTTTATAGACTTGCTTTTATGTGTTAATGTTTTATTAATTTTTCCTGACGTCCATCTTTTTATGTGATGCTTTTATGTTTCTTGCTCTCTGCTTTTATGTTTCTTGCTTTGCTTACATTACTTTTTAATAAAGTCTCACTTTTTTTTTTACTGCTTGTTTGCTGCACTCGTTCGAGTGCTCCAGCTCGAATCAAGCAGGAACTCTTTAGAACAATCACGGCTTGTCTGTCCAAGTACTTTTTTTACTTACCTATTTTTACGTACCTTTTACACTTTGTACATTTATCCTAGTAAATTTCTCAAGGTACTTAATGGCCATCGTTTTAAAAGTGGTGTATTGCTAATTTCAAACTACCAAAGAGTATATGAACAAATGACATTAAAATGCTTCTTAGATGTTCTTGCACTCATAGTTTTATTCTCTGAAAAGATCATTCATAATGAGCGACACTGAAGTTTAACGTTTCTCTAATTTTGCTCGAGTAAAAGTTTTTCAAAGGATTAAAGCGCCGCTTCCTCCAGTGCACAATACTGATTTGATTCAGCAGTGTAACGTTTAAGAAATGATTCTCTTTAATGTTAATGCAGGATGTATGCAGCATGAATGCACAAAGAGCCTTTACAATGGCTGCCAGTTTAGCATCAGAATTGCAGTGATTCTACTTTCCTCTGAAGTTTTATTCAGCCAGCATTAAAGCCACATCATAAACTAAACTTTCCAAAGCACTGCACAGACAAGCGTTAACTTCTAAGTCGATTAATCTTTGTGTTCACCTTTTGTAGTAAACACAGCGTGTTGCTGCGTCTGTGAAGCGCCACAAATGTGAGGATATCGTTCTTAAACAAGGAGGAGAGACAGCACAGGTCTCTGGGAGTCTTTTGGGGTAATTTAACACAAACAGCGAGGGAAACAGACTATTTCTGAAGGTAGTCATCCATCAAACACTGAGGAGAATGTCCAGTTGGTGGCTCCAGCAGGCTTAGAATAGCCTTTTGTTCAAACACCTTTAATAATTAAACACCTACTCAGCCCCTCAGGCTTCACAAGATTGAAGACTTTCGCAGGAGAAAAAAAAAAAAATAATAATCCCCTTCCCCTCCCTTTGCTGTTGTAACCTGGAGAGCTTGGCGGAGATGAGGTGCACCATATCACCTAATGCCTTTTCCTTGCACTCAACAAACCCCCTCTGACTCCTTTAGTACACTCATAAAAGAGAAATACTTGAAATACAATATAATCTGTCTCTGTAGCTCTACAACACACATTTGAGGCACTTTTCAGTGCAGTTTATATTTCAGAACTACAGTTAGGCTGAGTTTCTGAGGCCGATCTTGTACAAGATTTTGTGCCAGTGCTCGGGATCTTAACATCTGACCTTTTTTTGTGTCACAGTAGTGAGTCATCCAGAATTTAGACGTCACTGGAAACTAAATCTCTCTGCTCTCTTTCTCTTTTAAGTGAAACAGAAAAACTTTTTTGGTGGGAAAAAAAAGCTTTTTATAACAGTAATTATACCGTTTTGCCGCAAAAATAGAAGAATACACCACTTTAAAGGCCAGTACAGCAACCTGGCACTTATTCTTCAAAAGTGAAGAATAATTAGTTAACAAAGGCGCGTCCCCGTAGCCTCTGGGTTTAAGGTAGCATGAAACGTAATGTCTCTGGTCCTAGTCTTTGTTGCATGTTGTTTCTCATCTCTCTCCCCTCATTTCTACCCATTTAGTGACACCTATTTATTCATTTGTATGTATTGGAGAAATAGCTCCACAATTGTTTGATTAAAAATGCTGCACGTTTGTATATTGGCTGTGTACCGTCCTGGACGGGTCACATGCTTTTGTGAGAGTGTAGTTTTGCTTCCTGCCACATTAAACACTCACCCCGGCCTGTTCCTGATCCTGTGGGACCCAATAATGACTAAAGCAAAAAAGAAAAAAAAAAAAAGGAAGGGGCTGCAGATATGCTGAGAACAAGCACCTGAGAGAGAACAGCTGTCTTGTAAAAGGTCAGTCTCCCACTGTTCCTCGGTCTCTCTCTCCATTTCCGGCCTCTCGACTTCAAGACCTCCCTCCCCTTCTCCTTCCCACCCCCACCCCCCCGCTTGACTCCAAAGTCAAGTATTTTGGCTTTTTTCTCACACACATTGCTCTGACTCCCTTTGCGCTGCACCTAGAGGATTCTTGGCAGAGCCTGACCACCTTGTAATCCCATGCAGAAAAAAAATGGAGTGGGTGGATAAATGTACTGCACTCTGGTTTATAAAACTTCCCTGCGAGTGGATATATATGGGTCTCTTGAGGTGTTTGTTTTTCCCGAGTGTAGTGTAGCTATCATCATTACGCACATGTGGACCCCCCCTCCCCAACACACACACACACAAACACACACACACTGACACACAAGCACTTCTAAACATTGACAAACAGTCTCAAAAAGGCAAAAAACAAACACAAATCGAATTGGTTACATTTGGGCTGTTTTGGAGAGAAATTTCTCATAACCCGCTCGACGAAAAAGAGGCTGCTGCAGTTCTGCAGACAAACAAACAATGTTTGGAGTGATCACTTTCAATAAATGCCCTACTCACATATTTGAGTGTTAATATTTATCATGAAATCTGCGTGGCCGCCAGACCGACTAAACAAATACTGAGCTCCCACGTCTCTTATACCAACATACATGCGAAAACCAACAATAAACACGCACCCAGACACTGACATGTCACTGAAAGTAGCCTCGAACCCAAACTGTCAATAAAGCAGAAGAGTGGTGTTGTGCGGAACCCATACGTGAAGCTGTGCGATGCAACTCTGTCACATTAGCATGATAAATAAACAATGTCTATTCTACAGCACCGGTCAATGTGTTCGGGCTGTAAGTCCCCATTTCCTTGAAGAGGTCCTTTCAATGTCACTGAGGACATTTTGGGGCGTTAACCATTTCCTGTGGGCGGACCATGTGGGCGTGGTTGGTAGCAAGCTTGTTATGGTTATCAAGGTGATGCTTGTGGCGGTAACAGCAGCAGTGGCAGAGAAGAAGAAGAAAAGAGTCCAAATTCCATACTACGTATTAGAAATACACAGTATATGTAATATACACTGTATGTATACCCAAAAGAATGTGGACACCCGTAGGTTACAGGCATATCTAATATTCTCCACATTGGTTTCAGGCTTTCTGCCAGACTTTGGAACCTGCTTGCAGGGATTTCCTCCTGTTCAAACTGAGAAGACTGAGATCTTCATCGGGAGAGTGTCGATCAAGAGCACATCCAAAAATCAAGCAATTTCCCAACATACTGACGTCTTAGATCCTCAAGCCTGGTTTAAACTCAGTGTTTAGAATGAATATGGGCCACAGCAATGCTCTCAGGCAGCCATGCTTTCAAATCTGACCTTTGACCTTTGTCGTATTGGTTGGATCCTTTGATGCTTTCAAGGAATTGAATGCAGCAGTTATGAGCCAGAAAGCTCTTTATTTTGTTGCCTCTGAATCTTTTTCCTTTCGTTCTCCACCCGAGTGTTTGTGCGTCATGATTGTAAATGTGATGCTTAAGTCATGTGACCTGCAAGCTATATCACTAAACATCATTCATTCATTCAAAATGTGTGCATTCAAACTTCGCCTGGCTTTTTACTTACTTTCATGCTCCCAGCATGTGTGTCTGTGTGTTCATGCTGTGTGTGTGTGTATCTTAGCATGTGCGCATGTATGTGTGCATATGGCCTGAATATCAAACGCAGTCGTGTATGAGCCCCGGGTGGCTGAGAGCAGGTCTCAGCGCTCTGACTTGATGAGGGCCCCCTATAAGTCTCTCTGCTGTGATGACTTCTCCTTCTTCTTCTTCTTCTTCTTCTTTCTTATCATCTGCATGCAGAAGCAGGAGTAGATATGTGTGCATGTGGGGGATGACCAGGGTTACATCACGGTCAGCGTTGCAATCTGGGTCACAGCTTTTAATTGTATTTTCAGGCATTTAAGAGTGAAGAGGCTTCTGTCTTGAGCTCTGAGAGGAGTTTGAAAGAGAAAAGGAAGGGAGGAAAAGAGGGTGAAATGAAATAAATCAGCATATAAAATAAGGAGGTAATGATGGTAGTGGAAGGGAGGGGGGGAAGCAGGGCGACAGGTCTCGGCGGGTATTTCAACCAACTGCTTGTCAAGAGCGAGGCGGCTGCAGAGTGCGTGACAGCTCTGACAAGAGTTAGCGGAGGTCCTTCAGCGTTTCTCTTTTGTGTGACAAGGGGAGGCGGGCAGGGAGGGCTGTTCGGCGGCTCAAGACAGCCGAGGTCGCGGGAGTGGTTTCCGGTGGGTCGCATTAACGCCAACCTGCCTGTCATGACTCATGAAGTTTGCCGGCGAGAAGAAAGACGGCGGATGAAGAAGATAAAAAAAAAAAAAAGCATGTTTCCACTGGTTATGGAAGGTGAAGCAGGTGAAAGGTGAATTGGCTCTACATGTGACCGAACATGTACTTAATCCTGTGAAGGACGTGAATCTTATTACCTTTTGCATGTAGTTCAGAGCTGCTGTGTGAGGGATGGAGACTCACGGGAGGCTGATTTGCAGAGGAGATGGTGAGCAGCCAGCGGCAGCTGGCTGATGCAGCCATCTTTTATCCATTTATCAGCCTGTAAGCACATGATAACGTATTCCTCTTCCTCTGATGTGACATTATAGGCTCCAGCAAGGTAGAGGAGGAGAAGATATATCCAGCATTTGAAGAAAAAGGGCCACCTGTTGTCATAAATGAACAGTTAGTAAGGAGAGGAGCTTCAATAGGAGAAAATAAATAAATAAATGAAAAATAGAAAACGCTGTAGCATGCACAAAAATGGTCACCAGGCATGTAAAGTTAAAACTTGAAAATATAGTTTGGTCCTTTATCTCCAGCTTCCTCGAAGGTCTTTGTTTTTTTAATTTTCATTTTGCCTCAATGCGCAGTGAAACATTTATTTCTCTGCATTCTCCCCATTCGCTATTGTCTTCCTGCAGCCTTTCAACCCAGCCCCACAAACGTATTCTCTAAACCAATTGTCAGTAATAGGACTTCAACAGATTCAACCATGAATATGCATATTAATCTCTCACCACAGCACATTGCCACAACAGTCCACCAAAAAAAAGAAGTTTTCATCCTATTATACTTCTAAATCAGCAATAATTACAACCCTATACATCATCTGCATATTTAAATTAATATCAAATCTTGTATAGGGTTTCTCCTGCAAATTTATAATATATTCAGCCATAAGTATATTACAGTTAAATCTATCTCTATCCAGCCTCTACCTAGCTTCTCCTTAATAAGCTGTGTTCCCTGGTAATGTTCCTGAACTTATTATAATACAATATGCTCAGGCATAAGAATCACACATCCTTAATATTATTTCTTGCAATTAACATGGAGCCGAATATACAGAGGGCCTCCTTCGTTAATTTGCACAGGCACTCACATTTAATGCAAAACAGAAGCGGAGTAAACAGGTCTCTGTCTGACTTCTCGACACACGCGCGAGTCAGTCAAGTGTTGCAAATCTAATTTAAATATATGAATGTTTTGCTTTGTCCATTTCCCTGAACTTGGCTCGGCCGCATCACTTCTTTGTTGAATAAGAAATTATACCGTATAGTGTTGTTGCCCAGCAGTCAGAGGGATGGCGAAAAAGGCGCTGTAAGATGTTTGTCAATACTTTGTGTGTTTGCTATCTGTCCAATTTATATGTTCTATACCCACAAAGCTCGGGGGACTTCAATTAGACAAGTACCTGCATCCGCCGCTCTGGTCTACAGCTCCCAGGAGCCCTTGTGCTCTCATATTGAATCATGGAGAGACAGTTAATATTCCAGCAGAAGGAAGGATCTATAAAGTCTCTGCCATAAACTAGAGAGCGGCGTTTGTAACATCCAAATAATAGCAGTAAATAAAGAGCTTACACCTGTACGGCGAAGGCCAGGTCCACTGGCAGTGCTCTGATAGGATGCACTCTTCTGGCCTGCAGACAGCTGTAAATGTTCAGAGTAAAGAACAGTGAGCACTGTTAATGGATAGGTTTATTTTAAAGCATGCCATCTGCCATCAATCACCCAGAAGTATCGGGTAGTGGAGAAGTGAGTTAGCTTATAGTCCCCTCTTTGTAGTTCTTCTCCTCTTCTTCTTCTTCCGCCAGGAGCCCGATAAAGATGGTGGAGTGGTGGGGAGGAGATGTCAGGGAGGGCGACTGTGCTGGTACACAAGATCCCTGCGAGAATAAAGCATCAAACCCACTCAGCAGCACCACTAACAATAATAAAAATGCCTCGGCTTAAAGGTGACATTCCCAATTTACGATTATTTGTGTCTATAAAGTGTATTCCTCGGCTCCTGACTCATTCGCGCCCCTCCCTTGCAAGAACAATGCATTAAGGAGGGGGGTGCCGAGGGTAAATGGAAATTCTATCCATTTTATTAAACCGACAGGCCCCACTATACCTGAGACTTTCAATTTTGCCGGCGTGACCTCCAAGGAGACATTTCTGTCTCCTCTCTGTCTACCTTCGCCTCATTCAATTCCCTGTTTGCTCTGACTGGCCCTCCGAGCACCCGGGGGCCCGCAAAGCCGTTATGGATGAGCTCCGAGGCAATTCTGAAATAGAGGGAGGAGAGGAGCGTAGATCTCCGCTCCCTTCGAAAAGATTTACTTCAGGGTGTAAGATGGATGAAATCAGCCTTTGTATCTCTTTTAGTGATTGTTTTTCCTTCCATTCTTTCTGCCGTTTTCTTGTGTAAAAGCAGGATGTTCAATAGGATGGGAAATGTGATGCATTAGGAGGCCAAGATCAGAGCCAAACTAACGGCAGAGGTGGAGATGTGGTGTTAACCTGAGTAATGCCGCGATCGAGGCCAGCTGATACGACCGCGGTGTCCTTTCCCGACACCTACACTGTACCGAGACTCAAAGAATGGAAGCCACCTTTGTGACGTTGGTGCAGAGAAATACTGAAAAAATATTTTATGTTGCGATATAACAAGCTCTCATCAGCCTTTCATTTAATTTCGGCAATCGGTTGTACATGATGTACATTTAAAAGCATTATTGAAGCATTATTGATGCACTAATATGTAAAATATTTTGAATTTGAAACACTTCCTGTGCTGTTGGGTAATCTGTAAAAAGCATTGTATGGGGCTCTCCCGTGGCCTAGTTGATCACGTAGTTGCAACTTTCCTGGTTTGAGTAAAGCAGGGGACTTTTGCTGTATGTAATTCTTCATGTCTCTGTCCATTACTCTCTTACCTGCTTCTGCTGTCCAAAAGCACCATTACAGCCATTACTGTTAAAAAGGACGGGTTGCGGCGACATTCAGTGACATGCTTAATTGATGAAAAGCTATTAAGGCCTACCACGTTATCTATCATTAAATTTGTCACCGAAATCAACAGAGTCTCAGACGGTTCAAATTCAATGTTCTGCCTATGATGCAGCCTGGCGAGGTTCCAAAAACGAATGTGGAGACAGAGCAAAGCGAGCCCGTCAGCTGCAGAACTTTTATCAGTTCACAGATCCACTGCAGGAGGGACGTCTCTGAGGCTGCTGAGGGGAATCTCCTGGACAGGAAACACATTACTTTTGCTTTGTTCTCCATCACAGGGAGGTGATGGCACATAAAGTATCCCCGTGAAGGATGGCGGGGAGAGAGGAAGCAGCCGGAGACGCAGCCAAGTTTCTATTGAGTTATGGACATTTTCAGCAAAGAGCCTTCAAGAGCGGCACTCCTCAAAGTGACTGAGCTCACACTTAGTATGGACAATAGAAATGGAATTGTCGACGTTAGTATTTCCTCATTCATTTTTTTTCTCCCTGTTAAATCTCTTATTCTTTTTTTTATGCCTTTGAGGCGTATGAGGAATGGCTGAAAAGCACATGTAGAGTATCAGATGTCTACTGTGCAGCGCGGGCTCAAAGTATAAAGTATAAATGAAATTGTATGAAGCTTATTTAACCATCTGTCATGATAGGAGCTCTGGGATCATAAGTGCATTTCAGTGACAAGCATGACATGATGTAGCAGATGAATTATTTAAGAAAGTCACATCACATCAGAGGATTTGAAATAATAGTTGTTTGGCAGTTTGTAGCCAAACTTCACTCTATCTTTTGCAAACGGAGAGATGTTGCATGTGATGGACAGTGTTCGGAGATGAACGGGATGTTGATTTGGACTCTGTAAGTCGCCGCTGCGTCAGTGATGGTGCTGTAACCGTGGCTAATTGTATGTCTAAACCCTCTTTGGGATGAGCGGCGCGTCGGGAATATAGCGGCTCTGGGTTTGACAGTGATGGTTCATGGGATGACAAACAAACGCCACAGAGGATCAATGTGAAGAGGTCCATCTTCAAAACACAAGAGAGACGGAAAACGACAAAACTGATCTTCCGTGACAAGTGCCCATGTCTTATCAGAGAATTCAGCAGGGGTGTTGCTGCGTTTAGGGGATACTGTTTGCACTTCATGGGGATTATATGAAGGGTCTTTACTCTAAAATGAAACACAAACTATTTTAAAATAGTGCCCATGACTAACTTAAGATACGGTACAGAAAACAGGCTTAAGTCGTGAGGTCCTATGATAAAACTTTATTCCTATAATTTAGAAATAAATGATAAATGTCAAAAAGTCAAACTCTACATGTCAACACTGGCTTATATAAGAACCTGAAAATAGGAAATGGAGAATCAGTAAAAATATAGAAAAAAAAAGCAGAGAAGTGGGATAGATATATAATAGATATATAATTGAAATTAATTTGTGGATATTAATGTACAGTATATACAGTCAGAGTAAGAACTACAGAATAGAAAAATGATTTGTGGTATATATTTAGTTTGAAATAAAAAAGTCTCTGAGAGCAATAAAGCATCCAATCAACATAACATGCATAACTTATGCAGCTTAGTAAATATATTGTTCTGAAAATAAAACGTTTGTGATCAGTTTTCTCACTTTGTAAATGCACTCTCCCCGAGGCCCAGACAATCTGTGTGAACCTGTTGGATGTGTTTTGGAAATCTTAGAAACCGACTGTTTTTTTTTTTTTTTTCTGTTACAATTACTTTAAACAAAGACTAATCACTGGACAAATGAGCAACTGTAACACCAAGTCCAATTACTGGAAAAAATGGCTGCTTTGTGCCATTCACTGATTACATCAATAAGATTCTCCTCGGCAGGGGCCATCATTACATCAACCCAAACTGTAATTTTACTCATTTATATGGATTTCATAATGTAATATTCCCAGCAAAGTAAACATTTAGATGTGTGGGGAGGAAAGAAACAAACGTATGCATATGAAAGTAAAGAAAATATGAAGTTTCTCACAGAACCAAATTGGCAATCACCATCCTTCTACCCCATGGTCATAATGAAATTGGGCTAGCAATGGTTGAAATAAATGACATAATTCTGTGTACACACAATTAAAGGAGAAAGCTACAATCGCACATTCAGCTCAGTGAGTTTATGATAGCACAAAGCAAAACCAAACCTATAAATAATGAATACGTCCATAATTATTCTGTCTCAGATTTGCATAATTATTGTTTTTTTTTTCTTGGAAGCATCTGTTAACATTGCAGTCCTTTCTTTGTTTCAAATAGAAGCACTGTACCTTCCTGCAAAAGTACACACATGAATTGGAATAAATTGGCAGTATAAGGAAATGCTCCTCATTTATAATTGATAGGGTGGTCACAGTCACACAATGATATTGCTGCAAATGCACCACTATTACTCTAAATGAGGATTCCTGTTGCACTGGTAATGCTCAGTGGCAGTGGAGACCAGACTTAGTATTATTTTGCAAGATGATTTTCATTCTTCCCACTTAGATGAAAACATCAGGGAGTCAAGGTGTGTGAATGATGTCAACTGATCATCAAACAATCATCACAGATGGCAACAGCTTTTACTCACTGCTTTGATATTAGACAGGATAGTTGAATATTTTAAAGCTTGAAAACTGTTTAAAAAATGTCCAGTGATATAAACTAGAGAAGAAGAAGCAAACTGTTGCATCTGAGGAGAGAACAGTTTACTGAATTAATAAATATTAATAATATATTTATGTACAGGGTTCAGAACTCCTCATTAGTCTTTTGTACCTGGTATTTGACCAGAGTTTGTTGAATGAGCCTGGCTCACAGCCAGAGTGGCCTGTTAGCCGCTCTCCAGCGACCCTCGAGCTGTGTATAACCAAAGAAAACATTAGCCAGGTGACTTATCATGGAAGTCTGTGGCTGACCTTTTAATGCGCCTGTCATTGATTGCATAGCATGCTACACTCTGTCCATCCCAAGGTGATAGATTATTCAATTAACTATTGACCTTTCCCGCAGACTCATTTGTCGATGGAAATGCTTTTATGACAGCAGTGCATTTAGAAACCAAAGGATGCTGAGTTTTGATTTTAGGATTTACTGTGTGCATTATGATTTTCCTCCCCCCTTTCTCTTCCTCCCCCCCTTTCTCCTGTTGACTTTTTGATTTACATTGTAATATTATGAAGTTTGGCTCTGGTGTCGCTCCTGTGGTGGATGGCAACTGTCGCCGTGTGAGAATAAGCTTTTCCAGGTCTTGGCAGGCCAGCGCTGCTCGCTGGATTTATCCCGCGTACTTCTCCTTTACTCAGACATATTTCATCACCGAGCGCAGCTCATTAATGTAGCCGTGAGCTATTTGTTGAAGTTAAGAGATGTGCATTTGTATTTGTTGCGGCTATAGAAATGTGTAGCCATGAATCAGCACCTATGAGGTGCCCATTTGGCACCGGTAGGGTTGCCTTCATCTCAGTTGTCTGCTGTGGCAGAGATTACTCACCGGCATCAGAAGACACACATCAGTTGGACACATTTTTTTGTGTCCAACTGATGCTCCACATCGTCAGAAACCTGAACAGACAAAAGCCCCACAGGATGGAGGCTCTTTCTTTTTTTTTTTATTTACAGGGATCCCTGCAGAGCAATGAGGAAAAACTGCTTAAAAAACAAGGCAACGTGCAAAGTAAAGTAAAATAACAGCCTGTCGTGTATCAGTTTGCAAGTATCATCTCATTCTTTCACTCTGTTTCAGTCATTTAAGGTACAGCACGATTCACTTGTAATCGACGTGTTTTCAAACTTCATGTGACTCTTAAGGATAATTTTGGAACAACATAGCAGGTCAGGATATCTGCCAGCATCAACAGCAAATGGCAAAATATAAAGCAGAAATGATCTGTGCGTGAGGTTGCCATGGAATCACTGCGCCGTGTGTTTAGACATCTGCTGGGGTAATGCTGCCCTACCGTGTTGCCCGAAAAGTTGTTCAGTTAGTCGCTACCCTTTGATCCGTTTCTGTCAATAAACTTTTACGAGTTTTATTTATCATGCGGCTTTAGCAGGAATTTAGGAGGCATTATGTGTTTCAATTAAATATTTAGGATGGTTTTCAGAGGCAATATGGTCGAACGGTTTCAAGGTTTAATCAAGAGAAAGTTTGATTTGCTGTTATTTCCCATCTTGCGTATTTTTTTTTGTTGTAGTATTTTAACAAATTAGTTCAATAGATAGTTGTAGAAAACTTATGTGGGGGAAAAAAACTCCATGCAGAGATTTTATTTTACTAAACTGTACCTTCATACTTTCCTGTTATCATGTGAAGCAGCTGTTCCCAGGCGTGTGCTATCACGGCCTGACAGACTTCAGATCCTCATCTCAACCAAAAGACTTCAGCGGCTAATTTTCCTGATTAGCTCTTCCTCCGGTTGAAGGTGTGCTAATCAGTAAAATCAGCTGCTGTCGTGTTCAGTCGAAGTGAAAACCTGCAGACGTAGTCTACACACTCTCTCGCTCTCGCTGTTCTCTCCTCCCAGGCAGCTACACCCCACCCATCTGCCACTGCACGCAGGTTAAAACAAACGGTACGAGTTAGCTGCAGATCCTCCTCGCCTCAGGTTAAATACCCAGTCGTGACTTGATGCTGCATGACATGTCTAGCCAGCGCCAGTTTAAGGACCCACCTCCCTCCTCCTCCTCCTCTGCCCATCCTCATTGTTGTTAAAGAGGATGTGACAAAGAGCGATATCGGTAGAATGAATATTTAATACCCCCCCTCCCTCTGACTTATTCATGTTCCTCGGGCGTATCAGCCTCGCACATCCCTGCTCTCTACCTGTCACATTCCCTCTCACCGAAGAAGCATGAAGTCATCTTGGTGGAGTAATAACTTTACTTACAGCCAGGGAAGTAGTGGAGGAAAGACATCTTGATCAAGCAATCCTTAAGAAATGATGTAGGCTTGCAGAGAGGTGATAGATATCTGTTATCCAGTACACCTCTTTAATATTATCCTCCCCTTTAACAGTTTTGACAGGAACTGCTTCCCCCCTTGTCAGAGCCAATTGGTTGAGGGATTGAGGGATTGAACGTCTGCAGGAGGACAGGAATACCGCAATTACCGACAAAGGAGGGAAAGGGGGTATCTGTTAGTGATGTTTGATGTGATTTATCCGACAGCACCGGGAGTGCATTTAAACGGGGCCCTGTGACGCCGTGACATTGACGGAGTCGTGTAATCAATTGGGCTTGTCCGAGCACGAGTGGCTGAGAAAGCTGCTGTCAGGGTCTGAGTGACGGTTCATCATAACTGCCTCATTCGGCTAACCCCCCCCACCCCTCCCACCAGCCTCCTTCTTCTTCCTCCTGTTTGAGAAAAGAAAGAAGAAGAAGAAGAAGAAGCAGGAAGAGACCTAAAGAGGGAGAGGCAGATAAATCACCTCGGCTTATAGAGAATCAGGCTTCCACTCAACTGGAATCACTCGCTGGAGGAGTCTCAGTTGCCAAATCTCTGCCTGACACAAACTCCCACAATCTGAGAGAAATACGTCTCTTTAATGTAAATTTTGTTACCTCTGAACTCGAATGAACACTTTTTTTTTTTCTCTTAAATAGAGTGTAGCCGGGTGTTTGGCATCAAAATGTAACAGTGCTGAGGATGGTTGTACACTGAAGAGGCCGGTCTGCTCAGAGCTCTCAGTGACTCTGTGCATGAACAAGGGATTTTACATTTTCAAATTCTGCAAGAAGATAAAGGCTGCACTCAGATGTACACCCAGAATCCTTTGAAGGCCACATTTATTACTTACATCCACGCCCTGAGAGTGTAGAGTAGGAGTAGGCCCTTGACTAATAAAGTTTTCCTGAAAAAAAATTCCCTGACTATGAAAAACATGAAACAGTCCAATACAAACATTGAATTTTTGCTCAGATTAACAAAAAAAAGAAAATTCATTGTTGAGCAATTAAGAACAACAAGGCAATGAACTCTGTACAAACATGACAGACACATCAATATGAAGCAAAAAAACCAAAAGCAATATGGACTCCTTAGTCATTGTGTTGATCGTGTGCAGAACTCCGCAGAAAAACACATACAGTCCTGTCATCATCAGGCAACATCTGTGTGCTGGTCAATAATTCACAAATCTGAGACAGTGTTTCAGTGTAAGTTTTGAAAACAAGGATAGGTTGCACTTATCTCGACCTGGAGTCATGAGAAGGGTTATGGAGCCTCGTTAACAATGCATGAGAGCTGCATTTTGAACCCCCACCACCGTTCATGCATTTTTTAAGGAAAAATACTTTGCAGAGAGAGGGGTGGCTCACTGTGTTTTGTCTAAAAATAACCCCCTATATATCTCTTTACTGTTGATCCGGCGTAGCCTCGTAAAACTGACACCGTCGTGGGTGAGCTGGGAGCGAGGTAGAGCGAGTAACGGCTTCTTGATGGATGCGATGATGACTTTGAGCTTTGCCTCTTGTTTCTTTCTCTTGCGTTTCTTGCAGCGCACGTGGGAAAGTGGTCTCAGACTTTTGGACCTTTGAATATCTGAGGATTGAGTTCTTCAGCTCTGACCTTTAACCCTCTTCGCCGTTAGATTCTTGTATTTTAATAATATTCAGGCGTAACCACCACAATGGAGGGATTATGTCTCGTGACCGTGAGTTCCAGGGAATGTTTAAAGCTCTCAGAAAACTTGTGATGCTGGTTGTAGTTTTTAAAAGAGTCTGCTGTCAAAAATATTTAAATTGCTTTACAAATGTTAATGTAGGTGAGTGTAGCCTGATCATGTTTTATGCAGCTGTATCATATATATTATATATATATATATATATATATATATATATATATATATATAAACAGAAGTATCATTATTATTATTATTGGATGAGACTGTTGTGGCAGATACTCAATACCAGAAGCAAAAAAGATAAGAGAACATCACTCATTTTGACAGAAGCCTTTTGACTTTCCAAGGAGAAACAGTCAAAGAGAGGTTCCAGCTAAGGGGGCCCCTGACCCCTTGGGCCCCTAGGCTTGTGTCTGGCAGGGCTCTTTGGTAATCCATCCATGTTTAGCATTCTGTGGCTGCAACGCACGGATATTTTTAGTGAATCATATATCATAAAAATTGTAGCAGTGAACATGCGTTGAACCGAGGTTTCGTAAAGGCATCCAATGACAACGTTGTGTTTGGCGAGAGCGTCGGTAATATAACTTAATATGCTGATAATTCTGGCAGTGTCGGGGCGTTACAGGAGTCAAAATGACACAAATGTGATACAAAAGTAACTTGTGAAACTGTCTACCTGAAACAGATCCAACACTAACCACACAGACATCAACTGTAAAAAAAAAAAAAAAAAAAAAAAGCTCTATCAACTATAAACTGGTGAGAAACACAGGCCCATGTATCCTACTGAAGGACAAAAGGTGTGGGTTTGACTCTCTGAGTTGACAGTCAGGGCTGTACCACAGACACAAGGAGGGGTTTTTTGATATTCCACAATCTGAAACCAATAATTTGCCAAGGACTAAGGTAAAATTCAAGAATGTTCAGCTTTCCCAAAAGCTGTGATCTACTTTCCCAGACCTAAATGTGCTATTCCTCAGATTTATTAAACAATATCTCATGACTGTTTGACTTTGTGTCAACACTCCAAACTCCGTGGCGGTGCTCAAAACTGTTATGTTGCCGTTCCTGGTTTTAATCATTTTTGGCCCGTTTCCACTTCCTGCCTGAAAAGTGAAACAGCTTAGGAATGTCATTCTTTGAAAAGAAAACAGAGAGGATCCACAGAGGAAGTCCTCCCACAGTCCTCTGGTCTCCATGCACGGCTAAGCACACACACTCTGTCACAAACACACACACACACCTCTGCTCTGATACAGACACACAGTCATTTACACACACACACATTCTCACACCCACACGTACAATTCTCCCACACTGTGAAACACGCACACTTGTGCACACACTCACCGACACACCCAGACTCTCCACACACACACACACAGACTTTCTCACTTACAGGCACACACTGATTCACTCTCTCTTACACACACACACACACAGAGGGCTGCAGCAGGGCTTGCTGGGAAACATCAGACACCCAGGGAGGAAGGAGGACAGGCTTTTCCCACATTTAGACTCCATGGATACTTCAGATGTCAAGCTAAAAATAGAGCCAATGTTAACTAACCCAACACTGAATCAACTACAGCAACATGCTGTCTGCTCCGCTCTGCTGCAGTTTGGCCCAGTCTTTAAACACTAAAACATCGCACAATTGTCAGGACAGTTGTTTGAGTTTGTTAAATCTTAACTGCAGTTTATTTACAATATTTATGTGACGTTTCAACGGGTTTAAATGTCACATAAATGTCAGGAAAGGTGATGAAACTGAAATGATGGCATGAAATCAAATTGCACGTGTTCAAAGTGATTTAAAATGAAGCTAAGTTTAAAGCAATGTTAGGTACAAATGAAATGATGGGTCCCTTTTTTCTCCTGTCATTAGGATTGTAGGTACAAGCTGTTCTTAAAATGCGAACTACATTTCCCACCAGCCCTTTGTTTCCATTCCCTGTTGACCTTCCTGAAGAGTCTGTTATCCTTTCTCTCATTCTTTTTCATATCAAGGGGCTCGACGAAGAGTCTAATATTTTCCTAAACAGACACAAATGCACACATTTGTGTTTATACTGCGCTGAGCACATAAACAGACATGTTTACACATACCGTCCAGGCAGTCATAAATTTTGACTTGCACATGCACACGGGCAGATCATACAAAACCCTTATGGCTGTGCAGACATAAAGTATGATTTAAGCTGGTAGAGTTTTACTTTCAGTTCTATTTTGCCATCTGCTCTTACGTCTGGAAAACTAAAAATATTAGTCACAGTTTTTAATCTGCGGTGTCAAGTTTGACTTGATGACAGCTCGTCTTTACGAAAGGAAAGAAAAGTTAGTGCATAATTGTAAATGTAGTGTTGGCAAAATCAGCTCTGCAGAGCTGAGGCTCTCTTTTTAAATCTCTAAATTACCAATGATTATTTGTATTGTATTATTATTCAGTATATTAAACTGACAATTTAAGTTCATAGACGATTAAAAGTGTCTTGATAAATTCAAGAACAAATGCAGCAGCCGTTTTAAGCAATGAGGTCCTTTTTCTAGTCTGTTTATATCTGCAAGTTTTAGTTCTCAGTCTGTACGAGTATCTATCAGAGATGAGTTTTCCCTTAGGGGATTTATATATGTAATTTGGTGTGAACATCACCCTAAGGTATCAAGAGCACATGCATCTTCAATGTCATGTTTCTTAATGTTAGTACCTCCATGTGTTTGGTGAGATGTTACCTCTGGTGTATTCTTTCTTGACAGGGCGCGCACACTGACTCATTCCTATCTTCACACTTTTGTAGACGTGGATGTTTTTTTTTTTCCTGAGCTTACAGACTCTTCTGTTTTCCAGCGACATCCTGCTTTACATTCATAGCATGTTTACATATTTTTTTTTTTTTTTACCAGTGACCTGCTCACCGCAACCTTTGTGCTACTGAGCGGCTCCAGTTGTGCCTCACAGTGCCTCGCTCCCGGGGAACACTGAGAGTAAAGTTTGAGAAAGAGGAGAGCTTTATCTGATTTTCTCAGCAGGCATTTCATTTCAAACTGCTGACCTTTCATGTCACCAGCCTGTCTCTACAACTTTCAGCCACTTTCACCACTGCTGCCATTATGCAAAATAATCTCATTTCACATTTGCTCACTTCTCTAACTAGCACCAATTGTCTGACCCAGTCACCGTCTCCAAATAAAAACCCGTCTGGCCTTTTTACATGTTCTCCCTGTTGCCTAACTCGGTCCTGTTCCTGGCACCCAGTCGTGTTTAATTTAGTTCAAGTCTGCATCGTCCCATAAGGGTGAAATCCTGTTAAAACACATACATGGCATCCAGATATTCACAACAAAGCTGAGCACATGCAGTAAGCGGACGAGATGATTAAAAGAGCAGAGCCTTGTGCAGGACGAGAGCAGCCGCATTTGAGCAATAACGTCAATCCTGCCTGCAACAAGCAAAAAACAGCAGAGAGAGGTTGTAGAAATTCATCAGCGTCATCATTTACTGTTGTGTCTGTGTGTCGCGCCTCGGTGGAGAAGTGATGTGGATCTTCAAGTCGTCACATAACTGCTCCTGTGACGGTTTGGTGCGATGATGTCAGGTTCAAGTGTTGTTTCGATACTGAGAGTAACACGGAACAAACCAATGTCTTGATGATGTTTTGTCCTTGTTGTCAAATTGAACAAGGTTTCTTCCTTCTTCCTGTCCCAATCATTGTCTAATCTTTGCCTCCAAATTCCCACATTTTGTTTCCGTTGTCTACAAATCTGAGAGAAAGCGCGTCTACATTTTTCAACGACCACTTTCCCTGATTGTTTCTGGTAGCAACCACCTTCCTCCTCATCCCTCTCGTCCTGATGTGAGGTGATGTTGTGCTCATGTATTTGCTCATTCAGTGTGCAAACCCTCTAAATCAGATTTATGTAGTTGCAGGCGTCACCTCAGTGCACCGAGCAAAAAGACACCAGAGCGCATTAAGACTGGCCCAGGGGGGGAAGATGTGCTGCCCTCACGGGTCACTGAGGATTATTGCAAGAATGATCATTTACGTTTTATTCTATTCTGGGTCTTAATGTATTAACGCACTGGTTACAATAATGGCTTCATACTTCGTGTTTTGCCTTCAGTCATAGACGTGAAGAATACAGTGCAGGGATTATAGAAAAAATGCTAAATACCATAAAGTGCACATTAATTCGTTCTGATGGCACATTGAGTGAAAAGTTTGAAACTCAAGTAAAAGTCACACATTCTGCAAATTGCTCACATTCGCAGTATGTTATTCATCTTTTAATTTGAGATTCGATGAACATAATCACCACCTTCATCTTCTCATATGTCAGGGGCCTAAATTGATGGTGTGACAGTACAGTCTGAAATTGAAAACGAAGATGCCGCTACTCTTAAAAAAAAAAAAAAAAAAAAAAAACAGATGATAAATTTAGCTTCCCATATGGCACCGGCATCTGGCATTATCTGAGCGTTCAAGTACACGGCGGCCGACTCAGCGGAGAGGCCTGCTGCACGATGACGCGATTGTGCCTCTGTGTTTGAAATGCCAAAGATTATCTCTGGCTCCGTGTTGAGATATGTACCTCATTGATGTAACGTTTTACAGATGGTGTAGTAGCTGCTCTGTGTTCAGTACAGAGAGAGAGAGAGAGAGCAAAGCGGCATAATCTCCTGATATGTGATGACAGGTAGTCTCAAAGCAAAGCCTTCGCACGCCGTACCTGCAGCGCTGCTCGGGGTTTGATGGGAGATCAGTGGGCTGTCGACTCTGCTAACAGCCGGGGTGTGCCATCGAAAATCCATCGAAAAGACACAAGAGACGAACAGGAATCTCACACGCAGACACATGAAAGTGGAGTACACAGAAACACAATGTCTAATTCAGAAAAAAATAGAAGCGACTGATACAGGTACATAAACCTGCAAATGTGTTTACAGTGTGACAGCTCAGGTTTCATCTTATTTTGTGAATCTGAAAACAGAATCAAATCCACGTGTGAAATCCAAATCCTTTTGAATCCCCTATCAAATCTTTTTAGGTTTAGCTTTTGAATTTAGAGGCCAATTCATGATGTCTTACAGTATGTCGTATTATTACGCTACTGTAATATTTTTGGACTCACAATGCAGTTTGACCACCTATAGTTCTGTCAGAGATTTGGGTCAAAGAGGCTTTATGCAGCTTTTCCCATATATACAGTTACTCCACAGAACCTGTAAATAGACTTTGATGAGTTCTTACTTGCTTTTATTGCTGCGCTTTCAGAAAATGTACACTACACATTTGCAGATTGCAGTTTAGGCCTGTTTGGGGCAACATGTCAGGATGTGAAAAGACATCAGCAGAGAGACGAGGATGATATGAACCAGGCCTGATTTGCTCCCTATTGGATGTGCAGGTACAAACAGACTGTACAGGAGAGACTGTGAACTGTTGCAACCACTTGTTGATGTGACTGCACAGTTAAAAGCCAGTATGTAAGCACTTTTAATTATGTGACTGTGACAGTTCATGTCAGTCTTCCAAGTTGTTTTCCATGACGTTTGGAAAAAGTTGACTCTAAATCAATTGACTGAGCTTTTGAGTGATTATAATCCAACTCTGAATTTGAATATGGTTTGGATTTTTTTTTTTCTGTAGTTTTGATTGATTCAAGATGGAGCTATGCTTCTCTGAAAATACATGCAAACGTCTCTGCAGACCTATGCACAGAAGAGTGTTAGGGGTAACCTTAGCTTCCAGAGGCTTCCAGAGAAACTGACGTGCATAAAATGTCAACGTGTCATGTTGACCTGGGCATCAAGCGTGTTGACTGAGCGTTCCAACTTTTGTTGGGAGGCTGGGTTGAAGAAGAAATCATGCATGTTTGCCCTGCCTGCAGCCCAGAGCAACTCGTTTCAAACTAAAGAGAATTCAGGGCCTGAAGTCTTCAGGAAAAACTTGGATTAAGCTTTGGGTTCACCTTTCTGTAGACAGTTTTAATCTGAAGTTATAAATAAGATAATATGTAGAAGTTAAACCCCATGTAGTTAACATTCAGACATCTACATCTACGTTTTTGTACATTATTTTTTTTTGCAAATCATCCATGGAAACCTAAACTAGCATACAGTGAATGTCCAGCCTCCAGTGCAGCTTCAGGAACAAATGCACAGAAATCCATGTGCAAATGTAGCTCATGTGCACATGAAAAGAAATGCACGCACATACTGTATGAATGCAGTCTAACGAAAGCAAACACAAATGCAAGAGCATGTACACATTCCCACAAACATCTGCATGAGTTAGCATCCCTTCTCTGTCTTCCCTTTAGCTCACACACACACTAACAAGCGTGAGCCTGCACACACACACACACACACACACACTCGCACACAAAAACACCGGTATCACTCCTTCAGCGCTCTGAATGATTTTGCTCTCAGCTGAGCCACATCACAGGCGAGGAAGGAGTGCGCCCCTCCATCAAAGAGCTCTTTAAATGAAATCATGTCCTCTGATGATTCAAAGCAAATATTTCCCTGGCACACTCCTACTGAATGTGCTCCTCTGAAGAGCAGGCCTTCAAGTGAGCGAGGACGCGAGGACTTTTAGGCTTTGAGCAACGCGCGGCGGGGGTGACGTGTCAGGGGGTTGTAAACAGCGTCGAAATGAAAATGGATCTCGGCTGCTCGGATCCAATTTTTCACGAGTGTAGTTTAATCTGAACGTGGACCACACAGAAGTTTCCTCACAATGTGACAGTTACACAAAAAGGACTCACAACAATGAATTAATGCTCGCTCATACGAAGTGACACAATTCAGTGAGGGGGGGGAGGGGATATATGAACTCAGATGTGATCTTGAAAGCCTGGTTTATAGATCAGAGGACATCACTCAGATTTGTTTTTTTCTTAACATTAGCAGAATCCGAGTGACTACTCTGTGTCAGTGCAGTGTTTACTGGGATACAAAGAGCTGTAGATAGGCATGTGATTTTTTTTTAAAAGTTGGAAGTCCCATTTGGTGTCACTGTGATGTGCTTGGGGTAAATTAACCCATCAGATAGTCAAGATGCTTTGTTTTATTCAGAGTCATCAAGGTTGTTTAGGCCTGCGTGGACTGACATGGAATTTTAAAAGAGATATTTTGATGTGTCATGTAGCTCATTATCAACTAAAACTGCAGAACACAGTGTCACTGTACTGTGACTGTAGTTGCATACAGCAACACCAGCTAGAACAATTTTTTTTTTCCATCAACCCACTTTTTTTTTTTTTTTTAAATCTGTGGCTTTTGAGGTTCAACCCATTCGAGCATCATCAGCAAAACCCGAGTGTCACATCACTTCCGTCAGCTGAGTCTGTTGTGACACCTTCCACTGCAACAGCGCCGTCTCCATCAATGTACCAATCTGCTAATAATTTCATTTCATCATTCGTTTTCTGCTTGAATATGTCCAAATTGAATTAACCCGGTGTCGAGGTGCGGCATCCACCTTACACCTCTCGGTTTTGAAGGGCACGCCCCCCCCCCTCCTTTTTTCCGCCTTCCTCCTTTGAGCAACAGATTGTAAAATCTGTTGACAGCCTTGACAGGCTCGCTAAGAAAGCAGAGTTCATTATCGGAGTCATTGCCTGGTCCTTAAAGGTTATTCACTCCCCTTCTTAGAGACGGAGCCTCATCCACAAAGTGACATGTTAATGGTTAATGTTGCATGCCATACTGTGAAGAGGAGTGGCGTTTAGAGGGGGATGGGGAGGGAACGGAGTTGCAAAAGATGCAGTGTGAAATAATTCCGGACATGTTTGAGAAATCTTGTCGCCTAATGACACCAGCAGGAGAGGAGGGGATGGGAGTGGATGGCGGAGTGGATGGATAGCATCGGATGCCTCTTGTCAGATGTGTCACTCACGCCTTTATGTGTTCTGCAATTGGATTTTCCTTTTAACCCCCACATACGCGTCACAATGTTTCTTTCTTATTAGAACAGGCATCTAGGAAAATAGACGCGGGTGCATGTGGAGAAAAGGTGCATGCTGAAATCGATAAGGAAAAGGAGACCGTCAGTTTGAAAAATCTATATCACAATAAGAAAAGACCTTTTTTGGCGGGGGGGGCACACCTTCTGTATTTTATTCCTCACAGGAATGAAAAGTTAACATAACGGTGCTTTCAGTGCGACAGAAGGATCCCTTTTAGCGCTCTGGTAGGGCAGTTTCTCCAAGTTTCACATGAGAAAAGTGAGAGGACACTAAACTTCCTCGTAATGAATGAACGCCTCACATCCACTTTAGAGGAACATCCTTTTCTCATTATACTGCAATAAATTCAACTGGATGTGGCCTATATTTAGTGTGCTCCTGATCTCGGCCCAGAGATATGCGCCTCCTAACTCATGATTCCTCCCTCATCTTCATTTTGGCACCACACCACATTTGCCCTAAGACAAATCTTTTCCTAAGTGAAAATGAAAATTTTTCTTCTCCAAATCACGGTATCAAACAGCGGGGGATGCGGGCTTATGCTGCAGATAAGCTTAGGTGAAAGAATGGACATTTTGACTCAGTTGTGGGGGTTGGATTTGATACAAAGCTGCATTTGGGATGATTTCTGAATGATGGCAGCTGCAATTAAGTGTGGCTGATGTGCAGAAGCTGCAAAAAATAAGATCTGACTGGCAAGGAATGGGTGTTGAAACTGGAAAGTCAAAACTCTGCGTTTAGATGCAGAAGTAATGGACAATCCTGAGGGACAGAAAGACAAAGACTTTAGATGGGAAAGCCAAACTTTTTTGCAAGAACTTGTACAAACACCTTTGTTTCTTTTGCATTTCACTTTAGCGTTTGAAGTGTGTCAGTGCCGTGTTATCAGATTAGTTTGGATGTTCTTGAACAGAACGCACAGCTGAATTAGCTCAGCCTCCCTCAGTTCTCTCAGGAAACTGTGTGAGGTTACCTCGACCTAATTTCATCCTTATTCTTTGGCGTTCCATCGCTTGGCCTGTGACGTCTGGATGGACTCCTGTGTCAAGATGCACAAAGTCCTTCAGGTGTTTGGTTTTTGTGCTGTCCCTCCTTTCATGAAACCCAGTCTAGTTAATGTTTTTATTTCCAAATTTGAGTGTTTGGTAATCACTTCTGCGCAGGAAATAATCTAAAAATTACTGTACTAGTACTTACAATAAAAAAATGATGTCTGGTGATATTCTATATTTATTGTTATTGTTAAAAAAAATACCAAAATACTATGAAAACACCAAAACCAGCAGACCGCACCAACCAACAATGTGTTATTCAGTCCCTCAGTACTTCTCTGACTTCTCCACCCCGTCTGTGGCTCTCAGCCCCGGGACTATCGGTGTCTACCGAGGATGTCAACCTTTAGAAACAGAAATATAGTTTCAGTTTTTAAGAAGGATCAGTAATTTCCTAAAACAGCCAAACACTGTAAAAAAAATTTTAGCAAATGTTACTCAAACAGGAGAAAATTCTGCATGTGTTCCAGGCTTATTTTAACCCACAGATTAATACACATTGGGAGCTGTGGTGTATATTTCAGCAGCAGTACAGTGTGTGTGTGTGTGTGTGTGTGTGTCTGTGTGTCTGTGTGTGTCTGTGTGTCTGTGTGTCTGTGTGTGTCTATGTGTGATTGAGTCAAAATAAACTACACTGTGTAATGAAGAAACAGGTCACCCAGTGCAACGGTGTGGCTCGCTGATGTGCTTTTTATTGTTTTTGGACAACAATGGCGCTCTAAGGCACAGGGGAATAAGACATATCAGACTCTGGGATTTGTTGACAGTAAGAAAAAATATAGAAGATGACTTGTCCTTTAAATAAAAACAAATGTCAAATTCAAAACGTAAATTAAAACCAGTAACATTGGTTATTTAACCTAATTTGAATCTGTAAGGGATATATGGTTTCACTGCCAGTGACGGTTTTTGGGTTTATGTTTCTGTACCAGTGCTTGGTCTTAGTGTCTTTGGGTTTCATTTTCATGCAAAAAAAAAAAACAGAATACACAAATGTCTCCCCTACAAAGGAACAATTTCCAGTGTGGAAAATCCTCTAAAACAGCAACTAGACCATTATGCGACTAATGAACTTCTTTTATGGTCAGGAACTCTTTAAATCAGGGTGAGGCAGATTTTACAGACTGACGCTGCTGACGTTAGTTGACTAGAATCAGTTAATCACCTTCATCATATCAGCGGTGAACATTGTTCGCTGGCAAATATTTGATTTTGATTAAAAAGCCAATATTGGCAAACCGAACAGAGAAGAAAAGAGAGTGATGTCCCTGCTGAGACACAAAAACAAGTCTCCCCATATGCAGCTCCACAAAAGAAGACCAAAACAATATTTGGTTCCCACAGCATTTATTCATCCTGTTATACATCAGAAAGATGTCATCAACATTTCCTAGATATAAATCAGTGCCAGGATCAGAGAGGAGAGGAGGAGGAGAGGCTTAGAGGCAGAGCACTCTTAAATCTAACAAAATCTAACATTTGAATCGTGGTCGTTCTGGCAGCCTGGGGGCACGGCGGCGGGCTCCAGGCGTCAAGGCGCCACCTCAAATTCTCTGCTGTGGTCGGGTACAGTCTCTCCCCACATGGCACTCATTTCTGGCTGCAGAGTTTCAGCGTGAGAGCCTTCTGCCTTTCCAGCGGTAAGGAGATGCCTGAACAATTACGCTGGTAATTAGGGGAGGGTGGATCTCCGCTCTGGCACGGCTGAACCGAACGAGGGCCCACGCCAGTGATCAAATGACGTATATTTCAGAGTTGTGAGGACAGGGCCCTGCCACGGATGAAATGAATAATTTACAGCTGGGGCAAAATTTGTGTTAACTGCAGCACACTTCTGTAGAATTGCTGGGGAAAAGCAGACCAAACAACTTGAAAGGAAGGAGAAGAAAAGAATAGTGCGGCGCCAAAGATCATCAAAAGCTGAGATAGAAGTGACACGACTCACACCCACTCCCATTGTGGGGTTCAAAAAGATTTTTGTCTTTGCTTGGCTTTTTTTTTTTCTTTTATTTGTTTCTTATTTGGGGAGGCAAAATCTTGTCATTAAAGCAATTTTTCTGCGGCTTTGGCTGAAGCGTCGGCGTCAGGCAGACAAAAAGCTTTGGTGATAAGCTAGCTTAAATGACAGATTGTGTCTTTATTGTGCACATTTCATTATTAGCTCATATTTTCCCTGTAGTTGCATGAAGAGGTCGAACCATAAACTGTGACCCAGTCTGGCTGAAGGCCTCTTATTCTGTGAAAATGAGACTCTGTTGACCTTCCCACTGCCCGTCTCTGTCATCACGGACACAAAACTCACAGTTTACGCTGCTGGAACGCTTCCTGGTTCCCATATCTCCCTCCTCTACTTGCTATTATTTTCTCCTAGACATCAAAAATCTGCAAAATTTGCATTGAGGTGGTTTTCATTAGATGATTTAATGCATCATAGGCTCATTGTAACTGCTCTGAGTGAGAGAAAGGGAAATGATGTGATGTTAAATATAATGAAATTCTCAGATGTTTGCTTGAAGATTATGTTTTAAGGAAGTTTCTTTGTTCCAATTGGCTTCTAATCTGCCTGTAATTCACGCAGTGAAACAAAATCTCTTCCAACCCTCCGCAGCTTTTGTGTTTATTTCCCCTCCTGCCACTTCCAGTTACTTTTAATATAATATTCGCTTGTAATGGAACTTATCTGGAAGCTTATTCTCGTGTTGCTTACGGCGTATCTGGACAGAGTGTCAGCTAAATGCCTGAAATGTAAATGCAAAATGAAACCATTTTTTCACCCCTCGTCTCTTTGATCCCCTTCGCAACTTAGGAGACGGGCAACTTTGATCTTGACCCATTTCCTCCTAACAGCTTCTTTGTGAGCGTTCGTGCTGCAGCAGTGAGATGTGTCACCGTGCAGACATTTACAGCCATTTCAGAAATTCACTGGGCAATGCGATGTGTGCTGCGTGACCGCAGAAGCCACGGGCTGGCCAATTAATTTGGCCTCACTTGCGGTTTCACCTAGAACAAACAAGACACTGATGCCTGTCTCGCATTAGGGCGATGTTCCTCTAATGCCTCCTTTGTCAAACCTCAAATTTATCTGCTTTGGTTGACAGAATAAGAGGTGATTTCTTTGATAACATGACTTTCTTGTTGGTTGTGGCATTTAACCATGCGCTTACTGAGGTTTGGTCACTGTCGTCTGGAGATTTTCTCAGTTCAAGCAGTTTTTTTTGACACTGGCGACCTAAAAAAAATCCCTGTACCCTTGAACACATGAGTTGAGGTCTTTCTTTCCTAAATAGTAGAACCACAATAGACGCATATCAATGTAAGCAGCCGCGATGTGACACCTGTGACCTGCGGTGTGTCAATCTTTGCAGACATCGTTTATTTTTCAGATTCCTCTTTGAGCAGATGAAGAGGGAATTGTGGCCTATTTCTTTGGAGAATAACCTCTTTATTTGCAATTAATCCACACTCCTCTGAGCTCTGCCTTCAATTTAGTCGAAGAAGACATAGAAGGCTAGAGTTACTTAACCTCCGGGCCTTTGAAAAAAAGCCACAGACACCATGAACTCAACCTAGATTTTTAAAAACTGACATTGCTGTTATACAGAGAGCAATTTTCCAAGTTCAGTGTAATAAAATGACACAATTAAGCCATTTATGTGATTCCTTAAAGTGATGTCTTCTCTAATTGAGTCTGTTGACGTGTGGAGATTTGAACTGAAACTGGGAAAATACGTGAGCTCTGTCGACAGTTGTACATCGTGCAGCTCGATCACACTCAGAGCAGTGCAGTTTAGATGTGTGCAGAGTGTGACGGCACTTCATCTGATAGGAACATCAATCAGTCCGTCAATCAGACTTGATTTGTATCACACCTTCAGGTTAGTGCTGTTTAAGGTGCATTACAGATGACTGGTTTGACTAATAAGAGGAAAAACAATGCCCAGAATACAGACTTTACAGGGGCCCCTGTTGTGTTACTGGCTGGCTGATGTTACAGCTGCAGCTTTTCTGTGCATAGAAATGTGGTCGGTTTCTTTTTGTGCCTGCAAACCAGTAAGACATCTCACTGTGCACGATCAGTTATTAGTTTTAGTTCTCTCTTAAGAGTGCAAATCTCCCACACAGTGTTAAACATACACATACTGTAGGTGCGAGATAGATTATCCAATCAATCAGAACAGAAGATGTATTATTTACATGGGTTAATTGGTGTAAAAAAAAAAAAAAAAAAAACCTTTAGAGAAGAAGAAGTCGTTCAGGTAATGAGGTCAAATCATGTTGTCAAAAGCTTAAACAGAGATGAGTGGTAATTAAGAACAGAAACACCAATATTCGTCACAACTGGAAATCCTCTCTCATCATATATAAAAACATCAGTTCCAGATCTATAGAACAACTCCTGCAAGCTTTCAGACTTCAGTCTAAAGAGATCCAGATGAACCAGGGTCGGTTCCAGACACACGCTGAACAGTTAAATTCAGCTCACCGTGTGTAAAATCAGTTCAGTCTTCAGTTAATCTGCTAACTCTGTAAGATGCAAACATTATGCAATAGTAATAATGCGTGCTGTATGTGAGTATTACTGATCTCGTGTTGAAAAATAATGATGGATTTGTTTAGGAAAACTACTTCTAAGTGGAGGGCGTTACTTTCCGTCCCATGTGATGTGATCATCCCAGAAGTCTGAGTGTCTGTGTGCTTGTGTGTGTGAGTCCATGAATGTGTTTCTGTGTGTTGGTGTATTGGAAGAACGCCTCCCCCTGGAGATATTCAAATTCCTGTGAGAGTGCAGTAGACTGATGGGTGGTGATGACAGTTTAAACAATCCGGGCAGTTCTCCAAATTGATTAACATCAGTCTAGTGTGTGTGTGTGTATGTATGTGTGCATGTGTATTTGCTTGTGTGTGTGTGTGTGTGTTGGTGTTGGGGGTGGACTAATAAGAAGAGCTACTGAAGTAATAAACCACCGATTGTACTTCAGTGCAGCGATAATTACAATAACCTATAAATTAAATTTAATTGACTTGGTGTTGCTTAAAAAATGCAGCTGATTGGACACAGTCTGCAGCCTTGTGGAAACCTGCTGGACGGAGAGACGGCAGTAAGAAGTTGCACAGCTTCAGGCAAAACAAACACTTGATTTTTTTTTTTTCTGTTTTGTTTTTTTTTGGTTTTTTTCCGAAATAAACACACTGTTTTCATATAATCTGTGAGGGACCAGTGTGCTGCTTTTGGCATATAATCACAAAAATGAAATCATGTGCACTTTCCAAGCCTGAAAAGATAAACGAGGCAGTTTTCCTCTCGGATTTCTTGAAGGAACCTCACATATGCATCTCACTTTGCCACATTTTTCTGCCGACCCTTTTTCAGAGTGCCTCCGAAATCCCACTAAAATATTCAGGAGCATCCTCCAGCCGCCATATTTTCAGTTTTATTGTGCACGATATAAAGAGTAGCAATTATTTGATTTCAGAGTTATGAAAACATGTATGTTATGAGAAAACAAGCAAGTTAAGCTTTAATTGGTGCCATTTTTCATGGTGCTGGCAAGGTACTTACCTCTTTGGCACCTTTTTCCCTCATAAAATTGCACATTCATATTCCTGAATGGAGATGGAAATTTCATTTAGCTTTATTCTGCCATAATTGGGATGCATGGTGTGTACCTGCAAACTAGAAGACATTCCATAAACATCCCCAACTCATTTATTCGATTCTAATGCAACTATATTGCTCTCAGTAATAGCACTCATAATGTGGAAAAATCCTTTCAATTAATGTAATAAATTCTAAAGTTAATGCAGTTTATTCTGGGTTGGCTTTTTTCAGACTTTAGAAGATGTATTGCATGTAAAGGCAGAATGTGCAGAGGGATTTGGTTTAATAAGAAGACATAAAGAGTATATAAACACACAGTTCTTCTGGTAAATATCATATTTCAGATAATTGTTTGGTTTTTGGAGGGGGGAAAAAAATTATCTCCCCCTGTTTTTGACTCATCATCGTGTCTTTATCATCATAGTGGTTCACACACAGAGTTGAACTTGTTTGTCTTTCTCCCCAAACAAGTCAACTCTAAGACCAAATCCAGTCAAACCGAGTGGAGACAAAAACCAGAGCGAATCCAGTTGTACACGAGACCAAATTTGGCAGTAAAGACACACATGTTTTCCAAGAGGAGAATTAATGCTGAAGTTAAATTAAGGATAAGCCTCATTTGTCTGTGGTGGTGAAACAAACTCTTTCTCAACACTGTATTGAACCGTCATGGCAACAATTTGAGGAAACTGCTGTGGGATCTATGAATCAAACTTTATTGATGCTTTGAAGGCGCTAATAACACACTTGAGTTGATTAGATGTCCAATTTATTGACCCTGGTATTCAGATAAATACATTCTTTAAGAACCACAATGAATGCGTTTCACTGTCTTTAAGACGTATCGTTTGTATACAGACCCTTCAGTTAAAAGCCTCAATAATATTTAATTCAGCATCAAATGAATCACAGCAGTACATTTCTAATCGTTGTTGCCATAACAGTCCTAAATATTTACCCGAGACGAAACAGAAATTAAATTAGCATTTGTTTACAAATTACTCTGACGTGTGGCAACAAAAATATGTGACTGATCCTCCTGAACATGTCATATGACATTTTTTATTTCCACATATGGGTCTAAGAATGGTCTGAAAATAAATAGTTTTTATTTTATAGTTAACTGTATTTGTTCACAATCATGAGAAATGACTAAAATCCAGTTATTAGAGCTAATTTTGGTCATTGTGTCATCACAGATCTCCTTCTGCTGGATGCCCTTACTTTCCATAGCCGTGTTTATTTATAAAAAGTCTGTTTTGCCAACTTTATTTCTTTTTCAGAAAAATGTCAGGCCCTAAAATAGCTCTGATAACAAAGCTAAAGCCGAGCAACTCGATGAGTTTCCAAAGTCGTCAGGTTTTAGATTCTGCCGGTAGCAGCTGTGAATTGGTGCTAAACTCAGTTTTAGTATGAAGTGAAGTTTTAAAGCAGCCTTAGTCCTGAGCACTGTTTTCCGAAAGAGAAGAAAAATCCCCGGGTTGTTGCGTGTGTGTCTTTTTAGATCCTGGAATTTTATTGTTTTTGTCCCAAAAGCTTTTTGAGAGAGTGACTGCTGAGCTGCACAGATACACTGTTAGAGGAACCAGCATCATTGCATGCTGATGCATTTCCATGGAGAATTCCCTGAGAGGAGGTTTCATTCTTGCGGGAACTCCGAACATTCCCCAGGGCTTTGCTGGGTGAAATGCGGCCACTTCGTCCTGACATTCCCTCTGGACTCCTGCAGCTCCATCCAGGAAGTCAGCTTGTACACAGAGAGATAGCGCTTGTTTGCATGTGTTTGGGCCTGGAAACACACTCACATGCAATCAATCATGCACACACTGTAAAAGAGCATGCACACACAAACACACATGCTCTCAAACATTGATATGAGGGAATGCAGATGTTTGTGCCTGTTTAAATGAAAATGCACATCAACAACAGACTCGACAAATGATTTTTAACACATGTTTTGTCTTTTTTTATAAAGTTTAGACTTTATTAAATCTCTAAACACCACTGAATATCACTGTTTAGCTTTTCCTCCACTTCAGCAGTTTTTACATTCATACTTCAGCTGCTCGGCGTCTGCCACAAAGATATCATCTGTCTCAGGTGAAGATTTACTTAAGATTTTGATTTATAGCTCAGGATTTAATTTTCTGTAGCATATGCTTGTGGTTTGTTGTTGGCGCTGATTAGAAAATATAAAATCTGTCTTACATGTAAGTGGTGGAAAAAAAAGAAAAAAGAAAGAAATCTGATTTAGGAAACTTCCAGTTTGTTCTGTGAAGTGGCTACAACAAACATGAGGTGTGTGATGACTGCATGTAACAATTGCCCCCCCCCCCCCCCCCCCCCCCAACACCCCCAAGCAGCAAAGTAAACCATTTAGGGTAAAATATCTCTGTGCTCTTTCCTTTGATTAGTGAGTCTTTGAAATGGTATAACGCTGTGATTATGTGAAAAGCTCTGCGAGCATGTGGTTGGAGCTGAATATTTTCTCTGGGACACAGGGGGAAATGAAGAAAATGGGAGAGAGAGAACGAGAGAGATAAAGTCAGGGAAGGAGAAGGAGGAGGACTATTACAAGGAGAGAGCAAGCCCTCTTTGTACAGACATTGCGACGCCAGATGGCTTCTTCTAATAAATATTCAACCTTAACTCAGTTCCCATGTAACTTCTCTTTCTCTGTCTCTCGTTTTTGTACCGCTGCCAGCACACCCACACGTTTCTGGGCCAGCGAAATGATTACAGTAAAGCAAACAAAAAGAAAAAAAAGGGGGGGGGGGCGGGGGGCTGGGGGTGTTTGACTGAGGAAACAGGCCGACAGGGTCCTGTATACAGAGAGATAGGGTGGTAGTGTGTGCTGAAAGCTGGTGATTTCTTTTTTTTTTTTTGGGTTAGGGTCTATATTGTAGAGGGAAAGAAAGAAGTGAGAGAAGGTAGGAGAAGAGGCGAAGAGGGGGAAAAGTCCTCTGTGGTTAGAGTTGGTGTGATTGTTGGAGACGGAGCAGAGAAAGAGTCTGTTCTCAGGCCTGATTGTTTACCTAGTGGGGAGAAGCTTTTCCAACATCCTCTGAAGTGGCCTGCTTTGGAGAAAATCTTGTACCGTGTTGTACGATAAGAGGGAGGCATAAATTCTTCGGCGGTGATAAAAATGGGTGAACTCCTGCGTCACTGTCACATTTGATTTTGGAGTTTATATTTTAGGCATTCGGGGCCCTATTCAGAGCGGCTTACACGTACAACAGCAACTTAGGAACAGCCAGGATCACTCTGAGAAAGGCATGTACAGCAGAAACATATGTGAATACTTTAGGAGGACGGAAAGCTAAAACACACCTCTATCACTGTCACTTTTCATTTTTACAGTTTTTAATATATCAAACATTAAGAAAAGGCTTAAAAAATATCTATGTGTCAGTATAACCTACTGTAGAGAGAATATGCTTAAATACAACCATATTGCATGTTCGTATGCAGTCATGCATTCTTGTGTACGTAGAAATGCTCTGCTTGACTGTGTTTGTGCGCTCTTGCATGCAGCTCTCCTTCCACATGATGCGGTTTAATGGATTACAAGTGTATTGGATAACTGATCAATACTGTCCCATGATGTAGATTCTGCATGTTACTGCCTGTGGGTAAACTTTGTTTAGTTTTTATTATTAACCAATACACATTTTCTAAATAGTTTTTACCCCATTTTTTAAATGTGTGACTGACTCATAAATTATTTGGTAGAACTGTTGTCCTTTATTTTACCAGCAATGCATTTTTATTTTTATTAGTACTTTGATTTTGTTTCAGTTTATTTTACTGTTGTTTTATTATGGATCAGCTTTGAAAATGCTTCAGTTTAGAGACAGTGAACTTATCCTAGTTTTTTTCTTCATACTGTCTGAGGCATCACGACTCTTCCACTGTTGGCAAAGCAAATATCCCATCCTGCTTTGCTTCTCAAAACCCAGGTGATCTCCTCCAGCTGAGCCAGCTCTATCCCACAATCCCTCACTGTTGACCCAGCCCAGGTCTCTTCATGACCACCACCGTGCTTCCTTTGTGCTGTCTTGTCCGTGGAAAGTGAGGGTGAAACATATGGCAGCGAAGCAAATAATCTGGAATCACAAACTAAATTCTTCAGGCCTTTCAGCCTAGCAACAGGCCTCATCACCATCTGTTCACCTAAACCGGCCGCGCCGTCATTAGCCGCTGTCTTTGTGCATATTCCATCACCTGCGAGGAGAAGGGGCGAGATGGAGAGAGCCTGACAACTGTCTTAATTTTATTTTTTGTCGACACAAGATAAACTGTCCTTATTAAAAACGCCCAGCGTGCCCACCCACCCTCCCACCACCACCATCACCACCATCACCACCATCACCCTCCGTCACCCCCATTTTTTATAAGAATATTCATCGTGCAATATTGCGAGATTAGTCTGTGGAGAATTTGACAAATACGACCGGCTTTCGCGGGAAAATATTTTGGCACGTTTTTCTTGATGTGAAAATGATTACATTAAGAAGAGACGCCTTTTTTTTTTCTCCTTCCTTCATGGATAGCACCATTAGTAGGAAGAGTGAACATGTTGCTCAGGAAAACCACAAGTATGATTTCTCTTTTTGGTGATAGACAAGTTGAAATGTGCGTCATTAGCTTCTCCGCTGAATAATGACCTTGTAATCACTTCAAATGGCAGGCTGGCTCTTGAGGTGTGTGCCACGGTGCTACTGTTCACAAAGCTCCCCACCCTTAATTCTTCTCAACAAGAATCATTACTTAATCTCAGCCACCAAACAGCTCTTTCCCGACAATGTCAGCTCATATTGAGACTGTAATCACTAGACCAAGGCCACCGTGGCTGCTGCAGACTCGTCCCTGCGGTGCTATCATGGGAAAAGGCAAAACCAGGGCTTATCTCTCAGCGCACGGATATGACAGGAGAGGAAGAGGGGGACTTTACTGAGAGCTTTGTCTCATATCCTGATTGTGTTCATGCTCCCTCAGTTGCAGGGGTGAACATCTACCTGAAACCAAACCAAACAGGTTGGTGCTCGGGGTCTGACAGTGCGGAGCGCGGGGGGTGGGGGTGGGGGGGTCTGGATAAACTCAACTTCCACACGGACAAAGAGGAAGTGGGGTGAAAAAAACATTTGAGGCCAGATAATGCCCGTGCTGAGCCCCATTAGGATTGAGGTATTATCCCCTGGTTGACTTTGGCTATGAGAAAATGTGGCCCCCACCTCCCTTGCTTTGCCGTTTCCCACTCATAACAGACCTGTTGGCCGTCGAGGTTTATCAAGCTCACAAATCTAAACAGGAGAGGGGCCCTGACCGGGAGAGGGCCTTGTACACAGGAAGGGCCCTAATTCTCTCTGGATTACAGAGCAAGTTGCAATTTAGACAGCTGCTGGCTTGTAAAAGCCCTGTTTGCCATGTCCACTCTGATTCCTGTAATGTGGAATAATGCCTTCATTTTTGTTGACTTCTACTTCATGTAACCTCAGATCCCTGGTGATAAAGTGACTTTTGTTTGCAATAACATTAGTTTTTGAATTAAATAATTCATCCCTTGATAAATCTCATCCCTTTAGCACATGCTATGTGATAACAGTAATGTTAACTAAAGTCATCAGCTCCAAGCCCAGTGATTAAAGAGACCATCATAGCTGGAAGGTCATGAGTCTGATGGCCATGAGTGTCCTCCAGCTGAAGGATCCTTCAGTACGTCTCTGAACCACTGCAGCCTCATTGTCCATGGAGAAGAGAAGCATGCATTGTGCGGCTGTGTGAGCTCGAGTGTGCATGTGAGTGTTTGACAGAATAAACCAGGTGCAAAAAGAGCAGCGAGACAAAAGGAAATGATAAAATGGAAAACATACAACAGCACGTGCTTTTGCTCCCAGAGTTGATAGCTTGTGATATGATGTACAAAAATTACATTACAGCCAAGGTGTATTTTCTGCTATAGAAATATAGCTGGCGGTTTTGTCCTCAGTACTTTCAGTGGAGGAAGGCTGGTAAACATGTTTTCATCCGAGATAAATCAAACGATGCAGATGTATTCATGTAATAAACACGGAGAGCTATGCACACACATACTGTGCAAACCCATGCTGGTGATTTCAGGTTGTTATTGTATTAAGCTCCCCCTCTGATGGAAACGAGCAGCGGTTATATCAACCTGAATGATTAACCTTCCTCACGTGTTGCAGGGGATTGCAGCAGTCACTCTGTAATTGTAGAGGCAGGACGAAACACAGAATGCAGATGTCTTTTTCATTAGCTGTTAAGGAGGGGGAACCCCACCTTAATGTCAAGGTAAGCAGGCTTTGATGGCTGAATTAATTCTTAATCTGTTGGCACGGCGCTGCCAACACGGACCAGGACACGTTGGGTGAGGCGAGTGGGTGTGGGGGGTTTACTTCCTTTGACTTCTGAGAGATTCCCCGAGGGCATGCGAAACAGACTCAAGACTTCTGTTGCTGATCCAAATCAGCTTTTTTGTTCCTCTCAGACATTGTGCCTCACAGCTACATACAGGCGACTTCTTTCAATTGATTAATTCTGCTGTAAATTGGTCATAATGTGTGACTATCTCAAGAAGCGTATTGCATGTTGGGGAAAAAAAAAACAAAAAGCCGCCAACCGCAGTAGTGTGGACACAAGTTTAGCCATAAAGTTGAGAAAAAGGCTTTTTTTTTTAACTCAGCTATTGTTTTTCCTGTTTTCTGTCATTTTATCCCCGGTTTTTTCAGCAGTGGTGGAATGTTAGTCAGATACTATACAGAGCACAATTTTAAGATATTTGTACAAATTTTTTTCATTAAAGACTTAATGTTTCCACTTCTTTACAATTATTTAACAACTATAGTTACTATTTACTTATCAGTTGAAGATTTTACATACCAAACATATACTGAAAGTACCTGGTGAATGATGCCGTCGGCTTCAGGTCTGAAGAGTTAAAGTCAGTTCAAACCTGGGTAAGACTTTTCCCAGTAAAACAGGGATGTCACATTACTTATTGTACATTTTCCATCACTTGCTTGAAGCTTCTAAACTACATCTGACCCTGTGAGCTATCTTGTCAGATCTGGTGGGAAACTTGTCAAACTACAAGGCCACTGTTATCTAGAGGTCCCATGCTCTTGCTCTTCAGAGCAGACACTAAGGGATCATGAAGCAACGGCTTATGGAAAATCTTTCAGTTTGAGGCAAATGGAGAAACACAAAACAATATCACTGGTCTGAAGCAGATGTGACCAATCGTCTCCATTATGCTCTCATCTCTTTAACATTAATTGCATGCATTTCTCTGCAGTTAATGGTTACTACAGCAACCATCGCCTGCAAAACACCCAAACAATGTGATCACATTCACACTACGTTTTGCTGGTTAAATGATATTATTCACTGCATTGCATCCTCTCAAGCCTTTTATCTGCTCAACAACGTTGTAGTTAGTGTTTTTGCTACAGAAAAATGTCAGTAATGTCTGTGTCTGTGTCCTCTGTAAAGCAAAATAACCTTAGAATGAACCATCATGCATTGCAGAGGTCATGCTTAATGCTACGTGGTTAGCAGTAGCTTGTTAGCAGCCTGATCCAGTTAGAGCTGCAACAAAGCTGCACACATTTCCCAAAGAAGAGGAATTACAACCCTAATCGTTCTTGTCATTTGCACAGCAATTTTACTCCTGAATGCCTCGTTTTAGGGAGGAATTAATAATAAAAAAAAAATCTCATGAGCTTCAGGTGCCGCAGAGTTCACCCTTTTCCCACTCATCCTTGCCTGCAGCCCTTCGACGCTCTCTCACTCTCTCTCTCTCTCTCGGTTTCTTATTATCAGTTAATAATTCTTTCTCATTCAAGCAAATTAGAGAAACTTGACTGTGTTAGAGCAAGTCCAGCATGGAGCTGCAGGCAGAGAGGAGGCTAAATGGCAGAAATTCCCCCCAGAGCAAAGAGCGCATGAAGCACAACATTGTGTCCACCACAAAAGCCGCTCTGTAGTTTTGATCCCCTCTAATTTAATTAGCCCAAGAGGTAGTGCATTAATTTGCCAGGAATTCTTCTGATGCAGAAAGCCGCCCCCGGTGCATGGAGGGAGAGACGGAAAGAAGAACCCTTCTTATTGCTTTTGTGCAGTTGAAGAGGAGGAAATTTTCTTCCATCTTACATGCCGTGGTGCAAGGGCTTTGATAGGACTGATCTCTATCAACATTTGTGTGTAATTCCGGGGACTTTTTCTGTCATTACAAGGCAAAGCTCATAGCAATTTAATGTTATTCCTTTTCTAAGTCAGTTGAGTCTCACGCCGTCCTTTGGCAACAAACATTAAGGACTCCAGCTTTCACAAAGAATTAAAGATCAGCTGCATCTAACAGAACTAAAAGTGTTTATGTGAAATTGTTCCATCATCTCTTTAAGAAATATGCAACCTTCTGCCACTGGCAGCCACGTTTTCATTATCTGTGCTGCAGAACTCCTCATCATGTCCAGGTGTATGATAGACAGATATCATGTTATTGTACAATATTTACATAGTGGAATAGGTTTTATTGCAGTTTCCTAAAAAAATGTCTGACACTGAAAGGAGCTGCTGCTGCTGGAGGCCTTATACAATATCTATATCCGCCAGTGCAGGAAGTATTGTTCTGCTTATGCAGCAAGGCAGACAGAGTGTGGGGGTGAGCGTGGTAGATGGGGGTATAGCCTGTGTGATTTTCAGGCAGGATACAGCAGTTGCCATTGTGGAAATGTTGTATTACGTTTGGATTTGAAAACACAGATACAGATTTATCACTTAATGTTGTCGAAGATCATTTTTGATTGGCAGTTTTGTTTGATTCTTGCTATGCTTACCTTCTTCTCTTCACTTTCGTCGGATGTTTCATTTCTCTGTGTTTGTTCCCCTTTACTATCAGTGACTATTAACAAACATTTGATGCTGTGCGTGATGGTCAGATCCTTTAAAAAAAAAAAAAAAAAAGAGAAGTCCAGTCCTTAAATCTGAGATCATAATCCCTCCAGTTGTCACAGGAGATGAAACGTTTCATTTAGGTTAACTATCACTATCACAGTAATTTTCATTTGAATGGAAAAAAATAACAGAGAAACTTGTGCTTTTTGGATTTAATTATCATGCAGTGTTCTTGATAAGTGAAGATCGGGGCTATTTGATAATATTAATTTTTTGAGCTATCGCACACAGCTCCTTTGATAATCTTTCATCTTGAGACACTCTCTTGTGTGATTATAGTAAATTGAAGAGGCCTACACCATAGTCATTAAAGAATCACTTCTCATTTTGTAATTAGAGTGCTTCCACTGGTCCACTAAAAGATACCAGCCAGCAGTACATCATTGTACAAACTGTTATTCATAAAATCCATGCATCCATGTCCCTAAGCATATCCTTTCTCCTACTTATCTCCTACTCTCACATCTTCTCTACCACGACTTGTTCTTGCAGTTTTAGTTGTGTGTTTGGTTTTGAGCTCAAAAGATGAGAGTGGGTCCAAGCTCAGGTGTCAAAGTAGGTTTTGTTTGTCAAAGTAGTGCATCAGCAATAGCTGCAAGCAATAGATATTCACACCATCAGTTCAATAATGCTGTTTTGTTCTGAGCTGTGACTCACAGGTCAGAGTGTAACTTAGTTCAACTTTGACCTTTGCAACTTTGCACAGTCAGCCCATAGAAACAGTGCTGTCTTGATGCTCCTACGTTTGAAAATGGGGCAGTGGGGCAGTCATTGTTCTAACAGTGTATCATCACCCAGTTTTGTTCAATATTACATGAACTGTCTACCAGCTCGTCCTACAGATATCAACAAACTGTCATGTATTACTTGTCTGAGATAAGCAGAGATTAGATTGTTTAGTCTGAACAAAGGATGGAATGAATGAATAAATGTAAAATTAATTTGAATTGGCCTCAAATCACAAGCAACTCTAAAGCCCTCAACTTTAAGACTCACCTGAAACTTTCCACTCAGATTTCCTCTTGATTTGCTCTGGTCTTTATCACACAGCTACTTCACTGGAAAAGCGCAACACGTATACCTTGGAGTGATCCACTCTGAGAGTTCATCGATAATTCAGAGACGAGCGCAACCCTCGACTCAGAACTCAGGTTAACCAGCGTGTGTTGCATTTGTTTTGCCGCAAGCAACGTTGTTTTCCCCTTTCCCCGAGCTAGCAATCCCTGCTCTGATGTGTCCCCTTTTTGTCCGCCCTGTGTCCTAAGGTACATTTTCACCATGGAGAGGTAAAAGCATGGGTAAGATGTTTTGTACTTGCAGTACAAGTGCACAGTTGCAGGGGCTCAACGGGATAAATAATTCACCGGAGCATGTTTGAACAGGTACGGAAATAATCCTTCAGCAAAGTGAGAGTAGATATATACCCCCTCCTCTTCTCGCTCTCTCTCTGCCTCGTGCTGAGAACAACTTGGAAGTGCAGAGAGGTCTCTAAACATATCACCCAGGCCAGATGAAATATTAAAGGTTATTGGTTAGCGTGAGAGTGTGCTGCTCGAATGTCTCCTGTGCTGAGACAAGCAGGTAAACTTCCCTTTCAGAGTAGACAGGTTGAGATATCTGACACTGGTAAATATTACATGGAAGTGTGTGCTAGCCAAGGGGCAGGTAAGCTGATTTTACAGACCCACAGTCTCCTTTACTTTTAAACAGCATAAATCTTTTTTACTTTTATTTGATCAAGGGTGATTTCCTATGTGTACATGGTCTTTTTCAGTACTCCTGTACAATATATCTGTACAGATACACTGTAAATCAGATCTATACACACATACACACTTGGCTACACAGTGTAAACGGTTACAATCTTGTACTGATTTCCATGGACAAGCTTATATTGCTTCACAGGAGCAATTTTAAGAGTAGGAATAATAGATAGAGACACGCAGGAAAGGGACAACTTAATATTAAATAGGCAATACATATTAAAACAGCTTTAGAAGTTGATTTGAACCAATACTACAAGGCTTAGTATGCAGGTCCTGATTTTACATAACAGTCCAAATAGCTGCTAGAGAGGAGAGCAGAGCTTTAATGTCCTTGATGGGCAATTTGGTTTGCAGACATATAATATTTTATATATAATTAATAAAAACTATACATAACATACAGGTTGGAGTTATCTCTGTAATCATTGTTGCTAAAGTCAAAGAGCAAGAAAAGAAAATTAACAAGAACAAAGAAAAACCTGGAGACAGCCCAGAGCTAACAGGCCAAATTTAATAACTGGATTTTGTCAGTCAGTAAAGATGAGCTGGAAACTCCACAGTTGTAACTCACAGCCTCAGTGACGTCATTACTTACACATGTGTATAAGTAATAAGTTCACAAACTGTCACTTCTTTTAGGCATAACTGAACACATACTAATAAAACATGTGATTACTCACCTCTGAGTTAACATGCAGGCACCAGTTAGAGGGCTTACAGTGGGAACATGGTATCACTTCTCAATGTATGTGACAGTAATGTAGACAGTTACATTGCAGATGAAATATTATATCTCAGCACTGTGAGTAATAGTGAACATGGAGAAGAGAACTCAACTCACTCACCCGCTTTAACCTCTTTGTTTTTTGCCCCGGGCATCATTGCAGACCCCAGGAAAGGATGGAAAGGCGGGGTGGAGCGGTTGGGGTTGGGATTGAGGGGGGGGGGGAGTGGGGGCAGCAGCCTCACGGCGGCCGCAGGCTGGAAGGGTGAGGGGGCGTTAAGGGGGGGGGGGTGAGGGGATAATTAAGCACGCACGGTGACAGCTGCAGCAGGTCCCGAGCAAAAGGCCTGAACTCCACTGAGCTGAATTAATGGCATCAGTGGAGCCCGGCAGCACCGCCACCGCTGTTAATATTTGATCATTAATTATTAGCCTTTTGACAGAGCCGGGCCTCGTAACCTCTCACCTGCCCATCGGCAAGGCCTCACCTGTACAGCATATATCTCACATACAACATACGGATATATGCACGTTGAGACTTGTTAATTAGAATTGCTTGAATTGGTAGAGTGAGTGTTTCCAGGACAGTGATAAAAAAATATCCACACAGCATTTTAATGTTGACTAGATGTTTATAAAACAGAACATTCACTGCACTTTAATGTTGAGACATTACTTACTTACATCATTTCGTGGCCTGAATCCCTTTATACCAAAAATAAAACCTTTTTAATTCCTTAGTTTTCTTCTACTTCGCCATCACATCAAAATATCAAATTTCAGTGCCAGTTTGTCGCTTCCTGTTGCATTCCGGTCTTGTCAGATGCTTGCTGGGATTTCACCAGTCACATGCTGGTGTAATTACACAAATGACATAATTGAAGCAGATGAATAATATAACCTCACATTTTCCCAAAGGGGATGCTTGACACACAATCGCTAGTCAACAATACATACCTAACAGAGGTGGCACTGGTACTATTTTAAATAGACAGTCTACTGTCTAGATACTATTTTAAATAATCAGTCTGTTCCAAGGGTCTCTCAGCTGCAGAATCCCTTCTTTTTTATTCTTTTTAAGCAGAGAATTTTTGGCTGTTTATTTTCCAGTTGACTATTGTGTACTGTCACGATCAAAACAGATGTTTGGTTCTGTCAAGTGACGCTTGTTTCATTTAGGCACAGAGGCCAGAGACTGGTGTTTCGCCATTGACATTCCAGTTCATCCCAAACGTGTTGGATGGGGTTGAGGTCAGGGCTCTGTGTAGGCCACTCAGGTTCGTCCTCACCAAATTTATAGGCTTTGTACACAAACTGTGTTGTGGACACACTGTTAATCAAAATATCACTGTGTGCTGTGGCATTAAGAGTCCCCTTAATTGGAGCTAAGTCCAAACGGTGAGAAAATGAATCACTTTTAGTCTTTCAAACTCAGCCGATATCTCATACACAGTAGCCAGGACCATGTTTTGTGCACAGTCCACTTATAAACACAGTGATTAGCACCTTTGAAACAGAGATGCGCCTGCACTAGCCATATCATATCACAGTGATTATACCCATTCTGAGGCCCAGAATAGTGGAGAAACGGTTTGACTGCCTGGTTTACACTCGACAGACGAGCTCACGGCTTCACTAAGTGAGAGGTCTGTTTCGTCATTCCCAGAGGTCCCTCCATGCATCCTCCGTGCTCTCCTTCCTCCATACCTAGTTCTGATCTGAACGTAGGCATAGTGCGCAGTGGATGAGGTAACACCAGGCAATCTCAACATGGTGCCCGCTTACATCAACCCGCCGGTTCAGATGATCTGCCAGACCATTGCTGCTAATCAGAATTTCTGCTCTTATAATTGACCTTCCCGATTGAATAAAAATGAAATAAAATTAAAATATAAGACGCTGGTGCCGATCCACGGCAGGCCTGGCTCGCTCACAAAGCTCGCAATTAACGCTAATCGGGGACAGGCCGTCCGCTGATTTAGGTGAGGGCGTCTCAAGTCTGGAGACGACCGGAGTGTGCCAAGCAAGCCTGTTAGGGAGAAGCTCAGAGGGGCCCTTTTAAAGATTGAAGCCCTGGTATGTGGCAACAGGGTTTTGATTGCACTCCGCTGAGTGAGAGCCTCGGATTGGAGTAGGTTTACATGTCACAACCTCTGCAGAGAAGATACAAGTTACTCACATCACTAACAATCACCACATTCCAGTCATAGCATGTAATTAAATAAGCAGAGAAATGTTCGAGCTATCTTGTTCATCTTTTTATCCACATGTAGTGAAATTGAAGTCCTAATAGTAACAGCTGAACTATTCCAAAGCATTTGGGTTAAAATTTACATCCAGTTGTACTTTATGTCAGGCTAGAGTGTGGGTCAAATGATCTTATGTTTAACTCTATGACTTCAAAATCATTTTGTCAAAACAAATCACATATTGCACACATTTATTCAGTGTATACAGCTTAATATAGTTTGGGGTTTTTCTTCAGTGCAGTGTCTCCAGTGCAAACCAACTTGTTTCATGTATTTAGTAAAATCGAGTTTACTTGTTCTTGACTGTAGTGCAACAACCTGCCTTTTCTTTGTTGTCGTTGTTGTTTTGGTTTATCTTGACAAAGACAGGAAAACTGGCTTATACAACTACAGGCAGATAATTTTACTTGATTTAAGAGAATGAGTCTTTCATGACTGAAATTACTTGCTGAGATGGAAACTGTTTGTTGTCTTGCAGATCTCTGATTTAGCCTGAACAAGCAGATTATTTTACAGTGACCCATTTATAAACAAGATGCATGTACATAATAAGTCACACAGAGGGAACAAGCAGTATTCAGCCTCATGTTCTGACCTGGGGTGGAGGTTCCTAGCCTCCATGTTGAAAACCTCTTTAACTTAACGTGTTCATTTACCTTGAGCTATATTTACCCTGATCACAAAGAGTCTCTTAAGACTCCACTTCCGCTCTCTCTATTGAGTCTCCTCACAAACGCCTCGGTGTGCACAATGAGAGTAGAGAGCATTCAGTGTAACGAATGGGAAGATGTGTGCACAGTGTAATGGCCCGCGGGCCCTAATTGCGCTGATTGATTCGAGTTGCCGAGTTCGACCATAGAATTTTTATCTGAGGGAACCATCTTGAAGGAGAGGCCAATGATGACATTTATTTTTCACAGTTAACATCTTTACCCCCCCCCCACCCCCTCCACACTCACCAAGTTTACATTAGAGATGGAGATCACAAGATGTGCTGACTGTATGTATGAGCCGCGCGTGTGTGTGTGTGTCTCAGACAGACCTCCTTTCAAAGCACTTTAGATGCTATTCAATTGATATGGCCATTAATGCGTGGAAGGGGAACCATTTTGGCGTGACTCTTGATGTGTCTGCATTTCACTGCCACATTTTTTTTTCTCTTTTTTTCTATAGAGAGCCTCTATAGAAAGCTTTCTTTCTCTCTCTGTTCCGCAGCATTAGTAATTATCACGAGGATGCCTCCTAGCCTCACTGCAGAAAAAAAAAAAAAAACATCTTTACTCGTCAGAGAACAGAGATGTCAATTTAGGCCTCTGCTCCCCCTGTTAGTGCGGGGTTTTGAATTAAAAACATCCTTCACAGGTCATCTCTTTGTACAAAGCTGTGCAGCAGCAGCAGGTTCGGAAAAACTTCAATTATTTTCCATTAACAGGGATACAATTGATCTAAACATGTGGTGAATGGGCCAATAGCACTACCTTAAAAGGAGGCGGTTTTAAGGGAGTGAAGTTGCACAAGCTAAGCACCCCTATGGATCAGCCCTCTGGATCTATACAATCTAGAGGCCCTCCTGCCTCAACCTGATTGAATACCATGCAGAGGGCCTGTGGAGAGACTCTAGTAACCGTATGCCATTGTCCAGATGCTCACCTACAGTCACCAAGTGGGGGTAAAGAGAGTGCAGGAGGGGGCGGTGGCACTGTGGTGGGTAGAGTAGTGTGTTTTTGATTTCCTGCCAGTTCGGCTCTCCAGAGGGGGAGGGATACATTTGGCAAAGTGGATCTTGAAGCTGAATATCACACAAAAGAAGCGAGGAGGGTCGTTTAAATTTTGAGAACGCACCCAGTGTACCCAGAAATCCTGACTACAGTAAAGTGCACACAGCGTGTGCAACTACCCACCTTTTTGAAATAGGAGAACTTAAGTGTATAGAGATTTCAACTATGTGTCCATTCACCCAAAAGATGAGACAGTGAAGGTGAATAACTGATAAAAAGCAAATGACCAAACTTTAAAAAGTTACCAGAAAAAGTAAATTCCTAAATTTAAAAATAAACAACAGAAAACTATATAGCATATATAAATAAAAATATTCTAAATATTAGAGATCAGTTTAAAAAAGATTGTTTGTAACAAACTGTTCAGTTTATTCTTTCCTGTGAGCAGGTTTTTAAACAGAGGAAATGGACACACTCCACTCTCAGATGTTTTTGGATTGTAGCAGCTTGTGGTCGTACCTGGGAGCTCCCACAGTGGAACGTGTAGATATGTATCAATAGGAAGCGAGAATCTTCTCCACATAAAGGTTAAAGACAGAAGCACTGAGCTCTGAGAACACCCAGACTCCCGACACACAAAGTCAGTGTCTGTGTTTTTAGCGTGAAGTAGCACAAATCAAGTCAAACATGGACCCGCCAGATGTAGTTCGCCAAAAAAACCTCTTTGCAGCGGCAAAGTGAGGAATAATTTCTCAGTGAAAGGCTGCTACGTGTAAACATATTCATGAAACACCTGATCTTAGACTCTTTTCATGTCACCTATGTCTGACAGCGTCTGTGTGCTGATGTGTAGTTTGAAAAATATGAAAGGAGAAGAAATCAGACATCAAACAGGGATGAAAGGAGCAGCATCGAAAGTTGACTGTGACAGTCCTTAATCGGTGGGAAGAGGTGTTGTTGTTGTGAAAACAGGTTTATACCGACACCTTGTCAGAGGTACAGAGGAGGAGAATACTTTGCCGTGTAATTCCACAGACTGCCGAATTCCTGGTCATCCTGCCTTCAAAACGTAAACGCTGATGCGTCTCCAATCGCATTAAGTTGCGAAGCCATCGGTGTTTCTTTTGAAAGGGCCGCAACTGGAGTCGATGCCAGCAAAGGCTTCACATACAAAGGCTCATTTTTCAGTGTCTCCTCTCGCCCTGGAGCTGTTTGCCAATCTAGCTCTGAATACACCCTTCACTGGCTTGAGCACCTTGAGGTGTGCTCATCTCTAATCATTATTTGATGACAGAAATCTGCAGGCAAAAAACCAGGAGACACACAGTTTCTTAGCAACGGGCGCCGGTAGTCCAAACAATTTCATTAAAGCGTGGCACCTCTTAGCAGGTGGGTGAGTGTTAGAGGAGATAAACATTCATGAGCAGATTGGCTGTGGTATTTGCCAACATCACAATTGATGATATCAATTTGTTTGCGAAGCAGCTCAAATATTGTAAGTGGATTAAGCAAAGGTGTCGGGGATGGTGAAGGAGTGTATCAGGATGTCTTTTTTCATTTAATTGATGGTGAGCAAACGCAGCGAAATATGATTTCTGTTTTTTGTTTTGGTGAGAATTAGAATTACTTTAATCCACAAGCACGACAAATACACAGCATATACATTAGTGGTACACATAATACAGGAACAGCGGGATGCATCTAGGGTAAATTATTTTTAGCTCATGCACATTAACTCTACATATTATTAAATAATATTAATATTTAGCATGTGTTTAAGGGATATAGGGGATCTAAGATAATGCATCGTTGTATTTAACAGGCGAAATCCAAAGTATATCCACACATCTCCGTCCAGAGTCCCTCCCCCCGTCCTTCCAGTGTGACTGTGTAGCGTTTGGGTTGCACCTCGGCTCAGCCACACATCTGTTGTGGTTTCAGTGTCTGCTGATAGAGTTTCAGAGGGGAAATTTCAGCAGCCATGATTCCAGCATTGTTTTAATGGCATAGTTCCACTGACAGACAGTAGTCTTTCAGTCAGCAACTGAGTGCACAGCTATAGTCAATTAATAGGCCTACAAATATCAGTATAATTCCTCCCTAAAACCACTGATTTCCTGATCATTCCAGTGTGAAAAGGTGTGATTGTGTGTTCCTCTTTGTGTTCCTCAGAATGGTGAACCTGTCCAGGTGGTCTGATTAATCAGCCGGTTGAACCCTGAACCTCCGTCTGTGGAAACAGGGCACAATTTAACAGACGAACCTGAGGTGTTTCACAAAAAAAAAAAAAAAAAAATACACCAATAATTAACTTTCCCCAGCACGAAAGAGACATCTCCTCCAACCTTTACACGCTTTTGTTTTATTACCAGGTGAGTTGCACCTGGCCTCGCGTTGAAAAAGGTAACTGATGCTTGACTTTGTCCTGGTTGCTAACAGGTGACGTGCAATCATTAACGAAACATGTTTGAAGAGCAGTCAGGTGTCAAAAGCTCAAACTTTGTTTTCCATAAAAGTGATGACACCTCAGGTTCACAGCACAAAAATCAACCTCACAACCTTCATGAGGGAAGGATTCCTGGACAGGCTGTGGTATTAGACTGTAGATCAGTGTATTTTGCATGATTTTTATGTATTTTCTAAACTTCTCATCACCTAGAAAAGGCCAAATCGTTTCCTCGTACCTTCACGGCCCTCTTAGGCCTGATTTCCTGTCTTCCTCACACCAGAGACTCAGCCTTTTTAGAGATAAACTTGTCGTTTTTAGCATTAAAGGCAGGCGCCACTTGATTTAAGTACCTTTTATTCATATCGCTCTGATCAAGGACAGTCACATCAAGGTTTTAGACAAGAACAGCTCCTTTGAGTCCAGAGCGCCAGTGCTCTGCCTTACTGTACATAGCCTGGAGGTTCTACATTGACCAAGATGAAAGAGGCTTGTGAACCCATAATGTGTGACATGATGCTTTCACATCCAAATGTGCTTCATATCGTCGTCTCAAAATCAATTGTGTGCCAGAAAATATTCTCTGATGTCAAGAATTTTTTTTCTTGTTGCCCTCAGGTTTCAGTTCAGTGTCACCTCAGCTCCTCTGTAGCTGTATTGCTGGTTAAGGTTCAGGGCGAAGACTGCTTCTTTGTTTGTAGTGATAAGCATCTGTGGTGAATGATTTCTCAGACACATTATACCGTCTGAGCAGGACCGTGGTTTTAGGGACATGTGACATGATATAAGCTCTTGTGGGTTGTGTCACAGTGGATGTGAGGTCCTGTTGTCCTGCTGTCAAATGTGTTTTTATATACAGTAGAAGACAGGCAAAGATTAACTCGACTTACAGTTGTATTAAAGTTTGTCATTTTTAGGTTCTAGTCTTGCTGTCCCACGACAGTCTGAACGTTCTCTTAATGTTTGCCTTGCTTTTTATGTAAGATCCTAAAGCACTGAAGAGGTGTATTTATTGCCTCGACTTGGAAGAGAATTCCTCCGTAAAGCAGATCAATTTTGCCCTTGGGCCTTGTAGCAGGTTAATATGGTGATGCAGGATCACATTTAAGGAGAAACTGAACACATTTTTGTATCTTTCATTACAATAATTCACTTAAAAGCACTTTCAGGTTGCACCTTTAGTGGCACAAGCCTCCATAACCAGTGCCAGTAGAAGCCGTCAGCATGGCTCTGCACCAGCACCTGCAAGACTAATCCCTGTCTATTTATTGTGCTTAGTAAATAATGAAGTGATGCTGATCTGCAGGGTGTAAATTATAAAAAGCTGTCTGTATGAGCTCAGAAGGTTCACTTCATCTAAATTTTTATGCTGCAGAGCTGAGTGACCTGCAGCTCCGTGTGTGTTAACGTATGAGTTTACGACCACCGTCTCCATCCCAGACTGACATAAATGAACTGGCATTGCTTCCTGCACATGACCCCCCCCCCCCCCCCCCCACTCCACTCTCCCCTCCCTCCTCCCTCCCCTGCATTTCCCACTGTCATCTTTTTGACACCTCCAAAAGATGACATGGAAATACATGTGTCGGCAAGCCTGACAATGAGGAGCCATAAAGCAATAAAGCAAGAAAAAAGGACCTCAAGAGTGTTTGTCACTGTCATGTCTATTGATTGATGACAAAGAAAACGATTGAGAGGTCCTCGACAGAGGGGCAGGAGGAGACAGACAGAGAGAATTTCATTTGTTGAGTCAAATATTCAGATAGGAGACGTGCGCGGGCATTTTAGCCTCCCATTTCTCTTATTGTATTACATTAATCAAAGGGCTTCCGGGACGTTCATCTGAACCGAGATGTTCTACAAGGAGAGAGCAGGAAAAAAACAACAACAAAAAAAAAAGCATCCTTCAGAGATGTCTCTTTCCTGACAGTGGTATCAATTGTCTTGTCTTAAATGATCACGGCCACTGCATTACTTGGAAATTAACAGCTAGAATTTATGTGAGTGCCTCTCTCCTCGCTTCCTGCCGCGCAGAAACAAATAATTGAATTGGTACAAGTACATAAAGCATTCCAGCGGCTAATGTAACAGGCCTAACTCAGTTAACGAAGGCAAGGGCACAGACAAGAGTGGGGCTATAAAAAAAAAAAAAAGGCCATGCAGATCTAAAGCTATTGTAAACCTTACCAGCAATGTTTTTCTTTCATTTGCACGTTTTATCTCTCATCACCTCCTTCCATGTCACTCTTCATTTCTCCCTCCCTCTTTAATTGGAAGTCTCCGCCTCAGTTGTGTATCACCTAAGATGCTGGGGAAACCTAAGCTGTCACAAAGTGTGCTTATTAAAATGGACGGGGAAAGATAAAAGCCTAAATCCCCCCCCTTTTTTTTTTACGAGGTGGCAGAGACTGAGTGCATCAGTCATGGCTGTAAGAGACACTGTGACCCTGAAGCTGTGTGTTTACAAAAAACTGGGTGAATTGTCCCTTTATAATCAGACCCACAATCATTTAATGCACCGTGTAGCATCAGTGCACAAGAATTTGTCTTGGAGGCAGCTGGGCAAAGACATTCTGACAACATATATAGAAACAAAAGGCATGCTTGGAGCACACTGTGCTAGTACACCTTTAAAACTGTCAATAGCTCATTTGGTTCAAATATACAGAGCAGACATCTTAAGCACTGCACTGTTTTCACACCAAAAATAGAAGTGTATAATATTTCCCCGGGGATATTATTCCTTTGGGTGGAAAAGCCTCTGAAACTCTGAATTCTTTTAGGGTTAGCAGCTCTTTAAGGCGGACTGATATTGATATGATTTAGTGTAGATATGAAGCTATGGTTTATTAATCATTAGAAATAAAGCCCCTATGTATCTCTGACACGTATGACATCATCCATCACGAATGTGACAATGATGGAAAGGCGTTTTATGGCCAACCATTACGCAGTCATATTGCCTGAATGTACAGCCCATCTGAAGGCTGAATGTGGGCCGATGGTTTATCTTCTGTCGGATGGTTTTCTCTTTTCCCTCATGCTGGACAAAATCTTTATTTGTTACCATTATTTGTTTAAGGAAGTTTCACTTCTGAGAACTGCCCATTATAACTAAAGTCTGATCCGTTGGTCAGTGAACAGCTTCATCGGTGCAGCTGGGGGTCAAAGGTCATGTTTGAAGGGCATCTCCATGGTTGTAATGGGCAAGCACATCCCAGAAACTAGAACTTTACAACTAGCACATAGCTCATTTAGTTGTGATCTATTAGATTTTAGATATTTGTCGTTGGTTAATACTTTCCATACGTGCAGGCATACACATTAATATGTCAAAGTTTTGCAATTATTCTGCTGCTATAAAATGTATATTCCCAACCTCAGTAACAGTGCGATGAATTATGAAGGGTCGAAATCTGATGCTACATCTAACGTCTCAGCATCAGAGCAAATGGGAGAAGTTACATCAGATGTTTTGCTAAATATAAGCTCAGAAAAAAATTCTTTGAATGTGCACAGTGTTAGCTGGAATGTTACACTGCCCATCTTGTGTATCATCAAGAATCGATACTTCATGCCACCGCATCGCTGTGTAACAGTGTAGTGACCCGTTTGGAAAAACCTCGAGTTTGATCAAATTGGAATTCCCCGAATGTCATTCCCCTCCCACTTGCCCAACTGCTGTAAATGTTCGACTCCTGAACAGCCCCTGTTTGTTGTTGATATATTTTTTTTTCTCTTTTTGCTGCTGTGTATTTTGCTGAAGCTTTAGACTCTCATTAAATCAACTGAGGAACTGCAAGCCTCTATAAACATCAAATCTATAAATTGCACGGATGGTCTTACACTAAGTCTCAGACAGCGCTACCCTTTGATGAAAACTTCTGGGACAAAAACAGAAAAATAACTAGAGATTCTGAGGCAAGAAGAGAAAGTCTTGTTTTGACACTAAGATTAATTTACAAGTTTTCCCTCACTGGCAAAAAAGAAGGGGAGTGGATGTGTGTGTGAGGGGGGTGAGAAGAGAAAGAGCAGAGAGAGATGAGAGGAGCTTTTGATATTTATTAGGCCTGGACCTCACCAAAGACCTCTCCCAGGACTGCCGATGTGACAATTAAGCCAGGTTGTGCTTTGACACTGTTTCCATAGGCAAGTGGCCAAAGTATATCTCCAGTCAAAATATCCATGCCAGCTAACAAGCTTGTTCCCTCTCCATAGAGCCGAGAAGAAAGGGAAAGCCTTGAGACATGAACAAAAGAAAAAAAAAAGAGTACGAGGGGGTTGGTGTTGAGGTTGGGTGTTAGAGGAGAGGGTATAAGACAAAAAAAAAAAGAATGAAATAAAAAGAAAGCCCCCCCCTCCCAAAAGAAGCCGCTGGAGTTTGCTGAAGAAAACGGTGTCAGTGACTAGATGTGATCAAGGTGTTGTGTGTTGCTTGTGTCTGAAAATGTCCAACGCCGTCAAGGCCCAACACAATGCAGCCAGATAGGAACCAGGCCCCTGGGTACGCTCTCACTCGCTTTTGTTCCGCCTTAATGACCCTGCCTTGATTCCATCCATAATGCTCGCAGCTCGCGCTACACCTTGCCTATTTAGCCCACAGTCATGTCAGCTCGCTTCTCCCTTTGCTCAATCTTCGCCCTCATTTCACTTTTTTTCTTTTTTTTTTTGTTTTGTGTGGGTGTGTGTGTGTGTGTCCGCTCGTGTGTGTGTGTTTGCTGGAAAATGCTCTTGTCTTAGAGGAGCTCCCTGCCACACAATGGCCATCTAAACTCATTAAGAAAATTCCGTAAAGAGCCATTAACAAACGGGTTCTCTTTGGCCAGAGATATCAGGTCTAATTAGGTGACCGTTCTTGACAGGGTTGCAAAAACAAAAGGCGCGCTCGCATTTGAAAAGGTTCAGGTCCCGCAAAGGGCCTCACGTTTTTTTTTTTTTCTCCTCCTCCCTCTTCTTCGTCTCCCCCCACTGTAGCCGACTAATGACTGTGGGTTTAACAACAAAAAAGAAGAAAAAATACCTCTCTTCCCTGGGAAGGCAACGGGGAAAGGTTCGCAATGCAGCAAACAAAAGCCTTTCCACTTCGGGACCTTTTTCCCCCTCGCCAGGTGATTCGCTGTCCTCATTTATGAGACAATGAAGCCACAGACAGACTTATTGTAAACACTTTGCATGGGCTGCTAAATGGACTGCCATGCCCAGCCAGCAACCCGGGCGTCAGCACTCCCCCTGCCTCCCTCTCCAGTCCTCCTCTCCTAGTTTCAAGTACAGTGTGGACCGCTGCCGTTTTTGTTGTACAGGAATTTTGTTGTGTTGACACTGGAGCAAAAACACGGTTAGATAAGTGCATCCTGACACAGCGGGGCCTCACATGTAGAGCGGATCATGCAAACAGTAGTTGATTATACGTAACACAAAATGAGCCTTGATGGGGAAACAAGAGCTCTGCTTTTATCTTCCCCATGCCTTCATAAAAACAGAGAGAGAGAGAGATGATCTCACTTTCAGTCTAAGCTCTTTCTCAGTTCTTTTTCTCTGCTGCAAAACATGCAAATTATAAGCTATAGAAGCTAATACAGTCCAGATTGTTCTGTATTTTGTGCGTATATTACACAAAGAATGATCAGATGTGTGATTTGATCTGTGGCAGACCTCTGCTGAGTTTGTAAGAGATCGTCACAAGTTCCAAGAGCCCAAGGTGGCATCTTCAAATTGCTTATTTTGTTCAATCAAGCTTGAGATTGTTTTGTATTTGTGCCACTGTCTAGGTGTAAATCAGTTTATTGTATAATAGTTTTAGCACAAGTTTGATTCAAGTTTAAGTCACCTATCATGTTGTAGAGGTTCAGTAACATTCATATCACTTTGCCTGTTCCCTGTGTGTGGCCAGCGGGTCTGTGCCGTCTCCCGTCCTGTCGGCTGTCACTGTCCCGTCTCTCATTACCTCTTCAAATGAGCCCGGACATCAAGTGTGTTTCCTTTTGTTGTCCACATCCGGATGTATTTACAGTCGGGACCTTTGCCGCTCGAGTCATCCATTCACGTTGGAATGAAAAGATCTTTCACCGTAATGTGTTAGATTCCAAAGACAGATGACAGTGACCTTTGTTCTGCTTTATATTGTATGTGGCTTCGTAAAATATATCGCCCCTGTTTTCAGCAAGTAGCTCAGCATAAATAAGACACAAAAACTTAGACGTGGTCTTTTATTTACCCAGACATTAATGGGGTTTTTTGTTGTTCTGTACTATGATATACTGTATGCACCATGGGAAAAAAGGCCTGATATCTTTCACAGTGTTTGGATGTTTTTCAAGGAATTGCTGCAAACACTGTAAAAAGAGCTCTACTGACGCAGGCTTTATAAAGTATACCACTCTGGGAAATTGCATTTTCCCTGTTATGCTGTGTGTGTGTGTGTGTCTCACTTCACACATTTGCTTTTCATTTCTCTTTTTTCTTTTGTATTCGTTTTCTTTTTTACACCCAGCAGAAGGCCTCTGTCTGTATATCGTTCACGATAACACTTGTTTTTGCCTTTTTTGTCGATATCTAGTTCTTCTCTTTCACACCAAACTGGTTTAGATTAAGATCTTTTAAGTTTTAGGTGGGCTTCATTTCCAGACTGAGGAATTTTCCCATGTTTACAACACAATCCGATCTGACCACATTTTAAGGCGCACAAGCAATACAACAGTAACATGATTAAGGAAATGACCCATGAAAAACTTGGATTATTTCAGTTGCATTTTGCTCTTATCTTAAGTAAAGCTACAATCACACCTACAGTTTGTTTTCTTTGGTCCAAACCAGAGTGGAAAATTTAATTTGAGTTTAGTTTCACACTGCCCAATAACAAGGCGACCGCAGATTGTAAATAAAAGCCATGTAGGTTAGAGACTTTGTTCTCCTCAGCTTTCCCAGTAGGCAGAGCTGCTTCTCTCTCCTTCTACCCATAATCCCTTGGGTTGTTTCCTGTACTTGTACTGTAGTAACATCTAAAAGACCACATCATAGCTCTCTTTTTAGACTTCTGAGACTTTTTCAACCATCATGGTGCCGTTATTCTGTTTTATATGGGTTTGAATGGCATTGTTCTCACCTAAAAAAAAAAGTATGAAATTATTCTCCAGCGTTACCACAGCATAACTTTATCAAAACATCAGCACAAATTGCATTAGTTTGCACAAATAAACACAGCCAGCTCAGAGAAACAGAAATGCAGATTTGCAAAATGGCTTGTCTTGTCCTTTTGCAATGCATAGGTTTCAGTCAGAGGCAGAGAAGTCCTGACTTTTAATCGCTCATATGGGTCAGTCTCCAAAAATCTTACATTTTCTTTAATGCAACTCACCAGTATCTTTTAGTTAGACCCTCCCTGCCTGGCATACACACTCTCTTTCAGACTCTACAGTCTGCAATTCAATCTTTCTGTTGAATATCTGTAATCCCAAAGCCCAAGAGGACACATCCTAGTGATGCCATCAGGGTTATTTTCTCAGACTCCTTCACAGAAGTCATTATACAACTGTTTTCACGGGCTGAATAGCACTTGCTGATCTTGATGGGTGGAGTTCCCTTCAGATTTCTTTGCATTTCCTGCCATAGTTATGGGCTTTAAATTGATTGTGTACACTGATAAATCGTCGCCTTTATTCCTGCTCCACCTCCCGAAGAGCAATGGGAGATTGTTTAGCAACTGTCAGTGATTTTTTGTAGACCTGGTGTAGACCTGGTTTTTGTTGTTGTACAACTCAGGTGTCACTCTTTTCAAACTTGGACCTCAAATTCCCGACTGTCCTTTGTGCTACTTTCATGTTTAGCAGGTGCAGTAAAACTGTGTCTGTAAGAAAGAAGGGAAATATAAATCTCCAGAGACCCATATGATAATGATTCACACCAGATTTACCCATAATAACAATGACTGACAGCCACACTCGCAGCTCTATCCAGCAGCAGGACTCCTGGCAAGTCCTCCAGTTGCTCAACAGGTGCCAGGTAAAACCTCCCCCAGGGGTCTCATGGGTATTTCCTCTCTTATAGCTCTCATTGGTCAGGAATCTGGGGTTCTGTCTCCGATGTCCTGGCGCTGCATTCCTCCTCGCCGCAGGAGCCGCGTGCTGCTCTTCCCACCTTAGCTGAAAAGGTTAATCACCAACAGGTGCAGGTTTATGTGCTGCTGGCTCAGCTGTTTACCTTCACGGCAAATGTGCTGCAGGAACAGAGCTTTGTCACGGTGGGATTTTTGTGCCTCCTGCATGGTGCAGACAACTGACCACACATTATACACGTTTTTTTATATGTATGTATGTTTTTGACATTTTGGATTTTTTTTTTTTTTACTATTTTGACTAAAAATCGTGATCGAAAACAAGAAAGAGTTTTTTAGTTTCCATTTGGTTACATTAAGTGCATTTTTTAAAATTATTTTAATCTGTATAATGATTAAAATAGATTCATCGTGATGAAAATAATTAGGAAAACGTGTTTTCAACCCAGAACAGAAATCATTAAGTCACTTTCTTTGTTCTTATTTTTAGACACCATAAAACAATAAGCTGAAATTAAAACCAATTGAGACGTTTTAGGAAGACCTCCTGCTAGACATCTGAAGCTCTGACCTTTGCAGTCTTCTCTGTTTCCTCTTATGTTGACAGTCGGGGTGTTAATATTCATCCTCACGCTGCTTTCATCACTCACACATCAAAACTTTGAGTGAACGTCTGAAATGTAAAATGAAATATAAATGTATTACCTGTCATTCTGTGTTTGGGTGAACTTGCACCCAGCCATGTAGTGTTCTGGCTGTGTGTGTGTGTGTGTGTGGAGGTGGGTGGGTTATGCCACACACACACACGTACACACACACACACACACACCTTTCTTTCACCATTTATAACTCTCCTGGACTCCTGAAACTCTGTTTGCAATTTAAGGCCACAAATTAGAAGCGTAAGTCATCTGTTTCCCATAATCCTCCTGTCAGACCGGGAGCTGGCTGGCCCCCCACATACACGCCAGGCCTGGACAACGCACACAGACACACACACACGCTGTCATATCACAGACACACATTCACACAGACATTCATGCACATGCATAATGTACAAACAGCTCTTTTGCACACACACATTCCCGTCCACAAACAGTATACAAACTGACACACACACACACATTGCTACAGCTTCACACTCAACACCTGAATCCTGAAATGTTTCTCCACTTTTACTCAAGTTGTCTCTTGAGTTCAGAAGGGACACTTAAGTTGTTCTCCACTCTACAAGTTGTGGCAGTGGCTGACTTTGCCCAGTTGGTAATCCAGTAATGGATATAATGGACTATAAATAGAAATAGTAGTTGTTAAATGTTTGGATTTTCAGTCTTCTTAGTCTTATGGCATCTTCTGTTCTTAGAGAGGAATATGAGACCAGAGCAGCAAAGATGGGATTTAAAATTTGCAGATAAATGAACAGCATTGATTATTTCAGCTCTCAGACGGGGAGTGCCAATCAAATTTGTAACATGCACTTGTATTTCAGTTTCTTTTATTCTGTCGGGACGACAGGAAAGTGTCTGTTACTGTGTAAGATTCAAGTCGAACATTAAATCTGTTCTTTCAATCAAAGTAAAAAAGAAGAGGAAGAAAAAAAGGAAAATTCATTTCCAGCTGTAGCAGCAGTATATTTGCATGGAGATAGAAAAAAAAAAAAAGAAAAAGCAGGCTCATCATTGATTCATCTGTCTGGGTGTTTACTCCGTGACACGACGTCCGATAGCTGCAGTGTGTAAACACTGGTGATTCTTAATACACTGAGTGACTCTTTAAACTGTCAAGCTTCCAATTTAACGTATTACAGGCAACCACAGTAATCTGCAGAGGTTAATACTGTGTGTTTATCTGAACCTTTCTGCAGTGTGTGAATCTGACTCGTGAGAGTGTGTGTGCGCTTTTCCGTGTGTAGCAGTGACTGTGTGTGTGCTTTTCTGGGCCTTAAATGAGCATCTTTTGTTTTCCTTGTGCGTTCTCATGTGCATACCTTTGTGCATGTGTAACGGTGGCTTGTTCAAGCGTGTGTGTGATAGTGCGGCAGCTCTGCATGTGTCTGCGTGTGTGTGTGTGTGTGTGTGTGGATATGTGTGTGTGAGAAACCCCGGCAAAGGTGACGTGTTCTACATGTTCACTGACAGCTTTATAGGCTCTGTGGCTCAGCAAGGGGAACAAGATTATGGGAAAGGAAACACACACACACACTGACACACTTGAGCTGGCTATTGTCCCAGATACTATAGTCAGGTGAGGTCCAAGGTTCAGTGCTCATATTATTAACAGGAACAAGCTGGCGCCCAGTAAACACACCTACAACTTACTCAAGTGGAAAGCTGAATTGTTGAGGGTCGAGAGAGGTCGAGGGGGTCGGGTCCGTGGCTGTAATTATCTGAGTGGACAGACGGCTGATCCACAGGGTCCTGAGAGCTGAACGGAGTGTGTTTGGAAAAGATTTTTCATGGTCTGTTTCAGAGTGACTTTAAACCAGGCGTGTGTGCTGTGCTTCAGATCCTAGTTTGGTGCATTCTACAGATGACCAGAATTTCATTTCTAACCAGATTATGTCAACGAGACACTTGAACGAGTCTGAGCTTGTGGTTTTTTTGGTGCGAGATATAACATGGTGTTTATACAGCACCGTTACTCTGTGCACCTACAGTACATTTACATTTACTGCAGGAAGCTGTACCGGTGCTGACTGTGTGGGAATTCTGCTTGTGCAAAGAGTCACATAGACATCTCTGCAGATCTTCACAGACGAGGGTTGACGTTTACACAAACTAAACCTGAGCAAAGTGTTGTGTGGCTCTGTGCATCAGGAAGCTGAATAGCTGATCAAATTTATAATTAAGCTTAGTTAACTGCTGCTCCTGTAACTAATTCACTTTGCAGAAAGTACTGGGTGAAGGCATGAACTGTAAACTTCATATGCAGATGTCTGGACGTTCTGTACAGTTTTATTTTTTATTTTTTTCACTTCAGTTAGGTCCGCTTTCACAGTCTTCAAAATGGGAGTTAGCACATGCTTCCCATTTTCTGCTCAGCATCCAAGAGACTCCAAGAGGGAGTGTGTGCAGAAGATGTCTGACCAGGTGCTCAATACAAATGGGAAGACAATTAAACGGACACAATGTTGATCTATGGTCCTTGGTGGATTATTCAGGAACATTTGGGGCTCAGCTGTTCTTCCAACAACATACCAAAGGAGAGGAACAGGTTTTCTTGTCTTTTTATTGTTGTAATTTTCAGTCCCAGATCCCAGATCTGCAGATGTAAATGTAAGCTGATCTCAGGGGGTAAAAAGCAAAAAGCCCCACATTACGTGACTAACAACAACCTCACCATCAGCGCGGTAACTTCACACTGCACGGTTCTGAGTACTGTAGACCACTTCTGTGGGACTTGGACATCACTGATATCTGTCACAGATTCAACATAATAGCTTTAGACCCTGTCTTGTGGAAATCTACATCTCACCGCTGTTAACCCCATAAGAAACAAGAAAAGCATTTGACTGCAGCGGTTGGAACTCCTAATTAGGTTGAAGTAGGTCTCTTTGAACCGACGGTGTAGCAGAAAAAGCAAAATGTGAAACATTTTCGGCCTCATTATAAGTTATCTAAAAGGCAAGGGCTCGTGATAATGAGGGCCATCCAGTGGGATGCGATGTGGTGGGAAGAGAGCGCCTAATTGTGTCAAATGGCTGGAAGTATTTCACTTTGAATTATGGGAGAAAAGGGGGGAAAATAAGGCAGAGACGCACAACATGGACACAGTATGCAGCATTAGTGTCAGGAAATAAATGAGGTTCTATAGAAACTGTAAGTGTGTGCGTTTATTCAGGATGGGGTGATATTAAAGCTGTTGTGTGTCTCACACTTTGTCAGAGTTACACCTCTAAGTTTTGTCATAGTATTGCAACACAAATCTAATTTAGTGAGTCTAAAAGCAAAATTAGGTGTCAGTGCTTTCAACGGGAAACACCAACGCTCCTCAGATATTTTTATTTCCTTAGTCTCACAGAATTTCAAGATTTCATCACTGATCCAAGCACAAAGATGTAACAAAACAACTGTTAGGGGGCATAATAATGGGAAAACTCTAGAGCATGTTTTCCCATTAATGTTATTTTTAACCATACAGATAGTCTGCTTTTTATTTGGTTTGTGGAGTTCAAAGTATTAAAAGAAATGCTTAAAAACAAAACATCTACAGAAACAGAAATACAGAAAACATTTGACCTCTTTCTTTCCCTCTGGTTGGAAATAGTTGGCAATGAAATATTGTAAGATGACAGTGAAATACAAATAAAATACAAGAGGAACTATTTAATTCTTCCTAAAGTCTTAATTTAATCTTAATTCTTTAATTTGTGGTGTCTTGTGAAACCATCCTGTCGAATAAAAGGCCATAATACAACTCATCATCATCATCATCATCATCATTACCATCATTAAGATTAGATCCACATGAAAAACAGTGAGTCATGGAGGTGAAATTTTCATCTGGTTTTCACTGCCATATTTTTAAAAACATTCCAAAGATAAACTAAATTCAACCTAAATACCCTCAAAAAAAAAAAAGTAAGTAATTTCTCAAGGTGTTTACCTGCTTTCCCTACAGGTGGGCAGGTGAATTATTAAAGTAATTCATTAAAATAATGTATCTTAGCTTTTTCCTGTGTAAGGAGAATCCAGTTGCAGCAGGCGTCATGGCAAACACACTGTAAAATTTGCACACAAACATACAATCATGATTACTGCAAAAAGCAGCAGTGTAATAGCTACATGGAAGCAAACACAATGGCTGCTGCATCTCTCCTTATTGACAGTAATGGTAGCAGACTGCACCAGTAAACCATGCCTTTGAACAGTAATTCCAAATCAAGACAAGAGGTTAAGAGGGTGGGGTGATGGCGGTGGGGGAGAGAGGAGGAGGGGGGTGGGGGGAGGCTCTCATTGGTGAGATGAGAGAGGAGACGTCGCTCTGACAAAGGATGAATACCTTGTTCTCACTAGCTGACAGCTACAATAGAGCAATCATCACCAATCTGCCGTGTCGGCCGATACACATCACAATGCGCCTCTTGAAAAGGCTCATTTCAGCGACAGGAGTTAAAGTGCTTCATACAGGTGACAGTCAATAGGCCCCGCCATCTGCATTTCAAAGCTTCCCCCGTCTCGTCAGCACAAGTACGGACGCTCGGCTCTCAGCGTCTTTGGAGATTGTTGGTTCTGATGAAGCTGGAAAAGTTGGCAGCCGCCCTCTTTTCCCTGGCCAAAAAAAAAAAAAAAAAAAAATCCTGATTCATTGTATTCTGTTTCCTGGATTTCTCCATGAAGAAACGACTGCCTTATTATTGATCTATATGAACTATTCAATTAAGGCCTGAAAGGAGAGATTGATATGTCTCCTTTTTAATGAAATATTCTGTTTTATTTATTTAAATTTTAATTTATATTATATTTATGCATAAAGTGTGTAATTTGTGCTGATTCCTTTTTGATTTGTGTGTTTGTGAAAGGAACCTTTGGCTGACACTCGTTATCATTGTCCTGCCACTTGCCAGCAACTGCCCTAATTATTCAATTAGACACACCTGTGAGTGAACCCAGCTATGTGGTATGAAGAGGTGCATTTGCTCCTGTTATGAACCCTGGTAAGGACCTGCTTTTCATGACTTCTTTTCACGATAACTTTGCTCCTGAATTTTGCTCCTTTATTTCTCATTTCATGTCACATTGTTGAGTTTAGTAGTGAGAGCAGAAATACAGCAGTAAATCGACAGATGACTGTCCAAAAACTGGCTTTGAATTTTCTCCTTTTCATTGAGAACTAGCAGTTTTCACAGCAGAGATGTCTTGAGACACAGTTCACTCCAATCAGTCAAGTAATCGGTCATTCATTGGTATTGATTAGCCACTCTGATACTTAGTTCAATGTGTGCAAAGAATCTGTACAATCCTCCTTTGTTCCTCCTTTACTCACGCCTGTGTTTATGTATTTGGCTGCCAGCCCCTCCTGCTAATAACACTTGATGCGAGTACCTGCTGAAGTAAAGGATTCAAATCTGGCTTATTTACCCTCGTTCTTGTCATTGCACATTCTGAGCTGTTCAAGTTGTGGCTCCATAACATAACACAGTGCCTCTGCACAGAGCTCAGTGAGTGATCTGTGTCCCAACTCTGAGAATTCCCTTAAGTTTGACATGTATGCAGCCTTATGTAAATATTCATTAAATTTACCTCTTTATTGGGAACCGTTTTGCTCATGGAATATATTTTTTTGGACAAGCTATCAGTCTCCATAGCCTGTGTTAAATCTAAAGGAGCTTTCTACAGCCAATCCAAACACATTTGGTCATGGCTTTGAAAAACATTACCTCTCTCAGATATATAGTATTCCAGACCAGTGGGGAATATGGGTAAACATTAAACTGTATAGTTCTGAGAAGAGTGCAGCCGTGCCACCGATGCTCTGGTGGAATTACCCCGGTATCCACGCAATGGTCCTTTGGGGGTTTAGGATATTGAGCTTAGCTTGCACACAGGTACTCGTCATGCAGCTTGAGGTGAAATCCAAGCCACTGGATTGTTAGTATGGCTGTTTAATTTACGTGACGTGCAGCATGTCACGAAAATTCAAGTTTTACTTCATTTTGTGATTATTTTGGGAGGATTCCACAAAGTACAGTGCAGAAAGGGGTGGAATCTTTTTTTTTTTCTATTTTGTTACCATTGGTGGAAAACCACGGAGAAGTTAGAAATGTAAGGAATTATAGAGGACCGCACACGCTGTAACTTATTTATGTTGAAAAATTGCAGAGGGCTGTTAACAAATGTCCTGAGCTTAAGGAGCCAAGAAAAAGTCTAAAGCTTTGTTCTGTTAAAAGTTTTTAAAATGAAGGGACAATCAGTCTGTGGACTTTCAATGAGATCAAATATATATATATATATCAAGAAGATGTTTTGTCTTTCTGTGGTTGTCAGTCTCTTTAAAAATGGACATTACACAGGCCAAACTGAACACTAAGTATTGAACTGTCATACTGCCACTGATATTGGCCATAAAGGCCAGGCTTGCTGTGTTCCAGCTCATCCCAAAGATATTAGATGAGGTTGAGCTCAGGACTCCATAGAGTGTACATGTTCCCACAAAAATGTAAGAACCCTGTTAACTAAAATGTTGCTTGCTTTCAGATGTCCACATACTTTTGGCCATATGTTGTATCTTATTCTAACACCTAATATAAACACCATTTCCAAAAGTTTCAATGGACTAATTTACCTGTCCCCGTCAATAAAGTGGAAATAAATCAGAAACTTGTGAGACATCACCTTCACTTTAAAATTCCAAGGAAAAACAAAACATCACAACTTGGCCGACAGCGATGATGTTGGGATTTGTCCAACCGGAAAAGACGCCCAACAACCATGTAAACCTTCAGTCACACAGCAAACCTGACAGCAATAAAAAATGTATTTTTTTTTTTTAAAGAGTTGCTGTTGTGAGCCAGCTCTCTATGCTTTGGTTTGAGAGCAAACATGTGCAAAAAAAGAAAAGAAAAGAAAAACCCAGTCAGACTCATGCTCTTTTTGGTCCCCTGTCCTTTCTCCACCTGCAGCTCACAGCGGTGACATCATGGATTACCTCACCATGAGAACATGTTCACCAGGGACGTGGCCTACATGCCGACACTGGACTCCGTCCCAGGTCGCCCTGGATGGATGCAGCTTGTCGCATCTCAATCCCTCCTGCAGGAAGCTTCACCGCACAGCGGACATAAATCAGATGGAGTAAGTGGACTCGGTAACTGACCATCATAAACTGCTTTCACATACTTAAACAAACAGGCAGGATATGCTATCCTCCTGCGCTGCGTTAAGTCACAGCCAGGGGAGCTTTTTACAGTCGTCTTGTAAATGTAGTGAACTGATGTTTTCAATTAAAGGCGACTCGGAGGTGAGCTTCTACCCTTGATGCATAAACCAACCTTAATAAGTTTTCATCGAGTCGTATCTCTCGAGTTGTTGTGAAGAATTACGCTCTGTGAGGTGAAGGCACCGAGGTCGGGCCACACAAGAACAGGTCCAGCTGTGGGAGGAGGTGAAGGTTTGATGTTAGCTCTGGGAGGATATTCTCCTGCACATGTGAAGTGAGCTCAGAAACATGCTGCTGTAGCCCAGTCCTCGCTGCTAATCAGAGGAGATAATACGTCTACTTATGTGTATCATATGACTGTGTCCAGTCTCTCTTTCTCTCTGTGGGCGCTTCATCCACCTCTTTATCATAAATCTATACTCATATGACCAAAACACTGAAATATCTGGTAAGATTTCCACTTTCTCTGTCTGAAATCATTTGAATCAAACTTTATTTGGATCACGTTTCCCACAGGCTGGTGCAGTAAAACTACAGAAATCTAATGAACAAAAGTACAAATATAGATGTAAAAGAATATGTATAAAAATAATTGAACAAAATTTAAACATTTGACAACGATTCGAAGCAAAAGCGTGACTGAAAACACAGGGTTTAAGTCCCACTTTCTTTCGCCTGCATTTCGACTGCCGCGAGTCTCTAATCTGTGTTCAGTGAAGAGGGGATAGCGAGCTGGAAAGAGAAACACCCCTGAGTTCCACGGTGCAAAGTTTTCTCTGCAGCTTGTCACTGATTCACATGACCTCAGAGTGACTGTTACAGCAGGAGTTGTCTTTTGACAGAGCTGGTGTTTGTCTATGAAAAGTTAAAGTCACTTCTAAATGTCACACGCTTTCATATTTTTTACGCAGAGGTGGGTCTGGTCTTAACAGCTGAACGTAACACATCCAGAGGAGAACAACTTTCTGATTTTGGTTTTTGTTTGGAAGGTAGAGAAGTTCTATAATTTTCAAGATCAGGAGAGTTTTGCCGAAATGTTGATGAAATGAAATGAAATTCATCCTGACTTTTTTTTCCCCACATCTACATCCCAAGTCTTTTTCACCTGCTGAACATGAATTTGTACCTTTGATAAAAGTGATTTAAAGTTGTCTTGCTCTAGTCTAGAACCAGAATCAGAACCAGTTCTGGTAAAGCAATTTAAATGTTGATTCCCTTCCTGGTCTTTTGTGCTTGTCCCCCTGTATGAACACAAAAACAATTCAGGCACTAGAAATCCTGAGGTATTAAATCTTAACAAAAGTTTGACCAGCCTTCAGCTATATTTTCTGTAAAAACAAAAAAACCCAAATTTATTTTCTTCTTGTTTAGTTTGTGCCCAAAAGCGTCCAAATATTAAAATACCACTCTGAGAAACCCACCATTTGTAAAATGTGTGCTATTGAAGGCTGTAACTCATCCTGAACAATTGCCCAGAAACATTACTGAGGACATGACCTTTTGTCTTCAATAGCAGCTACAGCCTGGACTGTATCTCCTGTTTTCACAATTTTTCATGTTTTAGCAAAATAACAATGACTGCATGCTCCGTGGTGGGTTTACAAATGTTTTAGTCTCATAAAACCTTCTGAAAACACCATTGGAGAAACTCAGAAATACAGAATTTTATGTTACAAGTTTTTTTTTTAGGTGTCTGAAATGGTTTCATTTCCATAACACAAGGTTTGCACCTGACAGCGCGGGTGCGTTCACCTTTGATATCCAAACAGGCATCAACACACACAGTCGGCCTGGTTTTGACTGCATTCATCACCCTGAAAGCGTGTCTCCACCATCCTGCAGTCAGCTTTCACCTCTGCAGCCGGAGTCAAGACTGATGTTATTACCTTATCAAAGGTGGAGGTGTCTGCAGCTCCTGGGGAAAACGAAAGAGAAACCGGGAGAGAGGGGGTGAGGGGGGTGGACGGTTTCCTTTGACTGGCTGGCAGCCGACGGGACACCGGGCGTATTTATCCCTCACCGCCGGCTTATCAGCGGGGCCTGTAAATCTACCTGACAGGTCTTTACAGGTGCTGTTAATCCCGCTGATTCAATTCATTTTGCTAACTGCTCGGATGCAGCCTCTCTCCGTGGGGAAGATCAAACCCTCGCTCCATTCTCGCCGCGTTAGTTTGTGTTGTCCTCGTGATGGAAAGCCAAATCCACTCTCTCTAACGTGGAGATGAAAGGTGTAATGCAGCCTCCGTGGCAGTCAGATTATTCCTCCGAACATGTTTGTGCTTCTTTATTTGCTGCACACTGGGTTTGGCTTTTTCTCACTGTTATTTACAGAGGACAGATTTGCTGTGCAGGTATGCAGTTTTTCAGAAGCGCCCTGCTACACGCTCGCATTTGTTTGTGCCTCGGAGCAGCCCTGTTAAACTCCTGTCTTGTGCTACACAGCTCTGAACGAGCTGCTGCCTACAGAAGTTTTTCTTAATTTCTTTTACTGTATTTTCACCTATTAGTTTCCATTTTAATATTCAGTCTTCTTGTCGTCTGGTTTGTGTTTGACTTGGGGTTAATTTGCATCCATATTATTGTCAGACTCATCTGTGCTTGTTGCATTTTTGTGGCCATTTTGCTGTCGTATTTTCTGGCTCTGGCACAGGAGAATTGGAGGAATGATGATTATGTCAGTTATCGGAGATGTCGGTGGAAATTCAGAGGTCCGAATCCCAGCTAGGACTGTGCTGCTGCTTCTGGATTGTTTTTACAAAAGTGAAACTGCCTTTTCATTCAGATTCGTTATCAGGGATCTGTCAGACAGTGCACTGCAGTGTCTCAGTTCGTGTTCACAGTGGAAACATGCGGATGACAAACAAACTTGTTGGAGCTGCAGGTTTTGAACTTTTCACCTTTGTCATCTTCCTGCGCTTCCTCATGAACTGAGTCTCTGCCTCTGGTTGTTGTCTTTGCACCTTTAACTTGTAACTACTGAATCATCGACAGCTCCTATGAGCAATGACGGCATCAAAAGACTTTGCTGTCTTTATAAAATTCAACTATAACAAGACATTTGGAAATGATCTGACACTTGACTGATGGCCAAGGCAGAATTTCCCTTTGTGTGTCCCACTTTAAGACAGGACAGAGGTTACGCACAGCTGCAGAACAGCAACCTTGCAGCTGTCTTTGTCAAGGATGGCGTAGCAGAAAAGAAAAGGAAGGTTTCGAAGTGACAGTTGAAGCCGCAGAGACGTATTTCTTTGCTTTACCTCAGCTTACCCTCTGAGGGTTTGCTGAGCTCAGTTGTTTTGATCACAGCCTTACAGCCCCCACTTTTACATTGAAGTAATAACCTTTGTCTGCGCATCATGCCGTTTACTCACTTCCTTCCCAAATGCAGTTTCAAGCTTCCATTTAGCGATCCTCCAAGGCCTTTTTTCCTGATCTTGAGAAGGCCACTTGCAGGGGAAAAACACGAGTAGATTGAATCTTGGCAGGTTTGCATGTTTAAATGGAGCAGTCACCTCCGCCCGGCTTCCTGCTCCAAACATCAAGCACCGACCTTATCATTTCCTCATGGTGATTAGGCCGCTTCCTGGTGACTGGATCACAGGTTCAAGTTCCATTATGTTCACTGTGGTCTTGTGCGGTGTTTCTCAATGTGGGTTGAGTCATAAAATGATGCCTACTTAGAAGAAAAAGATCAAAATGATGACCTTTAAAAGTAAACACGACTTTAATTGGCTCTTTCCCTCCAACGATTTGTAATCTGTTGCATCTGTCTGTACAGTCGTAAGCAACAGGACCTGTAGTTTTTTCAGATGCATGTGTTTTTATGTTCGTGTCATATGAGCAGGCAACTCTTCGTGTTTGATTTTATTCATTTATTATTACTCTATCTTCAGATATGCCAGCTCTTAATTGGCTTTTTGTTCTGCAGCTGAGCCAATCACCTCCTCTTCTTCAGGGATGGTATGGGTGAGGGCGTTAGGGGTTAATGTTGTAATATTAAATAGTGTAATGTAAAAAAGCAGCTGTCAGTTGTTCAAGATATATCTATGGTCATGGTTGTTAATGAGGGAGGGAAGAGAGTCCCGTTCAGCTGCGGGATTTCAACCGGCAACCCTCCATTCACAAGCCCGCATGTCTAACCTCTCGTCCATGGCTTCCCCCTCGGCGAGCTGTTTTCCTGTGCTTTCTCCCCGTCTCTGATGGGACGTCCTCTCCGCAGCTCAGAGCTGCAAGGGGCGTTTATCTCTGACCCGCAGGTTTGGCCCCGCTGTCTCAGCTGCCAAAACAGTCCCATTCAACATTGTGCTGAGTTCATCAATGCTTCGCTGACACACACACGCAGACACTCTTTTTCTCTCTCTCTCTCACACAAACACAGACATACACACACAGAGACACACACGTAGACTAGGAAACACATGCACACACAGGCACACTGCAAAAAATTCCCCCCATAAAATGTTAATCGATGAGATGCTTGTGTTTCTAAATTCATTCAGTTTACTGTAGTTGCCTTTCTGAGCTGCTCTGTTAAATCACCTGTCAGTCAAAAATGGGGGCTGGATTGTGACATTAGATATCTAGAAGCAAATGAGAAATATTAGAAAATTAGAAATGTCTTCTGGAAATATTATAGGCTGTATCATAAAACATATTAACTAAGAATAACAATAAATATTTGTACATATTTAAATTTAGCAGATTTAAAATGAAGTCTTTAATTTGCTGTTGCTCAAAACTCTGTTACGTTTTTAACAATAATTTGAGGCAGAGAAAAGCAGCAAATCTGAAACCTGTGATTTCTGTGGCATTTAAATTAATCGATTATCAGAATAGTTGTCGGTTCATTTTCTGTTGATTAACTGATTAACTCAGGACGAGTTGGACTGTGTGAAATGTTTTCAGTCACTGATTGTCTTTTCTTCTAACAGTTTTGTGATTCAAAAAAAAAAAATAGCACATAGACTTTTTATAGTGTAGCTGTAACACACATTCACACAATAATGCCACAAATCCCAGGCAGGAAAGAACCGGACAACCTCAGTCCTTTTGGCTGAATATCTGGGGACCTCTGTGACAACTCCTACCCCCTCCATCGCCGAGTGCCTATCAACCTCCGACAGTTCAGGTCCTCGCACACACATACGCAGAGGTCCCCAACCCGCGACCTCTCCCCTGTCACAACTGTCTCTTGACTTAAGAGAGCAGAAACCTCTTTTATCAGAAAACCTGAAGCACTGACAAAGCTGAGGAACTGCCAGAGACTGACCCCTGTGTATATTTAGCAGCAGCTTGGCAGTCGCCCATCCCAACTGTCGAGGCTGTCAGAGCCTCGCATACAGACCGCCCCCCCTCCTCCTTCCCCCTCTCCCCACCTCCTCACCCTCACTTAGGTTTGATTATGTAGAGAGGGAGTCACACAGGATGCATTCATTGTTCCTTTAATTGTATGTATTCAGGTAAAGTCATGTTTTTTTTTTCAACAATTAACCCGTCAGCCATGTTTTTCTTTGGAATGATGAATCTTTTCAGCTGAAACACCTGAAGGAACAATACTAGTGTTTTCCAGATGTATTGTCAGTGTTACATCCTCTGCAATTAGGTGTTTGTTCTTTGGAAATGAAGGCGTCACAGTGTTTAAACTGGTGTTCAAAAGCCTTGTGTCCTGGCTTAGTTTCGCTGATGTGATGTGACAAAGTTTTAAAGGCACAGGGTTTTAAAATTGTGAGGTTGTTGAAATGAAGTTGCGTCACGTGTTTGAAGAGAAGTTGCACAGATTAATAAAAAATCTGTTCCTCTTGCACACATGAATATGCTTTGTCTCTCTCACCTGGAAGTTCTCCCCAACTTTATGTTTTCTGTACACTTCTGGAAACATAACTCTGATTAGGTGAAGGTCACAGGTCTATGAGCTCCTCCCCCTCAGCTGTCCTTCAGATTTGCAGCCCACACCAGCTCCAGGGTTGTTGGTTTGTAAAATCCCTGTCTTCTTAACATCGGTTAGAAAGCAGGGCTCTTTGAAAATATCAAACATTATTTTTATCATTTGCTGGGTTCTGATAGACGACCTGATAGCTGCAGTCTCCCATAATGATCTGAATGTTGTTTTCGTTTCTGTTCTAATAGTAATACAGTTCAGAGGAAGAACTGTCATGTTTACCATGTAAAACTTAAAGTATGACGACCCAAAATCCTTTTATACACATCCAATTTGCAAGAGTGCTTATACAGTATTTCCAAGTCACAATGAGAAGCAGCAAATGCCTAATTAAGGAATTTCAGTGTCTGAAACACAACATTTCTATACTAGTGATAATTTTAAAAGAGCACCGCAGATGTCATTTCTTTTTAAACTGTGAATGTCTGACCATTTTGTCTTTTCTAACACCCCTAACCCCATAACCCCTCAGTCTTTTGATGAAGGAGGCCAGAGCAAGTATCTCAATTAGACATTCAGCATCAGTGCAAAATGAACAAGGGACCCTGCGCACTCTGAAGCATCAGCCGACTTGTAAAGACGTGATATCAAAAAAGTTTTCCTGCACTTTGTACTTCTTGGACTTATTTTTGGAATAGAACATGGAGCCACACATCAGTGCGGAGGAGTTTTTGTCTTTTTTTGGTGTTTTAGGTTGTGCGTTACATTGATGTGGCCTTATAGACCTGCTGCCAACTAAACTAAAAGACTGTTTATGCCAAATGAAGAAGATTTTAAAAAGTTTTAAAACAAAAGGTGCAATTATTTCCCCTTCTGAGATTTTTTTTTTGCATTTCTAAAACCGTTTATTGCTCAAATTCAGCTTTATCCTCCAGCTCTGTGGATGATTCAGGACTGTGTGTCATCCACCAAGCTAGTGAGTCAGAGTGCAGCATGTTTTGTACAGTAGGGGTGAAAAAGGCTCCAGTGTATTAGCATACAAGCCTACCTTTGTTTGGCGTTTTTCCGCGTCAAATCGATGCTATGTGACGTGCGATTATTGTAGTGTAAGAAAACGCATGAGGTCTCCCTCGCTTACCTTCGTCTCTGTACCCATAATGCAATGAGCAGCTGTGCAGTGGTGCAAACTTTGAGCTTTAGATCATGTTTGAACTCATAGGCACACATCCCTCAGCGAGGAGGGAGGTGTGAGTTATTGTTAGGCAGCTTGAGGTGATGTCTTGTTCTCCTTTCACTTATCCTTTTTTTTTCCTTTGTCTTCCACCTTTGTCTTCCACCTGGTCTTCTTCTTTTTTCTTCTTCTTCCCTCTTCCTCCTGTTTTCAGCTAAAGATACTGATGATGATAACAACAACTTCCAGGAAAATAGAAGCGAGAAGCAGGCCCTTGTAATTTGGTGTAGCACTCAGTGTGTTCACAGCCTTCCTGATGAGTTACCTTACTGGCCTGGGTTCACACGCACTGAATTTCACTGTTTGTCGGCGCTCGCTCTGGCTGAGCGCCATGCGCTGCTTAGCGGGAATCTCAAATTGAACCTAATCGGTTCTCCAGTCACCGTGTTTAAATGGTCTTTTCGCCAGGTTAATGGGATTTCCGCTGAAAGGTCTGCGCTCGACGTTTAAAGTGGTCCAGACAATCGCAATGAGCTCCGAGTCAAGTGTGATTAACCCGCTGACCCGCCTGTAGCCATCGCGCCTCTGCTCCCTCTTAGCTCAACTGGAGCTGTGTTCAAGTCGGGTCCGATTAATTTATTAGGATGTAAACAAGGATGTGGTGAAACAAAGAGTAATGAGAACAACAGATAGGAAAAGTTCAGCCCAGATTATAGGGAATAGGGCCACAGCTTGTGTGCATCAGGGTGTTCATGTGTGTGTGTGAACAGTTTAAGTGTGTCTTTAATCCATCTCTCACATATGTCTTTCAAGTACAGCTACCCTCCTACTGCTGGAGTTATTGGGTTTACTTGCATAATTACAAGTAAAGTCTTATTTTTATAGTATTGACCCACATTTCCATCACAATATCATTGTACTCACTAGGTTAATTGATGAGATGCAGGAAAGCAGCGATATTACTACAGATAAGTCAGAAGAGGCAAGACACATGAGCAGGCAGATGATCAGACAGGTTCTCCACAGACTTTTAACTGTAAACAACAATCACAGTTTTGAAGCCTGACGTCCTGGTTTTGCCAGGAAGTCTGGGACATTTGTCTGGGGTATTTCCCCACATGGCAGCTGTAAAATCAACCTCCTCAGTCTTGTGACTTAACACGTAGTATGTTGTCTAACTACCCAACCCTGATAATAGAATGAATTGTTCCACATCGATCCACGCAGGGCCGTGGTGGTGGTAATCATCCGTTTGTGTGGGTCAGTGTCTGTAATGATTTCGCTCTTCTTCTGCCCTCTGACCTTCATGAAGTGTATCAGTGTGTGTGTGTGTGTGTGTGTGTAGTGGTGTATTATTGTTGAGCATTAGCCAATGAACCATCTTTTCACATGTCAGGGAGGCAGAAATGAACGGTGTTATCACCTCTGATGGCTCCCTCTGACTGAGTGTTCATCTCTTTGTGATTCAGGGTGTCAGTGAAGCGCTGCTGCCTCTGCATGTGTGTGAGCACACTTTATTTTTATTTTTTTTATACCTTTGTCTGTCGGGTGAAGACTTCCTGAAACCCTGACACTGTTGTTCTTCTGGCTACAAAGAGAAACCCTCATATTCCAATAAAAACACACGAGTCATGTGTCAGGTTTGACAGATTCCTTGACATTTTGTGCTTCGCTTGGGTTCTTTAGTCCTGTAAACACCTATTACACATTAAGACTTTTAGATTGGAATTTAATCTGCAGGCAAGCATTTTGTCAGATAATTAAGACACACCTACTGTCCACGGAAAATCGCCGTCGTTTGTTTTAATTTGGTGCTTTTTGATGTGGCTTCACTTGTCAGTGGATATCTCATTTGGGAGGAAATCTTCACATGTTCACATCAAACGCTCCAGGCAAAGGATTTCTCCTCCCTTTTTTGTCAAAAGTAGGGTTGATTCTGCGACAGCTACAGTACACGTGTGAGAACTGGGTCACATAGTATTTAGAATACTTACTTACCAGTGCTTAAAGAGGTTACTCATGCCCACCTAGTGTGTTGGGAGAGTGTAGCTCCTGTAACTGAAGGGCTTTATTCCGTATTAGATAGAAAACAGATTTTTGGGTGGCGGTGAGCTCCTGTTCTGATTTTTTTTTCTACTGCTCTAAGTTCTTATTGAATGTATTTGGTTTTATAAACATCATTATTACATAATATGTCTCAGAATAACTCTGCATTTGATGAATGATATTAATGCTGCAGATGTTCAGGTTGTGTAACAGTCTTTTTGTCAGAGGTCGCAGCGGGTCAGTGAACGGCTAATTGTCTCAGCTATATAGTAGAAGCTTGAAGTTAGTGTTAGCTAGTGTTAGCTTATTATGTATGTAAACATTAGCTCCTTTCTATATTATCCTGCTAATGATCAAATGTTATACATTTTGAGAAAGAAAAACTGAAGTATAGCCTTTAATATGGTTTATTTAACAATTCTGGTTATTGTTGTGAAAAATACTTTTTCTTCTATCCATGAAATGAAGCCAAAGAGACTTAGTCTAATGCTATTTGCAAGAAAGTAGATTATTGATTGATTATACGTAAGATATCCCAAAAACCAGATAGAAGGAGGAAGAACAGTTTTTTAGTGAACAGCCATTTCTGGGTGTTTCTTTTTTTTTTTTTTAACCAATAGATAGTTTTGGATTGTTTGATTGTTTATGTGCTGGTGGGAAAGTCTGACGTCCAGGACCAGAGTGTTGGTGGTTTGTGTTCCTGCTCTACTGTGGTTCTGGACTGAAACTGTTTAATTCTCTGCAGCTGAACTCGGCCGAGCAGCTTAACTATTGAGAAGGATTTCAAATGAAAGTCCTGAGCCAAGTCTGCTGTATTCAGTTACTAATGTTTGCGTTAACGGTCGTGGCTCGGAGCGGGTGACATAATATTTGACATGGGATGCCAAGTGTGAGAAACTCAGTGTGTAAGTGTGTGTGTGTGTTTTTGTTCTCCACAGGGTGTGAAGGTATTAAACCAACTGGCAGGATTGGCTAAGATCATGTCGACTGATGGGCCAGAACAGATGCACAGGTACACACACACACACACACACACACACACACAAAGACACACACTCACAGGAGTGTCCACATGCACATAGTGTTGCTCTTTGTTTGCTTCATTCCTGGAATTTGGAGTGATTGATTTCTTCTGTCCCTGTGACAATACCTTATTGTTTTCTTCATTGTATTTCTACATGGGGATCAGATTTTTTAGTTATGTTACAAGAATCTGGTTTTGCTACAAGGAGGGTCAAAACTATTATTTTTGCATTTCCCTCCTTAAAGACACCTTGCACCGTAGCCATGTCTCTCCTTTCCTTCACTCTCCTTGTTTCCTTTCTTTTCCTTTTTCATTTCCTTTCTAGTTATCTCATCAGAGGAGCAAACAGGAAACTTTAAAGAGTATAGGTAAGAGTTAGTAGTTTACAGTTAACAAAGAAAAATCATTTTCAGACTGTAAAGCATTAAAGACAATTTTGGCTTAAAAATATGCAAACCTATATAAAGGCACTTGAAATATTATACTTGTGAGGACTTTAAGTGATGGCAGTTATTCTGTAACTCAACCCTAAAGTTGAATCCTGAAGTGAGAATGAGCCAAAATGTCATCACTTACAACAACTGTCCTTAAAATTCCTGTGATGACGCCTTCCTGTGAAGGCACAAAACCAGCAACACACTCAATCTTCCACCCAACACACACACACACACACACACACACACACACACAGTTTCCCAACAGGTGCAGAAGAAGATCAAGTTGCAACACTTTTCTTCCCCCCCCCCCTCCTCTCCTCCTTCCCGCCTCTCTCTTTCTCAAATTAATGCCAGCGAGAGCGGCTTTAGAGACATTTCTGACGTACGTGTGTATGTGTGTGTTTGAGGGGGTGAGCAGGAAGGAGGGGGGTCGCTAATAACCAAGGCAAGGTACACTAATCTCCGATGGCAACATTTGGTTTACCTTAAGCTGGAGGGACAGCTGTATTAAAAGCAGGAATTATCCTAATCAGTTCAAACTCCATCCTCCTCCCTCCCCTCCTCCCTGCTTCACCTCTTTGCATATAAAACTTCCACATTAGGCTTAAGAGTACAACGGCTTAGCTGCTGTTCGCCCTACATCTGTCTTCCCTCTGCGACAACCAATCAGAAAGGTGGATGGAGGGATGAAAGGGAGGGAGGAGAGAAAAAAAAAGGGGAAGGTAGTTCATGAAGGAAGGGGAGATTGGGAAAAGATGCAGGACATTGAATGGGAGAGGAGGAGGAGGAAAAGACAGGATGGGGGAAGGAGGAGAAAGACAAATGATTATTATACTAGAGTATACAGCATGTAACCCTTTGTACACCTTGACTTGAACAGTGCATTGACAGAGCAGTATATTAGCTGTAGTTCCCAACTTAATGCAGGCTACTGGTGCATAACTGCATGGGGAACACAGCATATGTTTAGGTTTTGTCTTAGTTAATATCAGAATAACAAAATGTGCTGAGATAAGCGCTCAGAAATTTTGACTCAGCTTCCTGTTGCCTAAAAACATTCGCTTCAGTACTTTTGGTTCCTGTTCCTGTGATTCAGTAAAAGTTTGAGTTACAGATTTCATACTGTTAGTGCAGGTCGTTAAGCTGTGAAGTGCATATGACTATTACCTATCACATGTAGATATGCATGTGTCCACTGTATGCATGTCTGCGTGCAGAGTTAGATTCAGATTTTAATATTAAACGGTTTCAAGGTGTGATTGATGTCTCCTTGAGTATTTAAAACTTTATTTTAAAAAAACTTTATTTTATTATTTCAACAAAATAGGTTGTCAGTGCAGGACAGTTTTTCTGTATATGAGGTATGTGTGTTTCAGACCTGTTCCGGCTGAACTGCCAACAGCTTCTATCTTTTCTCTCTCTGTCTCTCTCGCTCTCTCTCTCCGAGGCCCTCGGCACCATAAATCCGACTGATTACTCCGCACCCCTTTTGCTTGACTGCACCTTCACAATCAGCCGTGGCCGCCAACAATGAGGCCCTGATGAATCAAACATCCATGGCATTAGTTTCACCTTGCTGCCCCTTTCCCATGCGCCGCCGCCTCTTTGTCAGGCCCCGGTTTGATGAGAAGGACTACTGACACTGGCTGCACCTATTGATAGACAATTCTGTAAAGACGGACCCCAACAACCCTACCAAACTCCAAACGCCCCTCCCTCCTCTTCCCCCCTTCTGCCCCCAAAAATAGGCGACAAAACTTGATTGGAGCTTGGTACTAAAACCCCTGCTGTCTGGTTTGCAGGAGGCTTTGTGTTTAGTTTTTGGCTTTAGGGGTGCTTTATCGCAGTGTCTCGATAGTTACCAAAGAGAGTGTACTTTTATGAAGTACCCCTTCAACATCACACAGGCCCAAAGCTGTCACTGCGATACTAAACACATCCAGACCAGGGCTTATGAAATCTTTAAGGGAGTATGATGCTGTAAAATGAAAACGTATGTGTCCTCATTTGATAAAAGACATGAGACAAGAAACAGGAAGACGTTTGACTGTTAAATACAGTAGTGGAAAGTAGAAGTGTGGATGGATGAAAACCTTCAGCATCAGCAGCACAGGTTAATTACCAAACACGTCTCATTTCTACTGGACAAACAAACCATAAATCAGAGTGTGAATCGTCCTGCTTTAACCTCGATCCTAACGAAGGCAGAAAAATCAAATACATAAAGAGAATATTACTCCACTCACAGAAAAGCTGGGGACATATTTACAATCAAAGTGCTCTATCATCAAAAGTAAATGTAGTGAATATACATTTCCTTTCTACGTTTTTGTTTGATAAGGCCGTCATCACATAAGCACTTGTGTATGCAGCTGACTTTTTATAGACCAGTTTTTAAAAATCGTTTGGTTGTTGCAGGTGTTTTCTTCAAACCTTGCACAGAGCATTTCTTTCCTCTGCATTCCCTGTGTAACATAGAACATTGAATATCTAGTGTGTGTATCAACAGGTTAGACAGAAAGGGTCTAATGATCAAAAATAGATCCTTATTTTTAGTATAGGCAGACTACCTGCAAAATGGCTGTGGAGATTAAGGGTTAAATGTGTTGTTTATAACACTGCTCTCACCTAAGTTTCCTTCTTGGGGGCGAAAATAACGTCTTCTCTCAGCGTAAATTTGATATCAAACTGCCGTTCTTTATCATCCTCTGCTGTCAGCGCAGAGGTGAGTTTCTGGGTGGTTTTAAGTGGTCTTCTGTCCGCGTCTGTGGTTTGCGTATACAGCATGTAGCAGGCAGCTTGGCCATGCTGTGCCATCGTATCACTAGCAGAAGATCAAACCCTAAATGTACTGTGAAACTGTTTGGGGCCACTAACAACTAGCACAGAGCTTGGCAAACATGAGTGTGTGTGGGGAAGGACAGAGAGAGAGAGAGAGTTGCTATACTGCTTAAGGCTGCTTATAATGAGAAAGAGAGAGAGAGAGAGAGAGAGAGAGAGAAACCCAAAACACTGCACACTCTGAGCAGTGAAAGCTCATCACACGTGCTACCCACAATGTTTTATTCATTGAGATATATTTGATTATATTTGAATTTAATTGACATTTGGAGATAAATGAAGAGTTTCGTTCCAAAAATGAGACATCCACTATTTAACAAAATTAACACCTCTTCTTAGAAAGTGATGACTGGCATGAAAGTAAAATCCCATCAAAGCTTCTTGTTGAGGTCGTTTTTGATAGTAATTCTCAGCAGTCTCCATGCTAAGCTAAACCTATCAGATCCTGACCTTAGAGATTGCTCCTCTGATCTGAGAGCTGATTTCTTCCCCAAAATGTTGCTACTCCTTTAAGACAGAGGTCTGTCGATATTTCTTTTCATACAAATAGCCGCTGATATCTCCTACGCAGTCAGGAGGTCAGCAGGTGCTTTTCCAGGAGGTTGAATTGTACAAATATATATTGATTTACAAATTTCATCTAAGGCCACTGTTCAGCTGTTACGAAGCGATTTTGCACCATCAGGTGAATCGTGTCCAGCCAACATCATTATTTATTTGCCAGTATTCCCCACTTTATTTGCCAATTCATTCACTATTTATTGTGCTGAACTTGAAATTGTTTTTTCAATATTACTGGAAATATTTCATGAAATTTTGTCATTTGTTCCTATTCAGCTTCTCCAAATGGAGGTGGTGTAAAAACACCGAAAATGTCTGCGTAACTTCTCTCTCCTCATTTCCTCCTCTTACTCTCTTTCTATACGGCAACTCTCCCACTTCTGTGTGTGTGAGTGAGTGAGACAGAGAGAGGTAAAGGATGAACCAGTCATGTCTCCCTCTCTCTCTTTCTCTTTCAGTAATATCTGCTTCCTTCCCTCCCGCGGAGACGCTCAGCAGGTTGCATCACATCTCCACGGCTCCGGATGGAAGGGAGATAAAACACAGGTAAATGTGCTGGGATGTGTTCAGTATGTTTGCCTGTCAGTTTGTGTGTGTGTGTGTGGGCTGGGGCCGGGAACTTGTGCGTGTGTATGTGTGTACGTGCTTGTGTAGGTTGGTCTCTACAGAGGTTACGTGTGTGTGAGATGTGGGGTGATGGGTAACAGCATATGCATATCTCTCCATGCACAGTATAAAGAAGTGTGTAGGTGGGTTAGTAATACCACCACCATCACCACTACAACTACTTCTACTACTACTATTACTAAGAATACTATTACTAATAATAATGAGCATTTACAAAACAGACTTACACAATATAAACAGCACTGAAAAAAAGTAGTTGTATAGTTCAAAATTTAATAACTGTGCAGTATTTTTATGTAAATTTATAAAATAGAAGTTTCAGCAAATAAACTGATGCAGAAACAGAAGTAGAACCTCCTCAGGCTTGATATGTTCACTTCCTGATTTAAACTTTGTTTGGATAGAAAAATAGAAACTTTGAGGAATTCATTTCTTAGTATGCATAAAGACAGTTATGAAGCTGTTGGAAACTTTGCAATAAGAGTTTTATACAGCAGTATAAAGCATGGAAGCATTTGACTGTGTTGTTTGTACTGTATTCGTGTCCAAAAAGGCTTTGTGTCAGCGTGGTGGCGATGCTTTTTTTTGTGACAATTGATTCTGTTTTGTGAACATAAAATACGAGAATTTTGATTTAGAAAGGTGCAAAGTGGAAAAAGTTCATATATCCACACAACTGACAGTAAGAGTCCTGGTCATTTTCTGTCAGGAGACTGGCTCGATAACTTCGGAAGCTCAGATGGGAGTGGAACTCTCCCAGTTGAACAATCAAGTGCAAAATACTTCGACACCCGAGGATCATTTTTGCTAAGAATCACAGAGTTTTAAATTCTGCTTTAGCAACGAGCAGAGGCTAAAGATTGCACTTTCTAGAAACCTGATAAAACATTCAGCAGTTTGAATCAGTTCACTTTCAAATTCTGGGTCATGGTGAGATGAATTCACCAACTGTGGCATGGCGTTCTGTTCCCATTCACAGTGGCAAAGCATTCGGAATTTGCTACAGCTCTGACTCACCGACTTTTTCTAATGGCCATAACATAAATATAGTTACATATAGTACTGTTAAATTATCCAGGGGCCTTCAGTGTTTTCTGTGTTGAGCGTATCATGTTCAATGCGAATTTGCAGCTGCTCCTAGAACTTCACAGCACAACATTTACGTGCATGTAGTCCTTTACATTCGAAGATACACACGTTCCACAGCACAGGGACAATGACAGGGTTCATTACAGCTCAATAAAAGGTGCTATGTGGAACTATTAGATCACTGTGCCATTGAGAACTTCCGGCACCGAGCACAGCGAATACCTTTGACCATGTAACACCAGTGTGACCTCGGTTCTATAGTGAACATTTTATTTGTTAAAACACTATAAAAGTCCTGTGTAGAACCTTCTGAAGCCTTTTGTAAAAGCTCTGCAGCAGCATGTGGATTGTCCAGGCTTACATGCAATAGAATCGTTTTTTTTTGTTTTTTTTTTGTTGCATACACAGACATTTGGAGTATTTCCATGGAATAAAAAAATCCCTCTTTGTTCGGGATGATGGCTTCCCTTCAGTCTCAACATGTGTCCAGCCCAGTGAGGTTTAAATCTGCCCACCTGTCCACACACTAATCCTCCCAGCCTTATTACAAAACTGTGCAATTAATTAAAGGCTCAATCGCTGGGATTAGTAACCTACATTCAACCTGATACTCATATTAGTAACTCAAGTATCCACAAAAAGTATGTTTTCAAGGATTTAGGGAAAAAATGTTGGCTTCAAACGCTTCAAATATCATGAAACTGTCGAAACGAGCGTCAACTCTAAATTGTTGCCTGGAAACTGAAGCGAAAACACAACAAGCAGAGGTGGTTTCAGTGCAACAGCAGTGCTATTCTTGTTTACAGTGGCATTACAGAGATTAAGATTATCTCCGCTGTATGTTTACGGCATAATGAAACAGGTCTGATATAATGACCATCAAATCTGGATTAGGTCATTCACAGCAGAGGAAGGAATTTATTCCAATGATTACTGTGAGCAGGCTGAGCCGCACGACAATCCCTGTCCCGATTGGCCTGAACACCTCACACACAAACACACACCTTTTCACACATACACACCTATGCCTACATTTCCAAACACTGCTTAGGTTTTTCTTCATCCTTTACATGTTAAATGAATATCCCAGCTTGCATCAGTGACACATTCAGTTCTGTTTTATTCTACCTCTGTAGTCTGCTATTTTGCTCATTCACATATAGAAACGCACACGAATGCACAGCAGTGTGTGCGATTGTGTGTGTTTGTGTGTGTACAGTGCCGTTACAAAAGCAGGTTACGGCAGCACAGAAATGACACGGTGCAACAGATGATGGGCATTATCCCATCAACCTGCTGTTTCTGTACACACTCTGTCCCCTCTGTGTTCTCTTTGAAAGGACAGCAGGAGTGTGTGTGTGTGATGGATGAAGGGGGGGGAGTCCTTTCACACACCCAAACACACACACACACTTTCATGCACACACACACACACTGCACCTGTCACAAACAGCCTGTCAGAACAGGAGAAAAGAAACTTCAGCCATGAGGAAGAGCTGAGGGAAGGGGTGTCTGTTTGAGCTGAGATGAGATTTTTAAGGCCATAACCGATTAAACTGAAGGGATTAAAGATATTTTGTGCCAAAATTAATTGTTTTTTAAAGCTGCAGGAGCCAAATTCAAACAGTGAATTTTGAAGGCATCAGTTCCCGTAAATCCTCCAACATGACGTTGCTTAAATTTCGCTCGAATGCTGGAGTCAAACTCCAAAAACCAGACAAAATCTTGCAAGCTCATTTGTCATTATCAGAGTTTAGTTTCAGAAAGCTGTAAGCTGAACCAATCAGCTATTTAACATAGGTATTGTATGAATAAAATGAAGCACAATCCAGCAACACGGTGACCTAATTATCATGTAAAATCCATTACGAGACCAATGTTTGATGGATGGAGTTTGGGTGGGAAAAGTCAAATGCAGCCATAGTGTTTTTCCCCATTGTTGGATGAAAGAAAATACCAAAAGTACCAGTAGTTAACAAACAAACAACAAATCTGTGGATGAAAATGTGAAGCATGATTCATACAAATCGGGACATCCCAGAGGAGGTGAGGACCGTGTGAGTGCCGTTAAATTCTGGCACGGTAACGGTCTCACAGCAGGAGGGGCAACGAGATAACAATCCCGCCCAACCTGACTCACAAATATGCAGGTTTTGATAAAAGAACAGTATCGGGGCTAGTATATCAGCAAACACAAGGCGATCTGCATACGTACGGGTGTAAACCCTGTGTGTAATGTACCTCACCAGAAGGTTAACTTCACTGCCTGTAAATTGCTTCCGCCCCCCCACCACCACCACTGGACAATAGGCTCAGCAGTGGCCTGGTGATTGCCTCTTTTCAAATGGAAATTCTGGTCGCCTCTCTTCTGCCAGGTTCCCCTAAGCAGTGTACAAATTACAGTTTACAAGGCATGGAGGAATAAAAAAAAAAAAAGAGAGAGGAGATAGACAGAAAAAGAGAAGGTAGAAGGGAGGGTGAGCAGAAGCAGAATATCTTTTCTCTCACTATTTTTTTTCCCTTTTTTTTTTAATTCGGCAAAGTGACATGTAAATTAGCCTTTAAGTGCTCCACTCGGGGACTGTGATCGTGCCCTAATTGTCACAGTCAATTGTGGCCAACAGTCTCTTCAATCCCGGCAGCTTTTGACAACAAGTACGCCGGGATCAAAAGACGAATCATCGACTCCCCTCACGACACGCTCGCCACCGCGCACACACCAGCACGCATACGTTCTCGTCTGTGTTTTTTAGGTGGCTGCAAAGAAAAATGGTCAAAAGCAAGAGGTGAGGGTGATAGCTTTACTCTGTAAGGATGGAACGATGGCAGGAAGTGGTGAACACAACAGCAATTTGCTTCCTACGCCGGCTTATATCAACATTCCCCCAAAATCCTTTGAGTGTCAAGATAACAAACGCCACGGATGACAATGCAGGGAAGGATGGTATGTCTAAAATGAGCAGTGGAGGTATACAGTGCATTCAGCAGACCGTGAACTGACTTTCTCCAAGTCCTACAGGGCCATAAACTTTAGCGGAGGATGAAATGGATATGTTTGTGTGAGCCAGCGCTGAAAAATAATGCAAACCTTTGAAACCGCAAACGAGCAAACTGCAAACTCTGGAGTCTTATCCAAGAGGCCAAGGGTTCAAAGCTGACTTCTCTGCAAAGTTCTGCTGCAGTTGGTGGGAAAAAAAACATTAGTTTGCCGGCGTCTTGTTTATAGTTAGTGATCTTTTGGGCAGACACACAAACACGTTCACACACTTGTTTTAGCCATATTTGGAGGCAATGCATTGAGTGATAGTAAGCTTGGACAATCGTAGGCGAAGTCTTGGAAGTCGGTTTGTTTTACTGTACCATGTGCTGATAACTTGTATCACATAATGTGCTTTTTTTTAGATTGTGAAGTGGATGACATATAAAAAAAAAAAAAAGTTCAGTGGCTGACTCTGAACAGAGCTCCTTCATATTCAGTTTGCAGCAACCATGTACCTATTATTCTTTTTTTTTTTTAACTAGTTTCCATTACCAGATATATTTTGTAAGAAACGTAATGCTGTATAGAAATCAAAGGACGTGTGTAAAATGAACGTATCTACTGTTCACTGTTATCCAGCCCTGGCAACTAAAACAGGATTAAAGTTTTTCTGTGTTTGCTGAGGCGACTCAGAGCATTTGGTGAAGTGTAGGGGAAGATTGTGGTTGTGGTCAAATACCAAAAAAAAAGTCAGAGCTGACAGGATGCATTGATTTTGTTTTCAGTATTTAACCAAAACCACAATCTTTTCCTAAACTTGAGCAAGTGTTTCATTACTCTAAACCTAACAAAACATTGGCTGCAGGTCACAAACTCCGGTCTCTAGTGTCAAAGTCATGTTCATTGTATGACTAACTTGATGACCTCTGTATGTGACCACCTCTCTGGACTGGAGAAAAGTTGCCAGTAAAAACAAAACAAAACTCCTTTGTCATTAAATCATTTTAGTCTTATGACTCAAACTGCCTGTACTGAAGTAAACAGTGAAGAGCTGAACTGTTCTACCTTTGTTCCCCTTAAAAAGGAAATACACCTCTGAGGAGCTGGTTACACTTTGGGTCGTGAAATCCTCAGAACTGAGTCGCTTGTTGCTGCAAAGTATCAAACAGTGAGAATTCCCGTTTAGACTGAATCACTTTGCATGAGTTCAGCTGAAAATTGATCAGTCATCCTTCTATTTATGCAAGATACTTCTTACTAAGTAAGAAAAAACATAGTTCATGTTCCTGTTTTGTTCATCTAATTGTGCGTGTGTGTACAGTATGCATGTGGTAGAGTTGCAGTATTACATGTGATTGCAGATTTTGGTTTTTTTTTTCACCCTTATCAAACTACAGTAAGTTTCTAATCTGTCTTCCTCTCTTAGCAGTGTATCATACCAGCTGATGATCTGACTGAGTGGAAGATCTCTGAGAGCCAGACAAGGTTTCTGCAGATGTAAGTTAGATCTTTTAATTCCATCTTTGTGTCCTGAGAGGATGTAAATTCATATACAGACGCAGATATTAAGAGCATGCCGAAATGCAAATGTCTGTCAAGATTAGAGCTACAACAATTATTCAAATGTTTGATTAATTATTCATTGGAAATGCTGTCAATTATTCATTTCAGCGAGCAATAAGTAGTCTTTTTTTTTTTTTTTTCCTTCTCAGAGTAAAAAGTTTTCTTGTGGGATCTATCAGAATCCCAATCAAAACCATTTTATTTGTCACGTACAGTAAATGGGCAGGATTTGTTTTGGTGGCGCTGGTACAGAGACTGCAACTGGATCAGACAGTAGACAGTTAGACTGTGCATATCATATTACAGGAATGTGCACTGTCCCTTTGTGTCTGGTTCCAGGATACTCAGACAGTTTCTGCTAACAGTTAAAACTGCAAGCCACAGCAAACATCACCGGTTTGGATTTGGACTGGGGACCTTTGACCTTAGATGCACGTCACCCCTCTCCTCCCCCTGGACTTACTGCAGAGCTGCTATAAAACTGTATTAGCTAATAAACCTAAAAACTATTTTAGAAAAAAAAAATGACAGCTGAAGATTCATTAGGCAAAATTTCAGCCCTCAGTAAAGAATCTACGACTCCAAACTTTAATACTGATTCATAACAAGCTTCACTTTCATGCCAGAAATCAATACAAGTCAAAGAGTCTTTTTTTTCTTTTTTTTTAACTTCTCTGATGCTTTGCTCATAATAATTTAAGTCTTTGAAGGTGCAGCCAGTCCACTGATAACCGCAGCTTCATTACATCTGTTGAAATGTATTTTACCATAGTACATGTTATACATTCACATGTATTCACAGATACTTTTCTAAATATATTTCACATGAATTTGACATTTAAAGAATGGAATTATAAAAAAGCAACAACATATTAATTGGGCGTGAAAGTTCATTCTTGGCTTTGGAAATAGTTGTGCCACTCAAGATCCACTTATCAGTTTTTGTTTTTTTTCTCCTCTGCATCTTACTGTCCTCATGAGTGGAGTTCATCACACTGCTTTTTAACTGAGGCTGTGCACCCAAAAATTAAAATAGATAAAGAACAACATACAGTGTATGTGAGCAAAAATCAAAAGAACAACAAAAAAATAAAGCGGAAGGGAAATAAAAGGTATCACTTGTGTCTGGTGATACTCAGCAACAGAAAAGTTTGAGTTATTCATCTTGTTTTTTCCCAACCTGCTGTTTTTGGGAGCCACAAAACGTCTGACCTCTTTCCACAGGAATAGAGAGAAAGAGAGAAAAAAAAAAGATGGCTAACACATGATATGTTTGTCTTTTTCTTGTAAGCGTCTCAGTTGAATAAGTGGTCATTTGTAGAAGCCTCTGCTCAGTTTTCAGCTAACAAGAACAACATAAAAAAATCAATACTTTTTTGGTGTAAGCATTTGTTTCTGCAGCAATCTGCTATGCAGCGATCTTGTTCTCTCTGCGAGCTTTCTTGTCCAACTGAGAGAGATCAGAAATGCTCAGAAAAGAAGAGGCTTTTTCCCACTCTCTCCCGCTCGTGGCAAATGTAAACGAAATTCTTTTTGCATGTTTGAGGAGTTCTCACAGATCACACGCTCGAGCCTTCGCCTCTCGGTCTTTAATTGTCCGTCAATCTCTGGAGCTGTTGTGGCGTTGAGGCTCTTGCGGTGGCTATCACAGAGCCAAACCCCGTCGAGAGATGTTGAGTTTGATGTTGCAGAGCTGGAGGAGCCACAAACAAGCACAGAGAGGAGATGTGATCTAGGATACTATGGCTTCTCTGTCATGCATTCAAAACCTCTGAACGCTACAACGGCTGTTATTTTAATTAAAAAGAGGCAAAACTTGCTTTCAGAGCTAAAGAGCGAACTGCATGCTGAGGGTTTTAACACTCGAGAGGCCGAGCTGCAGTCACTTGACAGCTGTTTTGAATTGTAGAAGTGAATTTTCAAAATGTCCCTCTTCTTTTTTTTTCTGTAGACCCACTTTCTGGTCAGACCAGCTTTGTTTGGTTTTCTCCATCACATCAAGTGGTTATAATTGTATTTACACCAACTCCTTCAGCCGAAGGCAGATTGTTAAAACTTACACACAACATTTGTCTTTCTCTATACCAATTAATAAAAGATAAACATAGCATCTTTTGAAGTTACTTAGCTACTTAACTCAACATCTACTGGACTAATCAACAGGAAATAGAAATGATTTTGGTAGGTGATAATTGCATTTCTATGAAATTACTGTGTGGGCAAATCTGAATCATCGTGATGATGTATTTCGCCCAAAAAAAAAAAAAAAAATCATCCCTCTTACTTCATGTCTGAGAGATGTCATATGTCAAATGCAGGCATGATGCAACTGCTGAGTAAAGCACCACCACCCAACACATGAGGGCCAAGGTACTATAGGACTGGTATGTGTTACTGTCAGGCTCTGTGATGATCTGTCAGGCTCTGTGTCGCATGAGGTTGTGCGTCCACCCCTCCGTGTTTCCGTGCTCTTCAGGCCACGGGGTAGATTTAAAGGGACTGTTAAACCGGCATCTCACAGAAAACTGCTCCTGTTGTATCAGTTTCTCCAAGTTGAACATATTTGCTCTGAGGACACTGGGGCTGTTTGTTGCTGAGATTCAACCAAAACATTTTGGCACTTTATTAAATCTTTACACAGTCAGTATCATTCAGGCCTGGTTTGAAACAGTTTTTGGAGAAGGTATTTATTGTAAAATGTACAGAATTGAATTAAAACCACAGAGAAGTTGTTAACCAACTTTATATTAATGTAGCCCTGTGATCAGATTCCATTTACAGGATTAGGTCAGGATACATTTTACATTTATTGATAGATATGTCTGCATTTTAATAGGCCGCTAATGAAAGCCAGTTCAGAGAGCTGTGAGCCCACCGTTAATTACTCCGGTTTAGGTTCTGGTGCTGGGTAAGATTTGGTTTCAGATGATGTTCTTACCTGATAAGAATAAAACTCAGGAGGAAAAGCTGAATCATTATTTTGCTTGGAAACGTGTCAGTTTTGTTTGTGCCAACAGTTAAAGGATTAATTGCTGGCACAGAACATCAGCAGTCAGCAGCTTCAAGCCACAGCCATCAGTGTTAGCATCGCACAACATGTAGCCACATCAGTCTGGCTCTGTGTCCCTCTGACCTTTGACCTCCTCACTGTTGATTATGTGCAATGTTGACAGGAGCTTAAACCTAATCTACAGTTGCAGCTAAGACATAAACAGTGTTTAAATCTGTAAAATCAAAAGGTTATTTTATTTTTTTAAATCATGATCTTTCACTGTCCCTCTCTTTTTTTTTTTTCCTTCATGACGCATCGTCATCTACAGTGAAACTCAGCATGATCAACAAAATGAGACACTTGAAACTGCCCTGGGAACAGGAAAATCTCATCCACATAATCCTTGAAACCCTCGAGGAAGTGTGTGCTACAACCTTCGTGCTCTGACGACAACCTGCAGCAGCAGCAGGAGGAGGCGTGCAGGCATCCTGGTTGCCAGATCCAGAGAGACACAAGTAAGTTTTTGAAAATAAATTTGCTTCCACCTGTGCTTCATATCAGGAGAAAAGAAAATGCAGGTTTTTACAAAGAGATGTTATAAGAGCAACCAAAAAAAGGTGATATGTGGTTTTGATCAGCCTTTATATATTCATAATACATCCTAAGTCTGAGCCTTTTAGTTTCAAAGTGATGTCATAAGTCATTCAGCACAAATGATCACAGTGAATATTCCTCATATTGTAACAGGTTTGGTTGAGCTGCTGAGTGTTTTTTTTTTTTTTTTTGAGAGCAGAACTGGGCATAGATTCATCACTGGATGCACCACGATGTCATGTGACTCTCACAGATCTAAATTAGGCCAATAATCAGGGACGCCTGGCGGCTGAGTTGTTGAATGCACAACATGTACATGCAACTGTGTTTCAGTCCCGAGGCATGTTCTGCTGTGGCATCAGTGTGTCTCTCTCGTCTTATTTTATTGTGCACCAGTAATGGCTGCAAAAACAAATGATCGTACAAAAGCATCATTTGTGGCAAATAAGACCAGGGTGTCTTTTTATGTGATCTTTCGGTTGGATGAATGCGTCAGTGGGCCGACGTTCTCTGTAATAAGTATCACATATCAGATGGTCAGTGATGTCGACTGCCGATGTGATTTGAGTGGGGATCAGTTTTCAGTCTGCAAAAAAAACCTGCCGCAGGTCCAGGTTTTAGTTTGCAGTGGACAGTTTTAGTGTCTCGTGGTGATCTGGGGTCTGTTTTGGAGGAAAATTATAAAATTTACCCCAAGAATTTGACATAAACCTGCAGAGGGATTTTGTCATGCTGCAGTGACCTCTGACCTCCTTACTTGTGATCTTGTAATCAAAGCTTGTACAAAATCAAGAAGATGATGAGCTGAATGACTCGAATGTTTGGAGATTTTTATTATTCTGAGACCCAGAACGCTAAAATGGTGATCTTTGTTATTGCGTCCCTCCTGTCGCGTGGACCTTGAAGGCTGAGACATTCAGTAATGTAATAGCAGCTGACAAAATACATACAATATAGCAGTGAGTGTAACCTGACTGCTCTATTGAACATACAAACAGAAGTGGTAATTAGACTGACAGATCCTCTAAATACTGCGAAACATTCCTACAACTCTCTGCACCACTGTGTTTGTGTGTTTATGCTGTCAAAAAACTAAAAGTGGGCCTCTCCTCTCACACACACACACACACACACACACACACACACACACACACACACACACACTAAGGCAGAGAGAGGGAGAGAAAATTAGGATTATAATCTTGGTAATCAGCAGTCATGCCTGAGGCAGACAGCTGCAGAACTGCAGAGCTCCAATTTAGGTGTTGGACATTAAAAACCATTAAACCCAAGTGAATTTCTGCTCATTGATTTTTCTGGGGCAACATTTCAACTACAGAAAAATAAACCATGGCAGATAATGTGCTGCAAAAGCTTCACATTTTTATTTAGAAAAAAAAAAAAGAAAAGAAAAATACAGAGTAGAGATCAACAGTGAGAAATACAGTTACAAATAATCACAGTTCATTAGAAATGATTTGTAAATAATTACAAATCTGCTGTTTTAATGTGACAATTGACCTCACAAATAACAATTCTCCAAAACGTTAAAAACAATCGTTTTCTTTCTTCATAACTAATTAAATCACATTAACAACATGCGCAACAACATGGTTGTATTTTAAATCTGAAATGAACGATCGAGCAAAAATTATAAATCCCAGCATATGTTGTTTTTGGTGCCCACTCCCCTCATTTAAATCAATATATTCATTAAGCTCAAGGTCCCCCTATAGGTCACACACCGACTGTAATCCGTTTTCACGGTGAATATGCGGCCCCACGTAGGAGAGCCTGTGTGCGTAAAAAAAAAAAAGGCGCGAGGTGCCACTCCAGGCTCGCGTGGATGAATGGGACACAGAGCTGAAGCTACGGTTCAAGTGTGTGTGTGTGTGTGTGTGAGAGACAGGGAGAGAGAGGGAGCTGGACTGCTTCGTTTACATGCAAGCACCGTGGCAGTAAATTACGCATGACAATAATTCACCCAGGACCGGATCCACTTTCGACCCGAGAAAAAACGGGAGGCAAAGCAGCTTCACCCCGATCGGTTTTACCCACCTCTGCCCTCCACCTCCTTGTTGTTGGATAAGAAGAAGAAGAAAAAATGACCGAATTTCATGATGGAAATAATTGAAACTATTAAAGAGAAAAAGATAAACTTACCCCCCCAAAAAAACTCATTTGAGTCCCTGGCAGAGTCCTCAGGTCCATGCAGACAAGTTGGAGAGAAACAAAAGTTGAAAAGGGTATTTAAAAAATAAAATAGTAATAATATTAATAAATTAATAATAATACAAGTGATATTCCTCAGAAATCAGCGGTGTTTATATAGAAAATTCCTACCAGAAGTTAAGACTCTGTTGATGAGTGATTTCTTTTTGCCTGGATCTGATTGTTTTTTTTTTTTTTTAATTTTATTTTTTTTAGGATGGGGGGGTCAGTGGAAGGAGGGTATTGGTGAGGAGGGGGGGCATCAACCAGTTCTGCCCCTTGATTGATGATTTAATTAGCCATACAGTGGCGAACTGCAGGAGGACAGGACACAAAATAATACTTTATTTACATAACCAATCACGGCGCTGCAAAGGTGGAGCTTCTTCTTCTCTCTCTCTCTCTCTCTCTCTCTCTCTCTCTCTCTCCCCCCTTCTCTCTCTCTCACTCACTCTCTCTCTTTCTCCGTTGCAAGTCAGACATGGCTGAGATGGTTGACTTCTTTAATAAATGCGGGATTCATCCTGTTAAGTGGTGTCCAGAGCGAAAAATCACTCTAATAAATGCCGGAATATTCCTTTGATACTCTCATAATATTCCTGCACTGACTCGCAGTGTGTCTGCGGCTCTCTGTGGGGACTTTACTCTCACTTTATTGTACTTTAAGGTATTTTTTCAGCTCTTTTAGTATCTTCAGAATATTCCTGCAGGGGCTGCAGTCGTCCCTGACACTGCTGGGTTATAGTTTGTATAATATCACACATTAATTTTGGACTCACTTTGGCTCAGTTTCGTTAGGGGGTGCATTTGGAAAATGCAAATAAGCTGAGGCAAAAACTACAGGTTATTATTTTTTTGCGACTGTATGTGGTATTTACACGCATCCCTGTTACACACAGGCAGATCTACAGGCGTACTGATGCTGCAGGTATATTATAAGTAATAAAATAGAAATTATTCATTGTTACGCTTAAAAAAACACCTGAAGTGATTTACGCACTTATTTAACCTTTTTTTTTCCCCAAAATATCAAGACACAAATTCAGCTGAAGTCACTCAGAAACTCTACTTGTTTCCAAATCGTTTTCATCTTTCGCCAATAATTTTTCTAAAAACGTGTTAAATCGTAATAAAGCAAATGAAACCCCCTGATATAAAGTAAATTATGCCCAATATGAAGAAACGTTTATTCGGAATCGACACTAGTACAACTGTCACTACAGCTGGCTCAGTTTTAGCTAAAAAAGAATAAGGTTTTACACTAAATGACAATGGTCCTGGCGGACATTTTTTGCAGCGTAGATAAAAGCCGAACGTCCCCAAACCTTTTGCAGTCGCGGCCAATTACAATAACGAAGAATATGTGGAATTACCTCCCCGCCCCAACTCCTGCATCCTGCCGTATCAACTCTGCCGTTTCTGCAAATTAAACGGAGTGGAAATAGAAATAAAAAATATAATAATAATAATCCTTACATGATTGCGGCCGGCGTGGACGCGCTCCAAGTTTCTTCCCCCATTCTACACACACACACACATACACACACAGACACACATTCACACGAAGACAGAAAAAAACACACTGTCGCCTGTTCTTTGCTCCGCGTCGAAGCCCGACATAGTTGGTTTCACTCAAAAAGAGAAGAGATGGAGAAAGAGAGAGGAGAGTGAGGGAAAGAAAAGAGGAGGAAGAGGGGGAGAAAGGAGAGAGGGAGGAAAAAAAAACTTCACGTTCAACCCAGAAGATGCTCACGTTTGGCTCTCCTCAATTATCCCCTCCCGTGAAGATAGGTGGCGTGCGTTTCAGGGGGCTTCTCCTCTGTGTTACACGGCAAAGAAAAGGAGGTGGAAAGAAAAAAAATGTCATTAGAAGAGGCGTAACACGTCAGTCCCTACCCAGGTTTGTTTCCTGGAGTGGGTGTAAGACATCAGTTGTAAACCTGCCCTAGCAGGAATAGCGGTCCCTCCCTCCTCCCAACTATTTCTAAGGCTTTATTTCTAAGGCTTTATTATCACCGGTGGAAAAGGATCCGCTCACCGACGCGCTCCGGTATCATCCTTCCTCGCGACTCCTATCCACAAGACACCTCTTTACACCCCTAAAAGCAGGTATGTGCCTCCTCTCTTTTTATTTATAGTCTTTTTTTTCCCGAGAAAGCTTGGATATTAAACTTTCGTGCGCCCGCGTCAGAGTTGGAGCTCAACTTTGCCTTACCTGCACAGGTGGAAATAGGTGCGTTTGTTTTCCGTTTTTTCCCATTTTTTTACCTCCGTGATGTAGAGGCGTCCTGCAAGTTCCTGACAGCCGGGGAAAATGTGCGTTTTTGCGGGGCGTTTGGCGCTGCACAACACCGCTATCCTTGGGAGGAAAACGGCGATATGCATCCCGTTTTCCCTCTGTGTCTCTTCAGCCTATATTATATTAGTGCCTGTTTGTATCAGCCAGCTAAACGCCCAAGTGCCCACAACAAACAAAACCTCTTGTCAATATTCACTTACCCTAATAACGGTATTTGCGCTGATAAATTAGCTGGCGAACCGAACATCCCACACAGGCGATTTGAGCCTTATCGCTTTTGTTTATGCGCCATTTGTGCCTTAAAGATTTTTCTTATTGTGCGGAGTCAGTTGGCACATTTTAACAATTATTTCCCATCTGCTATTTATTAACTGTTGACAAGAGGGTTTGGATTTAGTTTATTAAACCTAGAAGTGCAATTTTCTCAGGCGAACCCAAGTGTTTATTGAAGTTATATGACTTTTAATCAGACCACACAGTGAAGGCTTATTCCAGGCTGAGGCTCATTCTCGCTTTTGCCGTCTACAACGTGTAAGCTCTGGATCTGACCCTAAAATTTTGACAGAAATTTGATTTATTAACCTGTTTCGCCTCCTGTGCCAAAGCCGGACTCAAAGCGCCAAAACGTGAGCAGATCCTGTCAGTTTTAATAAAAAATAAGTTAAAAGATTTATTTTCTTAAAAGTGACAAAAAATACAAACCGGATTGTGAAACTTTTCTGAACGAAATAACAATAGAGGGTCATGTTTTCGCTGCAGTTCTCACTGGCGAAATGAAATGTGGTTTTCCTAATAAGAGAAATTATAATTCCTTCCTCCTCCTGCTGTTTGCTTTGCTGTTAATGCCACTAAGCTGACAGCCGATCAGCTGAAAATCAAAATTAGATGGACACGGATCCCCTCACCGCTCCTTCTCATACTTTCACCCACGGCTCTTTTTCTTTTTTACAATCTGTCCCTCCATCCAAGTTACATTTGCAGTTTCTCGTCTGCGTCCGGCGCAAGTGGATCTCCATACTAATACCCACATTGTTGGTGCTGCTGTGTGTGTTTCCCGTCAGATATCAAGCTGAAATCAAGGAATCGAGTCCATGCGAGCTGCCATCTGATCCCACACACACTTATCAATGAAGCAAGAGATCATGGCGGATGGCCCCAGGTGTAAGAGGCGAAAACAAGCCAACCCGAGACGGAAAAACGGTAAGAAACTCACGGGGGAGACAAACCAAGCAGTCGGGGGGTGGGTGGGGGGATATCTTTGGATGCAAGCCTGGTTTGAAGGTTTCCATTGCGGTTCGGGGATGTGTGAAGGTCCGCGGCTGGTGCGCATATCTGCCTTCCCCTTTTACGCAGGGATAAAGGGACCGCTATCCGGGGGTGAAACTGTGCGTAAATGCGTCCGTGTTGCAGCCCCACTCGAGCCTTTGGAATCTTAAAAAAAACAGCGGTTTAAAATGTGTATTTTCGGGGGGTTATTTCAAGAAGGTTGCGAGGAGGTTAGTTGGAAACTTGTGGATGTTGGAAAGTTGGAGTGTAGCGGTGCCGGCTGGTTTCTCGCCGGGACAAAATCCGCCATGGGGGGACTGTGTAGCGGTCACTCAGAGCATCGGTGGCTGGAGCAGACTCACGCTGCGCGGTGTAAAAGTCCAATCTTGTGACTTGAGTTTTGATTTGCTTTAATCCACGCGCTGGCAATGCATCAGCCGTGATGTTTTTTCTCTGTATGTTGGCCCTTACATCTCCTCTGTGAAGCACATTTTCTTGTAATTTACCCCCACATTGTCGCTGTTTTCCGGGACAAGCTGAGTGGGGAAATAATTCACAGGAGATGGCAGTTGGTTGTTGGCACAATTTGTAAACCTGTGCGTTTTTGTTTACCTTGATCACCAAGTTTATTGGAGTGGAGCAATCGTATATAAATAGGATGACATGTCCGATAAATGCTGGACATTAATTGGGTCTGGACTGGAGTGCTGGAGGTGGAGATTTGTTGGTTTTCTTTCTCCATTTGACTGCACACTTTCCCACAAGAGGCAAATCTGCAGTGACATTTCCTGGCCCCGTTATTCCTGATTATTCCATATAGGCTCCAAACACACTGGCGAGCTGAAGCAGTGTGTGTGAAATATCGAGGCTGTGATTCAGCTGCTCAGACGAGGCTTTTATTTGCTTTCTCCACAACAGTTTTTTAATCTCTGCCCCCACAGGTTATTTATCTAGATCAGATTTCATTTATTGATTTCATACAATCAATAGCAGACAAGCATTTTGTTCCACACTAAATAGCACACGGGCACAGCAGTGGAGCTGAAGATTTCCAATATATATATATATATATATGTACATTTGCAGTGTTCATACTTAAGAGAAAAATAGAATAATAAGACACATTTAGAGAAATGACAGCCTGTTTAGCTGTGGCCACCTGTTTTGTAAAGGGGGAGTGAGAGGGAGAAAACCAGTCTTGGCTTTTGTACCAAATGTAGCATTTGATAAAATAATATTAGCAAAGCAAATATAATTTTCACACCCTTAAACTTGACAAGAGACGGCAAGCTTTGGCAGAGTGTGTAAAGAATATTTATATCTCTAATAAAAATGTAGTCACTCTTTCATACAGGAGAACGTACATTTAAGGAAAATAGATTTTATATCATCCCAGGTTTAAAATTTGAAATTTGAATCCCCGTTTTTTTTTTCTTTCTTCCATAACAACTAGCTCTGTCTGATGACCCCCGCCACCCACTACCCCCCCCCCTCACCCCTCCACCCCCCTCCCCTCCTCACCCTCAATCCTCCCCCCTGGGAATGCAGAGGCTTATTGAGGCTTGGCCACTCTCCCCTCTCTGTCTCCCTGCCTGTCTCTCTGTCCTCTTCCTGCCTGGCTCTGTGGAGGGATGGTAGGGCAGGGCGAAGCGTGTGACAGCCGGCAGGACAGACTCTGACTCCTCCAGCAGTAACTAACAAAACGCCTTGAATGCACCGAAAAAAAAAAAGAAAGAAAAAAAAAATGCTGCGCGCACAGACACACACAGAGGGGTTTTTCTAAATTTTTTTTACCAGATGGAGAGCGAAGGCACCCAGACTCCCTCTTTCTTCCCTTAACTAACAAATCAGATGAATATACACAAATCTGAAATATGTACAATTACTGCTAATTTCGCTGAATGGCTTTTAGAGGTGGTGGTGTGTACGCGAGCATGTTTTGATGTAAATTATAATCTGCTTGCCACCTGTCATTATTTTTGTTTAAAAATGCTAAATGTTTTACAGCTGGTTTAGTTTTTATGTTTTAATTAAGCAATTGAGCCTCAGTCTGGTTTACATTTTTTTGTCTGATATATTTTTTTTTTCATGTAATGCACGCTCACAGATAGAATAACTGGAATTGTTAGGATTATTTTTTTTTCTGCTGCTTAAAAATGGATGGGGCATTTCAGCATTTGTGCCAATTAGTATTAATGAGGCATTTGCTGGCTAAGTTGTCTAACCAATGACATTCTCATCCAGATGACTGTTGGCCTTCAGGGTTGGAGGTGCTACTGTAGCTTTACTCACTCACTGCCCAGTCTGTCATGTGGTATTTAACAACAGTTCATGACTTATCCCCTCCTCATCCAAACCTCCTGCTCGGCTCTGAGAAGCCTCTGTCTCCCAGCTGATAGACTCAGAAATGGCAGAAATATTTAAAAGCAGCAAAACCTGAGTAATCTTTTTTTTTATTATCATCCTGTTCCCCATTGTTTAACCGCTAAAAAAGAAAAAAAAAAAAAAACCTTCTCCTCTGGTGTGAAACTTGATCTCGGCAGCGTGAAGTGTTTGAGAGTTTGGCCCTCGCCAGGTGTTGCTTGTCACATCCAGCTGTGAGCGCCCAACAGAAAAGAACTCGCACACCTGTCCTTATTTTCTTATTACTCAACCAGCACAGGCATCAAGAACATGAAAAACAGAAAACTAAAAAAAAAAAAAAAAAAAATCTCTCGGCTCTGTATTCATGTTGTTTTTGATTTGGATGTTACACAGACACTTTGCATCAAACTGTGGCAGCTTTTGTCTGAGGAGAAGATGAAAGAGGAAATACAGATGTTGCTTTATTTTTCGCAGGGTGTTTTTCAGCGAGCGTTTGATTCTGCGTCACCCGGTTTTCGAACCATTTTTGATTTTTCTCCGTACCCCAGATGACATTTGCGATGTTAGGACATACCCTCGGAAATACACTGATTACATAATCTGAAGCAGCAGCAGCAGCAGCAGTAGAAGAAGCAGAAGCAGAAAGACGAGGCCAGTATCCCTCTCTCTCTGCGTCTCTGTCTGGCTGCTGGAGTTTGATATAATAGTCTGAATGTGATTATTAAGGCTATCACAGATTCACGCTTAAGGTGGAGAAAAAATAGGGAAAAGTGCATTTGTGTGTGTATGTACGTGTGTGTGTGTGTGTGTGTGTGTTGGGGGGGGTAGCCTTGCTTTCAGACCCAGACAATGCCAGATTTCTGCCAGTCTAAACAATTTGTCCATCTCTATTATTCCTCTGCCTTTTTAAAGTTGTGTTCGAAGCTCCCGCAGTAGAGAATTGTGGGGGGGGCAAGGTGCTCCCTTTCTTCCTCTTCTTTTTTGCCCCCCCCCCCCCCCCCCCCTCTCCTCTATCCACCAACCTCCCTCCCTCCCTCTCCTTCCTCTCCCAGATTTTCCCTTCTCAAGGTAGGGGCAGTTTTTTTTTGCCATCGTCACTGAGTGGGGGGGGGGGGGGTAAGAGGGGAAGAAATTAAAAAAAAAAGGGGGGGGGGGGCATGTTTCGCAGGGCGCTCGCGGACAATTGATTGTCAGTGGTAATGTGTTTCATTTACATGTTTATACCGTCAATAGTGGCAGGGGGTTGTCCACCGCGCCATTCACTGCTGCCATTCCCATACGGGTTGGCAATTGTGTGGAGCAGCCAAAGCAGACACCTTACACTCCTGATGGATTTTTTTCTTTTTTTCTTTTTTCTGTAGGAAGAAGCAGAGAAAAGTGTTTAGCGGTGCATTCATGTTGAGGGAAATAAGGGATTATTTTGTTTAAGCAAGTGAAATAATTACTGTGAGATATTACAGGGGCCGACAGGAATCAGTCTGCTGCTGCTGGGTTTGGGGGTGGGGGGGCCCTGTTGTGTTGTGCTCAGAGTGTCGTGGTGCACAGACCCCCAGATAGCCGGGGATGATTCTTACTGGAGTATTTTTATAACGTCGGCCTTGCGGTTGAATCAAAATAGACACATTCCAATTACTCCATGTAAAACAGCGAGCAGGTTTCCCTCAATGCAGGCTAATAAGGAGGCATATTTGTCCTGTCACAACTACACATTGCACTTTGGCATGCTGCGTGAGGCCTTATTATTTTCCGGAGCGCACGGTAGCTTTTTGCATCACTTGATTTTAGTTATATATTTATTTATTTTGAACTCCCTCTCCCTCGGCTGCAGTCGTCACAAGCTAAATATATCCATCTGCTCGAAGTGTGTGAGTCAAGTGTACAATATAGCCAAGCACATAAAAATGAATGGACTTCCCTTACAAGATCATTGTGCTTTTCGAGCGTAGCGTTGGTATATAGGAGCAAAAGGATGTTCCCTTTGGGTAATGGTGTCAGTTTTGAAAGGAAACATTTTTTTTCACGGGATCAGTTTTGTCACAGGGCCAGGAGTGTTTGCAGTTATTGTAATTCACGTGATTTCATTTTATTTTATTTTATTTTATTTTATTTTATTTTATTTTATTTTATTTTATTGTGCGTGCATGTGTGTGTGTGTGTGTGTCACAGAGAGATACAGTCAGGATGCAGTCATCGCAGTGTGATATCTTCGGCTTTCAAGCTGATATGTTATTCAACGAAATCCTCTAATATGTGCTTTCCACAAGGAATTAAATCAGGAATGTAGCTGAGCAGCAGCATTTCCACACACACAACAGCAACACACAAGCACAGTTTTTTTCACACTTTGATAAGGCAGATAAAAGCAAATAGCATGGCTTGTGGCTGTTCAACACCCCCCCCTCACTCCCAACACACACACACATACACTCACACACACAACACACTAAAAAAAAAAAAAAAGAAAACTAATGATCATCTCAACTCCATCCTGGACACTGGACAGAAAACTTTCATCCATCCCTCCTCCTCTTCCCAAAAAAATAGCCAAGAAACATTTTTGACACATTTTCTCCCTTTTTTTTTAATATTATTCCCTTTTTTTTTCATTCTTCCTTCTTCGACCGCCCTGCTTGTGTGAAGATATTTTTCGCCTGGCGGCCAGAGAACACACACTTGCAGAGGCACCGCGAGCCCGGACCCCTGACACCGCGGGTCTTTGGAATGCCTTAGGTACGATTTCACTTTCGCTCACATCAATGCTGACCTGAATGCCTTTCATATCTGATCCGCCGTGTCTCTCCTGGTAAACATCCCCCGGGGGGAGAACAAAGAAAGGAGCTCCTCTTCTTCTTCTTCTCCCTCTTAATCACAATTCAGCCCCTTTCGCCGCCAGCAGCAGGGCTACACATTTGCATTCAGCATCAGAAAAGGGCCTGAGATGAAAAGGGGGGCGAAAAAAAAAATGAGAGCAAGAGAGGAGAGGAGGAAAAAAAAAGAAGAAGAAGAGGAAGGGAAAAATAGGGAGAGAGGCAGAAAGGGGTGGGTGGATGGTGGAGAGAAATAACTAGGGTGTTTGTGGTTGTTTGTTGGTCGTCCCCTGGTTACAAGCCTTTTATAGCCTCCCTACTCTAGAAGGGACCCGGGCCCCTCCTGACAGACAGATAGTGTTACGAGATGGCATGCCCACACTATTCGTGGCCAGTCACACTTAAGAAGAAGAAAAAAAAATCCTGGCTGCGACTGATTGGATTGTGCTTTAAGGAGGCGATAAGGGTCAGGAGCAGGTGTCTCTACGATGCGCTTTTATTTTTCTTCCCTTGTCTGTTTTGAAACAACGTGCTTCTAAAACTTCTTAGTATCTTTGAATTATAAAAAAATGAAAATTTGCCAGGACACTTTTTTAAAAAAAATTTTTTTAGAGGGGGTGAGAGCAGGTGTGGTCAAAATGAGCATTCCCCGACTGTCATCATTTAAAAAACCAAGTGAGGAAAAAAAATTTACTTTGCATCCACCATGTCCACTTATGTAAATATGCACAATGCAGTTTATCTGTTGATTAATCAAACGAGTAGCAAGATATCTTTATCATCAGATTCCCAGGCTGGATGTATGCAAATCTTAAGCAGAGATGGGGAGATGGGAGGGAGGGGGGGGCACCACAACTCTTTAAATGGCATCATGTGATATGGATTCCAGTTTTTCTTTCTTCCCTTTCTCTTTCTTTTCATTACCCAGAACTTTTTTTTTCTTCTTTTTGGTTAAGAAGAAGGATTATCGGTACACCTTCCCTCCCTCCTCCTCCTGGCCAAGCTGCGCAGGATTTAGGCAGATTTACTTCAGCAAACACCTTTGGACACTGGGAGAAAGTAGGAGTCTGTTTGCAAAAGGGGCCTTTTGTTCCGAGAGGTTCTGGATAATGCCTTACCAGGCAGCCATGATATTAACCCGTGCTTTGGAGAAATGGGGTGGAGGTGGTGGTGTTTTGTGTGTGTGGGGGAGTTAACTCTTTGTATGGTAACTCTTTGCTGTTCGTACATTCCCTCGGCCTGTTGTGCGACCATGCCTCCGTCTCTTGCCTTTGTAAAAACTGCTTTAAGCTGAATTGCTCGTGCTTGTTTTGGCAGCGTAAAATTCCTGTGATTTTTGTGATGGGACATATTGGTTTGGGAAAGCAGAGCTGCAGAAGTTGCAGTGTATTTGGGGTGATGCGCGCTCACACTCACACAAAAACACACGCACACACACACACACAGAGCAACTGCCACTGCCAAGAACGATGAAAGCGAGAGCGGTGGCTGGGATCCGTTGCCTGACTAACACCGAGGCATGAATCAGCCAATAGTGAGCCAACTCTGCCCCTGTGACTTCCCTTTATGTTTAAACGGCAATAATGATGGATCGTCCAAAACAATGTGGTGACACAGGCGGCAACGTGGCATTCCCTGCGTGCTTTTGGCCTTTAATCTCTTGCATTTTGTTTATGCACCATAAAAAAAGAAGGCTGTTTTACATGTAAGCAAGGCCCAGTTTTTAGTGCATGGTTGCTGAACTGTTGCTGAACTTCTGCTTCTTCCCCAGAAGGACTTGCCTCAAATAAAAAAACCTTTTCTTCTCGCCTTTTAGACACTTGAAACTATAGCGAGAGCCCTGCTGTGTGTGCTTGAGATTTTAAAGTTGTGAGTTATTTGCTGTGCAATGGGTCAAGGATGCAGCGTAGCTTGAGTCTGTCGCTGCATCGTATGAGGCTGCGAGCTGTCTTGGTGACGCGGCGGTTGTCAGAAGTCTGGGTCGCTCGGACATCGACAGCTCAGGACGGTGTGAAGGAAGCAGAGATGGAGAGTGATGGAGCAAAGGTGACAGACTTAAAGGTGTTTCTGGCGGCGGCGTTCTGCCTGTCGAGCTCTGACCCACCTCCCTCCATCCATTCATTTTCCCTTTCTCAGGATTTGACAGGTCGTATCAGCTCGTCACATTATGTTGATGTACGCCTGTTCTGCGACACGCTGCTCTAAGTAAAGTTGCAGTGCAGTCAGATGTCTTTCTCCTGCTTCCCTGACTTTATTTCATGCCTTTTTGCTTGTTTTCTTTTTTTTTTTTTTAAACCTCTGAGCGTCTTCCTCTCATCCTTTTGTTTTCTCTGTTTTCTCCTTTCACTCCTTGCGATTTTGACAAAAAGCAAACACAGAAATTGAAACTTCAGTGGTCCGGCAAATAATTGCATGCATTTGGACTTTTCATTTACGTGTGTACACTCTTTACCCTAAGCCGGCATGTTTTATGCATTGCGTAGGAGGAAAATGCATTTTGAAATATCATGCCTCATTTGAGTCTTTCTCAAGTGAAAATGCAAAGTCTTTATTTGGCCCATCCGTTCCGTCTCGTCCTGCTGTTTGCACTTATTCAGTTGTTGCGCCGCGTCTCGCCTGTGATTTTCGACATTTTCCACGCGTCGACTTTTCCCATTTGCGAGGGAGTCTGGGTGAGACAGACGACAGGTTGCTGAGCAGGTGTAAACTAACATTTAGATTTCATAATTAAATGGCAGGGGGGCAAAAACAACTTCAAAAACACCTTCTTTTTCCTAACAATGGTATGGTGTGTGCATGTGCAGCGTCGTCTGGATGCATGAGAGAGGAGCTTGGATGGCAACTGTGCCACCAAATTAAATGTAGTTTGTAAAGTAGCTTCAAGCCAAGCATGCCTTGCAGATTTGCCTCTTGCAGTGTGCAGATATACTCATGTACAAAGGATATTTTCAGAATTTTACTGTTTTTAGTTTAGAGACGTATGTTTTTTGTCCAATGCAGTTCAGAAAATTCACTTATATTGATTAGAACAAGGACTGACTTGTCAAATCAAATCTATTTCCAAAGCGCTTTTAACAAACAGGATTGTGTGCTAATAGTGCAGCGAAGGAACAAATAGCAGGTTAAATCACAAACACATCACAGCTGGTTCGAGCGTGTGTGTGTGTGTGAATGTTTTCCTGCTCTGTATATGTGTGTGTGTGTGTGTGTGTGTGTGTGTGTGTGTGTGTGTGTGGGACTTATCACTGCTGTCAGCCGTAAAGCAGGGCACAGCTTCATGACGTTTCTGTGGAAAAGGAGAAAAAAAGTAATCACCTCAATTGCCCATTAAAATGATTTTTTCTTCCGTTTTTTTTTTTTCCCCCCCTTTTTGCGGTAGCTGCTTCAGAGATGACACCTTAGTGCAAACAAGTGTTGAAAGCAGCCTGCAGTTTTCTGCTCTGATGTCGGCGCCGCTGATCTGCAAGCGACGCTCGCTGCCACATGTGCGCGCGCACACACATTTAGCGAAACACACACACACACACTCTTTGATGTATGTTTGATTGTCGGGTGGAAGAGCTCTTCTGGCAAGGTCACAGTCGCATGGAACAATCAATAACAGATCACCAGATTAAGGCTCGGTGACATCTGGAAATCTTGGCCTTTTCCACATACAACTCTACACATTTCGCAGCTCACCGTCCTACCTTTAACTCAGGATAATAGAATATGCTATTTGATCAGGGCTCGCTTTCTTACTGTAGTTCATTATTCAGAAGGTGTCCTGCTTCCCTGCCACCTAAGTGCAACCCTCCCCTCTCGTTACCTTTCTTTTTTTTTTTTTTTTTTTTTTTTTTTTTTTGTGTTAACGAGGACATGTCTGCTTTCGTGTGTGCTCCGGTTTCCCCTGTCTCGTGTGGAAGTAAATTCAGATGTGTTATCTCAATTTAATTGCAGCTGATTGCCAAGCGAGATTAGGACAAAATTAGGTCATTTTGCGGTTGCACAAATTTCACTCACTTCCACGCTTTCATCTCGGCGTTGATCAAGCACCTTCTTAACCGGAGGTTGCAGAGAGAAGAGGAAATGGTCAGAAATTACACTCTGGTCTCGTTGTTATTCAAACATACATTTAACCTTTGGCAAGAGTGAGTCAAGGACAGCTAAAACATGGAGCTGGGAGGGGGGCACATCTTCCCCTTTAAATGTGATCTGCGCTGGACATGTGTAGCAGAGTCGGCTCTGGTAAAAACTCTGAGAGGTGAGCTCACGTGTTAATGGGTTCTGACTGGAGAGGGAGCCCCCTCCCCTGAACGCCTCGTGTCCCGTTGCTGTCAAACACGAATGTCAAACAAACACCTCCTCAGGTAGCGGGGGGATAATCACACCGACAGGCCTGTCCTCAGCCTTTCTGACATGCAGGGCAAACGGGGGCTGAGGCTACAGTGGAGAGGAGCTTTCTGTAGTTTCAGGCTGCAGTTTGGGTCTGGGTTTTGGGGCAAGGTGGACAAGCAGGAGGTCAAGGATTTAGGGAAAGTGTGTTTAATACATGACAGTAATTTGAAAGTCGTGAGGGCTGGAGGATGGAGTTTGACAGGGGCAGGCTTTCTGTGGATGTTGTTGTAGTTTTGGTTTGAGTAACAGAGCAATCCAGGATTCGGTTTGGGTTTGGAAAAAGCACTGAAGCAGAATTTTGGGGGATATATGCTGTGTGATTATTATCATTATCTCCTTTTTAGTCATGATGAGGTGATAAAACTGAGGCTTGTGTGGTTGTGGCTGTAATTTGCTGTTGACGCCTTATTTTTTTGGCCTAAAGATGACTGATGGGACTTAAGTTATGGCTGAATTTGGTTATGGCTGTTATTCAAGCTGGATTGCTGGAGTGAAGTCCTGGCTGCAGAGGGTAGGACGGGTATTTCCTGACCTAGAAACCTTGTGGAAGACGACTGAGACTGGGTTAGATATGGAGACTCAAGCTCAAGACCAGGCTGTGACTCATCCTGAGCCACAGCCCGGTCTTTGGTTAGGTCAAGGCTTTGTGACTTACAGGCCTGAGGTTGTTTTTTTACATCACTGAGGGTTTAAATGTTTAGTATATTCTTAGTGATTTTTGTTGTGGTCTTTCAAACTTCTCCAGGGAGTGGTTATAAAGTCAAGGATGTGCCTCAGTCTTTTTTCTTGTGTGTCCGTGTTGTAAAACATGCAGAATTTGTTTGTTGCTCCATCAAGCTGTTAGGTAGATGTAAACATGTTAAGCCAGACTTTGACACCAACATATTTTAGAAAATTGACAAACTCAAACTTTGCCCTTTTTGTGTAGCCCTCCAACCCTTTTCCCCTACGTCTAGTTCCATCCATCCCACCAGCCAGTCAGTCATGTAACCAGTCATCCCACTCTAATTACTTCTCCCCCACCCAAGGGAAGCTACTTCCTTATCGCCTGGCCGTCTTGCTCCGGCATTCCTGAGATAAATTCCCCACCACTTTGTTATTCTTACTACTTAGGGGTATTGGAATTAGCATGGCCATCAAAGCAGACCTTGTACTCTGCCTTTTTTCTCACAGGCCCCCTTTCGACCTTATCAGTGGTCATACATTACAGCCGGGCATAGGACGTGCCCACAGGCTGCAGAGGTGAATAACGGACAAAGGTATCGAGCCATGTGTCTGACATCAAAGACTCTGAGGGATGATGAAGCGATGCAAATGTGCAGCTCGCGGCCCTGTACTGTAGCCTGGCCTTTTTTTTTTTTTGGACGTGCAGGTACTTCAGGGCTGCGTGGTAAAGGATTCATCAAATTGCACTTTGCGGTCCAGGTAGCTGCAGCACATGTGTCCTTTCATACTCTGTGTTTGTATTCAGCAAAAATGGTGTATCAAAGGGCTCCGCGTGCTGCCAGAAAGCTGTCATTTACACACCAAGTGAGTTTCACAACCTTTTAGGCGCTTCATACCTGTTAAAACCTCCGCTTGGCAATTTCAAACACGCACAAGCATCCCTGGGTAAATAATCAGCGCGCCATTCATCCCCACTTTTTTTTTTTTTTCAGATGTGTGGGTTTGATCGCGACCGAACCCTCGCTTCCTTCCTTCCTTCCACTCCGCGCTGCATGTTTCCCAACATGGTTTATACCTCAACAGCAAGCAGACGCCGCCTTATAAACTGGCAATCACAGTATCCCTAATGTTATTACTTTTCATAATTAGTTACAGCAACACTCATTCCACGACTGGCGGAAAGGAGTATTCCTTAGTAATTAAGGTAATGAAATATTCATTTATGCTACCTTTTCAGCAGTCTCACAAATGAGCCAGCCATGCTTAATGTCCGCCCTGCCTCTGATTTTATTATGATGGCAGACTGGCACATCTGCAATTAGTACTCGCACTGACAGTTAGCGTTTTGCACGGGGCGGTAAGCAGAGGGAGGTGAGGTGAAGCGGCAGAGAGTGGGTGCACCCTGGTGCGAGTACACGCCCCCTCCACCCGCCCCCCCCTTCCTCCCCCAGCACCCTCCACTCCACTAACCTTGTCTTTTTTTGCCCCCTTTTTTTTGTTTTCTTTTTTTTTTTTGTTACCTTTATCTCCTCCTCCCCCGCCGTCTCCTCCCCGAAGGAGAGGTTACCTTTTCCCAACGGTGCAAAATCGACTTGACATAACTGTTCATCAGTTTCAGTCCCTCTTCCACCCCCACCGGCCCCCCCCCCCTCTCCTCCCTCCAACTCCCCACCTCACCCTGAGGTAGTTTGCATCAAATCAGGCCCAGTCAAGCTTCAAGTGGAAATTGGCAGGCCAGAACCTGACAGTGGAGGAGAGAAAGAGGGAGGGAGAAGGCAACCGAAAGCAGCCAATTCACGGCACTAGAAGCCCGAACTACATCCAAGATGGTGATCGTAAGGTCAAGTTTTGGGGTTAAGTGCTTATAAAATCAACCCTAATTGAACTGGAGAAGATACTATTTGCTTTTTTTCCCCAGGTTAGACTGAATCATATCAGTGTGAATATAACTAATAGTTTAGATTTTTATTGCCCGCCTGTGGATCTGTGGATTTCTTGACCATGGTTGCAATTTAGAGACCAAATCACAAACTGCCAAAAATTCTTACTCTGTTTTAGATGCTCATCAGTATAATCACTGTGAGGCTGACACGAACAGTTTTTCTCCCACTATGAATGTGAAAACAATCCATGCAGCATTAGCTAGAAGCCCTGACTTGTAAGTTTCTGCCAGCAGATAAATATTTTTTTTAAGATTTAAGAAAATAAAATATGCAGAATTCTTAAGATTATGACCAGCTAAAGTGTCTTTTATCAGAAAGTCACCATGAATATTAATTCCCATCTGGGGGAAAAAAAAGTGGGTGAAGGGGACTTTAACTGCTTTTATTTTGGAGTTTGCAACATATTTTTGCAAGCCTTTTATTTTTTTAAGAGGGCACCGGACGGCGGAGGTGGGCGGCGTTACGGCTGAGCATTTATGTGCCATCGATTTGAAAATGGCTGACACCAGCAAATAGTCACACATGTTCACCAGGCAAGTGCACATCTGCACACGCACGGACAGAGACACACACGCACACAGTGTCACACACAAAAATGTACACATATACTCAGACATATGCACATTTGCACACATGCAGAAACGCACACATATATATACACAACAACACATAGCTCTGTACATATATATATCAAACACAGATGCACACGTGCGCCACACACACTTCACACACATGCTAATTGGCAGACAGACAGGTCACAGCAGACGCAGATGTGCCGTTTCTTTCTTTTTTCTTTTTGTTTTTCCTCCTGAACCTCGCCGTGGCCCTCGGAGGGAAGCAGATAAGGACTTTGTAATGAAACTTTTAGTGAATCTCGCTGCTCCAGTTCTGTCGCCGCCACGTCACAAAGCTCAAAACTCTGTGTCCCCCCCCACCCCACCCCACCCCACCTCCCAACCCTTCCTCACAGCTGCCATATATTCTTATTAAGGTTGTGTGGGAGTGGTGAGTTTTATTGTGTTTTTATTCATTTCTCTTTCCCTGGTGACTGTCCATAGGCATATATTTCAGCTGTCTTTGACCCTCTATCAGCCTCAGAGGATTTTGACACTTAAATCTCCTTTTCTTCACGTCCATATCTCTTTTTTCTCACTGTCACACCTTTTCTCTCCTTTATCTTTTCTTTCTCTGCTTGCATCGTCTGCCTTCCCACTTTCTTTGCCACCTTCTACTTCTTCTCTCCTTCTGTCTTAATCTTTCTTTTCCCTCCCATCTCACCCCACCCCACCCTCATATTTGCTCCCTTCCCCCCCCTCCGTTTTATTCCTTCTCTCCTCCCTCCCTCCCTGTCCTCAGCTATGCATGTGCTCTGATGGGCTGATGGCCATTTCGACAGGGCAGCATTGAGGTAAAACGGTGTGACGGCAGAGTTTTGTTAAGCCGAGAACAAAGGCTTGGAGATGCCGGGCAGAGCCATTGTCCCGCGCCCATATTGGCCTTGCCACAGTTTTGCAGGATTTAATGCTCTGTTTACCTCCAGCCAATCGCCACTAATATTCAAAGGGGAGCTTCTTCCATTTAGACGCACCTCAGGATGGTTTAAGATAGATCCATAAAAATCTGTCAGAGCTGTACTCTGTGAAAACACTCTTGGCTGTTTTCTTTCATATAAGAATGCACGTTCATAGCTGAAAACAAAATATCAACCAAGGCCTGTAGTTGTCTGCCATGTTGTAGGTGAAGATGGGACATATTTTATTTTTCTCAAGCAACTAACTCTAACACTTTGTTTACATCCCAAAGTTTTTCGGTTCTGTATTAAAACTTCAGATGACGCCACTTTTAACATTTTCTTTTAAAATCTTGCAACTAATCTGGATCAAAATCCCCGGAGGCTGAACTGCAAAGACTTTAGTCAAACCTCTGCCCCCATGGTTATGTTAAAAATGACCAGACCAATTTTAGACAGCAAACCCCCTCAGTAAGTGTCTGTCACTGTGACTGGGAGAGAGATATGAAACAAGTGTGTGTGTGTGTGTGTGGTGTGTGTGTGTGCAGCACACACAGAGAGAGAGACCAAAAGAGTGTGTGTTTGTGTGTGTGTGTGTGTGTCTGGTCCATTGGAGTTCCCCTGCATGGTCTTTGGGCAAACTGAAAGCAGTGCTCAGTGGGATTAGAGAATGAGTGTTGCTGGGGGTGGCTGAGGGCGGTGGACAGAGCACAGGAGGATTCTGGGAGTTTTTTCCTGCCCTACAGCAGGCCCTTTGCAGTGATCTCCATAGGTCTTCTATAGAAGAAGCCCACTACAAACAACAGCGGTTGTTTAACTGTTTCCACGGGGGTGTGTATGTACATCTGAAAACCCTCAGTCCTGATCGATCCTGATAGAACATTTCTGGAAATAAAATCAGAAACAGCCTCTGGAAACTTAATGTAGCATCACTTTAACTTCAGCTTGAGTTTTTTAGCCGTATTCTCAGTATGTTTGACTTTAGACATTTCAGAATGAACTCCTTAAAAAAAAAAAATAGTATTTGATTAAACTTCTTCAACATCAGTTTAAACTTTTTACCCAGGACATGGGACTAATACATGGATGTCAAGTCATTTCACCTAATTTAAACAGGCTCACTCTCCAGTTTAACAGGCTCGTACTCTGGATAAAAGTCGCGATGCAAAGCTAACGTAAGCTTGTTGCGGAAAAACATCTCGTATTAACAGCTGAAGAAGGAAGGAAGGAAATCTGCCACAGCGGTGTGTTTTTGTTTTTTACTGCAACAGTCACTCTGACATTAACATAAAAGCAAAGTTTCAGAGAACAAGGGGCAATAAACACAGTCGAATGCGCCGTCATCGAACCCAATGATATTTTCACGAGCACATAAAGATTATGAGTCCATTCCAGTAGCACCCATCTGTGCTTTCATTTGTGACTATATGCTCAGTAGTTAAAGGGGAGTCTGAGGAAAGAAAGGGGATGACTTTCATTTGGCTAAATAGTTTGTTAAGGTCAAAAGAGATAAGATGACTGTAACAACAAGCCCTAAAACCTCAGGGGGATTGACAGGCGAGGTGGTTGATGACAGTTGTTTGGGGGAAAAATCAGCAAAAAAACGAGACTTCCTGCCAAATCCTCTCCATGTTGCTGTGGCGATTAACGAGTTAACTAAATGAAACCATTTGTCAACAGACAAACTCAGTCTATCCAAACCCTTTCTGTTGCTGGTTTCCCCCTTTTTTTTTTTTTTGGCAAAACAATTACAAAATTACAGTAGATAAAAATTGAGCAGCGGCGGTATTTATGCAATCAACATAACGAAGAAACAAAACAATTTAATGTGGAAAAAATCATCATTCATCTGCATTATAATTGCTTCTCTTTCACATCTACGGGGATGGTTAATTAAAATTGTGATTAAATGCGCCTGCACTGTCTAAGATGTCTTCCCCCTAAACAGGTGCTACAGAATTTAAAAGTAAAGAGAAAAAGCTAATTAGCATTGGAAATTGAGAAATTGCCTGCAAGAATCGGTGTTAATTTCAGTCACTGATGAGGTAATTTATAAAGGGGGAGCGCCGAGGAGTGTGTGCAACACGAGAGATTGCAACACGACCCCCCCTTCCCCCCCTCCTCCTCTCCTCTGCCCCCCCCCCCTCCACATCTCCACATCCCTGCTTTCCCAGCATGCAGGTGAAGCTGTTTGCAAAATATTGAAGCTATTTGGTATTCTGTCTTCGTTAGGAGTTCATCTGTGCCCTCACAACAGCTAGAGTAAACACCCAAGACTAAATAATGACATATAAGGGCATTACACAAACACACAAACACACACACATACACCTTTCCCTTCGCAGAGATAAAAACAACTAGAAAAAGCACCAGCAAGTGCCAAGACGAGGAATAAGGCAATGCATGTAAGTCATTAGGAAGTGGAGGTTTATCCAGGTGTAAAAACACATATACATGACTCCAGTGTTCAATGTGTCTTCTGGTTTTGTTGGAGAAAACCCACACATCTGTGATTAAAAAAAAACCTAAAATAATAACAACAATAATGCTAAATTAGCTATTGACTTATTCACAGCCTAGTCGTTAAGCTTGCAGCAGCTAGTTCAACACACAAACGGCGGTTGTAAACTTTTCAGTTCAAGTTAGGGAAAACACAGCATCAAAATTGCGGTGCCGTGGTTTTTTCCTATTGGACTCCGATCGGAGCGGAGCCCGCCGCTCAGGATGTTGGCTGCCGTCCTCTGTCCTGCTCAGAGTTTCCAGAGACTTCACAGATACTGCTGATCTTGACTCTCATGTACGCTTTCCCTAGTAATTACCTGTCATTGTCCATCATTATAGTTGGCCTTGGACAAATGTCAGGACTGGAACAAGACGCAGCCAAACTGTTCCATCATGTTATGAACTTGGCCTCAGCTGGGTCGCAGCTCTCTCTGAACTGCCCCAGTGATCTGTCTAATGGATCTTGTTTATGTGTCTAATCTTGAAATGTTTGCATCAGATGCCTCTGTCCATGGTTCTTCTGTGATTCATTGGCTCATAAAGCTGGTAAAGTGGCCTGCAGGGACAAAAATGTGAGGAGAAAAAAAAAAAAAAACGGCAAAAGCACCTTTCCTGATTTGTCACCGGCGTTGATTTTGGAGGAACTTCAGTGGAGATGTCACTGACGCTGCCGGCCAGAGTTTTTGCACAAATTGCCGGTGAGGGGTGGCGGACAGGTGGTGTGGACGGTTTGAGCTAGCAGGCCGTAGGTCATTAGGCTTCCTGTGGAGGCATCCACCAGCACAAGGTTCAGAAAAAAAAAAAAGGGAAGGAAAGCCAATTTGCTGAGACATACTCTGCCGACCTTTCATCATAACTGGGACCTTTTTCTTTTAGATTAAGTCCAGTGAGCAGAACCCGGCCGCCTGTCAGCCCGTTAAGCCCAACAACCCCCTACCTCCTCCTCCTCACTTTTTAACAATCGCCTCTCTCACTCAGCCTCAAAGCTCCTTTAACTTTCTACAGCTGCTATGTGACAAATCATGTACTTTACACTCTTCCTCCCCCCCTGTATCTGACACTCAAGCTGCTTGTTGCGCTGCTGCATTCATTGGAGTTTTGTCATCCCAAAACCTGACTTGTCTTGGTTTCTTTTTCATAGTCAGACATTCCTTACGTGCACCAGTATAGCTTTAAAGCCTCTTGGTGGTTGTTGTTTGGTTGGCTTGAGGTTTGGACACTTCCTCTGTGGATTTGGACAAAAAAAAAAAAAAAAAACATCCAAAGAAACCAGGTTGCTTTTGATGATAAATGTATTTGACTTCACTCAACAAACTATACCCACATAAACCCAAATGACCTGCTAAATGGTCAGCGATTACAAAGCTGTTCTGTGCAGCCAGACATTTTTCATTCCCGCAGAACTTTATTTATACTTTTAGTGGAGACCCCAAAGTGTCCAAAGATACCAAATGTGACAAGATAAATTTGGGGAAAATATGTATAAAATGATGCCCAAGACATCACCAGAATATTTCCATCTGATAGGCAGCTGTAAAAAGTGAACTTATGTGTTTGAGTATTTTGCCAAGTATAAGCCTCATATATCTGTTTGAAGTGCGATGATACTAAATATATGTGATTTATACATGAAGGAGAAATGAAAAACTGAAACCCAGAGTGTAAATGTGTCACTTGTTTACGGCAGCAAACAAGAATGAGAGCATGAAGAAATTTGTCCAAAGTCTTTCATGCATGTCACCAACAGCAGAGCTCCTATATGATTATTCTATTTTATGATTTTTTTTTTTCTCCCCTTCTCTCCTTTACATCCTCCCCCCCCCTCCTCCCCCTCCGAGTCACTCCGCTGAACAGGTCAGGCAGTAAGTGACAAGGTATTTCGTCGTTTTGTGAACCTTTGCCAGACTGATTGTTCGGTGCAAGTGTAGTGTAACTGAGCCGCTTGTAGCTCGCCGGAGTGTGGAAAATAAGATCGAGGACTGATTTTTTTTTTTCTCCCACTCCCTCCCTCCCTCCCTCCCTCCCTCCCTCCCTTCTCCCTCGCTCTCTGTCTCTCTCTTGGTTTTACCACGATGTGAGATAGTAAAATAGATATCTAGTGGCTCAGCGAGAGCTCCTGTGCGCCACCGTTGCTGTCGCTCTTCATACATTTCTGTTCCACCTGACAGCTCGCTGTATTACTCCAACATTTACACTCGCACCGGTTTGACCCGTGACCACTTGTAGCCGCCTATTATGCTATTACCGCCCAGACACTAGCCATACTGACTCCTCTGTTTTCACCCAGGTTATGAATGTGAGCCATCCCTGTACTGCCAGCACGGGTCAGAAACTCTTTAAGTTGTCGACACGTTTCTGCACCAGTGACACCAAGACAAATTCAGGTTCTGTTTCTGGTTATTCCTTGAAACCAGCTCGTGTTTCTGGTCATTTTATGGACTCCACTAAATCATGAGTGCACACTGAGGAAATCCCACTACCTACAGAAGAGCTGACTCACCGTGTAAGATAACAAAAAAATGCAGAAAAATTGAAAATATTTCTGCCAGTTTCCAATAGTGAGTTTAGTTTTTCCTTGAGTGTAAAGCACGAGATAAAAAAAAAAGTAAGATGTTTTAGGCAAAAATTATTTGATAGATTTTTTGGTTTTGGGTAAGATGCACATTTTTATCAAGTCAGCCTTCTAGTACTAGACTTGCCTGTGCATTCAGTATAGGTGACCACATTGGGAAATGAACCCCCAAAGCCTAGTTGAGTTAGTGCCATGCTCTTCCTAACCAGCTACTCAGAGGCACAAAGCTGTGTTTATCTTGTAGCAGACGGGGGAAACCTCCTGTGTGTAGTACTGCAAACTCTCCATTGTTTATTGCTTTAGGTGTAGTTGGGAGAAGAGAGTGTATTTGTCAAAGAAAATCATCCTGTAGCTTGTAACGGACTCTCTTTGTGATTTATGTTTTTTTGTTTTATAAAATCAGAGGTAAAGTGGATTCAACAAAACGCCTTTTTTTTTTTTTCAGCTGGAATCGGAATTTATGTTTATAGGGCTTTAACCAGGATGTGATGTGATGTTTGTGTTGATGTAGAGGAGGTGGTGGAATTGCAGTTTATAGGGGTAAAAGGGATTTCAACAACTTCAAAAACAAGCCAGAGTGAAGCAGAGGAAAAGCCTCCCTAAAACCCTCCGGGAGAGACTCATACGACGACACCAGGGGGGGAGAAAACAATCGCTAATATTAGGAGGGGAGGAGGGACACACACACACACTCTCTCTCTCTCACACACACACAAACAAACAAAAAAAAAAAAACCTAGAGTTTGTTTATGTGCACATAATGCGAGTCTGTGCGCCCGGTGAAGCGCCGCAAATGGGAGAAGTATGCGTGGGTTTCTCAGGTAACAGGATTACGTGGGCACATAATTGATCCATTTGGGGGAAAAATGACAGGGCTCTAAAGAGGCCTCGGCTTTGGAAATGGAGTTTATGAAACAGGCATTCGTAAATTCAAAGGAATCAATATGTCAATTTTATTACATCTCTGGGCCAGATGGGCATTAAAGGCACAGCTCATCCCTCTGCTTCTCAACCTCTCTCTCTCTCTCTTCTGTCATCTCATTCGCGGGGTCTCTCCATCACTGTCTTTTCTCTATTTCAGTTTTTCTGCATCTTTCTCTCAGTTGCTCTATTCTCCATGTTTTTTCACTATCTGCAAAAATCGTATGACAAAGGTCTGTAGCCCCCCTCACCCTCTGTTTATTATTGTTTCTTTCTCAGTCTTGAGTCTCTCTCTGTCTTGCACTGTCGTCCACACTCGGTCGACCGATTGTGAAAACCCCGACAGCTGAATATTTCCTCAGTATTGTCCTTGCAGTTGCACTGTGGTTATTCTGGTGATTCTCAGCTAGTTAGATTTATAATCTGTCCCCGCTTCTTGATCGTGACTTGTATGTGTTACCTGTTAACCAGGTGAGCAGGAGTTCCTGAGAAGGTGGGAGGCTTGCTAACTTTACTTCCTGCACAGCCCCTCAACAGGCTGATGCCATTGTTGTCCAGATGGTCAGTTTTCTTTGTCTATGCTAAATCAAGAGGTCATCGACTTAAGGTTCATCCAGTCTTGAGCTATCTCAGTTTTCTAGTGTCAAAACTGTCATCATAGTGTGGACAGAGGGTCAAAACAGAGAAAAGACATGTCTTCAGATGTGTGGACTTACTTTTCTCCTCTTTCTTTGTCTTAGATTCTTCTCTCTCTGCGTCCCTCAAACTCACTCTCACTCTGCTTTTCCTCTTTGTCTACAGATGAATGTTTGACAAAGGTCTCCCACTGTCTCCTTGTCTCTTTCCCTCTGTCATTTTTTTGCCTCCTGTTATCTTTCTGTCTCTTGCTCCCTAATTCCTTGTCTCTCCTCCTTCCTGTCTCTGTCTCTCTCTCACAATCTCCTACTACGATGTGTATATTATCAAGCTGTACTCTCTATTGCTCTCTCTGTTTGTGAGACAAAGGTCCTCAGTGGCCATTTTGTTGCGATGTGTGTGTGTATGTGTGTGTATCAAAGGTATCAAATATCCCTGTCCAGGCAAATGTATCAGCTGAAATATGTTTGTCAATGCAGCTGTTGACTCAACACTATTATTCTTAAGAAAAAAGCCGTTTAGAAAAAGCGTCAAGCACAATAAACAGTTCCAAAGCTCAGCCAACAGTCGAGCTTTTAAAAGGCAAAAACAGGGAGAGAGAGTGGGTGGGTGGAGGGTTTGGGGGTGGGGGGGGGGGGGGGGGGGGGGTGGCAGATTAAGCATTCTGCATTTCCCTCACTAAAATATTCACGTTTCATTTAAATACAACGGCATCCCAGGCAAGATTTAATTACCATCCAGCGCTATAATGCAAATGAATAATGCAGCAAAGACTGATGCAAACGGATAGAAATATAAGACTCCATCGCTCGATAGGTTGAGGGGAATGAGAGAGGGAAAAGAAGTGGGGGAAAAGGAAAGGGAAAAGGTTAAAAAAATACCTCTTGATGCTCACTACTTAGTTGGACTTCTGAAAGAGAGAAAGAGATGGACAGGAGAGAGGAGAGAAGGAGAGGAGGAGGGGGAAGTAAAGGAGTTAGGGAGGGAGGCAGCAGCACAATTACGAGGCCCAGCTTCCCCGGCGTTTGCCAGGATTTTCCTTCTCCCATTCCAGTAGTTCATTTTTGGAGTAAGTAAATAATAAGAAGTTGGTGATGCTTGCATTTTTAATTCCACCCCCTCCCCTCCCTGCACTTTTTTTTTGTTCAGTTCACTGACTGACATCTGCTATCAATGCTAAGCAGGTGTTCCCGTGCAAACAGACGTGCCCCTGTTTGTGTTTCGCCATCCCCGCCACCGTGCACCCAAATGAGCAACGTGATTAAGAATCCTGTAAATTTTTGAAAGGAAACGGATGGCTGCCCGGCTAGAACGTAATTACACCGCCGCCGACATCCGCAGCTCACCGCTGCAGCAGCCAGAGCCAAAGCAACAGCAGAGAATTAATAATATATAATGGCATCTTTCCTTGTAATTCATAAATGAAATAAAATGAAGGAGGAGTAACCGCTGATAAGTTTTTTTCTTTCTTTCTTTTTCCCTCTCTCTCTCTCTCTCTGGGGGTGGAGGGAGGGTTGTAGCAGCAGTGGCAATTTTCAGAAATTGAGTCGAGACGATCATCTTCCGCGATGCGTTAACTCGGGGTGTGTGTAAGGGGAGCAGGGAAGACCGATTTCTTTCTTGCTTTCTTTCTTTTACTGTCTCCTGGTTCTTTTTTTCCCCCTTTTTAGCTCATTTATTTACTAAATGAGGCCTCTGCATATGTTCCTTCACTCTTTCGCTCTCCCTGTTTTGTCATTATCCGCTTTCACTTTGCTGTATGATCATACATGTATTCGCAATGGACAATTAGCTATGACATCTCAAGTGGCAGCTAACTTCCTTCCCTTGAACTTCAAAGGCAGTCGGCACATTAAGTTTGCAGTTTCTTCCTTTTTTTTTTTTGGCGTGTGTGTGTGTTGGAGAACGGGTGCAGTTTTACCTCACTGATATTTTCAAATGTGAATCCAAAGAAGAAGAAAAAAAGGGAAGGAGATGGTACATTTCATCAAAAACTGATTAGAAAATCAGTCAAGAAAAGTCAAAATGCTGAAACGCAGCTATGGAAGGCCACGAGTGAAAACAGGAGAGTACAAAGTATGAGATGAGGCTGAAATGTTCTGAGGGGGAGGAGGAGGAGGAGGGTGCAGATGGTAACCTCTGGGGAGGAGAAATGAGGTGAAAGGAGTGAAGCAGCAGGAGGAAAGAGGAAGGCAGCATGACACGCAGGCCAACTATAAACCTCTGACAAGACCAATTTTGACAGAATCCTTCCTCATGTAAGAGAAATATGATTGTTTTTCTGTTACAACCACCCGAACATCATAATCACTACAGCTGCCAGGTACAAAATAATCTTAGTTTATACTGTCTGACACAGTGATTCATGATAGAAACCTAATATAAGTGCAAAGGGACATTGTCAGACATGTTCTGGGACGACGGCTGCTACGCTCCACCTCCGCACAGGGATTTGTGGAGTTACCAGAGCCTTGTAATGCACTTTTCACCCAATTTGTATCCATTTCTCAGTCTGTATGGCAGTCTAGGCACCTTGGCTACTGTTTCCTCCCACAGCAGCTATTGATAGTGGCTGACAGACATTGTTTGGACAGTGAAAGGTGCGCCTCCCTGTAAACGCTGGCTTGCAAAAGGGAGGCGACACTCCTCTCCTGTCCCCTCTAATCAGAGCCAGAGATGGTTGCATCCTCCCTTTCGGATACACGATAATTACCCTTCTCTGTGAACGCTGGGGCTTCACTCTGAGACGGGGAGGGACAGACGCTGACAATTATATTAGGGATGTGTGTGTTTGTTTCTCTGTGTGTGTAAATCCCTGTACATTGCCTTGTAGCTACCTTTCCCCTTGCCACAGCTGAAAGAGTTAGTCCGGAGCTCATGATATGAAATAATAAGGTGTAGTAATGTGTGCGGCTCCCGGCTCTAGCAGGACAAGAATGGTTTTTGTCTGTATGCTATCTCTATAAAGAACTGCTGTGGCAGAGATCAGTGGGTTTACTGTATGTGTTGCTCAGTGGGAAGAACAAGGCGCTAACACAGCCGGGGTGACAGAGTTCAGGTCTATTTGGGAGAACAATGCTTAAAGACGTGAACATTTTTACATAAATTTATTGCAGAAAATGATTATGTGTCCGTCCTCTAATTGTATATTAGCATCACATATTGAGATACAATAGACTCGGAGTGTATCATCACAGTCTGAGCATGAAACCAAAGACATTTCGTCTGTAACCAGTGACCCTGTGGTTCGGAAAGCTTCACCAGTGAACAATAACTGATGCCATAACATGAGTCATAAGTATTGTTGCTATTGTTACACCTGCAGTTTAATATACCTTGCACACTGATTTACAATTTATTCTTTGCCACGATCGAGTCTAGTAGCCTACTGTAGTATGATGGTCTAATACAGTAGAGTATATGATTGTATGTTAATATATAATAATGCACAGTGGTAAATATAATGCTTTATCAGCCAGGTTAGTAACCTGAAGTAACATCTGGTGCTCTGATGGAAAGTACATGCTGTACTAACCAGTACTGTAGTAAAATACTGTGTTGTAGCCTGTAGTGTTAATCTGTAACAGTTGACTGGTGAATCTGGTTAACGTGTATGACAGCAGTGTTAATGAATGAACAGGACGTTGCTTCTGCTCCTCTGCTTTCATTCCTGCTGTGGTGAGGCGGTACAGTGGCACACAGGACTGTTGTAACCTATAGAAGAGCCTGTATAATAGTAGTGACAGTCTGAGCAGTGTTACTGAAGGAGAAAGACAGCACAGCTCTGTTTCAGCTATCTCTGTCCGTGCTCGTCATCGTGTGCAGACGATGTTTTCCTCCTCCAGCTGCTGGGAGATAATTCGGGTCACCCCGGACTGCTGGGGAGGAGGGGGGGTGGGGGGCAAACTGATGAATCAAGGGGGCAATTGTGTCTGGTGCCAGTCAGTCGTAATTAAGAGCAGGATCAGGGGGTGGACACACACATACACACCGTTACACACGCACACTGATAGACCTAAGGACATAAAAAAAATCACATAAATACACACATGCACATAGACATATACAGGGACGTTCACACGCATGCTCAAGCTAGGCCCTCTATACAGAGCAGCTCACCTGAAAATAATCGCTATGAGGGGCAGCAGGGGATGCAAATGAGGCCGGAGGTTAGCGTGGGAAAAGTGGAGCAGCGTAGCCTGGGACTAGGTGATCCTCCGGGCAGGGGGCCGGCCTCAGGAGGGGCCTTTGTTTCCAGCCTCCGTTTAAAAATACCCAGCGCGCACCTCCTCCTCCTCCTGCTCCTCATCATCCCCCACTCCTCTATCACCTCCCCGGCCTTGCCAGTCCAGGCCAAGCAGGGAGAAAAGCAGTGATATATGGTTTGTTTAACAAAGGGAGAGGTGTGTGTGTTTGTGTGTGTGTGTGAGTGTGAGTGTTTTGGTTTGAATCCACATTCATTCAGGTTATTTTCATCTGAAGTGACAGATTTGTTTTATCAGTCAGATTCGGAATCACGGAGACAGATACTCACATTTTTAGACTCAAGCTGCAGATGGATGATATTTTGTGCAGATTCTAAATGTTTGTGTTTCACCATTGTCAAATAATTACAATTATTCAGTGTTTTATCAGGATTTTGTCTCAAAAAGCTCATAATGGGCATCAGAACTGTCCACTGAACCACAGCAGAGTGTGCCCCTCATACATTAATCTGGAAAAGGACCCTCCAAGTGGTCCCAAGACAAATCTTGATTACTTATTTTTCATATTTTTCCTTATTTTACATTTCTGAGTGGGTGTATAAAAAGTCAAAATCATCTAAATAAAACTGTTCATGTATTGATCACGTTTCCTTTTCTCTTTCTCTTTTCGGTCCCTGGTCCGTCTTCGCCTTGTGCCTCTTCACTCCCAAAGCAGGTAAGCACTCCAGCTCTTGATGCATTCTCCATTGTGTAAACGGCACCTGTGTTACCTCCTTACGTGTACCAATCATCGCAAAACCCATCATATCACTTAATACGCGCGCGCGTGGCGGCGTACATTCAGACCTGGTCGTGTAGCCTGAGCCCCTGTGAATTCCTGAGCTATAACGAAGAGGGAAATATTGCTTTATGAACAACACGTTCTCATAAATATTCAAAGAGTTGAATACGAGTGGAGCTGTAAAAACGTGTGTATGAGGGGGGAAAAAAAAAACCCTCACCAAACAAGATGCTCAGCAGCGGCATAAATGTAAGAGTGCGGTTGCAACCTGTTTGACAGCGCCGCAGTGGATGCTGTTCACACCGTCCTCCAGACACCCGGCCGCTGAAATACCTCTCTCTCTTAATTATTATTTATTGGCACTACCTCTGGTTCTCCTCGCCTCTCCTCTCGCCTCCTCTGCCCCCTTTATCGCCTTTCTAAATAATTTCTACAAACGAGGAGGTTTTCTGTGCTGCAAGCATGCACGCCCGCACGCATGCATGGACGCAGCGCTCAGCTTTCACTCATCAAAGTTTAATCGGAGCCCGCGTTTTAGTTTTTTCGAATAAAGCACACTTAAAAAATTTAGATGCAAATTATTTTGCATTATTCATGCATTCTCCCAGTCCTTGTAGATTTAAACATTTCCGAGGCCACCTTGATTCAAGTAATTACCTAGGCCGTAGCCGGGTCCGTCATGAATAAGGTATTTCCTACAAGCAGAGTATGCGCCTGATGAGCTTTTAAAGTGGCTGTACACTGAACTTGTGTATTGCTTCTCCTGCATGAGTGACTAGAACATGCATCGCAATTGCTCGCAGGTGGCGGTGGGGTGGTTGGGAGGGTGGGGGCAGGGCTGGCAGGGGCAGTCGACAGTGACAGCACTCTCACTTTCATTCACTGGGGGCCTTCAAGTCTCTATCTGTCGTCTCCTTTGTCTCTGAGTCCTCCTCAGTCCCTCCCTTTGCTTTTCCTTGTGCCTCTGGTCTCCTCGTGGTCTCTTGTTGCAGCAACACGCACACAGCGTCCTGAAAACCTTATTTTAACCAGTTTACCATAGAAATGTTCTCATTTTTAGAAGGAGATAATTCATCTATCTTCTTTTTTTTAAGAAAGTAAAACTTTTAGGAATTAAAAATGACTTAGTCAGAGGTTTATTGGCACTTCCTCAACATGCACTCATGAATAAGTGAAGTGGTCAGAGACATCAGCTGCATTCAAGAAGTAACTAGAAACAGAATCAAATGGAAAAAAATTGGAGCTTTTGCTGGAAACTGATGCTTGCATGTCACTCTTTAAGAAACCAGCTACATCATGGTGAAGGTGGAGTTTATGAAGGTGGAGCTGAGGTTTTAGCCTGTTAGTTTTAGCTGTGTGGGCTTAGAGGATATACCACATATGGTCTCAGTCTTCTACCAGGTAAATTCTGACACTGGTTAGAAAACGTTGGTTTATCAATCAGAATTTCAGCTGCAGTGTGAACGTCTGTGTCTTCGCTTCCCTCTCCATCCCTTTCTGTTTCTCTCTCCTCCCTTTTCCACCCCCCACTCCCCCTTTCTTTCCTCCCTCCTCTCCCTGCCCTGGGCTTTTTGTCTCTTTATCCATTTCAGTCTGAAGGATCCCAAAGTGTTTCAGATCTGAGCAGCCTAATACCCACCTTTAAGCCGGCGGCTTTGAAATCTCTTTTTGACATAACAAGGGAACTTTGCTTTACTCTACTTTACCTGAGTGCCGGCGAAGATCCTCCTAAATCACACCTGGCTTTGTTGGGCAAACACTCCCCCGTCCGTCCTCCTCACTAACACCCTGTAAGCACTTCTTGATGTATGAGGAGTTTCATTTCAGAATGAGATCCCTGTGATTGCAGATTGCTGCATGGAAGTGGAAGTTATCAGCGATCTTGAACCATTTACATATGACTTATTAACATTTTACAGAACGTTATCTCAAGAACAAAGGATGTAGAAATGAGCGTCAGGTGATAATTACTTTCTGAAATGTATTCATAGTGTTTTTGGAGTGAAAACCTCTTCATGTCCACTCTCAGAAATGAGAGTCACCTTGACAAAAAAACCCTTTTTACCCTTCCTTTTTGACTGCATCTCAAAAGGAGGCTTTTATACCAAGTGCATGTTCTTATACCTTTAACTGTCAACTGCTCAGAGCACTTGAGATCTGACCTCACCTTCAGTCAAGACAAAGACAAGGAGTATTGATTCTCCGATCAAAGCTGGTCAGATGACACATTATACCCCCCGGATCCTTCCTGTAATATCACAGTGCAGTGCAGCATTTTGTTTAAACATCAAAAATTAACATGTTAAACTGCGACTGGAATCTGAAGAGTGACCCTCAGTGCAAAGAGGAAAGTGTATTTTTCTGCAGGAATAGGGAACAAAGCGAGGTTAGATGGGAGAAATAATGCAGCTGTGGCCTACAAGCGGGGGGAGGAAAAACAAAGTAGTTGACTCCGCGACTCCATCATCTTTACTACCCAGCAGAAGAATTAATATTTAAACATTCTAATAATGTAGCTCGCCTTGCATGCACTTTTAAGCAAAGCAACAATATTTTTCACCTGGGGTAACACAATGATTTTTCATCCCGCTGTGCACAATTTCCCTTTCTGATGATCTCCTCCAAGCTTCCCACCTCCATGCTGCAGCCGCGCGCATCCCCCAAACCCGTTTTGTGATTTCCACGTTATTTTTCACCCCACAAAAAAAAAAAAAAAAATAGAAGAAAAATATTCATGGAGATAAATATTGAAATGAATTTTCCCTGTATATGAGCAGAGACGGTCGAGGCCGTGGCTCTAGGAATGCACAATGCATTCCCTTGAGGAGCAAGCAGTGATTCATAAAATCGAACCTGTTTGAAGGAGGAACTCTGTGTGAGGAGAGAATAGAGAAACAGCAGCATAATAGAGGACAGACTTGTGGTTCTCAAATGTTTAGTTTATTTTTTACATCTGCTGTTGAGCTGCTGTGGCTTTTGCCCTTTAATTTTTTTTAAATTTATTTTTTTTACGGTAACTGTAAGCTTCAATTAATTCAACCCCTGGTATTTATCTGCCAGAAATGTTTTGCCAATTTTTTCTTCTTGTCAGAATGAAAAACTCTCTTAAAATAAAAAAAAAAATTGTGTTTAGACAATCATTTGGCTTTAAACATCTGTAAAGCCAAGATGCATAGAGCCCTTTTTGTTTTAGCAGCTCGGGTAGTAGAATTAGTTCATTTGAAAAAAAGCTGATTTGACTAATGAAATCAGTTTCTAAAAGGTTCAAGAAACTACAGGACAGTTTATCTGCAGCTGCATGCAAGGCGACCTATTCAGGCCAGATGACACTGGCTGCCTGTTATTTGATATTTAATAAATTCAATAAGATGTCAGAGTGGACATAATATATCAACTTGAGTGCCAGATCAAACAAAAAAGGTGAAAGGTCAGGATTTGGAAAAGCCATTAAATTTGACACCAGTGTTGACTTTTTTCGTCCAGACAATAGTTCCATCATTGATTGTTGAGTTTATTCGTGTTAGGATTGTGTTTCTGGTGTACTGTCTTTTACAGTTTCGTCTGCCAGTTAAAGCACATTTTGACTGTTTCGTCCTCTGTAGGTTTCTTAGGATAAAACCTTTGCTTCAGTCTTTTGAATCTCGTCTTTATTTGGAGTCAAAGTTGAATTTAAAATCGTTGTAAACGCGAACCCTTCTGTCAGCGTCTTTCCTGGTTGCGTCTCCGGCTTTCCACCACGCAAATTACCTCATTGCCTGTTTCTCATCTTGTTTAACATGAGCACAGTCAGCTGCAGACACACCTCACACAACTGCGCGAGTTCAACACACCACAACACAAAGCCTGCTATTAGCATCAAAGGTGTAGGTAACTGTTGACTCCTGGGGGATAAATACAAACAAATACTCACTGAAAAGGAGGAAAATTAGCCAATTCAGCGTATTCTCCAAGGAGCTGGGGTTGAATATTTTACAGAGGTGTGTTTGAGTGAGTGTGTGAACGCGCGCTGTCAAGCCAAATGCATTACAGATGCCTTTAGGTTTTGTAATTGATCATGAAAATGAATTGCCAAGCGGCTGGGGCTAAATTGAATGACATAAATAAGAGTTATACATCAAGCCTCACTCCCAGGATTTGTTTATGTGTATCTGAGTGCTGAAGGCTTTTGATCGGGAGGTGAGGAGGATGTTCATCTTTCACAGATCACAATGGCATTTATTCTATTCCTGCACATCTCCCAGTGCACACACCTTGTCTGAAACCTGCACAGAAGAACAAGCTTTCTTAAAAGATCATGTCGTAAGCTGATTTCGACATCTTATGCAAGGTGCCTCGCTGAGGAAAGAATAGTTTTTCTGGCGCCTCGGGGCGGAGATTAAAGTCGATGCTAAGGTGTAGAGGCACCTTTGTGTTGATAAAGACTCTTTCCCTTTGATACATGGTGTAACCGAGTGAAATCCAACAAGCTCACCGCTAAACGGTGCAGAGCAAGGCTAAAACCCTTCCCACCCTTTCCCACAGGTTTAGAAGTTTTGGTGGCGAGCGATAGAGGGATATCAGATTCAAGTTTTAATGAACGCAACGCAGTCAGAAAGGACCAGAGGGCAATTTGGAAAGCGGCTAGTGGTTTTAAATGGAGGGTGACAGGGTGAACCGGAGTTCATCAGGCATCAGAGTGGAAGAACTGAGTAGAAAATAGTCGTTTTAGCACCAGAGGAGACCGAGCCAAATCAACTCAGCTGTTTTGAATTTTAGATTTGAACTATCTCTGCTTTTAAAATGGGTCCATGTCTTCTCCGAAAGCCTTTTCTGCTCGAAGTAGCGGTGTCAGAAGTTCAGAATCACGCAGGAAAGTAATTGTTATATTTTTAGGCACCGTGTTTTACTCACATGTTTGGCCATCATACACATAAAAAAAACCCAAATCTACTCTAGAGAGACGGCTTCAAAACATCAAGGAAACTATGTCGAAGGAGGTAGAAGAGGAAAAAAAGACCAGAAAGATGAGATGAAGGAGAAGTGGGAGGTGGGAGGGGGGAGAAATTATACTTTCAACAGGTTTCAAAGGTCCAAGAGTCAATCGACACTAAAACAACCATGTAAACTTTCAAATCAGGCAAGACAGCACCGCCGCACCACACAGTTGTGTGGTTTGCTTACGACAATGGTGCTATTGAGGTGTGTGACTGTGTGTGTGTGTGTGTGTGTGTGTGTGTGGTTTCTATTTAACCCTCCTGGGACCTCCCCTCCCACACTCCCTCCCTCCACCTCCAGCCTCCCCCCCTCCACTCTTCCCTCCCAGGAATAAAGCCAGACACTGCATCCAGGAATCACCTTTTTAAACCTTAATTGATTCCCTTAAAAAGAGGCCTGTGCTGCCACCCTGCATTAAAGCCCGAGAGACGGGCCTCATGTCAGATTGGCCTGCCGCTCTGCATTTGTCCCACCGCCGCCGCTGCTGCTGCTGCTGCTGCTGCCGCTGCCGGCCCGGGACATTAGCTCAGGACTGTCAAGAATTCAGTCTAGACTGGAGAGCAGGGGGATTTAGCTCAGTGAAGGTTGGAGCAGATGACTTTCATCAATTAGATTAAATCCCCGGCTAATTTAAGGTACCTCTCTGGTCATCTCAGCTCCCACAGTGTTAAGTAATTTGTTATTTTGGTGCACACGCTCTGTGAACTTTGCTTGAAACAATAGTTAGATGGGAAGATTTGAAGACATGAACTTCTTCTCTGGTGATCAGAACATGTTTGACTTAATTTTTGGATCCTGCAGCAGTTTTTTAGATGGTGGACAGGACAGTCATCAGTGTGACGTGTTGGAGCCTGATTTGCTCTGTGATCAAAACAACAGTTATTATTGTTGAAGAGAGAAATTATTTTGTTGTCTAAATTCATGTTCACAGAAAGTTTTCCTCTGTTCATGTGTGGATTTCTCACACAGTACAGTATAGTAAGCGTGTTGATTGGTGCATTGTGTGGCTTTGGGCAGGTGATAAATTACCTCGTAAGGGTGTGGAATGAATGATTAAGGATTTTTTTTAGAGCGTATCTGGAATGAAACCTCCTCCTTTAATATCTGTTGATCTAAGCGTCTGACTTCTCGTCCAACTCCGATAAGCCAACAGCAATCATATTAAATGGTGGATTTAAAGTTCCCGTCATAGGGAACTCATAGATCTTCTGTCTCTGCCATGAAGTGCACAACGTGTTCCTGAGGAATGCAGCGAGACGGCGTGGAGCTATTTCGGTCGCAGCGCTGCAACGTGTTGGGACGCCCATCTGGCCTGAATCAATCAGACTTCGTCCCCACGCCAGCGTCTCCCTGGGTCTCCCAGCTGCAATAATATGTTCCAGCTTCATCAAGAGCCCACCTCGGACATGGGTCAGTCCCACACAGATGACCTAACACCTGAAGAGAAGGACGCCAACGAGTGCATTTTCTCTTCATGGTCAGCCTCCTTACTCAAACCTTTTTTTTCTTTTTGTAGCTGATAATGATTCGTTCGGTGAAGATCCACATTCTCTGTCAAAGAAAATAGTACCTATAGTACTTAACCTGAGCTACAGCTTCCAGTGAAGACTGGACTTGTGACTTCAGTCAAAATAACAAACCATGACAGTGATTCGAGAATGAAATGAGAGCATCCAGTCTCACCCAGTTTACCAACAAGCTAAAAATAAAACCTGTTTGATGCTGAAACTAGATCAATGCATCAGCTGGCCTCACCCGGCCTTAAGGAGCGGCTAACTTCTCTTTAGGCTGGCTTTCAGTGCAGAGTCTGAGTGTACCATGATAGTAAGTGCTGTTTCAGTGGCTTTTCACCCTGTCCAGAATAAAACAACCCAGAAATCTTGGATTTTTTTTGGCCCAAATAGGGTGTAGATTATATGTACTAAAATATCAGCGCAAACTACCACCTTGGCAGCTTTTAAAAATATCTTTGTCGACTTTGAGAGCCAAAATCAGTCAAAGTCTGGTGTTGTTTTGAAACTGGCTTCACCTCTGTGTCCCTCTGTGACCAGAGAGCCGACCTGTTCACTGACCGTCACGGCCGTCTCCAAGTTTCAGCGGTGGTGTCAGGGCGCTGACTCGGTTGCTCTTTTTCAGAGGTGTTCTTGGGCACAAGCGCAGGGGTAGGTTGTTTTTTTTCCTCCTCTCTGAGAGGAGAAGGAGGAGGAGGATGGAGGAAAGAAGAAGAAGAGGAGGAGGAGGGAGGGAACACTCTGCATGACAATACCTACATCTGTCTGCCGTTTTGTTCTTTGTCATATCAGGGGCTGTCTTTGTGGCAGAGCGCTGTCGTGGTAACAGGAGGTTAGAGGTACGGGGTGGCGGGGGAAGAGGTGGGTGGCGGAGGAGGGGTTGTCGAAGGGGAGACTTGTGACTCAAACACCCCTGTGACACAGCTTTTGTTGTGCTTCGATATTTGATCCTCTTAGCAGTTTGCCATGCCTCCGCCCCCTTAGTTTCCTCCACCACTACTATTACTACTACTATTATACACATACACATGCTCTCCCCCTTTCATTTGCTGTTTGTCCACCTCTGTCCCTCCACTGTACTCTCTTTTCTTTGGCATTTTTTTTTCACTTTCTGTTTCTTATCACCTGTTTGTCTGCTCGCAAATAACTCAGTGTGTTTGTTTTACACTCCTGATGGGTGGGGTTTCCCACATCAGGGCAGTAATGACATTCAAATGCTTCTCTCTGATTGTCTAAACCCAATGTAAACTTTCTCTTCCAATTTTACAACAAGATAAGCACTTCTCTCTACCGTCGTTTAGCTCATAAATCTTAGTCTTCCCTCCCTAGGTGGCGCCCTTATTGCCATCAATTTGCACAGTCGGTTAAAGAGCAGGAAAAGTTTATAACCCAACCTTTTTGCTGCCTTCTTCCCCTCTTCTCACACATTCAGGAGAAACAAAGTTGAGGCAGCAGGCCTCTGGAGAGACCATTACAGGCCCTTTATTGTTTCAAAGCTGAGGTCATCCTTCTGCTCAGCGTAGTCGAAACAAAGGCCAAGGGTTTATTGCAGGCTCAACTGTGTGAAAGGAAACGCAATCCAACATTGTTTGATTCTCAGTGATAGTAGGCAGGCATCCCTGCTGTTTCCTTTGGATGGTATATAACCATATTATTGCTATCAAGCAGGTCTGTTTGCATCTGAACTGAAGGATTTTTTTTTTTTTTTTTTTTTTTTTTTTTTGGATGTAGTCACATATTTTTGCTTGAATTTTGTTCAAACCATTTCATGGCCGCGAGTGCCACAGCCGAGGTGTCGAGTGTGACAGTTTGCTCGTGTTGGGATGTCATCCCTGTTTTCTCTGACATGGCGATGGGCATCAGAGGCAGCGTGGAGGGGGTGGGGGCGGGGGGTGAAGGACAGCTGAAGTCACAGTCATACAGGAATAGGTGTCTTGAGGTCCTTTTTTGTACCGTTTTTCTTCAAATGAAACCAGGATTTCGAGCTCTGTCGTCACTTTATTCGTAGTATGCGATGTCTGACATTGAAATTAGTGAACTCCATGAGCTGGTAAACATTATGAGTGGTTTCTCTTCTGTGTATTTGTCCCTGAAACGTGTAATATGTACTGTTCTAACATGTGAAACTCCAAACAGGCTTACATTATGCCAAACCTGACCTTTTACCTGCTTTTACCACTATAATATTTAACGGTATCACCTCTCTATGATCAGGCTAAATAATAAAGGCTCATCAGTCTCCATTGCCGTGGTCACAATGTCAGCCCCTTTGTTTTTGATGCGGTGACCTTGATAATTGTGATGGTAATTACAATAAGTGGCCATTATATTTCAAGGTGCAGCGACCTTCATTATCCAAATCAATTTGAGTCACTATCAATTTGATAATACCCTAAATGCGTGGCTGCATGGAAGATGCACACTCGGCACGGCTGTCGTCTGCCATATAATGGAATGCTGTTATTGAGATTGAGCCGCCCCTCTCTCATCCGCGGTGGCAATCAATATTAACAGCTTGTAAAAAGTACAGCAAAGGATTAGCCTCCTCAACAAATGGAAAGAGATACTTAAACAAAGTGCAGCAGATCAGGCCCTCGGATGGAAACTCACAATTCCAGTCCGCAATGTTTGTCTCCTGTGAAAGTTGCCCTGGTGGTTTGTGGGTTTCAGGAAGCAGCGCTGAAACTGATCTGCTTGCATTCAGGCTGCACATGGATATTTCTGCATGAAAAGTGTAGGATGTCATCAAATATCCGTGGATTCAGTGTCCCAAGCAGATTTTTTTGTTATAGTCTGATTAAGAAATGCTATGAAACAGCATCTAGACTCTCATCTGATCCTTAAAATCTCCAGTTTTAGTTTATATTATTGTAAACACTGCGCAAATTTCCGTCTAAACATGTTATTTCTGCCCATAATTGAGTCCTAAAGTTCATCTGGATTCATCTGGAGTGTAATAAAACTCAAGGAACTCAAATACAAACAAAAATGACTTAACAAGAAGCAGCTTGTTGCTGTGTAAAAACTTGAACCTAACCTGTAAAAACCACCAACAAACAAATCTTATTTTAGTAATACTCGTTTGAGTCCTTTCAAATTTGAAAACAAGTGAAAGAATCAGCAAAACAAGAAAAGAAAACCTATTTTCTAAAACCTCGTTTCATTTTTCGTGGTTCTACTACCTCATTCCTTGTTTTTCCCAGATAAAGACAGTTATTATCTGTGGGAAACAGGTGGAAATTTTCTTACTGCACCAATTTTTTTTTCACCTTTTTAAGAAAAAGAATCTTTTAGGAGTGAATTTTTGACAGAACTGACTCGTTAAGACGGAGATTGTTCACACTGGCTTTACTGTGGAGGTTTGCCAGGCCTTGCAGGCTCAGGGAGATCTGTATTCATGTCTTTAACTGCATTAAGGGAGTGAAAGTGGGGACTTGGCTCATGAACACGATCCACCTGGATTTTTGTGACCTCGGCCTGAAAAGGAGCAGGCGTCCTGGCGGAGGCCTATCTCCTGTCTCAATAGATTGGCGCCTCAGCACAGCCTGACAGATTAGGACGTTTTACAAGCCTCTTTATGCTACAGGAGAATAACCCCACCGAGTACAGAGCTGTTAAATTCTGCACCTGTATTGTGTTGCAGAAAAAAGTGCAAGCCAGGCACTTCTCCTGGCCTTGTCCAGCAGCAATATTCGGAGCTTATTAATAAAAAACAGACAATTGTTTGGCAGTTCTTTTGATGTATGTGCCTATTCGCTGGGTAACCCCCCCGTCTGACAATGTAGGAGAGAGATTGTTTTCCTGAAACAGACCTCCCCCGCCATCTTCCAGCTGAAGCAACTCAGCCAGCCCAAGGCGTGATTTGCGAGGTACCTGACATAATTTACTGTCTGGGCAACTCATATTTCAGAAATTGAGGACAAACAGTATTGAATGAACCGCCAATATAATTAATTGCAATCATGATCATGCAGAAACTGTTTGCCCCCTTATACCATTCGTACACTTTAACAGATGTAAAATAGTAATATAGCTTTGTGTTCAGGGTTACACAACGGGGCAGAAGGAAAGCAAGCAGAATCACACTGCAAAAAATGTGAAGTGATCTGTCAGTGCAGGAAGAATAAACTATTTCAACTCGTTTCCAATAGAACTTAAGACCTGAATTTGAGACTGCAATGATTTGCAGGAGGAGAATGGTGGAAAATATTTGCAGCGCAAAAAGGACCAAAGGGGCATAAACTGTTCTCAGACAGGAATTTTTAAGGCCATAGTAAGTAAAACGTGTTTTTTTAACAGTGAATCTTTGTTAATTTGTAGATGCTAAATAATTTTGGATAAAACTGCATGTTCAGAGGAACACAGCAGCAGCAGAGCAGCATCTGTAAGCCTGTCGGTCTCACTTAGATTACAGTGTGGAGTCAAAAAAAAAAAAAAAACAGCAATTATTTCAGTGACCTCATTGTCATCCGCTGGAAAAATGTGTAATTAGCGCGTGTTTACAAGTCTGGCACACCTGCAGCTCATCTTTCGCTGTAATGTTTGCCTTCAAGAAGCCAGGCGGCTGCCAGCCACTGTCACTGGCTGTCACCGAGACGAGAAAAAAAAAAAAAAAAAAGAAGGGAGAGAAAAGAAAGGAACGAGGCAGAGAGAGGGGTGAAGTAGAAAAAAGAGCGCCACTGTGTGTGCCATTCTTCCAGAAATCTCTGACTGGCTTAATGCCGTCGTTGCTGTGCATGTGAAGAAATGGGCATTTACATGGGTATACAATAGAGACTACATTACTTACACAGTAGCCTCATTATATCCCTGACGCCTACCTTCTGCCCCTCACTGGTTTACTCACTCCTAGCTCTTATTGTTGGGGTATAATGGCGCTTGGGCATTTCTGAAATTCCCTCATTATTCAGCTTATTAAGGCTGCACCAACTCCATAATCGTGCCGCATTTCGTGTCAAAGAGGGCGACTGTGCTGATTTGCCACATTTGAAGGCTAGACAAGGCTCCAAGCTCAATCCTCCACGCATGCAGGCGGGAAGAAATTGCTCTGTAAATACAGGCGACGTGTAATGCTTTTCGCCCCGGCTGACACAATGCACGCTCCTCCCGGGAGTCAAACCCAAGGCGAAGTGCACCTGACAGATAACCCTGCCGATTTGGATGTCATTACAACAGACCGGGAACAGGCGGAGCGATTCGTCAGTACAAAAAAAAAAAAAAACGCGGCCAACATTACAGGCAGCTGTTAGGGAATGCGACGGAAAACCAACAGCTTCTGATGAGGAAAGTGACACGGCCTTGCCATTTGCGTGTCTTTTCTGACACCAAATGCTCTATAGTTTGCGGGCTCAAACCTGCGGGGTTGAGAGGCAGGCTGACAGAAAACGCCAAGAAGAGATTGGAGTGGACGTCCGTGGAGCTGTCATTGAAATGTTGCCGGCACATTTTTCTTTTTTTTTTTGCGGGAGATTCACTCTTTTGCAATCAGGGACGATTGTCCTACATTTACTTTGAGACAAAATAGGTGTGTCACTTGTGCTAATGGCACTGACAGCAGCAAACAGGCATGTCATGTAGAAAATATACACTTTTTAAAAAAGGAAAAAGCAGCCACCATGATTACTCACCCTTTACATTAAAAGGCACATGTGCTCTCAGAGCTCTGTGGCCTCTGAAACAGAAAATGGGTCACAAAGAAACAATTGCCAGTCGTCGCTCAGAGAATGCTTTTCTTCTTCTCCTCTTGCTGTCTTCACATGTGTTGAGTTTAATTATTGTGTGAAGCGCTTAAGCTCTCTTTGGGTTGAAGCATCCTGTCTCTTTTTGAAGAATATTCAGAGGTGGTTCAGGATGCCAAGAATATGTGGTCGCCCAGGGCTGGTCGAGGCTGCATTTTGCTATGTGACATGTTGTCATATACTGGGGGGAGAAAAATCAATTGGCAATTAAATGATACACCTTGTGAAGATGACAAGAGGCATTTGGTTGCACAGGAAGAAGTGGGTAGTGAGGGGCTTTGTAATGAAGGCCTAATGACTATTCATAAGCGATTTTCAGTCCGCTGATCCACTCGACTGGGAAGCTCTGCCCTGGAGAGTCGGCGCTGTCACTTTCTCTCACCTCAAAAAGGCGCCGCAATCGACGGTGTAGGATGTGAGCGAGAAATTACCCAGAATTCTGCCCTGGGCTTGTCTCAGGTCACATGCAGGAGGATGGGAGTCAGGGCGGGGGGGGGGGGGGACACACATCTGGCACACTATAGGTGCCACCGGGGGACAAAAAAAAACTCAGAATCAGGAAGCTGCGAGTACACAGGATTGACAGCAGCGGATACCTTTTCACACAAGACCGAGTCCGGGGCTTTGTTCTCCTTCTCTGCCCGTATCCTGTTCGTATTATCGAGCTGACAGAGCTTTGAGGTGGCCATCTGCAGAGGCTACAGCGTGGATTTATGACCTTGCCATGAACTATGGTCAATAGGTGATAAATTTGAGAGTCCCTCTTTGCAATAGAGCAGCTCTTTAAATGTGAGCTCTCCAGGGAAGGATGCAGCAGGCCAGCTGAAGTAAAAGGACTCAGCGATGACCTTTTACCCCAGCGTCAGATCATCAGGTCACGTCCTGCCAAAGTGCCTTCCCCCATCCTGCTTGCTGCATCGCCTTCACTGGAAATATCATTTGGCAATTAGAATTTCAGGAGGCAATTCAAAACTCTGCCCACTGACCCTTCCTCCGATTACTGATGCTCCGTTTTACCCACATTTGTGTCACAGTTTCTCTGATTTGTGGCTGAAACTGTAAGCATTCCTGTCTGATCTGCTGGCACCACATTCCTTTTTCAACCAGCTGTCGTGTTTTTTTTTTTTTTTTTTACGGCTGAAAAATAGCAAAAGACCCTCTGCATGTATACATCCACTGTTCAAGCATGCTGTTATCTGGCTCTTATCGCCTAGTGTGGCTCACCTTATCTAAGGTAAATACAATAATGTTCTCATTAGACTCTGCTTCATGGCTACTTGGCAGGCATATTTGCTCAGTAATAAGAGCTTGTCAGAAGCAAGCCAGGTCAGTGGACTGGGAGTGTGTGTGTGTGTGTAAGTGGAGGAGGCTAAAACCCAGAAATTATGCTTCCAGTGCAGCTCTGCGGCACAGTAATTGAATAAGTCCCGAGTACCTGAGCAAGTCCGCGGCCCTCGTGGCTTTTACCCCTGTCTGCAAGCCAAGAGTCTATAGCCTCTTTTTTTTTTTTTTTTAACCTCCACTCCACGTGGCGCACCGCCAAAACGACTATTACATAATTAATCTGCATTGATCATCTGGTTAGCACATGAATCAAATGGCGGAATAATTGAGTCATGAAGTTTTGAGGTCCGGGTTCACTCTGCGTGCCTCCCTCCGTGGTTAAATGCGGCAGCCGAAGTTCAGCAGACAATGGTTTAACATTTTGAACTCGAGGTGAGAAGTCAGTCTCCGGTCTTAACAAGGTTACAAGTCAAACTCTTTAAATTAAGGGAAGCACAGAAGAATTAGCCGGGTCCAGATTAGACTGGTCCCGGGAGCATCGTAAAGATTTAACTTTTCTACATCTATTTTCTTCTTATAAATTGTCTCAAGACCCGTGTGCGAAAGCCCGGACAGGTTTCCTCTCTTTATTTTGATTGTTAGGAGCTTTCACCATGTGCGAATGAAAGCCATGCATCTCAGTTTAAAAATGGTAGCAGATATTGTCTCATAACCTTTTATTAATAACTTACTGGTGGAACATTGAGTCAGGAGAGAGAAATTTCCTCTTTGTGTCACCCAGGTTGAAACAGGGACCTGGATAGCATGTTACTGAGTGAATCACAGCTCAAATAGTGCTTGGCAAAGCAAGTCCTGCGTGGCAAATGGACCTCATCAGCAGAAAACCTAGAGCTGCGTTCACTGTTGCAAAATTTAGCAGGAAATTTACAAATAGGTGCGGTGGAATAATGCTGTCCCTTTACAGGCGCTAACTGCAGGAGAAGGTAGTTCGCTGTAATCGAGGGGAGAGAGGAGGGAGTGAAACTGAGACGTGTAAATCAATGCCTGGTCTATCTCATCCAGATAGGGGCTCTGTGTGTGTAGTGGTGTGTGTGTGTGTGTGTGTGTGTGTGTGTGTGTGTGTGTGTGTGTGTGTGTGTGTGTGTGTGTGTGTGTACAACAGAGAGGCAGAAACAGAAAGGCACAGACAGAGCACTGCAAACAATGTTCATCCAGTTCAGTCATTTTTGTCTGTTATTGAGTCCTAAAGCTCTAATTTTCCTAGAATGAGTGAAAATTCTGCCTGTTTTAGGATTTAATTTCAACCTGTCTCCAAAACAAATCACAGTTACAAGAATTTTTTTTTTATTCTAATGTTAATTCCCCCTCATTCTGGTTTTTGTCAAGATACTGATGGTTGTTTCTAGAAAAATCGTTGTGCTTTAAACCTAACCCCAAATTTGTGTTAGAAGACAGAATGAGATAAAGTTTAATCCCACAAATCTCAAAAGAAGATGATTTAAAAGGAAACAGGTTGAAATTCTTAACTTAACATTTCTTTCTTTAAAAAGTTGGAGGAAAAGTAATGTCCAGATACTGACAATAAGTATTAGCAGTGCTTTAATCCTGACCTATATCCAAAAACGTTCTTGAAACGAGTTGATTTCTCTTGGAAACAGGCAGATTTTCCCATTTGTTCTAAGAGAATGAGACTTAAAGGACTCGGTAATGGACAGAAATTATCTGATACCTGAGGATTTCTCCAGTGAAGAGGGAGCCAGAGCTCTGGCTTACCTCTCCGCTCTCACCAGCTCGGTCGGGGTCAGTGCAGCGGCAGCAGCTGTAGTAGCTAAGTAGTTTTAATTGAAGTAGCAGTGCCATCATTAACATTGCTATCATTATTACAAAGCGAGTGGTTCGGATGATACTTCTGTCCCCAGTCGCCGCCGCCACCACCACCGCTGCTCCTCCTGCCTCCCATCCCCACCACCAGACACCCGCACATCATTATGCAGTGGCATCTATCAGATACTGGTTTAATTAGGGCCTGTACAGCACATTAGGCAAGGGGAGTAGCCAAGCTCAAATATTTATAAGGTTGAGTATATTTATGAGCTATCATAATCCCTTATTGGAAGATTTCAGTGGAGGTTTTACAAAGCAGAACCCCACTCTCCCCTTTCCTGACACCGACCTTCTCCCTCTCCCTCCTCTTCCTCCTCCAGCCTCTTTTCTCTCCTCTGCCTTTGCATCTCTGTTTTGCATTTAATGTAATGAACTGATGTTTTATACAGGCTTCACTTCCTGAACCGGCAATTCTCTAAACTATCGACTGTGAGGAAAAGGCTTTAGGAAAGTTTTTGTACTTAGATTTATAAGTAACTTTTGTCGTTTTTTGTTTTTAGTAACAATCTGAGCAACCTGTGTTAAGAAGTCAGAGACCAATAGATGTAACACATGTCCCTGAAAACCAGATTAAGATGTTACATTAATCAGTGAATAGATAGAAAGTTTTGGTTTTCTGGAGCCTCAACCTTTACCTTTTGAACTCTGATTGTTATTTTGTCTGATACACTCTATCTTAGAGGCACACTGTGCCCTTAGCGTCATGTGCAGTTCAAGCACTATACTCTGAATTACAGGCAACATTATGAGAAACCAGGCACATACAGCAACAAATTCTAGAGTATGTTGAAGCACGAAGATTTTAATTTCTTAATTTCTTATCTACTGAGCGTTGTTAGATTAACTCCCTGCTATTTTTAGTCTTCGCATAGAGTGCAGGTCTAAGTAGTGGTGAATGGCACTTCTGGCTCACAGAAAGCCCCCCCCCCCATCCCTCCAACCTCTTTGCGATAACTCCTCTTGTCTCTTTTTGTCCAGGCGAAGGTATCGTTGTTGTTGAGAGTCCTTCCCTTTCTCTCGCTCTTTTTTTCATGCTTCGCCTTGGGAGAAACCACGAGGGTCATGTTTATTTAAAACACAAACACACATGCCTGTCCTCGTCCTCAAGCCCCCCCTTCCGTTCCCTTCCCTTCCCTTCCCTTCCCTTCCCTTCCCCGAGTGAGAGGGGAGGCAGGTAAGAGGAGAGGGACCGCAATTTGGCATCATTCTCAACTTTTTTCCTCTCGTTAGTGGTTGCTGATGGGAGGTGCAGAGGGTTTTAAAAGTGAATTTATGATACATTATCACAGTAAAAACACATTTTTCTAGAAACTAGAAAAGTTGACATGGACAGTTCCTAAGAGGATAAAAGTGCAAAAATCAATGAAACGGCTGAAAATACGGTTTTGCAAAGCCAGGATCAGGTACTGAAATGGCTAAAGACCAGATGCACCAGTCTCCTCGGTCTTCCTCTGCTCACAGAAGAGCCAGGAAAGTATCACGGAGAGGTCTCCGATGTAACCTCCTCCTACATCGTAACAACTACCCCCCAATGCTACGGCAAGGTCGAGGGCAATAGCTGTGACCCCTATAGCAGCCAGTCATGATGAGGTCTCAGCGTGGGCGGGCCTCTGCTGTAACACTCCGAGTATCCGAGGGATTCTCTCATTTCTGCTGTAGCTTATCCAGAGTCAAAACCTGTGGAGAAAAAAAAAAGGGAAGGAAACACTCCCCAGTCACTAAAGCCCTTCCTTTAAGACGCTCTAATACAGATTGCGAGGCGGGAATGAACTGTGAGGCTTCAGCCGCCGTTTCTGCTGACCTCATCCGCAATGCTCTTTACTCTCCCCGGGTAAGTGGAGTCGAGGAGAGCAGAATAGCACCGCTCTTAAGAGTTCAGCTCGCTGTTGTTGGCCAATCACTCAGGTGGGGAAGTGAAACGGTGTTCACCTCTGGGTGTAATTGAGATTAAGTTGCCCTCATGTTGTGTGGGAGGAAACAAGTGCTCTCTTTACAGGGTGCAGCAGCGTTTTAGGGCGAGCCACAGTTGGAGTGCATTAGGGGTTTTATGTTGTTTTGCCATATGTTGCCAGAACAGTGTGTCAGAGTGAGAGAGTGAGAGGGAGGGAGGGAGGGAGCGTTGAGTCATATTTTCATTTTAGCCATTCAGCTGATGTTGTTATCCAGCATAAATGATGTCAGAGAGGAATACGCTGAAATGGCTTGTGGGACGGGGTTTCTAACTAAAATACTGGTTTTCTTCAAATAACAAGGTGCAATACAAGTGTGCTTGGTCGAGAAATAAAAGCCAAATAAGATGCAGAGGAGGAAAGGAGCAGTGAAAAGGGAAAGAACACTCTTAAGCTAAAGGTTCAGAGCTCTTATTTTATGGTTAGCTCATCTTTAAATCAGCTCCAGCTGGTTTTCCTTTCAACAAAGTGTTGAAATGGAGGTTTCTCTAGCCCATTGAATATGTGCTAACAAGTGAAATCAGCTGTTGTAATGTTGGAATAAAAGCATGTAGACGCCAGAGTGAGAATGGTGCAAGTGGTGTTAAAATCCCAATGCACAAAATCCCCAAGCAAGCAACACACAAGGAAGATATTGTGTAACGTAGAGGAATCTGACTGCAGGGCAAGCTAAGAGGACCTGGTATGATTTCTTGAAGCTAGTATGAAATAAGACCAAAATAAAATACCATGTGACCTTAAACATCGTAACAGAAGACTGAGTTCAAGCAAATAAAATTCAGAAATTTAAGAATATTTTTAATTCCCAGTGTTTAGCAGCACAACAGGCAGAACGTGCAGGAATTTCATCGTGAATTTCTCCTAGGTGAGTTTGTTTTGTCTAATATTTGATTGATAATATCTCTGCAAGCGCCAGTGTTCTGCTACAAAGCCCTAACAGACTTTGTTTTAGCAGTGCTTGGTTTTGATATTTGGGTAAAGCCTCCGAAAGTCTCAGTTGTTCCGCCCACCTTTTATTTGCAGACTGGAGTTCATACAGGATTCGTAATTACTGAAAATACTTCAGCATCGACCACTTGGCACCAAAGATGGAGGTAAAGTGAAAAAGAAGGATTTTGACTTTACAGTCACCACTTTAAATGCCTTAAATCTAACTGTAGGTAGTAGTGGTTGTGGTAATACTGTCCAACTGCTCTGTGGCCTTTTTGCCCTCTTGCCCCGACACCGGAGCAACACAGGCAGCCCACAGGCAACACTGTGGGAGGAGCCCAGCTGCTCCTCAGGCCTCCTGAGTGCCCCCCCCAGCCTCCTCCTCTCTATTCCTCTCTGCTCAGGCTAGCGTAGGAAGCAAAAACCTATGAGGGAAAGGAGCTGCACTCGTAACAGCGTGTATGAACACCGCGAGCCTTTGGCCAGGTGGTTGGTGGTGGGGTCTCGCTTTTATTGATTTTCGTTACTTTTCTGACAAACATCCTCCTCTTTGTTTGGCCACCGAGGGCAGCGAGAGGAGCGAGCAGCGTGGGGTGTTTGGAGTTTGAGAGAAAGACAAGAAACCGACTAGTGTTGCCTGGCCTGGGAAACCTTTGCTTTTTTATACTCATCTCTCCGTTTTCTGCGCTCCCACCGGAGAGCTAACACATTATTATGCATTTTGTTTTATTTTACTGCATCGATTTGAAGTAATTTGAAGGTTCTGCAGGGACCAGTACCTGGGTTTTTCTCAGATAGCTCAGTGTGCTTGTGTGTTAAAACAGCAGGGCCTCTGCTAGATACAGGGCCTGTTTATCCCAGAGGGAAATTTAAGTGTCAGCAAGAAGCAGCAAGAAGGTGGAACACAATAAATACATGTTATATCGCTGAAATACAGGCAGTTAACTCATTATTTACTGCCCTCATTTTTTAGTAATTGCTCATTTCCAGGTGTTAGCTTTTTAAATCATGGATATAGCATTACAGGGGAACGTTGTGATTTGGTTCCTGCAGATTCTGCACACATTGTGTAGAACCCTGCAATGTTCCCAATATCATATATTCCCCTTTCATATCTGCTCGGGAGCCGCCACTTCAGGAGACCCACCAAGGTGTCCGTTCGCTCACGGTTCCAGCCCTTCAACCTGTCAGACACACTTTTGTGACGCCAAATCCCTCTATTCATTTTTCTCCTCTTCGGCACAAATATATTTTCCTTTTTTCTCTCTCTTTTATCAAGGGCAAACCTGAACTCCATGGAAAACACACACACACACATCCAGGGCAGGGAGATCTCCAGGGCCTGTCATTTTACATTTACATTTTAGCCATTTAGCTGACGCTCTTATCCAGAGTGACGTGCAAAGAGTGCAACGGCGGACTGAACCTGAATGTTCAGATGTAGGTGAAAACATGCAGGCTGAGGAGAAAAGGTCAGATTTTTGTGTATTTTTTTTATGGTTTAGGGAAGTGGGTTTTGTGACAGTTTGATTCCTTAAATCTTTTAAAAAGCTGCTTCAAATTCAAATTTCATATGGGTGTCAAAAAGGAAACGCATCATTTCGGAAAACCTGCGCTTTATTCACGCAACACAACATCTCTGCTGCACCTTATCTTTACACTCGTTTTAATCTTTCATGAAGCCATTTTGAATTAGAACCCAGCTCTTTTACTCTCCAGAAAAAAAGATAGCAGCAAGTATTCTGAGACTTTCCACCTGGCCGTCTGAATTATTCAAACGGGCAGGAAGTGAAGCCCACCCCTGCTCTCGCAGGTTGTGAAGGCCAAAATTGCTTCATCATGCCCAAGTGAAAGTATGCATACATTATTCAGTTAAACCTGAGAAAAATCAGACGTCTCCTTTGGTATTTGTGCTGGTGCAAAAGAAAAAAAAAAAAAAGTTCTTTAATTTCCGAGAGGTGGACATTTACTTCCCTCACTCCTCCTCCTCCTCTTCTTCTTCTCCCATGATTGCTACATCCATTTATTGATAGAGCATTTTCCAAATACAACCTTAAAATTGAAAAAAAGAAAGTGTGCAGGCTCGAAACGATCAATTTTCCACATTTCCTCTTCAAAGTCAGAGCTTAGGCAATCATTCGCAGCTCGTCTCTTTGATATAACCTGTAACCTGGTTTTATGGCCCTTTTCACTCCTCTCCATGTCTATCACACACGCACACATGCCTAAAGCTGCACCTCAACAATCTACACTCAGTCCTGGATGCTTTTCTCTAATTGTTTCTGTCTTCTATCGACTGCCTTATTCATCCCCTGTTCCTCATAATGAGAGAGAAGTCGCTTCACACTGTCGAGCACCTTTCTCATTTGTCTTGCACACTAACACACATGCGCTCACATATATCTGTGTACAAACATACATCCTCCCCCCACTCTCTGACACATAAGACACGTCTGTGCACACACACACACAGCATTGGGCCTAGGGCCTACTGTATGGCACTCTTATCTTCAGCACACAGACTTAGCATTATGCCATCAACAAGCTAGTGTCTCCCAAACGCCACCATCGTACTGATCTCCTCTCAGGTTGGACCTCTTCTCCTCTCTCTCTCTCTCTCTAAATTGACGTTAATTTAGCGTTGCTAATCTAATAGGATGGTGCCTTTTTTTTAAAATAAATCACCAAATTCGTTCAATGTCAGAGGTCCTTTTCCACACTGGCAATATTGTCTCTCTCTTTTTTTTTCTTTTAATTTGCTGCTCATGTATGCTGTGAATATCCCCACGGCGTGCATAATGTAATTAAGTATGGCCAATGCAGTGTGGGCAGCCGTCCCAGAGCAAGTCAGTTCGCTAACTCCAAATATGAAACCTTATGAACTGCCACCGCTTTGCTTTGCTTTGCCTTCATTCAGCTCCTGTGACATTGATGCACCGAGCATCATTTTGCTGAAAAGCTTTTACTGTAGGACGTGAGACATCCTGTCTTTTTGCTTAAAATGGCATTTGGCATGTATCTCATGTGTCTTATATTACTTTAAAGATGTAATTTTCATGTACTTGACATCAAACCCTCATTTTGTATGTACTTCATGTGAATATTGCAGTTTACTTTGAGAAGAGCGAAAGCATCTGTCCTTTTTGTGCACATTCAAAAAGTCTTTTAGCTCACAAACATAAATCTTATATAGGTTTCTGTTCAGCTTTGATCAAAGACAAAGAGAGTCATCGTATTTTTTATTGAAAGCCAACGCAAAGTTCAACAGAAGCTGGCAGGCTGCCTGGTTAGCTAACACAGAGAATACAGAGGTCAACATTTTTGCTGATGAAATGGCTGTCCTTGCTCAAGAAAAAGAGGATGGCTGTAAGAGGCTGTTTACTTCTGTCTAGGGAAAACTGAAGTTGAGACACAATCAACTGCTCGGTGTGACCCAAAAAAAAAAAAAAAAAGGTGTAGATGTATTCCAAAATGAGGCCATGTGCTCGCAGCCTTATATGGTTCAGTGTCGCCAGCAAAGTTATGTGGTGTATCTGAGTTATGCAAGCCGTTCAGGACAATAGCTAAATGTCTCGCTTGTCATATTTGCAAATTGTTCCCATCATCGAGGAAGTTTAGATTGTGGACATGTTACAGCCCCCGCAGAAGTTGTAACTCGTCAGTTTAGGGGCTCGGCTGTTGGATGCCGCTCCATCCAAATGATCGTTTAACTGAGAAAGGAGAGAGAGTCACAGTGTAACAACTTAAGGAATCCCAAAAGGAAACAGCTGCATGGACAGGCTGCAGAGTTAGTGTGTGTGTGTGTGTGTGTGTGTGTGTGTGTGTGTTTTGCAGGCCTGTATGCATGTATTTACCAGCATGTGTTTTCCCAGAGTTTCCCAAAGCTCCTGTGTGATTATGTGTTCTTGTATTTCTGGACCACATGTGTCTCACAAGGTTTGAAAAAACAGAGATTCTCCTGAACATTTCAGCTGACTTTGTCTTTTTTTCAGGCTGAGCTTTAGGGTTAAAACTGACATTAGGGTTGGTTTTGGATTAGACTTGAGGGAAATGGATGTCTTTGCAGGAACATCCTCACAGGTGTCGTAATAGAAATGTGTAGCTGCATGTGTATGTCTGTGTTTTGGGGTTGGGAAGACAGTCATTTCCAGTCTTGTCAGCTGTTGTGCTCTCGTTCCAAACGCGGCTCAGGAGAGATTTGGGGGTGGGGAGTCGAGGAGGAAAAGCATGGCCGAATGTAATTTCTTGCCATCCTGACAGCACCACAGAATAAAGTGGCGCTCTCTTCCCGGGTGATTGGAGGGAATTGCTTCTCGGAGTGACAAATGATTAGCTGTTATCTTGGACGGGATTTGATTCCTACAAGCAGACGACAAGTCAGCCGACTGACCGGCCAGTCAGCCACCCGACCATCTGACTGCGCTGACTCAGGTAACTCAATGGGAGTACAAGGGCGTATTCACAGGAAATGAAGTTGCCAGCCGTGGTTAACCCCCTCTATCCTCCTCCTCCTCCTCCCTCCCTCCCTCTATGAGGCCCCCACCAGGACAAAACCTAATCCGCTCTGTCAGGGGCAGATTACGACTTTGTTTAATTGGAGATGGGCTTCGCTGACAATCGGCCCTGTTGTCGCCCAGTGGTGCAGGTGTTTTGCTGGTGCTTTTCATCATGATGATGCATCCACTAATATATTAGCAGCTTCTCTGGGTGTTGGGCTCAGCTGAAACTGAAATATAACATATACTTTCTCTCGTATTGTCAAACCCTATGGAACTAAAAGTTTCCATTAAAAGTTATGTGTTGATGATCCACATATTTATGGGTAGTTTAGCACCTCACACTTAAATGGATCAAGTAAATGCCTGAAGTGTGCAAAGCCTTAGGTTCTAATGAGAGCCTCAAGCATTCGAACCCACTGTAAAAAAAAAAAAAGAAAAAAAAAAAGTTCAGTTTCTTTTTACAAGAGAAAGAATCCACGCTGAGGTGAACTGATGTTGGCAGAGAGGAAATCTGACTCTCTTTTATAGCAGGTCCTAATGAACAGGGTTGATTCCTGTGTATCACACAGGCTAAGGATTTTGACACATTAATCCCTGGGTAGACTTCAAGCCTTTGTCTGTCTAATGGCTCTTTGGCACCTTGGATTCCTGTTGGAAGCCAATTTGTAGTACTGACATTGAGGCGGGTGAAGCAGCTCAGCGGCGGCGGCCACATTCAGAGAGAAGAGTCAAGGTGTTAAAGGCTGATTGGTTCCTCTCTGCGATGCAACGGGTGGCTGGTTGTCACCCCACGAACACATGCTTCTCAAATGGGAAAATGTGTAGACACTGGCCCCCTTTGCACCTTAACATGCCCTGTACAGATAAGAGAATTTGAGAGTTATAGTCACATTAGAGGAAAGCTTGAGAGGAGAGAGAAAAATGTCTGAGCTGAAATATCCCTCTGTCGCAAGAGTAAATAAGTTCTTCCCATGCCAGCGAAACCCCATGGGATCAATTAGCTGCCCATTACCATAGATACAGAGAGTTTCTTACGCAACAGCTTGCTTCAAAATTTGAGTGCAAGGAGGGAGAAGATGAGAGGGGGAGAATGTTTAAGGATCTTGTCAAACTTCACCTCTGGGTTGAACGAGCGTTGCGGGAGGCTCTGGCATGTCGTCCGGGTCACGAAAACAACATGAAAACGTCTCTGTCAGCCGCTCTGTTTTGATTACCTGAAACAACAAACAGCTGAGGAAAAACAAGGAGGCAAGGAAGGAAAGAGTGAGTGCTCCCCTGGGGTGCCATTTACTTCCTGTGCAGATGAGAAGATAGGTGAAAAAGGACTATTTGCCTCCTGAGATTGGGTGAAGATTTTCTCCCCTCTCTGTCCTTTCTCTTTCCATCTTTTCCTTGTCATCTCTCATCTTACTCTTTTTGGGAATGTGAGGCAGCATTTTTGGGGCCTTCACCTCAAATTTAATAAGGTTCTTCTGAACGTACAAACTGCTAGAGTTAGGTGTTTGTTAGGTGTTTCTGTACTTGAACTTAAGTGCCAACTCTGCCAGGATTAAAGGTTCAATTCCCAGTGAGCAAGCTGCTAACACTACCAGGCCAGCAGTCTCCCACTGGGATTACCCATGCTAAAAATGTATGCAGGAAAGGCACTTTGAATAAAAATGTCCACCAACTGGCTTATGCTATGTTAACTACACTTGAGGGAATTGTCCTGCAATAACAACCACCCACCAGAGGTTCTACATGAATCCTTCTCTTTCCCAACCACAGGGAAGAGGGCATTGTTTAGCAGCCCCGCCCTTGCTGGCCTGAGGTTGCTGATATTTTAACTAAGGTGATGATAGCCTCAGTTGTTTTCCTCTGAGGGGCGTTCCCCTTCTTTCCCCCCCGTCTGCTACCTCTCTCCCTCTGTGGGAGCTCCATTTTTTCAACTTCTCTGTGATTTATGACCTCTCCATCAGATACATCCCGTGGGTCCTCCCCCCGGCGCGCACACAGCCCTGCCACAGTGACTCCTGACTAAAATGGATTAGGTGCAGTTATCCGCAAATGGATCCTCGACTACCTCTGTCCTGTTAACTCGCTAGCTGAGACGTGGACCGGTTTGATTGCAAAGGTGGAGTGGGCCTGAGCAGCTCACTCTGATCCGTGGCGTCTCTGTTTGCCCTCTGTAATTACCTGTTTTGAATGAGTTAATAGCCATAGGAAACCCGTTTGCCGGGGATAAAAGGGACAGTATCTGACGTTCAAAGCGATGAGAGGGTTTTAACCGCACTGGGGTGTGTGTGTATGTGTGTGGGAGGGGGATACTTTCCTTTATGCACTCTCGAAAGGGAAGAAAAAAAGTTTCCTTATCAGGTATGTACTTAAAAGGATCCCACTGCTGGAAGCGCACTGTCTTGGGGGAAAGCGGAGAGAAAGATGAAAGGCTTTTGTTAAAAGTGACGCTTGGCCCAGGTTTCCTGTGCCTTGCCTAGAGACCCCTGTCCCTCCCCGCCTGAGTGCTCAGCTCTCTTCCTCCCACTTTTGCCTTCTCCGCCTCGCAAAGCTGTCTTTGAGGGGGGAAAAGTAAACCCTTCTTGCCGCCTGCCGGTGTTAGATTAAATACCGAGATGGCGACAGGAAAAAGGCAGGGAGGAAAAACAAAAAAAAAAAAAAAAAAAAGTGTCTGCCTGCCTAGCTGGCTGGCTGGCTTGCTGGGCTGGGGTGAGGGATGTTGGAGGAGAGTTATCAGGTTGGCGACGGAAACTGCCAGTTAGTCAGCAAGACTCCCAATCCGGTGTAGTCCAAACATGCCGCCCCGGGTTTTCGATGACACGGTAATCTGTCCCAGGGAGTTCAGGGTTGATCTAAAAAGGAGAAGTCATCTTTTTTCTCTCTTATCACACCGACATAGCAGACTGGAGGTGCCTAAGGCCACTAACACAATAACAAGAGAATAAAATGATCTTCTTGAGGGAGGCTGTATTGAGTGCATTTTTCATGGCTGAACTATGTCCTGGTGGGCTTTAGTTCATTGGTAAACACAGAGTTAACAGCAGTATTGGACATCTTGCAGAACACATTTCCTTTCATTTACACTGTGCAAATCATTCGCCCCTTACACGGGAAAACAGCAGTGATATGACTTCCGGGAGCTGTGAAAATTGGAGACCTGTGAAGCCGTTTGGGGGCTTCTTGAGCCGCTGAGATGAGGTTTCTGAGGGATGTGAAGGAAGTATCAAGAAACAATGAGCGTAAGATTTTATGTCTTGGCTTAGTTCCCCAGTCTCTCTCTTTTTCGGCTCTCTCTGCCCTGCCCACCTGACTAATCAGGACTCCTGAGGAAAAATGGTAATAGCTTGCATGCAGTGACAGTGCCCTGGCAGGTTTGTAAGCGCTCAGCGAGGGAGAGAATAAAGCAGCCAGCGCTATGCATCTTAGAAATGAGACTCAATAAGCACAATAATGTGTTTAACTTGTAAACTAGTGCGGGTGACAGATTACGGGCGGTCCAGCAGTGTGGCGAGGAGCCGACGTCTCCGCCGTTCACCTTTTGCCTCTACATCTGTCCTGCTAATGGGCTCCACTTCCACTTCTCTGCCAGCGCGATAGAAACCCAGCTCCGAAAATCCTCAGGCGAAGCTCTCATTCCTCCCCTCATTCTATTTCCCAATTAGACGAGAGGGCATGATTAGTTTATTAGCAGTAGCAAAAGCTCCGGCGAATGTGTTTGCGGATTCTTAGCCGTTAATGAGCAAATTCAAACCCTATTGAACGGACGCCGGTGGGAGGGGGAGGTTATTCACGTGCGTGCTCGGCTAATAATAGCGTCCCAAAGACAAAAGATGGAGGAAATAGCATTATAGGAGAGGGGGGGGGCAGAACAATGGAAGCCTACCGGCGCTCTTAATGGCATGCTCTTTCATTTTGAAAATTGTTTCCCTTTTGGAATTATGTATGCTCGCCATCCTCTCCTTCAGGGTTTGGCAAAGCGTATATACACATACTCTTCTTCCACAGCCAGCCTTGCAACACCAGGGAATAGACGCAGGTCTTGAAGCACAGGAGACAGTAGTTCCACCTGTGGGAAATGAACTCCAGCACAACCCCCTCTTTGTTTTCCCTCTGCCTTGGCAGGCTTAACCACCTCCTTTACAAGCCAGGTAAATTGTTCATTAGGGCTGAGGTAAAAAGGGGGCTGGAGGTGCTACAGAGGAGGATTTTCTTTTTTTTTTTTTTCCCCTTGCACGGTGGCTGAGAAGTGCGAAGAACAAACAAGTCAGAGCATTTGTTCAACGGTGTAATCTACACATCAATTATCCTGCCGAGCTAATTAGCACCTCGGCATACCCCAGGTACCTGAGCACTCACACATGCTCGACTCTTTCAAGCCACTGATCAAAAAAAAGGAGAGGATTGACAGAAACACGGGGAGGCAGAACCCAAGGGTAGGTGGGGGGAAAAAGCCTTAGATCAAAATTTCCTTTTTACTTACAGTATATGGAGACTACAGAGCGTGCAAATGTGTGCGTGCATGTGTTGCAGCCGTTCACGTCATGCCAATGGAGCTGTTCAATTATGTAAGCTGTATATGTACACACACACGTGTGACTGAGTCTGTGCCATCTTAGCTGATATTTTGTCAAACAAGGCCTGTTCAAGCAGAGTAATTTCAGTAATGTAATACTCATGTAACAGATTACTCCAAAATACATTATACCCAAATAAATGAGCACAAGTAAAGGTTAAATGTGAGCGGTAGAAATGAGTATTTAGTCAGTATTGAATGTAGAGGCTGAAACATAATGACCAAAAAAAGTTCTGTTTTGTTTTTTAATCTAGGAGTAAAGAATTACTGAGTAATCTTTTTGTTATCATTAGAGTATTTCTTCTGCCTATCATGCAGCTGCTGAGAACCTTAGTGGTGTATGAAAAACTGGAAAATATAATATTGGTGATTTCAGTGGCAGAGATGGAGATGGATAATTCTGCTGTTGACCTGACAAATCCACTAAATAGACATATTAAGGGTCATACCTTTAAACATGGAGGTGGTTGCTGTTTTGAACTTTTCAGTTCAGGTCTTAGTTTTCTTATTAAGGTGTAGCACAGTATGTGAAAGAGCCCTAGGTATCCAACATTCCCCCATTGCCAACCCCCCATATCCCCCTCCTGCTTCCACCCTCAACTCCCACCATGTAATTAAAAGTGTAGTTTTCGCCCTCCTGCGGCTACATAAGAAAGACAGGTACAACATGAAAAAAAATCTGCAACTGGCAAAAGGGAAAAAAGGAAACAAAATGCCTCGGTCTGCTCCTGTTTACTCCCACCCACGTCATGTATAAGTCATGGGCTCAGGGGCCTCTGACTGCAGCGCTGCCTGTTTGTGCCGTTTACCGAGATCGAGAGAGAGGTTAAGTTGTGTCATCTCGCTGTTGTCTTACACCTGGCGTACCTTGCCGCTAGCACTGTCTTAACACACACACACATACACACAAACAGATGAAGCAGTACGTAAGAAGGTGTGCAAAATCTCGCATTCAGCTGGTGATCACAGTAAGGCCACGAATATGAACTAAAATTGATTCCAAAAAATATTAATATACCTTAAATCCTTAAAATACACTATGTTCTTATGTCTTCCACCACTGAAATGTACTTTACTACATAAATAATCTACTTACCTAAAAATATGTGTAAACGTGACTTTCCTTTGTTTACAGCTTTTTTAGTCCTGGCTAATTCTAGAATTATACTATATGTATAAAACCTGCTTATTTACATATTAACTCCCATATTCACCCTTTAGACATGTAAGTGATACTGATCCAGCAGCCCAGGTCCGACCAAAGTGCCCTTGAGCAAGATACTGACACCATGCAGGCCCTAGAAACTGTCGAGATTTGACTGAAAAATCTCACCATGTGGATAAAAGAGCTTCCATGAGATGTTTTTGGACACTCAGGTCGTTGCTGTGACAATAAGCGATGCCCCCTGTCTGTCCAAACTCCACCCCCACCCTTGCCCCCCCTCCCTCTCCTTCACCCCACCCCACCCCACCCTCCCTCTGGCTGGCTGGTAGCTAATTGGGAAGTTGGTAACAGTGTCAGAGAGAGTCGCCTTTCTCCAGAGGGCTCTCCCTCTCTGCAAGGGCCCAGGCCACTTCTCATGTGTGTGTGTGTGTGTGTGTGTGTGTGTGTGTGTGTGTGTGTGTGTGTGTGTGTGTGTGTGTGTGTGTGTGTGTGTGTGAGATTTACTGATTGGAGGGCCCAGTTTGCCGGTTGCCTGCTGGGGACAAGGCACAGGCACACACACACACACACACACACACACACACACACACACAGTCCCCATTTCCTGGAGCTTGTTTGATACCTGGTGGGGATGCTATTCAGGTGACAAAGATCTGCTCTGTGTGTGCATGTGTGTGTGTGTGTCATGGGGGTAACAGATGTGATTTTACACTCTCATTACCATCTGAATGAGGCCCCGGGCCCCCAGATTGGCTCGGACCAGAGAGGAAGAAGAGGACTCAAACCTCCTCATCCCTCCTCCTCGCCCTCCTGTGGCCCCTCACCTGGACCCCCATCCCCCCGGTTCATCCTGTCTGATCTCTTTAGTCCATCTGAGGTCCCTGCTTGACTCCCCCTTCTGTTCCCCATGAACACACACACACACACTGATCGACCTTTAAACAGCTGGTGACTGGCAGAGTTTTATGACAGCAAGAGGTCTCACTCTCCCCTGTTTTTTCTTGTCATTGTCAGCCTCAGTTCAAGATGTTTACGATTTCAAAAACAGGCCAAAAAAGAAACACAAGTGTCCGTCCCCCTTATCACAAAGGAAAACAATAACCAGACGTTTCACAGGAATATTTCCGAACTCTGCGTTGTTGCTTTTGAGGAGTATTGAGGCAGGAGCGGCGGCTGTGAGAAATGGTAGTTTTAGCTCTCAGGTGCTGTTTTGCTGAGATAAACGTGGCCATGGCCCTGTCACTGTGGACGGGAATGCAAAACAACCTTGGCCAGATCAAACCAGTTGTTTTTGCTGCGATCTGGCGGCCTGCTGCACCGTCCAGCTTTTTGCGTCTGAGGGAAAAGGTGACAGAGTCTGGGATGTAAGCCTGTGACCTCACGGATGTCGCAGCAACAGCTGCAGTGGTGACAAATCGAGGTGAAAGGTTAAAAAAGAAGATTTCTGCTGCTTTAGAAATAAATAAAAAAAATAACAAGGCTTTGATATTATACTGTTTTTGATACACTGAGTGCATTAATCGCGCTCCCTGGCAGGCCCTAGTGGAATTCAACCCCTCGCCTTGGCAGTGTTGGTGCCTTGCTCAACTCACAGACCAAATGAGGATACTTACTAATTCATGTCCTCAGTTCCCCAAATTGAAATCTTCCACCCTGGATTCCCTGGATTTTTAGCAATATTAAAAGATGAACTTCAAGTAGTGATTAATTATTTTTTTTCCAAAATAGATGCATAGCATTTGAGAAAAGAGGGCTTCATTTGTTTCTTTTTACCGGCTGGATCTCATTCTCTCTCCTCCTGGTGAAGGAAATCAGCATCAAAAGCTTCTGTTAGCCGGTAATTACAGCTCAGGTTCTGCTTAACTGTTATTAACAAAAAAGTACAGTAATCTGGCCTGGCAGTGCAATATGTTACCGTAGCTTTCTAATTAATCTTACAGGGAGCGTAATAAATTTACAATATCAGATTGGCGCAATACTGTATATAGATTTATTAAAGCTTTTAATCAGTTCTGGCAAAATTAATTTTGCAATGATTGCTTACATTTGAATTTGCATATACTTAGAGCAAGTAATTTATTTTTATAGATTCTTTTTTATTAAAACGAGGCACGTGGGGGCCGTCAGGGATGAAGAATTGCTGGATTTTGCTTCTCTGTGCTGCAAGGAAAAGAGTTAACTCACAGATGTGAGGGAAGGTGTCACACTACCTGTGCTGATAGGATGACACTGGTCACTTTGTTGTCAGCTTCAGTTACAATACTAAAACTTTTGTGCCGTCTGAGGTTGTTTCTGGGTATTTTTTAATATGTCAGGAGCAGCCTAGAGACACTATTCTCTACATACTCATTGTTCATCAGACACATTATACTCTCAATTATTTTAACCGATTTGAGGTTTGAGCCCTGGATCTTCTAATTATGGCTGCGCAGTGGGTTTGGAAAGTTTTGAATCTGTAGCACATTTGACTAGATTTGAATTTTCTGTACTTGGTCTGTGGATCGAAAGCAAAAATCAAAGGGAGAATCATCCGAAGGCAGTGAAGTTCTCTCTTCATATGTGTCTTTAAAGTCATCTTGTTCCAGCTCCACATGTTCCAAAGCCTTTAGTTGATATTTGTGGTTTAGTAGAAAACTATTCCAAATCTACCTCATACTTTACTGAACCAGTGTCCTTTGCTGTGCTAAAAAAAAATATAGAAATGTAAATGGATTCAGGTGAACACTGTGATTTGTTTCCCTCTTCATCCTCGATCAAAGTAGATCTTCCCTTTCGTCACTTTCCTCCTCGTCTCCCTGCTTTCCTCTCTTGTAAATACTCACAATGACACAAGCCTACAGAGAAACGCACACTGAGGTACACAGGAACACAGATGTACACTCCCACACACTCGCACTTACACACAGAAACACACAGACACACGCACACAGGAGCGGTGTAGCACTTCCAGGGCAGATAAGAGTGATTCATAAACAGATGAACCTAAAGCAGATGTGTTATCACGGTGGCGCTTTGCACCAAGTACTTTAAGGGCACGCTGGCTCTCATGATGCCTTCACACACATACAAATGGACACACACACACACACACACGAAGCTTGGTTCCATATTAAACACTCAGACCTGATAACAGAAGGCTGTGACTATCAATTTGGCACCCCGTCCCTGCTCCAGCCCAAAACCTAACCTGATACGAGGCCATGTCAGCAGATTCCACCACCTGAGAGTGTGTTAACACGATGTGTGTTTGTTTGTGTGTCTCTGTATAAACGTGTGTTTATTACATGTGTGAAAGTGTGTGCTTCTATTTATACAAAATGTTCCGCATGCCGTTTCGTCATGTGTGTGTGTGTTTGTGTGTCTATTTTTATGAATGCATGTTGCAGCCGCGTCCTACATGTAGGTGTGTGCATGAGTGTGTTTTTGTGTGTGTAGGCCAGGGCGTGGACTCGTGGCATTGAGCCACAGTGTCCCTTTGAGACTGGGCGAGAGGAGGAGGAGGAATAGGAGGAGGAGGAGGAGGAGTGGAAAAGAAGAGAGAGAGAAAGAGGGAGAGAGAGACTGTAGGCCGTAGAGAAAGAGGAACGATTTAGATAACAGTCTCAGCTTTTGGCACGCATGCATACACACACTCAGACACACACACACTCGCTGCTATCAGAAACACATTATTATTGGAGAGAGCTGACCACAGGAGAACCCTGGCAAGCACTCTGAGATAGGCTCTTATATTTTTCTCCCTCCCCAGGGAAGAATTCATGAATTAAATCTTTCTATTAAAGGTAACCCTTCCCTCCTCCCACAAGAATACACACAAGAAGAGAGAAATATTTCATTCTAGGTCTGCAACTAGTGATTATTTTCATTATGGATGAATCTCTTGATTATTTTTTAGATTAATTGATCGATTATTTAGTCTGAAAAATGTCAGACAATAATGAAACACTGCTATTGTAAGCTCCCATTCTCATTGTGACATCTCTGAACTGCATTTCAAAAGTGAAAAGATATTACATTTACATTAATGAAGCAACTTCAGTCATTTGAGAAGCTGCTGATTGTTATTTAGAAAAAAATGTACAACATGGAATTCAATAGTAAACTTATCAAAATAAAAGTCAAGCCTAAAAATCAGGATTAAAGTGACCAAAAACTTCAACAGGAACTAAAATGTGTTTTTACTTTAACATTTGTGCGACTTTGTACAAAATTCCCAGCATTGTATTTGGCAAATGTTTCATTTTTGTTTCAAGCATTGCTACTTATTCCCTTTAGTACTAATGTATGCATGTTTATGGCATTAATATTCAGCTTAGAGCACGCATGTAAACACATATCTGTCCCATTATTTTGGCGAGACAGATCCCACACATCTGCTTTATTAGCAGTGTTTTCTACTCAGTATGAACGTGCAGGTGCTCTTGTCACAGTAGTTGCTGCCTCCACTGCTGCTTGTTCTTCTTCTTTACAATTTACATTTATACATCGGGGCACACACAAAGCCCTGCAAATTTCAAATAGTTTAAAGTACTCGCTGCATTCATTCAGCTCGGAGCATAAAAAGGGCCTTTATAGTGGAGGGGAAATTAGCAATGGTCTCCCTTTATGTGTGTGAGAAGCACCGCTTTGCCTGCGACGACTCCAAAACTGGAAGCAGTTCACCCAGCAAACGTTTTCTTTTTTCCCTCAGTGTATGTGTGTGTGTGTGTGTGTGTGTGTGTGTGTGTGTATTTGGTTAGTTACAGTAATTACGGCCCAATAACTGACAGCCAAAACCAGGCAGGAGAAAGTAGAAGGGGGCTGTTTTTCCTCAGTCACGCGCAGCCTCGCTGCCGAACATCTGCTGAGAGATTTGCATATTAATTAACCCATATTAACTCTAATTATTCTGGGAAATGATCAAATAAATTAAATTTTCTAATTTTAACCATTTTTTCCCCCCTCTTCCCGTTGCTTGACGTGTGTCAGGGTAACATCAGGAGGCAAGGGGAAGCTCACCTGAGCTAGAATAAAAAATATATATTCTGCCACCCTCCCCCCAAACACACACACACATATATACTCACACACACATACATTTCCTCCCCCCTTTCTCCCCTTCCCTACCAACCTTTCCCCTCCTCTGTTCTTCTTCTCTGAATTCTCCCTCCCACTCTCCTGGCCTGGGAGTCCTGAGGGCAGCCAGGGGAAGCTTTTGTGTGTCTTTTTTATTCTTCTTCTTTGGCTTGTGTGACGAGGAGGAGGAGGAGGAGGGGGGAGGAGTGGGGAGGTTTACTTCGAACATTTGTTGGAGGCAGGAACATGTGTGAACTGGGGGAGGAGGAGGAGGAGGGGAGGGGAGGGGGGGCACAGATGGTGAATCCATGCAGGACCCAGCAAAGGTGGGACCTCTGAGCTGTTGAGCAAACCTTGAAGCTTTCTCTGCCTCCCTCTCCCTCCCCAGCCTGTTGCTCGGGCCTCCTCGGCAAATAAATGGGACTTTAATTGAATTAGAGTCAGTGCTGCTGCGAGGGTCTCCTCACGGACAAAACCCAGTAGCGATTTGACAGATGCGTGGCGACATGCTGGAAGTTTCCCCATCAACCAAAAAGAATCATAAAATTTCTCTCAATCTGACCTATTGGTCTTTACCAAACAAAAAAACTAAGTTTTTTATCGGACCAGAAAAAAAATCTGTGAACTGTGTTACAGGTGATTTGAAAAGGAAAAATCAGTTTGTACTGGTTAGAATGGAAGGACTGAATTTGAATTTAATTGAAAATAGTCAGGTTTTGATTTACCCAGTATTACAATGCTTGTTTTTAGTGAATTGATGTTAGTTATGTGGGTCCCACTGTGCTGATGCTGGTACAGAGACACAACTTTTTGACACACAACAAATTTTTTACTGCTAAACTTTGTTATTTGCTCTTAATAAGTTGTAAGAAAGGTTAGGGCCAATTCTTAAACCACCTATATTGTAAAACAGCGTTGTCTTCAACGACTGATATCAGTGAAACACACACACACTCACTTCACTTTTCAGCGACACCCTTCCCCCTCTCTGTAGACATACACATGCACACACTGCCCAGACAGACACACACACACACACAATCCCAGGTTGCGTTTACACTTCACTGAGTTTTCACCATTCATCGTCTCTCCCAAGTCGCCCCCTCCCCTGCCTGGCCCTCACCCCTCACTCTCTCTCTGTCTCTTTTCAGGGCTTTTGTTTGCCCTCTGCCACCGTCCTTTCACCGACTTGGCCCTGATTTGCCCCTTGTGCTCGATCGCACCATTATACTGAGACAAGATAGCACAAAATATCCAAACATGTCTGCAATTCTTTTGTCTGGCGTGACTTGTGTTTGAGTTCTCTTCTAAACAACACTCGTGTATCCTGTTTGAAGGAAAATCAGTTTTCTGAGATTCATTATTTTGGACACTGCAGCCATATTTTCCAGTTTGCTCAAACAGTGACTTCTGGTCAGGCCTTTCGAGATAAGTAACAATCTGCTTCACTTAAGTGGTTTTAGCTTTGATTCAACTTTTGGGCCTTTTTAGCTTAATTTGATTTCAAGTTTCTGTTACAAAAAAGAAAAACAGGATATAATTATCTTTTAAAATAAATATGTTTTTTTTAAGTGTAGTTACTGTTACTGAAAGTGAGGTAAAAAAAAAAATTTGGGCTGATGTCACCGAGGCCATTTAAAGCTGTGTAAAGAGATTAGTTGTTTATGTAAAAATGAGGTAACTGAGCTGAAAAGCTGTCTTGCTGTAGGTGTGAGGTTTCCATCAGACAGGAGTAAGACTCACCCGGGGAAGTGCTTAAACTGTTGCAGACAGGAACAATGGCAGACAAAAGGTCATCATGAGAATCCGCTACCGCTGGCCATAGCCACGAGGCAGCGACCTCGCTTCCACCTTAATGCCCTCCCACAAACACACACAGACACACACACACACTGACTAACAGAGCGCTCCTGCTTCCCCATCTCCCTTGCAGCCATCCAGGTGATCCGCTTGGCTCACATTCATGAGACAGGGAGCGAGCGCAAGCAGTTATCGTCCAATAGGGAGAATGTCCTGGCTCATTATCGGCGTAGGAGGTCGAGCGTGTCACCTGGAGCTAAGCCTCGACACTCGACTAAAAAGTCAGCCGGGGTTAGCGTAAGAGTGCGAACGTGGGTGTTAGTCATTCTCCCCGCAGCGCTCACCTCTACCGTTGGCCTGTCGAACACAAAATGCTTTCTTTCTCTCTGGCTCCAAGACTCCAGCAGATAAAATACAAGTTATGTTATAATATTGAGTTAAAGTGTTTTGCAAATTGAAGTAAAGTTTCAGTTTTTTTCTCAAATTTAGATAAGCTATTCACCCTATCTGCTCAAATAATATGTAGGTATTGGACAGAAATCTTCCTGACGTTCTCCTCTACCTCCACCTCCAGCTGCTGAGAATTGGACTCTTAGTTTAATGATGTTGAATTACAGAATATCTTGGTAATGAAGCCCTTGATGATTTTGGCCAGCTGTTCACTGCTTACAGGTTAAAACTCTATGCGATCTTCCAAATTGCAGCATTATTTAATTTGAAAAAGTTCCATAAAGTAAGGACACGTACGACCTAATTCCTGCTGTTTAAGGAGGTCTGAACCAGGCTTGGATGTCAGAGAAGCAGATTTATGTGGGTTTCTGCGACTTGAACTTTTAACCAGACACTTTACATTTCAGAGGTTTCAACAAACGAATCTGTCTTCACCTCTAGAAGACCCAAATGTAAATTCTGCTATCAAAGACTCGCTACAAGTGTGAACACAGGCTCGTTTTCGAACATTTTATTTAGCTTCATGCTCTCTCAGCTTCAAAGACACAACATGCGTACATACCATACATACAGAGTTTTTTGACAAACAGATGCACGGGGTCAGCATCAAAGGCACAAGTTGGTGGCCGCGTATTCCTCTGAGTGACTTTGTGCGTCTTTGAATGCAGCATGTGGTCTGACAACTGTTGTCAAAAGCACACACAAAGTGAGTTATCTCAGGGTTTTGCAGGAGTCGATTATGACTGCAACATTAAAGACATTTTTGATCACTGGAGCCATTCGTTCGCTGTCAAACCTGACGCTTTGTAAATACAATCATTTTAGATTTGGAGTTTGTTTCCCGGCACTAAATTAATGCCACTGGCTTCTCAGTATCTGCAGAATACAACTGTCACGGCTGAAGTATTGCCTGTGCCATTGTTTTTTTTTTTTTCTTCTTTATTTATCTTCATCAAAGAAATGATGAGATTTTAATAAGACTTTCTCCCTTGCTCTCTGGTTCTCTCTCGGGCTGTCACTGCTGATGCTTGTAGCCATCCTAATCAATATACAATATTCCTCTCTTCCCTGTACTTTTTTTTTTTGACTGACAGAATAATGCCAGGCCTGTGAAAGGGTTATGTCAGATAGTTTAAAACCCAATATTAAACAAGAATTGTGCTGTTACATGTGTCATTTTAATTATCTGCAAAACTCAAGTGAAAGAGGCTCCTTTTATTTACCTTAAACGGTTGGGGAGATTAAAAAAAAAAACAGAGAGAGAAAGAAGAAAGCCAACAGGTAGCAACAGTTTGTTAAACAGCAGCCGTAATTGCTTTTGTTGTGGATGACACTTAAGGTAAGAAAAGGAGAGGAGAGGAGAGGCATTTGAGAAGTAAACATTATCTTTTCTTTGTCTTTCTCTCTCCTCAGCAACACAAAAGGCCGATTAAGAGCGAGGTTTCGGGGGGGGGGGGGGGGGGGGGGGTTACTGCCTGCAAAATATTAGTAGGTTAGAATTACTTTGTTGTGTGACACAATACCAATAGATGCTTCATGCTTAGAGAGGGAGAGGCTCTTGTCAGCGGTGGCACCTAAACAATGGCGGCTTTCTTGACGTTAATACTACGCGTTTGACTTGACGAGCACCCCACTGTCATTTTGCCTTCTTGGAGGTATACGTTGAATGCGGAGGAGACAGCTGACGTTCGGAGAAGATTGCGTCTACAGTAGCTTTCAGAGACAGTTCAACGCCCCCGTGCTTAGATTTGTTCTTGAGGACAAGACGTCACGAGAGATAAGAAGAAACAGCAGGAGACAGAAAATAGTTCAAACTGGTGACAAAAATAAAATAAAAGCTCCACTTTGATTCACCAGGATTTACTTTGAAGTCCTATATTCTCAGTCATGCCCTTAAAGTTTGTCGCAGAAGGTCCACAATGCTGCGTTCCGTCATCCCTACGTGGGAGTATAGAAGTCAGAATGGTGTGCGTTTCTGCGGTGGATGTGTTACTAAACAAAAAGAAGCTCCCTCGCTCTTTTTATTGGGGAAGAATAGGCCCTTTAAAACCTGTCCAGCCTTAGATAATTTCATTCAGCCGGCCCCTGCTCCGCTGTCATTGAATCTGCATCCAGAGATCAGGTTCACAGCGACGGGTTGATAGCTTCCCAAGCCTCTTGGCCTTTTGTTCTACACCAGCCCTGCGCTGCTGCCCCCTCCTCTGGAAGCTGGGGGGGACACAGAGCTGATGGGACATTGCTGAGAAAAGTTTAAAACCTCGGGGTTGACGGGGCACAGAGATTCCAAAATGGCCGTTTTATTGTTTTTAAGGGACTTTGAGTCGAGAGATTCCAAAGTGTGACAAACTTTGATTGTGATTCAGTCGTCTAGATGTTTGAAGTTAAACAGGTAGACTTTACTCTTTCAGAACACGCACATAACTTCTCAATAAAAGGCACAATATCAGTTGTACCAAGGTAGGTGTAGACCACCCAAGAATTCCTAACGTCTCTCTCCACTCCTGGGTCTCCAGCCTCGGTTGCCTTTTTTGTCATCTCCAAGGAGCATTACTGAGTCTGAACTTGCCTAAACCCTTGTGATCACACCTCTTGAAAAGGTTTTGTTTCCTCCGTCGATTGGTATTCGAGGCAGGTCACCGCACTCCCACCCTCCTCCGCCTCCTCCCTCCCCCCCTTGCCTGCCTGCCTGCCTGCCTGCCTGCCTGCCACCCTCCTCCCCCTTGCCTCCCCTCCCACATTTGAAAGCCCTGTTTTCATTTTAATTTGCACCTGTTGTGCAGTTGTTCGCTGAAGGCAAGTGCAGACCAGTCAATCGTATGGAGACGTGTTAGGAGGAGATGTGGGGAGGATTATCTTTTCATATGTATAATGTCTTCAGAAATGTCATGCGTGAACTTCATCTTGTTGGCGCTCTTGTTTCTGGGAAAGTTCAAGAGGCAGGGACATTTTCAGGCCTCAGTATCTATAATTTTGACACAACAATGTCCTTAATTAAGCCTGTTGATTTCTTACAGAGTCACAATGTGAGGCATTTAGCATATTTTATACTGTTTATGCACCAATATTAACACGACATGACACATAAAAGCTATTAGATATAAATCTGTTGATTTTCACCAAAGACTCTGCTGACTTATGGTGCTGCTGCAGCTTTTTTCATTACTCAGAAACATAAATTCAACTGAAGCATGTTAAAAAAAGCCTCCACCTTCACAATGGCGGCTCAAACCTCGGGCCCTCCCATGATTGGCTCTTACCGCAGAACATTCTTGTACAAGCTGCCAATGAGGTGTGTCCCCATGCCATGCTTCTGGCTCGCCTAGTGCTCCATCTGCACTCCTCCAATAAGTCTTCTGACGTCCTTTTCTGCCACGATTTACACTGCGGCCGATGGCTGCCGATGGCGGTGACTAATTTGCACGCGAGCCACCTTTGATTGAGTTCACAGCCCTTATTTACAGGCTGTCTATTTTAAGAAAAGCAGGCATATGTCTGGGACCTGAGTGTTGTGGGTGCTGTTCTGGAGTTTTGAGTGTGTGTGTATGTGTGTGTGTGTGTGTGTGTGTGGGGTATGTATGTCAGCCTACCTCCCTGTATGTGTGCAGTCAATCGGCCTCTAGGCCCTGTCGTGTTTCTATATTTTCATATGTTAAGAAACATTTTATATTTATGTTCATGGTTCACTGGCAATGCAGATGTAAAGACATCCGAAGGGTACATGCAGTGAATAATGTAAATTACTGTAGGTTAAGCCTTTTATATGCATAGCAACGACATTTGTAATATTGTATGTGCTATGCGGAGCATCTCAAACGTGACGGGTATGCTCCGGAGCAGAGCCGTCCTGAAAGGTGCAGCTCGTTGGCATCCGAGGCATGTGAGTAGGACTGAAAATTAGTGGCTATTTTGGCTCGCATCTCCTCGACAGCTGTCTGCCCACCGCTGTGGTTCAGTCACAAATTCCGGTCGCGGATGCTGTAATTGGGGTGTAACCCACAAAAAAAAAAAAAAAAAAAAGCGCCCACGCCTTGGAAGAAGCAGTGATGTGGGGTGACCTTTGTAATCTGGGAATACACCTCAATTTCCAAAACAAGTCCAGATCCCTTTTCAGATTCCTCTGTCATTTATGCTAACAGTGTAATCACTTAGCTGACACTCAAATGCAAGTGTCAACACAGTACATGCCTGCATTCATTAATCGATAACATCACAAGCTGCCAAAACCTTCAGAGATGTTCCTATGTAAGAAAAAATAAGAAATGCCTGAGAAGATCCATCTCCTAGTTATTTATAACTTGTACACCCCGTTATTTCTCTGTAGTCCTTTCCTAAGCTCTGCTTTGCTGACCAGACGGGTCCCCCCTTTGTTTCTCTTTGTATTACAGCTCTCAACTATGAGAATGTGGTGGAGACCGGCTCAGAGACTGAGGAGGAGGACAAGCTGCCGGTGTCTGAGGAAGACCCTCTGATCAATGGCACGGGCAGCCCAGCCAGCCTCACCAACCCGGAGGCCTCGCCACGCGCCGAGAGCCACGGCCTGCTGACCAAGGAGGAGGAGGACGATGAGATGCGGGACAGCGGCGTGGAGCACATCTGGCCCGACAACGACATGCTGAGTGCCTCAGTTGATGGTACTGGTAAGTGTCTCAGATCAGATGGTGCAGAGATGAACTTGATTTTCCAAACTTGGCTAAAAGGCAAACTTATGACTTCCACTGGGTTTTATTGTAAGTTTTGTTGACCAGAAGAGTTGTAGCTCTGCCCACTGAGGTTCATAACCAGTCAGATTATTCTCGCCTCCAAGAAATGTTTGTGAAACCAAATCTGCAGTCTGTTGTTTTGAATGACAGAGAGATTTACACTATATGAGAAATGTGACCTGCAGTCTTAGAAAACCAAAAGCACAAAATTAAATTGTGATCGATGAAGTTAAGCTAACATAAAATGATAAAAATGATAAAAAATCTAATTGTAAAATGTCCTAAATAAGCCTATTTTTTAGTTTTAATTGTAGATGTGGGTCCAGAAAAACCTAAAAACAGCTCAGCTTTTGTTCTACCTGCTTTACCAGATGTGTGGGATTCAGGTGAGCTGTCAATCACTAAAACTGCCACTGAGCTGACTTTCAGATACTTTATTGCGACTGTGTGCACATCCTGCCACTCGTGGTGTTGTCTTATGCCGTAAACCCCACCCATCTGGTGCCCGAGTAGACTTAAACAAACCCCACGAAGCGTCTTGCAAACACTGCTTGAGCCAGGTCTGACGGTGAAGCCCCGATGATGCTCCCTCAGCAGACAGACATGATAAACACTTTCTCTGTGAGTGACAGAGACCATTTGGTTCATGCTTAGAGAAAAGTCCTGCTCTGAGCCAAACAACAAAAATATTTACAGTAATGTATAACCTCACAAAAAAAAAAAAAAAAAAAAAGCCAGTGAGCTGCAGAAAATGAAAAGCACTGGGAGGTGAGAATGTGGTTGATACTCTTCAGTGTTTGAGTCTGCAGATTCGGAGGTTAGTCAGACTGTATCAGTGTTTATAGTAATTCAGCAACCTCCAGCAGTGACCGATGCCACGTGATACCTCCTCCCTAACAAGCTGCTTAATCCCTGGCAGGTGATACCTTCCCAAACTTGACTGACTTATCATCTTTTCGTGAGCAACTCTGATTGCAGGGGCCCCAGTCACGGATGCTTGAAAGATAAATACTTTTAATTAGGGGGCAGGGTATAATCATTAAAGGAAGCCAGACTGCTGCAAAAAGTCATTAACAATCTTAAATGAAATTTTTATTTTTATGATAGCCATTTACATGTATAATAAGAGTCAATGATTCTTGGAAGCATGTGACAGGAACAGAGTATAGCGAGAAGTCATGTAAGACAGCCCATTTAAATGAGCTAGGCTTCGCTATTCATTTCTGCTAATGAACTAGCTGTGCACAGTGCCGAAAAACGGGGGAACATTCAGCAGTCTTAAATTTTAATATGGGGGAAAATTGCACATTTATTAGGGATGAAAAAAAAAAAAACTTAGTGGGTATCAACATTTGCTTCTCCTAAATAACAGTTCATATTGGCTCCTTAAGGGGAGGAAGAAAGAAAAGACAGTTTGGTAAATAAATCAAGATAAAGGATAAACAAGCTGTCGTTGCATACGGTAATTGTTTATTTGATAAAGACCCGCGGTGCCATAATGTCTGTAATTCAACTATGTTGCAATTCCCAGATAATATGCTTCTTGTGTGATAAAGTGTCTGACATATTTCGGAGAGCAAGTCAAGTTCATTAGAGCATTTGGGAGTCTCTTTCCCAATCTTGCGGGTGCTGTGTTTCCCAGCCTGTTTTTTTTTTTCTTCCTCGGTGCCTAAGTGTCTACAGTGATACCTCAGCACATAACTTAGGCCTGAGATAAGTTAGCACCCTCCCTTCTTCCTACTCAGAATGATTTAGTCGTCACTTCTCTATCAAGTGTTTTTACACAGGTCTTGGAAGTGAGAGTGAATATAACCCATTGTAGCTCTGCACAAGTTTGGGAATTGGAGTAAAAGTCCAAAAATATTGCCCTAAAACACAAACACACATGTAATGTATTATGATGCTTTAAAATGAAGTGTCTTTAGCTGCAGAGACACACAGCCTAAATGATTTTCTGAGGCGTAACTGCTGCATGTTAGAAGGAAAGAGAAAAAAAAAAAAAAGTTTATCACCGAGCCTCTTCTGATTCCAGGGCACAATCAGAGTCTTGTGTCTGGCGTTGTCCTTGACATTCCTTCATCCCACAGCGAGGCTGGACACGATGTGCTGGAAAGCATGACATCATGATCAGTGACAGACATTTTCAAATAAATCACCTGCGTTCTCCCTTCGCCCCTTTTTAAACTCTTCTTCAGGGCGTCGGGAGGATTTCTGACTTCACACTGCAGAAGTCTCAGGCTGTGAAAATCCCAGTTTCTTCCTCGTGTTGGTTGGGAAGCATATTGGCTCGATCCTGGAGACGCCTTATTTGAAAACACAAAATCTTTCTCTTGTTTGACGTTTTTGCCAAATTTGGACTCCTGTTTTTGATAAAACAGTGGTTCTTGTTTTCTTTGCGCATTTGTCAGGTTATTAATTTGTCACCTACTGTATCCAGGAGTTTGCCATGTTTTTCAATAAGTGCAGCGTTTCTGATGCTTTTCACCCTGCCAAGAATGAAATTCAGAGGAAAACACTTCTTTGGTTATTCTTTGGCTGTAAAATGCTCACATTTAAAAGGATGGAACACCGACACAAAATATCTACTACTGACAACTTCAGTCTAAAAATATCAGAATTGGCATCAGCTTTCAAAAACCTGTTTTTAAAAAATATTGTTTTATTTCTGAGATTCTGAATCTATGAAATGTTTTCCTCAAACGTGACAGAGTCAGGATAAATGAGGCTAAATGCACGAGGGCAGAACTTTAAAGCGCTTGCGACTGCGGTGACCAGCCATAAAAGTAGGAATGTTTTCAAAATAAACAGCATCAGAGCTGCTATGAAAATAGGTGGAATTACGGCCTGGCCAAGGTATTCTGGACTCCTCCTGGGTCCAGAGTCGGCTCTCAGACCTCAACATCGCTCTTCAAGGAGGTGTGTACCTTACCGCCTCAGGTCCTCTGTGATTTACTGCTGACAAAACACACTTTTCCAGCATTTAGTGGACAGTTTGATCCAAAATGCTTTCCATGACCAAGAATAGGCACATATTTGTGGCATAAATGACTCCAGAAGAAATCAAATCCCTCTTTTTCCCCTTGTTTTTACATTACTTGTTATGTTTGTTTTTTTTTCATAATGTGAAAATTTTAAATCCTATTCTATGAGATGAAGTCGTGAAACTGATAATGTCCTGTGAAACTGTTGTGTAAAGCAGGCTCCACAGCGGCAGCGTTAGAGCCTTTCTTGCTATAGAAAGACCAAGCACCCAGCTCACCACAATGACACTTTGTCCCATTTGAATGTAGTTCAGGACTGGCATGGATGCATGCATGTATGTGTGCCAGAGGCCCATAGCAGAGAGGTGTATGTGGTATTAGCCTACCTCCTGCTGGAAGGCAGCAGTCCCTCCCTTCACACCACAGATAACAAAAGTTTTCCAAGGTAAATAGGGGAGAGTGGAGGGGCCAGTAAATCCCACTGGTCATCCCCTTGCGTCAAACCAAAAGTATGCAGCCAAATTTGATTACCCAAAACAAACACAGTGCCTACAAGGACACAGAAATGTGAGGGAGTTTCGACCGTGTTCAGTGCGGAAGGGGGGGAGGTTTTCATACATGCTGATATCTGATACTTGTGGGTATATTTTAATCTGTGGTGGAGGGTTTTTTTTATCTGTTTTGTTTTGTCATAGCTTAATTTATGTTGTTTAAAACCCATTTATTTTCTCATACTGCGTCTGTGGTTTTGATGCTGTTTGGCAGACGTGCAATCAAATGTACAGAAAAAAAAGAAGAGGAAAAAAAAATCCTTGCAAGGGGAAAGTTAAACTAGGACATGCCCCTCCAGAAGAGTCTGTCATTATTCTCTGGAGCCATTGACAGGGATATTTATCATTTCACCGCAGAAGCCAAATCTTTAATTTTGAGACAACCCTGAATTGCGAGCTTCAGAAAGCATTCCACAACTATTAAGCCCATTGTTTCCAACTAAAAATAAAAATTCTTTTTGCTTCTGGCTTTTGTGTAGCGTAATGTAAGCAGGATAACATTATTATCAACAATACACCCACCACCTTTCCTGTAATATCTCAGCCAGGTTTCTCAATGTAGGCGCTCATCCTGGTTTAATAGCCAAGGGATAGTCAGATACATCAGATCCTGCTGTGGACGGGTAAAAAAAAAAAAAAAAAAATCTTCACAATGCAACACTTGTAACGTCCTTGCGGAGCAGCAGAGCAAGAACAGATGCGTGTAAGGCACACAATGCAGGTTTTTTGTTTGTGTTTTTTTTTTTTTAACACAAAGCCCCCATGTTCTCGGAAGCACCTTGATTTAATTTTTACCGACGAGGCAGGAAGGACAGACCAGGGGCTCCTTAAGCTGATTGTCCAGTCAGTGTCCTCCTGTCGACCGCGGAGGGATGAATTTGTCAAAAGAGGGTTTGTTTATGAGCCTGTCAATCCACCGTTTATTTACAGCCGCCTCACCTGTGCCAGGACAATATCTGCCCGTCTGCACAGTTTGGGTGCCATTATCCTGATTGGCAGTAAGAACCTGTTCTGTTTAAACCAGTACTCCTGAAGGTTTACTGATTCGAACGTGTCTCTGAGGCAGGGCCTCTCTGGGACAAAGAAGAAAATTGGAATGGTTGAGGTCAGCTTTGGGTGGGTGGAGTCAAAAATTGTGATATTTTTATTTACCCTTTAGTATTACCTGTGTACGGCTCTGAAATGTTTTATCGCTCCTGTTTTAGCTGTTGTCTGTTTCACTGGGCTTCAGTCAGCCGACATTCTTCACCAGAAAACATTAATTCTTTGACTCCACCCACCTGAGGTTTACCCCAACCAATGAGGGTATTTCTGCCTCCAGAGCAGCTCTGCCCCTGAGAAATGTTTGTGCAACTAAAACTCTTAATTTGTGGTGAAGGGCTGTATTCTTTTTAGTTAGGAGCAAGGCGCTAACTCTCTGCCAGGGGTTGTGGGAAATCAAAAAAATGTGTGCGCTCGCAATACTCATGAGCAGCTTCGGATAAAAGCATCCACCAAATGACATATGATAAAACAAGCGTGATCCTGCATGCAGAGGATTGCAGCGGCGTCACAGCCAGGGAGTAATAAGCTCAGCCTGCGTGTTGGCTGGAGCTCTATGATTGCTCAGGTGGATGTGCTCCATGTTGTATTTAATCGCTCTGTTTGGCGATTGAAGCTTTCTTTGCCTCCCCCGGTGCTTGTTGTCATGTTAAAGGTAAATAAGTCACTGTCTGGCCCAGATGATAGCATTCATTAAGCATGCCGAACAAAGCTGCGGCGTGCCGCCATGCACAGCGGTGCCTTTATTGCTTTTTTCCATACCTTTTTCTTAAAGGCCTCATTGTCAGCGGTTGTTGGTTTGCACGGTACTCACCCTCCCCTCTCTCACCCCTCACCCCCCTTTTTCTTCTTCTCTGTTTCTGTGCAGATGAAATAAAAGATGATTTTGACACTCTGGGGCCTGATGCCACTTTGCAGGCAGTTGGAAACGGTACAGGTGAGTTGACCCAGCTCAATGTGAATGAATGAATGTGTTTTGTATAGTTGTGTGTTGCTCTTTTCCTTTGCAGCTCACTCGACTCTCTGTCCCTGTTACCTAAGCTGCGACATGCTTTCCCAACCTTTTTGTCTTCTGAGCTCTGCTTGCAGCCTCTCATCACAGGTTGCATAAGTCTACAATCTGTGACCAGTTCAGCCAAAGAATGGTTTCCCTTGTCAGGTTTTTTTTCAGAACTTTGAGGGATTGCTAGTACAGTGGAAATTACAATGTCCTTCGGGTCATTGTGGACATTTGGAAACTGGGTAGAGTTCTACTACAGTGCACACCAGAGACTCTGTGTTAAATACTTTACATCCAAATGCATTGTACGCATCTAATGATAAAACAAAAGCCCTTTTTAGTTTAGGGTTGGTTGCTGCTTCCTTATCTTGTTCATCAACTTGTGACCCCTCTGGGGGATCTGACCCCAGGTTGACAACCACCTCTTTAAAGAAACAAGAACCAAACAATGACATCCAAAAACTGTGAGCTGTAACTAGAGAAAATCTTGTCTTGCTGACTCAGTGACCACTAAGGCAAATCCCTGGATGTTTATAGGCAGCTAAAGGGATTTGAATTTTTAAAACCTTGTGCTGTTTTCAGCCTTCCTGGTTAACTAAATGAGTCTTTGCGTGTGTTTGTGTCCCGTCGCCTGCTCCTGGTGGAAGCTAACCCTACCTGCCATTTTTCATTAAGCCATCAAAGCTGATTTGCAGCCACACACCCCTCCCTTCCATGATATCATCCTGGCCACCCTGACAATTGGCCCTGGTTGCTGTTATGGTAAACCAAACTCACCCCACAGAACGCCACGCAGCCCTCCCTCTAAAAACCCTTCCTTCAGCTTTAATTACTATTACTTCATGCTCGTCGTGGTGTTTTCTTCTTCACTTTTTTTCCTCTCTCCGTTCTCAAAATTCTAGCATAGCAAATGTTTTCCATTTTGACTGCTTAAAGGACTTTTGGAAACAGTACTGTTGCACTGCTGTGGAAGCTCCCCGCCACTAGATCACATGTGATTTCATTTAAAGACATAAGCAGTTTGATCACGTCCTGGTGCCAAAGCACACTTTGATCCAGGTGATTTCCTCCCGCACTGAATGAAAAGTCGGTCATTTCTCCTTAAAGAAACAAGTTCCATTTTATATTTTTTCTTTTAGAAAAGCAAATGTGAAGAATAAGTTCTCGTTTCATTTGGGTGAATGATGGAGAAGCTTGGTACGTTGCACCGACTGAAAGTAAAACATAAAATAAACAACATTTCATTAACCTGACAGTTTTTAGGTTTAGGTCCAGGAACTGATTGCACCAAGCCGCACCCTGGTCAGTCGTCACTCAATCTTAAATTAACCCACTTAAAAAAAACCCATCATCATAACATTGAGTCTCTCACAATTAGCTTAGCTGTCTTCAAAAGCCGCAAAGAATCATCTAATGAGAATGCTGTAAATTATGCTATCACGGTTATCAAAAGCGATCCATTGGCACCGATGACATTTCGGTGCCATTTTTGACAACCAAATATCTACTACCTTGACCTTTCGCAAATTGGACCGCAAAGTCATCACGGACTAACAAATCGCTCTTTAAACCTCACCTTGGCTCACAGTCTAAAAGCCTAATTAACAGGGGAGGGAGTCTGATGAGACTTCACTGGGTTTTTTAGTTTTTTTTTTTTCTTGGTTCAGCATAGCCAAACAGCCTCCACAATCTCTAGGATGTAAACATTGTGTGAGTTTGAGTGTGTGTGTGTGTGTGTGATTTTTTTTTTTTTTTTTTTTGAAAGTCGGCCATCCCCTTGACTAATGAAGGCTGCTGATTTCTTTTAGCTCCGGTTTGTTTTTGGAGGCAGCTATCTCCACACTGCAGCTTAAGAGTTTCCCTGAAGAGAAGGGACTGGGAAATAATTTGAGAAAACGCATTGTGTGGCCTCAGCACTTTGGCTGGCTTAAGATACATTCTGCCCAGCTATGGCAGAGCATGTCTCTCTCTTTTTTTTTCCCCTCCCCTTCTCTTTTTTGCGCTGGTTTGTGGTTTGGCCTTGGTAATCTGTTCAACACAGAATCAACAAAAGCCACAGTCTCTTGATTGACCTTATATGTGAAAGTCGATACAAAGAAACGTGGCTCTGTTGCTGATTAAGCCAGCCTTGTGCGTGTACATATGTATGTGTATGAGTGTCTTTTCCTTTTTTTATTGTACAGTCCTAAACTCAGAATCAGATTTTATGTCATGAGTAAATTAGGTCAGTGAAGGTTTTTTTTTTTTTTTAACACGTTACTCGTCAGCAGCTCATGGTAGCACGTTTATCTCTGACTTTTGGCCGGATTAAGTTACAATTCTTATTTTAGCCGGCATGGCGTGACAAGCAAACCCAGTAATTTAGATGTATTCTCCCCAAAGCACGGCTGTAATGTTTTAGGGTGGCTGTCCTCATCGCATTTCCACCAAGATGTTCCCAATATCCTCCTGTAAGACATTTCTCTGGGGAAGAAATGAATCCAATTTATTCCTCCCCCTCTCTCTCTCCCTCTCTCTCTCTCTGTCTCCTCCTTCACTGTCTCTCTTTCTCTCTCCTCCTCCCTTTCAGTCAAGAGCGTCGATTGCACTTCAGAATTTGAGGACTTCTTCGCCAAGCGGAAGCTGGACGACAGCGACAGCCACGTGGTGAGCATCGCCGAGTACCTGCAGCGGGGCGACACCGCCATCATCTACCCAGAAGCCCCAGAGGAGCTGTCCCGCCTGGGCACACCTGAGGCCACTGGACCAGAGGAGAACGGTATGAATCCTGTCAGGGGTTGGTGGGAGGGGTCAAAGGTGAACGTATAGAGTTTTTTTTTACTGACAGACTGTTGGTTCAACTTTTCAGAGTCACCAAAGATAATTTAGGGAACTAAATATACAACTTGTTCTAAAAATATTTTGACTGAAAACTCAACAGGATTTAATATGTTGCCCCCATCATTTTGTAAGATCAAACTTTCTCAGAAGTGTCAGTAACACATCAATATCTATCTGAAGTTACAGGTCCTACCAGGCTATAAAACACTGCAGCACCAAAGTGTGTTGAGACAGGCCACATTGTATCACTTAACTTTAGAAAAAAGGTTTGATACCCAGCCCTAATTCCTTAACTCTGGGTTGGTATTGAACTCTGCCTCCTCCTGTAGCATGAATGTTGCAGGAACAGAGCAGCAGCAAAGGCCAGCAAAAAAAAAAAAAGAAAGGAAAGGAGTCTGGACAGAGTAGCAGCTCTGACACGACTGGGCAGCTGTTGGTCCCACAGATTCGCCGGATGCCTTGGTGTTTACCTACAGTCTTAAGCAACAGCTGGGCAGGGGCTTGAAATCAGATAGCTCACCTCTGAAGCTCCCCGGAGGGAAAGAGCTGAGGGGGGTTTGAATCGGAACAGGCTCGTGATTCATGCTTCAGTCACGATGAACGTGTCAGCGAGAATGGCATTAAAAAGTGTGGGCAGTTAAAAGCAATTAGAAAGGTATGAGGAATTATGTGTGTGTCTCAACGAGTTTGTCGACTTGCAGTTTCGTATATGTATCCGTGTGTTTGTGTACATGCAGTGTCATGTGCCTGTTTGTTGCTATGTCAAGGAAACCGAGACTGATCAGAGTGAGTGCGCTGTGTGTGAGGCAGCACAAGTGTGTGAGGAGTCGGGAGGAGGCCGTAGTGCAGCGGATGCCAGCCTGACACTGTGGCTCTCATGTGGAGCAGATTGCAGAGATAACTCCCATACCACTCTGGGCAGCCCGCCCGTTAGCTGCCATTGATTCGCTGACCTTTTGGCCCGCTTTCCCTTCCCCTCCCCCCCCCCCCCCCCTCCCGCTGTCTCCTGTGCAGACCTGCCACCTGGAACGCCAGATGCCTTCGCCCAACTGTTGACCTGCCCCTACTGCGACCGGGGCTACAAGCGCTTGACATCGCTGAAGGAGCACATCAAGTACCGTCATGAGAAGAACGAGGAGAACTTCGCCTGCCCCCTGTGCAACTACACGTTTGCTTACCGCACTCAGCTTGAGCGGCATATGGCCACACACAAGCCTGCGAGGGATCAGGTGAGCGGAATTTAAATTTTCTTCTTCGTCATCCCTCCCATGACTTTCTATTTTTTTCTCCTCCTCCCGTTTCTATCCCCTATTTCATTTCATTTCTAATGTGCTCTGATCCCTCGGAGAAGAGAGATCATTTTTTCTGATTGGCAATCATTATTAATTTTTCATGGCATTTTGAAGATGCAGATCCTTTAATGGTAATAACTTTAATTGAGGCCCTAAATGGTTTTTTGATGGCCCTCCCTGATATGATTTTCCAGTCTCATGTTCACGATCGAATGATTGTGTTAATTTCCAATTTGGAAATTTTTATCAGCTCCTTAACTTCACTTCACTCCTGGCCTTTAATGTTCTTCTGGTGCAGCCTGCAGTCGTAGTACTCCATCAAACTCCACCCACCCCCCACCACCACCCCCCACTTCTAATTTCATGCACTGCATAAACATCTGTGTATACTTGAATTTTCTCAAGCGATTTATAACCTATATGTCTGAAATACTGTATAATGTGAATATGCTGGCAGTTAGCATGAATCACCTTAAAGTCCTGTGAGGTGAAAACACATCCAGCAGTCACGGGTGTTTAACTCGCTTGTCAGCTTTAAGTTGAAGATGTGGGGTGAGAGATTGTGGCAAAAAAAAAAAAAAAAATTGCACGCTTTCAGAGTTTTCGCACATTGGGGGATAATTATAACTTCTCAGTGAACTAAAATTGGAGCAGTAAATTTTAAAGTAGATGGAGTCTGTATTTGTGCCTTGAAGGATGATTATAACTGAAGGATTTGTTTTGAAAAAAAAAAAGCAAGTTTTATCAAAGACTTTAAGTTAATCTCTAAAATGCAATGAATCTACTTCTGTGATTTAGATATCCAGTGAAATTTAACTTTGAGAAACTTAAAAAGAAATTTAAAAAGAAGCAATTGAAAACCTCCAGGAAAAAGGTCACACATTATCTCTTTTTTGTCTTTTATGTATTAGATTACATTACGACTACAGGTTGTGTGTTACAACACAGACAAAACCTCCAATACTAATGCAGTAGCTGTGTCTGCTCCCTTTAAACAAAAAATAAGAAAAATGGTTTGTGTCACTTCTTCGATACCTAATTTTCTCACAGGCTTCCTCCACAAGAAAAACCTTGTAATGTACAGTAGTGCAAAAAAAAAAAAAAAAATCTGCCATTCAGCCAATCACAGATGATATCATGTACCCTGATGCTTTGCAGTGTTCAGTCCCAGGTCGTGGGTGTTGTGCTCTCTGAAGCGAGGATGACAGGCTCAGACTGTGGCTGATTTGATCAGATGTCAGCAGCCAGCACTTTCACCTGATCTACCAGCTGGGTGTAAACGTGAGCAGATGGGCCGGCCGAGTGAGCCGCTGTCCCAATCCTCATATTACAATGCTGTTGCTGCTCCCCTCCAGAGTCGAGTCAATGGCCAAAGACTCCTATACAAGCACTGCAGGTCCTTCCACAAAGCCGGTTATCTTGATTTGTAAATTAGCTGGATTGTTTAAATGGTAATCCTTGAGATGAGAACGAGGTGACGTCTTACTCCTTTGATTTCCTTTGTGGCTGCAGTTAGACTTTCTGTAGGTGGCGCTCGTTTCTTTGTCTTTTCAGTCACGGTATCTAAGACCCCGGTTCTTCTTTTTCTGTTTCTTCAAGACAAACCGCAAACATAAAACATATCACTTCCACTCAACGCGTCTAGAGGACAGAGAAAATCAAAATGAGCACATATTTATGTGCAAATGTACATTTGGCAATTACCAACTAACTCAGGAGCAATCAGATTAACATAAAGAATAATGTCCTGATAGGTAATCATGTGCCGTGTTGTTCTGTCTCGTATGTTTACAAGCCTTAATACTCCTCCTCCTCTTAAGCACTTAGCTGAAATATGACTAATTAGAGGTTATACATATGCAAACATCCAGTCGGGTCCCCGCCCACAATCAGCAGTGGTGGTGTTCACACCGACAATGAGCCATGAAGGAGAGATGGAGCATTTTGCCGGTGCCATTCACAATTAGGAGCGCAGAGCGATTGTGTCTTATTAGCAGTGGTGGCGAGACTAAACTTTACCGGGCAGGGGTCCTCAAGGGGGAAGTAAGGGGATGGTGGTGGAGGTGGGGGCACTGAAGCAGCTGTTGCTGTTTGTTTATGCAACTCAGCAACATACGAGCAGTGGGGTCCCTCTCCGGCGCTTGGCGGGGCCCCCGACTCTCCCTGCTTGATCTTTGAAGGTTGGGGCTGTTTGAACAATTCCTCCCAGTCCTCCCAGTGTCCTGCGCGCCACCATCTGTCTCCCCAGGAATGTGGGTAGAGTCAGCACACACCCCAGCATTTGTCAAGGCTGAACTGGGAGGAGGGAGTCGCTGTGTTTTTCCCCCTAGCGAGCTCAGAGAAAATGTGTCGTTTTTTTTTTTTTTCTTTATATTTACTAACTGTTTAACGTCCTCACCTCCCACTTGGAATTAATTGTTTCGTGAGTGACAAGTCAGGTTTACACACCCAGTGTTGTTGTTGTTGCTGGGTCTTATATTTTGATTTTTCTTTTTTTTTTTCCTTTTCAGAGAACAGGCCTTGTTTGAATTGCAAATTCCATGGATTGCAACTGATGTTTACCTTTGAACAGCGAATCAAGGCCGGGCCTATACGCTCTGTTCTGTATCCTAAGATTATTAAAGAGACATTTGAGGTTTTTTAAAAAAAGCCCCAATTACTATAAGACATTTGAGACTGTTCTGAAAAAGTACAAAGTGTAATTCAAATGGTGTGAATACAGGTATGCAGAGAGAAAGAGCTCACAGATGATTCTGAATACCTTTTAGACTGATTAGGCCCAAATTAATTGAAAAGTAGATCAGATCGGTGGCTGTAATGAGGGGGAAACGGTGTAAAAAAGAAAAAAAAAACGACTCTTTTCATTTATTCTATTTTCTGGGCTGCCAAATTCTAAAGGCATGCCTCCTTTGGCTGAGGAGCCAGGAAATTAAAAAGTATGTGATTCTCTCTGTTATTACCGCCGCTGCCTGTAGTCGCTCAACGGAGGTGGGAGTAGAAAGCCAAGATGCTTCATTGGCGACAGGAGCTGCTTGGCTTGTTGCGTGTTGTCATGCCGACCAATTGTGATTATTTACTGAACTCTCCCATTTTTTTTTCAACTTGTGTCTTTCTCTCTCTCTCTCTCTTTCTCTCTCACAGCACCAACTGCTCAACCAAGCGGCCGGCAACCGCAAGTTCAAATGCACCGAGTGTGGCAAGGCCTTCAAATACAAGCACCATCTGAAGGAACACCTCCGGATTCATAGTGGTGAGTGGCAAGAGGAATGCTGCCCCGCTCTTTGAATATTCATAACCATGATTTAAGAACACCATGAATCTGCAGAAATTCCTTTCGGCTTCTTTTTGGACCCTCCCTGCTGTTAATGGACACTGAACTCTGCTGTGTTAAGAATCATTTCAGTTGCCAAGTATAATATTTGGTTGGAAATGCGTATGTATGTGAGGCACATCAGAGGTTTAATTTCATTTAGCGGTTTGTTTGTCACAGACAACTTCCACTGATCAATAGAAAAAACTAAACAGAGACAGAGTTGATTCAAAATTTTCATCTGTTGTTACAAAGCCGATGTGTATAAAGGGGCAAAAAAAAACAACACAAGTCCTACAGCACACAAATATATGTAATGACTTAAAACGACTGGTACTCAAATAACATGCAACACTTCACTTACAGTTTAATTTAATTTACGTCTTTCATCACATCTACAGCAGTGAACTCACTTGTTTCTCGCCTAACTTCTGTTTCCTTTAGTAAATTTCAGGCAATTAATTGCTGCACTGTGTTCCCAGTATATTCTCTCGCTGTATTTCATTTTACTTTCATTGTATTTTTTAAAAAAGTTTTCTAACACCTTCCTCTGCCATGTGAAGCACTTTGAATTGCCTTAATGTAAAACAGGCTTGACAAATAATCATTTGCAAATTAGCAAATTGGATGTTGATCTGATCCTGGCAGATTTACCCTGATGTTGTTAAAATGTCTATGTTGATTTATGTTCATTGTCTCCTATAAATGAACAAACAAACAGTACACTTCGGTGATATTATTCACATACATACTTACATTCTCATATCAGCCATCTTATGCTATACATATATATATATTTTGTTTTTCAGGTGAAAAACCATATGAGTGCCCCAACTGCAAGAAGCGTTTCTCCCACTCTGGCTCCTACAGTTCCCACATAAGCAGCAAAAAGTGCATTGGGCTGATAGCTGTCAATGGCAGGATGCGCAGCAACATGAAGACTGGCTCCTCCCCAACCTCAGCTTCCTCCTCGCCCACCAACACTGCCATAACCCAGCTGCGGCAGAAGCTGGAGAACGGCAAGCCGCTTGGACTTCCCGAACACAACAACCACCTTAACATCAAGACGGAGCCGCTTGACTTCAATGACTACAAGCTGATGATGGCATCTCATGGATTTGGTGCTCCGGGGCCGTTCATGAACGGAGGCATGGGAGGGAACAGCCCACTGGGGATCCACCACAACTCAACAGCCCAGAGCCCCTTGCAGCACCTTGGGATTGCCGGGCTCGAGTCACAGCTCCTGGGCTACCCAGGGCCGCTGGGGAACAACCTGAGTGAGGTGCAGAAGGTCCTTCAGATTGTGGACAACACTGTGTGCAGGCAGAAAATGGACTGCAAGCCAGAGGAACTCTCCAAGCTTAAGGCCTACATGAAGGAACTGGGGTCCCAGGTCGAAGAACAGAAGCAGGCGCTGACATCGCCAGGGGGGCCTCAGGTTGGTCTTCCACTCGTCAATCACAACGGCGCCACCAAAAGCATCATCGACTACACATTAGAAAAAGTGAACGAAGCCAAAGCCTGCCTCCAGAGCTTGACAACAGACTCAAAGAGACAGATTAGCAATATCAAACGAGAGAAATCCAACCACATGCTTGAAGGAGGTGTGGATGAGAAGGTGCAGGAAAACAACATGTTTACGCCTTATGCTTGCCAATATTGCAAAGAAACCTTCCCCGGGCCAATACCTTTGCATCAGCATGAACGCTACCTGTGTAAAATGAATGAAGAGATCAAAGCTGTGCTGCAGCCCAGTGAGAATTTGATGCCCAACAAACCAGGGATATTCATGGAGAAGAACAGCCACTTAACCTCCCCCATGTTGTCTGAGAAGGGACTCACTGGGCCACTGAACCCTTACAGGGACCACATGTCTGTGCTGAAGGCGTATTTCGCCATGAACATGGAGCCCAACTCGGAGGAGCTGCTCAAGATTTCCATAGCGGTTGGCCTTCCTCAGGAATTTGTCAAGGAGTGGTTCGATCAGCGAAAGATGTACCAGTATGGCACTACCAGAACCCCACCACTAGAGCACAGGAACAACACGGATATGGTTGTCGGAACAAATAACCACCACACTCCACCAAAAGACTCTATGGCAGCTAGGTCACCTGTGTCACTAATCAAACCTACTGACCGCATCACATCCCCCTCCATAGCAGAGCTCCATAACAACGTTAACAACTGTGACAACTCACTCAGACATTTGAAAAACCACCAGTTCAGCGGCAGCGCCAAACCCGCAGGTGAAAAGTTGGACCACTCCCGCAGCAACACCCCCTCCCCGTTAAATCTGTCCTCTACATCTTCCAAAAACTCTCACAGCAGCTCCTACACTCCAAACAGCTTGACATCAGAAGACCTGCAGGCGGAGCCCCTGGACCTCTCGCTGCCGAGACTCATGAAGGAGCCCAAGCACGCACTGACTGTCAAAAGCAGACCTAAAGTCAACAGCATCACCATTGACCATAACAACGTCCCCTCTCCACGAGAGCACTTCGAAGAGCCTTTGAACTTGGCCTATCTCAAGAAAGATTTCTCAGGCTCTACCAACAACGGAAACCTAGAAAAAAGCACTAGCCCCATTTTCGGCATTAACCCGTTTGCTGCCAAACCCCTGTACACATCACTTCCACCTCAGAGCGCTTTTCCACCTGCCACATTCATGCCCCCCATGCAGGCCAGCATACCAGGTCTTAGGCCCTATCCGGGCATGGATCAAATGGGCTTCCTACCACACATGGCCTACACTTACGCAGCAGGGGCAGCTACCTTTGCCGAGATGCAGCAGAGGAGAAAGTACCAGCGGAAACCAGGTTTCCAGGTAAATAAGCCACCTGTGGTTTTGTAAAAGCCCCAGGCTCACTCAGATTCCCTAAAATGATCTGAACTCATTTCTGTACTAATTAAAAATGACTTCAGAGTCAGGAGAGAGACACTCTCACCTGAGGTAGGCCGAACTGGCAAAAGCGATGGAGATAAACAGCTGTGACACCACCCCAGGGTGGAAAAAAGTCACGTCATTAGTGGTGTCATGAAGGACAGGGGGCATTTTAGAGGTTCAGCTGTGTACAGTCTGAGATTGATACATTAGTAATTATAATAACACTAATACCAGTCAATGGTGGAAGGGATGGGCTTTGTTAGTGCTAACACAGAGAGTTAATCGTGTTAATCAGTTATATTAGTCAATTATTTGGCAAAAAAGCCAAATACTTGCTGGTTCCAGGATTTGCTGCCTTCTTTTCTTTCTTTTTTATATCATTTTAAGTGGATGATCCTATCCTGGCTTTAATGTGTCTCCAACCTTTCTAACACAGCCTCATTTGTAGATTTCTGGATGTTAGTGATGAGATTTATAATCGTTCAGCAATGGTCTAAAAACAGTTTTGAAGGCTTTCCACACAAAACCTTAACACAGAATCCCAGTAGTTTTTCAGTTTCTACTTTAATTCTTTTACCCTCAGAATGGTCCAGTTTAAAGCATAAAAACACTGGCACAAAATATCAAACAGCATCAGGTTCAAATAAATAACAGGAACGATGTTGGCCCTCAAATCTAATCTCAGTAAAGCTCTAATTGTTACCACTCTCCACTGTAAATTTTACTCGCTGCTGTGTGTGGAATACATTAATGCTCCTGACTCCAGTCCTCTTCCAGCGCTGGCCTGAACTCAGATATTTTGTTATTAAATATGGGTGAAAGGCCTTTGTAAAAATGACAAAGGTGAGCCCTGGAGCTGTGCACTTCTCTGAAATTTCCCATCGCAACTTTGCTGCATTTTAAAGAGAGCCAAAGCCAAAATGAGCTTCTACATGTGGATTAATAATGCACAGCCTCCATGTTCATTACCAGTGAATGCTGAAGGCTGTTTAACATAGAGGGAACCATTTTGATGAAAAAAAGTATTAATAATGTTTCCTATTCTAAGTTATTAAATTAGATTTTAAAAATACAGCTACAGGCGTTTAGTTCAAATTGATTGCAGAGTGATAGTGGCCCCTTCTTAAAACACAGTGCAGGGCTGTCCACACATTATCACACACAGATTCATTAAAGAAAGCTTTGGTGGCTCAATATTGGCCATTAAGGTGCACCTTCTGATTTTAATCATTATATGAGTTTGCAGTTTCAAGAATGGCTCACTGTGCCTCCTCTAATGTTGTAATATTGTTCTCCATCAATTCAAGTCAAGGACTAATCTTTATCATAAAAGAGAATTTTAAAGGAATGTGCAGAATTAACACTCCTGTACAAAATTAGACCACACTGAATACACCATTATGGCCGAGTTTCATAAGGGGGAGCATGTCAGTTATAGATGGGTGATATTACTCCAGAGCTGAAAGTTTTATAAGAAATCAATGCTGGTATGTTCTGGTAATCAAAAATTCATGAGAACATGGAGCACAGTGTGATTGTTTGGGACGTACAGTTCAGTTTACTGTTTTATCTAGTGACATAAAGTGTCGCAGACAGTAATTTCTTTCAACACTGAGTATCTTTTATTTAAATAAAAACAAAATTTGCTCACTTACACATCATCCAATTACAATATTATGACATTTATTCTTAAAATACTTTCATTATTTTAAGAATTGCGTTAACTCTACAACTCCTACAACTAAACGACAACTCCTGAGTGGACGAATAACTGCAGCTCCATGATAGCTCTTCAGATTATTCCAAACACACTGACTTCTTCTCATAGTCAGTAAATTTACATTAAACCCTTCATCACACACCAAATTCATTGTTATTTTTTTTTTTTTGTTTTCTCTCTTTCTGTTGTTGTTTTTGAAGGGGGACCTGCTCGACGGTACACCAGATTACATGTCAGGGCTGGACGACATGACAGACCCCGACTCCTGTCTGTCGCGGAAGAAGATTAAGAAGACCGAAAGTGGTATGTACGCGTGTGACTTGTGCGACAAAACATTCCAGAAGAGCAGTTCCCTTCTAAGACACAAATATGAACACACAGGTATATACTGTTCTAGACCCTTATTTTAAACCCCATGCTTTTTTATGTTTTAAATGTTTGTGTTGCCAAATCCTATCAGTATGAATATATTTTTTTGTTACCCCTTTTCTTCTTCTTTCTTTCTCTGTTTAACTCTTAAGTTGTATATGTAAACCAACACCTAACTTGCTTCTTCATTGACAGGGTTGAGATGCATTTGATGAATTTGTAAAGATGTGATGTGTTTAAAGCTTTGTGTGTTCTTTTCTAAAATATGAAGAGAGAGTAGAATCTGTAATTAATGCAGGTAGGCAAGGGAAGGGAGACTTCAGCTATCTTTTCAAGTGATTGTACTCTTTATTTTCCAATCATATCCTGCTGTATTAACCATTTTGCTATCTCAAAAGACACACATCAATTCACCTAGATATATAAAGCCAGCAAAAGGCCTCTAATGCCTTTATCGGCCCCATTATTGGCGATAGATCACATCAGCAGAGTAGCGCTCAGAAGCTTCAGAGCACTGATAACAAGTCTTTCATTATAGTTATTATACAGAGATCCTCTTTCACTAGGTTGCATCATTTATTTTATCCACTATCTGTAGCGGAGCGCTCAGCGTTTCATGCAGCCTTCGTGTTATCTGGTCAGACATGAAAGGGAGGGAGGGTGCACCGTTAGAACAGCGCACTGAACTCTTAAAAAAGAAAAAAAAAAAAGGGTGCGTTATCTCTGGAACGCTCAGGACGCGACACTTTTATGTTTGTGTCGCTGTGTGTTGTTTTTAACAATATGACGAGGCTCAGAAGTGCAATGAAGCACTGTTCGAACTGGCCAGATGTTGCACAGAAGTGCAGTGGGAGAGCCTGTTGGCTGGTGGACGCGAATGTCAGAGGGGAGTCATGTGATTTGTGTGAGGCAGGCAGCCATATTTCCACACGTGGTGAGCAGCAGTGAATCAGAAGAAGACAAAATTAGAAGTTCGGAGACTTGTTAGCAGTGGTAGCTTTTGAAAGAAGTGCAGGTAACTTTAGGTTTTAGAAGTGAAGAAGTTCAGGTTAGTGAGCAGTAAGTGTTTTGGAATACACTGTAAGTGTAACAGCAGCCGTGTGGCCACATTACAAGCCGGCGGACATTTATTTAGCCAGACAGTTTATGGCCCCGTGTCATAAAACTATCTCACCCTGCCCTTGTGGCCAGCTTGGGTTTCTCATTTCTGCCTTGGCATCCGAAGCGTCCCGTCACATTTGGTAGACGGAGGAGACCCAGCCCATAACCTAATGGAGGGCCAGGCGTCACCATGAACTTGAATTGTGTTGGGAGATAAGCAGGGTAACCCCTCGGAGCCTCCCCCTTCCCTCCAGCCCATCTCAGATTTGTTTACTTCTTTGTCGCGCCTTCTCTGTTTGTTTGCTTTGCAGTAGTTTATTTATGTTGCATTCATCAGTGTGGCACGCAGGCCTAAAATAAGTAGTTGTGGTCGAGTTTCTCCATGCTTTAACCACGGGAGGGAATTTCCATAATGTAGGCCCATGAATGCGAGCGCACTCTCTCACCGTGCTCGCAATTTGAATAAACAAATATCTCTAAGTCGTAAGTCAAAGTTGCATTTAATGCTCCGTGATGTCATTTTACTCCATGCCATCCAATTCATCAGAGTTTTTCCTCAACGTTTTGCTTTCTTCTGAATTGTGTAATGTGTTGTAGCAGCAGGATGAGTGAAGCAGCCGACTCACGTCCCTGTTCTGTGTTTTGTGTCTCCACAGGCAAGAGGCCACACCAGTGCCAGATCTGCAAGAAAGCCTTCAAACACAAACACCATCTCATCGAGCACTCCAGACTGCACTCGGGGGAGAAGCCTTACCAGTGCGACAAGTGCGGGAAGAGGTTCTCTCACTCGGGCTCCTACTCACAGCACATGAACCACCGCTACTCCTACTGCAAGCGGGAGGCTGAGGAGCGGGAGGCGGCCGAGAGGGAGGCCCGTGAGAAGGGCCACCTGGAGCCCACGGAGCTGCTGATGAGCCGGGCGTACTTGCAGGGCATGACACCTCAGGGTTACCCGGAGCTGGCGGAGCGCGAGGCCATCCTGAGGCACGAGGCCGTGAATGGAGGGATCAGAGAGGGACGGAAGGAAGTGGATGGAACGTTTGCCAAGATCGGACGGAGGGATGACGAGTTTGAGGAGGAGGAGGAGGAAAGCAAGAGCATGGACACGGACCCGGACACGTTGAGGGACGAGGAGGAAAACGGAGAGCACTCGATGGACGATAGCTCGCTGGACGGCAAAACGGAAACCAAATCGGATCACGAGGACACGATGGAGGATGGCATGTAATCGGCGACGATGTTTCAAAAGCTTCCCATCTTAAAAGTTTTAAGTTTCTCTCTTTCGGTTCAGTATTCTTACCCACTCGGTTTAAAACACCCTGTTTTAAGCTGTACGTGCACGTGCCTGAAGCTTCCGGGAAGCTTTCTTTGACAGACTCCTCGGGGGAGGTGTGGGGGGGGGAGATGTCTGCCGAACAAGACATGGACTCAAAAATCAATCTGGAGGAGGCGTTTAGGGAAGGGAGGCATGGGTTTGTGAAATAAGCTGCATTATGCAAACCGAACAATGAATAAATGAATACATTTCAAAAAATGTACAGTACTAAGGCCTAAAAATATGTGTGGTGCTAACCTCCTCAAATAAACCCCCTGTGTTCCATAGTATTTATAGCACAACTAGTGACTTGTACAAATTGCACTCCGCTTCTATAATCATGAACAAAAATAATAAAAAGTATTGCCTATGTATATATTTATACAGTGTTGGAAAAAGAGCAGTAGTGTCTGCACTACAGTCCTTCGATATTACCTTTGTTATCACCTACCTACCTACGGTGTCGTCTTTAGTTTTGCCCTGTTGCCCGGCCACAAACATCTCCAGCCACACTGTTTTAGGCCTCTTGAATCAACTTCAAATGAAGGAATTTAAACAAAAGACTGTATGAAGGAGCTTAGAGGTTTTTTTTTTTTTTTTTAAGAGGATGAAGTTTTAAAGAGACCTTCATTTTAAGGGAAAATACAGTTTATGGACAGATGGTATGGGGGAAAAAAAATGAAGGATGAAGCCTTTGTAAGGTGTTTTTGATAAGAAAAAAGAAGCCTTATATGCAAACCTTTTAACCTGTGTGTTTTCTGCAAGTGCCACCCTCGTATTGTGTAAAAGGAAGGTTACTTTTTTTCACCAGCTTCAGTATTATGAAATGGTTCATTGTTGTTCTTTGAAGCACCCGTGTCAGTATTAAGACTTATAGGCAGCAGTTCCTTAGTTTACATTATGTTGTGCAATGTTTTCTCAGTTTCTTTTCTTTTAACTTTGTCAGTATTACACCAAACCATTTTTTTGAAAACAGCAAATTGCATTCATTTTATTTGTAGGTTGAAAAAAAAAAACATTATTTATGTGGCCCATTTTATATTTCCTAATTTTATTTATTTCATACTGTTGTGTACAGTACTATAGTTCTTCAATATATAGATATATTTTAGTAAAAAGGAACATGGTGTCGATCATAGGGGCAAATTTTACGTAAAGAGAGCATTTATTGTGTTTTGAAACATTGTGAAATGCGAAGTTTAATCTTATTTTATTTTATTTCCTTTATTTTCCAGTTACTGGAAAATTCCAAATTTGGGAACTTTTATACAATTGTGAAAACACTGTATTTTCGACTGAAAAATTCCACTTTCTTCATCTTTGTTTCTTTTTTTAAGCTAAAAAAAATGAAGAGGGACTGTTAAATACTATGTATGATATCATGACTGAAGAAGAATCTTTCCTGAAATGTCTTTGTAAAAGTATTATTGAATTCTTAATTTGTAATTTCTCTTGAAAATGACCCTGCTCGAATAAAAGTAGCCAAATTACAGAGTACCAAACCCTCAGCGCCTCATGTTTATTCACAGAGAACAAACTGTGAGGTTTGCTTGGCAGCGTCGGACTCAAGTCACTTTAAATTCTCTCCAAAACGACAGAAACGGGAAATCTTTCTCTGCTCATATCCAGTTTGTACAGAAACCACCGAGGATGGAGCTCCGCTTCTCATTATTATGTTAATTACTCAGAGTCTCAATTCACGTTTTCAAGTGGATCAAAGTGCACTGACCCCGGCCCTGCTGCTTATTATGTCTCATTTAGGTGATAAAGTGTAACCCAACATGTATTTCACTTTTTTCCCCACCTGTATTTGTTCTACACTTTTCAACAAGTTGTATCACAATGAATAACAACAAACAACAGGAATTTATTCTTTATTTTTCTTATTGTCAGCAAATCCCATGAAATGACCAATAATTAATTGATCTTAAGACTTTTGCGCTGGAATTAATTGTCAATGGACTCATCCTCCTGCTGGACATACTTGGAGCTGAAAACAGTCTCCAACTAAAAACCACAGTGCCCAGTGGTTTTAAGAAATGACTGAGCCTGTTCTTAAAAATGAAACTAGATATTTGTGACCCATTTTTGAAGATCTGTGTTTGAGTATTTTTATGTGTTTTGTTGATAATGAGAAAAATACAGAAAAATACGTCAGCGCTGTCCTTTAAATAATCACATGAATATTAGATTTTTTTTTTTTCTTTTAAACAGATTTTGAGACATTGTTTTCTGCTTTTCATTCATGGAAATATTTCTCAGATATGTCTCCCTTTTTTTTTTTTAACAAACAGCTTAGCCATGGTAATGTATGGCATTCTGTTGAAGCTTTTGTTTAAGCACCTTGACTTTACATTTCCATATCAGAATTGAAATTAGTGCTAAAAGTCAATTAATCCCTTTGTGGACCGATAGAAAATTAATCAACAACAACTAAATTCATTTATTAAGTAAAAATGCCAAATATTATCTGGCTCAATCTCACTTTGAAACTTTATTCAGCCCTGACAGGTGGACTCCAGCAGCAGAGTCCTCTCCACTGAAGGAGACGCTCAACTCCATTAGCCACTCACACTGCGTTATGCAGATTAAAAGCAACATCAAAAGGCCGAGATGAAAGCGCCAAAGGTTGAGCGATGCCAAACATCAGAACGCACTTTGCATATTCCGATTTTCCTATCGATCGGCGTGCCATCGGATCATTCGCAGATCATCTTGTAGATAAAAGAGTGGGTCTTAAATGATTAGCTGATGAATCTGATAATGTGCTGTGAACCTCCTGGACAATTACACATGCGAAAAATGAGCGCTCGTGTCAAGGCGGGCAAGGAGGGAATCCTCTGGAGTACACCGCTATCATTAAGAGAGAAATTTCAACCTTCCTCTACTTTTACATTTTACATCTATTAGACTTGCGTATCAGCTTGAATTTACTGCTCTCTGACTTCACAAGCAACTAATAGGAAGGTCAAAGTTCAAGATGGATGTGATGAAATATTCCTGCAACCATAGAGTAATGCATGCAGAGAGGGAATTGCTGAATTAGGAAACAGAGGAAAGAAGAAGGAGAAGGAAAAAAAAATACATTCATTAGTTCATGTAGAAGGCAAAACTAGAAAAAAAAAGATGTGAAAGATTGTCCTCTGAACCAAACTCCACCCATGTGGTGTTCCCCTCAGTTTAAACCAAACACTCTCAGTAATGTGCTGAACATTTAAATCCTGCTTCTCTCATTTTCAAGGCACGTAGACATTAAAAAGTATACACACACATTCTTTGACAGATACATATGGTTTAGTGTTTTTAGTTAGTGACTCTTGTGGTCTGATACAAAAAAGACATCACAAACACGCTTTTTACAAAAAATTAAATATTCATGTATAACGTTTTACATTTTCCTGACAGGTCTTTAAAACCTGGCTGCACCTCTTTCCCATCTCATAATCTTCAAATTACAGACCTGTTTGTTCTCAGGCGTCAGGGCAGTGATTTTGATCTGCTCTGATGTAAAACAGTGTTGGGACTGTTGCCCGGCATATAGAACATTTAAAAGCGAGGAAAAACAACAACACGAGCGTGTAGTAGTAATTCATACGAGTGTCATGCAGCCATATGCCTGGGCCAGATTGGTGGTGTATTTTGGACAGCTGAGCTCTGATGATTCACTGCTGGGCCTTGTATAGACCAAAGCTAAGTGTACATTTTGCCTCGGGCTACTCTGCTGCCTCCACAGATACACTTAGTAGTAAAATCGACTCGTTTGCATTGAAAATTCTCCCCCCCTTTTTTTTTTAAATTCATCTTCTTCTTCAACTCTACTCCTTTACCTGCATTTGTCGTCCTTCTACAGATGAAAAAGGTCATTTGTCGTGCACTGTACACGGTGAATGCGCGGCTGTCAAGTCAACTTTATTTATACGCAGCTTTAAAAATACAAAACCAGCACGTAAATGTGCTTTAAGAAACAGGAGGGTTACAATATGGAAAAAAGGGAGGCAGAGCATGGAACATCAGCAGCAAAATGAAGACATAAGGGAAAAAAAGATCACGCTTTAATGCACAAAATAAGACTGATAGAGCATGACAACACGTCGGAGGCCAGTGAATGAAAATAGGTCTGAGGTTTGGTTGCAACTGGGGATTTGAAGTGTATTTTTTCCATGTTGAAGTCAGTGTGAGCTGCACTGGAGAACAGATCAGTCCCTGCAAATAAATACAAAAAAGTGAGTGACTCAGTGGTAATTTAGCATCTGATGAAGAGAGGAAGCTGCTCTTAGTTGAAGATGTCTGATATGCACAACCAATCCAATCAGTCAAACGCAGGATGCTGTAGGGCTGGTGGAGCCTATGGGTCTGCAGGCTGAGGTCTCTCCACGTTCACTTAAACATGCTATAAACAGCCCAAATCAAACTCCAGAGCTCACAGAACAAAGTGAGGCCGTCACCTCACAGGGTTTCAGGGCATTGAAGTTGAGGTTTTTAACTACACTCTTTATTTATTTAAATGGATACATTTTGTCAAGCTATAGGTCAAAGACAACCTTTATGCTCGATTAATCAGTCGTTCAGCTCACCCACTCTCCTCTGTTTGCAGTGTTCTCTCTGCTCTCTTTAAAAACATCTGCTTTGTTTTATAAGAAAGAAAAAGCATCAACATGTTCTTTAGACCTCAAGGGCACTCACAGTGTATTTTGGTTTCTAACACTGTATGCAAACATTATTTAGTTTTGTTTATAATACAACTAAACTTCAACTGTTTCTCACATGGAATTTTGAGACACACTCGAGCCAGATGTTACACAACTGGAAGCGCATTTGTCCCTTCAAACTAAAAATGACATCCTAATGACCTCTCTGAGGCAAAATCCAAATAATTTGATTTGACAGTTTATCTATCCGCCGAGCACTTCTGTGTAGCATCTCTGACTAACTCTGACTGCCAGATGTAGTCTATGAGCACAGGTTTTGGCTGAAGTCTGGAAGCGCAGAGGTACCAAACCTGGCAACCTCACTGTGACAACAAATCTCACTCAGTTACCACAGACTCCAGCTCAATCTTCTCCAATCTTCCAAAACTGTTCGCTCTTGACCTGAAACAGTGCTTTAAAGCCAGCTGACTGGGAGTTTTCCTCATGTCATCTTATCAGAGGTGGGAGACACTGGGTAATAAAGGTCAACACTGGACCTAAATATTACTTGTAAGAACATTCTTTATTTATCCACTGGTACCATGGAAGGACGGTTTGGCTGAGGGAAAAGTAGAGGAGGCTCTCACACTTTTGACCTCATTAAATTATTTACATATCCCCATATGCCACCCGGACCATTCGCAGGGCACATGAAGGACGGGCCTGGGCAAAGACGAGAGAGGGAGAGAGAGAGCACTCCTCGGACCTGGCACTCGGCGAGAGAAAGTTCAATGACATGCAGGGAGGAAAAGCGCAAGTGACCAGCAGGGATTAGCCAATCAGAGCGTCAGAAGAGCAGCCAGCTGTTCATTCTGGCCAGAGCGAAAAGAGCCCCGGAGCAGGTGGTGCAGCCCGGTGCCAGCGGTGCTACAGAGGAGGGGGGAAAAAAGGCAGAGGAAGAAGAAGAAGACGATAAAAGAAACTCAGCCTCGCCTAATGTGGGGACGTTACTGCATTAGTTTTGGACTCTGTGTCCTCTCCTCTTTCTTTTCCTGCCTGGCACTTATTGCTTTGCCTAGCATTATTATGCACACATATTCCAGGGACACAAGAATATCTGTTTTCTCTAAAATAAGCTTGACAGAAGTTGCTTGGTATTTATTTATGTGCCTTTTTTTTTTTTTCAAAACCGATCCAAAATGCTTCACAAAGCATGAAGGAAAAAGCAATTAACAGAAGGTAGGAAGTGAGGCAGGAATCACACAAAGAAGGTCAAAATGAAATAAAAGGCAAGTACATTATAAAAAATTAATTATTAAAATGGGACTGAAATTAGTTCTAAAGCGTTTTGAAAAAAGCACATTTCTTTTGAATATTTTAGCCTTAATTAGCGATTTCCTACGTTTCCCAGAATGCCAAGCTTTCTGGACTCTGTACTGTGCATTTAGGTGAAGAGGAAAAAAGTTTTTAAAATCTTTAATTTTAATTTTGCTTCCTGATCTGGATCATCACCTGAACTCAGCACGAAAATCAAACAGCGTTAAATGTATATCTACGCATGTTTGATGCATTAAAGACATATTTTCTGTAGACTGGCATGTGAACTGGAGGTGACAGTGTGAGTGTGAGAGGGCAGAGTCCCATCGCTGCTTCTTCCACTGAATACAGCAGCTGCAGAGCGTCACAAAGACAACAATGCTCTCACCATCAGAGGGGGTGCGGCACACCGTGGTGATGTTGGACAGCTCTGCAAAGACCCCCACGTGGAATTTTATTAATTTGCATTTATCGTTTCAAGCTCTCGCTCCCCACCGAAACACCACATTTGGCACAGCAGAGTCATGGTATGGCAATGGTAAACCAGGCCCCAACAGAGATCTGGGAAAATGACATAAATAGAGAATCAGACTCTCTGCTGCAGCAAAAAATCTACTCAATTTAAAGTATGAATTCATTTTACAGAAGCCCAATGTAAAGTAACAGAAATGACACATGCAAGACAAAGATAGGTGTTTCATTTACTGTAAATTAAAGTAAGACTTTATTCCCAGTTACTGAACAGCTTCAATACACACATCTTTATTGCTTTGACAAGCCATTCCTGTTGATGAGTCGCCTGCTGGCTGGCACTGTCATTACCGACCGTGTCAATAAAGTTTTTTTCGATACCTAACGAGCAGGACACCTGGAAAACCACGGAAAGCCTTCTTTTTGAACACGGTGGGAAACTCTGCAGCGGTGAGCATTACGAACAGAAAGTCATTAACAACAACATGTTGGAGTTGTGTTTGTCGGTGTTTACATTTTGAAATTGTAGCCTCAGAGGTCAGGGTGCTGCCCACTTTGTGTGTTTGCTAGGTCAGCTTCATGGCCGAGAAGCTACGACAGGTATGTTTGAGGGTGTGTCACCTGTCGAAGGCCAGAAATCGTGTTTTTGTAAACGTCTTCACACAAACACACACACAGATACAACAGGTAGATGGTTAAAATCTGCTGTCTCTCTCGTTTAGCTTGTGTTTGAGGTTGTTTTGAGTTCTGGGAGTGTTGTGCTGTGTTGTGTTGTGTTGTGCTGTGTTGTGTTGTGTTCTGCTGCACCTTCCTCTCAGCATGAAGACTACAGTGTGTGATTCCATGTAGTGTTTGGTTTTGGAGCGTGTGAAACACTGTAAATCCGTGACAACATTTTTTTTTTCTGAAAAGTTAAAGTAGTGAGCAGTAACTGTGGGGAAATAAAGCCTTTTAATGGCGTATTAGCTAAACAGGTGGAAAACAGGGATGTGTAGCTGCTCTCTGGGACCAACAGTCCAGGTTTCGCTGTGAAAGGCCTTCCTGAGCTCAGTGGTCATTTTGTGGTATTCTCTCAGCTCACATGCAGGAACGTCACAGCCACAACTTTGTGTTTTCGTTTGTTATTTTCATCCTTTCTTGTGCGTTGAGTCTGAATTTGCTCTTTCTCAGGGAAACACTGACTGACTCCTTCTGATGGACAACACGACCAGTACTGGTTGCAAGCTTGTCACGTGACGCCAGTGATGATTTCCTGCAACACTCAAAGGAAATGATCTGTCAGTCTGTCCGTCGTTCATCCAGCCTCCCCCTTCTCTCCCTCTGAGGGGTAAGTGATTATGTGTTTTGCCAATGCGTTTGTGGAAATCTTTTGATATGCACAAACACAGATTCTAATGCGCCGGCAACAGCGGCTTTTTTGGCTGACGGCTGATTAGGATGCCGGCTCATGGCTGAGTCCGCAGGGCCCCAGCTGGGAGCAGGGAACATCGCTCATTACACATTTTCTAGAGGTGGTGGTGGTGGTGGGGGGGGGGGGCTAATTCACACCGCTGCACAGCATGCCGGTGTAGGTGTAATCATATCATTCTAAATCACCGGTCAGTTACGCGCCTGCGAAGCCTCGGCTCGTGCCAGAGGGCCGGCTGGAGCCTGATTAAAGCTCGGCCAAAGACAAAGTGACACGTCCTTAACCTCATCAGAGGAGACGTTAAGCAAACCATCACTTACCCGTCAAGGTGCGAGGCTCACCCCGCTGAGACCCCCAGCCTTGAATGAATTTTCAACCTCTTCCTCTCCTTTTTTTGTAAATTAGAGCTTTCCTTCTCAGGGAGCGGCATGCATTTTTTATGAAGGCATCATGGCCGATGGTGGATGGCTGCCTGGGTGTTCCCATCACTAATACGCCACTGTCCTCTTGATTTAATTAGAAGTTGGGCCCCAGTATCTTCGACAAGGAAATATCTGCTCTAATTAAGCGGTATACTTCACCAGAGAATGAAGAGACAGTGCAATTCAGTGCAGGGTTAATGTGGTCATAAAAAATCCATGATTTCTTGCCCTTTGCCCTCCTTTCTTTGGCATTTTTCCCTAAATTCTGAAGCAAATGAACTTCAAATGTGTCCTTTCTCTCTGTGTATTTTTGTCTTCTGAACAGGCCAATTACTTTTTTTTGGTTGGTTTATGATTATTCATGCTAGAGAGACTCACAGCCGTTAATGGACTTATTACTGTTTTGTACTCTCTCACTGGAAATAGATAATTACTCCATTGAGGAGACGAACCTTTGCAGTCCAACCTTCCTGCTGAAAAGGAATGAATGTAGCGTTACATGTATGTAATTTCTTAAAGGAAGCATTCCCTCTGTAGCCTGCAGGGATTAGGCCTAATGACAGAAGTTAATTATATTAAGAGTAATTTTCAAAAACAGTTCATGAACTGCAAATTATACTTAAAATTGCTCCTTAATGCTCTTAACTGTAATTAAATTGCCTAATATCTTAAGAAAATGAACATGTGGGACAGGAGTAATGGGTGAAGGGAACTTTTAGGAGTTCAGCGGTTAATGGTCCATGGTTCATCGAAATCAGTAATGTGATATTCAGATTGTGTTTTTGAAGAATTCACGAGCGGTTGCTGTGTTCGACCGACATTTAATTTCAAATTATTAATTCAGGTATTTGGCTGATTAGCTGCTAAAGATGAGCTTGTTGCGGTGATTTTTCAGGTTACAGTATTTTTATCATCTTATCCTGAGCAAAAAGAAAAACATTGCAGATACCTGCTTTACTTTGTGCTTTGTATTTAGCGAGTTTATGTTGCCTAAACATCCCGAGTGGATTTCTTTTGGCCTCCTCGTGGCAGCAGAGACGAGCTGTGGTTTGCACACCCACAATAATGATAATGATAATGGCATTCACTCAATGTTGTGTTTTTGGCCACTTGGTGAATGTAGATCCACTATTCACTCTGTGTTACCTCTGTTTTTGGTCTCTACTAATCAGACTATAGAGATGGCGATAATTCTTTGTGGATTCAACACTTTGAGTGACCACGTCTACTCAGTCATGTGATCCATTTTTATTATAGAAATATTGATTGTTGTTGTAAAGTTCTCATGGGGAAAAAGTGGCCCTGGACTAAGCTGTGCACCCTAAACTCTTCCTACTCCCTTGCAGTTGGACGCTCTTGCAGTTTTCTGTGACAGCATTTACCCGTAATGACACGCCGGTAGTAAATTCATAAATACATGTGGAGATGATGCGGCCGTCCCACACTGTGCAGAGTCTTACCGTCTGTGTTGCAAAGACTTGGGTTGTGCCGCTTTTCTGAACGCCTCCACAAACCCGACAACAACTCCTGTCCTCTGTGGAATTAGTTTTTGTAATTTTTTTTCCCCTCCCCTCTTCAGGCTGGTGAAACCTCGACACGTAAAGTGAAAAGTGCTTGAGCTGTTGTATGTTTTAATCCCCCAAACGGTTGACGACATGCATTTTTTTTTTTTTAAGCGTTTCTGAGCTCTACAGGAGGGGGAAAGAAACGGGAGAATTATGTGCATTTGTCTGCCTGTAATTAGGTGTATTTCTTCCCTGAGTTTTTATTTAATGATTGGCTTTTACAGCGAGGACCAGTACTTTTGAAGTGTAATGATTCTCCACTCAGGCGACTTAAAAGGTGGAGGGGAAGAGGGGATGGAAAAAAAAAAAAACTGCCGTCCTTCTGCAGCTTTGAACCACCCTTAATCTGTACAAAATTTAGGTTTGCCTTGCTTTTTCGAGATCAAAGACTCACGAGAAAGTATTATTCAATCATAACTGGTATGTTAAACCAGCAAAATGCCATTGTTAAAGTACTTACAGGAGGTTTTTCACCTCAGAAAGGGAGGTTTGGAGGCTTTCCGAGTCATGCCATTTGTGCAACTGTGAATATTAAATCTACTTGGAATTTCATGTTGCTGGGACTGTATGTTCTGTGTGGCTGAAGTGCATGCGTACGTGTGTGCGGGGGTCTTTTTCTCTCTCTCACACACTCACATGCAAAACTATGCATGCACAAAAACACACACTCGTGGTATCTTCCATCTCCGCTGCGAAGCCAGACCCCCCTCGGCTTTTCTCACTTGTAATCATGTCCAAATTTGCACAGGAAGGCAGGGGGAAGGGGAGAGCCATGTGAACTTGTGTGGGTGTTTTTCTGTTTTTTCTTTTTCTTTTTCTTTTTTTCTTACAAACCCAGCTTCTGATTACCGTCGATCTCCAACGCCCGAGATCCAAATCACCTTCTGAAGCCTTTCAAACGCAAAGCTCGAAAACATTTTCCTCCCTGTCCTTTTTCAAGTAAAAGTGGAGATTGGCTCGGGGAAGGAGAAGCACTGTATCTGCCAAGTAACAAGTACATAAAATATAAATGTAAAGAATGCAGAAAGAAGTCCTCGCTGGTAGAAAGCCTCGAAGGTAATTGGTAAACAACAAGTTGAACAACTTACAGAAAAGCTGAATCTAGTAGCAGGTGTTTACTTTTAGTTTATCTTTTTTTTTTAACTTCTTAGCTTCAGCTTCTGAAGGTGTTTGAATCTCTTCTGAACCAAATTCACGTCTAGCCCTTTGGTTTGTGCCTAAAAAACATGAATTTTTGTGGCATTAAAATATCACATTTAAAAAAAGCTTTTCAAATTTAAACACACTACACTGTTCTGTAGTTTGGCTTTTTCAGTTCTAACCACCTCTCTTCATTATCTCCATCTCCTGGTCCACATCTTATCTCTCTGGACCAATTACATTGTTATGTTCTTTCTAAAAGATTAATTACCTTGTATTGAGTTGCCTTGGCACTGTTTGTTCTTTTATATCCGTGGCTGAAAAGCTTTTTTAGACTTGAGCTGATAACTGAAATGTGTTCTGTTGTTCTCAAAACCTCCTAAAAACTTTGAAAACCTGCAGAAATTTTGCATCAAAAATCATTTACGTACCAGAGCAGCTCTACTACCTGCATGCTTTTGTGAAATCAGAACATAAAAGCCGCTCTTATGTGTTCAAAATAATTTCTAAATATTACTTGTGACCATGAAATCACATCAGATTTTAAAAGCTGTGTTCCTGTTAGGGTCGATATGTACTTGGCTTCCTCCTGCACATCTCCATTCAGTCCTTGTGTGCTCTTGGAGCTCAGCTTGGAGGAGTTTGTAGCACTCTGTGTAAGTGTGTGTGTGTGTGTTCGGGCCCACCTTGGCAGTGGCACTAGCTATCAGCAGGGCCCAGCCGGCGTGCTAGCAGTGAGACCACAGTGTTTGTAACAAAGCCGGTCTGACTGTAACGCCTCACATTTGTCCCCTGGGCGAGGCGAGGTGGAACCTTCTAGGGAAGAGGCTCTAAACGAATCCGTGGAGGGCGGCGGCGAGGGGTGAGGGTGGCGGCGAAAGCAGCGCCGCCCGCCGCCATGTGTGCTGAGGAAGTCTGCACGCCACTCGGACCTCACTCACGACATGCAGCCAGGACGTCTGGCCAATGTGTCACACGAGACGCGACAATGAGATGGAGGAAGACTTCACTTCTTTTGGAGCAGCACGAGATGCTCAGTTTCCTTTTCTTCTTTCGCCTTTATAGTGTCATCTTCTAACTGTGCAAAGCTAAAACATGTTAGTTTGGACTGTATCGTTGTGTGTATTGTTAATTCTGATCGTGTTACACATCCATTTCCTCTCTCCTTCTTTATTACATCCCCAGTTGAACACCACCACAACAACAGAGACAGTAATCGTCACTGATGCCCGTTGCTGACCATCCTGCCCAGAACTCATGGACATCCTGCGCCGGGAAGTTTGTAAGAGAAGTTTTCTTCATTACAATGATCTGTTTCTCATAAACGCCCCGCCGCCCTCATTTGCTAGATCTGTCCGAGCATCAATCTGCTGTCGGTGGCAATGTCGGTGAAAGGGCCGCAGCCTCTGATTGTGTGCGAGGGCTTTAATTAGCCGTGGCTCAGATTGCAGGGTGTCAGGGCCTATTGGCTGTGGTAGTGGTGGTCAGACTCTGTGAAGTGGGTCAGGTCCGAAGTGAGTGAACACGCGAGTGACACCGGCGCATGATGTGACCCGTTTGCGGTGGGGTGGATGGACTCGGGGGCAGCTCTCGTCCTGTCTGTCTCGGCCGATGCAGGACGCTGGTAGCCACAGGGCAAACAAATCAGGGGAAGTCAGAGTGACGCTGGCTGAGAAGTTTACTGCTCTGGACTTCACGTCCACTCTCAGACATTGGAGCTGCAGCTGCGCTTTAGACTCTTCATGTTGTCACATTAGTTTTTTCTTTCTCACCATGTTAGATATATGTTTATTACAGGCGTCTGTTTTTGTTTACACTTTTCCTGCTTATGTCCTTGTTGCTTCATGCCTCCCTTCAAGTTTCTTCTTCTTTTCCTTTGGCCCTTTTTTCCTCTTTCTCCTATTCCACTTCACCTATCTTTACATTTACAAAACAGAACATAAACATTGAAACACACATCTGCATCAGGTCAGGATCAACTTATTCTGAATCTGAATCCCAATTGTGAAGTAGATTTACCACAAAACTGCGAAGCTGGAAGTCTTTGACCATGATATTAGTTGGTGTCTTCTTGTCTCTGCCTAAACAGGGCATGTGTAGCCACAGGGCAGCAGCATATCAGAGGTGATCAGCATGATTCAGCCGGAGAGGACACACACACACACACACTCTCACAGCTCTACTTTGTATTTGTTGCAGAGTTGGAGTCAGATCTTGTTAAAAATTTCTGCACAGTTACCTCAGCAGACAGTAAAAGCACCTCGGTCTGATACAAAAAACCATAGAGAATAAATACTATACTGATATAACATGAGATGCTGTTTATGTTTTCAGATGAGTCCATCTGGTAAAGTAAAAAAAAAAATACACCTTTATCACAGCAGACATTTTGACATGCCCATAGCAAAAGGACCACAGGTGCATACCATTTAGCCATCGTTAACGCTGATGTACATAACCTCTGCCTCTCCAGTCGAAAGCAGTCTATCCTGGTCCTAATGTTGCTGTAGGATTCGTCCCTGCGCCTCCCTGTTGATTGACTTTTTGATATTTTTGCTTTCAGATTTGACAGGAGCTGCAGGAGAACTGCTGCGTCTGGATGAGACGTCCTGCGCATCAGTGACAAGAGGACGTCTTCACTGAGAGAGAAATTCAAGGTGAGCCACTCATTTCATTGTTGAAAAACTTTTAATGTTTTAGGGCAAAATGTCTGTACTTTCTTCCAGCACTTTAACACTCAATGACCCATTTGTAATACCTACCTTAAAGGATAACTCAGTTTAATAAAACGTGGGTCTTATTTGTGTAGCTATGACTTTCATCAGTAATAAAACCACTGTATTAGCCAAGTTATTCAAATGATCCAAGACATTTTCTTTAGTTTGATATGAAACTTTTTCAACTAATGTATAAAAAAGCCAAACACCCTAACACAAGTCAGCATGCTGCACCTGATACACCTGCCCACATATAGTCGAATAGTAAAATTAAAGTGTCCATCACAGTTTACAGACTGATAGAATGCTTTGTTTTTGACCTACTGTACTTATATAGTTGTTCACACACAATTTTCCTGTGCAGTTAGAGATTACAGCCTGTCTGGCTGTCTGCTTGTCTTCTTTGCCCTGTAGAACTATTTAGGAGAAGTGTCGCTCTACTTCAAGATCTCAGCACTGGTGAGTGACACTGGTGAGTACGTCCTATATATCATAACTGACACAGACATATGAAGGGAAGGACCCAGGTTTTAATACAGTGGAATACACGTCTTCAGCTTGTGTGGCAGAAACAGTGTCGAACACAAAGAAAACACGGCACGACTGAGGCGGATCACTCCCAGGAACAACCAACCAAGCTCCAACAAAACCCAACAATAACAACTTGAAAAGATTTTTTCTCATTTGTGAACGTTTCTTTGCTGCGGCTGCGTCTCTGAAGGCCAAACCCAAAAGAGTTTGGGATTCCAGTCAGAGTTGAGGGATGATTAGATTGCCTCACCCAATTCTTCTATCATCTGTCTCCCAGTGCCTTTAATATGCAAATTGTAGGTATGCAAAGCTCTGATGCTTTTATTTAAAAGACATGTCCTCAGGCGATAGCAGTGGGCTTCCAGGGAGAGCTCTGTTTTAGCATGAAATAAATAGTTGTTAAAGGGATCACACAAGTTCGTATCTTAGAAGATGAAAAGCTAATTGACATGAATAATTTATTTGTATTGCAGTATCTTAAAGATATCAAATAGTGGTGGATAAATAAAACTTGAGTTCAAACATGATACCGAGCGTCGACAGGGCCCTCCGAATATTCAGAGGGAATTACATCTTTCAGATTAGTCATCATCCTTTAAACTCATAATGGCATTTGTCCTAAGGTCACTCCACTGCAATTATGAAATATTACCAGAATACTCAGAGGTATTAAAAATAATGATCTGAATATGAATTATTATGTTGCTCCTGCGGTCCAGGATGGTAAAGCCAGTTTTTTTTGGGGCGAGGGGGCGGGCAGGAGCAGAGAGATGAGATACAAACTTTCTGACGTCATGGGAAATAGTCAATTTAGGAACTGGAGCTTTTACAAAGGGATGGACTGTTTTGTTTTTTTGACTTTTACTGCCCAAAAAAAAACCTCAGAGAAAATGTGATTATTAGTATTATTATTGGAGTTTTCAGTTGCCACCCTGAAATTAGAAAGGTAACATGTCAAAATCAGATTCATAGCAGGGCTGGGTATGGGAGTCCTGTAGTTCTTTTTGGACTGGCTTTACTTTAGTTTTTTTCCCTTGAGTAATTGTTTGGTCAATAAAATGTAAGAAAATAGCGACAGATGCTCCTCAGACAGCTAGTTCTGTCCAACCAATGGCCCAGAGCTCAGGGATTTTCACACTTCACATAAGTTTGGTATTTTCCTCCAGAAATAGCCAAAAAAGCTTTTGTAAGAGTTATGTAGGGTTAAGGAGCTGTACAAGGTCAGAGGGGTCAATGCTGATCAACCAGCACTGATTAGAAAAAAGGATCGGAATACACATTGATAAAAGGAGAAGTATAAAGTTAAAAAACTGAAAGATGAAAATGAAATGAAAAGTGTAGGCTGGTGTGGTCAGCCTGTGTTTGTTTGTTTTACTCCGGACTGAAAATGAAAATGACATAAAGCACCTTTTCCTCAACTTTGAGTTCTGTGGGTTTTGGCTTTCGGAAGAAAGCTGCTCATCTTCAATAATGAGTGAAGCAGCTCTTGTTTTTGGGAATAATATATGAGAAAATGTGGGCCTCCCCCACCCCCCCGGAGTTCAGTCTGAGATCCAATCAAATCTCTTTCTGTGACCGACTGACATTTTCCCAAAATGACGAAGCCCACCCACCAGGCCTTCCACCCAGGCTAAAAGCGAGTGCTCAAAGTTTTTTAAAATTGCATTTTGACCCCAGCATAGAGGAGGTCCACACACTCCGAGTTTAATCCTACTCCATATCTCTGTTGGCATAGTTAGAATTCAGAAGAGCTCGGCTCTAACGGGAAGGGCCTTCTGATTAGAGAAAACCCACAATGCCCTCTGTTGTTGTTGTGAACTTTTGACTGCGTGGGCCGGGCCTCAACAGCGGCAGGCTGCGCTGAGGAGTCGGCAGCGGGGCGGAATATTTGACATTTCTCCGTGATGACAGCCTTGTTACTACTCTTGTTTCATACTGTATGCATCCTCTCTGTGTGGACCTGTGTCTCCCGTGGCAACACAAAATCTGATTTGGATGACAAATACTTTCCGGCTCTGGAGTGTGGACCCACCCAGCTTGCACTCAAATTGAGGCCTGAGCAGTTATTTTCAAGGACTGTTTGACATACGCTGGGCGTGAATTTATTCTGCTGGGACACAGTAGTACATGGTTAGGATGAAGTATCAGAAGCTCTTCCCTAGTTTACACAACTGGTGCACAAACAACGGGACCGCGGGGAACGAATGTCATGTATAACCCCACATCACTGTTGTCGTGTGAATACTTACACTCAAGTTCTGGTGATGTGATGCTCTTCAAGTTCCCTTAGTTGAACTGTAACACGCTGTCCGACGAGGCTGTTATTTTGAAAGGCTGGCATTTTGGAAATAAGGGGTTTATGTGACACTGAATGTTCAGTGTGCATGCAGATGAGAACTGTGATGTAGTGTGGCGTTGTGAACTTCAGAGTGCCATTGTGTCAATGAGATGCAGGAAATTATACTTTTACGAACAAGGCTGCTACTACCACTAACAACTGTAACTGTGTTACAATAGCACCAGTATCACTGGTGGTTCCTAATGAGACTCCTCGCTCTTTCTCCCTCTCTCCTTTTAAAGGTGTGCTTGTACAAACCAGCCCAGTCACATGAAGCAGCTCCAGTGGTTTTCTTCTGTCATATCCAGGTATGTTATCTCCCACTTCAGTCTCATTTTTACATTGTGTATTGTGTTTGTGTTCACATCTGAGATTCAGCTTTGTGACATTTATAAATGGCCAGCAGTGGATTTTTAAAATTGTTACCTTTTGTTGTCAAAGTTGTTTAAGATCAGGAGTAAATGCCTTATATTTTATTGATTTTATATAGAGGAAAATGAGTATTTTAATGAAAGCGGTGGCACACAGATATGGCCCAGGTGAGGAAGTGGGCATGTTACATGAAGTTAATGTGCTTACTTATGTTAGTTTTATCCAGAGATGAGAATAAACCCCCAGCTGGCATGAGAGCAGTGGTCCTCATCTCCTTCAGCTTCACGCTGTGCAGATTTTGTAGCAAGACGAAGTGTCACCTGCCTCCGCGACGTGACCCCAGATAAGCTGCAGACGATGGAAGGACGGGTGGATGAAGAGTCAGACTGAACCAGCTGCATGAGGTAAGATGAGGCTGCACTACAAACTGACAGAGCATGAGAAAACTCTTTTTTTAAAATTAGGTTTTAATGTGAATATGCATGTTTGGCGCCAAGACCAATGCTGTGTATCAGAGTAAAGCATCAACATATTTACTTCATGCTAAAATACGGCTATTGCAATGACTCATTGTATTACTTTTGCCATTACTGCCACTTATAGTAGTTCTACAATAGTACTGGTGCATTAGTACCTGATAGGTAGTATTCCCACTATTGCTGCTACTTCTGCTGTGACTGTTATGAGTCTGAGCTGCCTTATTTTACCTTCATACACTGAGTTTATGAACTGTACCTTTTCTAATTTAGTTCACAGGGTTCAGTTTGTGGTCCGCTGATAACGCTAGATGTTAATATTTGAAATGTCTTTGGGTTCAGATCAAAGTGTGTTTAGTTTGAAGTGCGTGTGTGAGAGGAAGCAGTTCTAGTCGAACCTGTTGGATGTACAGAATCCCTGATTCAACAAAACATCTTTAATATCCACTTTGTTTAACAGCCGCGTGGCATTTTTACGCAGGCACTGACCCAGAGGAGCACTACACTGATTCCTGTGTACTGGCAGGATCTGCTTAGTGCTTTTTACTTCAAAACAAGTGCGATCATACAGCCTCTCTGCTGTTAAATCGCACAGCCCTAAAATATCCGCTGTTTTGAAGTCACATGGTACAGAAATGAAACCCAGAGTGGTAATATGAAGCAGGATATGTAACCTCACAGCTCTTCTGGACCGAATAGCAAGTGTTAAATGAGAGAAGTGTGGAGTCTTTGAATAAAGAAATACATTCTTATTGGGAGGTGAGGGGCTGACAATGAACCTCCTCACTCCGAGTTGAGCCTGCGAGAGGCCGACTTGTTCATCCCTTGTTATGCCGCTAATGTGTATGATTTAAGGGGGAATTATGCACATCTCAATGTGCCTATAAATGACATTATTCATGCACAGGTGCTGCACTAAGCAGCTCCTGAATGATAATTAAGATAATCTTTCTCTTTTTTTTTCTTCCTTCACGCTCGCTCGCTCCCTTTTCTCACGGATCCACTTTGTTCAGGCAATATCTCCTGTGTCAATACCTCGCTAGACTGCAGCCCCTCTCCCCTCAGCCATTGTCTGATCCTTATTCAGCACTAAAACCCGCACTAACAAGTGAGACCACGTCTATGTTTCTCCCCCGAGCCCGACGGTATTTCTGAGAAATAACGTGCCAAGTTGAATTAAAGTGAGAGAATAAAAAAAAAAAAAAAAAAAGGAAAAAAAAAAAAAACTTTTGCAAGGCAGAAACTTGGCTGCAGCGATCCCGAGGGAATTCACCGCGCAATGAATTTCTCAAACGAGAATATGAAGACATTGATGTTGAGCACTTTGCATATGATAAGCTCTTTTTCCATAAAGAGAAATGATTAGTTTTAGAATGGTTAGGAAATGTTGCTGGGGAAAAAGTGTTCCAGGCTCACACATATTAAGGACATTTAGAATACATTAAAAAAAGAGAGAAATTTTGTTATAGTTAGGCGGTAAGTTATGCCAAAATGATGTTTAAACTCAGGTTTTCTGATAAAACTGCACTAAAGCTAAACTTTCTTTCTTTTGAAAGGACATATGAACCACATTTTGCCTGATGTGTTTGGACAGTAGCGAGACGCTCGATGCCAAATCTTTGTGTAGAAATGCATCATCACAGAGATAGAGTTAGTGAATCCAGCTTGGTTTGTGTTATTGGGGAACCTGAGGCTGTTTGGGGCTGGAACCCGTCTCCACTGTGGTAAACAGTGAGTGATGATTATCGTCGCTTACCGAGAGGAAATCCAGCTGTATTGTTTTAGCACGGGCCACTTGTTTACAAGAGCCTCTCTCCAGTGGACGGGCCGCACTTGATTCAGTTTTCTTTTGTGTGCAAATCACTCGTTTTGTTTGTATTTTTTCGATTTTCTTGTTGTGTTACGCTCCCAGTCGGCCCTCTCTCCGGCCTATGTTGTGAGGGAAGCCATCCAGTGTCTTTGCGGCCTGCAGCTGGGTTTCATTACCCAGCTTTTGCCACACCCTTTCTCTTCAAATAAACACACTGGGTATGTATACCAGAGCAGGGGACAAATAGGAGCTGCAAATAATTCATAGCATTTGTTTTAAACCTCTTTGGGTGCCAGATGGGTGGAGTTTACCTCAACACTGTTTCTAGGACTGTCAGGTGAGGTGTCAGCCACAGGAGGAGTTATATCCCAGAAGTGGTATGTAACACAGCGCAGAACAGTGAGTAGAACCAACACAGTGAACTAGAAGATGCTGAAACGCTTGATCCAGCTAATGGCTACTGCAGTCAGGTGATAATTATCTGTAGGTTTGTCACTGCAAACAACTGCGTTCACATTACATAGAGTCATTAAACCCATAATTTAAATGAAAATATGAGAATGCATCAGTGCAGCTTTAATGAGTACTTTTGATATTCTTACCATACAGTTTTGCTTTAACTTATTTTTATTCAGATAAAAGAACTGTACCAGTCTCACTTCTGCAGAATATGGATTTCAAACACTTATCTGGGGCTGTGACAGACTCCACCCATTTGGCTCTCCTAGAAGTTTAAATTATGACCCTTTTTTTTTTTTTGCAAGTTTGGTCACAGATGGATGTTTGCCAGTTGTTTGTATAGAAAATAGGCCATAAATTTGCGCAGTGGTTTTGCAGATACACAGTAAGTCGTCCAAAACTGAGTGACAAAATAGGTTGTGTCTGTTTGGCTTGCAGTATTTTCTGATCTGATGCCTCTGTTCCTTCCTAAATGTGTATGAGGATGTTGATGATGGTGAAAAAAAAAAAAAGATTAATGTTTTGTGATCGATTGATAATGGTTAAGGTTAAGACTCTTTCCTTTTCCAAAGCCAAGTTAGTATTAAAACATAATAAAAAAAAATCTAAATCAAGAGAATAATCTGAATTGTGTGCAGTTACACAGTAATTAGTGACACTTTCCAGACACAATAGCAGCTCTTAAAGTGCAGTTAAAAAAAAAAAAAAAAAAAAAACTTGTAGCACATACTACATTTGTCACCACTGCAGTCGCAAAAGGCAGAATTAACTTCCTCTAAAACCCAGATTTCCTCTGCAAATGACACTGAATCATATATATTTGAACTGTGCCTCCTGGCTACAGCGTGTCCTGAAATGTCTTTAATAAGGATGAGGATGTTAAGGGGCTGGTATAGCTCCAGTTTTAAATTAGAAATAACCCGGCAGAACGCTTGACTTACAGAAAAGGTTAGGTTTAAACACAACACATTAATCTCTGCTTCCCGTTTGCACATTTATGGATCTGAGTAGGTGTGTGTGTGTGTGTGTGTGTTTTCTGGACAGAAACACCCACTGCCATTAACCAAAATATGAAAAAGCAATTACAGAAATGAGTGTGTGCAGGGAGAAGTGTCCACTGATGTCCTGCCTTGGATTTTTAAATCATTGTTTCTGTGGAGGGAGGTTTTGCCCCTTTTATCAGCTTATTCTGAATATGATAAGGCAAAGATGACAATCAATAATTATCTGGATCATAATATACTCATAATATACTCAGAGGATGCCACACCGTGCAGTCCTGCAGTATATCAGCACTCCGAACAGCAGCAGGACTGTGTGGACAGGCCTCACAATTTCCACCTGATTACAACGATAGAGGCTCATATCTGTTTTCACCGGCTGTGTGTCTTTATTCCCGTTTTTTTGTGCGGCAGAAATTGCAGCTTTTACTGATGACAGACAATTTGAAAGTGCTCTTGTTGAATAGTCACAGGTGCCATGTTGTTTGAATCAAGCAGACTCGCTGCAAATAGCTGGAGTGTTTTTTCCAGTGTGTGGAGAGAGAGAGCACACAAAAGTCTATTCAGAATGAAATGCAGTTTTATGTGGCCATTAGCAGATTGGAGTTTTAGTTACACAAACCTTTTACAGAGGCAGCAATAATCCACACTGGGTGGAGGCAAAGATGTACAACTTTTTTTTTTCTTGGTGGCGCTACAGAGCTACGTTTTTATGAGTAGCCTCCCATTTTGTTTAGGGCACGCAGTTAAGCGTTATTCTGATTGTTGGTTGGGTTAACAAGAAGACTGCTAGCTTGCAAACATGAATGTAAACGATGCTACATAAGAAATATTTGAAAAAATTGCTTTGCGATTATTTCTTTTATCCGTATAAGGCCTCAACTATACGTACAGAGCGGAAATTAACATAACGTTAAAGCTAAAAAAACAACCCAGATAAAGTTTGATCAAAATAATGAAAAGATTCTATGGTATTACGTTTTTTCCTAAACATGTTTGGAGCTCACAACTGTTGAATGTCTGTTTTAAATCACCAGAAAATAAATTTGATGTTCCCGATTGCTGTTGTAGGTCAGAAACACTGATCATCAGACTTAAATGGATTATAGAAACGAGTATTAGAAATCAGCGTCTGATAGTTTGTCTCCAAACAACTTGAGATTTCTTCAGAAATCATCAGACGTGTTACTATCACTTTACCGGTCATGGTCATGTTTCTTGTTTTGTTTACTGCTGTTGCTCGGCTTCCACAGATGACGCACAAGTCCAGTGAGTTTATCTCAGTCTCCAGCAGTGAAACAGCATTTTTCAGTCAGGTGTTCGGCTGCAAATTTCGAGCACTTATGCGTTTTGCCTCTTTGAAGTGTTTAGTTGCCTTCAGCTGCATTTGTGCAAATTGCTCAGGTTTTTGTCTTTTGTGTTTTACATGTGTTGCATTGCTTTCATGCCACAAGACAAGACTTTGGATGTGCAAGTGCGTGCTTGTTTCGTATCGTTTTCAGTATCCCCATCTCCAAGATCATACACAACAGAATCAAGCAAACATTGGAAAGAGAGATGTGTGCAGGGTGGTGGTGGTGGAGGAGGGGGGGGGTGAAACATCTTTGTTCCCTCTGCTCTTTAGAAAGCTTTAGCCAGCCCATCTTCACTGAAGCGTACAGGATGTGCCTGATGTTTCCTTGGCAAAGGAAAAGGTAAAAATAGAGAAGATTCATCTGGTTTGAGTTCTGCGGCACCGCATTACTTTAGGGGTAGTTTTTTTTTTTTTCCTGCTCTTTTTTTTTTTTTTTGCTCCGCGGTCCTGGGCCCTTTTGTATGATTGAAGCTCAAACGGACCAGGAAATGCAAATAATCCCGGTTCTGAAGACGTTCAGTGACGTGATTGTTGGGACTGTACAAGGAGGCTGGCCGGCTCGCCACATTAAAGGCAGAGTTTGAACGAGAGATGAGTGGAGACTGGGTTAAGTTAAGCGAGAGGAGAGGACTTCAAAGCCTGCTAGGTTCGCCTGCCATATTGAAAGTGACGAAATGTGTCTTTTATTAATAGCATTCACCAGAGTTTCTTGTTTCTGCTCTCAACTTTTGTTCCATTGTTCTACAATCACCTCAATGTGGAGACAGAATGAAAGGAGTTATTTCAAAGCTGCAGAGCAAATTACACCTTGATTACACGCGAGGGAGGCAGATGAAGGATTTGCTGTTTGTGATTGTTTGACATGTCTGATTTTAGGTCCTTTACCACCTTGTTAAAAGAACTGTATCTGTGTGTTTTCTTGAGTTTGTTTGAGTTGTTATAGTGGATCCATGCACACGGTTTAACTCCTTTTTGAAATTGGGTGAATTAAAAGTTTTGAATTCTTCATTTCCCATCAGCAGATTTGTAAAAAGACTGAAGAGAAAGGGACACTATTCTTTCTCTGTCTCTATTGAGAGTATATATATTTTTATTCTTTATCCTATCCCCCTTAGCTGTGGTTAGTATGGTTGCTAATCTTTCCTCGGATCCATAAATAATCGCAAATAATACAAACAAAATTGATAAAGACTAAATTAGAAAAAAAGTGATAAAGACTAAATTAACACAAAGAAAGAGATAAGAGCGCCTTCAAAAGGTGGATATTCAGAATTTGGACTTTAGATTTTTTTATTACCATGTGGTTGGTACCCCTCAAAGGGGTCACAAGATGAATCAAGATGATTAATGTGACAAGAAAGAGGAAAAAACAGTTCTGTTACACAAATTTGTGTTATTTTGAATGTGGATTTTTGAGCATTGTCTTTCAGATAAATAGGTGTAAAAAGGTCATGTTGTCCCTGACATGTGATCAGCATGTTCTCATGGACTCTCTTATGTCACCTAGACATTTGTTGTGCTTTGGATTTCTAGTAATTTCTCTGCATCTTATCAGCAAATGTAATCTGTGTCAGGATGACAGGATGGCCGTGGACGTCCACTGATGGCAGAATTTGGGATAGTGTGTTTGGGTGTTACTTTATTTCCCTTCTCCGTTTGACATAAGTTTCTCTTTGCCACCAAAAACTCCTCAATTATCATAATAATTTAGCAGCCGTGGTCTTCATTCATATCCGCTGCTGTACAGAAGTGCATCAGACACTATTTCAGAGATGGCTGATTTGCATATTATGATGCGACCGCTGCCCATCATCCCTTCTCCTCATTAAACATCCGGTATCTCGCCTTCTTTTCGTCTGTTTTTAGAAAAAGGAAAGGGAGGAAAAAAAAAAAAATCTTGATTCAGCCGCTTTAATTCTCCTCAGCGGACTTGTAATTGGTGTTTACGTGATTGGCTTTTACTCCGTTCGCTGCTTTTCCCATAAATCCTTGTCAATCTAAAGTCAGTCTAGCATGTTATCAAGCGAACAGAAACAAATAACGCCACAAAACACCACAGTAAACATTCCATAATTGACTGTTTAGGAGCGCGATCATCAGTTAGGGTTTGATTTGAGGATGTAATCTGCTTTTGCGGATGCCAGGCCATTCAACCAAAATGGACACGAGAGTTAATGCAGCTCTAACCTCTGAGCCATTTATGCTTGTTGAATGTACTTGTAATGATTAAGTTTGAAAGAGCCATGTTTTATCATCGGCCAACACAAGAGTTGACAATCTTAAGACCTTCAACTAGAAATAATTAGGATCTATTTGAATGCTGAGTGTGGTGCACAGTGCTCTGACAAGAGCTAAGCTTGTTAACGAATGTGGTGGCAATTAAATGGCTCATCCCCCCCCTACTGTTTATGGTTTTTTATCACCTGAAAATTGATTATAATTTTCAGCATTGCTTGACCATAAAGTTTCAAAATCTCTGCCAGCATAATTGAAAATGCTTGTTCTAATGCAGCGACTGAGCATTGTTTTTTGTGAGGTTTCAAATTGTTTCCCCCACAAAAGACCAAAAGTATTTTTAGTTCCCGCAGATCCCACATGAAACCTGAGCTGGCGACATGGTTAAAATTAGTCCGTGCTGCTTATTTGAATGTTTTCCCCCCTTCCTCCTCCTTTTTAATTTCTCCACATAGTTTAACATTAAAAATCAGGTCAACCTTTAAGATTTATGAGCAGAGAGGAGAAAAAAGAATTAATGGTATGCTATTTTTATTCAGTCAGGCGTCTGTTAATTTGGTATGACCTTAGTCAAAGGCGGTGAAATAACAAACTCTACTTACTTCTTCTTAAGACCAAACCCCTGGTCTCCCATGTTGCTTTTCTGAGGATGTGAGAAGAGAAGGGCCCGCTGCCAGCCTCTGTTTCTTTAACTCTTATCTGCAAAACTCAACACACAGGATTTTCAGGACATCAGTGGCACTAAGAAACTAATACTCTTTCATCTTATTTCATAGCGTATTGTTTCAATTAAGGATTTTTTTTTTTTTATTGGTCTATTTAGAAAATCTGTTTTTGAAACAATTAAAAGGCGGCTCGAGCAGCACTTGGACACGTTCAGAAAATAAATCTTGACAGCCAAATGAGGCTGCTCATCATCCGATAATGTCGAAGAGGTGGTGAGAAATGGCGACCATAAAGGTTGCCGCGTCGTCTCTGAGCGTCTTTGTCCGTGAGCCAAAGCAGAGGTGCGTCACCTCCTTTATTTCCCACCTTTTTCTTGCTGATGAGTTCCCAGTGTGACTCTCCTCATGACAGCATCCAAACTTTGCTGCCGCAGAGGCCTGAGCGCTCACAGGCCCCCATTGAAGCATCCCTGCAGGGGTTTTCTTCACAGAGAGGCTAGAGGGGAGGGGGTGAAGGTGAAAGTTTGGCACCGAGCGACAGATCTCCAACAGCGGAGGCCTTTGTTTCCAGGTTGCTCACGCTCTGAGATGTGGTCCAACCAGGTGGCCTCTGACCTGACCTCTACTCTGAGAGAACCGGTGGGCAGAGAGGCTGAAATAAAAAATGAAAGGAACAGGCAACCTTGGTTGGAAGAAAGGATCAGGAAGGGGATGGAGGAAGGGGAGATTGTGGGGGGGGGGGGGGGGGGGCGGCATGAAACAAAGTGTTGAGAAATAGGTCAACCAGTATCTCATTTTTCTTGCTAAGCTTGTAATCACCCTTGACAGGCACACTGTGGAACAGGCTATTCAGCTGGAATTCAGGGCTCATCGTTGAATTACAGACCCTAACCATCCGTCTCATCATGTAAAGGAACATTTAGAGGATGGAAGTTCTTTGTTCTGTCTTTGTTTTGTCGCTGACGTGGATGAGTTACCTGTGTGTTGTGATCGTCTTTCAGTTGAGGCAGCATGATCATTTTAGTGTCTCCATGGAAGAAAAAAGTTGACAGTGTTGATGTTTTGATCTTTAGGGAAGACAAAGGATTATTCATTCACTTCCCCGGTTCTGTCCTGCAGTCTTTTGACTTTCACTTCACCTAACATCCGAGATGCTTTTGGCTTTGAGATCTCCACCTCTAACGTGGAGTAGTTTTATGTTTCCTCAGTAGAAAGTAGTTCCAATTAAAAAATGTTCACATCAGGCTCGATGGATTATCCTGAGTAGCCAAGATGCTGTTTCTGGAAAGAAACCCTCCTTTTGAATGTTATAATTGCCATTTTTCAGTGCTGAACCACAAATGGAATTTAATTCACATCATTTGAATACAGAATTGTCAGAGAGCGGTTACCAGGGCAAATAACAGCAGAACTATCTGCACATGCCACTGACACTGAAGGTGAATGAGAAAATGTTTATTTGTAATTTGGTTGAACTGACCCTTAAATATTCATATATATTTATATACATATATATGTGTGTGTGTGTGTGTGTGTGTTATATATATATATTTATGATCTATTTTTTTGAATTCCTCACAAAACTAGATCATAAACTCAAGCAGCCTGGAAATAATTGTGTGCCGCTGATGAATGTTCATCAGGAAGCGATTCCCCATCTCGCCACAGATTTAAATGTGATCTTGTTAAGCCACCAAGGGACCGAATCTCGCCCATGGGTGGCCAAAGGATACTCTGTCGCTAATGAGGTGTGCACAGGCCCCGTGGGTAATGGCAGTGTCACGCCAAAGCTTTTTGACACCTCAGGGCAGCCGTACAGTATGGCCCGGGCCTCTGCTGTCGGTTGGCATTCATTTGATGCTGAAACAATGAAACACGTCGACCATAAAACTGGGTTTTCATTGGTAGTTTTGATCCCTTCCACTCTAAATACCCATTTTAATATGCACTTTACCCATTATGTCTGTGTTAATAAGAAGTCTCTTTGAGAATGTTCCCATTGTTGAGTGAGTCTGTTAATTATGACAGCTCAAAGTGCTGCTGTATTCTACTGACTCTTTCTCATAAGAAGCATGATTATTCATCACCACGATAAGAATTAATATGCAGGAAGGCATGCTCCCCAAGAAATATTGTTGTCTTTTTTTTTTTTTTTTTTTCCTTCCACTGAATTTGAATGCTCCAAATTACACATTCAATCCATCTTTGTTTGTGTATTTAACCCTGTTAAACATGGCAGCACTTTGTAACTTTTAAAGACCCGTGGCTTATTGGACTTGGAGCTGGCATCGCTAAGTGACAATTTGGATTGTGTTTGCTATCAAATAAACACTTAATGTATCTGTGGATGTAAACAAATGTTCGTTCTCCGCCATGCATCTGCTAGAAATAAAGCCACGCTTCAGAAAAGTGCTACAGAGCTTTTCAGCCAAAAGGACACGCACTCTGACGTATTCACGCCCCAAAGTATTTTTAGATGATTAGAACAACACGCTATAGTCATTTTCTGATGATATAATAGATTGACCTCAGCTGAGGAAGGTTAGAAAGAGATCAGCACAATGAGGGATGCTCTGTAAGCCCCGAAAACTATAATGGTGAAGGGATCAGAAACCCCTGCTGTTTGTATCCAGAGCATTTAATCAAACTGGCATTAGTTCGGCGCTGTAGCTTAAACTTTGCTTACCTCCCAATCCCGGCTGGGAACTTCATATTGTTGACAGTAGCTCTGAATTCAACCATAGACTCAGCAACTAAAAGGATAAGATGGGCTTAAAGGGCCTTTTTATAACCTGGCTATTCACCCTGATGCACTGTCAGTCCGAAGGACACACCGACTCCAACACCTGGCTGAGAGTCCAGGAAGCAAGACAAAAGAGACATATCAAATTAACATGTAGATTTGTTGAGTGTGGATTACTGTGTGATAGACCCTACCCTAGCTCTACTTCCACAAATGTTTATTAGGACTTTGACACCAGCCTGCACTTTCCAGGGTTTTTTGATCAAATCTGAGTTGTTGCTACTGGAGATGTGGTAGTAAATGGTATTCATCACTGTGTGTTTGTTCTAGAAGTCTGTGTATGTGATGTGGCAACATATTTCCTTAACCAGTGAGGATGGACAGCACTGCTTACACGATATAAAAGTACCTTGGATTTAGTGTCTCCGCCTTTGCAGGGCTGGTGGCTCTATTACATTAGGTTTCATTAACTTGTGTGTTGTGGGAAAGAGGAAGTTGTGTAGACACAATAAGTGCAGGTTTGAGTCTGCTGATTTTCCAGCATGCCATTGTTAGTGTATCTGGTTTGCCGTTTCAGCTTCCGCCATTTTGTACTTGTATATAATGTTGCAGTAATGCCTTCAAACAGTCACAACATCAGCAACCAGAAAATAAAACTGAAGCAGCATCTGATTGGCTGAAAACCAATTTCAGCTGGATGCAGCAATAAGACAAACCTTCCATCCGATCAGAGCGTTCATATGACATCCCTGCGGCCAGTTCAGAGGCTGCGGAGAGCAGTGTGTTTGTGCATGTTTGTCAGCATTTGTGTGTATATGTGAGTGGTTATGTATCCGCGATAATATAACTGAGAATCATGATGCAAGCTTTTTCGCCCAGAGTGTTTTTGAGCTCATTTTCAAATGGTAATTTGCCTTATCCGAAGCAAACTCACTGAGTGTAAGTAAGTGATTATTTGCATGGCTGACAATCATTCGGCATGCCTGCAGTCTTTTTCCAAACTGCTCCAGTTTGTCCAGTCTTTGAAAAAAAAAAAAAAAAAAAAAACTACTTAGGGAGGGCCAGTTCTCTTTGAAATATCCTTTCATTTACCTTATCATTAGACACAAATGTGGCATGGTTAACAATGACTGAAAAAAACATAGCCAGTCAGTACTTCTTCATAAGGCTGATGAAGGCTTTGCAGCCAAAAAATCTTCTTTGTGACTGCTGAATAAAGACACAGTTAATCATTTTCAGCAGCTACGTTTCTACTTTTTGGCAATGTTTTTACTTTAACTTTCTTAGGTTTTTGGTTCGAGCACCTCAGGCTTTGGGGTTTTTATCAAAGTGCAAAGTTTCTGTGCTCCTGTTAAATTGGTTATTATCCTATTAGAGGCACCGTGTTGGTTGGTAAAGTGCAGTAACGACAGGACGCAGCGACAGCAGAACAATGCAGTGATTTAGTATCTGCACTCCCCCTCAATCACACTCAAATGTCAGCCACAGACTCATCAATGCCCCTAACCCTGAGCACACCCGTGAGACACACACACACACACGCTCGCACACATAGCCCAAATGACTACACACCAGCACAACATCAGGGCTTTCAGAAAACACGGCATGAGGATACAGTCGAAGATGGATTTTCCAGAACTCCCCCTGTCACATTAACGCATAGCAGTCAACATTGTTGTTATTATAAAACCAGAATACTCTCACTTTTTCCAGTTTCATCTTCATCCCTTTCGAGCAGCCATTCTTCAGTGTGCAATGAATGTAATGGAGTATTTTGTGGTAATAGTGGAGTTTTGTATGTGATTGGTCTAATGTTGTTTGTCGCTCTGGAGGAACAATTAACACAGGCATTAGTAAACATGCAGTGCAGAACAGGGAAGAAAACAGAACTCTTTATTATGTTATTATTATGTTATTATTATATATTACTTCTAAAGGAACAATTAAGTTCATCAAGCGACACAATGGATGGATGACACTCAGACAAAGGCTGCTGTAATGTGGTAAAAACGGCCTGTTTAGCTAGAAAAAGAAAAAGAAAAAGAAGATAAACATCTGTAGAAATAGTCTGCAAGAAACCCTTGTGGCAAGAGGCCTGTACAAAAATTAAACATTTATAAAACCACCGAGAATAATTGAGGAAGAAGGCCACCAGCCTGCATTCAATACGTATCAATAACAATCTGGTATAGGTTTCCCCTCACACTGAGAAAACTGGGAGGGGCAAACAAAAGTCATAGGAGTCCTTCATTTACCATGCTCATCCATCAATCAGTATTTAGGACATTGACAAGTGGTAATTTAATAACCAGTGACCTGGGCTGGCAGGAAGCCGGCATGACAGACAATACAAACTCATTTATCATGGGGGAGCGACGGTGGTGCTGTGCTGCTGTGGATCCGCTCTCTCTCTCTCTGATCCTGTGATTGTCGCTGCAGGAGTCACCCTTGGCGAAACACTGAGGGGGTTAGCGCACATGAGGCTGAGCTCTGAGATAATACATTTAAGTACAGCAGGATATATAGACGCTGCGAGGAAAGTCTCGAGACTGTCTTGGGTAATAGTGTTTACAGCTGGAAGTCAAAATGCGAACATTTTTACCCTTATTTTCACCTTTAATTTCTTTTCAAATGACTTTGAAGGTGGTAGAAACCCTTTTTTTCCATAGTGTGAGTCAACAAGTCATATATACTCTGCATCTGCTTGCTCCAGCCTTTCATTACAGCTATATGATGCTTATATTGAGTGAACTGTTCAGACACAATCCTCCAAGATTTTTATAGCTGCACCATTACATCAGATGGAAATATTCTAGATGTCTTGTGCATACTTTTTTTTTTTTTTACACATTTCCTCTTATATTTATTGCATGTGTTTAGTATCTGTGGTAACTTTGTGTTCTTGTCTAAAATAAAGCAGAAATTTGAACAAGAAATTCACTTATTAATACTTGATACTTAATAATACCTTTATTTTAGAGTTTACTTTGTCCAGGCATAGAAACCGTTCTTCCCCCACATGTTGCAACCTTTCCTCGCATGCAAAAAGATGCCGATCTCCAGAGAAAGCGCAGAGTGAGAGTTTATTTCTGTTAGTATGACTGGGTTTTAACATCTTTACAGGCAAGCCAGGGTCAGCTCAGGATTCACACTTCGCCCTTGTTTGGCTTAAACGCTCAGTTTTGTGGAGCTGATCCGTGTTTGCCCACATGCGGTAACATCATATACCTTTGTGAGACAGCGATTGCGTTGCTGCCAGATTGCAATCAGTGGGCAGGCGTCCACATGAGCTGCCATTAGGCCATGGTGCGGCGAGTTAGCAGGCCTGCTGATGATTCACCCACAGCGTTTGACTCCAGAGGAGGCAGTAAAAGCTGTAATGTGGATTTTAATGTGCTCTAATGATGTCATGTTTGTCTTGGGCGCTTCCTTTCTTTCCAGCCGAGCAGCACTGTGCTCGCGTTCGAGTCGCGGCGCCTTCTTCCAGCAGTATCACCTGTAAACGTGACCATACTAATGAGGTTGGTGATGCTGTTGACGATGTGTCAAAGTGACACACTCCTGCATAATAATGCCCTCGCTAACCTGGTAACCTCATTTATCAATGCAGGGCGGGGTTAGTTATGTCAGCTCTGATGCATGATCTTATAGAGCGTGATTACATGGACATAGCATGCAGTGCTTACAGAGCCAGCAGTTTGCCTGGCTGAAATTTTATGTATGTATTGACATATATCTCTGCATCTTCAAGATGAACTGGATTGGGGGCAGATCTTCGTGACCCCTGTGAGTTTGGCTAATCCCTTAACTTTGAATCTCGTGCCATCACCAGGTGAAAGTTTCACTGTGTCTGATTCTTTGATTTATCCAGCAGTTTGTTTTTCTTTACTTTGAGCATTACAGCCTCACGGAGCTGCGAGTGTGGCCTTAGACGCTTGTTTAAAAATGAGCCATTTATTACGAGTTACATTTTGAAAACGAACAGTTAAGCTCGGGGCTGTATAGCGGCAGCCTTATCCTTTAACACTGTGAATACTGAAGTCAGTCAGCTCAGGCTGCTGTTCTTGCAGTCCTCGAGTCCAGCGGAAATCAATGGGATTCTGATTAGTGCTGGCCAAAGGGAGACTCGCGATTATTACCAATGAAGGGAATTAGATCAATGATTTTTTTTTTTTTTTTCCAGTTAGGGGACTTCAATACCTGCAGCTTGATCAAATTTAAAATCAAGTCATCAGTGGAATTGCCGCTGATTTATAAATAAGATAATTGGTCCCCCCCTCCGCTACCACCACCTCACTGTGCTCTGTGTTTCTGCTCTCGCTGGCAGTCCAACACTTTTATTGCTTAGTCAAACCTCCTCCTTCCATTTTTAAATTGCCTATTGAGTGGATATCTCTGCGGACTTGCCAGCCTACCATTTGTATCCCCTTCGTGCAGCTTCTTTTTTTTTTTTTTTTTTTAAAGTGGGGAAATGTTTAAGGTATTTACTCTGCGCAGCAAACATCCCCATGTAATTTAATTGTCAAAAGATACAAATCACGGCCATGTTTACGTACAGGCACAGTTTCATTACCCCAAGGCACATAAAAATCCATTCAGAGCCCATGATAGCATGCCATAAATGCATCTCTACATGTATAAATAAAGGCTTATTTTATGAATTTCAGGAAAAATTAAATTTATTGCAGAGGCATAAAAATAAGCAGCCAGGGATTCAGTGTTCTCCCCTGGGGATCGAACCTGAGACACCTCAAATTTAAGACAGCTCACAGACTGACAGTGGAGATAATTCATCTCCTTGTAGTCAGGTGCTTTCCCCTGGTGGGTAAAAACAGCTTCACTGCTGTCTAATTTTAAAAAGTGTTGTCATTTTTACATTTAATTTTCAAAGGCAGAAAAATACCTTTCAACACTTGTCACTTGAGAAAAGCAACAATTCTGCTGTTTGTGATTCATACCGCGGCGTTTTTCTTCTCACCACTGCATGTCTCTTTGCAGGTGATAATTTTGTCTCGGAGTCGTGCATTTGATGTCAGTGCTGAATGAAACATCACCTCAGATTCAATTGCTTTTTTTCCTCCCCAAAAGTCTATGATCTCATTACAGATGTCTAAGTGGCTTCTGCAAAGGAAAAAAAAATAATGAATGAGAAATTTAAAGGGAACTTGCATAAAATGTCCCCATCTTTGTCGAGATCATTTGCTTTTGCTTTGTCTTTGTTGTGCACTTCACAGTTCAAAGTAGTTTAACTTAATAAATGTAAATGACAGTCATCACTCTGCTAAACCCAGATTGGCTGACAGCAGCAGTCCCCTCTAATTCAAATGAGGTAACCCTGCCGATTGGACGCTGTCCAGTTCATCTGCTGCAAACTGGCCTGATTGGACAGATTTCAGTCATTCTCTAGTGAGGGGAGCCAATCAGGACCGAGTCCAGCTGTGATGTATATCTTGGATTTTGTCCGAAAACAGCCTGGAAAGAAAGCAAACATTCAATTGACCCTCTCAAACAGAATCAGATTTAGCGACGCTTCTGTTAAACATCTGTTATCGTATGTGTAAAGCGCCATGCTGCCGTTTCTGTTTGTCATAGCCCACATACATACACATGCATTTTATCTCACTGTCAGCCATTTTTAGATTTCTCACCTTCCAGGCAGTGAACTGAATTTCCACTTGAACATATAGAAATTTCTTAGTAACTGATTTAACAAGTCCTCCCCTTAGCTCCTCCTGTCGTATAGTTGCATCTTGACGTTAACTGTTTAGGAAACTTGTTAGTTTGTTCATTTTTGTTCTTTTCCTGACCAAGAGGAAGTTGAATGGGAAGGCTAACACTGGCAAACATGTGCCACCATAAGCTCCTGGTCATTCCTGTCCAAGTAACACTGTGGCAACAGAACTGCTGAGTGTATTGAATGGAGCAAGGGGGCATTTTTATTGTTTATGAAGTCAGCTTTTCATTTGTTAAGGAGAAGACTGTGTTTTCTCTTCTTGCAGAACTTGGTAGCAGTCTGGCTTTAATTGGCTTAAACATTGAAGAGCTCTGGTGCAGTGTTTTTGAAGTCATTTCTTTCTCAGTTCTAGCTCTCGCAGCTGCCTCTTCTCAGCCTTGTGAGGCAGAACAAATCGCCACCGGTGCAACTACCTGCTCCTGCGCTGTGATTGTCAGTATCAGCTTCCTCTGCTCAGGGACAAGCTTCACCTCGCTAACAGCTGAGACCCCCCCCCCCCCCCCCCCCCCTCCTGGTGTTTATGTTCGTAAGTCACCTGGAAACCTCTTGTAGCGGAGGTATCAGCGGGGCGCAGGTTGCACTCTGAGCCCCAGGGAGCCAGCATGCTGCGAGGGGGAGGGCGCGGGGCGGGCTGCGCATCCTCGCGGCTCAGATGGGATTACAGGTTGCTAACACTTGATGACACAAGCTGTTTCCAACATCTCACCCACCTTGTGTGGTGAAGACTTAACTCGCTCACTCGCAGGTTCATCACACACAGAGAAACACACACGCCCACGCAAGCTACCGTTCCTGTGCACACACACACACACACACATTAACTCGCTCATAAAATTGAAGCTGTGTGCGCATGCATGCCGGCTTGACTTCTGCACGCATGCATGGACACGCACATTGTACTCACACACACACACACAGTGAATAGGCAAACTCATACATAAAATTGTATTTGTGTTGGATGGAGGAAAACAAGCAAGCAAGCATGAGTGAACAAGTAAAACCCAACCATCATACACACATGGAAACACAAACGCACAAGCGAAGGACACACAGTCTTACACTTAAAACTGTAGTCATGTTTACATGCATGAATGTAAGAAGGCAAGCATGCATGCAGAAAAACAGCCCTAGTTCCCACACATGCGCACACACACACACACACACTGTACAGCTCACAGCTCAACTCACTAATGGAATCAGTGTGTGATGTTACTCTAATATCCACTGTATCATTTTTCATGCCAGTATCAGTGTTTTTAATTGACCCTTTTTATGATCACTGGGCTTCAGATGACGTTCATTACTGTGGGAAACTTTGATATGAATGACATCATTTCAAGTCCAGGAGGAGAAACGTTTTTTTTTTTTTTTAAATCTCAAACAAAACTGATTAAAACAAAATTTTGTGTAAAGTGTCCTAAGAAGAGTTATAGTGTCCCATCTTGAGCTAAATCCACTTTGAGGCATTTTCCACCCTGATAAACACTCCTGATAAATGCCAATTTGTTTTAGCATTCCGAAAGAGAAAAGTAAATATATTTAATTTTGACATAAAGTACTGGGTACAGAGAGCTTTAATCCACTGTTAGTTGTGTAAATAACCGTCCAAAATAACTAGAAGTAATGCAGCAAGTGTATTTGGTATAATGTATTCTCTTTCTGCCTCGCTGTATTATTGTTTGTTGTTCTGACAGAGCCGTTGCCCGTGCTGAAATTTCAGTGCATGAAACTGACCTGCTGCTGGGAGCTGATGCTTGTCTTGACCACCTGATCTGGCAGCCACGTATACTGTGGGCCATAACCCAGCCAGGATGGTGGCAAAACACATCCATATCTTTTAAAATGTTTGCTTAAAGCTCTTCAAACAGGGGTTAATGTATTAGCAAACACAGGATGTATGGAAATATATGGCCCCAGTAGTTTTAATAACACATAACATTTAACTAGATACATTTAGGATTATTTTACTGTATTTATAAAACTATCCGAGTGCATAAATTCAGAAGCAACAAAGTTTAATGACCCACACTCACCTCGATCTGGCTAGCACTGCAGGCCTCACTTGCAGGGTAAATTAATTTTCTCCTTTCCGTCTCTTTCTTTCTGCCTCTCAATGCCCAAAGTTATTTAATATCCACTCAGATTCAGATTCATTATTACCTGCTCACCCCCCACGCTCCTCCTCAGCCCCTCCAGACACGACTTTGAAACACCACCGTGTCTCCGAGGCCTAATTAGAATTGAAAGTCTGCTCGTTTAGAATTGTCAACTCTCACCTCAAGCCTGGAAAACTTTGCCATGAATTTCAAACATACCCCGTAACACTCGATTCACGGTGTAAGATACTGCGCAGTTTATAACTTTGCGCTGACCTTGCTGATGCACGTGAACGCCATGTGTGCGTGTTTGTGAGTAAATTATTAAAAATGTGGATTAACAATACAAGCTCAGAATAACGTTTCTTCTCCTGTACTTCCCCTTTTTTTTTTTTAAATGATACCGCAGAGGGTGTTTCCTAACTCAGCATGTGGCTGGTAAACATCACAATCCATCAGTCTTGGATGTTTTGGAGGGGGGGTTGGGCTGTGGGGGGGGTGGCAGGGGAAAAAAGACGGTTTGTTTTCACACTTAAGGAAGACATGAAATAGAGTGTCCTTAACTTAATCACCACCTTGTTTTACTACATTTGCATACATTTACATATTAATTGGACCACCGATTAAAATTGGTTTTGTAATTTTAATTAAGTGTCCACAAAGGTATATGATTAGCACTGTTTAAAATACAGCCTGACATAACTAGAAGCAAAAAAGGCTCTTTGCTGCAGATTTTTTTTTCCTCTTCAAACCCCCCCTCCTCCTCCAACACCTCTCTCCCCGCTTCTCCTTTCAGAGAGGAGGGGATTACTTACAGGGAAAGCCTGTTTCATGATAGCCATTTTTTTAATCTGCAGTAGATTAGGCTGCCATAGAGACTGAGGGGGCTGGTGATGGGGGCGGGGCCCCCAAATCATTGAGGATTTTTAAAGATTCATGTATTGTTACATAGTGTTTTAGTGGCAGTAGTTGGTAAAGAGCCTCTGTAAGTGACTTGTGAATTAGGCTGTGTTCACGCTGCAGGTGAAATGTAGTCCCAGTGCATCTTTTTTTTTTTACTGTCATTTACGTGAGTTACAATAATCATCCAACGTGTGGTGAAAGGTGATGATGGTTTAAGGGGCCCACAGCTGGAAAGGGCCAACAAAAATCCCAGAGGGGCTGTTTTTGTAGCAGAGTCAAGATGATAGCTTTATTTTCTCTGCCCAGACTGTGCCTCCGTGATGGGGCAGTGTGAGTGTTAGCATCCAGCCTGCTGTCACTCATCAGAGGGTATTTACCTGAAATCGCTAACGCATTATTAGCAATCTGATGGCATTTTTGATGGCAGTTTGCTTGAGTTCACTGATTTGTACTGCAGATTTTTTCTTATTCTACAGTGGAAACAGTTAAACCACTGGATCCTATCATCATGATACCATGCCATGGAAAGTGAGCAAACAATAAGACTGAAGTGTCAGCCAGGCCCTCCTACAACTATGCTTTTTTTTTATGTTGGATAGAGTTGAAAGCGCTAACAGTGGTAGGGCAGCTGTGGCTATGGTTATAATAGAAGGTGCATGTGACAAACCTTTCAAAGACCCAATGGGCTACAACAGTTCATGCTAAGGCGTTAGCACGGAGCCTGTTGCCACATTCATGTTAGAGGGGATGCAAGATAGCGATGAGGAAGATAACAGTGTTTACAAGCATCCAGGCAGTACAATTATAACTTAGAATGGTGATTGTTTCCAGCTGATCATGTTTGACACTGGAATCTGTTTGTTTGCTGTTTTACAGCATTAGACAAGACTGATATTTCAGAGCTTTGCTGTAATTGTAACCCTGACATGACATGAATGCAGCATTTATCACTTGGCTTTGTGTCTATCAGTATGGTGGCTCCTCACTGTTTTGCTGAAGTGTTAGCATGAAACACTCGAGCCAACAATGTACTGGGGACATATGGGTGATTTTTTTTTTTTTTTTTTTTGATATTCTACGTCTGCATGTTGTGCTTCCCTCTATATGCATAGAAGCCTTCAGCTGGGAAAAATTTGAGAAGTTTTCTCTCCCACACTCTTAATGAGCGCAGCTTTTGCCAAGTGAAATGGCCTGACATGTAACAGAGAGAGACTCGTGCACCATTTTTCTGATGCAATTACAGCAGAGTTGGGGTATCATACTGGGGACTTTTCAGAAACGTAATATTACCTCATTTTGTCTTTGGTGTGGTCTGGAAGGTTTTTGAGAGACATTTGGAAGCATTTTACTCATAAAATACTTAACCATTTAAGTGATAGGATACTGTTTCCTGGGTTCTGTCCCTGCTGCCAACCACAAAAGATTGAAAACTGAGGGGAAAAAAGTACAGTAGGTTGGTACATTTTCCCCTGTCATCTGTTATGCCCCTTCTCTGTGTCTTAAGGCAACAGGAAATCTGTCTTTTTTCCCCCGCAAGAAATCAACAATGCTTTGAAATATATTGAAAACTGGAGCTCGGTATTGCCAAATATCACGTTTCCCCCTGCATGTTTCAGGATTGGTTTCTTTATTCCAACTCTGAGCCGATGTAGCTTTCAACAGACAAAAGGAGGCCTCTTCTTCCCTGGGTGCAATCTGTCCGTGATAATGCCTGGCATGGAGCAAGTCCTCTCATTACCAGCGCTCATACCCACCTCTGTGATGACGAGCCTTTCTGTCATCCAGTCCAATCCTCAAAGCTGTCTTCTGGGAGCCTTCAGAGTTATGGCATTAGTTTGACTTTCTTCTCCAATCTTCCATCCTCCCTCCCCTTCTTTCACTCTTAAATTGCCGCTTCTTGAGTTACTAAGCTGCCCTAATAGGTACAACCTGCACCGACTCTCTGTCCTCAGATGGGACGTACCTCTCCCGTTTGCTGTTTTGCGCGCAGAGGATAAAGAGCTATCCCACGATGCACCCTGTCACACGCGATGCCGGGCTTGTGCGGTGATTTCGCCTGGCTCCCGAACACCGTCCTCAGCGCCAGAGATTTAAATGTGTTTCCTATTTCTTGTTTCGCTGTTGACATCAGAATGTTTCCAACCTCAGTGTTTCGTGTGTGTGTGTGTGTGTGTGTGTGTGTGTGTGTGTGTGCGTGTAGCCCCACGAAAGACACACACACACACACATACACATGCATGGGGACACTTACACTCAAATATGTGCATGCAAAACACACACAGGCATCTGCAAACACACTTACAGTCACAGTCAAATAAAGCCACATGCATGCAGAAACACTTGCAGGGAGGGTGATCGTGATATTTTATTGAAACAGAAACTTTGCATGTTGCCAGCAGAGGCTGAGGAGGCCACCACATTCCCCAGGTCCTGGAGCTGGTTTATAGGGCCCTAATAAGAATGCCAACACCCTCTGTGGATACTGACATATTTGGCATAAAACCTGGTCATTGATTGCCAGGTGCCATTGTGTTTAGAATCTAATTTGCAGAGGCTTTTTTTTTTGTCATATAACTAGAGTACATGCACAGAGCACAGCTTCAGTTGGTAGGGATATGTGAAGACAAAGAATTTTTATAAGATAAAATAATAAAAGGGAGTATTTGGTAACAGGGAATAAGATGACATTGTTAACTCTGCCTGCTCCTTGGGGACTGTGGATAATTCTGCCTCTCTCCCCCCAGTGGCTAATCCAGGGATTGATAGCAACATGGCCTACAGCAGGACACATCTGGTTTTCAGGGGCAATGTCAGGGACACTTTAATGAGTTAGAATTTGCACTTTAGTGGCGTGGACGAATCTAAGGTAGACGTAGAAGAACTTCGTGATTGAACAGTTATTGTACCTGCAGCCCTCAAGAACTTCTTCATCAAAGAATACAAAACTCAACCCTAAGAAAAGAAGGAGAAAGCTCATAATTTGGTGTTAGAAGTTCATCGTTATGCATGTTCACGCCTGTAAAAGGAGAACGTCAGAGTGCAGCACTTCAGAGCCAGAAACGAAGGTTGAAACGCTGATACAGGATGCCACCTTCACTTTCCCACAGACCCGTGGGTGTGAGAGTGATGCTGAGTGTTCTGTACAAATCACAGACGTCTGCCGCACACTGTCAGGCCACATAGGTGGCATGGGTGATGAATACCGCTTCCCTCCAATGCCTGAGCATTATCATAAATAAAATAGAGCACAAACACCAGCCTTTGCGCACTAATGGAATTTGTCAACATGAAAGAAGTGTTATTGAGCTCCGCCGCTCCCTCTCTTCTCTTTGCTGATGCCTTGCCAAATACTTATCCCCTCTCTGGTGAGCATTTAGCGTTAACTCGCGGCAGCTCCTGGGAATCGCACGGGCGTAATGAAATTACCTCGGCACAAACAAATAGGGTCAAACTCTCAAGGAGACGAGCATTAGGGCCGCATTTTGCTAATTACGTGGCGTGTTCTTGCCGCCGTTTTGCGGAAGCTGCACTGGATAGGCGGGATCTGCAGGACGCCACCATGTCCAATCCTGAGTAAACATGCCACCAGGAGAAGAGTCGAGGAAATTAAACTAAGCAAAATGGGATTACAGTAAACAACACCTAATATTTTGTCGATTTGCAGTTGATAATTAAGCAAATTTCATGCTGATTTGCAGAGGGAGAGATGATACATCAGCAGGATGAACATGAAGCTGGAAGTCTGTCTGTATTTTGCGGTGGACAGATTGTCAACATTTCACTCAGTCTCTCTTTTATACCTGTGTAGAGAGGAGACGAGCACGAACATGAGTCGACAGCCCCCGCTCAGCAGCCGTTCTACCCTTGATCATAATGCCATTTCTTTACCATAACAATGCTATCAGATCTGTTTTCTGCAATTCGTCTCACCTGTGTTATCGCTGCCAGCAGAGCAAGAGATGCCATTACCTACATGACCGTGACAGAGCATTTTGTAATTATTGAGCATGCCTCTGTGGTAATTACTTCAGTTTACTGAATTATAAAAGCTGGAAGGAGGGGAGAGAGGAGCCACGGCCCTGAGCTGAGACAGAAATATTCTTCCGGAGGCTGAAGAGCTGAGAGACTTTCCTTGGCAGCGGTATTATCACATACGCTCATCTGCCAGAGACTGTTGACAGAAAATATGCCCTATCAGCAGAAATAACCACTCTTTTTTCCTCTCTTTCTCCCAGCGCCCCCCCCCTCCTTTCGTCGCCACCGTGCGCCTTGACAGTCTGACGAAAGACAAAGCTCCCCAGTGAGGGATATCAATAAATCAGACAAACCAACAAGAGCGGAGACCACCTATTTCGCCTCCTACATCAGCCTCACTCAAGACACCATCACAGGCGTCGTTGCATGTTTTTATGTTTCTCTGGCTTTTGTTGGCCACCTACTCTAGTGCTGGTGACAACAACTACCCAGTTGGTAATCTTTCTGTCGCTGTTCCTCCCTTGTGCTTGAAATGAGCAAATCAAGACTGGATTACGCCTGCTAACATGCTCGTAAATTTGGGATTTATTCAGAGGTAAATTGAGATTGAAGGAGGAAACGCTCTTGCCTGGTAATCCCTCGGCATTGAAGGGGCCTGTAAGCTTTCTGTTGTCAGCGTGTGTGTGTGGTAAACATCGAAATGGAGGATAGAGGTGCTCATCTCAAGAATCAATGAAAGACCAAACAAGACTAAAAAAAATGTGTCAAAAAATTTAAATAATCAGCAGAATAACTGAAAAATCATTGACAATGAGCATGTCCACTTCTGTTTCCCTGTTTTCTGCAGCTGCCTTCTTTTTTACTCTTTTATTTATCAGTTTTTAAGGCAGATTTATATCATGTTGAAGACCAACAAGTTCCTTGCCAAATGTAAAAAATGTAAAGCTGGTAGCAGGCGTAATCCCCAGCAGAGAAAATGCTTTTTTTTTTGGTTTGTTTGTTTTTTTTTTATGGAGCTAGCTTTGTACATACCGCTGCCACAAAGCTGGAAACCAGTCCAGACCATATTGTCTAAGAAGTATTTGTATGCTGTTGCATAAATTTTTCTTCACTGGAACAAAGGGACCTGGCACCTACCACGAAAAACAGACTTAGACCACCATTCCTCCTTCTTGACTCATATATTAAGTCTTCAGCAAACCTTTTTTGTCTTGCAAACAGGTCATTTTTCTCCCTCAAATACAGAGGTCAAAGGTTGGTGTTTCGAGCTGAGAGGGGATTGGTGCCTTGCACAAGGACACTTCATCAGGTTGTGGAGAGGATTGAGCCCTTCTATCCCTCCTGCATTATCTCCTCTTGAGCCCAGCTCAGAGGCGGAGTTCATCCTCCAGATTGCAGGTTATCCTTATGGCCCTCGGCCCTCGTTGGTGCTCCAGCCTGTGGAATCAGAGTGGGTGAGCGCTGATTCCTGTTAGAAACATCCCAGGGATTCAAACTGGCAACCGTCCAAGCAGCCAACTGGGCTTGTCTGGCCTCCAGCCCACTGCTGCTTGTTCACTGCTGCTAACAGGTATCGATGGAGCTGATGGGGCAAATCATCATCGGAGAGATTTTTTTTTTTTGTTGTTGTTGCGTTGCTTGGTTTCACTCCCATGGCCCATTCTGTTCTTGCGGCCTCTGATCCAGAGACTCCAGTACCTGGAGGGATTTCCAAATGGCTCGCAGAAGACAAAATAACCTCCACCTAACAAAATAAAGCCCCTCTCCCTCCAACAGCAACAACAACACAGAGAAGAAAGGAACACGGACTAACTGGCAGTGAAGGCAATTTGTCGCTGGAGCTCGCTCCCCCCTTCTCTCCTGCACCATCCAGATTTCCCATAAGGAATGTGCTTTGGTATAATTCATCACCGGGCCCATACGGCAAACTGCTCGTTCTGGCGGTGAAATATGAGTCAGTGCGGGGAGGCATTTTCACACGGTAGCTGCGCTGAATGGGATATTATTTTGGCAAGCTCCCACAAGATCCTCCAACACCTTTTTTCTGCTTTTGCAACATGTTGTTTATCAAATGTCTCTAGACACGAGAAGCGCACAATAAACATCAACTGCCGAATTACAAGCTTTGATTTCCGGCATATTACAGTGTCCCATAAAGAAGGTACTGGGAGGAAAACAGTGCACTCCATCATATTATAATAACACGCCTGTTTATGAAGATGGAGGATGACAAGAGCATACCTGCCTGCGAGCGTGAAGCTGAATGATAGTATTCACACTCGGGGAAGGGACATGAGGTTGTGCAGCGGGAATGTCATTCTGCTAATTAGCTTCCTTGTGTGGAAAATTGCAGTTCAGTTTAAACTGTCCAGTCCACAAAAAAAAGTGTGTTAACTTTTCAGGCATTTAGCGGCTGTGCTGGTCCATAACAGGGACAGAATAGGCTTCAGCTCCTAGATTGTCAGCTTGCGAGGGAGTAGTAAATAGGAGGTCAGAGGTCACACAAGCCTGACTGTACAGTACATGGGGCAAATATTTCTGTGACTGGGTGGTGATGTGGATGGGGGAGTAGTGGAAAAAGAAATATTGAAGAATATTGATGACTGCATCGAGGAGCATGAGCTCCCTGCAGCTTTGAAACGTAAATTCTGTCAGAGACATTTCTGTCTTTTTGTCTGATTGATAGCAAACACAGAAAGTAGTCCCCTGGAAGCAGTAGCTGTGGTAGCAAACCCCATGGCATGGATGCACTTCCTGGCAGACTCACCCTCTGTATTCACACAAGCATGGTGGGTTGTTTAAATTAGAGAAATTACTATCAGAGGTGACAGCATGATTTGTGTCTGCATGCAATAAATAAGAAGCACCTGTGAATCTCTAAAATACTTTTCGATTTAAGAATAGAAGGACCATGTTGTGCAAATATGACGATGTCTTTATGTTTTCTATTTTCTATTTTTATTTTATTCTGTTCTGTTTGATATAGGAATATATGTATATCTAAAGGCGGGCATAGCGATATTTTTACTTTTATTTTTCATTATACTTTTTATACTTTTTTTTCTTTTTCACTTCATTTTATCGTATTTATTTTCGAAACGTTTTCTCTCTTGGTGTACACATTCTCTGTGTAATTTTCTACCTCATTTTCGATTGGGAGTTTGTACGTCACAAAAGAATTTCCCTACGGGGATTAATAAAGTTTTTCTGATTCTGATTCGGATTCTGATTCTGATTCTGATTCTGATTTGGATTCTGATTCTGATTAGTCAGGCTCACCACTGTAAATGGAGACAAAACACACAACAGTATCACTGTGTTTGCACCAAAAAGTATAGTCATGATAACAAAACCACGCTGCCTGCTTTGACTGTCCAGTATTAGCTGCTTTGTAAGAGCAGGTGTCAGCTGCACTGTTGACTTCCTCACATGGAATTAAGAGCGAACATCTTCCTGTGATGACTCCAGCCTCCGTCTGAGAGGGCTTCACGGCGTCAGCACCCTCTCCTCCTCTGAGCCATTTTTCTCTTAACACTGCGAAGTTTAGGGGGTGGGTGGTGTAATGGGTGGGGGGGTTTTGAACGAGGGGGCATTTAATGCACAGTAAACAACTAAAGCACTTCAAGCCTCTAAATCCTGACAGGAGGAGAGAGAGAGGGAGGGAAAGTCGGATAGAGAGGGATGTGATGAGGGAGGGGGGGAGGCGGCGGAGCCAAGGGAGAGTCTCTTTCCCAGTGGGAGATGACAAATGCCATATGTCCTGAGCACAGCGCTTGTGTTAATCCTTGGCGGGTCCCGGCAGGCCCACATCCGACTCTGCGACCTCTGCACCGCCCCCCCCTCACCACCCCATCCTACCCCACCTCAAACACTCCCTCTGCTTCCACCGGGCGGGTGGATCAGTCTCAGTGGAGCTTGGGCCTTCAGATGGGAGCGCAAAATGCTCTTTTCCGTAACATAAGGTGAGAAGAGCTTCCTGTCCCCACTAACCTCTGTTTGCCCTGATCATATTCTCTTATGTTTGTGAGTTGGAATTATCATCAGCCTACCGGAGATGACCAGAGAGCTTGAAGCATAAATACAGTACCTAAGTTTTAGTTTGTTTTTTTTGGTTGATGTTATCTCTTGCCAGAGATAACAGAGGGAGCATTTCATCTCCTTTGTCTGTCGAGATGTGTTTGCATCATGTGGTCATGGATTTGCAAGCAGAGCCTGTGATGAATACTCTGTTTGTTGCACGGATTGTCTGCCATCCAACATCTGAGAGTAGCAGCTTCAACTCTGGTGACCAAAACATCCATCCTAACCTCCTTCCAAGGAGATGTAAGAGGTTTTGCAGCTCTATAGAAACTAGATTTTACTTCCAACTTTGCTTTTGAGAGAAGACAGCTATTATTTGAATGAACCCAGGGGGTCACTGGGTAGGAGAATGCAAATCCAGGTCCATTTTAAGCATTTTACCAAATGAGAGATGCTGTTGTTTTGCGAGTGAAGACAGTCTTGGCAACCTTGAGAATACTTAGCTTCATGATATCCACTGTTGCATATTGTTTTTCTGTATTTACACTGTGCATCGATATAGCTCTTGAATGCCAGTCGTCAGCGGACTCTTATTTTGGATGTTGCGGGTTTCTTTAGCCCAAAGAAGAGTTTGCAAAACAGAAACTGCAGTGTCAGTGTGATGGAGTGTCTTATTCAGTGAAGTTTCATACAGACGTCGAGTGCTGAAATGTACTAACAACAATGAGTTCCCGGAAGGTGGGAAATCAATCTCAAAACTGTAAACTTTGCAAGCTGATCAGTAGTACTGTTGACTATATGCAGTTTACACTCCGTGGGCTGTAACACTAAAACCCCTCAGTGGAGTCCATTAAGCATGAAATCCAAACTGGCTCCAGAATTGAGGTGAGTCCAGGGAAATCAGGACTTTTCCATTCTAAGATCTTTTTCCTTTGTGTGCAGTTTACTGTCATCACTTCACAGGATTTCTGGATGCTGTAGTTCAAACAGTTGTCTCTGTTGGCCATCAGAATCCAAAATCACCTGAAGGAGCTTTAAACATTTAGCTCTCTTATTCCATGTTAGCTTAAAATGAGCGTAGTCCTCATTTAGAATAAACCTCAGTCCTCGGTGCTGGTTATATTGAACAGATTGATGACTCCAGTGTGTCTGCGTTTGGCCTGTTTTTAAGACTTTGACTGTTCCAGTCATTCGTCTCTGCTCAGAGCCTAAACAAAGCTCTGCCTCGGCCTTCGCTGAACCCTGAACAGCACCCAAACTGAAATCTGGAGGCCGTTCAGCTGTAATGATGTGGTTAAAGAATGAACTCGCCTCGCTTACGAGCTGAATCAGCTCTCTACCTCCATGAACCCACAGTCAGTAACTTTGTTTGCAGCCATGATGAGGCTTGATGCTGCAATCTGACTATGATCACACAACATAAACTGAATTAGTGATTTGATTTGACTGTTTTCCTTTGATAAATCAGTTTTTTGGTGCTATTTTACACACCTAGCTCACTCCTACAAAAATTTTAACTTCCAAATTCATAGTTGATTCCTATGTTTACATGAGCGGTTCTTAATTATTGAAAAAAAATGTGTGCTTTATGGACTTTTCTAAGGTTTTCATGCAGGTGAGGCTGAATTGGTACACAACTATAAGTTAAAAGGGGTTAAAGGTTCATACATTACCTGCATATTTTACTATGCTGTCATTTCACCTTCTCCTTTATGGATGGCAAATGATGTAAATGCAAAATGAGGTGAAAAATTGGTAATTAATCCGCTGTGGGTGACACCGGCAAGGCATTACCCAGCGCTGCCCAACCCCGTTTGTCTGGCTAACATTAAGGGGCTAATTTTCAAAATCTAGTGTGCAGTCAATTTCCCAGGATGCCTCAGGGGGTAAAAGGTAGGGAATGACAGGAGGGGGTAATTTTACCCGCCTTATTTATCCCTATGCATCATCCGGCGGCTCTCATCTGACACGAGTGACGGTGGGATTGAAATTAGACCGACTGTGGCTGGCGTTGAGAATTTATGATGCCATCCCAGTATTTGTTTGTTCAGTGTGTGTGTGTGTGCACTTCTGAAAGTGTGGGTATTCAGAATTTGTGTGTGTGTGTGTGCGGTGAATACATCAGAGAAGAAGAAGAGAGAAAAAGAGAGGAGGCACAGGGAAAACCTGGGGAAATACATCTTTTTAATAACAGTCAGTGAGGTTAATGCAGCTTACCTTGGAGTGCCGACAGCAGCAGGAGGAGGAGGAGGTGAGGAAGGGGGGAGTTATTTGACAGAGGGGAGACAGACGGCGCACAGAGACACGTTTAAAGCTGAGTTTACCTACACAGGAGTCAGGCCTCTGTGTCTGATCGCTATTTGTTGTACAGAAGAGGAAGAAAAAAAGCAGTGGGGGTGGTGGGGAGAGGGAGGAGATAGAGGGGTGAGGAAAAGGAAAAAAAAAATCAAACTCTTAATACTATTGTGTGCCTATAACCATCTGTCACAGCTAGCCTGGAGATGAGACTGAGATTAGGAGGAATAAACGTCGGGGCCGCAGAGCATCGGTAAAGCCTTCAGGGCAACAACAACAAAAACAGAAAAGAAAAAAAAAAAAAACAAGAAGAAGAAGAAGGTGGAGGGGGCGTAAGAAGAGAAACGAGCCGAAAAATAAAACTCACAGGGGACATTCTAATTCTGAGGCAGTCATGGATTACAGATTGTAACCTGCGCTGACAACGGGGGGAAAAATGACGGGCAATATCACAGCGAGACTTGGAGGGGTCTCGATGATGATGTTGACGGTGGCGGCGGCAGTGGCAGTGGTGATGATGATGATGATGATGATGATAGTAGCAGTGATGATGGCGGTAATGACGGCACTCGCACGGTTTCATCTTGCGTTACTTCAAACAGAAATGAAAAGGCAGTGGTTGGGAGGAAGGAAGGAAGGAGGGAGGGAGGGAGGGAGGGAGGGAGTGTGGGGGGTTGAAAGGAAATAGTGTCTTCTTCTTCTTCTTCTCCCCCCGCCTCACCCCTCCCTCTTTCTTTCCCCTGAATGCCGAGGGCTTAAGGAAAGGCATTTGGTGGCTCCTGAGGCATCCGCGGATCTCCCCTCCTTAAATTTACCGTGAAGGTTCTTAGACTCCCTATTCAGGCAGGATATTCTCGTTTATTGCTTTTAGAAGACAAACCTCACAAAAGTACAGTGTCACTGCTTCTGGAGAGCAGAGCCCTGGAAGAATACTATGCCACAGAAAAGGCCTTTTTCTGCCTCCCATGAATTATTGTGTACAATATGACACAGAAAGCCGCAGAGTCGTCGTAAGGTGCTTTACATTCTGAGAATTTATGTACAGAGCACGATCGTGGGAGAGCACAATATAATGTTCTTTACCGAGAAAGCTTTTCTTGGTAATTAATTTGCACCTTAACACAGCTGCTAATTGTACTTGGTCTGCAGAAAACATAGAGGAGGTGGACAAAATAAGAGAAACATCTCATCATTTTGTTGGATCTCATCATGTGTGGATTCGTTTTGGGGAGTTAGAGGTGTTTCCGCGTGTTGCTGATGTTCTGCATGATAACAGAAATGTTTCGGTGGCATGTTTGGTCATTGTTTTGAACTTCAAGGAAGATGTTCCATAAGTCCGGGTACATATAACTTAAATGGCTCTGGTCTGGTTGAATAATCATGAGAGTGATGTTCATGTGGTAATTAATTTTTTTTTTTTTTTCTTAAGTTTGACCCTCAGCAGTTGAAACACATGATCAGTTGGATTGTGGTCATATGACTGACTTGGCCAATGTTCTGATGTTTGGCCACAAAATAAGTAAATCCCTGTCCTGCTGCAGTAATCCTCAGAGAGCGAGTGTAAAAAGTGCTGCGCTTCTTACACTGTTCATCACACGGAAAGCTGAAAGTCAGCACTTGACCTTCTTAGTCATTGTTTATTTTCATATCCAGTAAATAGAGCAAATACAATGAAAAGCGAATGACTGTCCACAAATAGTACACTGCATGTTGTCATGATTTTAGTGACTCTTCCACATGATATGAATGTGCAGTGTTTTCAGCCTCTCTGTTAGCACATGTGCATTACTGTACTGTATTGCTGTGACATAAAGAGACATAAGTTGTCTGCTTTGGTAGAACAGGGCATATTCAGCGGTGGTTGTGCTGCATTGTACCATGAAAAGATTAGTTTTTTCGGGACTGTGTAACAAGTTTGAAACTTTGCCTTCATCCTTTTACTCCTTACTCCTTTACTCCTACGGCTTTACTTTTGATGGCTTACATGAAGAGAAGAGCTGGCTGGACAAAACCATAAGAGGACCGACCGGCCAGACGTCTGCTATCACCACCTCAGGATGATGTGTCCTGTCCCGTGGCTACGGGTGAATCAGACCTGTCCTCTCTGTGACCACGGAATCAGAATGCTGTCATGAGGAATAAACGAGAACATCCTCACATCAGCAGTGCTCAATGTTGATCGGAACAATCTCTGAATTTACTTCATGTACTTTAGGTAGATTCTCACAGGAAAATGTCGTGCCTGTTTGAACTATTGGTGACAGCTGCATCTCAGTGTGTATTAGACCAGAGCAGGCTCATCTGCCTGCAGCTATAAGTCCTTGTGTTTTGAGGTTGTTTTCTCCAGTTGTTAGGGATTTCTGTCTCTTAGAGGAGGACTGACACTTGCATTTCTGTCTCTAACCCCAGCAAGTGTAGAAGAATGGATATGTGTCTGTGGGTGAGTGTGTGCGTGTGTGTGTGTGTGTGTTCAACTGCCCTTCCCACTGCCCTTGTCATACTGGTCCCAGTGCTGCAGGGCTTGTTGCTGGTTGGACAGCTCGGGTCAAGGTCTCCCCCTCCCCTGATCTGACCGACGGGCTGTCACGTCAACAGCCCGACCGCTGGCTCAGTCTGCAGGCTCGTCCTCATGCAAACACACACACACACATTTTTTTTTTTTTTTTTTTGTCCGATGACAAGCTAACACACACTCATATAAACAATAACTTGCATGTACACACTGTCTGACATGCACACATAAATTAACTGACAGTACACTGTATCCACACACACACAGCGGCCCCCACCCTCCTGTAGATTGACAGTGAGGTTTATTGCTGCTAATACTCCCAGCTGTAAAGACAGAGCAGCAGCATCCTAATGGGAAATGGACTCATTTCCTAACACGATGAGTACAAGGGTGCGGCACACGCCCATATTTGGTCAACGGGGGCGGCTAATCTGGCTGACCTCCTCCCTATTGGTCCAAGACTGGGGCATCCATTTTCTGCTTTGTCAAAGTTTTTCCATTTCCTTCTCAGCGTAATAGTTTCCTTTTCTCTGATGCATAGTTAGTAGTTAGTGATGTGATTTATATTTCAGGTTTATATGGAATAATAGAGGTAATGCAATGCACAGTGCAGTTTGATTGACAGATGACCTCTGGAAAATATGGAGAAATAACGATGAGAGCTTAGCATCAAACATGGAAACTGTAGACAAAACTGAAAAACTGAACTTTAAGACTAAAATTACATGGAACTATTTCATTACAGATCATTTTTCTCTGTTAGGCCCAAAAAAATGTACTCAAAATTACAGGAGAGTCAATTTTATCAACTGATTAAAATAACTTTTATTTTAAAAACTTCATTTTTCTACCAGAGTTCCACAAAATCTCACAATTTTAAGTTGTTATTTTATTTATTTATTTATTTATTTTTCCTGTTTAATGTTCATCTTGGAACAAAACCGAAGCGTTCTAACTGCAGCCATGCAGGAGCAGCTGCACTGGCATCGTGGCTGCTGACGCGTTTCTGCATTTGAACGAATCTCGTGCTATTTTGGACTTTTCTTCATTAAAGCCATTAGTGTTTCATGAAGCTCTGCAGCGTCCTCGTGCTAATTAGGTGTCTATATTTCTATATCTCGTTATTGGATTTATTTTATATTGTGCTTAATAGTAAATAGTGTTTGAATTTTAAAACACACCTCTTGGGTGCAACATAAAGGGGAATTTTTAATCACGTTTTTTGGAAATGAAAGGACCCGGTCTGCGTTTTTTTTTTTTTTCTCTCAATTTTTCCAAATGTGTCTTAATGAGTTTGCAGGTTTTTTAAGCAGATACACAGTCTGATTATTCTTTTATATATTTTTTGTGCATACACACTGTACCCCCCCCCCCCCCCCCCCCCCCCCCCACTCGGGTTGCAGCAGGAGGTAGTCCGAAATGAGAAATGGGTGAAGGTGGGTGAGGCAGGGGGGAGGTAGGTGATCATCATTGCCATCATCACAAGGGGTAAAAAGAGGGATGCTGGTGTGAGGAAGAGGAGGGGGGGTAACATAGTTGATGATGGTGACTGCCAGTTTCCTCGGCAACCTTTTTTATTTTATTTATTTTTTCATTATTTATTCCTGGGGCCCCGGTGATGAGGCGTGCTAATGTAGTGCACCGCCTGCGCCGCCTATACCTGCTGATGGGCGAGGGACTCGTCTCCCTGCGTTTCAGCCTGGCTTGACAATTAAGACCTGGGCGACTGTAGCCAGGGGTTAATACCGCTCATTAAAAGAACTAGGTCATTAGCAAAGAATCAAGGCTCTTAAGGCAGCAGGGGATGTAGGGTGGAGGAGGTGGAGGGGGGGATGATGGAGAGGAGCAGGAGGAAGAGGAGGAGGAGGGGCGGCGGTGGCAGCGGTGAAGTAAACTCTGCATCTCAGTGAACACGCGGCCCCTTACATTAATTAACCTCCCTTTTTCCTTGTTGGGGAGGTGTGTGTGTGTGTCTGTGTGTGTGTGTGTACGGGGGGGGGGGGGGTTTGGTGTTACAGGGAAAAAAAAAATCCTCTGTTATCATATATGCACATGGCTGTACACCAATTAATTGCAAGGAGGAAAAAAAGAGAAAGAAAGCTAGTTTACAGTCCTCCCTGTGGTCGCCCTGTGTTCCTGTGTGAGCCCAAGTTACATTATTTCAGAGAGATGAAGGATGGGAGGGGCTGGTGGGGTGGGGGGGGGGGGGGGGGTGTAATGTCTGTATGATGAGTAAAAAGGGTATTAAAATTAAGGAGGGAATCATAGCAGAAATCAGCCTTTGCTTTACCACAGGGGAAAGGAGCAAATAAAAGCCACGGAAATGAAAATAAATAAGCTTTGCTAATACCTCACCTTAAGGAGCCGGAGCTGTACCCAGCTGAACCGCGGCTGTTTGCCGGTAATTTGTTTGCGGACTTTATTATTAAGCTGTTACACAGGCTGTTTGACCTTCAGTAAGGAGAGCTGGTGCTTAAAGGAGGCTTTTCCAAACAAATGTTCTCTATGTTCAAACGATAAAGGACCCCTGTATCATCCAAGTGACCAACCAAGAAGATCCAGTGGTTTCTGTTTGTAATGTCGTCTTCCCGTGGCTTGAGCTGCTGAAACGATTCCCTCAGATGACAAAAATTAAGACAGTGGCAGTAATTCATAATTGTTGTGGTGGAAAATGCAGTGATTATTCTAAATGTGATTCCAGCGTCCGTTCCGGCTTTGAAAGCAGGGAAACGCAACATTTTTAAGCCTGTTTCAGTCAATTTACAACAGGATATTTGTCTTGAAAATGATCAGAAATGAGTCAGATTCGTCAAAATATAATTATAAGTTCATATCCGCGCATTTTTCCTTGCCAAAAAGGAAAAAAGTAATCTGTGAAAGTTATATACTGTGCTAGTATCCTGTGGACAGAACAGGAGGTGGTAAAATGTTAAATGGGTACATGACAGAGACGCCAACAAGTCCTTCAGCCTAAACCACCACAGAGATTGCTTGTCTGTACTGGACTTATGTCATCACGGTAACAATAACAAACACATAGTTAAGGTTTGCTTTAGCTTATCTGCTAATGAGCTTTAGTTCACCAGGCTAATGCAACACATTGGCTTCACTGTTTACCTCTCCCCACTGGGGCCCTGCATATCTCCTTGCAACACATGACATGTGGATGCAGATGATTTCCACAGTCTGGGAGAGAAATTTCTCAGTAAAGAAAAAAAAAAAAAAACTGGCTCAGACCCAGACACTTACAGACTTGCAGACAGACACAGGCCTGAACCCACCAGGTCCCAGCAAAGTATCAGGTTTTGGGTTGGGGTGGGGTTAGGTTCACGTCCTTTCGGCTCTCTCAATTGAGTTTGCAGTCTGTGACGCTAATGTCTCTCCATCCACCATTTCACCCGCATTAAGCTTTTTCATCTCTTTCTTTGCCTTGTCTGCGCAAAACACGTGATAAATGAGCAAGACTAATTGTTTATTAATGGATGTTAATTTCTGTTTTGTACAGGCGAGCAACATTCACAGGCTGATAGTTGTAGTTCACCTGTCCGCTGTATTTACTCCGGCTCTGAGTATGTGTTTTAACACTTCACTGTAACGTCCTGATTTAGGTTCATGTGAAAAGACAGCTTTAGATAAACCTGCTGCCAAAGAGTCTGTGGGCTTGAAGAGGTTAACTCCATATCTTTCTGCCTGCAGGGGGGAAAAATGTCAAACATTATCTGGATTTTGGATAAAAAAGACAAGTATGAAGCCGTTGATCAACAAAAGCCAAGAGACGTGCTGCGCAGGGCTCTGTGTGTGCCTTTCAACATGAGACACAAAGGTCTTCAGATATAACGGCCTCTGTAATATTCTGCAGAGGGTTTTCACTTTGAAGTTTAATTTGGGGAGAGGTGTCGTGATATTTCAAAAGGTGGACATCTCAATTTGGAACAAAACTCTAATATCAAGCAGCTTTGATAGGTAACTCTTCTTTCATTTCCTACAATAAAGTGTTAAGAGTGTGAAAAAAGAGAAATTCAAGGGCTAAATTAGCCTTAATATCAGGCCATGTGACAGTGTTTTTATCTGCTAATTTCTCAAGCGTCATAATGAGACGGTACCGAGCGATGGAGCGATTTGAATTTAAATGATATAATACTTGAGATAGCCCTAATTCACCCATACATATTTAATCTGACATATTATCTTGCTCCTGCGACGCCCTGATATGATATGACAGCTTGGCCGCTGCGCCAGCAGGAAGGGGTGGGGGCGGGGGGTGCGGACGCGGCACTGCAGTTTGGAGAGTGCGTTGTTGAAAAGAAAGGTGGTGGAGAATTTGCTCTCTGCAATCAGAGCCACTTTAGACGGCAAGTGGGTTCGTTGTCGCGGTGGCAAAAAAATGCAAAGATCTAGTGACGAAAATTGAGTTTTATACAGTGATACATGCTGATACATGTGATGCAGCATCTCAGGGAAAAAAGGAGAGAAACCTTCTTGCTTAGTCTCTTAGTCTCTGTGTAATGGACACATTCCAAGAGCTATAAGTGGTAGAATCTCCCTTTTCTTCTTCTCTATGTCTAACTCAGTTGCGGATTTCCTACATTTCCCAGAATGCCAAACTTCAGCATTTTTTGTGTGTGCATTTTGGTCTGTTTCCTGCTCCAGGGATCATAGAAGTTTTGTTTTACTTTAAAGTTAAAATCTTGAAGAAAACTTGAAGATGTGTGTAGTTCACTGACCTTTCTGGTGTTCTGATCACATAATTTACATATTCTCTCCCTATACATCACTGAATGGGGACACTTTCCTTGCTTCAGTTTCACCCAGATGTTCCATCAGAGGCTCACCTGAGTAGAGACTATGCCCACACTGCTGTACCTCACCTACGGTTTCCCTTTGCTGAAGTTACTCCAGTTTAAAAACAGACACCTTGTTGTTGTGCTTCAGCTTTAATAACCAGCTGAACTGGCAGGAGACACACAAAAAAAAAATCAGTCAACCTGAGCTGCGCTCACCTCAGATGTCATAACTCCCACGTAGGCCATAAGCAGCCGACTGTGTTTTTGTGCCAGGGGATAATTGCAGCTATAGAAGGGTAAGAAATAAGAGATTTGCTCAATTAACCAATATAGCACAGCTGAGGACAGCACCTGTGCATATTGGAGTCCCTGTGTTTTTTTTGCAGATAACATGGCCGATTACCCTCTGGAGTGTGCAGCCACCGAGCTCTGTCTGCTGCATCCCCTACCTGGTGCAAGGCAAGGAATAGCTCACGCAACCACATTGTGTTTAATTGCTCTCTGGGTGTTAATATGCACTTGTGTTTGGAGTGTTTAATTTTCGCCCGCCTGGTGTAATGATAAGCAGATCGCTGGCTGCCAGTTTTTAGCAGTTGGATAAAATCTCGGTCGTTCTGGAAACCTGCAACTCGTTGGAGCAGGGAGAGAGATCCTGCTGTTTTTCTATATGAGGCACAAGCTGAAATTACCTGTTTACATTCAGCGGTGTGTTAACCAGCAGGCTGGTGCTATAAAGTGAGTAGGCTGTGGAGAGCTCATGGGAAATAACCCTGTTTTAAAATGGGAGTCATTTCCGCTTTTATATACCTGAGTGTTTAATACCCGAGTCTAAAAGTATACCTGTGATGGTTCAAGTTATTTTTAGTGGTTCTTATTCATCCTCACAGGGGTCAAAGGTCAGAGCAGCAGAAGTAATTAATTTTTTTGGCCTTTTTTGATTGTGGGAAGGAGAAAGCGACAGGAAATGTGTATAGGTATGCAGTACAGACCACCAGGATGTCCACTTTCCAAAACATATACTCTCCTAAATTTAACTTGTTCAAGTAGAGGAGTCAAGAAATTAAACTGGTGTAAACCGGTGAAAAGATTCAGTAAATAGTTTTAGTTTTACAGCAGCTAAGATTTCATAAACATTGAACTCCTCAAATAGCAAAAAAAATAAAGTTAGAGAGAACGTTTTGGTCCTTAGAGGCTGTAAACTGGAACACTTTTGCCATTTTGTTGACAACAAGCGCACCAAAATGTCTGATAGAATTTGTACAGAGAGCTAATTACTCACCGTACTAATATAAAATGTCTCCTATGTCACATAAAATGTTGTTTCTGGCTCCATTACAGCCCTTTTAATGACACGCGTACCAATAATATATCAGTACATATCAAATACCATCATTAAAGGCTTTAAAGTCCACTTTCTTCTTCAGCTGCTGCCAAATGCAGCTGTACTCTGAAGCCAATAATTAGCTTTCCTGTCATTCCACCCCCTATAGTTACTTTACATTATATGAGATCAGATCAAATAGTAAACACATTTGATCTGATCTCAAATGTATTTCACCGCTACACAGTAAAATATGTGGTGTGGAGCGTCGTTGGTAGTGGTTCTCCTGGTTCCCCAACACAAACAAAACAGACAATTTCTTCTGGCAACATTGCCTTAAAAAGCAGGACGGGAAAAAAAAGTTGGTTAGCAGATGTCAGTTGTTGTGTTTATCTCGGCGGTTTTCCTTCGCTCATGCGTGGATCTTCTATCAAAGAGAGCTTATCCGAATAAAGTGCTTAAAAGCTTTTCTGACGCCTGGTGATCTGAACAATTTTTGGCTTGATCTGCAGACTAAACAAACCATAATGATGCAAGCTTGTGTAAAGATGTACACAGCAGTCAAACAACAAATGCCTGTGCTTGATGTTTTTATTAATGTTTTCTCTTCTTCTTTTCATCAGCTCTTTTTCATATCTTCACTGTTTCGGATCTAGACACGGGGGTCACTTGGTGTTTGCTCCTGCGGAGGTGCAAAGAAAAGGACAGTCATGAATTCATGCACAGAAATGGAAAGAAACGTGTCATCCGCTGTCTCCGTCCTGGCCTCGCAAACTCAAATTTCCCTTGAGACGGTGAAGGGATTGCGGTATGTTCAGTGCAGAACTTAATCAGAAATATTCAAATCTTCCTTCAGTCAGTTGGGGGAAAGACAACAATCCTGCAGAAAAGGTGTATTTTCTAGGACGATATAATAAGCCGTCTGCCACTCCTGCCTCTGCAAAGTAAAAGCAGTAACGGCATTAAGTTTTTAACACTCTCTGTATTTTGTTACAAGGTTGGATGTGGGGGAAAAAAAAGTTAGCAGACATCCTCTCAAGACCTGCCGGTCTCATTTCAATGCATCTGAATGCATGAGATAGGAGCATCGGGGCTCTCCTCTGAAGTCACAACTTCTGGCTCACATGACGGGAGGGAGATGTGGCGAGATCTGCTCACTAAAGCCAATCAAAAGACCTGAATTCTATTTGTTTTGTTTCAAGGGAAGACGACAAAGGGGGCCTCAAGGTCTTCTTCAAGATGGCTCTGAAGCCTGAGAGGAGAAAAAAATAAAAAAAAAATAAAAAAGAAGAGGGGGGGTGGAGAAGGAGAAAGGAGGACCGAGGCTTTCAAGTGCCCGTCCTTGGTGGGACCTTTGCCGTGGTGCCAGGTACACAGCTTTTAGGAGGGGAGGGGTGAGGAGGAGGGGGGTGTTTTTTCATGTTAGTGCGTGGTTGGGAGTTATTAATATTCTCAAAGACAGAATTTTCTCCCCCGGATTGAAATAATGGATCATACTTAAAAGGGGAAGAACTCATTTCAGGTTTTAATACGGTAAGCCTGTTGGAACCAATTATTGGAGGTGCTTTGCCATTGTCATCTTGCATTTCTCCTTGAGGAGATTAACTGGCAATGCTGAAAAGGCCTTGCAGTATCCGGGATTTCGCTCATTCCGAGAATCTGCCTGAAATGGAATATTTTTCTTGATTTGTGTGTGTGTGTGTGTGTGTGTACTGTACGTCTGTGCACGTGTCAAGTTCCAACTTGTTTCACGTATTTTGGCTTCATGGTCTACCTAATTATTGCAATTTGATCCTGAAGCAGGAGTGGCCTAATCCTCTGTTGTACTGCAGAAATCCTGTTTCAGAAACTTTGGTAATAAATTTGGCCTGTTTTAATAGAGACTGGGAAAGTAGCACTGTGACAGCAGAAGGACGGCCTCCCTGGGAGGCTCCTCTGTTTCCTCGTATGCAAATTCATGCGAGGAGACAGTGGAAGCAAGTTGCACAAAGTTGGAAGAAGTTGTGGAAGAAAGAAAGCAGAAATCCCTCATTTTCTTTTTCCTCCCCTTCCTTTCTTGACTGTCCCCTGAATGCTAGAGGCTCTGTGTACGAGTGTGTGTAGTAAGTTTTGCACCGTCACACAGTAGTTCGCCTGCTTGCACAAAGCAGAATTATTCAGGCTTTGCCTTTGTTGTGCAAGCAGTGAGTCACCTTCTAACACTGGTCTTCACATCTGTAACGTACAGTAAGGTGCAGAGGTTAGTTTAATGATGCAGTATGCAGCTGTTTACATAGTCGATTGACGCTGAATCAGATCGTTTGTGAGGGTTTTGCGTGGAGACCTGAAGTGTGCCATCTTTTTTAACAATAAGTTATTGACAAAAATCGTACCTTACCTTGACCACAATAATGACGTTTGACAGGAACAGTGTTGCAAAATACAAAGACTTGATTTTTGTAGCATGTCAACAAACTGCTGTTATAAATGTGTAGATGGTGACCCTGTATGTGCCTGATTGGATTTCTCAGTCTCCTGACTCACTTTAATGTCTTTCCATGTAATAGAAACCTGGATCAGTTAAAGCCCATTTCAGAGTCAGGCCTTCAGCTTTCCAAGTTTGTTTTTTTATTTTTTTTTTTCCCAAGAGACCCATATGGGAATGTTTTACATTTTCTTAAATACTGAGCTGTAGATCTGGATCTGTACCTGCAGTAGATCTGTGCTGTACACTGGGTGATAATAGTAGAAATTACAGTGACATTTATAATACAGATTATAGTGGAATTTAAGATAATAATAGCTGCTTTGGTACAGTCTCCAGCTGTGATAATTTCTAGAGCGACTAAACTCTTCCTCATGTTGTGCGGGACACTCAGGAATGCCTCTCAAGGCCCTCTGAGGGACCTTAGACCCCATGTTGAGAATCTCTCAAAGCCTATCTGATATGATGTCCGGTGTCTTTATCCTCAGGTTTATTATCTTCTATCAGTCAGTGATATTCATAAACACGGGCCGGTCTGCCTGTGCTCTGTAGGTAAGCTGACAGCTTTCAGCTAATGTGACGCCTCCTCTCTATCAGACTGAATCACAGAAAAGGGATCTGGGGTCTTTTATCACAATGCATTATTACACGTGCTACCTAAACCTCACTGCAGGACATGCTCCTTTGTTATTTTCAAATTCCTTTTCTCTCTCTCTCTTTCTCCCCCCCCCCCACCCCTTCCCCACGAGTGCCAGGAGTGAGCATCGTTCTCGGATCATTACTCCTCAAAGAAATTTAAGCGCGGGATGCCATTTAATTTTTTTTCCTCCCCAAATGTAGTCCGTCATTAGAAATCCTAGCTGTCATGGCGATGCCATTTTTGGTGCAGAGTGTTTGTTGCCTCATTTCTTTTAATTTTATCTCCATTAGCTTAATTCTTTTTTAATATTTCCATCTAACGAACTTTACAGTCCATTTTGTCTCAGTGTCTTGCTAAGCGAGTTTTATGAAGCAGGCAGTTGGCTTTTCCATTTGAGAGCGGGTGAGGAGGGGAAGGGGGATGCGGGAGTGGGGTGAGGGGGGTGGTTGGGGGGGGTAATCGAGGAGGGCCCCGGTGCTTTTGTCAGCTTATTTTTGGCACCTTAGCTAGCAGTTCTGCTTCTTTGCCTTGATTATACAAGCAAACAACTGCATGAAGTTCATTAACAATAAAGCACAGGCTAATTAAGCCGAGCCCCTTAGACAAACCAGTGCTGTCATCCCGCATGTGTTCAGAGCCGATTGAGCTGTTAAAGATTTACCTTCACTTGTCTTTTACCTCCTTCGCTCCCTCGCACGGGCCCTTGCTGATTTGTCTCTGAGGGCGTTTAACCTCACAGAGAGTCGGCTGCTGCCATTTGGGTTGTAAACACTTTACTTCAAGGTAGAATGGCCTTACAAGGCCACAGTGGTGTTTTCCTCCTGCTTTCATTATGTTGTGCTTTAATATGCTGCGGGCGCCATCAAATCTCCCCAAGGAGTTCTGTCTGTCTGCCTGTCTGCCTGTCTGTCTGCCCGTCCATCCATCTACCTATATATCTGTCTCCTCATGACGCTGTTCAGCAAGACACTGCTCCTGTTGCACTACAGGCCGTGACATTGGGCCATAAATTACATGTGAATCAGTCCCGTGTCTGCCCAGAGGTTGTGAGATACACCATTAGTAAAACGGCCCTCCGGCCTTTTGTTAATGTAATTTGCTTAATTGCTCTGTGTCAGTATACAGATGAGACTTGTTCGCCTGCCGAGGTCTGCAGAGAGCATTCTGGACATATTTATTTTAATACTCATATCCTCTTATGGGTGTTGATCCTTTTTATTGCATGATGTCCACTGATGACACTCTAATGGGTGAAGAGGCCGTTCTGGAGGGGTGACTGGAGGGGCACAGATATGAATCCAAACAACAAAGCACCAGCTTTAGTGATAGGCTTAAGTTTCCACTAAGAGCTTGATTGTGCAACAAATTCATACTCGCCAACCTTTGCAGACAACATTTCAGTCTGATTTTCATCTGTGAAGTTTTAGTCTCATTTTTTTTGTCATGCGTTTGTTTTACTTTTTGTCTTCTGAGCGTTTCGAGGCCGCAGCTGTCGCCATCTTTGTGTACAGTTACCATGGTTACGTGGTTCCCATCTATTGCAGCGTTAAAGGAAAAGGCTCTGTTTACTTGCTCTCACACACGGTGTCCGTTGACTGTAGTCTCTACAGTTGCTCCTGCTCACACAGCTTCCTGTGCTGTCCAACAATGCGGAGACCTGAACTCGCAAACTCAGCCTACCAGTCTTTGGTATTTCTTGTAACCTTCAGGCTACCTTCAGCTGCAGCTTCCTCCTTCATCTCCTCCTCCTCCTCATCTTTGGTGGTGGCTCTGCTTCACCCCAGGGAACGACAAGCCGCCGTTCCCTGCTGTGACGGCTCCTTTTCGGTGTTTAATTACAGGGGAGGCTGAGAAGTCTGCCTCTCCTCTGATGAGTCGATGGATGAGAGGCAGAGGGCTGAGCGGTGGAGGTGGAGGCTTAAAGGAAGTGACCTTAACCCCCGTGGCGCATGAGCGGGGCTCGTGATTGGTGCACACGAGGCTGGAGGTGGCTGAAAGGCTATTATTAAAACCTTTGTTTTTCCAGGGGTTTGTCATCACCTCCGTTTTTGTACTTTCACTCTGTTGTGGTAGAGTTTTGAGTGAAATGAGGGAAAGTCCTGATTTCAGTTGCCTCTTTGTCCTCCATGTTGACCTTGGGTTCAGCTGTGTGGTCTTTTGGTTGAAAAGGTTTGCACTGCGGCAAAATCAAAATCTACAGCAGAGGAAAGAGGTAATGTCTGCACGCTGACGCCACACCACAAATTTTATTTAAAAAGGCAACACTTCAGTTCTCGTCAGATCTTTGTCAAGTAAAAAGATGATGAATTAAAACGAGTGCTGTTTTCCAGTAGCCCTGCATGTAAACTTCTTTTCCCTTCAGAAAATTCTCCTCTTATTCTGTCTTATTTTGTTATTTGTGTCCTGCCAGTGAAAAAGTCTGCCAGAGCAGTGAGAACATTTCAGTTTGTTTCCAATGGTAAATCAACTTGTTTCACAAAAATGTGTGAAATTCGTATTCGTGCATTGAAACAATATAGAATAAAGCCCAATATTTGTTTTCCACATCCACAGCGCAGCAAAGATTTGTGTGACATATATTTTATCATCTGCTGAAGATTAAAATCTGCAGTGTGGTACAAAGCATAAAGCTGCATGTTAGGATATATAATCCTTGTTAGGACGCCACAGACCAAGCAAAGTTTCTGTGCTGTACTTAAAGACCTGTGGGTAGAAAGTGTTGAGAGAAGGGTTCGTATTACTCCAGCTGAATTTGTGCTGCGATGGTTTCATGACTCCCTTGGGTGTTAAATCTTACAGAGTTACAGAATGAACAGTGTCGTCTGGGTCTATTTACCGTGGCTGTTTTGCTGGGGGAACAGATCCAACAGATTCAGAGTAACGTGAAAGTTTGAGTGTCCCTTTCACTTCGCGCAGACACACAACAGTTGACAGTAAGCACCATGTCGTTTTTACTGCACGGAGCTGAAACCCTGATCAAACGCAGTGTGTGTCTGTAGGTAGAAGCTCCTTTAGCGCTTGTTTCAAAGCTTCTCCGGAGAAGAAGCAGCTGTCTGTGATCAAAGGCTGTGAAAGGAACCTGAACGGAGACACAGTGTGCCAGTTTGAGGACGGGCGCAACATACGAGCCGTCAAACCGACGATATGAATCTGCACTGTAATTCAGAGAAAAAGAGATTAGAAGAAGATAATGGTCTCATATCTCAAAAGTTAACAGTGAGGCCCGCGTGAACTGTGAATAATCTTATAATTACTGATCTAATGCCATTAGGCCTGACAGAAATAGAGAAAGCAACGCTTGGATGGGGCGCAGTTAATCAACTGTGCGCTTCTCGTTGGATCATCAGTACCCCCGCGCACGCTAAGGCCACGAGTGATGATAGGTATAAGTTTAAATGACAGCTTAAAGGAACATTACGCCGCACTCATATTTGGTTAACTTCCCTTACCAAATGGTTCAAAAACGTGACATTTTTTTAATGTGCCTCACAGCCTTTTATCGCCCCCTCGATTTGTGAGCGTTTTTTCTTACCTTTTTTTTTTTTTTTTTTTTAGCCTGGGGCTATTCTTCTTCAGGGGGAATCCAGACTGACTGGAGTCCCCTCACCTTGTGTGCTCGTTTGATCCCAGACACAGATGCAGTCTGCTGATCTGACCGTGTTAAGCCTCTGTTCCAGGTTGTTCTTGCAATGTGAGAACAACAACAAAAACACAGCACTGGAGGCTCCCTGTCTCTGATTCATGTTGTTTTCTTTTATGTCTCTTTGTGTGGGAGAGAACGCCATGACAAAGTGCACACCCAGAGTTTGACAGTTTAAAGAAAAGATCCACCCTCAGATTGTCATCCACTGGTTGATCTCATCAGTCTGTGATGTTCAATTTGATGGCAAAGTGTTTTGGTTGAGCCAATTTTTTTTCTTCAGTGATTGTTGGAAGCAAAATGCTCATATTGTCTATATTTGACCAGTTCTCCGTGGGAAGAAGAATAACTGGAGCTGGAAATGCAAAAATAGCTGCATTGATGTGTGTCGCAGTGTCTCAGAGTGGATCTTCTTTACTTACTAATTAATGTCACAGAAGCATGATTTTTTTCCCCCTTAATGTTAAAGTTCAGCAACAATCTGCACTTATAAGAATAAAAGCTGAGCTTGATTCAAGGCAACTTGATCATTACAGCTCAAATCAGTCCAGGGCCTGGATGAATTCAGGCTGGGTCTATATGTACGTATAGGAGCAGGACGTGGGTCTGTCTGGAGCGGACTTGACATCAGGTCTGATTTTGTGCACAACTGTATGTTTCATGAGGCAGACTGAAAGTTTATTGGACACGTGTTAAATGTCCAAGGCTTAAATGTGCCTCCGTCTCATAGGAAACTGCAAACTTTTTATAATTTGATGGTAAAAGTTGGTTTAACTGTGTGAAATGTGATGGCAGAGGTGCTTTTAAGGCTCTTACGCTGTTGGTGCTTTACTGTCATAGATGAAAATTTCCTTTTTCTTTATCTCTTTTGAAGCTAACGTGGTCATTTGTGGGTTGACTTTTTTTTTTTTTTTTTACCCCACGCCTCCTAACGACCGCACAGACCCGAATGACTAAATAAGCGTATTTTACTTTAAAAGATCATACCTTTTGCAGATCTCTGTGGTTTTCATCTGACAGTAACAAGGAGCTCAGAAGCTCCAGGAATAAACAAATATTTCAGACACTTTGAGGCTAATGGTGTCTCCCCAGATGAAGTTCCAAAATATTCAATTTTCATTTACAGGCAGTTACATTTTGGGAGCCCCGAGAGTAAGACTTTTGATTACACACCTGCCATCTCTGTTGGAAGTTGGTCTTCCAGGGAATAAACATGGACCATAATTAGGGAAACATGCAGATAGAGTAGATGAGCACTGATGGTGGTGGGCAGACTTGACTGGTCTCTGGGCGGGGAACAGCGATAATGAAGGCGTTTTGAATATGGATTGAAAGTGGACTGATGGACCCCTGGCTCTCCCTGACCGTTTGGGAGGTTTCAGACTTTTCTTTTAGCCCGTTAGCTTTGTTCTCCATCCCTTTACACATAGTCGGAGTGTGCGTTTGTGTGTGTGTGTAGCATGATGGAGGGACTGCACATCATGTGGGACGTCCAAATAAATGACACTGGCTTTTAGTAAAATGATCACAGATCTGGTTTTCGGCTGTTTTAGAACGTTTTTTTTTTTTCCCACAGCCATTATTTAAATTTATCTGACAGTGTCTTCTGACAGTATAAAGCTTCGTAGTATTTACATTGTAAATACCCTGTGCATACGCAGGGCAAACAAAACAGGGACCCACATGGACTCACAAACAGAGCTCCATCGTGCTACAAATGGTCCGGGAAAAAAAAACAAAAAAGGCATTTTGGGATGCACCTGCTCGAGGTTCAGTTAGCCAATCAGATGTCTTATAGAAATGTTTGTGCACCTAAAACTCCCGTCTGTCAGTTGAGTTTGTGTTCCTTTCCTTTCCTTTTACATAAAGATCTTTTCTTTTTTCTTTTTTTTTTTTTTAAATAAAAACATAAAGCACCTCCTCTCACCAAAATAATTGACAGCATTTTGAAATGGCACATTTGTTTTAAATCTGTACAGTGTGCCTGTGTGTGTGTGTGTGTCTGTGTCTGTGGCTATAGTCACAAAATCACAAGTTTGCAGGCTGGATAGTGTCACTGAAGGTGTGTGTGTTTGTGCGTGTGTGCTGTTTTGAGTAGTTGTGAAACGCGACGTAGCGGCAGAAAGCGATCCCACGAGAGCCTCCATGTCATGTCGAAAATACCATAACATGTGCATTACACTTAAGTGATTCTTCTTCCATCTGCTAAGTATGACAGCATTAGCATACCCATTTAATTAGCAGCGCGCTTAAAGCATTCCCCCCTTTTAATCACCTCATTTTATTTACTCAGTCACTGGTAGCAGAAGGGCTCTCATTTAAAAAAACAAAACAAAAACAGAGTAACCACTTTGTAAAAAGAGTGATAGTTATTTCTCAGCATTGATGGAGATGAGTTGAAGTTTATTAAAATTTGCCAACCAGTAATCTGTCCTTTGGTTGAAATGTTTTGTAAGATTAATAACCTTGATTTGTGGATTTAGATCAGTTTATTTGGTGTGTTTAGATGTTTTTTTTTCCTTGCCTCTCTGCTTCTATAATTCTTTTTTAACTTGCCAAATGCCTCCATGTTGCAGAGAAAAAGGTGTAATCATCCTCGTTTCATCTTTATCGGAACAAAACCAACACTTCTGCATCTCCGTCTTTTCCCCTTTACCCCCTCTCTTTCTCTCTGTTGCTGGGCCTCCTTTTCAAAAATCAAACTACCAAGGACGGGTGTGAGGGGGAGCGGTGGGTGGGGGGTGCGATTGAAAAATTGGGAGCCTCTTTGAATGGCTTGCATACATTAATGAACTTGATTTGAATGGAGGTTCATATCAAGCCTCATAGATTCTGCGCTGTGATTTTATTAATTGCAACAGAGGCGTCATTGTTTGTCGTTTTGACGCCAATTCAATTAAAATCCCATTTAGAGGGTAATAGATTAGGCAGCGTAAACTTTATGTGGAAGACGCCTTGTGACTAATATGTGACACTATGAAAGCTCTGCTGCAAAACTGACTGCTGTGTTTTCATGCACGTGCATTCACTTACAGTACATGTACATCATTCAGTTTTGTAGGTGTTTTTTTGCCCGGGCGTGTGTGTAATTACGGTGTGTGTGTGTGTGTGTCTGTGCGTGTACATGAGTGTTATCACCTCCTCTTTGTTAAGTGAGTGGATTCACTGCCAGCATCTGTGCTCCTCGGCTCACTTTGATTCATAATTGGTCGTCTTTTGAAGGAATTAGCAGCTTGTAATTCTATACTTTAATTTGAACATCCACAGTATAGATGTGTGGGACCTCATACAGTCTGTTCCTCTGAAATCATTAGATTTAATATGATAGCATTTGATTGTAGTGTTAAACGTGTGGTTATATTTTAGCCTCAGTTGATTCAGTGGACGTTTTTCTCATTTGAACGTTTTGAGGTTCTGTTAAATGTTGACTTGAGAACAGTTATAGTGAGTTTTGATTATTATTTGATTTTAGGTGCAGTTCATCTCTGAGTGAATAACTGTGACTGTGCACGAAGCTGTTTAACCGCTTATAAATAAATGTAAATGTAAATTCTTCATTCACGAATTATTTAGAAAGAAACTGGCGAATATGTTTTTTCTTTACATCAAAACTAAGGCGAACAATCTCATAATTTGACCTAAAGGCATAATGTCCTTTTCCTCCCCTCTGTTTGGCTTAATTGACCCAGAAGTAAATTTTAGTGCAGAAGATTTGAAGGAAAAGAAAAATCATCTTAGAGTTTCTGAATTCACGTCAGGACAAATAAATTGCTGTGTCATTTCCTGTACAGTGAAATGGCTTACTTTCTATGCTGATTTTACAGTAGAGACTTCAGCTTGTCCATTTTCACATCAGTCTGTCCTTTTGTCCTCTTTTAATTGTCCTTCATTTGTCAAGACATTTTGTCACAACCTCTGCTCGGATTTTACTTAACACAAACCAGATTCTTCCTCTTTATTAACCATGATCCTTTGCTGCTTTAATGATAAAGCTGTAATGAAACAGGCTTTTCCTTGATGTGACTGCACAGGCGTCTCGTGTTCTCTCTGTGTTCCACTATCTGGAGCTTCTCCCCTTCAACAAACGTGATTTGCTGTAATTACAGTACAACCTGTCTGAGGCACCTGTGCAGAAACTCATGCCAATACAAATTCACCGTGTTTTTCTCATCTGCTACAAATCTGCTAATTCACCCAGAGGAGTCGAGTGAAGTGCACACAGCCACTCCGAGGGAGTGTTTTGCATTAAAAATTCTTTTGAGCCGATGTAAGTTTGAGAAGAGGAGAGGGGGGAAAAAAAATTCTGTCTTTAATAATGCACAATGTGAGACGGCACAGAGCAATATACATTTTTAATTACTAAAGTGACTAATATCTAGGTTTGGCTTTGAGGTTTTTGTTCAATAAAATATGCATTTGTATTTTGTTCCCTGCAGCTGAGTTGGATACACACACCTGAGCAGAGCTGAGGGCTTTTTATCACCGAGGAGGAGGTTTAATAACATGATGTGTTCAGGTACTACATGCAAATAGGTGAATGTGAATTTCATGAAGGGGAAAAGTAAGCCATGCATACCTAAGTAACTGTCAGGTTGTTGGAACTAGTCCTAATAACAGCCTCACCGAAAGTGAACTCTACATTTAATGTCATTCTGTTTCTGGATCAAATTAACCAAATACGACATGTTAAAGCAGCAAATGTGGTTCATTTAGCCTTTTTCGAGTTCTTCAAAATCTTTTTCATCCTCTCGATGCCCAGAATTTTACTCTGAAATGCCTTATACAACAAAAACACATGTGGCTGTATACAAAAGAAAAAGCAAGAAAAATAGAACATAATGATAATATTTCCTGTTTCCTGTTTTCCTGTATGAGAATAGAAACCCAAAACTACTTTGGTTTCATGTCTTTAACCTTTAATTAACCAAATAGTCCCTCTGACATTTGCAGAATCTCATTTTCGAGCAACTGGGCGAGCAGAGAGCAGCATCGTGAAATGTAAAAAGTTGCAGAAAAACAACATATGGCAGTGTGCAAAGGAGAACGTGATCAAAATGAAGACAGGAAGCGTGTCTTCCTGCAGGTAGTCTGCTATCAAAAGAAAGTCATGCCAAATTATAAGATGAACACAAAACTGGGTTTAAAACACACAACGGAGCAGAGTTTAACAAACTAGTGCTCAAAAGGCTCCAAACTCAACAGATTTTCACTTCTCTCTTGAACTTTCCTGAGGTGATGCAGAGTGCTTTTGCACAATGGGGGGTGAGAAGGGACAAAAAAGAGAATTTTGCTGTGTGCAAAGTTGTCTTTTTTTTTTCTCCACAGTTTCCCATTTGTCTGTGCATTAATTGGAGAGCCTTCCCTTTTTAGATGGAGTGCATTATTTATGATGCAGCCTCAAACACGCAGTCTGAAGGCTTCCCCACACACACACACACACACACACACACACACACGCTATATCTTCCCTACCAAGACAACCAAGGCTCTCCTGACACCAACCTTGTCTCCTGAGTGAGCTGACGAGCGCTGATCCAGCCTTACCTTAGCGTTCCCTCATAAATTAAAGTTAAATGAACGCGACTTGGAGCCGAGCAAAAAAGTAGCTGTGGCCTTTAAGTGGAAAAGTAAGTCATTAATCAATCATGTGTCTCGTCACTCCGCCCACACCCGAGTTTTAAAAACCAATGTCCAAGGGAGAGCCGGCTGCTAACCAGTTCTTACATCCCACATCTTCTCTTTCCCAGTGCTGTTTTACAAAGATCTGAATCTAGCCCAGGAGGGAGAGTCAACCTACCTAATTTGAGCAATTTTTGATAACTTATTCCATTTCACACAGCACATAGTCCTAATTTTGATGTTGTATGCCGTTTCAGTGCACTTAGCTTCTCCTTTCTTTCACATAAACTCTCTGCATCACCGCGAGCTACTTTCTTCACAGAGGAACGAGACAAAGCAGAAAACCTTCCTGGCTGAAACTCAAGTTAAAAGTGTCAGAACCCAAACCAGAGCGCCGCAGCGACAGGCAGGCTTTTCCCCACACGGGTCCATCCGTACCGGTGGGGGGAAGAAAGTGTTTACCACGACTTTTCAAAGTTCAGTCGACGCAATATGATGTCAATTAAAGGTGACAAAAACTTTAACACTTCCATATGCAGCCGCGGCGCTTCAAAACCACAGAATCTGACTTTGGGAGTGGAACTATTAAGCGGGTGCCAAGAAATGTGCCAAGTGTCCATATGTTTCATAAGGTGCACTTTTTTTTATTATTCTTAGTGAGAGTTGTCCTCAGCAACCCCAGACTTTCTTCATTAGTTAGTTTGTTAGAAAAGAAGGAAAAAAAGCATTTTACTCCTCCGCCTTTCTCCACTTATTATTATTTTTTTTAATTGTTTGATTTTTTTTTTATGATTTGAAAGAGGCCCATGCTTTCTTCTTCTCTTCTGGCCTCTGCTGTAGTTTCTGCTTTTGCTTGGCTCCTGTTCGCAGATTTTAGTTGCATGTAAAACCTCCCGTCTGTTTCGTTATCTCCTCATCCCATTCCACTCCAAGGAACGTTTGCAGACTTTTCTTCCAAAAATGAGAGAGCCACCGTTGTTTTTGCCACCCTGCGAAAACCTCCTAACTCCAGTTCTGGCGATTTTTCATGTCGAGTAAACAGAAAACCAAAACGTGTTGTTGTCAAGCTAAATAAGGCAGTGTTCTTCGTTCTTGAAAAGTTGATATGGAGATACAAGGTTTTAACTCAACAGCAGAAATTTGGAAAAGAAAGCAACACAAATCCAGCAAACATCAAGACGCTGAGCGGTGGTTGAAGTGACAGCCTGAACCAAATGTGGGAAATCAGAATAAATGAAGCACCTAAAAAAAATAAAATAAAAAGACAAAGTCCACAGCTCCTACCTGCATCTATGCCTCAAATAAACATCTTTTTTTTTTTTTTCTGACATAATTTTAAAACAGTTTCTAAATTCCAATCTTTCTGGGCCAGCCCAGTAGTTTTTGGGACCTGAGTCAAGTCAAGGAGCTGTGTTCAAGAAACAGTAGTGAAAAGAATCCATTTGAAATGCCCCCCCAGTGTCTCTTTCTTCTTCTTGCACCTGATAGTTTTCCCCGTTCACCACTTCTCTGTCACACTCCATCACTTACTACATACAGGAATGCTCTGTACATGTATTTTCTGAACTCTATGACTCTGGCCCCTGACCTCCTCACCGCCGGCTCCTTGTAATCCTGACGTGTGTGGAATTTTAGCTCCTTCCTCCGCTGTGCACATTTGATCTTTTTCTGGATAAAAGCATCAGCTGAACAGCTAAGTGTAACTGTAAGAGGAGGAAAAAAAAAAAAAAGCAGGCTATATTGAGATGATTCATGCTCGTTGATCTGGCAGTGCTTTGTAGGGCTCGTCCAACAGGAAATAGCTCAGAGAGGAACCAAACCAAAGAGGATGAATTAGGTATTTCCTCTGGGCCGCTGTTAACTCTCGCTGTGCTGCTGGAAGACTTTATCATAACACAAATATATGCACATGACCTCAGATAAATTCATGATAGTAGTGGCGTGGCTGTATGACTTTATATTTGCCTTTCCTGATAATATAACAGCTGGTTATTTTATCATTCTAACTGTCAGGGTTGTCAGGGTTTTTTCAGATTTGGTGGCACCCGTGCGTTGGTGTGTTGTGGCCCTGGCACGCTGAAATTCACCTTGGAACCTGTTCTCTCTGGCTCTCTATATGTGACCACGGTGCACATTAAAAACATATAAATCCATTTCTCCTCATTAGGAAGCATCAGCTGTGTTTTCCTTCCTTAAAATCCTCGGATGATTCAGCCTCTGGTAGAAATGTTTAGTCGATTCTGTTTCTTTCCTCCTCATTGAGATGTTTTTGTTTGATGCTCCAGGCCCTTTGAATATTATAACCAAATATTATTTTACCTCAGAAGGCTCCTGAAAGCCAAGCTGTTACCGTTTGGATTGATTCTTGTTTCAGTGACTTGAACCAGTGACTGGTTGTTTTTAAGTGATCTGTTTGATTAGTACCTTGATTGCTGTTTGCACGTGCGCTTGTATGTGCTGCAGCAGAGCAACACAGGAAAATACCACTCAGCAAATGACAAATAACAGACTCTAATCTTTACGTAATTAATTACTGTACAAGCAGTGCATGTTCCCCTGTGCCTCCATTTGGAGTTTTTTTTCTGTCTCCCTATCTCTCTCAGTGAGAGGAAGAAGGGAAGAAGAGGTGGAGCAGGAGGTGGTGGTGGAGGAGGAGGAGGTGTGGTCCCTCCTGGCAGCTGAGGCCGCTGAAGATCTGTGACAGATGGGGCCGAGTCACAAAACTCACAGCCTCGGGCGAAATTCATCCCCCAGAACTTTCCACAGGGTGCCCAGATTTACCTGATCAGAGAGATGTGGAGGGAGGGGGTATGTGTTTGTGTGTTAGTGTATGTGTGTTTGTGTGTGTGTGTGGTGTGTGTGTGTGCTGGGCTCCAAAAATGTGCAGAGGAAGCCTGGCCGCCTGTCATGGCTGACACAGAGCCCATCTGCCTCAAACCTGTGGCGCACTCAGAACCCCCCCTCCCCCCCCCCACACACACACACAGACACACACACGCTTACATACATACATACACACACAGATACACACACACGCCCTCTCCAAACGCCCGTCATTCTCCTTGCCACCATCCCTCCACCCTTCCCCAGAAAATGAAACACAGATAGACACAGACCTTATGATGGCTACACATGTCGCCAGCTTTGCATACCTTCAAATACACCAGTACTCTTACTTTGAAATAGATGCACACACACACACACACACACAAACAGAAACTATAAAGGACAGAGCTTATGTGTCCCATATGTGATGCCACATTGAATTTCCAGTCGAAATTGTTTGGGGGTTTTTTTGGTTCTTTTTCCTCCTCGTTCGTCCTCCGTCTCCGCTGCCGTGATTCCTGCTCCTTCTCTTCCTCTCTAACTGCCACATGACGGCCAACCGATTTCACTGTTGCAAAGGCCTCTGGTCTTGCAAATGACCACCAAGGTTGCTAGGCTGCTGCACGGCTGTTTTGCGAGGGATATTCTAAAGCACAGAGGTTATTTGGCGACCTGTAATATTTTGGGGGTTTTTATTAGAAGATGAAAGCCGTAGAGTTTCCTGAGGACCACCCACGTGGTCAGAGGATCTGGAGCAGCTCTTATGAAGGAGTTCTTTAAGCATCTGCTCAGAGTGTTTCTGTAGTTTACATCTTACATTTTTATGTTTCAGTACATAAACTCCATTTTTTAATACGGTTAATTACTGATTCTGAGTCGTGTTCCAGGGATTGATAGTGGGAAAAAATCTGATCTGGATTCAGTTTCAGAGTTGCAGTGTGAACAGAGCTGGTGAAACTTTTCTTCTCTGGTGCACTTTGAGACTCCTGTGTTGCGTTGATTAAGCCACTGTCACCGTGGCGACAAATGAGGAGTCGCGAGCTGTAGGGCCTCTAATTGGGGAACAAAGGTGTGTTGTTGTGGCTGCTGTGGGTGTGTGAGGTGGTGATGGTGTATATCTGTGTGTCTGTGTGTCTGTGTGTCTGTGTGTGTGTCTGTGTGTGTGGGGAGGGTGTCCAATTTCTTCCTCTTCTCTGAGCCATCCACCTTTTTAGCTCCCGCTTCACTCGGTAATTAACACCTGCCTCCTCAGTATGGCAGAGTGACGGTGCGGCGCCAAAAAGCCTCAAGCATGTGTGTGTCTATGTGTGTGTGTGTCTGTGTGTGTGTGCTTGTGTGACGGAGAAAAAGTGAGTTGGAAAAAAAAAGAGAGAGAGAGAGAGATTGACAGTCGTATCATTAGTTGTTCTGATGGCCAGCGTGTGTATGTAAATATGTAAAGGAAGAGATGGAGAATCAGCAGTATCATTAGTGGCACTGCATCATCACACACAGACAACACACCGCACAGACACACAAACCATTACAACTGCAAAAATGTGTCTTATTTTTCTTTTACCTTGTGGCCTTGTCGGATGAGAGGATGGATAGATGGATGGATGGATGGATGGATGGATGGACAAACAGCAGCTTCTTCTTCTATTTAAAGCTGTAGGCTTGTCTCTCTGGTCAGCTTCTGTGTTCCACAGCCTGTATCATGATCTGTGTGACACACATAAAAACCGAGTGAGTGAATACCTGTGTGAAAGTTGTACAGATTTAACTTTATGGATTTTGGCTTTGTACATTTGTACATCTCTGTGCCCTGATCTGATCCTTGCAGACTGACCTTCCTCCCTTGCTATCAGCCCACCCTGCTTTGGCTCCTAATAAATGTTTGCACACACAAATCTCCAATTTGTAAACAGCCAGCGTATATTGTTTTTGCGTGCGTGCACCGCGTTAGCGTGTGAGCATGTGTATACACAGAGTTTTTGGATAACTGGAGTGCGTGCGCGTGGCATGTGATGGAGAAAGAGCACATATGACGAATGTGATGCTAAAAACACTGATATCCACTTTTGCATGTGTTGGTGCATAGCAGCATCTGTTTTCTTGGATCCGAGTCTGTGTGTTCAGTTTGCCTGTTTAAAGCCCCGAGGAGAGCGAGTATGGTGGGAGGGGTTTAGCTTGTATGATGGGTGTGCATCATAATGTGTGTGGGGAGCAAGATGGCTCATGTGTCATCACTGGACGAAGAATTAGGTTTTCACTGTCATCCCATTGGTTTATGTTGGGAGTATGTCTAAAAAATGGTAAATGTAATGTTAGAGTATTCAACATCTTCAAATTCTAATTTTTTACTTATACTGAGTGTATTCATATAACCCCAGTGTGAATATGTGAATCTTATGCAGACAGAATTAAAGAAATTATCCTCTATTTGTCTGTGTGCACAAACATGTTTGTGTGCACTGTGTCTGTGTGTCCCTGCAGGACAGGGTTTATGACTTTACCCCGTGTATTAATAGCCTTAGCTGAGGTTATGCAGGCCCTTGGGTGCCTGGTAAAAACTGTCCTCCTACACAATTGAGCATAGAGCTGTAATTTGGCCCGAGGCTCACCTACCCACAGCCACCTAATGCATGCTGGGTATTCACGTGTGAAACGGAGAGTAGAAAATGGTACTGGGAGGCTGCTTTCAGTTTGTCTGCTCACATGTCACAGTGAGCAGACAAGCAGAGACTGACGGGAAGTACGCTGTTGTTGTAACTGCTGGTGGTGGACTGTGCAGTGAACGCTGTCTCTGTTGTAATTTTTGTATTTTGTCTCTGATGTGTAAATTGTCCATGGCTGTATTATTCAGTATTATTAGTGCAGTTCATTTGGTAGCATGTCATCTTTGAAATTTCCCAGCGTCACTGTGTTGTCATCTTAAAATGCTGTTCATCATCAGCATTTTGAGAAACTTTATTTTGACAGCAAACAAATGTTCCCACTCTCAGCGGTCAGGTAGAGAGTAAGAGTCGGAGAACACCTGTTTGTGTGTGTGGTGTGTTTATAGTTTGTGATGAGGCATCAAACCATCATCTGCTGGTTGGATCAATGATGAGCAAACTCTCTGAGGAACAAATGCCCAGGCTTGAATGTTCAGGAGGGATCAGACAGTTCCCACAGGAGTAGTTTTATAATTCCCAGCTAATTTTAAATCACATTAACTATTTATTTTATATACTTTACTGTTCATACATCTCAAGATTTGTTATTGTGTACGCAAACATCCAGAAACGCACTTTCTCATCGTTCAAATTACAACAAATTAGAAAACAGCTTGACAATTTTGAGACATTTATGGAAATTGGGAAAAAAAAAAACTGAAAAACTAAACTAAAAACAAGTGTCATAAGTTGATTGATGCAGACTTGTTATGGAGGCTACACCTGTCGCCAGGACTTGAAAAGCCTTCAAACGCATCTTGAGTAGTGCATTGTTGTTTGCGCACACCCACTCCATGCACATACAATTTGTTCATTCTTCCCTCTGAGACAGAAGCTGCAGTCTGTCACTCTGTTACCTGTTTTCCTCTAAAAAGCAAAATAATGTAGTAATGTTTAATTTTATGCTGGTAATGACTTCAATGGGAGTTGCTGTCACTCATTTTAAAAGATGAAAAATCTTTTGGACTCAAACTCAAATGATTCTTATGAAAATCAGATGGTGGGCAGCTGAACTTCTTTCTTTCCTCTTGTAGAGTTTTGTTTTTTACCGTCATTTAAATGTTGGACTGCTTCAAAGTTTGCCTGTTCAGTCTTTCACGCTTAATGATCCGCCTTCCACCAACTCAGTGGGTGAAGAAGTCACGTTTCGGGTCTGCGTCGGCTCCTAATCGCCCAGAGTTACCACCGCTTTCGGGGTGAATTTAGAGCGGTCTTTTTTTTTTTTTGGCCAGGAGCCTCTAAAAATGCTCATAAGCAAAATGAGAAAACAAACAAACAAACAAAAAAAAAAAGCCCTGCAAATCTGACTTTCAGGAGTTTGGAAACTGGCCAAATTCATCAGAAATGAACAAAAAAAAAAAATGAAAAGCTCAGTTTCATATGGAAACAGACACATTCTGGTGAACTGCACACTTGCATAAAAGGCCTGTGCAAATATTGAAAGTATCCCTGAGCCAAATATCCCTCACAGACACATTTATATATACAGTATATTTGCCATTCCCCTGTTACTTATCAAGATCTCTGTGGTTAACGGGGAGTTGGGGGGGGTTGGCAGCATATGCAGCCTCCCTCACTCTATCCCTCCTCCCAAACCCCTCCCATCACATATGAACGAGCGAAAAAGCCTGAAAACACCCGGATGCTGGTGATTTGATGACTGAAAAACCCCATGAACCCCCCAGATAGAGAAAAGCGATGAGGAACAAGAGAGGAGGGGAAGGAGAGATGAAGCAAATATGTTAAAATAAGGAGGAAGATGGAGAAATGGATGGGTAGAGAGGCAAATTGGGACAAGAGAGAGGGAGGAAGGCTGTAGTCAAAGAGAAACAAGGGAGTGAGACAGAGAGGGAGAAGTACGTGGCGGACATGTTGGCGGTCACGCTCTGCTGTCACCTTCTTTTTGACCGGAATTCATCCTCCCCTGGCGAGTTTCTCCCATCTGTTCCTCCACTGAGCAAAACTCTGCAGCTCCCACTGCTGCACACCAACACCCACCGCCTTCCCGACATTATGGTTTAAAATTGGACTGTTAATATTCAATGCATCTTTGCGGTGTTCCTTTAAAAATTTTTATTTTAGTTTATAATGTGATTTTACCAAAACCTGTGCTCGTTGACGACACCTGGCAACCTGCACTGTAGCTGGTTGCCGGTTGCCTCATCAGTCTTGAATTCACTGGAATTGGCTGTTTTTATTTTCCTGAGCAAAAAAAAAAAAAAGAAAAGAAAAAAGAACCAAAGAAAAAAAAATCTTTAATTTTCCTGTTTGAAGGGAAGTGATTGCTTTAAACATCACTAGAGGGACAAAAAAAAGTCATCCTTGTGTTTTTTTTTTCTATCTGTTAAAGACATCTTACTGAAAGAGCGTCTTTGTATTAACTTTTTAAATTCCAATTACAAAGGAGGTTTAAGATCTCTCAGTGGAGTTTGACTTAGAGTCTGTGTTTGATCTACCATCCTCCTCTGGGACCTCCTCGTCTTCCTCCTCTCCTCTCCTGCCTCTTCACCTTCTCCCTCCTCATATTATTCTTCTATCACTGTTCCCCCTCTTCCTCTGCCCCCCGCCACCCACCCATTCCCCCTTTGTTCATCTTTTTCTTCTCCTCTCCCCCTTTCTTTTGTCCTCGTTGCCCTCCCCTTCTTCTGCCTCTTCTTCCATCTCCCCTTTCCCCTTCTTTCTCTTTTTACTCTTTATCTCTTTCCTCTCTCTCAGTTTTTCTTTTTTCTCTCCTGTGTGACCTTCTCCTCCTTTTTTCCTCCCTCCTCCTTTTTTGCCATCCTCTTTGCTCTCCTGTTACCTCTCTTTTTCCTCTTCTTCCTCCTTTCTCCTCACCTCATCCTCCTGTTCCTCTGTTCTTTCACTCATCTTCCTCCTTTACCCATTCATCCTCAGCCCCCTTCTTTCAACATTTTTTTCTCCTCTTCTTTTCCTTTTCTTCGTCCTCCTTCTCTCCTTCCTTCCTTCCTTCTCTCCTCCTTATCTTACTCTTCTTCTGCCTCCCCCTTACCCCCCCCTCCACCAGGCCCTTCATTTTTCTCCCTCTTCCTTTCTTCTGCTTAATTTTGTCCTTCTTCCTCTTTTCTACCCCCTTTCTTCCCTCATCTTTTTCCATGCCCCTTGCCTCTTCATCTCCCTCTATCCTCCTATTCCTCCTACAGGTCTTCCTCTTCACCTTCTTTTTCCTCCTCTCTATTTTTCCTCTTCTCCTCCTTCCTCACTCTTCCACTTTCCTCTGTCTTTCTCTCTCAGTGCTACTCTTCTCCCTTTTTCTTTCTCCTCCTTCCTGCTTCTTCCTTCTTTCTTCCTCCTCCTCCTCCTCTTCCTCAACACTCCTCCTTTGCTTCTGAGTCCTTATACTTTCTCTCCCTCCTCATCTTCATTCCTCTGCAATCTGTCTCCACAGTTTCAGGCTCACCTTGGATGTACAAGTGGTATTAAGGGACAATAAGGTGTGTGTGTGTGTGTGCATTGTGTCTAGTAGTGTGTGTGTGTGTGTGTGTGTGTGTGTGTGTGTGTGTGTGTGTGTGTGTGTGTGTGTGTGTGTGTGTGTGTGTGTGTGTGTGTGTAGCAGCCCTCCAGTGGCTGCTTAACGTTCCCTTTGTGGCTGGAATAACAGCAGGCGACAGCTTACACCTTGCTGAATACCTCCACTAACAGTGTGTCAACAGCATAACGCCTACGTGTTGTATGTGTGTGTGTGTGTGTATGTGTGTGTGTGTGTGTGTGTGGGAAAGAGAGAGAGCAAATCTGAGGCTACCTCGCTACCTATTCGACTTAATAAAGGAGTGTCTCGGTAACCATTACCCCCACAGCCATGCAGAACAAATTACATTTAATGGGGTTTCTTTGCCCCCACAGTCGTTTTCACCATTCGCTTCAAAATTTCAATTTAGTGCTTAATGCTAAGGTTTCCTTCAATGTATTATAGAGCAATATTATACCAATTACAGCGTCTGCGAACATTAAATTAAATGCATTAGCACAATATTGGAGAGAAAGGCAGCCGTTTGAAACAAGTTCTGTTTCAAAGCGACGCGGGCAAATGATCCGGGATATGAAAGCCGGGCAAAGAGGCTTGACATCGAAACGCAATTATGTTTGTTGTCTTACAGTTTTATCTGTGCTGAATCATTTACTTTTTCAGATTCCATATGGATTCTGTGGAGCTGACACTGTCTTCATTTAACACGGTGCAAATTAGCGGACGAATAGAGGCTCGGTGTGTGTCAGAGTGTGGAGGCTTCAGTCAAAATCACTTGAGATTAGAGTTCACAGGAGGGAGGTGAACCTTTATCCCAGACAGGATTAGTGCCTTGTACAACTTCTGCTCTTGTCTCTCTGTTCGAGTGGGTATTAATGTACTCCTGCTTTTTCTTTTTTAACCGCAGTGAGATATCACTCTTCTGAATCGGGCCTAAACATAGGCCGTTGGTTCGACACCTGTCAATCTGACAAACATACTCCAACATAGAAGCATAAGGTTCACATGCAGTGTTGGTTTGAACTCTGGACTTTCATCCTTTTGAGGGCATGAGGTTTTACCTGAGCCACTTCTGTGGCACAAACCGGTGGCCTGGACTTTGCTTTGGCCGGGCATGAGAAGCGTGATATATCCACATGACACATACTGTAAATGTCCATGATCAGCTGCAAAAGAAAAACAGTGCCCATTTTCTCCATGTTTGCAGAATTCTTTGCAGAAGTTTGGTGATATCACGCAGGTGACCTGTAGCGTTGGCGAGGATACGTGTTGTTGTTGTGTTCTATTAAAAATGTAACCTGCGTATGGACTTTAGTATCAGTACCACTTCTTCAACAAGATGTTTTTTCTCTTTCCAACACTGACTGAACCTCTCGCCTCTGTCGTGTTGAACCTCACAGGGAAGCATCGTTCCCATAATTCTCCGGATGATCTCTGAAAGGCCGCATGTGACCCTTTATTGCCCGGCGAGGGGAGGAACCAAAAAATTACAGCAGAGGAAGCAGTGGGGGGAAAGACAGGGAAAGAAAGAAAAAAAAAACAGATGGCTGGATGAGGACCAAGCGCGGACCAGTCACGTGACGGGCGTCGTGCCATGGAACTTCCTGCTCGCTCTCCCTTTCTGTCGCAGCAGTTGGTGTCACTACTCGCGCCGTCTGCGTGAATTCGAGACCCCGGCTGAACAGATTGGCCAGTCGGCGAGGATCATTCGCAGAAAACTCTGCTAATCTCCCACCGGCTGCCTCGACCACACTCACATACACTGTCTCTCTTTCTTTCTTTCCTCTGTGCAGACTTCTTCCTCAAAACTGTGTCGAGGGAGGGCAGAGGATTTAGAAAACATGTCATCATGAGCTCCGTTCCAAAGAAAGATATCCACCATTCTGAGAAAAAGAGATACCTACTCTTACAAAATAATGCTGTGAAGTTTTTGACCGTCTTAAAGGGATATTACACCTTAAAATTCACGACAATTCTGTATGTGAGTCTAAGAGGTAGTGGTTTCTGTGCATGTGCCGAGTGTATTATCCAGCTGCTGAATGAATAAACAACTTGTTTTTGATAGAGCTAGAAAATCAAACTACTGCACTGCAGGACGCGAGCAGCAGGGATGATTTCTTACAACATCAAACTTGCCTTTATTTATATTGCAATTTTTGTGCATAATCGAGTTCAAGTCTATTTGTACAGCACTGTTTTATGATCTTGTAGTTCAAAGTGCTTTACATAGGAAAAGGGCTCAAGGCATAGGAAGAGCAGAGGCACTAATTCTCATCTAACTGAATCATCAGTGCCAAAACAACACAAAGTGCTAATGTGATCCAAAACACCTGAAAATATAGCATTGCATTTAAAGCTGCAGTGCTGTCAAGCATATTTAAATGTGAGCACTGAGCATTAAAGGATTAAAGGTCACTTCAAATAGAGGTTTTTGCTCAGGGGCCCCTGCTTTGGGCCCCTGGGCCTCAGCCCATTCATCCCGCAATGATGGTTTCAACCTCCTGCATTTATTGCCTAATCATACATTTGTATTTGTTTTGTGGCTGAATTGAAGGTCACTGTAGTTGAGATGAAGAAACAAAATCCACAAATTGATTCTGTTTCTATCTTTCTCTTATTTTTTTTTTCCCCTCAGCATTCTTCCTGCGTCCAGCCCGGTGCTTTTTTTTTTTTTTTTTTTCTTCTGAGAGCCGAGCGGAGCCAAGCATGAAAGTGACTTCCTCGATCATCTCTACAGCCCGCAGCGTTCTGTTCAATCCCTCCATCGCCGTGATGGACTTCAGGGGTCACGACTCGCTTCCTCCTGGAAACCCACCGTTACTGAGAGTGGTCTTAAGATGGTGAGAGAGCACACACACTTGCTCACAGATATACACATTAAAGTCAGGCAATGTTATGGTACTTCCATAGGATTATAGATATATGTCTTGAAGGTAGGAAATGAAAGTAACTCATTTCTTTTAAAAGTAATTTCTCTCATCCCTTCTCACATCTCTTCTTTCCTTTCACAATAGTTTATTTCACTTACACTTTGTTGGCATGACTGTTTGATTAATTGCCAACACATTATTATGAAAAGTTCACAAATATAGCAATGAATTCATAAAAAGCAGTGCTGTGTACCTGGCTGATAACACTTAAACTAACTGAGAAATACAGTAAAAAGGAAAAAAAACAAAAATTAAGATGAAAGACAAAAGAGTAAAAAAAAGCATGTCTCTGCCTTTGACTCTGAACTGGTTGTCCAACAACTAACAGCTTTCTAAACTCAAACACAGTGTTGCTGCTCTTCACCATCTCAAACATCTTTCTCTTATATATAAAGTGAATAAGAACTGCAGTAAAAACAGTGGAGCTCGGTCTGACTTTGCTGTGAGAACGCTTTGAGTTGTATACCCTTTAACTTTGGATCCAGCATTTTCTTATTTAAACAAACTATAAAATAGGAGATGAAAACAAATACAAAGTGAAATTTGATGCTTCAGAGTCAAACTCAGGAGCTCAATCTTCAGAGTAACAGAGCAGATTTTTTTCCAAATGCAGATCAATTCATGTTGCTGATCTCTAAAGCAGGCAGCGACCAATACTAACAAAATCAAAACTTTATTTATACTACTTACTACTACCTTTAAGAATGTAGGTCACACTCATAGGAAGGCAGATTAAAGGGGTATAGGGGGAAATTAAACCTTCCTGCATGTGAAGATGGGAGTCTGCTCTGAGGCTAGCGGAGGAGGAAAAAAAGGAAGAACCTTGACACATCACATGGCAGCAGCCTTTAACTCAGTGTCGGCTGGTCAGGCAGCGCTCAGGACCTAATCACATTTTCGACTGCCTGAACAACTTCAGGGCTGATTATCTGCCTCTCGTGGAGGAGACGGGCAGCGCTCCCAACGTGGTGGGATGTGTTGATGTGGAGAGCCAGTGATTAAAATGTGAGCGAGCGCTGATTCTCTGAGCTGAAGGGGTGTGTTTGGTCACCTGTCAGTCATATATTCTCAGAGATACCTATATTTTTGGACTGAAGCCATCAACAGCCAGTTTAAGGCAGATATTACACGCAGTCTACGGCCACTTGCATCAAAGTCAGAGGCGCCATTTATCCATTTGTCTCCCTGACCTCCACACCTTAATCTCTGCTCTCGGCGAGTTAGTTCAGTCACCAGCAAAGTCATGTTATCTTCGTCTATACTAAGTTCTTGACTTTTTTTTATTTCCGTGTCTAATGTTGCTCTTCTTGTTATCTGTGACGCCGCCCATCTGTTTGACCCCACCAATGAGATTAGGCCTGCTCCTGCCATCAGAGCAGCTCCGCCTGCAGAGAAATGTGTGTACAAGTGAAACTCCACTGTGCGACAAAGCCACACCGGATTTATTAAAATCCACTCCAAAATGTACTTGTGCTTTATCCGGCGCAAAACGAGAGCACCGTTTATACCTCTTGGCTGTGGTCGTGAGGAGGCTGAGGAGACGAGCACCCAGTGTACTTTAAATGTGTGAAATGTGGCGAGGAGAGGCAGCAGGGACCACCAGGTGCTGCCTCTCCACCTCGAGCCGACCGAGGAGCGCTTCTCCTCTCCAATAACCCAAAGGGTTGAGATGCCACTCGCAGCAGCCGAGCCAAAAGACATTTCAAGTGTGCACTTCAAAGGGGCCTTGGATTATGTTCGCGCAGTCTATCCTGAGGGGATCCTTTGAAGGGAAACTTACTGCAGAGCCACTGGTGGCCACTCACTGTGTGTGTGTGTGTGCGTGTGTGTGTGTGTGTGTGTTTGTTTGTTTGTCTAAACCCATTTTACTCACTGCTCTTGCCACCGTGCTGTGGCTCTGGGAGGGGTTTCCTTCTGCAAAAGTTTCAGTGAAAACAGAATTCGAAGCGTTTTATACCAAAAAGTACAAAATCCTCTTTGGGAATATGTAACTAACATTCCAGATTTTCTTAAACAAGGAGTATCTCATTTGGAAAAAAAAAAAAAAAATCATAATTTCATCATAAATAGCTCCAATGTTGTGGCATGCAATATAAATGAGTATACAGTGATTGCTGGACAGAAATCCAGTTTGAAAGGTTCTGTGACACAGAGTGAGATAATGTCTGTCAAACAGTCATTTTGATCATTGGTTTTATAGTAGCTGTGTTGATTTAAAGAACCGTATCAGTGTGTGTGAAAGTTTTAGTTTCTTAACTACACATCACATCAAGTCTGCAGCAGTTTTTGGCGAAGTAATATTATCTTTGCATGTGAATTACGGTTTAAATGCAGATCCTGGTGCTGCACAACTCCAGCAAGGCTTCAGGAGTTTGATAGTGTAAGGAAATGAATTTATACCATTAGATGCTTGGAATGGTATAAAAAGTGTGTTCAAATTTCAAAAACACAGCTGCAGTGTTTATAAAGTGGTTAGCAGCAAAATATACTGTAGGCAGCAAGTTGGCTAAAACATTAAAAACCACTGGTATTGTCCGGTAACTTACTTTTACAGTTTGTTGAGGTAACAGTTTCCTGTGTTTTGGCGTGGGTTATAAACACAGTGTGCAGATTTTAAAAAGATGTTTTTCGATTGAACCTCAAGCACCAAACTCTGTGTTTCTAAAACATGGCTCCAGTTTTTAAAATTCTCACCATTTTACCTGTCAAAGACTGAGATGCCTCTGGTTGTGTGGCCCGAAATATATAGATGTAGGTAAATTATGACTCTGTGGCCAAACTAATGTGAGTGCAGATGTCGAAATGAATAGGAATCTAAAGGCCATGGTGTCAAATGTTACTCAGAAATTCATTTTGGAAGGTGCTTATTCATAACCCACTGCTTTCATAACCAGTTAGTCGCTGTGGAAACCAAAGACATCATTTACAGGTTTCCAGCGACCCGCTGTAACATCAACTTTCGATTCAGTTCAGAATTTCAGCGCGTGTCACTGCAGTAATGCAAAGGTGGCTGCTGATTAGCGGCTAACAAATTGCACAGCGTCGAGGGGAGGCAACCAAACATCTGTACAACACCTGCGCCCGTGGATGCCAGGATATGAAACACCGCTGATAAAAAAAAAAAAAAAAGGATGGGGAGGTGTTGGGGAAAGCGAAACAACAGCAACTCTGGCAGGCGATTATCATAATTAAAGCCGCATCAATTAAAAGGGTCAATCACCGCGCGGCTGCCACCTTCCTCCGCAGATGGTGAAATTTTTTTTTAGGGCTGCCTCCTCCTTCCTGACACCAGAGGGACAGAGACAGACAGTACACAGATGTAAGAGCAGGGCTCGGCCTCTGAATTAGCTGATAAACACAATCATTTCAATGCATTTATGGCTTTTTCCATCACTTTGCATCATATTAAAAAAAAAAAATTGAACACCAATCTTCTCTTGGATCAATAAACTCTACAAAAATCAGTCCCAAATGCACCTGTGCTCTGCTTTTTCTGACTTTTGCTTTGCAGTGACTCACACATAGAAGTTTTACTTGTTCATCTATGACCTTCTAATACTCTTTACTCTTTATACTGATGTACAATACACAGCAGCGCATGTACAGAGGGATTATACAATACTGTATAACACAAATACAGTCTGGGATTGATGGGCAGAAAATATCATGTGGACATTTAGCATTTTCACTTTATAACTAAATTCTATGTTCTTTTATAGGCCAAAGGCTAAATAAGAACATGGCAACAACTGCACTGTCCAAATTTAAATTACACTTCTTTTGTATTAGACTGTTTAGTCAATATAAGGTGAGGAGTTAAGGCATCACTGGTCGATGTAATGTTTTACACTTTTGGCCGAGTCTTATTCTGCCCACTTAAACTGAGAGGTATTTCCATTTGCAGGGAGATGCCGTGAACTCAGCAGCTGCAGAGTGAAGCAGGATTTGCTCTCCGTCCCGGAGGTCCACCTTAAAGCAACGGGGAGTGATTAGCTCCGGCAGCTTTAGCCAAGGTGGGTGCTGCACAGCCGGCATTTTGCATTTTAATCGTGCCAGCTTGGTGACAGGAACCGCAGAAGAAGATGGAAATGAAACAGACCTGTAGTGGTTCAGTTAGACCAGTATATGGTTAATGTGTTGCTGTTAGTCTGTGCTTTTTAGTTAGTCTGATACTGGGCAGTGTCTGTGTCGTCCACCTGTAATCTGATGGTTACAAACAGCCTCGTCATTATTGATCCAGTTTTCCAGTAATGCTCATGTTAAGCTCTGGACAAAGCTAATCAGAAATAAGCTACAAATATCAGTATTTGCTCCTTCGTAGGCGCCTCAAAGTGATGTTTTCATGCTTGTTGGTGGACACATTAGCCACTGATGGGATTAAACATGACGGAGTGGTCTCAGATTCTCTCCTCGTGAGGTCATCTCCCCACCAAATAAGAGCAGTAAACAATAGGGGCGGAGCTGCTGCCTGTAACTTTCCCTCTGGAACCGGGTTTTAAAGCCGCCGCTGACCTGAGAGGGGAAGTGTGGGTGGGTATAGTGGCCGCGGGGCCCCGGCAGGGGGCCGGCTTCCACCCAAGATGAGGACTGACACCGGGGTTCAGGGGTTAATTTGTGTAACAGGCGAATTTGCATACAAATGAAAAATGACAGAATTTTTCTGTTCTCCGCAACTTTCAATGTCATCCGCATCAAGCCGGCCCTATCTGCCCCCCCCCCCACCCCACTCCCCCTGCACGCCGTTTGAAGAATATTCATTACTTGTGAAGCTGGGGCACCTTGTTTGCTATTAATCTCCACCGCAGGTCAATGACTTAATTTGCTCAACTTTATCAGTGGTGCCATTCACTTTTTCTTTCTTCCTCCACCCGTCCGTTCCCTTTGTAGCTTTTTCTAAAGTGCTCTCATTGCTTCTCTTCATAGAGACTGGCTAAGCTTTTTAAAGTACAACAAAGGCACAGTAACTCTGGTCTCTGAAAGAGTTTTGAAGACATAAATGAATTACTTGAGAGGAAAATATACGCCGGCCCTCTAGATTGCTCCTTCTTCTCTTCTCCCGCAACGCCCAACAACTTCTTGAGAGATTTCCTCTCAAATCTCTTTTTTTTCCCCTCCCCTCCTCTCTTAGACTTGATTGGATTGATTGTTTTTCTAATCCAGGGGAAATTACTTGCAAAAAGGGGTCACATAATCATGGTGAAAATAGTGGAGAAAGGAGCGAAGTGACTAGTCTTTCCTCCGATCGGCAAAAGCAGACCACACATAGGTGAATTCTGAAACACATCGTGCCTCTGCTTTTTTTCCAACTAAACCCCAGTCTGCAGCCTTTTTACCACGTGCTGTCCCTGTTACTTATTGGCCATTGTGATCATTTTGACTCCAGGTTCAGTTCAATGTGCAGTACACAACTAAAACCTTAAAGTTTGCCAGTTCATGAATCAGTGCCTCAGTCCCATGGCAAAGTTTAGTTCCTGTGCAAATTTCAAACAATCTAGCAAATTTAAACAAAGTATGTCAACGTGCTAAACTTCCTCATAAATAGACAGAAACTCTGTAACTGTATACTCTGTGGATTATACGTTCCTTTTAATCCCTAATCGGTTGTTTAGGCTAAACTGACAAACTAGAAGTGTGTAGTTGTGCTTTCTTTATGCATGCATGAAGTATCAAACAAACAGCAGGGGATTAAATGCTTCCATCTATATTGTGGAGTATTAAAGGAGCAGTACACAATATCAGAGAATAATGCGTTTGTTTATCTGAACATATGATGCACGTCTGGAAGAGCAGTGACATTTGTTTACTTTAAACAGTATGTGAGAGTCTGTAAGTGAATCCTTACATACGAGCCACCGCAGCAACATTTCCTACCATCCAGCGAGTAAAGGCTAAACACGCTCAAAAAGAAATTACTTTTGTTGTTTGTCTCCTGCAGGCGTTTTGAACCTCTAAAATCCAAATTTCCTGCTTCATTAAGTAGCCCCACTCCTTCTCCTTCCAGGAGAGGAAAGTTGAAGGGAAGGCAGAGGAAAAAAAAAAGTGCAAGAGAGAAAGTATAAAGCATAAAGCAAGAGAGTGAGAGAGAAAAAAAAATGTCTTGTGAACCATTGTTTGGATCTTTATGCAAAAACCCCCTTTGTGTTTCAAACTCTTGATCCCCCATAGGCAAAGGAGAGGAGCGTATTGATCTGTGCTGAAAGGAGACGGCCCTTTCATCACGCTTCCTCCTCACCTTAGACGGCTTTGAGGGGGCTCCTTCAGGAGCGCAGCACCCTCGCCTGGCTACCGGCCAGAGATTAGGATGGCGATAACCTACCCAGCCCTAATAGGTAGCGAACGAAAGCAGAGGCTGTCTAATTAGCGCTGATCAAAGCGGAGGACTTTATCCCCAAAACAAACCTGCACATTTGAATGTGCTAAGGAGAGGGGAATGAAAAGGGTGGAGGAGGTGGAGGTTGAAGGAGGAGGGGAGAAGTTGGAGTTTTTGAACTTCCTGGACACGTAGTGCTTTTTTTTTTTTTTTTTTGGATGATATGCACAGCTTCGCCCGTTCGCCATGTCTTCTTTTCTACTCTATGTGCATGCAGATATGTAAGCACAGGGAGGGATGTTGTTCCTCACTGAGAGATGTTACCTCCGATTTCTGCATACCTGTTCCGGTACGTTCCACTGTGAGAGACTGTGGAAACATTATGGAAAATCTGAGTCCCGGCTGTCAGCACTTGTGTCGTAAGATTCGCCACTGTCCTGTTTCTCAGCATTAAAATACCTCAGCGCTTCAGAAAAGCAGCAGTTTTATCACATTCACACCTCAGATCAGCACGTCCGAGTTATGGTGTGTGTGCTACGGGCGTCAATTGGTGCGAAGCAGATGACTTAATGTGTCCTGTTTGTGTTGCATTTTATTGTTGTCACTGGAGTGAAATATTATCCACAGAGGAAGTAACAGCAATGCAGAGATGCAGCAATTCTTGATACATTCAGGTGCCATTTTAAGCACCTACAGATGATGCATTCAGGACTTTTTAAGTGGAACTTTTCTGATAAATGAGTTGATGAGTTGTGACACGTGCTGATGTGTTTGGCAATATTGTTGCCCATCAAAGTTGCTTTAAAAATGTTTTCATCAGGTTTGTTGTTATCTGTTCATTTTGTGCCAAACTGTGATCAGTCCATTATCTTAGAGGTGTGTTTATTATTGTAACCATGACGATAGAGATTTATTTTTCCAGGAGACGCTCACATGGGTCAAATCAGAGGGCAGGGACAAACGACCTATATGATCGTTCAGGTTGGAGGACATGTTGCTTTCAGCTCTTCTTGCTTTAAATTCTCCAGAGCGAATGAATAGTATGGCTCTAGTATTTGGAAAATCCCAGTAAAACTCATATGGTTATGTTTATTTGGATTTAACCTGTAATTTTTCACCCCCACAAGTTTCTTCTGAAGGCTACATATGTCCCTAAATTTCAAAGTCTTTCCTATTGGTGCCTTTTGAGACTTGGTGCAGCTCTAACCACAATGAAGTCATGAGACCGAAGCATCAAAAAGCCAAATCTGACGCCTGTCTGACGGCACTGTGAGATAAGAATCACAGCAAAGGTTTTCTGTGCAGGAAAGGAAGCCAAAAGTCAGATGTGAAAGCAATTAGTGTGATTGCATAGAGGAAGGAGAAAAGTGCAAATATGTCACCGCTCAAGACATCATAAGTGTCTCACTTTTCATGGTGGAAACCTTTAAGGAGACTAGACTGCTGTACAGGGAGGTATGAATATCTAGAACCTGATGATGAATGTTGCAGACCGAGATGAAAACCGTTATGGCAGCATGTATGACCGACATCCAACCACTCTACCTGATAGGGTTAAATTTGTCTTTGACCTCTTGTGACCTTTCAGGGTTGTCACCCTCTTGTTGCGGTGATTTTTGCTGTTCCGCTGGGCTGATTTGTTTTTTTGTCAGCCGTTGCCATGTGCCCGTCCACCCGTTCATCACATCGTCTGATTTGCTTTCGGAGTTTAAGTGTTTTCTTCATTAGGCGCTGTTTTTTTTTTTTGAGGGCAGGAGCTGAGCGATGCTGATGAGGAGGCCGAAATGCAGCAGCAAATGTGTCGAACCTCATCCCATTTATCGTCAGACGTCCGCCAGAACTTTGATGCAAATGTACAAATTGCCACGACTGTGAATGTATTTGAAATTTGATCACATTTCATACCCGCGCACTCAGCCTCTTCCCCAGGAACTTCACACGCCATCAAAAAACATACAACGCCCTGAGTTCTCTCCTAATGAATTCCTGATAAAAGAAAGTTTATTTTTCCATATTTTTACTTTTTATTAAATTCAGACATTTCCAGCCGTTCAAGGCCACCAAGATATATGTGCCGTGTCCTAATCTTAATGGAGGGAGCAAATTTGGCGGTCCGGTTTTGCATACATTTCCCAAAATATTAGATGAGACTGTTTGGCCTCCCAACTCAGCAAAGTTCAGACTTTTTAACACAAGAACTAGATGAACACAGACCATCTTTTCCCCTGCTCTGATTTCTCTCTGAACTGTCTCTTTGCTCTGTGTTTAAGATCTCATCTACCTGTGATCGTTGACATGTGTGAGCCCTCTTTCCTCTGGCATTAAACATATGCTCCAAACATATGTTCCATGCAACATATGCTCTGCTAAATCTGCCGTCAGCTTCTGTTTTGTGCCAATATACAATTCTGGGTATTGAAGTTTGAATTGCAGCTATTCAGCACCTTTCTGGTAAATTAGATTAACCCTGAATTGGGATCATATCTGAGAAAATGAGGAATTTCATGCCCTGTAAGACAAGATAGCATCCAGGAAAGTCATATGAGCTCCGTATGTGTATGTCTGTTGTTTCATCTACATGCCTGTGTGTGTGTGTGGCCAATATACAGTGCATGTGTGTGTGTTGTGTTGGAGGGAGGATTATAACCCATTGCCTCTGTGCATTAAGCTTCCCCTCATCTAGTGCCAAAGGCCTGACCCAAATATGGCTGAAAGACAACATGTGACCTGCTTAGCGCTTCACCCCCGGCTCTGCTAGCTCCAGGGCTGTGGTGGCGGTGGTGGTCCGGTGTTGGGTGGGGGGAATTATGTGTGCGGCGGTGTGTGTGGAGAAGGTGGGGAGGTGGGGCTTTCAGTCTATTAGTGGGAGAAAGCACAGATGCCGGCAGATGGCTAACATATTGTCCAGAGCTGACCCGAGTGCAGAATAATTACTGGAAAGTTCAGTGCTCTCAGGTCTGCAGCCTGACTTCACCTTCGGTCCCCAAATGTTGGAAATGCAGTCGAGAAGTTGAAGAATTGAGCAGAATTAGTAGAAAAATCCTTCTGTTCATTAGTTTTATTGTTATTTCAGAAGATTACAATGAAACTGGTGCACAAAAAAAAGTTAATTTCTCTTGGTAACTAGTTGAAATATTCGTACTCCACTGTCATGTCTTTGCACTTGTTTTTAAAAAAAATAAAATTTCAGGACTCTTTTTTTTTTTTTATAGACAGGAACAAGTGGATAAGATTGAGATTTTTGCTGCGATAAGGAGCCGAACAGCAGTTATGAAAGCTTTTATCCGAGAGCAATAATGAGCTCCTCACTTTAGAGGTGCATTCTTATGAGGTGTAACATTAAATCCTAAACATTAAACAGCCTCGCTTAATGACCATAGAACAGCAGCTTTAAAGCATTTGGCGATTCCAGTTATGTGTTTCTAAAAACATACAGGCCTTCTTATGAAAATCGGAATTCTTTCATACTGTTTCAATAACTCTGCAGCAGTTTGTGGAGCAGAAACATAAATCACATCACTATATATTTATACATGCAACAATTTGTACTTTCCTGTCAGCCTTTCATTGCTGAAACTGAGCTGTTTATGAAACTGCACTATCTTGTGACACCCCCCCACACCCCGCCCTCTCCAATCACACACACACACGCGCATCCACAAACACACACACGGATGCAAATGTGTCTTATGGCGATGAAAAAGCTGTCTGTACTCATTTGTAGTCTCCGGCCTGAGGATAAATCAGATCACGGTGACGGCAGTTGCCTCCCCCTCTCCTACTCCTCTAGCTGCCCCCCCCTCCTCCCTCTCCCCAGCTTGTGGCTACTGGCCCAGCCAGGGCTCAGGTAGCGCTGGAGGGGGGGCCCCGTTCAGTCAGCAGGCTGCAGATGCTGCTCTTGATTGGGCTCTGTGTCCCCCAAACGTCCCCGATGTCAGGAGACCAGACACATTACTGTTAGAGTGACATTAAAACCAACAGAGAGGAATGTAAACCCCTGAACTATGCAGCCAGTCACATGACTCCATGTTAGAAATTTGACTAAATACAGCCCTGTTATGTTCTCAGTGGCAGCAGACATACAGAAATGTATTGTTTATGTTGCTATAATACAGATCCGGCCCTCATTGATGTCTCGTCGCCGGAATTTATTCACCGGCGCAGGATTGATATGGATTGTGAGTCGACCTGCAACAGTCTGCAGACATTAATGTAAACAAGGTTGATGTTTGCCGAGGCGCACTTATCAGCGTTCTCGTACAGAGGCGGGTTCAAAGCGTCGCTACAATAACAGACAAAACAAGCCTGTGGCCCGACGCCGGATGAATATACATTAACTCATAGCTGCGCTCCCCTTTTGAAAGGCCAGAATTCATTTCATGCTAATGATAATGACAATAATTCACAATGGACAAGAGAGGAGGCCTTGCAAAACAACTGCATTCCCCTCTTAATATGATCAGTCGTGATGATTTTCTCCACGATAATGATTCATCAAATGATTCTGTGGCGGTCACAAAAGGGCTCAAGTCATTAATAAAAGAACAGAGTCAAAGCACCTTGGGGATCTTTTTTTTTTCTTTCTTTTTTCTCTCCCTTCATTCGGACCTACTTATCATTAAAGCAAGTAGAAAGTGACTGCTACATCTGAATGAAATCTCATTGTTGGATTTTAAGATGTGAATAAAATTCCATTTCAAATTAGGCCCCATTAGCATCACTAAGAGTCGTAAGATTCGGGTGACCTTTTCGTTGCGCATATCTGGATCTTGGAAGTTTTTCTCCCTCCGTTTACAGAAGTGAAAGGAAGGTCTTCTCCCCCCTTTTTCTTCTTTCTTCCTTTGGCAACGATGAAACTGCTCAGATTTGACCTCCAAATTGAGAAGGTGATACTCGTATTGAATGAAATTTAAACAAAAGCTGCACTGACCTGCCCGATCTTTGTTTTTCACCTGTTAGTCAGGTGATATCTTCTTGCTTTGATTTGCTGGATGATGCAGTTTCTGTTGGTGGCTATCAGGGCTCATGCTAACTACTCTGAGTGCGTGGTGACTGATGTTGATACACTGTTCACTTGCCTTATGGGTAATGTAGGAGCCAGTGTTGTTTTGGGAGTTTGACCTATAACAGGGAGTGAAAGTCAGGATCTTTTGGCATCTGCTGCTTTGATTTTGACCATTCATTTTATCTCTTTATCTCTCTGATGAGTCTCTTGACTTTATTGAACAGTGAGACCAAATCACTGGCGTGAGCTTTAAAGTATTTATGTGTGTAGATGGCTCAGATGAAATGGACATTTATTTATCCGAAAACTTTCAAAGGCCCTTGGATATTGTTGGAAATGCGAAAATAGGACAGGAGGAGAGGAAATGGGAAGAAGGGAAGAGAGGAACAAGAAAGAGAGAGGGGTGGGGGTGGGTTTGACAGATGTAGAGCTGCAGAGGTTCGGAGGTCAGACCAATAAACAAACAACGCATCGATTTCCTGCCGCTCTCCGCCATTCCTGGGGAAACCCCCTCGCCTCCACCATCCGGTTACGCTCATCTCCACTTATGTTAAAGACACTCCTCGCTGGGGGAAGCCCACCCTCCCCTCATACCTCCTCCACCCCCCGATTCTCCCTAGTTAATAGCATCCCTTGGACATCTCCCGGGGACAGTGCATCTGGGGTGAACCACCACCAGAGATTGGTAATCATTTTATTAGAGGAAGTCAGAGCCTAGCATCCACTCAGAGAGATGGATAAATAGTCAGGCCTGTTTATTTGAAATAAACAGCAAAGCACGGATCTCCTCCTGCATTACCCCGCATGCTTTAACAGCAATAATGAATTACTATTTGCTCTTATAAAAGGAGCAAATTCTAAAACACTGTTGTAAAAAAAAAGCTACTTGTGATTTGTGGCCCCATTTAACATAGTCTGTAAATAACTTGTGAAACAGGCACAGCATGTCCAGATATTTTCAAAAGAAGAATTCACCAATTGAAGATTTCTCAGAAGATCATAGTTCACAACAACATGGATGTAGTGGGTTTAAAGTGATAATTCTGGGAAATTCTCCATGGGTATCAAAGCACTTTTGATGTTGATGGTCAGTTATTCGAGGCAGAAGTAAAGTTTTATGGTGCACATCAGTGTATAAAATTGTCCATGTCAGTACTGTTCAGAATCATTGCCTAACATACTCTGATCAAGAAATTAGCATTAATGACACGGCATATACATATGACTGAAGCCTGCAGGGACTCAGTCTGCAAGTTCAGAGATTTAACTAAAATGTTTTGACAAAGGCAAGGAGGAGAAAGCCATTTTGATAAATGTGATACTTCACTAATGTGAGAAGAAATAGACAAGGTAGGTGGAGGGAAAGTGGTTTAACCCAAAACAGTCCAGTCCAGCCCCCAAAACACAAAATAACTGCCTGAATGCTGCGAACATCACAGATTAATGATGTCCAGCCATAATACAAGGTGGACTTTTTTTTTCCCCCCTCTCAAGGGACGACTGGCAGGAAATAACCTCACGCCTTCGTTTTTCTCTTTAATTTCACGATCATAAAGTGCTGAGCTTTCTTCCTCTCTTGTACATTCATCCTATAGCCTGTCCTCCACTACAAAAGTGGAGAAATGGAAGAGCTTTTTTTTTTCCTGTGTTTTTAATCCCTTTGCACCCTAATTGGCCTCTCTTTACTGTGAAGTGAGTTCAATCTCCAAGCAGATAAAACAAGTGTTGGGTGAGGGCGCAGGCACCGTGGCACTGTGTTCCCAAGCATGAAGTGAGCGGTTTTGAACTAATATCCAGGCCTCTGCAATTAAAAGCCATGGGAGTCGTTAAAGTAACTTCCTTTTTTTTTTTTTTTTTTTATTCTTCCCTGGAAAACGGCTTCACCTATTCTCTGCTGGAGATGAGATGGTGATAGCTGCTTTCAGATCTGCACCTCTTGTCCGTATGAATGCAGATTGGACTGATTGCAGCTGTGGATCCGTGCGCGTTAGGTCATCTGCAGCTCAAACACAGCCTTTCATCACATCAGTAAGTCGAGTATTGAGTGCCGCGGCAGTCGGCGGCATGCGTGACCCTTTGGAGAAGCGAAGAATGGCGACAGGACCTTTTGTGTTGGGTGATTTCTTCCAAAGCTTCGGCCCACCCATCGAAACACAATGATGCTGTTGTGTAGGTACCAGGATTACGGACGACTGGTATTGATCCGGCGTTTCTTTCTTCCTCCGTGTCCGTATGAGAGGCCGGTCAATACCCACAAGCTTTGATTTCTTTGTGGCTGTCTCTGTCTCACAACTGACGCTCTAATGTTATCGCTGTGGATGCAGGGAAGGTTTGACTGCAGATGAGCTTTGAAAATACAGTTCCTCAGCAAATGTCTTCTTGAGGAAGCACAGATGAGGATTAGGCTGATCTACCAGTTTGCTCTGATGATATATCACACTATAGAGCATCCCTGAGCACACCGGAAGAGAAATCATTTTGTAAACTCATCTAAACACAGTACTGCCTAAATTCACTTAAAACATTATCAAGAAAATGCATGATTCACATGGAAGTTAATTTTTTGGCAGGACATATTGAAACAGCTCTTTAGTATGTGCCAGATTAACTGGAGGGCACATATAATACTCTTTTAAAGCCTATTTGTTGCTTTCATGTTAATTTACAGCCTAGTTTTGAACAGGGAATATCTAACAGCAAGTTAAGATCCAGATTGTTTTGCCCCGTCTTTGCCACAAATTTTGGCAAAGCCTCTCCAGCGCCATAATATCCGTGTTCGTTTATTCATTTGTTTGTCTGTTTACGTTATATGTTTGCTTATTTATCCATCTCTTTATTTTTTAATGAGTTGAAAATCCACCAGAGAATCCGGGCGATGAAACTTTAAAACGTGTACAGTAGCAGTGAGGGGAAAATATTTACATTGAAGCCGGCCACAATCTCAGAAGATCCTCAAATGTAGGTTAGAACTGCAAAGTTAATATGCAAATGTCCTTATCTGCTGGGATTCACAAACAACCATCATCCTGATTGATTTAATAAACTGCTTTTATCTTTCAAAGTGTTAATTAGGAGAGATGGGCCTCGCTTTGAATCTCAGCTTTCTGTGGCACATTTGAGAGCTTTCAGACAAAGAGAAACTTTCTGTCCCTTAACATCACTGAACTCGCAGCTTCTTCAACATTTTTAGTGCGTTGTTGTTTCGGAGGCACAAAGCTTCTCTCTAACAGCGAAAACACTGAGTGTGTCAGTCAGGTTATAGCAATATATTCGAGTCTGTTGATGTCTTCTTCCGTCCATAGGGAGCTATGATGCAGTTTCGCTGGTTACATGCTGTGTTTTTCAGATAACTGATGGATATCACACTGATTTGTATGTAAAGAAAAAGGAAAGCACCACACATCTGCCCATAGATAAGGATCATTTGGGATTTAAATGATCACCTCAGGAATTTTAACAGAGCAAAGTCTTGTTTCTTGTTGGGCAGACTCTGAATACTCATCTCGTCTTTTTAATTTGGTTTAATTACAGATTATCCAAAACACGGCACAGCATGTGCTGACCAAGACTCAAAGAAGAGCACACACCTAAATTAATTAACTCCATTGGCTGTTGGTTTGTTTTAGAACACACTTTTAATACAGTCCTTGTTTTTTTTAAAACTGATGAATGTAATAGTGCCATATTTGCTGTGTGTGTCTCTTTCATGTAAGGCACATGGAGCAGCCTTTCTGATCCTGTCAGGCTAAAATGAGGGCTTCAAAATCCGGTGACAGCATCGAATCTCGTCCTAGGACACTATTAGCGTTTATGGACTTTTAGCGGTGATTGCAGTATATGATGATACGTTATCATTGTCAGTTGATTGCCACAAACATATCTGTAGCTTTAATCCGGGATCAGAATTGCCTGTAGTGAGGGGAGCACTTTGGATTCAAAACCGGTGGATAAATTACTGACATTGTAAAGCTTCCTTTTCCCTCAACCTTCCTCTCCTTTGCTAAAGACAAATTTCCATGATGCAAGAGTTGACGCATTCTCCTGGTGTGACCGTGTGCGTGTGTTTTGAGGCTAGATTTTTGCTGCATTTACTGTACAGGCAGGTGGAGAGGAGGTTAGATCAAAGGGAGCCAGCAAACATGACGCAGGTGCAGCGTTTGGCTGTGACTTGCAGGCAGCAGCCAGTTTGTGTGTGTCGCTTTTCTCTGCCAACCTGCAGGGCACAAGAGTTCACATTGTGAGGCGACATACTGGCGAGCTGCATGCCAGTGACCAGAAAAACAAGGAAACAAAAAAAAAAAAAAAAAAAAAAAGGGATTCCCCTCCAGTCAAGGGAACCACGACATGAAATACTGGAGCTGCCAAGGCCCCTGAAACAAAACAAAACAAAACAAAAAAAAAAGCCCGGACATGTCTGAATGCTCCCTCT